>NC_068938.1:93715658-95090916 GCF_016801865.2 Culex pipiens pallens | reverse complement strand
CAGGTCGAAACGTCACGCGCGAAATAAAACAAATTTTAGAAAAAAGAGGGCGCAGATTGGGTAACCGCGTTAACGACAGCGACATCTCGTTGTAAACCGTTTCAAGGGTTGTGTGTTTGTGTGAGTGACTCTCTCGCTCTCTCTGTGTCTCTCTTTCTAAGTGAGGGTGGTGAAAAGGGGGGTTGAAAATGTGCCGTTTTTTTGTACAAGGGCTTATTGCTATTGGAAATCGCAAAACTTGTGGAAAAGTTGAGTCGTGTGAGTGCGGAGGGAGGTGTAACTCTGTAAAACTCTTTGTATAACTGTAACGTCCAATGGGGTTCCATTTTTGCTTGTTTGTGTGATGCCAATATTTTAGTGTGACAATCGAGTGTCTCTGGATTGCTTGCGGCACTGCACTGTGCAAAAAGTGTATAAACATGCTTGATACAGATCTGCTGCTTTGGTGATACCGACGCAGGCTGCAAGCCTTCCAGAGATAAACGATTTTTGTTTGTTTTTGAAATGAATCGATTTGAAGCTGGTGACTTGTATGAATCTCTGTAACGTTACTGGACTAGCACATTAATCGAATTATCAAACGACTCGTTAGACAAAACATGATCGATTAAGGTCGTGCCTGGAATTATTCTCGAATGAAGATGGGGGGGGGTTTCGGCAAATACGAGAGCGTGGGAGGTAACTAAGAAATCTGTGAATCAGTCGCTTAGCTTGGTTTGGTATGAAGGTAAATTAAAAGAGACAAACTCTAAACAAAATAACGATAACAATACTGGTTCGAGTCTACGGGATGAAAGTGGTGGCCACTTACCGTTGCGGCAGATAAATTGCGTGCCGTCTCGAACGCATTCGCCTTCGGCGCAGCCGGTCGTTCGACAGTCGGTGACGGTTCTTTCGTTCGTACCTTGAGGGGGAGAGAATGCAATTAGCTACATGACTTTCACAAACCACTAAGAACAACTTACATTCAACATACGGATCGCCTCCCGGGTACAGCGGCGGGCAGTAGCACTCGGGTTGATCGTACGCCGTAACACGGCACACGGCCTTCTTTCCGCAGGGGAACTCGTGGCACTTGTTGGTCTGCTTACCCTCGCACAGGCAGCCCTGGCGTGGATCTCCCATGCAGCCCGGTTGACACGTGCACTCGTACCCGTTGGCATCCTCGCGACAGACGGTGTTCTCTCCGCACGGATTCTGCGAACAGCTGTGCTTCTGCAGCGGCTGGCACTCCTGGCGGGCGTTTCCGAAGAATCCGGGCGTGCACGAGCACTGAGCCTGGCGGTTCACGACGCGACACTGAGCATTCAAGCCGCACGCGTCGTGCTCCAGGCACGGGTTGGTACACTTTCCGGCGACACACTTCTTGTCCAGTTCGCAGTCTACGTTCGTTTGGCATTCGTATTGGACACATCCTTCCCGAGGATCACCCTGGAATCCGTCCGGACACAGGCACAGCGCCTGGTGATCGGCAACCTGGCAGATGGCGTTCTTTCCACAGGCCTTTCCTCCGGCGCAAGGGTCGATACACTTCTTATTCGTACACGATCTCTCTCCAGGACAGTCCGCGTTCGATCGACATCCGGCCATGCAGGCTCCATTTTGACAAAGCTGTCCAGCTGGACACGATCCCGGATTACACTTGGCACGGCATCTGCCGCGTTGGCAGGTTTGTCCGCACGCACAGTCCTTGGCTTGTCGACACTTGTCAGCGCAGTAAATTCCTTCTTCGTCACAGTAGCAGTACGAGTTGCATTTTTGCGGCGGTGGCGCGCAAGACACCAGCGGATTACCGAGGTATCCACTTGGGCAGCTGCACTGAACTCCGTGGTTCACCACCGTACACTCCGAGCATGAACCACACTGTCCAAGTACCGTGCAAGGATCCGTACACTGCTTGTTGATACAGGCCTGATTGTTCGGGCAGTTGTTGTCGGTTCTGCATCCGGTCTGGCAGATTCGGTTCTCGCAGATCAGCCCGTTCGAGCACGAAGCGTCGCTGTTGCACACCGTTCGGCACGTTCCTCGAATACAGCGTTCATCTGCCAGGCAGTTTTGATCGTTTCTGCAAGTCTGCATACACGTATTTCCGTAGCAAGCTTGTCCCTTGGCGCAGTCACTTCTCGCTTGACAAGATCGCTCCTCCGCTCGGCATCCCACCAGGGGATCTCCGACTAGTGGAGCCGGACAGACGCACTGCTTGCGGTGATTCGCTACCGTACAGATGGCGTTCGTTCCACAAGCCGTCGGCTCCTGGCATGGATCAACGCATTGCTGATTCACACAGGCCAGCTCAGCCGGACATCCCGCGTTCGACCGGCATCCAATCATACACGTCTGTCCCTGGCATACTTCTCCAGTACGGCAGTCGTCATCTCGTCGACAAATCGGCTTGCAAGTTCCTCGATCGCATCGTTCGTTGTTCAGGCATCCCTGATCGTTGGCACAAATCGGTCGGCACACGTTCTCGATACACGAAGTTCCGTCCGTGCAGTCTCGGTTCTCGGTACACTGCAGCGCCGGCGCCCGAATACAGCCGATCTTGGCCGTCGGACTCGGAACCATTCCGTTGATGCACGAACAGCTCGCTCGATGGTTCACGACCGTGCAGGCCGCGTTCGGACCGCACGGACTATCGCGGCACGGATCCGTGCAGCGGTTGTTGCGACACGTTTCACTAGCACCACAGTCGTCGTCCGAATGGCATCCGTACACGCATCGTCCGTTCAGGCAGATGTGGCCCAGGAAGCAGTCGTTGTCCAGGCGGCACGTCACTGCAAAATATAATTTTAGATTACAAACTCCAGATTCTCAAATTCTCCCCAACTTACGCATGCACTGGCCTCCGATGCACTTCTCGTTGAGCGCGCACTCCTGGTCCGCGCCGCAGCGCGGCAAACACATCGACTCGTGGCAGGCCATCCCCGGGGCGCAGTCGGCACTGGAGCTGCACAGCACGGGCACGCGGACGCACTCGAGCGCGGGATCGCCGGTGAAACCGGCTGGGCATGAGCACTGTTTAAAGTGGCCAGCCATCCGGCACTCGGCGTTCATGCCGCAGGCCGAGCCGGCCTCCTGGCACGGGTTCACGCACTGGCCCTTCGCGCAGATCTCGTCCTGGTTGCACTCCTCGGTCGCGGTGCAAGCAGCTGTTTGGAATTGAAATGGTTGATTAGAATACATGCAAGAGGGGATTTGAACTGCTGTGGAAGTTTAAATTTGGTTGGTTTGTTGGTTGGATTAGAACGCGTGACGTGTGAAATTCGAATATGAACTCGGTTTCTCGTGACTTTGTTAGAAAACGTTGCGGTTTTGAGGGTTTGTTGCTGGACACCATGGGGAGGTGCACTGAATGTCTTTATGAAGAATTAGTGATTCGGTTTGTATTGAGTTGAGTTTGAAAGTGATTTCTAAGAGCAGTGGACGATCTATGAATGAAGTGCTCGTTTGAAGTGTTTTTGATTGCTGAATAACTACTAGCTCTGAAGTTTCTGAGCGGGGTTTGCAACGAACTCACTTGATACCGATGGCAGCTAAACATCTGTCTGACTTTTAAGAATAAAAACTCTCAAATTGGAAACATAAGAAAATTATAACGTCAATAGCAATACTCAAATGGGAAAACTTACGTTTGCACACTTGTCCGTAGCAGTACGAATCTTCCGGGCAGTCATTGTTCAGCTTGCACGGCAGAGGCAGTGCTTTGCAACCGTTCAGCAGATCCGTCGGATTGCCTTCGTACCCACTACGGCACTGGCAAACGGCTTGGTGATTTCTTGGCTGACATTCGGCGTTCGGACTGCACTGCACGCTTTCGCAAACGTCTCTACATTTGGGCTCTCCGCCCGCTTGGCTACACTCGGCATTGTCGGGACAATCGGCGTTCGTTTCACATTCGGCTGCCTTCTTGCAGCCGGTATTGTAAGGATCACCAACCAATCCAGCTGAGCACGAGCATCTGTACGATCCGCGACTGTTTCTACACTTGGCGTTTGGTCCGCATGGTGATTCCTTACAGAAGTCGATTAAATTACATCCAGTCTTTGGATCTCCGGTGAATCCCGGTTGACAATAGCACACTTGTTTGTGGTTCTCCGCTGAACATAGCGCATTCGCTCCGCAAGGCTCTCCAATCAAGCATGCAATTTTACAAGTATGGTTCTCGCAAGTCTTGTCCGATGAGCAATCTTCGTCCGATTGACATTCTATCTTTCTACACGTCCCGGACTTGTCCTGGTAGTATCCTGGCTTGCAGTCGCAAACTGCCGAGTGATCCCTGGCGGAACACTCCGCGTTCCTCCCGCACAGAGTACGTCCCGAACATGCGTTGATACACTCGGACCGTCCAGTTGAGTCCACAACGCAGTTTTCGTCAATGTCACAATCATCATCCGTTCGGCACCTGAACTCCTGCGTGCAGATGTTGTTCTGGCAGAACTGGAAGTCCGGGCAGCTAGAGTTGGTCTTGCACGTCGGCTGGCACACTCCCTGTATACACAGCTGATCGCTGATACATTCCCGATTGGTCGAGCACAGTGCACTGCACACACCCGCACTACACTTCGTTCCGGCAGGACACTGCTGATCGCTGTTACAGTACTGCAGTGGGACACATCCCAGCAGCGGGTTTCCAGTTGTTCCGGGTTGACACGAGCAGATGGCCAGATGATTCTCCGATACACAAGTAGCGCTTTGTCCGCAAGCATTGGTTAGCGAACATGGATCGACACATTTGTACCTGATACACGTCTGGCTGGCTGAACAATCGTTAGCTTCCGAACACTCAATCTTGGTGCATCCCTTCTTAGGATTCCCTCGTGAATTTGGCGCACACTCGCAGACAGCTGCGTGAGCAACGGCACTACAAACGGCGTTCTGTCCACAAGCATCCTTTACGTCACATGGGTTCTTGCATCGTGCTGCTTCGCAAATCGCCGTAGTTGGACAGTCCGAGTTGGTAATACATTCGTCTGGACTTCTGCATCCACTGTTGATCGGATCTCCAACCAATCCCTCAGGACACGAGCACGTGTAGCTTCCAGGCGTATTCTGACACGTCGCACTTGCATGGCAAGGATTCGTTTGACATTCATCCATGTCTTCGCATCGTCCTCCAATTACGTCGTATCCTTGGAAGCACGTACATATGGCTTCATGGTTTTCGATGTGACAAGCACCCTTTCCGCAGTCTACAAACTCACACGGATTGATACACTTGTTCGATTCGCTGTGACACTGTCGCTCCAACCCACAATCCTCGCTGGTCAAACATTCCACGCGGAAGCATCCAACAGTCTGATCTCTTGCATCGCCCAGATGTCCCGAGGGACACTGGCATGTGGCTTCATGGTCAACAATTTGACATTCGGCATTAGCTCCACACTTGACTGTCTGGCAAGGATCTTTGCACTTTCCTTCAACACAAGCCAAGTTCTCAGCGCAATCGGCGTTCTTGTAGCATTGATTCGGAAGACGACATCCCGGATTCGAGTAGGCGTCTCCAACCGTTCCCTCCGGACAAGCACATCGGTACGATCCCGGTATGTTCTCACACAGCGCACTCTCGTGGCACGGACCGTCGGTACATTCATCAATGTCGGTGCATCCGAACGGAGTGCCAATGAATCCCTTCATGCACTTGCACTTGCTTGCCAAACAAATCTTTTGCGATGGACAGTCCGTATCCGTGCTGCAGCCTGGCTGGCACGTTCCAGCTTCGTTACAAACCTCTCCAGGCAGGCAGTTGTTGTTCGTGTAGCACACCTTGGCGCACATGTTGTTGTGGCATCGTTCTCCAACTGCGCAAGCAGTATTTTCCGAGCATGGCAAGTTACACTGATTTGCGATACACATGTGTCCGGCGGCGCATTCTGTCGAAGTTGTACAAGATGCTGGCATTCTGACGCATCCTTGTTCCGGAATCGGATTTCCTTCGAATCCAGCTGGACATTTGCATGTCGTAATGTGGTTGACACAGCTACAGATGGCGTTCGGTCCGCAGGCTCCTTCCGTTTCACACGGATTCTTGCACTTACTGTTGATACAGGCCTTCGCTCCGTCACAGTCCTTGTTGCTTCTACATCCGAGCAAGCAGCTTCCTGCGATACAAGCTTGTCCATCACCGCATTGGGTATGGCTTGAGCAGGGCTGCGTGCATACGTTATTGACGCATCGTTCGCCACCCGAACAATCCTGCGTGTTACGACAAACCACCATGCATTGACCGTTTTGGCAAACATCACCACCACAATCCAAGTCACTCAAACATTCGCTGACAAGTCGTACGCAGCCATCTCTTGCGGTCCCGCTAACTCCCGGCACGTACTTTGCTTTACAGCTGCACACCGGTGTTCGGTTGATGACCGTGCATTTAGAGTTGATTCCGCAAGCATTCGTACACGGATCGACGCACTTTCCGTTCACACAAGCCGCATTTTCCGGACACTGAAGATCTCCGTTGGGACAGGCTCCCTCCGGTCTACATCCGGTCATTGGATCTCCCACCTGTTCCGCTGGGCACTTGCAGATGTGTCCGTCTGGTCCCGCTTCGCAAATGGCCGACGGATGGCACGGACTCGGATCGCAAGACTTGAGCGGCGTACATTCTACATCGGCGATCGGGTTCGCTTTGTACCCTGGCGGGCACTGACACAGCGATCGATGGTTCTCCGCTATACACACGGCGTTCTCTCCGCAGGTATCCTCGGTACAAATGTCGAAACAGGTGTGCGTCATTCGGTTGCACATTTGCGTTGGTGGACAGTCGTTGTTGTAGACGCACGGCACCGATTGGCATCCTTTCTTGAGATCGTATGGATCCCCGGCGTAAGATCCTGGTGGGCACTGACACTGGCCGTTGTGATTGTTGCTAATGCAAATCGCGTGTGGTCCACATTGAATGTTCTCGCAGGCCGGTCGGCATCTCAACGCTCCATCGTGCTGTACACATGCGTCCGACTCGGCGCATTCTGCGCTTGTGAGACACTTGTTCTGAAGCTCTGGACGGCATCCGTTTCGGTCGTTCGGATTTCCAGTGTATCCTGGAAGGCATTGACAGCTTCCTCGATGATTCGACGATACACAAACCGAATTTGCCGGGCACGTAAACTCCGCACATACCGGCGTACACTTGAGAATTCCCAAAACATCTTGACGGCAAGCCGCCACTTGGTGACAATCTTCATCTCTCGTACAGTCTGGGATGGATGGCTTCTCGCATGCTGACGCAACCGGATTCCAGACGAATCCATCCTGACAATGACAGATAGGGTTGTTGTGATCATCAGCTTTGCACACTTCGTTAACTCCACATTCCACAACGCTGCATGGGTTGACGCACGATCGCAGTCCAGTTTCCGTCAAGGCGCAGATTTTCCCACCACTGCATTCGCTGTCGTCCTTACAGCCTTCAACAATCTTTGTTGCTTCTCGTTGGCATCCAAGCGTCAGGTCTCCCGGACTTCCAACGTATCCGCTCGCACAAATGCAGGTCGAGCGATGATCATCCGACACACAAAGTGCGTTTGGTCCACATTGTAGCTTACTGCACGCATCAACACACTTTCGTACGCCCTTTCCGTACTGGAAGCAAATCTCCTTGTTCTTACAGTCCGCATCGTTGTCACATTGTCCTTCCTGTACGCATCCACTGCGAAGATCCTTCGGGTTTCCGGTGTACCCAGGTGGACAAACACACTTTCCAGAGTCGCACGCAGCTCTCGGACCGCAGGTGGTCTTCGCGCACAGATCCTTGCAAGATCCACGTTCACACGTGTACCCAGGTGGACACAGCGTCTTCTTTCCGCACTGACACCGTCTCGGATTGTCACACATATTCTTCTCCATCGGTGAGCACATTGTAAACGGATTTCCAGCGAGTCCCGGCTTGCAGCGACAGTCGAAGCTTCCGGCACTGTTGATACAGAGCGCTCCCTCACCGCACACGTTACCCGTCGAGCACTCGTCAATGTCTTTGCACTGCACGTACGGATTACCGATGAATCCATTCGGGCAGACGCACTCTACGCCGTGCAACGTTTCGCGGCACTGTGCATTCGCGCCGCACGACGTGCTGCTGCAAGTGTTGCGTTGCTTCGCCTCGCACAGCCCGTACGGATTGCCGCTCGTTCCCGGATTGCACACGCAAGTGTTTTGCACGACGCCGTACTCGCAGTGTGCGTTCTGTCCACATTCCGGTTCACAGCTCGGTGTAGTGATGGCTGAAAAAAGGTACGTTGGAGTTATGAATTTTTGTATGGAAGTCTTCACATTAATTGATACTCACGAGGCATACAAAGCATTTCCGGATTTCCAACAAAGAACGGCTCGCAGACGCACTTTCCAGTGGCACCGTCGCAGGTCGCTCCGATTCCACAGACGACTCCGTCACACTTGTGCTTGCAGCGTCCGTTGATACATACTTGTGGGTCAATACATGGTCGATTCGCTGAGCACTGATCCGTAACGCAGGAACCACCGGGGAAGGGATTACCCATCTCCCCAGGTGGACACTTGCACGTGGGACCACTGTTTGTAACGATGCAGATAGCACCCTGACCACACATGTAACCGTTGCATTCTGTGAAAAAGAAAGCAGTGTTAGCAGCTGTGATAAACACTACACGATGTAAGAAACTTACGCGACACACAGTCTCCGTTGGGACCTTCAACAAACCCAACTCGGCAGCGACACCAAGCGGCGTGTTTTTCCGGCTCGCAGTACGCGTTAGGTCCGCAAAGCAAGCTGCTGCACGGACTAACGCAGGTTCCTCGCTCACAAGCCAACGTGTCGGCACAATCTTGATTTCGTCGGCACTGACTCTTGACGGATCCTTCTTCCAGTATGCAACCTCCTTTGTACGCATCACCTACCAAGCCCCTCGGGCAGACGCACTTGTAGCCACCCTTCTGGTTGACGCATTGAGCTCCGTAAGCACACGGTGAGTTGGCGCACTCATCTTCGTCCGTGCATCCCGTTAGTGGGTCGCCCTTGTAGCCAACTTCACACATACATTGCGGTGGATCCGTGGGTGTGCATCGAGCGTTGATTCCGCATGGGAATCGCTCACAAGGACTCTTGCACTTGTTTCCATCGTACGCATCCATGTAGAACGGTGGTGGACACACGCACTCTCCAGGTTGAACACACTTTTCATTGCTGTTACATTCTCGATCGGCGGAGCATCGCTTCTGCGCAAGCGCACACAATCCGTTGTACGGATCTCCGGAGTATCCCAGCGGACATTTGCATTCGTATCCTCCGATCGTGTTCATGCAGATGGCGTCGTAGCCACAAACCTGTTGTCCTTCGGAACATTCATCGATATCTTCGCACTTTCCGTCGGCTTGCGTTCGGAATCCCTTCGGGCATGCACAGTAGCTTACGCCTCCGGTAATCGTGATACATTCCGCTCCTCCTGCGCATTTGCCATCGGTTGAGCAGCTGTCTAGAACGCAGTTGCCGTCCATGAACTTGTACGGGGCAGGGCATTTGCACTCCAGGCTACTGCATTCTTCACACGACAGGAACGGATTTCCGTTGAATCCTGGTGGACACTGGCACTCGTAACTTCCTGGAAGGTTCTTACAGATGGCGTTGACTCCGCAAGCGGGTTTGTTTGGGTCTTTGCATTCGTTGATGTCCTTGCACACTCCTTTGGCGTTTCGTTTGTATCCTTGTCCGCAGATGCAGACACTGTTTCCGCTGTAAGCATCCTGGATGCATTTCTCACCCGCCGGGCATGGGTTCTGATCGTTGCACGTGTTCAAAGCCGACTTGGAGCATCCTCCGGAGTATGGATCACCCGAGCTACCGCCCGGACACTGGCAGGTGTACCCGCCTGGGAGATTCGAGCAGATTGCTCCACTTGGGCACGGATTTCCAGCGCATTCGTTGATGTCTACGCACTGACTCGGATGTCCGGTGAATCCTTCGCTGCACAGGCACTGTGCGGCTCCGTTGACCAGCATGCAGTGCGAGTTGGGACCGCAAGCGGTATTCTCGCACGGATGTCGACAATCGTTTCCAACGTTAGGTTCCGGACAGAGGCATCGTTTTTCGGCGTCGCAAATGGCGTTTCCTGGGCAGTCGTTATCTTTGGTACACGTTACAATGGTGATACACCTTACACTAGGGTCGGGATCGGCGATGGATCCCTCTGGGCAGGAACATTGGTGAGAACCTTCGAGATTTTTACAAACAGCGCCTTCTCCGCAGGCGTTTGGTTTCGAGCACTCGTCAACGTCGTAGCATTGACGGCTTGCGTCTCCGGTGAATCCCGGTGGACATTGGCAGCTGAAGCTACCGGGGAGATTCGTGCACGCAGCGTTTACCCCACATCGGCCGTTTGGCCCTTGTCCAGGATCACACTCGTTGATATCAACGCAACCAGCAGAAATGTCATTAGGGTTGAAGGTCCATCCTTCCTCGCAGATACAAAACGCTTCCTGTCCTTCGGCTTTGCAGTACGCGTTCTTGCCACACTTTACATCCGCACAAGGTGTCTTGCACTGAATCCGCGGTGGCGTTCCAATAAATCCGGCTTCGCAGTCACATCGGAACGATCCGGGCGTGTTGATACACATCGCCGACGGTCCGCACACGTGTGCGTCCATCCGACATTCGTCGATATCGACGCAGCTCGATCCCTGCGGTTCGAATCCGTCCTGGCAGAAGCACTGCCCCTCGATACATTCCGCGTTGTTGGTACAGTCAAAGTTGCTCTTGCAGAGCACGTTGACGTCCGCCTGCTCGCAAGCGATCTTCGGGTCCGGCTTGCCGGCGTAACCTTGCGGGCACAGACAGTTGTAGCCCGGGTTGGCGTTCTCGCAGATGGCGTGGTTGCCGCACGGCTTGTCGAACGCCGTACACTCGTCGATGTCGACGCAGCCCCGAAATGGATCTCCCGTGTATTCTGGCTTACATGAGCAAACAAAGCTACCAACCGTATCGGTGCAGATTGCGTTTTCCCCACACGGATTATCTAGGCATTCGTTTACATCTACAACGGAGAATGGTATGGTATGTTGTGTATTGTGGTGGATTAGTGAGTGTGTTGAAGCGGTGATCGGCGGAGGCTTTCAGGGTAGAGCTTGGAAGCTGAACAGCTGCTTTTGTTGAAGCGACGTGTTCAGCGGGCACAATCCCTACCCGGTTGACCTCCGCGATCACGTGTAACCTGTAATTCAATGTATTTGTTGGTATATATGGTAAGCAACCTGAAACGTACTTTTGCAAAACAGTTCACCCCGTCCCTGGAAGCCCTGCGGGCACAAGCACTTGTACGATCCGGGAAAGTTGATGCACTTGGCATTCTCTCCGCAAGCGTTAGCCCTCGCACACTCGTTAATGTCGTCGCAGTGGCCGTCACCCGAGCCGGTCATGCCGGCCGGGCAACTGCACCGGAAGCCGCCGGGCGTGTTGATGCACTGGGCGCCCTCGGCGCACGGGTTATTCGAGCATTCGTCAATATCTTGTGTTGTGCGTGGTGGTGTTGGTGCGTGCGTGGTTTTGTTTGAGTGTTGGTGGCGTGTTGCGCGCGCGCCCGATGGTTAGTTCAATTTAGGCATCCGTTGCGTGTTTTTTTTGTGATCCGAATTGGTGATGATTTGGGGCGCAAATGAAGAAATGAGAAAATGGCTGTTAGTTTTATGGCGGGTTTGCAAGCGTTTTTCTTAACCAGGATATTATTGGTAAGCGACGCTTCCTCTTGCTCACAACCTGCGTGTTACACGGAGGTGCAAGAGAGTGAAGCTACCCTAGTTCTACCTTTAGTGAAGACATGGATCGGGCTCTCACCAGTGGCGTCGCACACACTTACCTTGGCAGTCCGTCATCGCGTCACCGTGGAATCCTTCCGGGCACTCGCACCGGAAGCTTCCCACGTCATTTCGGCACAGTGCGTTCCGTCCGCAGGGGGAACGGGTACATTCGTCAAAGTCGGCGCATCCCTGGGCCGAGCGTGCGTCACCATCGAATCCGGCGGGGCAGTCGCAGCGATAACCGCCCTCCACATTCGTACATATGGCACCTGGTCCGCAAACTCCCGGCTGGGCGCACTCGTCCACGTCGGCGCACCCGTTGTACGGATCGCCGACGAAGCCGTCCCGGCACAGACACGTGTAGTTACCGGGCACGTTGACGCACTCGGCGTTCACGCCGCACGCCTGAGGATCCAGACACTCGTTGATGTCTGCGCGGGTAGGGAGAGGAAAGATCATAAAAGTGAGGTTATGACATGCGAAACGGCGGAATGACACGCTAAATTGAATTATTATTCTGAACCACGCGACCGGACAGGAATGCAAGGGATAAAAGGGAAGTCAGGGAATCGCAATTGTAATATCATTATATCGATTCTGTTTAATTTAGATGCGCGGCACAAGTCCAACCTTTGCAGGAGGTCTTCGGCGGAGACGATCATCATGAGGAAACGCACTCTGAAACGTGATTCCTTTGTGATTGGACGGTGGAGCCGCGCGTACGGTGGAAGATCAGGACGATGACAATGGTGGGGAAGTTCGAGACGAGAATAATGTATAAAATGGCAACATGAATGTATAATCATGACCAGGGAGTGCGGTGGAGGCGGGGAAAACAAACATGAACTCAAACCACAGAAGTAGCATAACCGGACAGAGAGCTACTGAAGTGTATAATTGCGTTTGGTTGCATATGTTGGAAGCTCTGTTTAGTTGGATTTTCTCAGTTGATTTAACCCTTTTGAATTCTTGATGTATTGAATGGGATTGTAGTCCTAGTACATGAGACCTACAAGTTACATCTGAATATTAGCATATAACCAATTCAAATTAGATGGCTTCAAATTGGTGAAATATCTATTTTTTTAGATTGATAAATAGCAGTCCTTGATTCCTAATTTGCTGACCAAAACTGACAGCCCAAATCTAAATGACAGAATTGAGTAAAAGTAATGGTATTTCATCGCGATTTTGTGTACTTTTTTCGTAAACACTACGTAGAATCGGAAGTATGGATTTATTCACAGATCAATTCGAGATTTTTTTAAATTTGAAGTATTCAAGATATTATTTTTTAAATATTTTTGGTTTTACATTTAGTATTTACATTTTTTAAATATTATAATATTATTATTAAATATTTTTTACTATTTTGAGCATTTTTAGCATTTTAAGTATTTTAAATTTTTTATGTATTTTAAGTATTTTAAGTATTTGAAGTATTTGAAATATTTGAAGTATTTAAAGTATTTAAAGTATTTAAAGTATTTAAAGTATTTAAAGTATTTAAAGTATTTAAAGTATTTAAAGTATTTAAAGTATTTAAAGTATTTAAAGTATTTAAAGTATTTAAAGTATTTAAAGTATTTAAAGTATTTAAAGTATTTAAAGTATTTAAAGTATTTAAAGTATTTAAAGTATTTAAAGTATTTAAAGTATTTAAAGTATTTAAAGTATTTAAAGTATTTAAAGTATTTAAAGTATTTAAAGTATTTAAAGTATTTAAAGTATTTAACCTTCCTAGGATGTTAAGAAAAACTTACGTTAAAGGTGTTAAGGGGTCTATATGACCCCGGAATTGTAAATGCTGGCAAAAATCCATTTTGCAACCGATTTTCGTTCTTTTGGACGCAAATGAAAGGTATGGATGTCTAGAAAGGCACCTGTGCTATGCGGACCCGATTTGGCCACTTTGGTTCCTGGGAATCGATTCCAAAGGAACAAATTTTCCGGCAAACCGGCTTTCATAAGTTTTATTAGATTTAGCTATGGATTAATGCATAATAAACTATAAATAATCTCTAAAAATACGATTCATACGCTCCGGAACAGGTTGCATGCCATTTGGATCATATCTGGCCACTCTGGAACAGGTTCCGGATACCCTGGAAGTGGCCAGATTGCTATTTTGGTAGAAGCCTATCGTGCGACATATCAAACTTCATGGAATTACATGCCATGGACACTGGAACCAGCCAAAAGACAATTGGACCATATCTGGCCACTCTGGAACCGGTTCCGGATACCCTGGAAGTGGCTAGATTGCTATTTTGGTAAAAGCCTATCGTGCGACATATCAAACTTCATGGAATTACATGTCATGGACACTGGAACCAGCCAAAAGACAATTGGACCATATCTGGCCACTCTGGAACCGGTTCCGGATACCCTGGAAGTGGCCAGATTGCTATTTTGGTAAAAGCCTATCGTGCGACATATCAAACTTCATAGAATTACATGCCATGGACACTGGAACCAGCCAAAAGACAATTGGACCATATCTGGCCACTATGGAACCGGTTCCGGATACCCTGGAAGTGGTCAGGTTGCTATTTTGGTAAAAGCCTATCGTGCGACATATCAAACTTCATGGAATTACATGCCATGGACACTGGAACCAGCCAAAAGACAATTGGACCATATCTGGCCACTCTGGAACCGGTTCCGGATACCCTGGAAGTGGCCAGATTGCTATTTTGGTAAAAGCCTATCGTGCGACATATCAAACTTCATGGAATTACATGCCATGGACACTGGAACCAGCCAAAAGACAATTGGACCATATCTGGCCACTATGGAACCGGTTCCGGATGCCCTGGAAGTGGTCAGGTTGCAATTTTGGTAAAAGCCTATCGTGCGACATATTAAACTTTATGGAATTACATGCCATGAACACTGGAACCAGCAAAAAGACAATTGGGCCATATCTGGCCACTCTGGAACCGGTTCCGAATACCCTGGAAGTGGCCAGATTGCTATTTTGGTAAAAGCCTATCGTGCGACATATCAAACTTCATGGAATTACAAGCCATGCACATTGGAATCCGTAAAATGGTGGCCAGATATGGTCCAGTTGGCTTTTTACTAGTTCCAGTGTGCATGGCATGTAATTCCATGAAGTTTGATATGTCGCACCATAGGCTTTTACCAAAATAGCAATCTGGACACTTCCAGGGTATCGGGAACCGGTTCCAGAGTGGCCAGATATGGTCCAGTTGGCTTTCTACTAGTTTCAGCGTGCATGGCATGTAATTCCATGCAGTTTGATATGCCGCACGATAAGCTTTTACCAAAATAGCCATTTGACCACTTCCAGGGTATCCGGAACCGGTTCCAGAGTGGCCAGATATGGTCCAATTGTCTTTTTGCTGGTTCCAGTGTCCATGGCATGTAATTCCATGAAGTTTGATATGTCGCACGATTGCCTTTTACCAAAATAGCCATTAGGCCACTTTCAAGGTATTCGGAAGCGGTTCCGGAGTGGCCAGATATGGTCCAATTGGCTTTTTGCTGGTTCCAGTGTCCATGACATGTAATTCCATGAAGTTTAATATGTCGCACGATAGGCTTTTACCAAAATAGCAACCTGACCACTTCCAGGGCATCCGGAACCGGTTCCATAGTGGCCAGATATGGTCCATTTGGCTTTCTACTAGTTTCAGCGTGCATGGCATGTAATTCCATGAAGTTTGATATGCCGCACGATGAACTTTTACCAAAATAGCCATTTGACCACTTCCAGGGTATCCGGAACCGGTTCCAGAGTGGCCAGATATGGTCCAATTGTCTTTTGGCTGGTTCCAGTGTCCATGGCATGTAATTCCATGAAGTTTGATATGTCGCACGATAGGCTTTTACCAAAATAGCAATCTGGCCACTTCCAGGGTATCCGGAACCGGTTCCAGAGAGACCAGATATGGTCCAATTGTCTTTTGGCTGGTTCCAGTGTCCATGGCATGTAATTCCATGAAGTTTGATATGTCGCACGATAGGCTTCTACCAAAATAGCAATCTGGCCACTTCCAGGGTATCCGGAACCGGTTCCAGAAAGACCAGATATGGTCCAATTGTCTTTTGGCTGGTTCCAGTGTCCATGGCATGTAATTCCATGAAGTTTGATATGTCGCACGATAGGCTTCTACCAAAATAGCAATCTGGCCACTTCCAGGGTATCCGGAACCGGTTCCAGAGAGACCAGATATGGTCCAATTGTCTTTTGGCTGGTTCCAGTGTCCATGGCATGTAATTCCATGAAGTTTGATATGTCGCACGATAGGCTTTTACCAAAATAGCAACCTGACCACTTCCAGGGTATCCGGAACCGGTTCCATAGTGGCCAGATATGGTCCAATTGTCTTTTGGCTGGTTCCAGTGTCCATGGCATGTAATTCTATGAAGTTTGATATGTCGCACGATAGGCTTTTACCAAAATAGCAATCTGGCCACTTCCAGGGTATCCGGAACCGGTTCCAGAGTGGCCAGATATGGTCCAATTGTCTTTTGGCTGGTTCCAGTGTCCATGACATGTAATTCCATGAAGTTTGATATGTCGCACGATAGGCTTCTACCAAAATAGCAATCTGGCCACTTCCAGGGTATCCGGAACCGGTTCCAGAGTGGCCAGATATGGTCCAATTGTTTTTTGGCTGGTTCCAGTGTTCATGGCATGTAATTCCATGAAGTTTGATATGTCGCACGATAGGCTTCTACCAAAATAGCAATCTGGCCACTTCCAGGGTATCCGGAACCGGTTCCAGAGTGGCCAGATTTGATCCAAATGGCATGCAACCTGATCCAGAGCGTATGACTCGTATTTTTAGAGATTATTTATAGTTTATTATGCATTAATCCATAGCTAAATCTAATAAAAATTATGAGAGCCGGTTTGCCGGAAAGTTTGTTCCTTTGGAATCGATTCCCAGGAACCAAAGTGGCCAAATTGGGTCCGCATAGCACAGGTGCCTTTCTAGACATCCATACCTTTCATTTGCGTCCAAAAGAACGAAAATCGGTTGCAAAATAGATTTTTGCCAGCTTTTTTAATTCCGGGGTCATATAGACCTCTTAACACCTTTAACGTAAGTTTTTTTGTAGCGCCCTTTCTAGGTGGCGCTGGAGGTTGCTTCCGGTTGCAAAATGTTTATTTTACAAAGTTAGGAAAAGTCAGAAAGTTTCAAGTCTGTAAGTAAGAATGAATAAAAGTTACAGCACATTTTATAAGCCGTCTGGGTCATATAGACCCTAACACCTTAGGAAGGTTAAAGTATTTAAAGTATTTAAAGTATTTAAAGTATTTAAAGTATTTAAAGTATTTTAAGTATTTAAAGTATTTAAAGTATTTAAAGTATTTGAAGTATTTAAAGTATTTAAAGTATTTAAGGTATTTTAAGTATTTAAAGTATTTTAAGTATTTTAAGTATTTTAAGTAATTTAGGTATTTTATGTATTTTAAGTTTTTTAAGTTTTTTAAGTATTTTAAGTATTTTAAGTATTTTAAGTATTTTAAGTATTTTAAGTATTTTGAGTATTTTAAGTATTTTAAGTATTTTAAGTATTTTAAGTATTTTAAGTATTTTAAGTATTTTAAGTATTTTAAGTATTTTAAGTATTTGAGGCATTTTAAATATTCGAAGTATATTAAGTATTAATTTAAGTATTTCAAGTATTTTAAGTATTTTAAATATTTAAAATATTTTATATATTTTAAATAGTTTTTTGGAAATCATTTTGGAAATAATAAAAAAAAACTTGTTGAAAGAGTCAAAAAACTAGGTGGACTAACCAGAAGATTCAAGAATACCTTAAAATCTAACTAAAGTAGCCAACAGACTAAAAACAAGCGGCTTTTAAAACTGACACCATTTTTCCAGCTGTTAAACTTTGAGTAAACTAGTAAAATTTACTTATATTTTAGCTACATTCATTAGTTTTAGGAACTGATTTAAAATGTCAAATCTATGTTTTTTTTTAGAATTTTCAACAAAAACAAAAAAAAAATGTTGAAAAATAACTAATATTTTACATTTATCTAATATTTCGTAGCATTCCTAATTTCCGCGTAGGGATTGACATTATATCCGAATTCGTCTCGTTTCTCTTGAAGGGTTTCAAAGTTTGAAACTTTGTTGTAATGTCGTCAGCTGTGTGCTATCTTGTGACAACGACCATTTAGTACTTTTCGAGAAAATCGATTTTTAAAGTTTGATGATAAATATTTTCAAAACTATGAATGGTAGAGCCAAACTTTTTGAAGTAATCGGTTCGTATACTATCGCTTAACAAACGCTCCAAGTTTCAATTAATTTGGTTACACCACTTCAAAGATACAGTAAATTATTTAATCAAAAATCTAAAAAGCACGTGTCACAAGTGTGTTTCGAAAGTAAAATTGTACTACGTGTCACAAGTGTGCACAGAATTTCCATACAAACTAAAATAGACTTAAATCAATAGTTTAACCGACTTAATCAGCATATTTTCAAAAACAAAAGATTGCATTGCCTTCAGAAAATTTGTATCAACATAAATTTGTGAAAAACAAGAAAAATTTTCCATATTTTCCAACAACATGTATGACGTGTCACAAGTGTGCACGATCATTTTGATGATAAATTGGTCTATGTCACAAGTGTGTATTGCGATATCCGGGAAACGGAAGCGAGTTTCCAAAATCGGGTTAAAGCATCTTGTAGTGTTTGTTAAGTATAGCAAAACGTCATCATTAACTCATGTTCGACCAAAATGGTCTATGTCACAAGATAGCACACAGCTGACGATGTTGTAAAATTACCGTTTTGAAACCCATCACAATTCTCAATGAAAAATAACACTCAAGATCGCCGATGGCCTGAAGCGATAAGCATCCGATGTCCAAGCAGTCCGACCTTAGAAAAGAGTCGATTCTATCCCGTTGATACGACAACCATACTAGAAGAACAATGGCGCGAGCAACTCTATGGGGACTCCTCTATCGCGTTGCGATCTCCGAAGAAACATAGAGAGAGAGTTCAACCGCTCCAGACAGAATCATAAATTTCCGACCCCGCGGCGGGTCCCGTTTTGAAAAGGTGTTGAAATTTAATAACTTCTCCGCGTTGTGGTTTACCAAACCAGGAAGCGAATTCTAAGGGACCATCCATTACCGCCGCATTAGATAATGTGTCATGTGAGCGGTTGTCCCACGTGGCGCAATCCGCCACCATCGGGAGTGGGGAAATTTACGACGCGACCTGCAGGATGATTGATTTCGCAATTGTTCTAGCGGGAATCGCGCCGCCGCCAATTTGTGCTTCTCCGGTATCGTACACTGGCGGGAAACTACATAAATCACCACGGGGGAAGTTCGTCGGTGGTCCAGATATGACAACGCGCGCTTCTGCTTCTGCTTACCTGTACACCGTTCCTCGCCGTCCCCTTCGAAGCCTGACTTGCATTTGCACACAAAGTGCGCCGGAAGGTTGCAGCATTCCGCGTTATCGACGCATCGCGCGGCGATCGCTGGATCTTGACACTCGTCAATATCTGTTGGGAGAGAGAAAAAGAAAAGCGATAAGCAAACGGTTTAAATTTTTTTAGATTTATTGGGTAGGAGGAGATTGAAAATTTGCGCAACCAACGAGCAGCTTTTGTCCGACAATTCAAGGTGTGATAAATTTGAAAGGGGTTTATTTCGCTGTCCAAGAAAGTGGCGCACACCGATCAGATCCATCCAAGCGCGCGGTTGAGCAATCGCGAGGAATGAATGGACACTTTTTTATATTTGTAAGAGTAAATCGGCTTTCATTGGACCTGTCAAAGCCATTGCAGTCTATGATTTGTCGATGAACAGTGCGATTGAAAGCGCCGGTTCGGTAGCAGTTGGGTGGGTCCAACGGTATTGATAACATGAATTGTTCCATAAGCTTTATACGATTCAACTTAAGGTTGAAAGGTCTTTTCAAGAAGTGGTGCAGCTAGAGCTAAAGAGATCGCCCTACTTGCTCTTCGTTGTAAGGTAGTAAAAAAAGCGCCAGGGAATGGGAATTTTGGTTTGTATACTATATTAAGAATTCTGGTAAAAATAAATCTTAGAAAATGGGTGAGGGAGAAATCAACATATCAAGATATAAAATTTCACACGTAATACTATAACTTTAGTTATGGAATAAAAATTGTTGTCACTTGCAGGTCACATTCGACGTCAAGCAATATTTCAGACGTTCTGGTACACGGAGAAAAAAGAGTTCCCAAAATCGTGAACAAGCGTTCATGAAAATGGGAACCACGAAAAAAGTGTTCAAATCCCATGGTACGATTTTGAAAAACGTACCATGGCATTTGAACACTTTGTTTGTGGTTCCCATTTTCATGAACGCTTGTTCACGATTTTTGGAAATCTTTTTTCTCCGTGTAATCCTGTCAGAGTCGTATCCCTTGATTGTGTACAGATAATCTACAAAAAAAAAATCAGATTAACTGATGGAAGTGAAACTTCCCAATTCACTACCGTTCCTTCCTCTTCCCACAAACTTCAAAGCCAACGCGCGCGCTCCATTGAGAGTGAAATGGGCTGCCGGCAAGTCTCCGAAAAACGGCAAGCGACGAACCCCCCAATTTGCATACCCAACTCTCACTCATCTCCCACCCCAGATTGCCATCGCCCAGGTCACTTTCACTTCCCAGCAGAAACAGTGCAGCAGTAGTGATCCAAATTAGAAAGCATAAACCAGAACGAATCGCGCGCGAAAATGGCGCGTGGAGGTGTGACCGCGTGTCAGAGCAGAAGCTTCAGCAATCAACCTAATTTTCCGGCGGCAAGTATGACCCACTAATCCGAGACGACGCAACCCTGACCTGGATAACGCGCGCGAGCAGCAGAAAAAAAAACAAAACCGGCCCCGGGGGAACCAACAACTCCAACTCCACCTTCACTTCTATTCATGCGAGGGGGAAAACACACTTGAAGAGCTCCAGAAAGACTAAGAAATTAGATCAACATCACGTCGTGGGTTGCTTCGGGGGGCCGGTTTTAATCTACCAGCGCGCTCGCTTCCAGGCCAAAACTCGCTCTCTTCCGTTACAATTACGTAAAACAAGCTCTCGGGAACAACCCGGGGATCAAGGCAAGCAAAAAACAGCGACAGACTTTTATGTTTAAACAACTCGCTGGAAAACAAACTGTTTATGGCGTTTGATAATCATCTCGAGCGCGAGTTCTCCAGGGTCCTCGGGCGGCGCCGAACCAGGTCGCAAAACGGTCCCGCAGGGGCCGTTTAGCACGTAGGCGGATTATGAGATGCTCACATGTGACTACAAAACAAGACCTGGGTCGCGAAGACAAAAAGCCTCTCCATCATCGAGCTGCGCAAAGATTGTACGGGCGCACGCGGGACAAATGGGATTTATATGTAAATTCCTGCCTCCCTACCCCCCATTTAGCGATGGGGATCCGATGATAAACGTGCCAGGGTCATCCGCGCGGAGTTGCTCCAGTTTGCTGAGGTTGACCCAGAAAAAAACCCGCGCGCGCACGCTCTCACTAAAGTGGATCGAAAAGTGCAACACTTTTCACAAGGAAGTACAATGGGCCGGCAGCAGCAGCGCCCTCTTCATCAAGTGAAGTGTGATGACCGTGCAAGATTCTCCACGTGGTACGGCACACACGTTCTGACCCCGCGCGGACGGAGGGAAAAAGTGACCCTTTTCTCACCTACCCCTTTTTGTGTAGACTTTTGAGACACATCGCACGGAGCTAATTTCAGGTTAACAAGCTGTCGCTCAATTATGTTGAAGCAGGAAACCAATCAATAGCAAACAGCTCGTGGCGGTTTGTTGGGACTACACTCGCGGGTAATTAATATTAACGAGTGTCATCCAGCGCACGGTGTCGGGGTGGAATGGATGACCCGGGTATTAACCCGGTGCTGCTGTACACGAATAGGTGTTTCCGCAAGGTGCCTAATTGGACGACGAATTCATTAGCACTTTTTAAGCATGAAATCATTAGTGTGGAGCCGGAAGAGGAGTCTCGAACGTGCATACTAAATATTTTAAGTATTGAAAAAGGAAAAAAAAAACACTTTCTCTGTAAATTCCCGAATTTAGAACCGAACAAAATTTGAGAACTCAACAAAACTACTTTATAATAAGCTTGAACTCACTTCGATAAACTTAATTTTGCACAATGAAAAGTTGTGTAAATTTGGAAGATTAAGTATTACCTCTTATATGATGTAGTTTTACCTCAATTTAGACTGAAAAACTGACATTTCAACAGAAAAGTGATAAAATTACACATTTTTTTCTAACATAAAAGATGTACCCCTTCCCAAATTCAATATCATCATGATTTTTTTTACTTTGTGGGCGAACTTCAAATATTTGAAGATAGAATACTCAAATATCAAACAATTCATTCAAGAATGAGTACGTTTTTTTGTTATTAATGATCAAAACTTGCACAAGTCGTTACTCTTTAACGTTTTATCTCTCAGAAAATAGTTTTCCCCTGAAAAAAATATTACATTTTTAGTTTTAATTAAACACAAAACAAATAATTAAAAAGTTCAGCTAATGGACCAAGTGCTGCAGAGATCATCAAAATATAGACTATTTCTCAAAAGGCGATTACTAAGACACTGTTGTTTACATTTCCAATATTTTTCAATAGCACATAGCTTTCGTGTGAAATTATCAGAAACTTCAACATATTTTTTCAAGCAAGGGTCTTGATTGCTCCAAAAAGACTCAGTCACTCGCGAGCACAAATCTAGTGTGATGAATAACTCTCTGATGTATTCCTACCATTTGTCACTTCCACACCAATCGCTACTGAACACTCTCTCTTTGCTCTCCCTCTCTCTCCAATCGGGTAGCTCAGCGAATGGTTCAGAGAGACCGATTTCGTTGAGTCGCTCGAAGCTGACTGACAATAGTTTGCGATCTGCTTTGCTTTGATCATTTAAGAAATTGCTTAAAATCAATGATCTCAATAATATATTGCAATTTTGTTGTTTACACAACTTCAAAGACACATTTGGCAGCAATTTCCACCATGCCAAATTCTAATTGACGGCAAACTGTTGTAGTGCAGGCCAAGTGAGCGCCGCGCTAGTATTTTTTTAGGCTCTCTCCTCTCTGAGCATATTCGTGTGTGACTCGGGTTGGCGGACGGGATAGGAAAAGGAATTCAAGAAGGATTTGTTCTGCTTAGTGAAACGATTGAGCAAGCCACTGGCAGCCAGCGTGTCGTGTTCGCTCGCGAATGGTTGTGCGTTCCAGTCGGCAAAGATTTGTTCGGTGATGAGTCAGTGATTTCTGACCTTTGAAATGATAATCAGGACCTTTGTTTTCAAGTCTGAAATTATCAAGAATGGGTTCTGGGTTTCGAAAATCGCCAAAATAGACCTTAGGTTTGCTAAAACTTCGGTAGCCTCAAAACATATATTTAAATATAAAAAGTGTTATGCAACATAATGCTGAGATATTTGGTAAAATTGGCCAATGTGTTTAAAAAATAATTTTAGCTAAAAGATTTTCTTGAAAAATTTGAGCAGATCATTTTTCAAAGTATATTATAAAGACGAGAAGATAACTCTACTAAAAATTAAATGACAGAATAAACCTCTTGCGCGTAAATCTCCACGAAATTGTGTTCATTCGTTCATTGAAACAGTTCATCCCATTGAGAGGCTTATTTTATCTCATAACCATCGAACCGTGGCTTTAAAAGTCTTGACCCATCGATACCCAAGCCTAAAGTTGGTGAAAAAAAAGTTCACAAAAATGACTTTTTGATATCTTCTATATCTAAAAAAAATTTCGACGGTTTTGTTCGAACGCGAATCAGTTCAAAACGGAGCGTCGGATCGAGGTGCTCTTTTTTGCGTTGGGTTCGTAAAAGTCCAAGGAAGGTTCTTACGCCAAAAAGTGACAACTTTGGCCACTCTGGAACTGATTCCGGAAAATCTGCAGATTGTATGGAAAAAGTTACGTAAAATAAAATGTTGATCACAGGAGGCTGAATAAGCAAACAAGCTAAAAACGTCAACAAACCAAAAAATTACAAAACGAAGTTTGTCGGGCAAGGCTTGTAGGTTATAACAGGTTATAACTGTTCAGGATCAAGTTTTACACTTTTACTGCTTTTGTTAAATTTCCAATGAAAATCTCACATTTGATGAATGGATTTGGATGGAAGAAGCGTACCCTGGAGACAAAACCGAAAAAATCCGATTTTGCTCATATTTGGGTCAAAGTCCTAAAATAGTTCAAGAAAAAATATTGGTCTTGCGGAGCGAGGTTTTGAAAGAAATTCCACAAACTAGACACCATAGTTCTTACCTTTCTTTTGTAAGGAATGTAAAACACTTTTATCATTGTTGACTTGGAAAATAAATTTCTAGATTTAAAGAATGGAAAATAGCCTTGTTTTGATGCCGAAGGAATTTCACAATTGCATATTGATATACGGGACGTGGTGTAGGGGTAAGCGTGGTTGCCTCTCACCCAGTCGGCCTGGGTTTGATCCCAGAAGGTCCCGGTGGCAAATTTTGAGACGAGATTTGTCTGATCACGCCTTCCGTCGGACAGGGAAGTAAATGTTGGTCCCGGTCTAACCTAAAGGTTAGGTCGTTAGCTCAGTCCAGGTGTAGGAGTCGTCTCTCTGGGTCCTGCCTCGGTGGAGTCGCTGGTAGGCAGTTGGACTCACAATCCAAAGGTCGTTAGTTCGAATCCCGAGGTTGATGGAAGCTTACTGCCCCTGATCGCATAAATGTCCCATATGCATTTTCATCGATTTAGAGTTATTGATGCAGTTTGGTTCAAAATCGTGTGCTCTTTCAAAAGAGCCTATAAAATCCAGTACTTTGTTCTAGAAATCAGGAGAAAATCCAGTTTTTTCGCGAAAACTTAACACGTAGCCTTATGTATGGGACAAACTTCAAATGCGTTTTTCTCAGCTTGCTGTTTTTGCATATGGGACATTTATGCGAACATGGGCAGCTTAGGTGTTGAAAGAGGTTTGCAATTGCCTCAACAATCAAGCCTTCGGACACCTAGTTTCGAGTAGAAATCTCGCAATCGAGAACGCCAAGGCAATGCTGTAATAATTTGATTTTTGATACTGATATACGAAATTTGAACGAAAATCATTCCTATCGATTCAAAGGCCTACAAATCCACGTTCTATCCACTCCAACAAGTTTTTTTTTGCGATTCTATGATACCATGCTAACATTTGGGACTGAGGAATCTTATTGCAATAAAATGATCCTTAGCTTAACAGAAGTAATCAAATAAATTTTGCTGCTCCCTTAAAACCAATTGATTAGATCGCATTTCTCAGCCCATTACTTGAGTGCACCCTTCTAATCTCGGCATACATCAAGCTTAATGGTATCTAATCGGCCATGAACTTAAATCACCCGCCGATCAGCGGAACGTCGCGTTGCTCACGTAATACGAGAAAGCCCATTTCGCGCTGAAAGGGCGCGAGCCCGCACAATCCCCGCTTACAAATGATCTAATCGGTAGCCGGCCGGCCGCACAACTATTCCGGGCCCAATTTGTAGCCATTCTAAGACCTGCAATCGATGAAGATACCGCGGGCGCGCGCTCGCGCAAATCGGATTGTCAATTTTCGCTCGCCACAGGCGTATATGATAAATCCATCGGTTGTGCATATCTGCTGTGGCGCGATGCCCCGCTGTGAGCGAGGGGGAACCCTTGGAGAGCGATTCCCGGTTGGTCGGAATGTGCAAATGTGTGCATCCGCCAGCGCAACCGAAGAAGCAGCTTGGTGGCGGCAGCCGCAGCAGGTGATTTATCTCTCAGCAATTTGTGCCGCGCAAATTCTCCGCTGGGCATGTGGCTGGTTGAGGCCAGGATTTTCAAATATTTATAGATTCCCTGCGTAGCGATAGCGACCTCATTACCAGCGTCCACCCCTTTCTAGAGTCGGTTCGGTCAGCAGATTTACGGGCCGTGCCCAATCGGTAATGTGCGTTGATGTGTGTGTTTCCCACCAGGAATGTCCATCGCGATGAACTCCCGTGTCCGCGCGGGGTTGTCCAAAGGTCAACACGATCTGCATATGTAGCGTACAAACACACTCACGTGACGCAGATTTTGCCCCCGAACGTGCGGGAATGATTTGCGAGAACATGCCAACTTCAGCTCACTGATCGGTCCACCGCGATCAACACGACTCCCCCCGTCGTACAAGCCAAGAAGCTGCTGGGAGCTAATTTTTATTGCCACAACCCCGCACCCCACGAGATTCGGCCGCACTGATTGTTGCGCGAGTTGTGTAGCGAACATCCAGGACCGCCCCGTGCAGAAGCACGCGGTAGGGGTGATCCAATTCGATAAGGATACATCTCCGTCACGACCTGCCCAACCCCGAGGAACCCCATATGGATCACGGAAACAGCGCGCCGGGTAAAGTGAGAACAAATCTACGCCCCCCTTCGCTGTTGTGTGTGTGCGGAGACTCGACACAGAGGGAACACGTGAGCCGTACGGCAGCAGCGTTGACACCGAAGACATGTGCAGGTCGTCAGTGCGATCTCGGCGAGGAGGAACAAGTTGGAGGAAGACAGATGGATGTGAGTGGCGTATACGATTATATCACCACTTCTGGGGTTGTTCGGTGGATGTGTAGTACTGGGCGTGAATCTGATTTAGTTGTAGAGTGACGGCTTAGGAGGTAGCGACCGAGAATTTCAATTTGTTGGACACCTAGGTATGCATTTGAGTTGGTTTGGTATATTCACGGAATTCCTTGTTTAACTAAGATTAGAGTCGGAGTGAAATTCGTAGTCAACAAATCTTGCGAAGTCGGTATCGTTAAAAAGTTACCCGACTCCTCAGTCCTGAGGAAGTTTCCGAAGATCAACCGACCGAACCAGACTCTACAATGTTGCAATCTTTGCCGCCCCGATCTACAAACCGCCAAACCCAGTTTCCTACTCGCCAGTTTAGTGTCATAATTAATGACCACGCGGGACCAAAAACTAGTCCCGGACTACCGGTTGTCCCAGCGACGACCTCGTTGTGCGAATCCCTGCGGCCTAGTTCTACCAACAACCCGTCGGTGATTAATATTCCCCAAGACTACAAAGTCTCGCACCACCACCCTGGGGCGGGCGTTGGGACAGGACCGTGTCAAAGCACGTGACGCACTCGTTCCATGGAACAGTTACTCTAATCCCGACGACGTGGAGGAGAAATATTTACTACCACGCGATCCCTCAATGGACGCGCTGATTACCCGGGCCATAAATCCATACCGCCGACGTGATGGAGATACAGAATTATAAACTGATAGAACAATCCTAGCGCTACGCTGGTCATCGGCGCTACCGCGCCGCTGTGATCTCCCAAGAATATGGAGTTGACTTGATTTTTATAGGTTATGTTTACGTCTGCTCCTTCGTCCGGCTCCGCCGCTGACTCCAATCTGGAACGCGGCGCGCTGAAATGAGAGTGCGTCCAAGATTTACGATCCCGGCGTGGAATGCTAATACCGTTGCATCACGTTCGGAACCAGCGATGTAATCACCGGGTTCCCGCGGGAGTCCCGCGGGTGTGGTGAAAGGCAAATCATAGGTCTGTCACTGCGGACCGAATCGCGCCGCGCAATACCGGCTTCCGCGTTCGGGATAACGGTTGATCCCAATTAAAATACCTCTCATGTCACTTGGCGATCACGGCCGGGATCCGGTGGCCGCGATGACATGCACCGAAGAGGTGCGCTACCGGCCTGCACGGAACATGCAAAAGATCGATCGGATTCCACACGGGGAGGAGGAGAAAGAGGTTCTCGAGCGTAGCGACCGATCTAGTCATAAAGTTGTACCTCGGTGCATTGCCCTTCTGCCACGGTTTCTTCCCGCGCGCAGTTGGTACAGTCATTATCGACTGCTCCCAGAGGGTACTGGATGGAACTGAGCAGCGCGTACAACCAGCGATCGTAATTTTGAGGTTAAGGGCGCATCAGAAGATGACGAAGCTAGAAAAAAGGCATTCTATTATGCATTCTTCATGGCCAGTGCGCGGACGCAAAAGTCGTGTTCAGAACCAGGAACTCATTGTTCCATAGAGTACTTTCCCCCACTTTCCGGGATCCTCTTCCCTGGTTCCTCTTCACGAAGATGGGAATCGAATCGAGTATAAAAACAGAGTACATGAACTCTCTCGTGAGGAAGCGCGGGAAAAACAGTGCCCGCGATGCGGAAGAGGTGAATAATTTTCTCCGGTTTGTTTTGATTCCGTGGTTTTTCACCCCGTGTGTACACATGTGCCCTTTTTTCTGCTCTGTGTTGTTCTTCGAACATGTGTGTTAAAAAGCGGAGGCAAATGTACTCTCCCAAGCTCCGTTACCTGCGCGCTGAAGGTTGAACTTCAAGTGGTCGCAGGTCATGGTGTAGCAGGGGTGCTGAAGATAGTTGAGTCGGTAATTTCGCTTCTTTGGATTTGGAGAATTCAGCTGTTAATGTTCAACCCTGCGGAAATTACTGTTTGTTTACATACAAGGTTACGCCCTTTTTTAACTGTCAAAAATTGATCACTGTTACTATTTTTCTACTACAGACTTTGTTGTGATAAATTGGCTGATGCACGAAATGATTTGTTTACCTTTTTTCGGCACCCTCAAAAAAAAAAAAAAAAAAAGCAAAGCAAAGCAATCCACTTTAACGACCCCCGGGTCTTTTGTGAGCTCTGTTGCAAGTTTCTGCTCATTTCTAGGCGTCCGAAGGTTATGTGTGGTGAGTCACCCATAGCCTCTTTTACACAAATGGACCGACTTTTTACTTCCCCATCCGATAGAAGTCGGATCTCTCCCGGAAAAGATCCGGCAGCAATTTTGTATGGTTTGACGTTTGCGGAGGGTGCCGAAAAAAGGTAAACAAATCACTTCGTGCATCAGCCAATTTATCACAACAAGTTTGGTTATGTTCTGCTTCGTAAAGACAATGTGGTCAATGATTTGGTAGATCTTAGACAGTTCGATGCTAACGGATTATTTCAAGGAAATCTACCGCGGATCTACCGTAATCACTTTAACAATGCGGCTTAAGGTTTACCATGTAAACAGTGCATGCGAGCTGTCAAATGACGTTATGTTATTTTGCTATTGTTTTTTTTTGCAAGCAGTAACATAACCAAACTTTTCGGTACCCTCATCAAACGTCAAATCAGTACAAGTTGCAGCCAGATCTTTTTTCGGATCTTTTTAAAATCTCAAGATTTGATAGATTGTAGTGTATTTCATCAACAAAACAATACAAGACAGGTCGATTACCTCCGTTGGACACCCCAGGCCAAGTAGCATAAGATGGATTGGTACCATTACTTACACTCCTTGAAGTATACCCGTCAAATATCAGTGACAGAAGCCACCACTTTATGACCCTTTGATTTACAACGCGGACCCTTCGCCGCCCATATTTACCAACAATAAGCAAATAAAGGTTAGAAACCGAAATGCCAACCAAACGGTAATCGAGCCCCGGACAGCCATCATCCATCATTATCGTAAAAAAAAAACAATAATGAGGGGGTAATCCGGGCTGGAAGGGACGTCGGGCCATAAAACCTCAACGGAAGCCCCCAACCTGTCGTCGATGATCGAAACAGGGGAAATCCCGAAAAAAGAATAAACAAAAACGACCCATTCAAATGTTAATGCGGCGTGATCGCGTGATGACCCGAACGGTCATCGCCGATAAGCTCCAAGTTCGACAGGTTCGGTTCTGGGTGTGAGGATGGTAATCAAGTTGTACCCAGGCGAAGTGTGACAACGGAACCCGTTACCGAAAAGAACGATAAATCTTCTTGGGAAGTTGTGTCCGACACGCACAAGTCATAAACCATTAACGGTGCGAGATTCGTCTTTATCGTAAACGGGTCATCTTGGGATCTTTGAGTCCTGTCTTGAGCGGTAGTCCTCACTAGCCGGGTGGGCAAATCGCGAATCTCCAACGACTACCGCTCGATGGTAATCGATTGTGAATTTGAAAGTCTTTCCTCCGGTGGTCGCAAATCGCTCAACTCAAGCAGTCAATTCCGGACGCTTTGACAAATGATAAATTAAAGAGGTTCTGCCGGGACCCCCGGCCGGGTGGGACAATTGTGTGCCGCGGGCATAAAAGACCTACTTGGGGAAGTCCCACTTGATAGAGATATATTTATTCTAGTCCAGGGGAGGTTTGCGGCCATTAATCGATAAATGGCTAAATTGATTGGAATGGATCTTGTCTTCATTATGGTGATTGTTTGCGGGGCCGGCGTCGTCTTAGCTGATTTAATAAGAATGAGTAACAAGGGGTTTGTCGGAGTGCTGCTGCCAGGTTTAGTGCTTGTTACCGTCCGGTAATGATGATGATGATGCTGAGGTTCAATTGATTAGTTCGATCGATTAGCTGCTTAAATGGATTGACATAATGCATATCATTATGCAATCAATTTGATCCCACAAATCTTAAAAATTTCTTGCTGATTACATTGCGATTGTTTGAATTTCGTATACTTCGCTATGTTATGGAAGTTGTCGTTGGAGTCGGACCAGCAGTCCTGCTTGAAATACTGTTCAAAGCTATTAAATAAATCGTTTTATAACGAGTGCTCTACTCCCAGCCCTCTCGGATGCCGCCGTTTCCCAGAAATCGAGCCTCCCTTGAAGCCGTCAACCAAGTCGGCAAGCACATGTCATCATGCCTGCCGTCATAATCATCATGCCATAGCTGCCTGCCAGTCAGTCGTGCACTTCACTGGAACATAATAAAGCAGATGACACTGATAACATCATACCGAGCCGTCCAACCAACTCCGGGCCAGCAGCGACGACCGCGACTACCAAGAAGCGGTAGCTGTCAGAAGCCAAACTTGACATGGCCGCGACCCGACCTACGCTAAAAATAGCTCCCGGAGGTGGCGGTCCCTCCCGAAGGACCAACCCCGGGTAGACAATAATTGGACAATTGTCAGCGCTATTTCAATTACTTTGGCGATCTCTTACGACGACGTCAAGAACTCTTCGCTGGCTTGTTTGTTGACGGCGAGGAAAAACAACTCGTTAGAATTGGCGATTACATCGGGGCATGGCCATTGTCGAGTTGGATGATGACGACGGCGCGCGGAGTGACGTAATTACAGGTGGCACTTGCTTAATTGCTGTCACCGGTGTTCTGGAAGAAGAACCGACCGACTCATAATGCTCCCTCGTCATAAAGCCATAACAGAGAGTACACAATTATCAACGCCTTCACTCCACCAGACCAAGACTTCATGTGCCTACACGTGTGGCTGGCAGACATCCTCGGAGACACACGGAGCGCGCAAAATCACGTGCTGATCGCCGAAAGCAATCTGCACGAGAGGTTAACGAACGCGTGCTCCAGCAGCGCGCGACAGAAGAGATTACAAGCAACTTAACGTAATGATGATCGAAGCCGAGCGGAGACGACCGCTATGTTGAGGCACCAGCTGGGCTGCGGCGGTTGGATTGCGCGCCCTGAGGGCAAATTTGAGGTTGAGCAGAAGAAGACGCGAGTGGATGTGCAGAACTTTAATGTTTTTGGGACGCGTCGAGAGCGTTGAACCTTTGGAATCTGTGTGTTTTTAGATCTTTACGATCTTTGTGATATTAAGATCTTACTCAAAATTGTTCGGAAACGATTCCAAGAAGTCAATTTGTCTGAATGTTGAATTGTTTTATTGCAACCTTTAGATACATTTGAATCTTCTAAAATATTCTAATCGGCTGATAACGCCTGAATATTATATTATAATTTTTTAATTTTTCGATTTATGAAACTATTCAGAATTCTGAATCTCATTTTTTTCTTTGCTTTGCATTTTTCAATACTTTTGTTTTTTAATTTCCAAATTCTTACTAATCCTTTGATTTTTTTTTGTTTCAAGTCTTATCTAACAAATCTTCATAATCGATCAAATCTTCAGAATTTTCTCAATTATACTGAAATTAGAAACAAATTCATCCAAATCTCTTGAATTTTTCCAACTTTTTGAATTTTAAATTTATTTAAAATATTTGAATGATCTAAATTAATAAAAAATGCCATAGCTTCAAAATTTTCATGATTTTTCGACTTTTCCCATTCTTGATCATGGAAATTGTTCACTTTTAACATCCAATTTGAGTTCTGCGATCCCATTTTTTAGGTGGCTCAAAAACACAAAATACCTCCAAAATAAATCTTGATTCGATTACCTAAAACTTCGATTATCCGAAATGTTTTTTTTTCCTAAGACTTCGGTAATCGAGTCTGGACTTGCAATTCGAATCAATCATAGAATTCAAATCTACTTAAGTATTCCAAACTTTTGAATCTTTCAAATCCTCCGGATCTATAAAATCTTTCAAATTTCTTTAAATTTCACTAATCTTCAAAATTTAAAGATTTCTGATTTTTTCATTTCTTAAAAAAAAACATCTAGTATTTTCATACTTTTTTAATCTGCCAAATTTTTTAAAGCTTTGGATTTTTCATACATACAAAATTATTCCATCACTCATATCTTTTAAATTTTCGGAAAAAAAAATCTTGTGAGCCATTAGATTTAAATCATACGAATTTATCAAATATGCTAAACATCCTGAAATTTTTAATCATTCTTTATACTTCAATCGTTCACATTTTTCGAATCTCTCAATTATTAGTTATTAGTTGCTATAGTTTTTTTTTTGTTTTTTTATTCTAATAATTTAAAATTTTATTTATTAAAAATCCTTTTCATTCTTGCAAACCATAATTTTCTAAATGTATCTTTTTATATTTTTTTCACTTTTTTCCAAATATTCTATTTTCTCCTAATTCCTTCAAATCCTCAACATCTCCAAAACTTTTAATATTCTCATGAATTTAGATTTCGTGATTTTTTTTTAAATATTTTGTATGTTTTTTCAGGTTTAGGGAAACTTTAATTTTGTTCAAACTTTATGAATCGTATAACATATTTTTGCTAAACATTTCAAATAAAGTTACAAATGTTAATTTGAGGATTTTTATAATTTCTAAAAACATTTGGAAACATTGTTATTATTTAATTCCATGGAATCGTAAACATCTTCTGATTCTTACAATTATTGGAAAATCTAGAAAGATCCATCTAAATATGATTTTACCTTAATTTTGCCTTCCTCACTGAGGTAAGGCTATAATCCTGCTCTAAAAATGAACTTTTTATTAAAAGCTCGAAGACCCACCTTCATGTACACATATCGACTCAGAATCGAAAACTGAACAAATGTCTGTGTGTGTGTGTGTGTGTATGTGTGTGTGTTGTGTGTGTATGTGTGTGTGTGTGTGTGTGTGTGTGTGTGTGTATGTGTGTGTGTGTGTGTATGTGTGTGTGTGTGTGTGTGTGTGTGTGTATGTGTGTGTGTGTGTATGTATGTATGTGTTCAAAAATCTTGCCAAGTTTTCTCAGCACTGGCTGAACCGATTTTGATCGAACCAGTTGCATTCGACTTGGTTTAGGGTCCCATACATCGCTATTGAATTGTTTGAAGTTTCGATAAGTAGTTCAAAAGTTATGTATAAAAATGTGTTTTCACATATATCCGGATCTCAATTATATGCATGTAAACGATGTCTGGATCCATCATCCAACCCATCGTTGGTTAGGTAATCAAGAGACCTTTCCAACAAGTCCACAACATCGAAGATCTGGCAACCCTGTCTCGAGTTATGACCACTTAAGTGATATTTATGTACTTTTTTGAAGCCGGATCTCACTTAAATGCATGTAAACGATGTCCGGATCCATCATCCGACCCATCATTGGTTAGGTAATCGAGAGACCTTTCCAACGAGTCCACAACATCGAAGATCTGGCAACCCTGTCTCGAGTTATGACCACTTAAGTGATATTTATGTACTTTTTTGAAGCCGGATCTCACTTAAATGCATGTAAACGATGTCCGGATCCATCATCCGACCCATCATTGGTTAGGTAATCGAGAAACCTTTCCAACGAGTCCACATAATTGAAGATCTGGCAACCCTGCCTCGAGTCATGACCACTTAAGTGATATTTATGTACTTTTTTGAAGCCGGATCTCACTTAAATGCATGTAAACGATGTCCGGATCCATCATCTGACCCATCATTGGTTAGGTAATCGAGAGACCTTTCGAACGAGTCCACAACATTGAAGATCTGGCAACCCTGCCTCGAGTTATGACCACTTAAGTGATATTTATGTACTTTTTTGAAGCCGAATCTCACTTAAATGTATGTAAACGATGTCCGGAACCATCATCCGACCCATCATTGGTTAGGTAATCAAAAGACCTTTCCAACGAGTCCTCATAATTGAAAATCTGGCAACCCTGTCTCGAGTTATGACAGATTAAGTTATATCTGTGTACTTATTTTTCTGGACATAAAAAAGAATAGCTGAAATATGTGTCCGAACCACTCATATTACTCATTGTTGGTAAAAAGTGAGGAAGGCATCAACCACATAGGTGGATTTAGTTGGTTTTTTTTTCAATATGTTGTTCGTTCGTTTGAGACAACTTTAAAATTATTACTTAGCTTTCAAAATATATTTCTATCAAATCTTTAGAATTTTTATGAATCTTTCATTTTCAAATAATCTGATACTTTTATTTCTTCAATTTTCTTCAGAAACCAATTCACTTTTATGAATCATCTGACAGCTTTTGACGACTGAAAAATGATCAAAATCATCATAACTTTCAATTGTTTTATGTCGTTGGAAAATACTAAACTAAAAAATCATCGAACATTCTGTGAGAGTGAAAATAAAAAAAAGGATTTGTAAGGATGGATTTGTAAGTAATTGAAAATCGAAATGATTTTCTCTCTTACGCGAGATAACGGCGAAATGAAATAGCCATAAAAGACTTTTCAAGATTTTGACAGGAATTTCGATATGGTAAATGCTAAAATGTTGTTTACTTATTGTTGTTTTTCGGAAGTTTAGAAGAGTTTTTTTTTCTCCAAATATCTAGAGATTAATCCATCGTTGGAATCTGAAGAATCACTAGTTTTCAAATCTATCAAATTTTGTAATTTTTCAATTAAAAATTTTTGTGTCTCCATGTTTTTTTTAATCTTGCCAAAACACTAAGTGTCTTGTCTTGTTCCTTTTAAAATTTTACGAAATTTTAAAAATCTTTTAAAATTTTAAAACATAGCGGATCATTTCAAATTTTCTTATTTTTAAGAAATTTTTAGTAAGAATCTTCTTTTGAGATGTTGCATGTTCCAGATCTTTGGGTCTGAATTAATGTGATAGATATTGCTGCTAGTTGGTTGCACAAATTAGAGGATAAAAAACAAGTTCAGTTACTTACCCACGCACTGGAAGCCGTCTCCCCGATAGCCCGGGAAGCAGGTGCAAGTAAAGCTACCTAAAGTATTTGTACAGTGTGCGAAAACGTCACAGGGTCGATATTTACACTCGTTTTCGTCTGGAATAGAAAAAAAATGCAACAGAAATCGTTAGTTATCATCTTTCTTCTTCTCGAGCCAAAAAAATCGGTATCATTCCGCCAATTTCGCCGTGCTAAACTGCCAAACTGAGGACCAGTCGATCACCACCATTATCGCGCACCATCTTCTCTACATCGCGATCGATATGGTAAATACTATTATTTAAATTCTAAACAATGTAGGGGAACAGCATCTAATTCCAGCGTGCCTCTAATGTTGGCAGGTCAGAACTTTGACATGCAATTAAAGCTAAATAAAAGCGTATTCAACTGAAATCGAGTGATAAATAGCTCAATAAGAAGTGAGCAAGCAAGTTTCTACCAAAATTTTTGCAAAATTAGTTGTTTAAATAGTGAAAATCAGCAAATTGGATGGAGTTAGGAGCGAGAGCTTAACCTGCCAAAGATACGAGAATTTCCCCTAAACACGCGGAAAATTTTACCCCGTCATGATGCCGGCTATCATCTCGTTAAAGTTCTGAACATTCTTCGGTCGGGCTGATTTTGAGAGAAACTTTTGACGCACACGGTTTGACCCGCGCGCGCGCTGGATGTTCTAGCAGATCGCCAGAACTCCCCACCGGGGGCTCCGACAATGCCGGTCGATAGTCGCGCCGCGATGATTATCGGAATTTACGATCGATTGTACCCTCCCGCGTCCGCGTCCGCCAGTTCTTGGTGGGGGGAGCTGGAGATTCTTTTTTTTGCGAAAGGTAAAGTTCTTGATCGCGCACTGCGCCTGCCCGGTTTCGTGTTCTAGCTAGCATGTCTACACGATCATGTTGATTGCTGATTGTGGTCAGCAGGTAGGACTGGGCCGGGGCTATATGAGCCGTTGAAAGTTGAAAACAACTGACGGGGGGGTTGCGAGGAAGGTTGGGTGGAGAGGGGAGAATGTGTTAAAATGGGCTATTATTATTTCAGTTATATCAAGATCTACCCCGGCCGTCTATTCTGGATGGATTGTTAATTAGAGTGCCACTTAGTCCAAATTAACTGGAACCAGGTGTTACGGGGTTGGTGATATTGGGAATTGGAGAGCTTGATTTTCAGTTTTGGTAAACGTATTCCTAGACTCATAAACTGATTTAAATGTTTCAAATGTGTCTCATTAACAAAGAGAATTGCTATTCGAACACTTGAAATGCCCAAGTCGTGGCGTCTTCAATTATTCGGTGACCCTTTCACACGGATAGTGTTCGGCTGATATTTTCCAATCAAGTCACGAACCTCTCTCGCCCCATTCTAAATGAGCCAGCCCCGCTAACTGTAAATCCAATGTTGTGCTTCCGCGTGCTGGATTTACCCCGCGCACTCTGTTATTACCAGAGGTCCAAGAATGTTCTTGCCTAACCCGCTCGGCAAAAGTGTTACATGCACGGATCGCTTTATTAATTTGTATCACACCCCCCTTCAGCGGGGATCACGACCGCGCTTCTGGAGGCCCCAATGACCCCGTGGCATTTTCGGGTCCGATCCGTCCTGCGGACGGAGAAAGGTACTAATTTACCTTTCTTCTCGTTCCCTTCAAGTGTCACGGGGCCAGTAGGCAATAGAATCTCAGCGGGATCCAGCGGGTGAGGGCGCAGATCACGACGATCATGGCCTTCTTCGTCGTCTTTACGGTCGAACATGGCCTGCTTCTGCAGAAGATCGCTTCTATGCTAATGACGGGCTGACGGCCTACTCTGATGGGTCTGTTATTTGTTGTGGGAGGAGAACGTTTCGGTTATTTACTGGTGCTAATGCTACTTGTTTTGCATCCCCGGGGGCAGCAGTAGTACGCGTAACGGGATTTTGGCTTGGCGCCGATTTGGTTACCCGAAGAGGTCACTCCATTGTTGCGCGTCCAATATCTCAACCTGCCACAACCGGTGAAGGCCCTGAATTATTTCGTTCGTTTTACACACAACTCGCCACATTCTGCACGGGCGAGTACGGAACGGACCTGTCCGGGGCGCTAGGAACAATGTCTTGCGAGATACGGTCTTCTTCCCCAGTTGTGTTCTCCGGTCTGATCCGAACCCCTTCTACACGAGATGACGATAATCGCGCGGCGGCGGCGGTGATCGAGCAGCCTTGGCGAAAGGAACTTTATCCCAACGACCCTTTTGGGTGATTGTTCTTGATCACGTCGGCGGCGGCCAACTTACCTGGAACTTGACAATTGCAACCTCCAAAGCCATCATTACAATGGCATTGGCCTTCTAGGCACGCTCCGTTCGAGCAGGCCGTGCCATCTTTATCACAATCATCTGCAAGAGAGAGAGAGAGAGCAAGAAGAACAAGGAAGTGATTAGAGTTGGGCCTACTAGGACCAGGTCGTCGCGTGATCCCGCGCCCGATACTTACTTGTACATTTTAACTTATTTCTAAGCTCATCGGAGCCCATGTAGCAGTCCGATGTGCCATCACACAGCTTGGACAGCTCGTACAGCTGCAGATAGTCTGTGGACTCGTTGACCTGGCAGCCGAAGTAGCCGTCCTCCAGGTTCAGAAAAAACACCTCGTGCTTCAGCCCGAAGATGCCGACGTTTTTCCGGGACGCCGAGTACTGTGAACTCGCCTGGAATGGAGAAGAAAAGAATTAATCAATATTGTGTAGTTGCAATTAAGTTATTAAATCGTCGTTAGATTTTAAAACGGCACGCGATAGATCTCGAGATCGCCATAGCTTTTCCGGTGAAGGCTGGTGAAATAGACACGATTTCAGCGTTTCAACCGGAGCTATTATCAATTAAATGTTTCGTGATGCGCGAGTCTTGCGATATGCAGGTCGCGCCGGATTCGACCTTCACGTAATAGCCGTAATTGAAGCGATGATGTTTAAAAATGCCGTTATTTTGCTTGGAAAATGATCTTCAAATGCTTCTTTGCACTTTATGATCAGCTGTTACTGATTTTTAGTTGCTAATCATCCGATAATTCATTTACAGATCCACAATACTCGATCTCAAATTTGAAATAACCTCGATTTTGTCAAACATGATCAATTTTAAGTTTTACACGGAGTTACACACACTACTAAACAACTTGTTTTGATTATTTTCACAATGTTTACAAACATTGGTCGGACGCAAAAAGTGACATTACGTTTTGCGGCTTCTGACGTTTTTACTTCAAATGTATTTGTGAGGTTGAAAATTCTTTGATCTATTTTTGATTCTCTCTCTCTCAGTGAGTGCTCACTGAAACTCATTACATGAAGATTTTTTCATTGCTACGTGAATCTTTTCTACGACAATCTTCTGAAGTTTTTTTTATAGCATTTCGCCAGCAATGTTCTGGCAAAAGTCGTGAAAGCTGGCTTTAACATTTCAGTAAATAACACCGACCAAGAATGCAACTCTAATTAGCAAATGACTCCACCCCGAAAGAATGCAACTCGATTGAACAATCCTTCGGAAAACCTGCCACAACGCCATAACCATTCGACTGTATTAATCAGCTGTTTTTCTCGCCCAGAAGACATGATGAATATGACACGAGCACCCATAAACATTTATAAGCCCTCATAACAATATACATCGCAACAATATGATTGCTGCGCGGCCACCACTTCCAATATTGGTGAGAAACGCCCCACCCCGGGACTCCTCCGAACACCAGCTCCCAGTATATATGGGATGATACCATAAAAATAGCCATCGAAAGGCTCGTAATTTTCACCATTTTATTTCGCGATCCACCCTGCCCAACCCCGCGACTCGTTTGGCGCGCTATTTTTCCCTTTCGATTCGAGAGTCACATGTTCGTGTTCGATTCAATTCCGCGAAGGATCCCACCGGGAGATTCCTCCGCAAGGGCTATCGTGGCCGGCAGTGCATTGTATGAAGCATTACCCCAATCAAGCGAACTGACTGCGGTGCACACCCAAACGAGGGAGCGCTGACAATGAACGTGATCAGCGATTTGAACGTTTGTTGGCAGTCTTTTTGACATCGAGTGTGATATCAGCGTTCTAGAAGACAAAACCAACTCGTGTCAAAATTTTGGCTCACCTTCTTTTATCTCTTACAGAAAAATGCGGACAGTATACCTACATGGAGCAAAAAGAGTTCTCATTTTCATGAACGCATTTTCACGATTTTGGGATCTCTTTTTTCTCCGTGTAGCTGTTAAACTGTTAAAGTCACTCACGAATTGAACTTTTAGTGATTTTAGTTCATTTATGACGTCACGATTTTCTTGTTGATAGAAGGTTAGAAATTTGAAAAATATCTAAGGTTTTTGATCTTCTTTCTGTTCGCAAACTGATAAAGTCACTCACAACATGAACCTGAGAGTATCTCGAATAAATTTCTGACGTCAAGTGTCTCAATCAAAAGTCATGGCGTTAGTAATGAACTCAAGGTAACTCAAGTTCTCTTCGTGAGTTAAGTTCATTCGTTTTGACAGTTTTCAGTGATTTGTTTTGATATAAGTTCACAGTTGAAAATCGAAATGAAAAGAGAGAACTCAAAGTAACTCAAGGTCAATTCATGAGTTACTTCAACAGTTTGTCAAACTTGTCAGCGAATCCGACCACCCTCGTTTGGGTGCACTCGCGTCGGTATTCCAGTCACACAGCAGCTGCGCCGCCGTCGTCGGACGACATTCCTCCAACTCGTCGACCCTAGAGCGCGGCCCTTCCCATTGGTGGCAGGTTCTGACCTTGGTAATGAAATTGAATTGTGAATTGCGTTGAATCGCGCGGAATTATCAAGTTTGTTGATTCGCACCTCAATCAATTCAACGCCGATCCTACCAGGGCTAGGTCGAGGAATTCGCGATGAACACCACCGGCGTAGCCGCAGCACACGCAGATCAAAGATCTTGCTGATTGATGTCTTGAGACGATGACGGGCGCGGCGGCGATGCCGATAAGTGACGGTCTGTTATTAAAATTTAATTTGCTCGCCCCCATCTGCGATGGGGTCCCTCCTGAGGGACCAACCCCGATCCAGGGTGCTAAAATTCACATTTAAAATTATTGAACCCATCATCAGCGCCGCAAGGCTCGCAGTCCACCGAATTCCAATTATACGTTCGGGACTGTGCCCATCAGAACTACACTTACGTCCAGGATATCGGGAGGTGATCTCGTATAATAATAGGACGCAAGTTGATGCAGCAGCCGCTAATCGAATATTAAAGCGCTGCGATCACCCCCAGAGAGCGATCGCTATCGCACGTGAGTGGTCCCGGGGTTCCTCAAGTTTGGCCGCCGCGATAAGCGCGCGCGCGGATCCCATTTCGCGCCTCGTCGTATTACATTAACACCCAAAAGGCCATGCTCTCTTAGAAACAACATTTTAAAATGTAAAAAATCATATCTCCGGTTGGTTTCAACCAATTTTGATGAAACTTTCAGAGCAGATCCAGTTTTTAGTATAGTTTCAAATGAACTTTGAGTTGGGTCAGAATTCCGGATTGTTCCGGATTTATCGCAGATTCCCTTGGGGTACCTTTGTTTTGGCCAGTGGGGTCACTTTATGTTTACTTAACATTTTTCTTCAACAGTATAAAGTTTTAGTGGAAAAAACTGAAGTATTATCAAAAACAAATACTCCTATGCGTATATGGCATATGATGACCCCTCCACATAGCCCTGGGACCACCGGAACCGGTTCCGTAGTACAACCGTGGGGGACAAAATCTAGAAGTCACAGAAATATATCATGCGACATGTCAAAAAATATCTACTGGCTCTGAAAAGATGATTGCTATCACTCAAAAGACTTTCTGAGACCATCCGGACAATTTGGCCACCTGGAACCGGTGAATCCGGAACATGGTTCATGGTAGAAAAATGTTATCTGTAATTCCCATAGTGCGACATGTCAAAAAACATCTACTGGCTCTGAAAAGTTGATTGCTACCCCTCAAAAGAGTGTCCGAGGCCATCCGGACACTTTGGCCACCTGGAACCGGTGAATCCGGAACATGGTTCATGGTAGAAAAATGTGATCTGTAATTCCCATAGTGCGACATGTCAAAAAACATCTACTGGCTCTGAAAAGTTGATTGCTACCCCTCAAAAGAGTGTCCGAAGCCATCCGGACACTTTGGCCACCTGGAACCGGTGAACCCGGAACATGGTCCATGGTAGAAAAATGTGATCTGTAATTCCCATAGTGCGACATGTCAAAAAACATCTACTGGCTCTGAAAAGTTGATTGCTACCCCTCAAAAGAGTGTCCGAAGCCATCCGGACACTTTGGCCACCTGGAACCGTCGAATCCGGAACATGGTTCATGGTAGAAAAATGTGATCTGTAATTCCCATAGTGCGACAAGTCAAAAAACATCTACTGGCTCTGAAAAGTTGATTGCTACCCCTCAAAAGAGTGTCCGAAGCCATCCGGACACTTTGGCCACCTGGAACCGGTGAACCCGGAACATGGTTCATGGTAGAAAAATGTGATCTGTAATTCCCATAGTGCGACATGTCAAAGAACATCTACTGGCTCTGAAAAGTTGATTGGTATCACTCAAATGACTTTTCGAGACCATCCGGACACTTTGGCCACCTGGAACCGGTGAACCCGGAACATGGTTCATGGTAGAAAAATGTTATCTGTAATTCCCATAGTGCGACATGTCAAAAAACATCTACTGGCTCTGAAAAGTTGATTGCTACCCCTCAAAAGAGTGTCCGAAGCCATCCGGACACTTTGGCCACCTGGAACCGGTGAACCCGGAACATGGTCCATGGTAGAAAAATGTTATCTGTAATTCCCATAGTGCGACATGTCAAAAAACATCTACTGGCTCTGAAAAGTTGATTGCTACCCCTCAAAAGAGTGTCCGAAGCCATCCGGACACTTTGGCCACCTGGAACCGGTGAACCCGGAACATGGTCCATGGTAGAAAAATGTTATCTGTAATTCCCATAGTGCGACATGTCAAAAAACATCTACTGGCTCTGAAAAGTTGATTGCTACCCCTCAAAAGAGTGTCCGAAGCCATCCGGACACTTTGGCCACCTGGAACCGGTGAACCCGGAACATGGTTCATGGTAGAAAAATGTGATCTGTAATTCCCATAGTGCGACATGTCAAAGAACATCTACTGGCTCTGAAAAGTTGATTGGTATCACTCAAATGACTTTTCGAGACCATCCGGACAATTTGGCCAACTGGAACCGGTGAACCCGGAACATGGTTCATGGTAGAAAAATGTTATCTGTAATTACCATAGTGCGACAAGTCAAAAAACATCTACTGGCTCTGAAAAATTGATTGCTACCCCTCAAAAGAGTGTTATCCACAGTTTACACAATGTGTTAGCATTGTATGAGTACACTTATCGGGATCCGGATGGCCTCGGACACTCTTTTGAGGGGTAGCAATCAACTTTTCAGAGCCAGTAGATGTTTTTTGACATGTCGCACTATGGGAATTACAGATAACATTTTTCTACCATGAACCATGTTCCGGGTTCACCATATCCAGTTGGCCAAAGTGTCCGGATGGTCTCGAAAAGTCATTTGAGTGATACCAATCAACTTTTCAGAGCCAGTTGATGTTCTTTGACATGTCGCACTATGGGAATTACAGATCACATTTTTCTACCATGAACCATGTTCCGGGTTCACCGGTTCCAGGTGGCCAAAGGTTCCGGATGGTCTCGGAAAGTCATTTGAGTGATACCAATCAACTTTTCAGAGCCAGTAGATGTTTTTTGACATGTCGCACTATGGGAATTACAGATAACATTTTTCTACCATGAACCATGTTCCGGGTTCACCGGTTCCAGTTGGCCAAAGTGTCCGGATGGTCTCGAAAAGTCATTTGAGTGATACAAATCAACTTTTCAGAGCCAGTTGATGTTCTTTGACATGTCGCACTATGGGAATTACAGATCACATTTTTCTACCATGAACCATGTTCCGGGTTCACCGGTTCCAGTTGGCCAAAGTGTCCGGATGGTCTCGGAAAGTCATTTGAGTGATACCAATCAACTTTTCAGAGCCAGTAGATGTTTTTTGACATGTCGCACTATGGGAATTACAGATAACATTTTTCTAACATGAACCATGTTCCGGATTCACCGGTTCCAGGTGGCCAAAGTGTCCGGATGGCCTCGGACACTCTTTTGAGGGGTAGCAATCAACTTTTCAGAGCCAGTAGATGTTTTTTGACTTGTCGCACTATGGGAATTACAGATCACATTTTTCTACCATGAACCATGTTCCGGGTTCACCGGTTCCAGGTGGCCAAATTGTCCGGATGGTCTCGGAAAGTCATTTGAGTGATACCAATCAACTTTTCAGAGCCAGTAGATGTTTTTTGACATGTCGCACTATGGGAATTACAGATAACATTTTTCTACCATGAACCATGTTCCGGATTCACCGGTTCCAGGTGGCCAAAGTGTCCGGATGGCCTCGGACACTCTTTTGAAGGTTAGCAATCAACTTTTCAGATCCAGTAGATGTTTTTTGACATTCGCATGACATATTTCTGTGACTTCTAGATTTTGTCCCCCACGGTTGTACTACGGAACCGGTTCCGGTGGTCCCAGAGCTATGTGGAGGGGTCATCATATGCCATATACGCATAGGAGTATTTGTTTTTGATAATACTTCAGTTTTTTCCACTAAAACTTTATACTGTTAAAGAAAAATATTAAGTAAACATAAAGTGACCCCACTGGCCAAAACAAAGGTACCCCAAGGGAATCTGCGATAAATCCGGAACAATCCGGAATTCTGACCCAACTCAAAGTTCATTTGAAACTATACTAAAAACTGGACCTGCTCTGAAAGTTTCATCAAAATTGGTTGAAACCAACCGGAGATATGATTTTTTACATTTTAAAATGTTGTTTCAAAGAGAGCATGGCCTTTTGGGTGTTATGTTAGGCCATGGCAAACGTGTTTGGAAGGGGTGGGGGGGTTACTGGTTTTTGATCTTCCGCCAGAGTCCATGTGATGAGTTTAGCGAGCGCGCGAACTGGATTAAGTTTCTGGGGAAGCGCGGTGTGGCTATCTTATCGCGTCCTCAGATGATAGATTGCGGTGTAATGGGAGGATCACCGCGTTGTGGTCCTAACGGTACCCGTTAGCTTATAATTACTGCGTATACGCAGTGTAATGAGGGCAGTATTAACATTTCGTAAGGGCTCGGGATGTAACGGAACTTGGACTCGATTTAATTGAGGTTAATCGTTGTTGTATAAACCAATCAAGCTTCTATGAACCTCACATTCAGCAGTTAATACAACCGTTCTCTTGCTTTAAGAAAGAGAGCCAACAGATCTTAACTCCAGGTAATCCTGTGATGACCAGGACACTTCACCATGTTAGCAAAGAAATCTACCATACTCACTGCAGCATTCCGGATCCTCTGTAAAAATCATGCATGTTACGGAAGTAGATCTACAGGTTTCAACTGAAGAGTGTCTTTAGGTGACTCGGTGCACCAAAATGTATAAGTAAAGTAGTCTAACATACTCGCTCAAGCTATGTGGGTATGATCAAGATTCAAAATCCACCGACCTCTTGCTTATTACGGCGGTAGATCGCGGTAGATCAGCGAGTTCTTGGGTGATTTAGGAATCCCAACACTTCAACAAAGTTGTCTACCATCATCACTGAAGTTATCCGGGTAGAATACGGGCTAAGCCTCTGTGGACCTCTTGCTTGATACGGCGGTAGACACCATGGAGTTCCTGGATGATCTAGGACACTCAAACATGTCACCAAAGAAGTCTAGTATACTTAATCCACCCATGACTGACCAGGACTCCAAAATATATCAGTCAAGCAGTCTACCAAACTTGCTAAAGCTATCTGAGTATGATCAGGATTCAAAATCCACCGACCTCTTGCTTGTTACGGTGGTAGACAGGTCTTAGCCAAGGTTGAAAAAAAATCACGAGTTCTTGGATGATCTGGGTACCCCAACACTTAAACAAAGTTGTCTACCATACTCACTGAAGCTATCCCGGTATGATCCTGGTTAAAAATCCGCCGACTTATTACTTGTTACGGCGGTAGACCCTCAGGTATTAACACAATAGAGTTCCTGGATGATTTAGGATACTCAAACATGTCAGCAAGGTGACCTACCAAGCTCACAGAAGCTATGCCGGTATGATCGAGGGTCAACTTCGACCGTCCTTTTGCTTGCTTCGGCGGTAGATTTACAGATCTTAATATAAGGGAGTTCCTTGATGATCGTGGACACTCTCACATGTCAACAAATTTGTCTATAAGTGAGAAGCTTCAATGAGTAGCTATGAGCCGGGGTCAAAATCCATCGACCTCGTAATTCTAAAGGTCTGAACTTCAGTGATTCCTCGGATGATCCCCAATTTTTAAGAATCATGTGAGTAATTATGTAGAATCAACTCAACCATGTTTCAGTTTTCAAGAAGAGCCACAGCCATTATTCATTGGTTGTTCCACGCCATAACAAAGTTGTTAATCCTGCTGAACCAACAGCAAGATAGATGTACCTCATTAGGCCGCTACTCACGACTTATTAAGAAGCGCGATCCTCAACCCAAGAACGAACCGATTTTGATGAGCCCATAAATCGATCCGCGCATCACGCCGACCTCGACGACGGCTTCCGAGGACGTTGAATCTATCTCCAGGCCGCGTGGACTTAATCAGCCATTCTTAATTCATTAGGCATTTTCCGGGAGTCCCCTGGAATCGTCCCCCACACTCTTCCCTAATAGATTTTTATTGCCCGCTTTATAACGATACCTCGCTAAACGCCCCATAAATCGGGCATGTATCTAATGGGTGCACGCCACACCGAGAGTTCTGAAGGACTCGGCGGTTGTCCAAGGTGAAGCGGCCGTTGTTTACACATCGCGAAGAGCTTAATTTTACGAGCCCGTAAGCCTCTGTACCCCCTTGATTTACATTATAGATTTCAGGGGGTTGCTGAACTACAAGGTTGGGGAAGAAGATGTTCGCCGAAACGTCGAGCCGTGATCGGTTTTTATGGCTGAATTCTCGCGCGAGTTCTAAAGGTCACTTGGGTGAGCTTGCGGGCGCCCCAAAAAGGGTACAAGTCCCAATTTATTTTTATGCCCAGCAGACACCCATCAAACCCAAGTTATGGTAATTTCTACACGGGTTGATCGCGATCGCCAAGTGTTCACCGAGTCGGGGCAATTAAGCGGATAAGCACTAAGGCGAGTTTTATGCGCGTAAGCGGCGAGTGTTTCCAGAACTTCCTCGGCTTAAGATCGGGTATTGCACGGCCCCAGAATGCTAAGGCTGAACCTGGGCAAACGTGATTAGACACGTACTTTCTTTCTGCGGTGTTGTACGCATCAACAGGCGGGTAATTTTATGTTCTGTTGGAGCCGGTTAATCGCTAGGTGCATTTAGCAGCGCCCCTTGATATGTGATGGTCGTAAGCTCTAATCGTAGAACCAACAACTGGTCGATGCGCCAGGAATGTTGATGAGTCGGATTAAACACAGCACGGTTAATGAGCTATCGATGTCCGTACGACAAGCCTGGAATTTCGTAAACATCTCCCCCCTTTACCATTAAACCCAATGGAAATAAGCCCGCGGGTTCAAGAATCGTTTATCGACGATCTAACACCTCGAAGCCGCGAAGCGCGCCCTGCGATCCCGATCCAATGATCCATTTAACAAGCCACGACGCCCAGCTGCATCCCATTGAAATTCAGCTTGATAAACGTCCCCAAAACATCGCGCGCGCCCCGTCGCGGGCCGTCTGCGCGCCCTTATCAATATCTCGAACAAGTTCATTATTCAATTTTCCTTTTTCGCGTAAGAATTTTTGCCCGACCTGGCGCGGAAAGTGAAGTTACCGTCGAGGCCGCGCGCGGGGCACCAAATTTGAATATCTGGCATCTTTCGGGGCTCTCGCGGAAAAGTGAATCTTGCCGAGATGAGTTATGTGATGAAAACTCGAAAAAAACGTGGTGCGACACAGGATTCGCGGCCGCGCGCCTCGAGGATCGTGTGCGATGGTTAATTTATGAGCTGAAGGTGTCCCGGCCGGGCTGGGTATTATTTATGAGGCAAGATTCTGGGCGCTAGATGGCGTCCTCGTCGTGATAACGGGGTGGGGAGGGTTCAACATTGTTACGGGGGACGTCGACCCCTCGGTGATCGGAGCTTAAACATTCTGGATGGAACGGAGAATGGCAGATCTGGTTGAGGATCTGTGGGATTAAGAGGTACCAATTAAGAGAAGATAGCCGCAAGTCTAGACACGATAATTGGAGTGATTAGCTTGTTCTGAAAGTACACAATGTAACCTTTTTGTTACAAGAAATTAATCGAGTCACTTTTCTTGAAGGTCAACGTTCAATGGTACAAGATTGTAACCAGGGGTGATGTTCTGGCTCTTCTAAGATCATACTAAAGTTACGATCAGTCGCTTATCGATTTATTCTCCATCGGTATAGCTTAAGGTAACTTTAGAGACCTATTCAGTGAATTGTTTTGGATTATTCAGAACTCTTTGGAGTTGCCACCTGGATTCCTATACGATCAATGGTGGGCCTTTTCGAAAAAATCATAATCCGTATTGCTTCAGGTGACCTATGTTGAATACTTCAATCAAATATTCTAGATAATCAAATCCCCTTGGAGGTACGATCTGGATGTCTTCCAGGTTAACAGATTTATCTCAAAATGGGAAATTTCATCAAACTATAAAATTTTCTGATGAGTTCAGTGTCAAATACTCTGTCATTAACTAAAATCAGTATCTCAGAACATACCAAAATAATCGTATGTAAACGTCAAACTAGTTCCGACCTCCAACGACGATTCCCACCGCAAAAAAATCATTGTTTTGGCAAACATCCGCTGCCAATTTGGGTGGTTTCCCATTCCGCTAATTAATTGCTAATCTGTGTCAATGTCCAGCAAATACCCAGCTCACACATCTATTCTTCGCAACATGACAACTGTTTTCCGAAAGCCTCCCAACCCTAACGATCATCCTGTTAATCACTATACTTAAGCTATAGTGCGACCGGCTGGTTAACGACCACGACACACGACACACAGAAGGCAAGATGATGCGAGTTTGCGGGTTTGAAAATTAAATTTTAATACATTCTTTCCCGAAATAACTACACCCCGCGAAGAAACCAACCAACAGTCGGATGACAATTGAATGGAAGGAAATCGTCAATTAATCACCGAGCGGGCTTGGATTCCGAGATTCTAACGCATTGACCGTCGCATCAGCAGCGACTCGTGTTTTCGGAGCAAGAGGCGATAACGATCTTGTCGTCGTCATCGTTGTTAAAGTTTTGATGCTTTTCGGGTGGTGGCGGTGGTGGTGACCCGGGCAGGGTTAAGGCCACCGCACCACTCGACGACGTGTGCAGTTCCACGAATCGGGGTGTCTTCTTCGAACACATCAGGTACTTCAGAGTCGCTTTTATACCCTTCGGGTACATCCGGTGTGCAGATTATTATTTTGAGTTTTATATGAATCGACGCCGCCGTTCCCGAGTTGTGGAAGAAGAACGCGGAATTTGCTACCGGATTCATGGATTTATGGATTTGGCACCTGACTCATGGCCAAGAAGTGGGAAGTTGTGATGGATGGAATGACACGTGAACGACGTCATCTTTGGTGATGTCACGTTTTGGACGATGCAGCATCTCTTCAGGAAGTTCTGGATGGTGCTAATGATGAGATCGGCGTGAGAATCCGCTTGATGAGGTTCGATGTTCGCGAGTTAGTATCATCTTGTTCAAGATTGCAAGAAAATTGTAAGATCGTCAATTGAAGATGACTAATACTTGCAAAATTGTTCAAGATTATGTCAGAATTTTGATGACCTTTACTAAACTCAAACGTTAATAACAATGATTGTCAGATTGTCTGACAGCTAATGCAAAAAACATGTTCAACAAATTAGCATCATGTGTATATCTGGAGTTTTTTTTTTGATAAGGTCCTATAAACCAAATTTTCAATTTTTGCTTTTTGGGTGTTTTTAGAACCGCCTTGAGTCAGGGTTATTCAAAAACACTCAAAAAGCAAAAAACGAAAATTTGGTTTATAGGACCTATCCAAAAAAAAACTCCAGATATGATCTGTGCAAAACAAAATTTTGACGCTATTATATTCTTAGATTCAGTATGGTTTATCCGAAAACTATCCAGCTTTTTAAGCGAAAATGGCGTTCGAATGGTGAACGCCCGAAATGTCAAAATCACGCAGTGGTACCAACATTACGAACAAAGTGTGCCATGGCATGACAGCCGCATTTTTTTTTCTAATGTTGGCGCGATTTTGACATTTCGGACGTTCAACATTCGAACGCCATCTTCGCTTAAAAACCTGGATAACCACTGTCTTTTGCCTTCCTCACCTTACTGAGGAAAGGCTATAAAATCACTCGAAAAACGAACTTCTTAAATAGGCCTCGTAGACCCACCTTCACGTATACCTATCGACTCAGAATCAAATTCTGAGCAAATGTCTGTGCGTGTGGATGGACGTAGAATTTTTTCTCACTCACTTTTCTCGGAACTGGCTTAACCGATTTTGTCCGGATCTGTGTTGTTAGATCTGTCTTCAGGTCCCCTGAGTCTTTTTTGAATATCACTAAGTTTAGTTAAGTACTTCAAAAGTTATGCTAAAAAAACGATTTTAGTTAAATTTCAGAAGATTGTAAAAAGGGTGGTTTTTGTAAGAAAACTGGTCATGCTATATATATTTAGAAAGGTATTTGAAAGACCTTTAAAATGAGCTTAAAACATTGTAGATCTGATAACCCTATCAAAAGTTATTAGCACTTAAGTGTTATTTATGCACTTTTTGGAGGCCGGATCTCAAATATTTCGATGATAACGGTGTCCGGGTTTGGCATGTGACCCATTATTAGTTAGATAATTGAAAAACCTTCCAAATGAGCCTAAAACATCAAAGGTCTGATGAACAGTTCAAAAGTTATAAGCACTTAAGTGTTATTTAGACACTTTTTAGAGGCCGGATCTCAGATATTACGATGAAAATAGTGTCCGGGTTCATCATGTGATCCATCATTAGTTAGATAACTGAAAGGCCTTTCAACTTTATTTCAGGACTTTCGTTGATTTTTTTTTCTCCGTATCTTATTTTTATTCGTAATTTTCAGCACCTTCACGCGGACACCGGAAATAAACTCCCTGCACGGCCAAGTCTTTGCGCTCATTTTCCGACAAACTGCTCGTGCTGTCCCCAGTCGGTGGAACGCACACATCCTTGCTGCTACTGTTGCCGGACTTGCTCGAACTAGACGAGGGTGCTGGAATTTCCGAGTTTATCTGTTGACCCGGTCCAGTGGTACCGAACTTTACCTTCTGCTTGACGAAAAATTGAACATTTGAACCGGCACAACTGCTGCTGCTGCTGGGGGAATCTGCTCTGCAGACGAAGGCGGATGATGAAATTGAAGGAGGTGGATTCTGTTGTTGTTGTTTGACAGTTAAGACAAAATGAAGGGTAATATTGTGTAAGGGCATAATTGGCTTTTACAGACTCTGATTGACAAAAATCTGCAGACTTTTTTTGTAAAATTTTATCAAAAGTTGCCCTAGTTTTGAGAGGTTTTGAGGTACTAAATGTGAGGAAGGCACCAACCACCAAAAGGTGGATTAAGTAATGTTTTTCATATATTTGTAAAATAAGGTGAATCCGTTATCCGGATACTTAAATATTGGGATGCGGTAATATCTCTGAATATTATTTAGATTCATGGATATTATAGAACGATTATCCACACTATCCTTTAACGAACAGAGGATAATATCCACATATCCAGGGTTTTATATTGTGATCCGTTTTGTCGCTATATTTTCCTTTTTGCCTTCCTCACTGAGGTAAGGCTATAATCCTGCTCGAAAAATGAACTTTTGAAATACAGCTCGTAGACCTATATTCATGTATACCTATCGACTCAGAATCGAAAACTGAACAAATGTCTGTGTGTGTGTGTGTATGTGTGTGTGTGTGTGTATGTGTGTGTGTGTGTATGTGTGTGTGTGTGTGTATGTATGTATGTGTTCAAAATTCTTGCCAAGTTTTCTCAGCACTGGCTGGACCGATTTTGATCAAACCAGTTGCATTCGACTTGGTTTAGGGTCCCATACATCGCTATTGAATTGTTTGAAGTTTCGATAAGTAGTTCAAAAGTTATATATAAAAATGTGTTTTCACATTTATCCGGATCTCACTTATATGCATGAAAACTATGTCCGAATCCATCATCCAACCCATCGTTGGTTAGGTAATCAAAAGACCTTTCCAACGAGTCCAAAACATTGAAGATCTGGTAACCCTGTCTCGAGTTACGACCACTTAAGTGATATTTATGTACTTTTTTGAAGCTGAATCTCACTTAAATGTATGTAAACGAAGTCCAGATCTATCATCCGACCCATCGTTGGTTAGATAATCGAGAGACCTTTCCAACGAGTCCAAAACATTGAAGATCTGGCAACCCTGTCTCGAGATATGTCCTCTTAAGTGATATTGATGCACTTTTTTGAAGCCGGATCCCACTTAAATGTATGTAAACTATGTCTGGATTCACCATTCGACCCATCGTTGGTTAGGTTATCAGAAAACCTTTCCAACGAGTCCAAAACATTGAAGATCTGGCAACCCTGTCTCGAGTTACGACCACTTAAGTGATATTCATGTACTTTTTTGAAGCCGGATCTCACTTAAATGTATGTAAACGAAGTCCGGATCCATCATCCGACCCATCGTTGGTTAGATAATCAAAAAACCTTTCTAACAAATCCAAAACACTCCAGATCTGGCAACCCTGTCTCGAGATATGGCCACTTAAGTAATATTTATGTACTTTTTGGAAGCCGGATCTCACTTAAATGTATGTAAACTATGTCCGGATCCACCATCCGACCCATCGATGGTTAGGTTATCGAAAAACCTTTCCAACGAGTCCAAAACACTGGAGATCTGGCAACCCTGTCTCGAGATATGGCCACTTAAGTAATATTTATGTACTTTTTGGAAGCCGGATCTCACTTAACTGTATGTAAACTATGTGCTGATCCACCATCCGACCCATCGTTGGTTAGGTAATCGAAAAACCTTTCCAATGAGTCCAAAACATTGAAGATCTGGCAACCTTGTCTCGAGTTATGATTACTTAAGTTATATGTGTGTACGTTTTTTTCTGGATTCAAAAAAATAGCCGAAATATGTGTCCAAACCACTCATATTACCCATTGTTGGTAAAAAGTGAGGAAGGCATCAGCCACATTGGTGGATTAAGTTAGTTTTTTCTAAAAATATGCTTTCCAACGAAGAAGACAAAGAAGTATATACACATAATTCAGTGATCCTCAGTCCAGATAGCAAAATTAGGTGGATATTTGATTTTCCGACTAATTCTGTTGCAATTGTAAATGATGAATCCTGACAATTACCCTTCCCTACTAACAATATCCCAAGTAGAAGTAGTTTTCCGGCACACGCGGGAGTGTGGATGTCGTATAGAACCCACCCTTGGTAGCAGCCTGTGCTAACTAACATTCCCGTCCCATCCTTTCGAGATCTACAAACTGACATGGCGGGCGTCGTTGATGGCCGACGACTGTTACCTATCTGCAGCAGCTCTAGTTTTGATGATCTTGATGTTTTATCTTTTCAGCGTATTAATGCATGCTGTTGATAAGGGAAACATCACTAGATCGTTGAAGCGTATGATCGGTTGTGCTGATAGGATGTTACGGTTCTGTTCAGCAACGGAGAAGGACAACCATGGGTTGTCTCTCATGCTCATGCTCATGCTCAATTCTGTTGCAATTGTAAATGGGCAACTTTTGGCCTGTTTGAAAATTAAGTTGGTTCATGATTTGGGATTTTCAGAAAATCTTACTATCCAGGGATGTTTTTGGGATTTTTTTCTCTCTTCTAGAAATAAGTTGAGGTTGTCAACCCAAGTAGCTTTGTCCATGACCTCAACATTTTATCTTGCCTTTTACGTATTTTGCGACTAATTCGATCAAAAGCATGAGAGCAAACCCAAAAAAAATCAACGTTGTAAATAATAGTTTAGTTTAAGAGAAAAGTGATGTTGTAAACTTTTATCTCTTTTTTGTTTTCGAAAAATTGATTTTGAATTGTTTGATAAATATTTACAGCCATTTTGAGATAAAAAAAGAACATCTTTCAAAAGTTGTTAACTCGAGTTTAAAGAAATCTTCGACTGTCATCACAAGCTTGAACCTGATAACTAGGGCTTGTGATTTTTCACGGTAAAAAAAATAAAATTTTGCGGTATGCCAAAAACAAAACATTGTAACTTCACATCAATTTTGCGGAACCTTCAAATCTGTTTAATTTTTTTTTCAAAAATTTGCTATTTTATAATAATTATGTACAGGATAGTTACTGCATCTGTACATCGTAGTTCAAGATACAAAACGTGACCCCTGGATACAAAAAAAAATTATCATCTTTGTGAAATTTCGTAGAATTTTCATCTGCTGAATTTACGTTTCAGCAATCCTTAAAAGATTAGCCAAAAGTTTGCAAGCAAATTTGAGTATCTAAAAAAATTGAAGTATATTTCATCAGTATTTAAACATTTGTTATCTGTTATTTATTACATCGGAAAATTAAAAACATTGCTTCAAGCTTCTCCTCCATCTCCTCTTTTACAATTTACAATGAAAATCAGGGGACAGAAAAAATATTATTGAATAAATTGATATTATTATTGAAAAAACTTGTAAATTCGGTTGTGAACTATTCAGAATAAATTTTTATGTTTTATTTATCCAAATCAAATTATTAGTTTTTAATCATTTCACGCAATTTGAAAAAAGATTTTTTTTTCATAAATTCATTGATATTTCGCTAATTTTCAATGGTATAAAATTGTAATGCAAGACTTTTTGTAATATTTTTCGCCAAAAAAATATAGTTGGCCTTGAAATTTGAAATTAGGGTAATTCTCCGCCAACTCACACAGCAGTTGCCCCGACCCCTCTTCGATTTGCGTGAAACTTTGTCCTAAGGGGTAACTTTTGTCCTTGATCACAAATCCAAGGTCCGTTTTTTGATATCTCGTGACGGAGGGGCGGTACGACCCCTTCCATTTTTGAACATGCGAAAAAAGAGGTGTTTTTCAATAATTTGTAGCCTGAAACGGTGATAAGATAGAAATTTGATGTCAAAGGGACTTTTATGTAAAATTAGACGCCCGATTTGATGGCGTACTCAGAATTCCGAATAAACGTTTAAGTTTTCTAAGTCTCACCCAAACAGCCCACCATTTTCTAATGACGATATCTCAACAACTAATGGTCCGATTTTCAATGTTAATATATCAAACATTCGTGAAATTTTCCGATCTTTTCGAAAAAAATATTATGAAAATTTTTAAATCAAGACTTGCATTTTAAATGGGCGTAATATTCAATGTTTGGCCCTTTTAAAATGTTAGTCTTGATTTTTTTTTTTTTATTGAATTAGAGAGATTTTACACTTGTGTGCATTCATCTCTTGAAAAGGTCTTCACTTCATCGCTTAATATTAGCACTTTTTAATTTTCTTTTTCTTCCTGCTGCTATCGGGTCCACACATCGTGTTATTCATCATTGTTGATCCTTGATTTGTTGACGGCTGCGGCCGTCTCTCACCAGACTGGCTGGGAGTTCGTTAAATGAGTGTACTTAGGTTGGCTTCGTTGAAAAATTGCAGAATATTTTTTGCTGCTTCATCATCATCGGCCAATGCTTCTCGGACATTTGGTGGTATATTATTTTTTTTTCGCTCTGGTTCGTAACCGATGCAGTCAGCAATTATGTGTTTAATTGTGACTGGTTGGTAGCACCTGGGGCATTTGGGGGCTTCTTCTTTTTCTAGCAGGTATTTGTGTGTTAATTTAGTGTGTCCAATTCTTAATCTGGTTAGGGTTACTTCGTTTTTTCTATTTTGATATATGATTTTGGAGTAGGGGTTTATGGTATTTTTAATTTCTCTGAGTTTGTTGTTTGTTGTATTGTGCCATTCGTTTTGTGCTTGGTTCCATATAGCGTTTTTCACTATTTTTTTAATTTCTTCGAAAAGTAATTCAGGTTCACTAATATTTAGCTGAAGTGCGTTTTTTGCTTCTCGGTCTGCTTTTTCATTGCCAGGGATTCCAATGTGGCTTGGGATCCACATAAAAATGACTGAGCTCCCTTTGGCTTCTATTTCTTTGTTTAGTAGTTGGACTTTATCTTTGAGTTTGTTGTTTATTCGATTTTTTTGGATGTTTAAGATTACGCTCAGTGAGTCAGAGCAGATAACGTATTCTTTGATTGAATTTTGGTTTTTGATAATTGTCAAGGCAGTGATTACTGCTAAGTACTCTGCGTGAAAAATTGAGCAAGCTCCATTCATTCTTTTTTTTATGACTGACTGGTTATGACAAACACTATAGCCGGTTCTGTTATTCATCTTTGAGCCGTCCGTGTAGATTATATCACTGAATTTGTATTTCTTATTCTTTCTCTCGTAGAAGGTTGCCAGTAGTTCTTCATTGGTTACACCTTGTTTATTTTTGTTAATTAGTGTATTGTCCGATCTGATTTTTTTTTTCTCCCACGGAGGGCATTTTGGTGTTTGAAAAATTGTAGACAGAGGCAGCTGTAGTTTTAGTTTTTCCATAATATTTTCAACTCTGTGTTTTATTGTGTTTGGTTTCTGGGCTTGTTGCTCATTCCATAGTTCCCCGGAGCTATCGGTTTCGGTGCTTTCTGGACTATGTTCACTTTCCATGTTGTTTTCATTTGGGTTTTCTGTTTTTTTGTGAAATATTACTGTCCTTTGATTCAGCATTTTTTTAATATTTATTAACCCGAGTTCTGCGAGCATGCTTTGTATTGGGCTTGTGTGGAAGGCACCCGATATGATTCTCATCCCTATGTTTTGAACTTTTTGAAGTTTCTCAATATGTTTTTCGCTGGCCGCTGATAGTAATGGGGCAGCGTAAAGAATTTTTTCCATAACTGTTGCTTGGAAAATTTTGAGGAGGGTTGCTCTGTCTCCTCCCCATACTTGATTCGCTACACATTTGAGGTAGTTTAATCTTTGTTTGCAGGCAGCTACTGTTGTTTCGATATGTTTATTGTAGCTTAGTGTTTGATCTAGTATGACACCTAGGCATTTGTGGTGCTTTACCTGTGGTATTTCTTGGTTGTTTAATTTTATCTTGTGATTTGTGTCTGTTTTTTTAGTTCGGGGGCTTTTGAATATAATTGAGGCGCTTTTTTCTGCTGATATTTGAAAGCCTGTTTCCTGTTCCCATTTTTCTATTTTTTGCAGTGCTTTTTGGATTATTTTGGCTGTTTCTCTGCTGTTTGCTCCTGTGGCAACGATCGTTACATCATCTGCGTAAATAAGTGTTTGTACTGAGTCGTCCATTGCTTCCACGATTGTGTTTATTGCTATTAAGAATAGTGTCACACTGAGTACTGATCCCTGGCATAGTCCTGTTTCCATTGTTTTTGTTTCAGACTTTTCTCCATTTGCTCTTACTCTGAAAGTTTTTTTCCTGAGAATTTCCTGAATGTATTTTGTCATTTTACCTCCAATTTTCCATTTAATTAGTTTGTCAAGAACTAAGTTTCTCCACGTGGTATCATATGCTTTTTTGATGTCAAGGAACACTGCTTGGGTACATAATTTTTTGCTCATTCCGCATCTGACATGATTTTCGAGTTGTGCCATGTAGTTTGTTGTTGATTTTCCTTTGCGGAAAGCATATTGGTGTTGGTATAGCAAATTTCTGTTCTCAAGGATGTGGATTAGTCTGTTATTTACCATTCTTTCAAATATTTTGCCTAGGCAGCTGTTAAGATAGATGGGTCTGTAATTGCAGGCGTTATTTTGGTCCCCTTTTCCTTTATAGATTGGTACTACGGTGGCTTCCCTCCATAGTTCAGGATACTCTGACAGGTTCCACAGTTTATTGTATGCTTTGAGTAGTAGTTGTTTACAGTCTTGTGGTAAATACTTGATCATATCGTAGTGTATTTCATCTGGGCCTGGTGATGATCCTTTTGTGCTTTCCAGTGCATCTTCAAGTTCTACTATTGAGTAATTCTGATTATATGCTGAGTCATCGTGTGGGATATTTATTGGTTTCGTTTCTTTGGTTTTTTTGTAGTTTTGGAAGGGTATGCTGTAGTTTCGATCACTCGAGATTTTTTCAAATGTGTTTGCAAGTGCATTGGCTATTTCCGTGTTTTGTTTCTTGATATCTCCTTCATACTTTATTTGTTTAATGTGTGAATTATTACTTTTTCCTTGTATTTTTCTATAATTGGACCACATATCTTTTATTGATGTGTTTACATTGAAGCTTTCCACAAACTTTTTCCAGGATTTTTGTTGGGCCTCACCCATTATTTTCCTGGCTTCGTTTTTTTTGTTTTGAAAATCCATTCGAAGTGAGGATCCAATTTCATCGTTTTTTGCTTTTTTGAGCGCTCTCAGAGCTTTTCTTCTCATTTTGATGGCTTTGGCTACCTCTTCATTCCACCACGGTACTTTTTTTCTGTTGTTGTTATTTTTCGTATTTTTTGTCTTCGGTATACTGCTTTCAGCTGCTTTTATTATTTTATTTGTTATTTCTCTGATTTGTTCTTGCGGGTCATCGGTTTCATCAAAATTTATTGTGTTTTGGTAGGTTTCCCAATTTGCTTCCTCCATTATCCATCTGCTTACTTTTGCAGGTTCTTGGAATTGATTAATGTTAATCGATGTTATCACTGGGAAGTGGTCGCTTCCGTGATTATCTTCTTTAACATTGATCATGAGATCTCCAGTTAAGTTTTGGGAGCACAGTACTAGGTCTAGTATAGATTTGCATCCTGATGAGTTACTAATATAGGTTATTTCCTCGTCATTTATTATGGTTAGATTGTTTTCTTCCATTATTTCTTCGATAATTTTGCCTCTTTGGCTCGTTTTGTCGGATCCCCATATTTGGTTATGGGCATTGAAGTCGCCCATTAAAATATAGGGTTCAGGTACTTGTACTAGTAGATCTTGTATGTGTGCTTTTTCGATTTTTTTGTCCGGTGGTATATAAGTGTTAATGATGTTTATATTAATTGGAGATTTGACTTGAATTGCTATAGCTTCTATATCATCCGATGTTGTGATATCTATTTGCTGAAAATGTAAGTTTTTATTTATACCTACAATCACACCTCCTGCTGCTCTGGTTCCATAATTTCTTTTTTTGTGGATCGTATTGTAACCACTAATTTTACTTTGTTCTTCCGTTTTACACATCGTTTCTTGGAGGCATATTATTGCTGGTTCTTCCTCTTTGATTAGTATTGCCAGATCCTGTCGACTTGTATTTATTCCTTGTATATTCCATGATATGATTTTATCTGCTGTGATATTATTTGTATGTTGTGTTGTCATATTGTTATGTTATTTTAAATTGATTCGTCATCCTCTTGGTCTGATAAAACCAACCTTTTGGTTTTTTTTATCTTTTTTTTGTTTTCTTGGTGGTGATAGTATGATTTGGTTATTAGAATTAACCATTTCGATATTCATTTCTTCCATTTCTAATTGAAGGCTCAAGTTTTTTTGGGTCAACTGACTGTTTTCTAGATTTAATTTTTGGTATTCCAATTCCTTTATCTTCGCGTCTTCCTTAAGTTTGTCTGTTTCTTCCTTAAGCTGATTTAACTTTTGTTGCAGCTCTTCATTCAATGCTTTGAGGATTTTAATATTTTCCTTCAGCTCTTTGATTTCTTTGTCCGTGTCCTGACTTGGTTGTTGGAGATTTTTTTTCAGTACCTTTGCATAATTTGTCGCGTTTTCTTTTTCAACTATTGCTTTGGCTTCCTTAAATGAAATACCATTATCGATTTTAACCTTAACCACTTTGTTCTCCTGAATTTTTATTGGGCATTTTTTATCAAAGGTGTGGTGAGGGTTATTGCACGCCGCACACTTCAGTTCTCCGGTACATGGGCCTTCGTGATGTTCTTCGCTACACTTTGCGCAAACTTTGCTTTTTTTACAGTTCACAGTTGCATGGCCGAAGGCCAGACAGTTGAAGCAGCGGAATGGACTTGGGTAATATGCGCGAGTTTTAATCAGATTGAACGCGACTTTAATTTCACTTAGTGGATTGGGGGAGTTGTAGGTCACCAAGAACGAGCTTGTTGGAACCTCTCTGCCCTCCACTTTTTTGGTGAATCTTTTCACTTTTTCGATGTTTTTATGTGTTTTCTTAAGTTCATCCAAAATCCCTTCATCAGACAAGCCCTTGAGCTCGTAGGATGAAAAGATGTTTCTCGATTTGTTTTTTGTCGGGTGTTCAGTAATGATGACGTTTAGCCCATCTTGTAGATGCCTCAGGTTCAGCAGGCTAGTTGCCTGCTTATCCGTCTTACATTCCACATGATAAGTACCATCCCTTTGGAGTTTCATGCTTTTCAGCTCTCCAGCATGGTCTTTTAGATGCTTACCAATGATAAATGGCGAGATATCATTCATATTCATCTTTTGTTGGTCGATCTGGTCATTCCTTTCGATAATTAATATTTTGCCCCTCGTTGGGGGGCCCCATGGTGATGTGCCCCCGTCAGGGGCCATTTCGCGGTTTACGGTTTCACTATGCACTTAGTCTGTTCACTCGTTTGGTTTAATTTTGCTAACGTTCGCACTTTGATGGGCAACGCAGTCCACTTTTACGCTGCTTATATATTTTAGCTGATCCGGTAAACACAACTGTACTGGTCGGAGGCACTTTGTGGACCTAGTCTTGATTTTAAAATTTTCAAAATATTTTTTTCGAAGAGATCTGAAAATTTTTACGATTGTTTCATGTATTAACATTGAAAATAGGACCATTAATTGCTGAGATATCGTCATTAGAAAATGGTGGGCTGTTTGGGTGAGACTTAAAAAACTTCAATTTTCGTGTTTCTTTTTCTTTAAGCCGCTGTATCTCAGCAACCAGAGGTCCAATCTTCAATGTCTCTTAGACAATTTTATAGCAAATTTTCTGAACTTTTCAAAAAATATATTTTTAGAAATGGTCACTTATGGTCACTATTTTTAAAAATTGAAAAACTGCAAATATTTCGCTAAAATCAAACTTTCGGTGGCTATATCTAGAAAACGGAGCCCTTTATCACAAAAATATGTAAAGTACTTTTCGATTGCAAATTCAATTTTGCATTAAAAAATAATGTCAAACTTGTTTTTGCATGAAACTTCGATTTTTTCCAAAAATCACTATTTTTTCAAAAATGCATAACTCGGCGGCAGATTTTTTGACCATGTTTCTCTATGGCTCAAAAGTTGCGGATTTTTGTCCCCTAAAACATATCAAAAAATCTCGAAAATAAAAAAATACGTATTTTGGGAAATTGAGTTTTAGTTAAAAAAAAGTTGATAAAAAATCCTCAATTTTTTTTTCCGTGTACCTATTTTTTTCTCAAAAGTCCTCAACAATACCTACAACTTTGCCGAAGACACCAAATTGATCAAAAAAATCACTCAAAAGTTACAGCTGTTTGAATATTTACATACCATTTTTGTATGGACAGCTGCCAAAATTGTATGGAGACTTGTATGGGTGAACCAATGACACAAAATAGCATATTTGGGTATAGGGAAGGCCCCCACAAAGTTTGAGCCAAATCAAAAAATACAAATAAAATCCATTTCCGGTTTTGGTAGAGAATTGCTCATATGAGCTTGACATTTCGGTCAAGTAGGTTTCCCATACTGATGGGCTACATATTTCAGGGTGTAAAATCACATAACATTGCATAAAATAATGCAATATTTATTTTACACCCAGGCCTTTTACACGCAGCTGGATTACTACTTTTTTAGCTGTGTAGCAAGTAGTTTTATACTTTCGCGTAAAAGGCTGTAAAAAATTAGTATTACTTGGCTTAACAAATTTATAATGTTACATGCAGGAATTTGTACGCCATCAGTATGGGAAATCTTCAAAATTAAAAATACATAAATTAGAAATATTGAATAATTGTCAATTCTTAAAAAAAAACCCTCCTCAAAAAAGAAATAAAAAAATTATCATCGATACAGAATTGGATTCAATTTATGGAAACGATCGCACAAATCCACTTTCAGCGCTAATCTCCCGTCACAGCCTCTGAAAACACATCAATAACGTCGAAAACTTCAAATACAATCCCTCCCTCCAAGAATGACAGCTGCACTTTCTTTGTCGAGGCAAATCCATTCTTCATACCCCGGGATCACTTGAAGTGAAGCCACTCCGCTTCGACCACCTACAAATTGCTCATCTTAAGAGAGCAGCAGACCCATCATTTATATTAATCCCACAGGAGACGCTCACAATTCACACCCAAGTGGGTCCTCTTCTTCCTTCGGGACAGACGGCCAGCCCCACCCCTCGTAAACGGATTACGATCGCGCATCATAGTACAATTAGCACATGGCGGGACCACCATAAATCAAGCTCTCGCGCATTCGCGGCTGTCATTAGAATTTTTCACCTTTTTCGAAGCTCGCCGTGTCGTTACCGGTCCTGGCCGTTGAAGACACAACGAATGACCAGATCATGTTTGCTTTCAAGAAGCCCCGGCGAGCACCATTTAGCACCTTCTCCAACAGCGGATAACCTCTGGCTTTCCAGCGGTGGATTGGTTGCGAGTCCCGACAATAATATTCAATTTCTTTTTCCGCGCGTCTAATGTCTCTATATCGTTGGACCGTCGTTGTAGCGGACATTACATGACTCTCTGGGAGGAGGAAGTGTGTCCCTTCATAAAGTGCGCGTGTTTTGCATACGCGAATAGGATAATCACATTAGCATTACCTCGCGGAGGAGGACCCCATCGCTGCATTGAACACAGTGATTTGACCACCAGACAAAGAAGAAGACCCTGACGGGAGGAGGGCGCATTTGGGAGAAATGGCCGAAGGGGTCCATTTGCATTTCGCGCACTTATGATGTACACAACAATTCACTTAGAAGCGGGTCCGATCGTTCTTTGTCTCCGCGTGGGACATGTGCGACCCCTCTCATGATTCTAATGATTCGCGAAGGTTTCGGACGATCGGAACAATGAGCGCTGCTCAAGAAGTGGCCACCTCTAATGGATTGATTTTGCGGAATGGGGCATAAAAAAGCTCCGCCCCTTCACGCGAGTACCCTTCTGGACAACAGGAAATGAATCAGTTGAATTTGTGGTGACCCGTCCGACGAACCTTGGATTTGTGTACATTAATGAAGCATTGATTAGAGGGACCGGGGCGGATGGAACGCTGTAGAACGTGCAGATATTTCCGCGAACACGGACAGCAACAATGTTGTGCAATGCAGATTCGTGTGATGTACGGGAAGTTTGATTTGAATGTAAGGATGACTCTGATAGTTATGCGCTGACGTGCTGGTTTTGCCTTCCTCACTGAGGTAAGGCTATAATCCTGCTCTAAAAATGAACTTCGTATAAAAACGTCGTAGACCCACCTTCATGTATACATATCGACTCAGAATCGAAAACTGAACAAATGTCTGTGTGTATGTGTGTGTGTATGTGTGTGTGTATGTGTGTGTGTATGTGTGTGTGTATGTATGTATGTGACCAACAAACTAGCTCATGTTTCTCGGCACTGGCTGAACCGATTTGACCCGAACTTGTTGCATTCGACTTGGTTTAGGGTCCCATAGATCGAGTTTTATACAGATTGAAGTTTCGATAAGTAGTTCAAAAGTTATGTATAAAAATGTGTTTTCACATATATTTGGATCTCACTTAACTGTATGTAAACTATGTCCGGGTCCATCATCCGACCCATCGTTGGTTAGGTTATCAAAAGACCTTTCCAACGAGTCCAAAACATTGAAGATCTGGCAACCCTGTCTCGAGATATGGCCTCTTAAGTGATATTGATGTACTTTTTTGAAGCCGGATCTCACTTAAATGTATGTAAACTATGTCCGGATCCACCATCCGACCCATTGTTGGTTAGGTTATCAAAATACCTTTCCAACGAGTCCAAAACATTGAAGATCTGGCAACCCTGTCTCGAGATATGGCCCCTTAAGTGATATTGATGTACTTTTTTGAAGCCGGATCTCACTTAAATGTATGTAAACTATGTCCGGATCCATCATCCGACCTATTGTTGGTTAGGTTATCAAAAGACCTTTCCAACGAGTCCAAAACATTGAAGATCTGGCAACCCTGTCTCGAGATATGGCCTCTTAAGTGATATTGATGTACTTTTTTAAATCCGGATCTCACTTAAATGTATGTAAACTATGTCCGGATCCACCATCCGACCCATTGTTGGTTAGGTTATCAAAATACCTTTCCAACGAGTCCAAAACATTGAAGATCTGGCAACCCTGTCTCGAGATATGGCCACTTAAGTGATATTGATGTACTTTTTTGAAGCCGGATCTCACTTAAATGTATGTAAACTATGTCCGGATCCATCATCCGACCTATTGTTGGTTAGGTTATCAAAAGACCTTTCCAACGAGTCCAAAACATTGAAGATCTGGCAACCCTGTCTCTAGATATGGCTACTTAAGTGATATTGATGTACTTTTTTGAAGCCGGATCTCACTTAAATGTATGTAAACTATGTCCGGATCCACCATCGGACCCATTGTTGGTTAGGTTATCAAAAGACCTTTCCAACGAGTGCAAAACATTGAAGATCTGGCAACCCTGTCTCGAGATATGGCCTCTTAAGTGATATTGATGTACTTTTTTAAAGCCGGATCTCACTTAAATGTATGTAAACTATGTCCGGATCCACCATCCGACCCATTGTTGGTTAGGTTATCAAAAGACCTTTCCAACGAGTCCATAACATTGAAGATCTGGCAACCCTGTCTCGAGATATGGCCACTTAAGTGATATTGATGTACTTTTTTGAAGCCGGATCTCACTTAAATGTATGTAAACTATGTCCGGATCCATCATCCGACCTATTGTTTTTTAGGTTATCAAAAGACCTTTCCAACGAAACCAAAACATTGAAGATCTGGCAACCCTGTCTCGAGATATGGCTACTTAAGTGATATTGATGTACTTTTTTAAAGCCGGATCTCACTTAAATGTATGTAAACTATGTCCGGATCCACCATCCGACCTATTGTTGGTTAAGTTATCAAAATACCTTTCCAACGAGTCCAAAACATTGAAGATCTGGCAACCCTATCTGGAGATATGGCCCCTTAAGTGATATTGATGTACTTTTTTGAAGCCGGATCTCACTTAAATGTATGTAAACTATGTCCGGATCCATCATCCGACCTATTGTTGGTTAGGTTATCAAAAGACCTTTCCAACGAGTCCAAAACATTGAAGATCTGGCAACCCTATCTGGAGATATGGCCCCTTAAGTGATATTGATGTACTTTTTTGAAGCCGGATCTCACTTAAATGTATGTAAACTATGTCCGGATCCATCATCCGACCTATTGTTGGTTAGGTTATCAAAAGACCTTTCCAACGAGTCCATAACATTGAAGATCTGGCAACCCTGTCTCGAGATATGGCTACTTAAGTGATATTGATGTACTTTTTTAAAGCCAGATCTCACTTAAATGTATGTAAACTATGTCCGGATCCACCATCCGACCCATTGTTGGTTAGTTTATCAAAAGACCTTTCCAACGAGTCCAAAACATTGAAGATCTGGCAACCCTATCTGGAGATATGGCCCCTTAAGTGATATTGATGTACTTTTTTGAAGCAGGATCTCACTTAAATGTATGTAAACTATGTCCGGATCCACCATCCGACCCATTGTTGGTTAGGTTATCAAAAGACCTTTCCAACGAGTGCAAAACATTGAAGATCTGGCAACCCTGTCTCGAGATATGGCCACTTAAGTGATATTGATGTACTTTTTTGAAGCCGGATCTCACTTAAATGTATGTAAACTATATCCGGCTCCACTATCCGACCCGACGTTGGTTAGGTTATCAAAAGACCTTTCCAACAAGTGCAAAACATTGAAGATCTGGCAACCCTGTCTCGAGATATGGCCACTTATGTGATATCGATGTACTTTTTGGAAGCCGGATCTAAAAAATAGATGAAACTTGTGTACAGCCACTGTTGTGAGGAAGGCTCCAACCACATATGTGGATTAAGTTAGTTTTTAATAATATTTATCAGTTGGAACCTTGAACCTTTGGGTTTTGCATGTAATGACTAAATATTTGAAAAGCCCATTCTGCCTTCCGTAAAGTGATTCTTATGAATACGAGGATCTCATGGACTGTGAAAAGAAGTTCCAGGTCCCAACGTGAATGCTTCTCGTTAGTCACTTATCTTCGGGATTTTCGTGAAAAATAATCCCGAAACATGTAGTTAATTAGCAAGCGCTGTCAAAAAAAAAACAAACGCTCTGAGCCACTTGACGTTTTACCTATTCTCGTCCAAGACTGACGAAAATCGAGCGAAAAGCGGAAGCAAATAATGAAAAAGTGCGCTGAAAAATAAGAACTTGGCTGATAATAGAAGTTGCGCTGACTCCAGTGCATTCTCGTCTGACTAGAATAGAATTTGAAAATATTTTTGTAAAATGCTTGTAAAAGCAATAGGAATAGCTTTTGGTAAAAGTCAAATTAAACAGAAATGTTCACAAAAAGCTGCTCTACTGGTTGGTGTACTTGGTTTTAGTAAATTTCAAGGAACACCCCGGATTATCGAGCATCATTCAGACACCACCGCTTAGAGTGATGGGAATGGGTTTATTTCCCCTAATATATACAAAAATTTGTTTTTAAGTTTGATTTTTTCCGTAGAAAGTATATCCAAGATCATCTTTCCGCAAACTAATTCCCAGCGACAACCACGTGTTCCAGATCAGTTTCCCCCTCATCTCGTCGGTACTACGCAATTTCCGATTCGCAATGGCCAAATGCCGTGTCCAGGGTCCCATGCCGCGCGCGCGGCCATTATATCCACGCTGCCAAATCACACACTCGGAGTGGAGAGTGACTCAAATGTACAATATCTCATGGATTCCGCGAAACTGGCCCGGGGTTCGTGCCGAGATAATGATCCACCACGGACGAAAAGTGATATCTGTGGGGAATTCTGACGTTTTTTTTTCGGACAAGTTCGCAGAACCCTTCTAGAGCGCAAGTCACTTATCAACCGTTCAGCATCGCTTCGCAACTCGGTACACGCCGCGTACTTGGAGGTCGACACTTGATTCAACAGCCGCGCAGTTCAGCCTCGATCTTGATGAGGAGTGCAAATGAATCTTAATATGTTTACACTTTTCTCACCTTCGCGCCAGGCTAAGTGGGGTACTCTAATGGTTCGACCTCACGGCACAAGTGGCCCGTTTTAGAAGCCAAGAGATCTCGTCATCGACATCATTAGATGTGCGCTGGGGCATTGTTTGCAGAAAAAAAAACGGGTCGTGGGATGTGCGGCCTGGAAAATTATGCAACCAGACCAGCCAGCCAAACCGCAATTTCCCGCGATATTGAACTTCTCGGCGAACGCTCCCTCTTCTTCCTCACCACTTTGAACAGGTGCGGAAATTACTTTGAAACAAAGCCTTCGCGCCGCCCCAGCGCAAATCAATATCCGGCCCCGCAGACAGATGGCTCTGATGAAATCAAAAACTAACTTAATCCACCTATGTGGTTGGTGCCTTCCTAACTCTTTTCCAACAACGGGTGATATGTGATATGATGGGTTTGGACACAAATTTCGTATAATTTCGTTAAGTTCCGGAAAACAAAAAAAAAAACACACATATCACTCAAGGGCTCATAAGTTGCATCATAAGTGGTCAGAACTCTAGATAGGGTTGCCAGATCTTCAATGTTTTAGACTCGGCCTTTCAATTACCTTACCAACGATGGGTCGGATGATGGATCCGGACATTGTTTACATACATTTAAGTGAGATCCGGCTACAAAAAAAGTGCATAAATATCACTTAAGTGGTCAGAACTCGAGACAGGGTTGCCAGATTATCAATGTTTTAGGCTCGTTGGAAAGGTCTTTTGACTACCTAACCAACGATGGGTCGGATGATGGATCCGGACATTGTTTACATACATTTAAGTGAGATCCGGCTACAAAAAAAGTGCATAAATCTCACTTAAGTGGTCAGAACTCGAGACAAGGTTGCCAGATCTTCAATATTTTAGACTCCTTGAAAAGGTCTTTCGATTACCCAACCAACGATGAGTCAGATGATGGATCCGGACATTGTTTACATACATTTAAGTGAGATCCAGTTACAAAAAAGTGCATAAATATCACTTAAGTGGTCAGAACTCGAGACAGGGTTGCCAGATTATCAATATTTTAGACTCCTTGAAAAGGTCTTTCGATTACTCAACCAACGATGGGTCGGATGATGGATCCGGACATTGTTTACATACATTTAAGTGAGATCCGGCTACAAAAAAAAGTGCATAAATATCACTTAAGTGGTCAGAACTCGAGACAGGGTTGCCAGATTATCAATGTTTTAGGCTCGTTGGAAAGGTCTTTTGACTACCTAACCAACGATGGGTCGGATGATGGATCCGGACATTGTTTACATACATTTAAGTGAGATCCGGCTACAAAAAAAGTGCATAAATATCACTTAAGTGGTCAGAACTCGAGACAGGGTTGCCAGATTATCAATGTTTTAGGCTCGTTGGAAAGGTCTTTTGACTACCTAACCAACGATGGGTCGGATGATGGATCCGGACATTGTTTACATACATTTAAGCGAGATCCAGCTACAAAAATAGTGCATAAATATCACTTAAGTGGTCAGAACTCGAGACAGGGTTGCCAGATTATCAATGTTGTAGACTCGTTGGAAAGGTCTTTCGATTACCTAACCAACGATGGGTCGGATGATGGATCTGGACATTGTTTACATACATTTAAGTGAGATCCGGCTACACAAAAATACATAAATATCACTTAAGTGGTTATAACTCAAGACAGGGTTGCCAGATTATCAATGTTTTGGACTCGTTGGAAAGTTCTTTCAATTACCTAACTAACGATGTATAGCATAATGATGTTTGGTTCAGTTTACTGCCATTTATTCAACTTCTGAAAACATGCGAAAACACATTTTTATACATAACTTTTGAACTACTTATCGAAACTTCAAACAATTCAATAGCACCGTATGGGACCCTAAACCAAGTCGAATGCAACTGGTTTGGTCAAAATCGGTTCAGCCAGTGCTGAGAAAACTGCGTGACATTATTGGTCACATACACACACACATACACACACACATACACACACACATACACACAGACATTTATTCAGTTTTCAATTCTGAGTCGATATGTATACATCAAGGTGGGTTTTCGAGCTTAAAATAAAAAGTTCAATTTCGGAGCAGGATTATAGCCTTACCTCAGTGAGGAAGGCAAAACGAACGCGATTCACCCACGCTCCACTTGGATTCAACTTCCATTTCACTCGCGTGAGGGGGAAGAAATCGAGATCAGTCGGTTCCCATGGCTCATCTCCCGACTCTTTTTTTACTAGTTCACTTTCTCGGATTTGCGAATGTGCGCGCCTAATAAGGTCAACGTGACGACACCGACTGGAACCGATCACGATTATTGACGCGACGAGGTCAACCTGGAAAGAGGGCGCCGAATCGACGAGGTAGCCGGCTTGAACTCTTTTGAGAGCTTGAGGATGCTGGTAAACATGGCACTTGAGCATCCGCGGTGGGAAAATAGCCAAGTTGGATGACTATCGGAAAGATTGTAGGTTCTTGATCGCTAATATAACACTTGAACTGAACGATGGTTGTTAGAGGATTGATCGAGTGGTGTACATGATTACGAAGCGATATTTGCAGCGATTTGTAGAGCTACCAATACCAAACGTATAGTATACCATCAGCTCTCAGAAAATCCTCTGAAAATTTATCAAATTAACAACAGCCTTTTTGATGAATGTATGGCCATTGCTTAGGTCGTTGAAGCAACCTTAATCAGTATGTCTTTAAGTCTCAGAAAATCCACTGATATCAGTGTAGTATCTAACATAGGCCACTGCAGTTATCGACCTGGAGCTAGGCAAAATCTTTGACTAAAATCTGAGGGACATACATACCCCAACTAGTTTTGTGATCTCTTTGTTACTTGCCCAGTGTAGCTGTAGTCACTACAGTCCACTTTGGAAAAAAATATCTACAATTTGTTTTGGTAATTAAGATGTATTACGAACCTTTTACCAAGGTCATCAAACTGCCCAGGAACAATTAGGGGAGAGTGGGGAGACTTGATCCCCTTTTTTTGAATCGCACATAACTCTGTCAATTTCTCACAAAGCTATGAACTTTTTGCATGAATTGAAAGCTTAAACATTCAACTATGTTTCGCTGATAAGGGTATTTCATAAGACAAACTCTTCGAATCATGCCAAGCGTTTAAAAAAAAATTAAACCGGCATTTTCAAAATGTTGGGGGTAATTTGATCCCCCATCAAAATATTTAAGCAATCTTAAGCAAAATGTTTCTTATTCATCCAAACTGTTAATTTTCTATAAGTTACAGCAATTTCACATTAAAAATGTACGTTTATGTTCAAAATATAACAAGTTTTGCATGCAAAATATTTGAAAACTTAAAATTTTCTTTTTTAGACCGAAATTGAGCATGTTTACAAAAGCTGGAAACTTTTGTTTTCAAAACTTTTGAAAAATGGTTCAAACTGCAGTAAGTTATGTACAACTATACTAAAGGAAACTATGTACGAAAACCCAGCCCAATTATTTAATTTTGAGGCTGATTCCAGTGACTGTAAAAATGCAGGGATCAAGTCTCCCTAAACGCACTTTTTTAAACAATTGATTGTAAAAATAATATGACGATAAATTTAAAGTCAAATGCGTAAGGGTTTTTGAGTTGATATGTTTATCAAACAATTCATGTATAAAAAATATTTTTTTGAATAATTTTTGAGTGTTTTCTATACTTATCAAAACAAAGAAAAAAAAATCTCTTGGAAGTTTTTTGCAACACTTTTAAGAAATATGTGTGTAACTCAATCTAAACATTTTTTAATTTGTTTCTTTGTTTTCTACAATGAGTTTTAGTCAATTTCGCACAACTTTCTAGAACAAAGCTAATTGTTTTACCCACATGCTGACGAGATACAGGCTTGGGATCAAGTGTCCCCGGGGATCAAGTCTCCCCACTCTCCCCTACCATCTGGACTGGCGGGACTCCAACGGCCTCGCTCGAAGTTCGATTATTTCCGCCTCAATTCTTCAAACACAAACGAACATAATTGTTTATGACCATAATTATTCAATTTCCCCCCCCCCCCCCCGCAACCTGGTCCAAAGTCCCCCCGCCCTCTTATCTCCTGGAACGTGAAAGTATCTAACCCCGACGGTAATAACAGATTGTACCCGGCCGATATAATTTACAATTATTCCTGCTGTTGAGATGTGCACCCGCGCCGGCCTTTCTTTTTACCCGTCCCATCGTCCCCAGATTAATAGTTTGGACCCCGGAGGGCAATCGGTCCGGCTCCAGTTGGTCGTCGCCGCCGCCGCCACTCTCAAGTGGTGTAAATTAGATCCAGAGGACTACTTTTACTCTTGGGCGAGAATTGTGCGGTCGGTCAACTTCGAGATCGAGTCGAGATTCTATTGGGAAGAAGTGGCAGTAGTCAGAATCTCACAACAAGGAAGCAATCCGGAGGTGATTACGAAAAATTAATCATTCTGTGCAGCGTGTCTAACCTTCAATCGTTTAGGGCCGCGGCGCGACACGCCGCGGGATTTGGTCACAGACTCTTCAGATACAGAATTTAGCCCTTGAATCCAACTCCATTTTCAGGAAACTCGAAGAGTTTGCACATTTGTAACACTCGCAATAGTTGGTCGAGAGTAAAATGCTCTCGCTTTTGGTTGGGAGGTTTACGTTAAAACTGAGAGTATAATGCTCACAAAGTAGTGATCATTCGATTTCAACTCACTCTCAAATCAGTTTATCTCAACTGAATGTCATTTTATGACGCTTTTAGACTGAGCCTAAAAGGAAAATGCTCTCTCCTCTCTCAGGAATTTTGTACCGTTTTTTATCAGTTTGAGTGCTCCTTCCTCTCAGTTGGGTAAAGAGACAACAAGTTTCACGTCTGTTACGTCTGCGGTATCGTTAACCTTTCGCTACCCCTGAGTGGAGATCGCGCCGGTTCTTGTGTAATCAAGGTGAGATTACTTTCTAGTGCCATCCTGCTGGAGTCGCAGGAGCAGGTAAGGTTAGCAGAAACATCACGATCTTGGCCCCGGCCTCGCGAAAAAAATTGAAACACCCGGAACATAACGGAACCGGGTAGTGTCGGCTGACAACGACAACGGTTGTGGTGGAAAATATAAATCACGTTTTTCAGATGGCGCTTTTTTTTCGGGATGCTGCGTTGTTGCAGGTTACCGTGGGGAAAAGTGTTTAATGTCGGTGGCTGTCATTCGGGGAAATTAATAAAGTTTCAAGCGGGTGTCACACCGGCAGCTGTCAGAGGAGCTGGTTCACCCAAAGTTAAAGAACGAGGGGAAAGTCCTCCTGAAAAGAAACGTGAGGAAAGTACTATTTCGCGTGAGTAAAGACCTCTCGCGTGTTCATTCGTTCATTGACGAGTTCATCTTATTAAGTGGCTTATATGGACAAATGACCACCACTTAGTCACCGAACCATGGTGGCCTATACGGCAAAGGCACGGTTCAATAAGCCGAAGGTCTTGGGTTCGAATCTCGGTACCGGTACTTTTTTTTTGAAAGATGAACTTTTTTGGAAAATGAACCCATGAGTAAAGTACTCAAGGCAATTTCGGGATTTAACCTCTCCGTCCGCACACAGTACCATTTTACTACCGAATCGTGCTCTTTATCCTCTCGTATGCCGATGCCCAGTTCTGGGTGTTGGATCACGATTTAAGGGAGGTTGCATTTCTTGAATAGTGAGGAAAAAAACTAGGTACGTTTACTTAGTTCAAATTAAATTATTCAAAAATATTTACAACCAATCTGAACTTAACTTATTTTTCCAGCATGAAAGTAAAATTTAGGAAGAATGATTTTGATGGCTGATTAAATAACAATCTCCATCAAAAGAGTATCATTGAGCGCTCATTGAGAGAGAAATCAGACTGAGGCCCAAACGCTCTTCTCTCTTGTTCGGACTCTTCGTAAAATCCCACGTAAAATCTCACTAATACATTTGGAATTGAAACGTCACAGCCAAGAAAACTGTCACCCTTCGCACATGACCAATCTTTTTAAAACATGTTGGAAATAACCAAAACTAGTGCTGCTTAGGCATATACAGAAAAATAAAAAAAAATCATGCATTGATGATCTTTTGAGATTTTGAAAAAGTTTTTCATCATCGTGTGTTCAATTTGTCTCATTTTTGCACGTTTGATGAAATTTCATCGTTGCATCGATTGCTTCAAACGCTAGGCGATCGTGAATTCGGTGAAAAAAATAAGAAATTAATCTAAGTGAAAGTTGCTCCGCTCACTCGCGATAAGGATAGTTCAGATGAGTTAAGGAGGTATTAGACTATGAAAAACAAACTCGAACTTTTTTTGTGTTTGACAGTTTGCCAAGCTCGCGAACTTTTTTGCGCCAAACTCACAAGCAAAGCAAAATGTTTGCAGGCTAACGTTGCTGCAAAAAAGCAGGTAAACAAACAAAGCAGGCAAACTGTCAAGCTGTCCAAAAATTGTTTGTTTGCTTGCTATAGTCTAATACCTTCCTTTGGATTGCAATGAAAAATCTGCTTTTTTTTATCAGAACACTTATTTTTAAATAAAAAGTTGTGAAATGTTGGAAAAAAATATCTTGAATAATTTTATTTTGCCGAAAAATATGATAAAGGACACAATTCTTAATCTTAAAATACTTATTCAGTCTACGACGATTTTGAAGGCAAAATGGTTCCGTTTTCTTCACTTACCTGAAATTAAAAAGAGAAAATAATCAGTTATTTGAAATCAACTAAAAATAAGTAAGATGTGTTGAACAAGCTGGTGAATTAAATTAAATTTTGATTAAAAAGGCAAATCTCAGAAAACATGCCATTTCAACCCCTTTAAAAGCCCCTTTCCCGTCAAAAGACATCAACGCCAAGCCAAACCGCCAGGCGACGAACCCCAAAGGTCTCGAAGGTTAACCAGGCTCATTTTCGCGCTCGCTGCGCGCTGCACCAACAGTTCCTTTCAAGCCGCAATGAATCTCAGATCCAGGGCCTCATAATTAATGATTTTTCTCCCCAGCCCAGCGTGAGCTGTCAGGATTAAGACGACACCAAGGAACGGCTACACACTTTTTTGGCTGCCCTTCGTGTGCGCGCGGTTTGTGGAGCTAATTTGCGACCACGGACTTTTTTCGGGGAACTCTTCAAAAGGCGAAGAGCACTGGGTGCGGAATTTTTAAATTATAATGCCCGGTGCCATTTTTTTTGTTGCTGGCCGACGTCGTCGGCCGAGAAACCAGATTCCGGGAATCCGAGAAACGAGTTTTTAGCATAAAATTTAGCGTGTATATTTATGAGGATTCTGGGGCGACAAATGGCGTGTGTGTGTTGGTTGCTTTTTTTGGGGAGCAGATTTATGCTCGATGCAGGTTTTTCTGGGGCGAATCTCCAGACTTTTGCTGGGGCAATAAATCTCCCGATGTGGGAACAGGTTCTGCCAGCAGGAATCTTTTGAGACAATTCAATTTGCTCTGCAAAACAGGGCAGATTGGATGTGACATTGGAGCAGGGGAAACCTGATTTTATTGGGAATTAATGCAAATCTTGGGTTGGACATTTCTTGCTGGATAATATTGGCACTAAGTGTTGTGCAAATAAGCACCTTACAAAGCAGCGAAATTCCAGCGAAGTGGTTGAAGATCAGCTAATTTACACCTATTAGCCGTAACAACAAATCTCGTGAAGAAGGGCAACACTCTAACGATGTGTTCCATTGCTACCGCGCGAGAACAAACAGCAAACCTCGGCAACAAAGTATCATCAAACCACGCGTACTTGCATACAACTTGCTGGAATTGTGTGTTTAGCGAAATTACGGAGGGCTGGAGAAGAGAACACGCGCCGCAGCAGGTAGCATCTAATTGTGTGTGTGTGTGTTGTTACGTTTCAGAGGCTGGGGTTCGGGACCATAATTTCATAAAGAACATGCCAATTGTGCCTCGCGAACATGCTATACGAACGTTTTGGACGGTATCGTTTACCCGGGGCTGCGTGTACAGCTGAGAACTTGAGAGCTGAATGGGCACGAGGGGGAAAAGAATGCCATAATTACCATAAACCCCCCCTCAAGAACGACTTGGATGACTGGGAAAAGGGTGACTTTGTAGCAGAATTTTTAGTTTAGAACCTTGAAAGGGCAAGTCGAGATATTTTTCTACGCAGAACATTAGAAACAAGGTTGTAAATCTCTGAAATATTTTTTTCTGATTTAAAAAAAATGATTAGAGTATTTAGATAATATTATATTTTGGTAATTCTCTGTCAACTCTCACGAAATCGGGAAAAGTTGTCCTTTGGATTTGCGTGAAACTTTGCTGATTTTAACTTGAAAAACAAAAATCACATTTCACGCAACTCGGGATCGTCAGAAAACTGGAACAACCCCGTATTCCATCCATCTTTTGCCAAAGACTAAAGGAGGTATTAGACTATGACAAATAAACTCGCACCTTTTCGCGTTTGATAGTTTGCCAAATTCGCAAACTTGTTTGCGGCAAACTCGCAAACAAGGATACATTCTACATTCTATCAAACAAGAAAAAGTACGAGTTTGTTTGTCATAGTCTAATACCTCCTTTAGTCTTTGGCAGGCTGACGTTTCTGCAAACAAAAGAAGGCAATCTGTCAAAAAGTGATTTCATTGTTCTAAAACTAATAGCACACCCCTGAAGAGCATCAAAACTCATAAAATCTTTTTGATTTAGAATTCTGGCATATAGTTTTAAAAGCCTTGAAACGCTGGTGTAATTGTGACAGCTGGTGTGAAAACAGTGACAGAACTCGCACCACATAGGTTGAAAATAAAATGGTTTCGATGGTTTCCTTAATTTATATCATATAATTCTTCACAAAATTCAATGCTCTAGACTCGAGTTGAGGGGCACCGTTAATAAGTTTATTTTGATGTATGATCGAAAATGATCCAAAACAATGCATTGGTTATGATTTTTATATTTTTTTCAATGCATTTAAGCTAAAAGCACCGATATTTTTGAGTCATTCGCTTAACTGTCTTAAACTTTCAATTTGCATTAAGTAATTTGATTATCGCCGTAAATCCCACCGAAAACTTCACGACCAATTAGGCAAATTTTCAGAACGAGATCATTCAACTGCTAATGGACACTTGGAGCCGAGACTCGAATCTGCACTCAGGTCCACTTAAGTTACCGTTTTTTTTTTCTTTCTTCAAATTAAACCGCGTATGAAAAAATCCCTTCGTGATAAGATACCGACTGCTCTCAGACTTGCTCCAACGAGGGGGGGGACCGGTTTATGGTACCGATCAATCAGCGGGCTCAGCTGTAGCACCGTGGAAAGCCTGTATTTTTATGTAAGTCAAAATAAACTTTCCAACTTGCGGTCCAATGAGGTCCATATTGGGCAGCTTGTCTCTCTCTCGTGTGCGTGTGTCGAAGGGTCTTGGGGGACCTGGTTCAGCTTGAACTTTTTGGAGAAATTGACCAAAAATTGGTGGTACATGGGACCAATTTGTGGCGTTTGCCCTTTTGGCGCTTTCTCTGTACGCTATTTTTCTGTTCAGTGATCGATGCGTTACGCAATTAATCGGTGAAATAATGAAAGAGTCTGGCCATATAATTTAAATTAATTTACGATTTTTTTAGGGTAAAGGTTAAATGTGATGTAAGGGAGGAAGTTGTGTTGGCTTAATTTAATTTAAAATTCAGACTTCTTACTTTCCAATATGCCCAAAAGAGAGTTTGTTAATTCTTTTTCAACTAAGACAGAAATTTTGACAGTACAAATCATGCAAACACCAAAAAAGTGTTGTTTTCAATAAGTTTCAAACCAAAGTACTGAAAAACTCGAAAAACTTTTTTAAATTTATGTCAGTAAACGCATCAGTTTCATCAAGGTATGATAGATTTGAGCTCCCTGAACACGCTCCAATCGAAAGAATTGAATGTTAATGAATCAACTGACAATGAATAAAATTGGAAATTTATGTTTGCTAACCACCTTGGATAAAGGTGGGTGAGCTTGGTTGCTTAAGATGATAGTATTTCGTGTATAAATTTACAATTTTATTTATAGACAGGCAATTCATTAAAATTCAATTCTGTCGCTTATAGCATATTTAGGGAGCCCAAATCTATCGTACCTTGACGAAACTGAAGCGTTTACTGACATCGACTTAAAAAATGCCGAGTTGTGTTAGCATGAAAGTTTATCTCACTAACTCTTAATCACGATGGCTCGGCGCTAGGCAAGAACTACCGCATTGACACCTAAAGTCCTGTAAAAATATGGACTAATGAGCCATTAATATAACTGATAATGGCGAAACACCGCTGGCTGTAACAGTTAGATCGTAAACTTTCCAGTACTGTTGATTACATTGTTAAAAAAACACACACCGCTACTCTACAATTATCTAACTTTTTCCGATCCTTCGCCGGTTCATGGCTCTCCTAATTGCACTTTGTAAGCTATACCCTCGCGAAAATCCCGGGTGTCCGGCTCGCGTCAGCAAATTACCCCCAATGAGGCATTCATGACTTCAAAAGTCCTGCTCATAACTTCATCCTGCCACGCCGCGCATCCGCAGACGTAAAAATCCTCGACTCTCTATTCCGGATTACAATAATCAGAGGGCCGCGCCGAGCCGGCAGTCCCACAGAAACAAAAACAACATAATTACTAGCTTCACACCAGTCGTACGTTCCGCGTCCATTCATCCATCTCGGCTGCGGCAATAAAAACATGCGAGACACTGACACTCTGGTTCTTGAAGCCTTGTCCCAGGTCTCGGACTAGCAGATAGATATGAAATCTATATTAATGAGTGACTCTAAATTATGATGTCGGCCAGTTTGTAGTACACAACACCGCCGAGAGATCCGTTTTTAACAAGGACCCCTAGGAAATAAGCCGCGTCCAATCAAACACGCAACGCCGGTTATGTCCGTCTCCCTTGGGGTATACCTCGCACTCTCGGAAGATGGACAAACTCGTCGTCGTCGTCGTCGCGTGGCCTTCCCTGACACAATGATCAGTCCCCGCGAGGGGATTTGAGCCGGTCAACCCCGTCCCGATGGCGACCTCGATTCGCCATTGTACGAGGGTCGTCACGGGTTCACATCGGCGATAACTGTCACCAATCGAGGCTACGGTACGGTGCGATGCGTTCTTCCCGGAATCAATCTCAGCGGCTCAATCATTAGCATAAAGAGCGCGCGCGCTAGCGCGCTGCAGGCCACGGTGGCCCTACTTTGTAGACCCCGGTGAAAACAAAGAAAGAAGACGCGGCGAACCTAACGGGAACCAGAATTATAGCCATCAACAACAAAAGGGCGCGCGCGCGCTTGGGCTACCGGTTCTTACCGAGGCCGGCCTACAACAACAACAAATCGAAAAGTCATCATCATCGCGGAGAAGCGCATCAACGGTGAACTCCATAGTCTAATCGGGGCGCTTGGACCCTTTCGAGCGAGAGGTCGCGAACGACTTCTGAGGATTTCCTGTGTGTGTGTGTTTGAGATATGGGTTACCGAGTCGTCGTCACTCCTCAACAGCTGAAGAGCCTCGAAAAGTGGCCGTCCGCGCGAAGAACGGCGCGACCAATTAGATGATGTTGCGTAAATCAGAATATCTGCTACCTTGTCACTTCCTCCGGATTGAACGACGAGCTGTGATGGAGTGGTGAAGCGGTTTTGCGAAAAATTCCTGGAATTTTCTCTCGTTCGCAAAGTGGGGAAGCAGAACGTGAGTGGCATCCAGAAGGAGAGATGTGGTGCCAACTTCTAAAGAGGTTAATTACTGCGGAAGCAGTAGCTGCTTCGGGGTAAATGTGGCGATTGGAGTGGACAGGTTGGCAAACAAGTGGTTGCCAACTTTGTAATTACGAGGGAAAAGGTGTTTGATCGTGTTGTTGAGTTGGGGATCTTCAGTAGATTCTACTTCTACAACTTTTTTAAGTGAATTCAATTTCCACAAAATTAATAGCTTCTTATGACATTATACCTCCCACGATATCCAACAAATTACGATCGGTTTTGTCCGATCTCCTTTCGGAAAAAACGTCATGTACCACTTCTTGTTCGTCGAGCCTTCCTGTACTCATCTAGCACGCGCTTCAACTCTTCCAAAACAATGCCCACTTCCTTCCTCCCGTCCAAGATTGGCTCCGAAGATCTTCTGTTCTGCCGTTGTTTTGCCTTTTTTGATTTATCGTACGACCTCCCCCTTCTGTGGTGGTTAAACCCTTCCAGATTTGCATATTAAACGCGCGCGCGCGGGTTGTCGTCGTCGGGACAAGCTGTTGTTGTCTGCCGCTGACGTTGTTTATCGTGTACCTCCCATGTCTTGGACCGCCGGATGCATATTGGCCACTGCAGTTAATAATATGTAAATCGCACAATATGAACAGGCTTCTTGCGGGGATCGTACCAAACTGATGTTGCGCAGAAATTGAGATGCACTTCTTCACGTCTAGTTTGTTTTGCGCAAAGATTGCGCGTGGACGACTTTTTTGCTTCTGCGATCAACGCAGCACAAACAAAAAATAAGAACTGGTCCAACCGGCAACATTTGGCTGAAGCAAATCGATTGTGACAGCACCCCGGCCAATTAGCACCTATCGTGCCGGGTTATCACCGTGGTGGAATTTTCGCGGAACCTGTTTGAATTTATGACGGTCGGAATTTGAAACGCAATCTAATCGTTTCGCCACCACACCACACTGTCAAGCGAACACTGCATGGGGTGATCTGGGCAAGGTTTGGCGAAGTCGTTAAGTTTGACCTTCTTCGAAAATGCAGTTTGAACAGGATCTTGATTTCGGAGCGAATTTGGGTTGCAGTTTGAAACACGAATTTTAATGTGATGTCAATAACAAACCGGAAAGTTGCATTTTTCTGTGTTCAAGGACTTCCGGGAGTTAAGATCTGACAAAGCAAGAAAGAGATCATTGGAGACGGGTTACGAATCATACCCGCAAAGCTTCAGTGAGTATGGTAGCTTACTTTTCTATTATGTTGGGATATCCTGGGTCATCTAAAGACTCCCTGGAGTTAAGATAGGTGGGTCTACCACCGTAACAAGCAAGAAGTCAGCGGTTTTTGGCCATGGATCATACTCGCATAGCTCCAGTTAGTACAGTAGACTACTTTTCTATTATGTTGGGATGTCTTGGGTCATCCAAAGACTCCCTGGAGTTAAGATCTGTGGGTCTACCGCCGTAACAAGTAAGAGTTTAGCGGTTTTTGACCATGGATCAAACCCGCATACCATCAGTGAGAACGGTAGGCTACTTGTCTACTATGTTGGGATGTCATGGGTCATCCATGGACGCCCTAGAGTAAATATTTGTGGGTCTACCACCGTAACAAGCAAGAGGTCAGCGATTTTTGACCACGGATCATACCCGCAAAGCTTTAGTGAGTACGGTAGACTACTTTAGTTAATTATTTTTTTGGATGACTTGGATCATCCATGAAATTCGTGGATATCATAACTGCGTGTAATCGCTAAAACAAGTCATTGGAATTTGACCCGCATAGCGTTAGTGAGTACGGTAGACGACTCGTCCAAGGACTCTCTGGAAGTTCAGGCTTATGTGTTTTTCGCTCACATATATTTATATATATAGATATATATAACACTAATCAAGTTGTTCGGTGATATCGTAAAAAAAGAATGTTTGAAAGTTATTCAATTTCAGGTGAAACCTAATACTAATTGAAACTACCAAGAATCGATCCCAACGACCACAACTTTCCCACCTCAAATTTCCAACGACCCTTCCGATTGCACCCTAATTAATTGGTGTGTCACCCCGGTGATAGCTTCCAGAACCTAGAACGCACCCAAAAAGGGTCCCCCATTAATGACGCGACACGAGATTGCGTTACAAATTTATGATCCCCTCCTCGGCGTGTGTTGCGTCCACAGATTAAAGTGTCCCGATGGAGAGGGGGAACATTCCGAGAATGCGCCATAAACGCCACGAGGTTTGATATACAAATGTTTTCCCTTCGCTTAATAGCTTCTAATGACACCTGTCGGTTCATTCCCTACCCCGATGGAGGCGAGGACTAATCTATGAATTTAATGCTGCCGATGACCTGCGGGAATGACTCGGAGCACTGCGGGAAAGGTGTTGAAAAATGATCCCCCCTACCCCCTTTCAGTCGTTTATTGACACCCAAATGAAGCAATTAGAGGGATTCCTGTGCCACCGTATCGCATTTGATTGATGAAGTTCTGTCCTAATATCACTTAATGCTGAGCCGTTAAGGCACGGCTAATGTCCAGCGTTTTGTTTATTGTTATGGGCCCTGCTGATGTAACGGTCGTTTAGCTTAGTCACAGTGACTTACGCGCGCGATTATCTCATTGAAATTGAATGAGTTTTAAAAAGCCAGAAGGAGCTAATTTACGTATTAGGGTTCTGCACCGGATGCCGCGCAGGTGCTTCCGTTCCAGCCCGCTGAACGCCGAGCAGGTTGCGCAGATCTCGAAACCGGCTTACAAACCCGTAACGATGCCATTTTTCACGCGTATTCAATTTTTCTCATTTCCCATGAATGCCTTAAAAAAGCCGCATTCTTCTTCAGCATCCCAAATTAAGGTATAGCTCCAACTTCATGGGTGGTGGTTGCTCCGAAAGAAGGCGCGCATGATGTCATTACGAAATTGAAATTCTGTTGCACAAAGAAGATTGATTGAGAGGGGGTTCCGTTCCGCGGTGCTGACTAGACTCCCTGCACAAAACCACACTACGGTTGGGCAAATTGAAAATTCCTCGGATTCAATAAGAGTTTTTTTTATATTTGTGTACACGGGATAATGTTTACAGAAGGAGTTTCCGCGGTTGGTTCGATTATTTTTCCAGTGGTTGGATCAGTAAAAAGGGAGTTTGCAGAAGGGTTGGATAAATTGAGTTAATCTTTTAGTGCTCGTAATGGCAGCCGCACCAGCTGTAATGAAAGGAAGTGAACCGCGGAATGGAGCCATTACACTGCGGACGGGGGTTCGTCACTGGCGTTGAGAGACGAGCGTTGAAGTCTTTTCGTGTTTTGAAGGACATTTTTCGGTCAAATTCTATTTCTTGAAAGTCGTGATTTTGCATGATAAAAATCATTCATATTCTTCAAAATCTCTTAAAATTGTATTTGCTTATCTAATTTCTTGATATTTGATGATTAACCATAAAGTGTTATAATCTGGCAACACTGTTACTAGATATGGATATCTAAGTGGAACAACTAACTTTTTCAGACCGTTAAATTCAAATGAAAATGACCCCCACAATTATTTTTAGTGGACTTTTCAATGATCCAACACTGTGATAAGATCTCGATAATCAACTAACTGAACTATTGATCTTTCAAAGGCCTAATGCTGAAAATGAAAATTACTTCAAAAACTATCGTTGATTTGATTTTTAGAGGAGTTTTTCAATTAGTCATAAAGTTTTATAATATGGAAACACAGTTTTAAGATGGCCGAATTTTGTAGATTTGAAAGAGAAGATCTCTCCTTTTTCATTTTTGGGGTGGTTTTTTCGAAGTACCTTTATTTTAAATCATAAGGTTTGGTTTTCTAGATACCTTTCCGATGAGTCAAACAGTTTGATTATCTGGCAACAGTGTTATGAGATATCATTTCTTAACTAAAATTTACCAGGCTTTTAAATGAAAATGTGATGAACAAACTTTAAGTGCAGCACTGGAAAGGTATTGATTGGTCTTTCCGATAAGTTATAAAGTTTGTGAACTGGCAACAATGTGAAAAATAAAATTACTTCCACATCATTTTTTTGCATATCTTTAAATTGATTTTTAAAGATCTTTTCCGATGAGTCAAACAGTTAGATTATTTGGCAACACTGTTATTAGTTTTCGTTTCCTAACTAAAATGAATTAGGCATGGAAATGTAATGAACCAACTTGTTGTGCGCACTAGGAAGTTATTTAATGGTCATTCCGATAACTTGTAAATTTGATGAACTGGAAACACTGTGATAAAATATCGACTTACTGTATTATTGAACTTTTCAAGGGTGAATGATGAAAATAAAAATGAGCATGAGCATGATCAAGGTTGAAGGCTGAATGATGAAAATAAAAATGATTTTTAAAGCATTTTTTTAAATTGATTTTAAAAGGCCGATGAGCCATAAAGTGTGATAATCTGGCAACACTGTTTTGAGGTAGGCCGGATATTGTGGATTTCAAAGAGAATTAACTGTTGGTTTATCTTTGGAAAAGCATCTTTATAGGAGTAATTCTCCGCCAACTCACACAGCAGTTGCCCCGACCCCTCTTCGATTTGCGTGAAACTTTGTCCTAAGGGGTAACTTTTGTCCCTGATCACGAATCCGAGGTCCGTTTTTTGATATCTCGTGACGGAGGGGCGGTACGACCCCTTCCATTTTTGAACATGTGAAAAAAGAGGTGTTTTCAATAATTTGCAGCCTGAAACGGTGATGAGATAGAAATTTGGTGTCAAAGGGACTTTTATGTAAAATTAGACGCCCGATTTGATGGCGTACTCAGAATTCCGAAAAAACGTATTTTTCATCGAAAAAAACACTAAAAAAGTTTTTAAAACTCTCCCATTTTCCGTTACTCGACTGTAAAAAATTTTGGAACATGTCATTTTATGGCAAATTTAATGTACTTTTTGAATCTACATTGTCCCAGAAGGGTCATTTTTTTCATTTAGAACAAAATTTTTCATTTTAAAATTTCGTGTTTTTTCTAACTTTGCAGGGCTATTTTTTAGAGTGTAACAATGTTCTACAAAGTTGTAGAGCAGACAATTACAAAAATTTTGATATATAGACATAAGGGGTTTGCTTATAAACATCACGAGTTATCGCGATTTTACGAAAAAAAGTTTTGAAAAAGTTACTTTTTGCGTTTCTCTTTGTTTCGTCGTCCGTGTCTGTCGCGGGTGACCATGAATGGCCATGATCGATGATGACCAACTTTTTCAAAACTTTTTTTTCGTAAAATCGCGATAACTCGTGATGTTTATAAGCAAACCCCTTATGTCTATATATCAAAATTTTTGTAATTGTCTGCTCTACAACTTTGTAGAACATTGTTACACTTTAAAAAATAACCCTGCAAAGTTAGAAAAAACACGAAATTTTAAAATGAAAAATTGTGTTCTAAATGGGACAATGTAGATTCGAAAAGTACATTAAATTTCCCATAAAATGACATGTTCCAAAAATTTTTACAGTCGAGTAACGGAAATGGGAGAATTTTTAAAACTTTTTTAGTGTTTTTTTCGATGAAAAATACGTTTATTCGGAATTCTGAGTACGCCATCAAATCGAGCGTCTAATTTTACATATAAGTCCCTTTGACACCAAATTTCTATCTCATCACCGTTTCAGGCTGCAAATTATTGAAAAACACCTCTTTTTTCGCATGTTCAAAAATGGAAGGGGTCGTATCGCCCCTCCGTCACGAGATATCAAAAAACGGACCTCGGTTTCGTGATCAGGGACAAAAGTTACCCCTTAGGACAAAGTTTCACGCAAATCGAAGAGGGGTCGGGGCAACTTTTCCCGATTTCGTGTGAGTTGGTAGAGAATTACCCATAGACCTTTTTGCCTATCTCACCTGAGGTAAGGCTGTAATTTTGCTCGGAAAATGTTTTTAAACTGTCGTAGACCCTTAATGTAACCTTAATGTATACTTATCGACAAAGAATCGAAAATGGTCGTGTGTATGTGTGTGTCCAAATTGTTACTTAGTTTTCTCAGCACTGGTTGAACCGATCTTAGTCAAAATGGTTGCATTCGTCTTGACTTACGTCGCTATTGAATTGTTTGAAGTTTCGAAAAATAGTTCAAAAGTGACAACCCTGATTCAAATTATGACCACTCCAGTGACATTTATGTACTTTTTGAAGTCGGATCTCACTTATCTGTATGAAAGAGTTATGTCCAAAATGAACTTCTAATCTATTTTTGGAAACGTAATCGAATGATCTTCCTAACAAGTCTAACAGATTCAAGATCTGGCAACCATGTCTTAAGTTAGGACTACTTATGTGATATGTATTTATGTACTTTTTGAATCCGGATCTTACTTATTTGCAAGTAAACAATGTCCGAATCCATCATCCGACCTCTCGTTGAATAAGTAATCGAGACACCTTCTGAATGAGTTCTACGATCTGCATTATCTGTAATTTTTTAACTCCTTTTTGATAAAATAGACCTAAATTTGATGTTGTTTTCTTCAAATTTACATAGGTCAAATCCAGTCCACAAATCGTCGCTTGTGTGCTATCTTGTGACACGTCTGCTGTAAAAAGATAGGACGTGTCACAAGATAGCACACAAGTGACGAAATCACGTTGGCATAACCGTGGTGAACCAAATAGACAAAGCCATACAAATAGGTCAGGATGGTCTAAATTTGAAGAAGCTTGATAACAGACTAAAATAGCAAAGATTCAACGGCAATCTAAACGCTAATTGAACCCGCAATCGTTGACATTCTTGTAACGGACTCCCGGTCTCTCCGCCTCTGAACGCACACGTGCTCGATTTTCCACCGATTAGCAATTTAATTACTCAGCCAGAACCATGTTGATACAGGCCCCTTTCTCTGCGGCATTTTAATTAGATCCGCTTGGACGACCCACGCTGAGAGGACTGGCGAGCAGCAGCAGCAGCAGCTTTTAGTACCGAAACGAATGAAAACTAATAAAAATGTCTGCAAACAAACATGTCCATCGCATGATTAATGGTTCCAATTGGCTGTGCTCAGGCTCAGGCTTCGACGGGATCTCAACACACGGAGAGCCGTAATAACTAATTTGTTCGTCAGACGCACGGCGCAGCCAAGAAGATCTTCGCGGCAGAAGATGCGCAATCGTAATCTAATTTGCGCACCGACAATACATCACTGTCACCCGCGCTCTGGGGCCAGCTTGAACAGTTGTCGAGACTTGGCTGCGGTGGCGTCGATGTCCAGGATCGTCTGGGCGCGTGTAATTTATCGCAAGGTCCCGGACCTCGGAGTAATCCGTAATAATAGAACAGTGGTAAGAGATTGTTGTTTCGCCAGCCCGCGAGACGATGTCTCCAGCGATGTTAATGGAGTGCCTCCGCCGTCCGAGGGAGTCGACAGATCCCACCATGGTCGAGAGTTGCGTTTCTGGAAAAGGGCGCAACAAAAACGAAGAATCGTTGAGAGGGTCAATTCGTTCTGCGCTCTAGCCCATCAGCTTCATTATTTATCAAGTCGAGAAGGGATTGCAACATTGTCTTACGCGGAGGGACATGACTTCTCCCTGGAGAGAGTGGATTGAGATATTAATCGCCACGCGGTGGCTGTCATAAATATTCCGATTCCGATATTGACAGAACAAATATGCGCTCGGGACATGAGAAATTGTGTTTTGGCGCTGAGGTAGCAGGGCAATTTGTTTGCATTATTGAACGCATTCTTGGGTACCTTGTAGAAAAGCTCGATCTAACTCTTGATTGAAGCCAGAGTCTGACATCAAAGTGTTCCAAAGCAGGAATGCCCCGCGCTGTAAGTCTGCGCACGCAGATAATCATCGTCTTAATTGCCCCTATCATGCCATCAGCCATTAGGAATCACCACCTCTAATCGCCGCAGCGACAGTTTGAGTTCAACTTCCCTCGAAGGAATTCAAACCCCAGTTATGTGACCTTGATTACCGTGTCTGCGAGGCTCTCGGTAACGGATCTCTCTTCCTTTCGCGCCACCCGGAGGCCCTCTCGGATTTACATGATTGTCACCCCGGCGATCATCTTGGAAACCGTGTCAGGAAGCTCGGGCGCGATTTGCTGCAGATAATTGCAAAGGGAGATCACAATCACCCGATACCGCGAGGGTATCGACGGCGGCGGATCGTGTGTAGCGTGCGACCCATCATTAGCGATTCGTAACGCTGGGCCGCCGGGAAGATGTGCCCTACAGAGTGCTGCGGCGGGGTCACATGCGTGTCTTCGCTAAGGGATCAATTGATAGCGGATCGTGGAGGAAAGGTGAGAAGTTGTGCCTATCGGGGGTAGGGTTGAGGTAGCGACTAAACGAAGACGTTTTGATAACTTAATTGGTGTAACTCGAGGATGATTGTGCAGGGGACTCCCCCCTGAGAGAGTGGTGCTGCAGTGGAGAAAAGTTAATCGAACGTGAGACGTTCAGCGACGTGGGCTACTTCTTGTGGTGGGAAATTTCTCGATTTCTGGGATTAGGTCACATGGTTGCTTTCGTTACAGTGGAACCGATCATTGAGTGAACTTTCTAACGGAACTCTTGACTACATCAGTCCCGTATCTTCTTAAATTCGATTAATACCACACGATTCAGAGTCAATAATCGATTTGACTATGGTAGCTTCAATTTCTTGATCGAACTTAATGTGATACTTGAAGATATTCTGATGATTAGCGGTCTGCCGCAGGTTTGCTTAGAATTTCACAATCATTTGCTAATGGACTCTTCAGTTACCGAAACGTTTCTGACCAGAATCCCAACTCTGCTTTGAAGCTTGTAGATCATGATTAGAATTCTAGCATGGTTGGATCGACAATTCTTGAGATGCTGAAGTCAAAGTCAGAATCAAATTTTTAAGACTTGCTACTCAACATTTCAACGCGAATTCAACGATCTCAAACGTTTCAAAAAACATCTGCACCGTTATGCAAACCGCCAGCATAATTGACGCAGGTGCATCGAAACAATGGAATTAACCTCGCAAAGTGCTTTTCGTAACTGCTTAATTCGCACCCTCCACCCCGCTCGAAGACCACCTTCGATTCGCTAAACGAGCCCGAAACGCCAATTTGGCCTGACGATCAGCAGCACTTTCGCGTCGCGAGCGCGCTCCCAGGCTCCGCGAAATGATCCTAAACATTCCAAAACAGCGAGCCAACGGAGAAGCCTCCGTTGGCCCAGATATCCGCGAAAGTGCCTTCATTCCTTGGCGACGCGAAGGTTAAGGCGGCGCGCATTAATCTAATTAAAGGCCGCGCGAGCCGTCCGTGTTTCGCGAGCTTGAATTTAATCAGGCGGCGTTAAGGCTAATGATGTCTACTTTGAAAGGGGTCGGAGGGAATGTGGATAGATAAGGCGCGCGGCGGCGGCGGCGGCTCCTTTTGCCCTTTTGGAGAGTAGATTAGTGCCCAGACTAGAGACTTGGTTTGGGTGTGGAACCTCGGAGAAGGTTAGTTGAGCAGGAGTTCTTCAGATTTGAGACTTTGTAGAACTTGCCAGGGTTTTGGCGGAGTCGAGTTCAAAAACGAATTTTAAAACGACTTACAATTTTGCATAGAGGAGAGTTTTGTACGGTATGTCCACGCATCTTCCTCTCCTCTGCATTACTGTGCAATGTGATCCGCTCACCGAATCTTCTCTGCGGTGAACACAACGCAGTAGGGCTGTTACAATTTTGCCTAGAAGCACGGGTATGAATCTTCAAGCAATTTCAATATGGCGACTTGTATCAGAAGAAAGTGAATCATTTTCGCTAGTTCTCACTGTTCTGTGTTCTGCGTGCACGTCCGCAAACATAGACCACACACATACTAACACAAAGCGCCACCAAGAGGCAAAAGGTGATTACGAATATTTTTGACACTTTCGTTAAAAATATGCGGTTTTGCAAAAAAACAAATAACAAAACCAACTTTTAAGTGTAGTTTGACTGTCAAACTTGTAATTCTTTGCTGATTTGTTTGAAAATTTGTTAAAAATAATAAGTTTTTTTGCAGCACCCATTTTGGACAGACATTTCTGTTGTCACCTTCTGGTTCCTTGGATTGGCCATGGATAATTTCACAGTGTAATAAACAGGGCAGCTACCACCACGTGGCGCCACTGTTCCGAATGAGAAAATGATACAGGTTTTTCAGACGAGTTTCAATCCCGTGCTAGAAGCCAGTAATGGAGTCGAGGGAGTCGGGTCTTTTTGGGTATCCAGAATTAGAGGTGGATTCTGCAAATCTGTAAAATCTATGGTAGAATTTACATCCTCACAGCTCAGTTTCCTATAGGTCTAGCAATACTGGCTCTGAGTAGTCAGAGTCAGAGTCTGAGTCGGAGTCGCGGGGGTCGAGAAGTTTTGAGGACTGAGTCGGAGTTGAAGCTGACAAATCTTGAGAAGCCATAGTCGGAAAACGGAGATTGAGTCGGATATTTTTCAACAAATTAGCAAGAATTTGTTTAAGGAGTCGTAGTCAATAAATACGGATCTTTTTTAAGTCGGAGTAAGAGTCGAAGTGGCCAAATTTTAGGAAACTGGTGTCGGAGTTACGAATTTAACTCCGACTTCAAAGTTCAAATCAATACTGATTTATTGGAGATCAATTGGAGTCAATGGAGTGAATGGCGTCAGGTCTGGAAGAACTGGAGTCGGAGTTACTGAAGTTGGAGTAGTAAAATAAAATCAAAGCTCCAACATTGGAGATGGATTCGATAAAAGTGGGGTACATATATTTAAAAAGGTTGAGTCGGAGTCTGAGTCAAAACTGTCAAATCCCAAGAATTTGGAGTCAGAGTAAAAGTTGGAGCCAGAAAGTGATATCGGACGCAACAGTGTAATATTTTGTCACGTTGGGCGCAAAAATAGATTTGTTAGAGATATAGTCGGAGTCGGTGGAGTTGGGTCTTTCTAACTTAATCAACGCTAATTGATGGAGCATCTTCAAAGCGTGCACACACACCTGCTCGGAACATGGTCGCAAATAAAAATACTCCACCTATCGATTCCTAGCGTTTCAAGGAATGCAAACAACTATACAAACCTTAATTTATTCGCGTCTGCCCCTCATCAACGACAATTTCAACCGTCAATCAGCCCTATTCACATGCAAACTCCACCTCGATCAACCCTGCGCTCCGCACTAAAGTGGATGACGAATATGCCAATTTTAGCCGTAGAACCATGGGTGACCAATCGGCAGTGACATCAACCCGAGGTCCTCGTCATCTTCAAGAATTTACTCCAACGATGCGTTACTCAAGTTGAGCTTTATGACCTCTCCAGTGAACATCATAAAACGGCCGGAGTCAATACGTTTTGGTCTTCAATTGCATTCTTGCATGCAGCAAACTCATCCGGGGATCCTTCTTCAAAGAACCTCTTGCGGAACAAAACATCCACTCAATAATCGATGCGCGCGACTTGCGTGCGAGAAGAGTTCTTATACTGCGGTGCGAGTAGAAAATTTATTCATCACCGCGCGGACAAGATTGACCGCAGAGATAAAAATGTCAAAGGCCGACGAACCGGTAATTAAGGATCCACAGCCACCCCTAACGATCTGCTGTGCGAAGAACGACGCGTTAGAGGCAGAGACAATCAGATGATGGAGGCTCCAACTCAGATTTTGGGAAAATTGATTTTACTCAAAAATGAGTAAAGCGGCAAATGTCACAAATAGGGTAGTTAAGGAGATTTCAGTATTTCACCCAAATATGATATTTGCTTTTAAATAAAATCTGAACAATTTTGGTTGTGCGTGCAGAATGACCGACACGGTCGCTTAAAGCGATTCAACGTATGGGTAAAATAATGTTTTTTTTTTCAAAAATTTCTAATGTTTCTGTCCAGTAGTCTATGCCGACAGCTTATTGATTTTTTGCATCTTCGGGCAACCTATCAATCGACAGCATCTCAAGTCGATGTTTATTTTAACAATATTGGTAGTTTTTAGTCGATCTTGTTGATCTTTCGGCGTCGGCGGCGGCGCTTGAAGATCACTTACCCGCGCCGCCCGCAAAAGCTGATTGAAATTAATGGATAAGTAGTTTGACCTTAAACTTGGGCGCTACCACAAGTGGAAATTGAACGCATCATTAGTCTCTATGCTAAGGAGGCGGGGTGTCGAGCATCACTTGAAGCCGTGCATTAGCTGGGAATTTCACAATCGCGTGTACTCGCGAGATCCTTAAAGTTCATAACCGAGGTGAGCTCATCAAAATAGTTGCCCGCGAGAATCGTTCGCGCTCGCGTAATTGAAAGCCAACCTCCCGGGTCTCTTATCACATTAAGGGGCGGCCGTGTCCGTAATGGTGGTGCGGTTTAAATTAAATTAAACCTCGAAACCACGGTCGGCATTCCTTCCGCGGTTCAGCCCCGATTCTACCGAGCTCCGTTTAAAACAAGCGCGCCCATTGTGTGTAGCTCGCGGGCTCCCGGAGGACGACGTCCGGCAAAGTTGCGAATAAATTCCTTTTATCTCGCGATTATTTACGTAAATATTTATAATAATGATATCATTGCGCGGCTAGCGTCCGACGATGGCCTAATGGGGCGGGGAGCGCGCGCTCGACATTCAGGGGCTCCAACATTGTAGGAGTTTCACACTCTGTTATGGTCGCCTGCGGACCATCGCGGACAAAAAGATGCCCAGGATGGCATGACTTGGCATTGCTTGGAGCAGTCCATGCGTAGAAAATGCTGATGATACGGTTTTCTTAAAGGACCTCGCACAAAGGGAGCTCCGGGTTCTACAATGAAGAGCCCGGAATGTTTGCACTTATTTCAAAACTGCGACTTTGTAATCGAGCGCTAGAATTGCTGATTTGTGGACGGGCAGGGTTCACAAACTCGTTAGAAATCTCTGGCAAGTAAAAAAACAACAAAAAGTTTGCAGTGTTGTGATGTTCGTGAGCTTGCTTGCGCTCGCGAGCATTTTTGAACGTTTGAGAGCTCACGCTCATCACTACTCTTTACGAACGAGAGCAACAGCGTGATCGTGAAAAGAGCTTAAAATTTAACTTTTCGGAGAGCAAACCATCGTTTTGGTTATCAAACTTCCACGAGCACAAGAGTATTCACTCTCTTACGAGCGCTCGATTTCTCTGTTATTGAGATCAAGCTTAATCTTACTCTTTGGAGGGAAAATCAGTGTTGTGGTTCTCTTCTATTGGAAGTTGCTCATCATCTTAATATATGCAGAGCTAGCCAGTGTTGTGATTCTCAAACTTTCAAACTGATTGAAAAATTAAAATAAATGTTACTCTCATGATAATTTCTCTTCACCCGAACAAATTCTGATGTCTAGACTACAAAAGATCTGTTTACATTTCGCTCCTCGTTATAATTCAATCATTTCCCATTTTGTCCCGCTCATTTGTCACTCTATTCTTTGTCCACACAGACAGGTATCACCGCGTGGGCCATTGATACCCCCAGGGTTCTCACCTCTCGGCTGAATGCAAACATAATTCTCACTAAAAAGGGGCCTTTCTCGTGTGTTGTTTGTTTTGTGTCTGACCGGGGAAGATTCCTTACAATTGTTCAAATAAATCACCACACTGCGACTCTGTGTGGCTTGGGAAAGGTGCTTTTCGACGAGTTCCATTGAAATTCGACGATGTGATCTGGAGAGAGAGACACAAGCTCGTACAAATGTCATCACCCAGCTGTTCAACACACTTACGAACTTCCCGGGTTCGGGGTTTTGAAACAGTAGAAAGAGATTCCCCGATCCAGCGGCCGCACTTACCTGTGAAAGGAAAGAAAAGAAAGCAGAAGAAGAATGAGTCTCGAGATTATCCGAAAAAAATAAAGTTGGACGGCTGGCGCTTCGCGCTGAGTCCAACCCCATAAAGATCATAGCGGTTGATTATTCCGAGGCACGTAAATTGCTCAATTCTTGGCAATCCGCCAACCTGCTGCTGCTGCTGCCGTAGCTGTTTCAACCTCTTGACTGCGTTGACGTTGAGTGGCAGCTGAACGGTTGAAGGTTTTGGAGCGCAGAATTACGCAAAAATCGCTTCTTCGGAGGTGCAATGCACCAAAAGTCGCAAGTTTTGAGGATTTTTGGCAACACTGACACCTGTCAAATGACGTTGACCGAGGGGTGCGTCACTACACGATCATAGAATTTCAAATTCTTAAATCAGTTCTTTTGGCAGCACTGCTCGCAAAGTGACGTTTGACGAGGGGAGTGCCACTCCACTAAATGCGAATGTTGAAGCTTTCCGTGCTGGAGAAATATTTCTATTTCTCAAGTAGCATCATTTTGGCACGAGATGAAGTGGACCCTTTCCGACTTCTTTCTCCCATCATTGTGGTGAACAAGTGGCGAACGAAAAAAAAAACGAGTTGAGTTGAAGTATTCTCATTGTTCGCTAATAACGCAAAAAAAACGACTTTGGAAATTTCTTCAACAAGATGACGTCTATTGTTTCCGAAGTGTTCGAGAGGGGTTCACGTGACGATCGAGCATGTGTGAGTGCTCGCGATTGAATACGTGTATCTGTGAAGTCAGTGGCCTCCATGGGGCCGATACAGAAATTGCAAAGTGGCCAGATAAACGGCAAAATAATGAAGTGGCAGTAAAAATGGTGCCTTTTACGGTTCCATGTACGAGCTGCCAAAGCAAACAGAGACATGAGGAGTACGCGGGGGATGAAATGAGAAGATTCTCCTAGAGATGGCGCACGTTCGAGATGGCTCACAAAGATGGAAGCGTTTTGCTAAATCGCCGGTAATCAAATTAAGAGTGCGCCGTGAGAAGAAGATGACAGCCGCTGATGGACCTTCCGCGTTTTCGGGGGTAGTTTAATGTCTAGAACATGCTGCCGACAGACGTTCGGCGATCTAAGGTTGCAATCTTTACAACCCCTCGATATCGGGGTCAACCGAGAACGATTTATTACTACGGGAAATGAAGAGATTGCTGCGCCGGGATAAGGTCGATCATTATCCCCCAAAGAACCATCAATCAGCAATTCAAATACAGGAATCTGTATCCCAAACAAATATAAACAAACCTAATCAACTTTATGATCACACTCGTTCCAAATCTGCCCAATCATGCAAATCATTGTAATTTCGCCAAACTCCCGTTATTGTTGCCCGAATTGCTTCTGTATCAAGAACCGTTCTACACGGGCCAATAAAAAACGGCCAACCTTTTGATCGGACCAACTAACCAAACCATCCATCCAGGATGCCAGGGCCTTTGTTGGGCAACATTCCGTTCTTTTATGGCCCCCGGAGCAGCAGTGCGCGCGGCTGTTCTCGAATCGGATACGGGTATTCAAGGCAGAGACACGCGCTAACCATTCCGAAATAGAGCTATCATCCTCGAGACGGGCCCCCATCCTGGAGAGTCGCCAAATTGAGCGCCCAAATAGCCGTAGCAAATGGAGTCGTGTACACCTGGAGGCTGTGCTGCTGCTCATCACAGGTGGAGTTCGGAGCGTTGAACTCTCCGGGCTATTTTGGGCACGTGAATAGCGGTGAAGGCTTTGCTAAAATTGGGGTTGTTGGTAGTTAATTGGGTTTAGTCAATAAGCGTGTAAAGTTACAGTTCCATTACCTAACTTTTCAGCGCCCACACAAACTTGCTACCCGACCTAACGCTGGAACTTTTCCAGACCGGGAAAGATCCGGCAGTCAATTTGTACTGGTTTGACGTTTTATGCTCGTTTGACAGCTGAATAAACTGAATAGCTTTGCAACACTGGTCAAATGTCAGTAATTATTTTTTGGGATCTTAACAGTCCAAAATGAATAATTTCAGGTGTTAATACATGTGTCCGTTGAAGCGCGTGATTTGGACCAACCGATACTCTCCCTGCTCATGATCCATACTATTGTCCCTAATGGACCACCACGGGAGAGCAACGCACAAGAAACCATGTAATCAGAACTAATTAGTTCGCATTCGGTCGCTAATAACCAATTTCCAAACCCTTAATTGTCTGCATTTTCCCCCGGGAGTTCGTTCCGCGCAATTGTTTGCCAAATTTTATCTTCGAAACCATTCAATCAGTGCTATAACAATACTTTCCAGGCATATCGAGCAAAAGTTTCTCCAAATTTAATCAAGACCGCGGTGGAAATCAAGCATTCGGAGCAAGCGCGCGCGCGTGCAAAAGGGGAATTGAAAACTTTCCACTTAATTACGCCTTTATGGTCCAGAATCTGGTAATTGTACCCTGAGGAGGGGCCCTTGAATACAGGCCGGTTTCCGCTCCCGGGAAGATCGGTTGCACGGAAAGTTTGAAAATTTAAGAAAAAAAAAACATCTTAGAATGAATGACCTACCCATTGCAAACGTCAAATTCTACTGTGATGAATTCTACTATGATATACAGCCTTGGGGTACGACACTTTTTTCAATAAATGGCGAACCTCTCGCAAACGAAAAATTATGACGTTGGATTATGACAAGCTTAATGTTTCATGACTGACCCCAAAAAAAAACATTGAAAATTTGACTGAGCAAAATTTTAATTTTGACAGTTGCAGTCACATGTTTGTAAACAACAAAATCAGTGTTGCAAAATCGTTTTAACTATTCGATGACCTGAAATCTTTGACAGCTGATCAAGGGGCAAGACACTTGAATCTTGATTATTTTGTTGTTCCAGCGGTTCGGAACATTCCGTGTAGAACCGTGGCTAGCCACGTTTGTTTGCCTTCTAAAGCGTGCCCGCAAGTTCTAATCAAGTTCAATCACTTGAAAGAATGGGAGAAAGAATGCGAACAAACTTCACAATACAAGTGAAAAACAAACCTTTTAAAATCAATTACCAAATAAGCAACGCAGTCGAGTGATCTTTCAGAACTTTCCAAGCGGCTTTCGTATTTGCATTATTCCTCTCCAGATCATCAACGGGCACTAAATAAACCCGTAACTGATACGTTCATTGGGATTTGGTATTTGCTGGAATTCCGACACTGCCCTGGCACCACGTGGGCACCCTCGGACATCTCAAAAGAAAGACAATTCGATGAAGCGGTCCGCCATTTGTTCCCATTCAGCGCGGAGATCTCCGGAACAGTGCGTTGACCCCGCGCCCGAGACCTGCTGCCCGGTATTGATGGGCGGACAGACTCGGACAGTTTGCATCGAATGGTAATCTCGCCTCTCTTTATTAATGGCCCACTGTTATTAGTAGCTCAAAAGGTTCGCCTGATCGCCTTCTCTCTTCTGCCAGGATATCTCGAGCCTACATCGATTTAGTTGTTCTGACCGGCAGCCGGCGAGGTTCAGCTGCGCGATGACCTCATAATTTATGCGCGCCGCGCAAACAAAACCCGGCGGACTTTCGCGAAGCGGTTCGCCAAATCTTCACGGCGGAGCCGTTAGAGAGGCTGCTTGAAGAGTTACAGCTATGTTTGAAGAAGTTCAACGGCTACCCTTTTTGAACTCGATCAATATTGAAGAGCGAGGTTTCCAGAACTTCAGGGCGTTCCCGGCTATGATCTGGAATTGAGAGTACATCGAACTTGCGCTGAAAATCTTCCAAGCAACGAACCTGTCACTCACCGCGAAGACACATTGATTAGCGTACTGCTAATCCAAAATTAGCACAACCGCTGCGTGCCGAAGATGATGGTAATGGCCGCAACTTGTCCGGTTGAAAAATCTCAACCGGTTGGCGTGAAGTCTGCGCCTCTACCGCGCCCGATCGTCACGCAGGTGAAATGATAATTATGATGTAAATTTCTACCAGGTTGACGTTTCAAAAGCGCGGCAGTGTTGCCAGATGAGGTGGGGGTCGAGAAAATTTCTCCTCCCCGAACGCGACTTGAGTGATCTTCTTCGCGGTTGAGCACAAATCGACGCAGCAGGAGTTCAATGAGGGTAGTGGGGGTAAAATGTCGTTTCTTGGTCAAGTGGAGATTGCGGGTGAGGTTAGCCCTTGGGATAAGGATGAATTGTTGGCTGAGTTACCTCATAGATTTTGGTCTAATCTCGAAGTGAGTGATTATTTTGGAATAGGCATCATTTTGGGACATTTAGCTCAATCAAGATTAAGTGTGGGCTATGTTAGCCCTTTCATGGACTGTTCATACGACGACCAACCAATACTGTTTAGTCGTGACAACTCGTGGGACAAACTTGCCCCCTACGCTCGTTGAACCCCTAACGTCCCTCCATCCAACCCCAATTAAATTAACTGTAACGATTTAAATGCCGTCCTCACCTAGCTGGTTCCGTAGGTGCCCGGACATTCCTCGATCACTTCGCGGGAATGTCGATACACCGCGTACACACACTAGTTGTCTCGTCTGCGCGACTAGACCATGTGCAGCAAGGAGTGAATAATGAGTTCTTCCTAATGGGACCGACTGGTCGTCGTCGTCGGGAAAGTGCTGGCGAAATGGGAATAACGGGAACCTCCGGAGTGGGGGCCTCTTCCCCCAGAATGATTACGGTTTTTCTGTACGCGGTGGATTGCGAAAAAAACGACGTTGAACGAGGGTTTGCGTCGGCGAGGGCCCTAATCGATACTTTTTATATATAAGTATTGACAATTAGCTGTCGAGCGATCGCGTGAGCGAACGCTCGTGTGGGACGTTTGCCGGGGTCCGGTCTTGAGTATGCTTGGAACGAACGGTACTGGGAAGAGTTTGGGAATGGTGGCAGTTTCAAGTTTGATGAAGATCATGGAAAAGATAATCGAAACTTAATGAAGATTTCATTTGGGGACTGGGAACAACTGTGAAGACTGAGTGAATTGTATGACAGTGGAGATCTCAAGGTCAACGAGATCAACGGAAGTCGTTACCGATGTAATCGCCCAAGGTCTTGGTGCTTGTAACTTCAGTGGTCATTTTGCTCTTATAATGCATCATGTAGCAATTCTCTGAAATGAAGATCTTGAAGTCAACCGACTCAATAGGTGTTATATTCGATATATTTGCAACCGGTATAGCTTCGCATAGCTTCAGTGATTCACGGTACGGAGTCAACGGGCTCAGTTTTCGCTGTAATCAGGGAAGGTACAGCTTCACGCAGCTTCAAAGATCTACGCTGAATATCATGTTTAGATAGTCTGAGCATTCAAGAACATGCTAGAGTCTTGAACATTTCACGAGCATGTCCCTTCGCAGCAGTCCCATCCCAAGGTACTTAATTTGTCATGTACACTTACGAAAGTCGTAACAATTTGATTGCCTGTCAACGCACCGCACTCGGGGTGATGACTGCCCGCGTAATACCCGCAGACCTCCAGTAGTGCGGCACAGAATTACCTGTCTGTCCGAGGTGAAGTTCTCCGCGCACGTCAACATGCAAAATTGGATTTCTGCTCATCCCTCCCCACCCCGCTACCCGATAAGGTTCCGCGAAGATCTGCACCGCCGAGTTCAACGATCCGCGGGGCTAACAACTGATCGACTTTGTCACTCGCTTCAGGGGGTCTAATCAAGCGAGCGCGCACGGGGTGGCTCCGCCGGCCGTCAACCCGTCAGCCCCGTTGACAGCAGACGACGGAGGCCAAAGGGCGCACATTTAGCTACCCCTCCTCGGCAGACCCGCCGTGGATCATAACAATTTGAAAACAATTTTTACTTTTATTGTTTTCCATTTCATTTCTCTGGGCGCGAGTTCAACCACGAACTGCTGACGCGCACCTTACAGGTTCTGGGCCGAGATTTGCGGCACGGTTCTCGGATCACGTAGTCACGAGCTCCATTGTTTGTCCTCGATTCTTAGCCGAGCCGGAATGCAACTCTGTTTGAGTTCGTTTCGTTACTTCTGCGGACAACTCGCTGAAAGAAGGGGGAAAATTGTTCTGGGCGCCCCGCGGGGGATACTTTGTGGGGGTTGTGATGTTGTTCTTTTTTTGCGAAAGATGTCATCTGTCAGGCAGGGGTTTTTTGAGGAATATCTGGGCTCGACACAATGTAGCGCGGGGAGATGTAACGCCCGATTGCTGAAGCCAGCGTGCGCCGCGATTGAACATCGCTCGTGGGAATGGAGGTACAGTATTAGACATTTTGTTGATTAGATCTGGAGAGATCGTGCCGAAGAAATGGCAAGATCGAGGGAACAGCCACCATCATGGTCTTGTAAAACATCATCAGATAATAAATTTCATATGCCAACAATTGGCAAATTCGTGAAGTCCTGATTTTCTTGGTTGTTTTCGGTGTCTTAGAAAATCTGGATATCTCATTATGGAGTCGGTATACCTACAGATCTGCACTTCAGAGGGATGACCTTCAACTCAAAGTGAAATATCCAACTTGGGTCAATGCAGTCTTCAGCAGCTCGATCAAACCAAATTCCTCCTGACAAGTGCACAAGCACGTTATCGCCCTGAGAATCCTCCCAACCTGAGAGTCTACATCACTGCCCAAGAACTCCTTTATCCCTGCGCAAGCATGCTGTCCCAAGTTGTCGTTGCGTTCAAATCGTTTATGCTCGACATGAAACTTGTGGCTCCGGACACGCACGCACACGCGTCGTCGCCGTTGTCTTCCAGGTTGTTCTCTCGAAGACAACAACGCTTCGAGATCAACCCTGGAGAAGCTCGGATGCTGCCTTGCGCGATTCCTAATTAACATTTCATGACGACGATTTCTGCCCGCCGCGTGTTCTTCGAGATATATATTTTGACTTGCACGCGCCCAGGTCTCTCTGCACATTGAGAGATTCCTATCTGCGGGACGGGTTACGACTCTCTGCGCAGTGACAACGGCTAGGACGACGACGACGGGAAGTGATTTTAATTGCGTATTGACCATAATTGATTGTTAATTGGCATCGGCTCGTTGTCGTCGGTGTTGTCGTTGGGGGTGCCACTTTGAATAAAGTTCGAGTTGGGAAACTCGTTTTCGCGACAGATTTTGTGCAAATTGTGAGATCTCAATTACCATTTTGTTCTTCGTCGTACGTCAAGTTATGATTATGCAACAAACTAGTGGTTCGTAACTCGTCAGTTTGCTCAACCCAAATGGCACCAATGTGTTTAAACTCACTTCTTCGTGCAAACATAAACTCTTGAACGCAAAATGTCACACCCCTTAATCATCACGCAAAATTGACTAACAGGGTTGCGCAAATCTCAATCGATCCAAAGACGTGTGGAGATTTACCGGGCGGCTTATTAACCACACCTTCGCAAAAACGTAAATTACCTGATACACGGGTCTCGGCAGCAAGCATAAAGCTCAACGCACAATTTGCAGCGAGAAAAGCTCTTTTTTCTTGAACGGCAGCGTGATTATCCCACACGAGGGGTGAAACTGGGCGATATTTGTGAGCAAACTTTTGATTTGAGGGTGTTGGGGTGGTACTTTGAGGTGGAAAAGTTCAAAATAAGCAACATTTTTTTAGCAGAAGCAAAAACTTGTCAAGTTTTACAGTTCAGTCTCAAAATGCTCCCAGATTTTCCAACTTGCAAAAATCTTTCAAGCGTTGTACTGAAATTCAGTTTTGAAAATTATTATGATCAAAACTTACAACGTAACACAACGCAAATTTGGTAAGTTTTGCCTTCCTCACTGAGGTAAGGCTATAATCCTGCTCTGAAAATGAACTTTTTATTAAAAGCTCGAAGACCCACCTTCATATATACATATCGACTCAGAATCGAAAACTGAACAAATGTCTGTGTGTGTGTGTATGTGTGTGTGTGTGTATGTGTGTGTGTGTATGTATGTATATGTTCAAAAATCTTGCCAAGTTTTCTCAGCACTGGCTGAACCGAATTTGATCGAACCAGTTGCATTCGACTTGGTTTAGGGTCCTATACATCGCTATTGAATTGTTTGAAGTTTCGATAAGTAGTTCAAAAGTTATGTATAAAAATGTGTTTTCACATATATCCGGATCTCAATTATATGCATGTAAACGTGTCCGGATCCATCATCCGACCCATCGTTGGTTAGGTTATCGAGAGACCTTTCCAACGAGTCCACAACATTGAAGATCTGGCAACCCTGTCTCGAAATATGACCACTTAAGTGATATTTATGTACTTTTTTGAAGCCGGATCTCACTTAAATGTATGTAAACGATGTCCAGATCCATCATCCGACCCATCGTTGGTTAGGTTATCAAGAGACCTATCCAACGAGTCCACAACATCGAAGATCTGGCAACCCTGTCTCGAGTTATGACCACTTAAGTGATATTTATGTACTTTTTTGAAGCCAGGTCTCACTTAAATGCATGTAAACCATGTCCGGATCCATCATCCGACCCATCGTTGATTAGGTTATCAAGAGACCTTTCCAACGAGTCCACAACATTGAAGATCTGGCAACCTTGTCTCGAGATATGGCCACTTAAGTGATATTGATGTACTTTTTTGAAGCCGGATCTTACTTAAATGTATGTAAACTATGTCCGGGTCCATCATCCGACCCAACGTTGATTAGGTAATTGAAAGGCCTTTCCAATGAGTCCAAAACATAGAAGATCTGGCAACCATGTCTCGAGTTATGACCACTTAAGTGATATTTATGTACTTTTTTGAAGCCGGATCTCACTTAAATGCATGTAAACGATGTCCGGATCCATCATCCGACCCATCGTTGATTAGATAATCAAGAGACCTATCCAACGAGTCCACAACATTGAAGATCTGGCAACCCTGTCTCGAGTTATGACCACTTAAGTGATATTTATGTACTTTTTTGAAGCCGGATCTCACTTAAATGTATGTAAACGAAGTCCAGATCCATCATCCGACCCAACGTTGGTTAGGTTATCAAGAGACCTTTTCAACGAGTCCACAACATCGAAGATCTGGCAACCCTGTCTCAAGTTATGACCACTTAAGTGATATTTATGTACTTTTTTGAAGCCGGATCTCACTTAAATGCATGTAAACGATGTCCGGATCCATCATCCGACCCATCGTTAATTAGATAATCAAGAGACTTATTCAACGAGTCCACAACATTGAAGATCTGGCAACCCTGTCTCGAGTTATACCACTTAAGTGATATTTATGTACTTTTTTGAAGCCGGATCTCACTTAAATGTATGTAAACGATGTCCGGAACCATCATCCGACCCATCGTTGGTTAGATAATCAAGAAACCTTTCCAACGAGTCCACATAATAGAAAATCTGGCAACCCTGTCTCGAGTTATGACAACTTAAGTTATATCTGTGTACTTATTTCTTAAAAATAGCTGAAATTTGTGTCCAAACCACTCATATTACCCATTGTTGGTAAAAAGTGAGGAAGGCATCAACCACACAGGTGGATTAAGTTAGTTTTTTTTATGTTTGCTTAGGCAGGGTTACCAGATCATATGAGTTTCTGTCAAATATCTATTCAATGAATTAAATTAGGACAGAATATCCGTATATCCGGGCCATCCATAAACCACGATAACACTTTTTTGGAAATTTCAGACAACCCTTGTTGATAATTTGTTCAGTTTGATGGTTGCCAGATCTCCAAAGTTCTCCATTATAGTAGATCCCCTTTAATGATAATAAGCTTTGAAAGTGTTGCCAGATTTTCAAAGTTTATGACTCCCCAGTTTCGTTATAATGCCTATTCACCGATTTACAGAAAGAAGTAATTTTCATAAAAAATCAACCACGAACCATAACAACGTTTATAAAATTCACTCAAGTACTCATAACTTTAGAAAGTGTTACCAGATTGCGGGTTGCGTTTCTGCATTGGAAAAATAAATACCTTTCGTAACATGATTGAAATTTTCCTGCGAAATTTTAAAATTGAATCTACAAAAAATATATCTGGAGTTTTTTTTGAAAAGGACCAATAAACCAAATTTTCAGTTTTTGCTTTTTGGGTGTTTTTCAATACCCCTGACTCAAGGCGGTTCTAAAAACACCCAAAAAGCAAAAACTGGAAATTTGGTTTATTGGACCTTTTCAAAAAAAAACTCCAGATATGAAACCAGAAAAAAAAAAACAAACAAATAATGACAGAACCACCCTAACCGCATTCTTACACTCATTGGCTGCACTAACGCCACTTTGCGCGTCGAGAGGGGTATAGATAAAAGTTTATGCAAATGACAGTACCGACTGCAACCACCACCGACTAAGGAAAGCGTCGACAGGGGCGTAAGAAAATTTCCATTTTGCTAAAGTTGCGCTCAAATTGGCGCGTTGTCTTGCGATGGTTATCTCCACGTGTGTTTGTGCTAGTGAGGTTATGATTTTTCTGATTCTCTACGTCTAGTGCTCGAAGGTGTGCTTGCGTAACCTTCGTCACATTTACTCACTGCGCATAACAGTGTCTTTTGTGGATGCAAATCTTTACTCTTTTTTGCGAACTTCACGTAATGCATAAGCTTAAGTTAAATTTGTTTAACGTGTGTATCTTGCAGTGTAGATCAGCGGTGCGTGATTGGTTCGTGATTTCGTGACAAAGCGTCATTCATTACGGGCTTGGAGTGTCAATGTTTTTGTATGTCAATCGCTGTCTTGCATGCTTTATTGGCCAAGTGACCAATATTGGCTGTGCGAATGGCCCATTACGCCGGGGGTTTGAATGAATCACGAAGATCTACGTTGACCAATGTTTGCGACCGGTCGTAAAGTGCAAATTGTAATGTTTCAAGATGCGACTTTGTTGCAGCTGGGATGAGCCTTAATTTGCAATGACGAGTTAATCAAGCGGAAAAATGACCATGATGCAATAAACTCGTTCTAACTTGAATAATAAAGAATATCTGGCAACACTGTAACGAATCATCCTGAATTAAGTGTTGCCAGTTTTAGATGTTATTTCAACGGTGATAAGTCTAACAACCTTCCTGGAACGGAACCAGGTCAGATATAAAAGATCCAAATCGAGAGATAAACCAACGTCATATTTATCCGTCCATATTCGTCACCCATATTCGGCCCGCCAAACAAGCCAATTAGCGCCCGTCTACCCTGCATAGACCGTTGCGTAAGCCGCCCTAACCTGCGGCAGTGCAGTAAATCACAATGGCTCAATTAGGCGTCGTACCCTTTTTCGTTAGCTGGAACCACCGCGCGAATAAAACAAGCAAAATTCAAATGCCCAATTTCGGTGGCCGTTGCGCCAAAAACGGGCCCCACGTAGACCCCATTTCTCGAAGGGGTTGACCTCACTTTCTCTCCCGCCAGAGCTGAACCGCCGACGCCGCAATGACGGGGGGTCCAACGATTTACTGGCCTTATGTCACTGTAATGAAGATGACTAACACGTTTGTTTTTCTTAGCGTTGACCCCCCGTTGAAAGTGACAGTTCAGAGCAGGGTTGCCAGCTAGGAAAACACAAACAGCGGGTGATGCAACTCCTCGCGAACAGCTTTGGCTGCGTCCTGAAAATCGAACGCTGTGGTCACCCAAACCGGTGAACTATTAGTTCGCGGAGCAACTCCCGCTCACTTTTAGCGCGAGCAAGGCTTGCTGGACATGAAATGTGACTTAACGAGATCGACACGATCTGCGTAAGCGCATGTACTCGTCGAATGGCACGTGATGACCTTCTAGCCCGCAGCAGACCTGCCCGCCACAATCGCCGCCGCCGTCTGTCGGCGTTCGAAGATATGATCGAGCGGTGTTCACCCGTTCAAGTGAACGACATATTCATTAGGATACGCTCATAATATGCGGATCACGAGTACCTCGGGAACCTCGGCTAATCCGCAGTGATTCATCTAGTTGGTGACCTTTCGCAACCGGTTGGCAAGACATTTCCGAAGCGCTCCGTAATCAAACCAGTCCAATCGGAGCGTTAGCTCACGAGCTCAATTTATCACAGCGAATTCCGCAGCCACTGGCTGCGTGCCGTCATTATTCGCTCTTCTGTCCCGAGACGTACGATGGCTTCCCAACTTTCCTTCTCGGATTTGAATTTCACTTTCACTTTTGGCACACACTCGGTTCGGCACGGTGGGACTTGGTCCGCTTAAGTCACCGAAGCCGCCCACGTGGGGTACACGCCCACAGCTTCGCCAGAGAGCCGGATTCATTCATGGCTAAACGATTATGCAGTCAGCAGAGACGGCTGAAGTCATATTGGCACGACGCCGAGGTGCGAGGTTGGGTTGAAATTTATTGCCAATGCAAATGTTGAACAAAGTGTGGCGTGGAGGTTTGAGCCGAGGTAGCAGCTTTGTTTGGATCTGTTACGTGAAGGGGTACAGAGATGTTGTAGTTTGGAGCAAATAGGTTACTGGCTGCGTACTGGAAGTGATACAAGCCTGTTTTGAAAGGGAGTTTGACAGATCGTTCTAAAAGTACGCAGCCGTTTGAAAGGGTGGCGTTGTTGACTATCCTGAGCAGCCGGTCCCTAAGCTGACAGTTTTCGTGAGTTGCGCGTATTCACCGACAGATGGCCAGTGGGCCTCGTCGGATCCGCCCATTAATTACGCAACTCAAAATTTGCATGGGAAACTTCTTTTTCGTGACGGCTTTCACGGCACGCTCCTTTCAACTGTTCTAGACTAATATTTGGACGAGGCGTATCGCCAAACAAGTTTTTTACAAAAATGATTCCAAACTGCTTATTTTGTCGTTTTAAACCGAAACAAGGCAAAAATAATTTTTATTAAAACTATTCGCCATTTTCAAAAATTTGTCTAGATAACATCAAAGGCCGCCATCTTAGGCCCACTGGGCCCACAAAAAGAGGTACGCTCAGTTTGTATGGGAGCTGTCAACATGCTCCCGGGCTGATCCTGAGGCTCCGTTGTTGTCACATTGTAATGAACCAAATCGAAACGAGGGAAAATTGTACGCCGATCACTTCGAGCAACCCCAAGTACTGTTAGTCCACTGTCAAACCGTTCACCAAAGTACACATCACCAGTAGCTGCAAACTTACAATGTCGCCTATAATCGTAACCATAATAGAGAGACATAGCGAGATAATGTCTATGCCGGCCCCCCTCGAGCAATTGACGTGGACAATGCTCGGTGCAAAAAGTATTAACCGTCAGTCGACAATCAACCAATTAATAGCTGACCACACATCATCGGGTTCGCGTCTTGGCGCTCTCAAATCACTGTTGTGCAGCAAAAACTCGCGTTCGAATCCACCTAGTGGTGTTTTGTTCATCAGTTTTGCTGATTTTTTGACAGTTTCTTGCCTACACACTGACGAAAAACAAACCAATAATTGAATTAATTGAGCTCAAAACAATTTCCGCCAAGAAAAACATCCACAATAGGAAGCTTTCATCGCCCGTCATTTCCATCAATCGACTTTACGTCACTGTCTTTTTCAATCGGGGGTCTCCCCTGTCATAACAATTGCTTTTTTCCGCATCAAAGAAAGCAAATTCGCCACCTTGAGCAATTACTGCGCACCTTCTTCCTTTGCGCGCCGTCACCTTCCGATAGACGACACCTCCCCCTTGGTCAACCGGTTTGACGGAGAGCGGCAGCTTTCTTCGGGAAAAAGTGTGACCACTTTCCGCTGGGCCCCCTAACCTTTTGCCGATCGTAAATCTCTAGCAAAATAAGGAGGTTTGTAGGTTTCCTGGCGCGAAAAACTCGTTTTTGCTGCGCTGTGATAGAAAGAGGTCGCCGCAACCAGTTCTTCCTGTCGCTCATCCGGCACACAATATGACATTTGACTTTATTTAATTCCAGATTTATTTCCATTAAGCTTGGGCCTGGAGTGCTGGGAAGCTGGGCGAGGGATTAGACTGGTTCAGTCTAGTTCAAATCCTTTTCCCACTTTGTCATAACCATTTTTTGGTTATAGTATTTGAACTCAAAAACGTTTGAAAAAGTGGGAAAATAAACTAAACCGACTGTGATTTTGTTATCCTGACTTACTGCTACCTCCTGAGACAGTTGTCCTTAGTAGTTGTTTACAATTTTGAGACAGTGTAGCTTATGTTTAATACTCTTCAAGCGTGTACAAAACAATCCTCAGGCTTGACACATTGGCTGCGTTCTGTTCGTACTCAATGAATCACCTGTTTGTTGTTTTTAAAAGTGTTTGGCATTGCATGTTGCACGACTACGGAGTCAGAGCCAACGTCGGAATCAGAGGAGTTTGATTTTTTTGAGTCAACAAATTCTGAGAAGCTGAAGTCGGAGTCGGCTAGTTTTCAATAACTTTTGTGTTGTTGGATTCAGAGTCAGAGTCATTGAAAAAGTTAACGAACCTCTCTATGGAAAATCGTGATTAAATACAGTCGACTCTCTGGCTGGCGATCTTCTCGATATCAATAATTCTCCATCTATCGATGAATTCTACAGTCCCTTCAATCTGCATAATTTAATTATCTTCATTCCTCGATATTTTCCCTTGCTTGAAGGATCTCTTCCTCGACGGTCCTTTGGATTCTGATTGCCTTAGAAATCTCTTCCGGATGTCAATAATTTTACTTTTTCATGCATATACATTTTTCTTGGCAAAATGAAGCTTTGAAGGGTGTTTGACATTAGTATGTTTTTGTTTGATGGACGTTGCCATGATTCTATCCCATAGCTGGGTATCAAGAAAAAAATATTTTAATCGAGTCTTCATTTTGCATCGTTCTGTAAACTGATGATTGTCTTCCTCGATGGTCCCTTGGATATTGACAACCAGAGAGTCGACTGTATTAGAAATAGCTATCTCTTGTTGACGGCAACACTGCCAGGGTGGTTGTCAAAATCGCTATCTCTGACTCTGTCGCTCTGATGGAAGCTGACTTTGTTTATGTTTTGGTTTTCATGGCACGATCCATTGTTCGCTTGTTTTTGTTTTGGTTTTCGTGGCATAGAGTCATCTACGTACGCATGTATTGCGTGTACGTACACGAAAAAGATTGAGGTTAAATTTTGTACCGGCCAGCAAAACAAATGGCTTGCTAGTGTGCGTGAGATCGGCCTTAGATTACTCTATAGAGCTATCTAAGCCCGATCTCACGAACACTAGCTTACCATTTGTTTTTGCTGGCGGGTACAAATTTTAACCTAAAAACCCTTCGTGTACAAACACGCAATACATGTGCACGTAGATAACTCTATGGAGTGGTGAACTCACACTAATGCAATCCAAGATCGCGAGTACCTATAATAAACAGCTTTTGCTAGAGTGACAACAAGCTGATAGCGCATAGATGTGAACTGTCATTTGAACGCTTTGTTATGATTTTATTGATTCTTTCGTTGTTCGTGAATTATAATTATAGTAGCAATTCTAGCAAAGAATTATAACAAAAATATGTTTGTTTATGTTGGTATGCATCTAGACCCTGTGGTGAGGAACCGGGGGATGACAACCCTATTTCGACTAAAGCAAACTGACAACAGTCGACATTAGCACAGTTTGCAAATGAGAGCCCACAACAAAAGCACTAGCTGTCAAATGGTAGCTCATAACAAATCAATGTTTGGGTTTTGCCTTCCTCACTGAGGTAAGGCTATAATCCTGCTCTAAAAATGAACTTTGTATAAAAACGTCGTAGACCCACCTTCATGTATACATATCGACTCAGAATCGAAAACTGAACAAATGTCTGTGTGTATGTGTGTGTGTATGTGTGTGTGTATGTGTGTGTGTATGTATGTATGTGACCAACAAACTAGCTCATGTTTCTCGGCACTGGCTGAACCGATTTGACCCGAACTTGTTGCATTCGACTTGGTCTAAGGTCCCATAGATCGAGTTTTATACAGATTGAAGTTTCGATAAGTAGTTCAAAAGTTATGTATAAAAATGTGTTTTCACATATATCCGGATCTCCCATAAATGTATGTAAACTATGTCCGGATCCATCATTCGACCCATCGTTAGTTAGGTTATCAAAAGAACTTTTAAACAAGTCCAAAACATTGAAGATCTGGCAACCTTGTCTCGAGATATGGCCACTTGAGTGATATTGATATAATTTTTTGAAGCCAGATCTCACTTAAATGTATGTAAACTATGTCCGGGTCCATCATCCGACCCATCGTTGGTTAGATTATCAAAAGACCTTTCCAACGAGTCTAAAACATTGAAGATCTGGAACCCTGTCTCGAGATATGGCCACTTAAGTGACATTTATGTACTTTTCTGAAGCCGGATCTCACTTAAATGTATGTAAACTATGTCCGGGTCAATCAGCCGACCCATCGTTGGTTAGATTATCAAAAGACCTTTCCAACGAGTCTAAAACATTGAAGATCTGGAACCCTGTCTCGAGATATGGCCACTTAAGTGACATTTATGTACTTTTCTGAAGCCGGATCTCACTTAAATGTATGTAAACTATGTCCGGGTCAATCAGCCGACCCATCGTTGGTTAGATTATCAAAAGACCTTTCCAATGAGTCCAAAACATTGAAGATCTGGCAACCCTGTCTCGAGATATGGCCCCTTAAGTGATATTGATGTACTTTTTTAAAGCCGGATCTCACTTAAATGTATGTTAACTATGTCCGGGTCCATCATCCGACCCATCGTTGGTTAGATTATCAAAAGACCTTTCCAATGAGTCCAAAACATTGAAGATCTGGTAACCCTGTCTCGAGATATGGCCCCTTAAGTGATATTGATGTACTTTTTTAAAGCCGGATCTCACTTAAATGTATGTAAACTATGTCCGGCTCCACTATCCAACCCGACGTTGGTTAGGTTATCAAAATACCTTTCCAACGAGTCTAAAACATTGAAGATCTGGCAACCCTGTCTCGAGATATGGCCACTTAAGTGATATCGATGTACTTTTTGGAAGCCGAATCTAAAAAATAGATGAAACTTGTGTACAGCCATTGTTGTGAGGAAGGCTCCAACCACATAGGTGGATTAAATTAGTTTTTGTATTTAAAATTTCTCGCAATTTAAACGATAAATTCCTGAAAAACGTCAATTGTATTGCTGATGTCAAATTTTATCACATTAATGGAGATTCCATAATAATATTGGCTGAAAAATCATATCAAAAAAGTGAAAAAAGAAATTTTTCTGTTTACCTTTTTTTGCTTTTTTGCTTTTGGTCGATCAAACAGTGCTTCCGTACACTAAGAATCGGCATAACAAATTTTTCAGTTTGCTTCTACACAATTGCATAGGACTTTTGAGTTCAACTAGGATAACACACTTCGTGTTACCATGATAATATGTATAATACTGATTCTCAGTGTTTGTTTCGTGAACTTCTAAGATGGCGGCTTTTTCGCTACCGCTAAAGTTACTGTGCCGTCAATAGAAATAGAAATTACAAAGGACACTGGGAATTCGATTAGGACTGCGGACTCAAAGTCGTGAGTTTATGATGGAGTCGAAAGTGGAGTCAGGTCTTTTTGAAGAGCTGAAGTCGGAGTAGGAGTCGCTTAAAAGGTTACCTAACTCCGCAGCCCCGACCTTCAACGCGGCAAATAAAACATATAAGCTGGAACATCAACGTTAGAAACGTTTGTTGAACCAGGCTAACCCCCAAAGAAGTGGACCACAACAAGACGAAGAAGATTGGCGCGCGGGAGAAATTTCATTTCTTCGCTTTCCCGTGAAGACTAATCGGATTAAGCAGACTCAAGGGGGATGGAGGAGGACCTGCTCCAAACTCCGGCCGCCCGGTAAGCCCGGTAGCCCTATGACATCTGTTGGTTATGTCGATGGTGGTGCAGGAAACAGTTAGGCGATTACCCCTCGAGGGAATGACTAGCGTTTAAGCGTTGAAGAGGGAAAAAGTGCTCATGGGGTACTACCTCTGGATGGGGAGGTAGTGCTAATAATCGTGTGTACATTATTTACACACGACGACCGACGTCCTGCCTAGAACGGGGACGGCTCTCCGAAGGTGAATGGGGTTACCGAGATGATTGGGGTCTGATTGGCTTCCGAACGTCGGAATAGGAGTCTCTCCGTGTGTGGAGTTGGGGCCGGTTGAGAGCCGGTTCAAACGAGTGACACACATTCCGGACCGGGTCGGGGAATTGAAAGTATACGACTTTTCGCTTTTACGCCAGAGGAGGAGAGAAGGTTAATTGATGCAAATTTCCATTTTTAGCTTTCCGGTTGCATTAGACGAGGTGAGTTGCACTGACTTCGGTGGATGCGGCATGACGCTGGAACGTTCCCATGGAAATTTTCACAATCCGGAGAAAATGAGCTCGTACGTGTCTCTCGGAACAATCTAACCATACATCATCAAAATGTTCAACTTACCGTCCGAAATAACAGCACTAGCCACACCACTAGTGGCAAAAATATTTTCATTTTTGCTGCAAAGAGAGGAAGAAAAGAAAAAGAAAGAACATTAGCCATGGTTGCCATATCGAACCGGAACCTTCCCGTAGGAAGGTGATCAACATTTGTTTTACGATATAATAATTGTATTTCAACGAGAACATTACAACCGAGCCGCCCAAGTATGGAAGAGAGAGAGACCCTAGAGCGCGGGAAAATTTTCTCCCCCCTCCTTTCTGTATAACTAAATAAGCGCGCGTAAAAAAAAGCAGCGTGGAAGCCCAGAAATGGCGGCGCTCAGCACAATTTTCCGTTTTTCCCCCTGCAGATGTTGGAGCGCGCGCGGTGGGGCTGTGTTTTTATGCCACATCTTCAACACAGGGTTTACTGTTATAATAGACAAGAGGGGGCACACAACGAGATGACCTTAATCGATGCTATCACCTAAAACCATAGCGCGTTGGGGCGCCATAGATAAAGAGAGGGTGAATAGTTGGGAAATTACGTTATACGTAATAAATCAGGATTTACGCAAGGTTTGATGGAATGCTGGTGAAATTTGAGAGTAATCAGCTACAATCATGAGGAATGTTTTGATATGAACCCTAAAAATCAATTCAACAATTTGTTACACAATTTGTAAATTTATCAAAATCTAACAAATTTGATCAAATAACCCTCTTCTGCCTATAACCTTATGTTTGTTTTTTTGGAGGTCAGTTTGAAGAACTTTTGTTTCTAGTGTTTTTATATGATTTTATCTTGTTAAGTTTGTTTTTTTATTGATAGTTTCTGGCATATTGTAGAACTTTAAATCGTTATCTTTTTGCGATATGTTGTTTTCCATAAGTTTTAGTAATTTTTCGATTTTTGGAATAATTATCATTGTTTTATAAGTTTGATTGAACAATTAGCTTTTAAGTTGCGACTGTTACAAATGAAAATTCAAGCAAAACAATGTAGTTAGGCCATTAAGAGTTCGTAAACAATGAGTGTTTCTTGCTCACTTCGAATGTAAACATCAACTGACCTGTTCAGGATACACTATTATTATTTATTGTTTTGCCTGAATTGCATGTTAATTTTGACTTAAAAAGTATGAGATATTAGTTGAAAACAAGGTCAAAGCTGACTCTAGGAAATTACTTAAAGGAAAGGAAAAAAAGAGAAAAGTCATTTGAAATAAATAAAATCGTCAAACACAAGACGTCTTGAAAGTTATGATAATCAAGAAGAACAATATTTTTTAAAATACAAATTTGGTTTACACATACATTTTTGATAAATTTCTAGGTGGAAATTCGTCTCGAAAAACATATTGCCGTAATTTCACTTACATTTAAAATCTTTCAAATTGAACAAAACTTTACCAAATAATAAATAAAACAATGCAGGAAAATGTATTTTAAATTGCTTTCATTCCACTAAGAAGAAATATTCCTAAAAAAATATTTCAATCTTAGAAAATGCTTATGGTTTGAGGTTTGAGGTAAATAAATTAAGCTTTCAAGTGGCTTCGCATTTATTCAATAAGAGATATAAATTTAAAATAATAATAATGGCAAATGTAAAGCAAATTATTATGTTTGTAACTTGAATCACCCTTTCAAATTTTTATTTTTATAAACATGGAAATGGGTAATTCTGCGCCAACTCACACAGCAGTTGCCCCGACCCCTCTTCGATTTGCGTAAAACGTTGTCCTAAGGGGTAACTTTTGTCCCTGATCACAAATCCGAGGTCCGTTTTTGATATCTCGTAACGGAGGGGCGGTACGACCCCTTCAATTCAACTTTTTTGCGTAAAATCGCGATCATGATGGTTACAAGCAAACCCCTAATGTTTATAAATCATTTTTTTTTGTAATTTTCTGCTCTACAACTTTGTAGAACATTGTTACACTCTAAAAAAACCCTGAAAAGTTAGAAAAACACGAAATTTTAAAATGATTTTTTTTGTTCTAAAAGAAAAAATTACCCTTCTGGGTCAACGTAGATTCGAAAAGTAAATTAAATTTCCCATAAAATGACATGTTCCAAAAAAATTTACAGTTGAGTAACGGAAAATGGAAGAGTTTTTAAACTTTTTAAGTGTTTTCTTCGATGAAAGTACGATTTTTTTCGGAATTCTGAGTACGCCATCAAATCGGGCGTCCAATTTTACATAAAAGCCCCTTCATAAAAGCCCTCGGATTCATCGATTGGTACAATTTTGCACCACCGAAGTTGTAGTCGTTTGGTTGTGGTAGTGAACAAATAAGCTCAAAATTTTACGAAATTTATTTCGTAAACCTTCCGAATACATTTCGTTGCCGAAATCAACGCAATTTATCGTACGGGTCACGATGTTTGTTGTTTTATTTACCTGGATTTTTTCTCAGTGTAGAGATGTTCTTTGGCCAACATAATTAGACCCGTATTACCAATGTATGTTTGGTGATAAAGGAAATCCTACCCTAAACAGGGTGGCGTTAAAACGTTGCCAAAAACACTCAGAGATTAACGAAAAAACTTTATTTGGATATTTGAAGGAGACCAAAGACCAAACATATTTTTCAATTGAATTTTTAGAACGTTTTACGATACATATCCAAAAGTGGTGAATATTCTTTAACATGATTTTGAGATCAGTTTTTATCGGAATTTGATATATCAATCGAATCAAAAGTACATGGTGAGCTGTAAAATTAATTATAAAACAGCACAAATGTTTTTCAATAATATGTTTTGAAAATGTCTACGTATTTTTTTGCGAAATAAAAAAAAACATTTCGTGGTGTATATGGAATTTTATTTTATTTAAACTTTTAGAAGTTTTTTTGGAATATTTTTAGGAAAACTTTGATAAAATAAATGCAGCGGTCTTATCTGTGAAACATAATGTGCACTGGCCCTTCAAGGGTAAACCTATGTCCGCATCGTCATCGTTCAATGCTACAGAAGCAAACCCTGGGAAAGTCCTACATTTGGCCTGCGTGACTGTTCTATTATCCGCCGACTACCAGTGCAGTACGTTTCGTCCACGTATGTCCAGATCTTCCCAGGCTCTTCCCAGCAGGACGGAGCCATCGTGCGGAACAGGAAAAGGGCGGAAAATGTGTTCGTTCCATGTTGACTAGACTCAGCGGTTGGAGCAGGAAGAAGGTTGAACACAACTTGGTCACGGTGCTGCCTGCAGCAGCTACCTCGTAAGACTTTGGAACTTTACAGTTGCATCTCTATATTTCGCTGGGTACGGTACCGGGTTTAGACAGTAGTGGCCGAGACTATCAACCGGCCAAGATCAGTTCGATTTTTGCATAATGGATTCTGTTTTTGTTTTTTTTCGCGAACTGCTTGTGGCTCTCGTCTACGGGAGTAATTATGTTCCAACAAGATCTCCGCCGGTTCCAAGTCCGAAGCGGACCGAAGGTGGCGAGGTTATGTAACATCTGTCGCGGTATTGCACCCGACGCCACCGTATTTTTATGGATTCTTGTTTGTGGCGAGGGCAAACTAGCATGACGAAGATGACTCCAAATACTGGCCCCCGGGCTAGGGACTTGGACGGAATTCTGCAGATTTGTGGAGGCACACAAAAGGGCGTTAAAATAGCAAAAGGTGTGCGCAATTTCCAAGTCCATGTCATGACGATGATTCTCACACGTGGTTACAGGCGTTAGTTTGACTGCTGATGAAGTTTTGTGGCCTGTGGGCAAGTTCTGGGCTGTTGTTGTTGTTTTTCAACGCCCCCGTTTTATTGCATTTTGTGCAATGTTTGGATTGTTGTTTGGGGGTGATCTTGTTGAATGGCTTTGAAGCACATTTCAATTCCGGTGATTGTTTTGAAACAGTAAAGAAATCGTTGCTTCAAAAGTTATTGCAAAAAGCTTTTGCCTTCCTCACTGAGGTAAGGCTATAATCCTGCTCTAAAATTGAACTTTTTATTAAAAGCTCGAAAACCCACCTTGATGTATACATATCGACTCAGAATCGAAAACTGAACAAATGTCTGTGTGTATGTGTGTGTGTATGTGTGTGTGTATGTGTGTGTGTATGTGACCAATAATGTCACGCAGTTTTCTCAGCACTGGCTGAACCGATTTTGACCAAACCAGTCGCATTCGACTTGGTTTAGGGTCCCATACGGTGCTATTGAATTGTTTGAAGTTTCGATAAGTAGTTCAAAAGTTATGTATAAAAATGTGTTTTCGCATATTTTCGGAAGATGAATAAATGGCAGTAAACTGAACCAAACATCATCATGTTATAAATCGTTATTTAGGTAATTGAAATACCTTTCCAACGAATCTACAACATTGAAGATCTGGCAACCCTGTCTCGAGTTATAACCACTTAAGTAATATTTATGTACTTTTTTGTAGCCGGATCTCATTTAAATGTATGTAAACAATGTCCGGATCCATCATCCGACACATCGTTGGTTAGATAATTGAAAGACCTTTCCAACGAATCTACAACATTGAAGATCTGGCAACCCTGTCTCGAGTTATAACCACTTAAGTGATATTTATGTACTTTTTTTGTAGCCGGATCTCATTTAAATGTATGTAAACAATGTCCGGATCCATCATCCGACCCATCGTTGGTTAGGTAATTGAAAGACCTTTCCAACGAATCTACAACATTGAAGATCTGGCAACCCTGTCTCGAGTTATAACCACTTAAGTGATATTTATGTACTTTTTTTGTAGCCGGATCTCATTTAAATGTATGTAAACAATGTCCGGATCCATCATCCGACCCATCGTTGGTTAGGTAATTGAAAGACCTTTCCAACGAATCTACAACATTGAAGATCTGGCAACCCTGTCTCGAGTTATAACCACTTAAGTGATATTTATGTACTTTTTTGAAGCCGGATCTCACTTAAATGTATGTAAACGATGTCCGGATCCATCATCCGACCCATCGTTGGTTAGGTAATTGAAAGACCTTTCCAACGAATCTACAACATTGAAGATCTGGCAACCCTGTCTCGAGTTATAACCACTTAAGTGATATTTATGTACTTTTTTTGTAGCCGGATCTCACTTAAATGTATGTAAACGATGTCCGGATCCATCATCCGACCCATCGTTGGTTAGGTAATTGAAAGACCTTTCCAACGAATCTACAACATTGAAGATCTGGCAACCCTGTCTCGAGTTATAACCACTTAAGTGATATTTATGTACTTTTTTTGTAGCCGGATCTCATTTAAAAGTATATAAACAATGTCCGGATCCATCATCCGACCCATCGTTGGTTAGATAATTGAAAGACCTTTTCAACGAATCTACAACATTGAAGATCTGGCAACCCTGTCTCGAGTTATAACCACTTAAGTGATATTTATGTACTTCTTTTGTAGCCGGATCTCATTTAAATGTATGTAAACAATGTCCGGATCCATCATACGACACATCGTTGGTTAGATAATTGAAAGACCTTTTCAACGAATCTACAACATTGAAGATCTGGCAACCCTGTCTCGAGTTATAACCACTTAAGTGATATTTATGTACTTTTTTTGTAGCCGGATCTCACTTAAATGTATGTAAACGATGTCCGGATCCATCATCCGACCCATCGTTGGTTAGGTAATTGAAAGACCTTTCCAACGAATCTACAACATTGAAGATCTGGCAACCCTGTCTCGAGTTATAACCACTTAAGTGATATTTATGTACTTTTTTTGTAGCCGGATCTCATTTAAAAGTATATAAACAATGTCCGGATCCATCATCCGACCCATCGTTGGTTAGGTAATTGAAATACTTTTCCAACGAATCTACAACATTGAAGATCTGGCAACCCTGTCTCGAGTTCTGACCACTTAAGTGATATTTATGTACTTTTTTGTAGCCGGATCTCACTTAAATGTATGTAAACAATGTCCGGATCCATCATCCGACCCATCGTTGGTTAGGTAATTGAAATACCTTTCCAACGAATCTACAACATTGAAGATCTGGCAACCCTGTCTCGAGTTATAACCACTTAAGTGATATTTATGTACTTTTTTTGTAGCCGGATCTCATTTAAAAGTATATAAACAATGTCCGGATCCATCATCCGACCCATCGTTGGTTAGGTAATTGAAATACTTTTCCAACGAATCTACAACATTGAAGATCTGGCAACCCTGTCTCGAGTTATAACCACTTAAGTGATAATTATGTACTTTTTTTGTAGCCGGATCTCACTTAAATGTATGTAAACGATGTCCGGATCCATCATCCGACCCATCGTTGGTTAGGTAATTGAAAGACCTTTCCAACGAATCTACAACATTGAAGATCTGGCAACCCTGTCTCGAGTTATAACCACTTAAGTGATATTTATGTACTTTTTTTGTAGCCGGATCTCATTTAAAAGTATATAAACAATGTCCGGATCCATCATCCGACCCATCGTTGGTTAGGTAATTGAAATACTTTTCCAACGAATCTACAACATTGAAGATCTGGAAACCCTGTCTCGAGTTATAACCACTTAAGTGATATTTATGTACTTCTTTTGTAGCCGGATCTCATTTAAATGTATGTAAACAATGTCCGGATCCATCATCCGACACATCGTTGGTTAGATAATTGAAAGACCTTTTCAACGAATCTACAACATTGAAGATCTGGCAACCCTGTCTCGAGTTATAACCACTTAAGTGATATTTATGTACTTTTTTTGTAGCCGGATCTCACTTAAATGTATGTAAACGATGTCCGGATCCATCATCCGACCCATCGTTGGTTAGGTAATTGAAAGACCTTTCCAACGAATCTACAACATTGAAGATCTGGCAACCCTGTCTCGAGTTATAACCACTTAAGTGATATTTATGTACTTTTTTTGTAGCCGGATCTCATTTAAAAGTATATAAACAATGTCCGGATCCATCATCCGACCCATCGTTGGTTAGGTAATTGAAATACTTTTCCAACGAATCTACAACATTGAAGATCTGGCAAGCCTGTCTCGAGTTCTGACCACTTAAGTGATATTTATGTACTTTTTTGTAGCCGGATCTCACTTAAATGTATGTAAACAATGTCCGGATCCATCATCCGACCCATCGTTGGTTAGGTAATCGAAAGACCTTTCCAACGAGTCCAAAACATTAAAGATCTGGCAACCCTGCCTCGAGTTCTGACCACTTAAGTGATATTTATGTACTTTTTTGTAGCCGGATCTCACTTAAATGTATGTAAACAATGTCCGGATCCATCATCCGACCCATCGTTGGTTAGGTAATCGAAAGACCTTTCCAACGAGTCCAAAACATTGAAGATCTCGCAACCCTGTCTCGAGATATCCCGTCTTAAATGATATTTATGTACTTTTTTGTAGCCGGATCTCATTTAAATGTATGTATACAATGTCCGGATCCATCATCCGACCCATCGTTGATTGGGTAATTGAAAGACCTTTCCAACGAGTCCACAACATTGAAGATCTGGCAACCGTGTCTCGAGTTCTTTTTTTGTAGCTGGATCTCATTTAAATGTATGTAAACATTGTCCGGATCCATCATCCGACCCATCGTTGGTTAGGTAATTGAAAGACCTTTCCAACGAGTCCAAAACATTAAAGATCTGGCAACCCTGTCTCGAGTTCTGACCACTTATAATGCCACTTATGAGCCCTTGAGTGATATGTCTGTTTTTTTTTGGATCAAATTTGTGTCCAAACCCATCATATTACATATCACCCATTGTTGGAAAAGAGTGAGGAAGGCACCAACCACATAGGTGGATTAAGTTAGTTTTTTGATTAGTTTTGCCTTCCTCACTGAGGTAAGGCTATAATCCTGCTCTAAAAATGAACTTTCTATTAAAAGCTCCTGGACCCACCTTCATGTATACATATCTACTCAGAATCGAAAACTGGACAAATGTCTGTGTGTGTGTGTATGTGTGTGTGTATGTGTGTGTGTATGTGTGTGTGTATGTGTGTGTGTATGTGTGTGTGTATGTATGTATGTGACCAAAATTCTCACTGAGTTTTCTCAGCACTGGCTGAACCGATTTTGATCGAACCAGTTGCATTCGACTTGGTTTAGGGTCCCATACATCGCTATTGAATTATTTGTAGTTTCGATAAGTAGTTCAAAAGTTATGCATAAAAATGTGTTTTCGCAAATATCCGGATCTCAATTATATGCATGTAAACGATGTCCGGATCCATCATCCGACCCATCGTTGATTAGGTAATTGAAAGGCCTTTCCAATGAGTCCTAGACATTGAAGATCTGGCAACCCTGTCTCGAGTTATGACCACTTAAGTGATATTTATGTACTTTTTTGAAGCCGGATCTCACTTAAATGTATGTAAACTATGTCCGGATCCATCATCCGACCCATCGTTGGTTAGGTAATTGAAAGGCCTTTCCAATGAGTCCAAGACATTGAAGATCTGGCAACCCTGTCTCGAGTTATGACCACTTAAGTGATATTTATGTACTTTTTTGAAGCCGGATCTCACTTAAATGTATGTAAACTATGTCCGGGTCCATCATCCGACCCATCGTTGTTAAGGTAATTGAAAGGCCTTTCCAATGAGTCCTAGACATTGAAGATCTGGCAACCCTGTCTCGAGTTATGACCACTTAAGTGATATTTATGTACTTTTTTGAAGCCGGATCTCACTTAAATGTATGTAAACTATGTCCGGGTCCATCATCCAACCCATCGTTGTTAAGGTAATTGAAAGGCCTTTCCAATGAGTCCTAGACATTGAAGATCTGGCAACCCCAGCTCGAGTTATGACCACTTAAGTGATATTTATGTACTTTTTTGAAGCCGGATCTCACTTAAATGTATGTAAACTATGTCCGGGTCCATCATCCGACCCATCGTTGTTAAGGTAATTGAAAGGCCTTTCCAATGAGTACAAAACATTGAAGATCTGGCAACCCTGTCTCGAGTTATGACCACTTAAGTGATATTTATGTACTTTTTTGAAGCCGGATCTCACTTAAATGTATGTAAACTATGTCCGGGTCCATCATCCGACCCATCGTTGTTAAGGTAATTGAAAGGCCTTTCCAATGAGTCCAAGACATTGAAGATCTGGCAACCCTGTCTCGAGTTATGACCACTTAAGTGATATTTATGTACTTTTTTGAAGCCGGATCTCACTTAAATGTATGTAAACTATGTCCGGATCCATCATCCGACCCATCGTTGGATAGGTAATTGAGAGGCCTTTCCAATGAGTCCAAGACATTGAAGATCTGGCAACCCTGTCTCGAGTTATGACCACTTAAGTGATATTTATGTACTTTTTTGAAGCCGGATCTCACTTAAATGTATGTAAACTATGTCCGGATCCATCATACGACCCATCGTTGGTTAGGTAATTGAAAGGCCTTTCCAATGAGTCCAAGACATTGAAGATCTGGCAACCCTGTCTCGAGTTATGACCACTTAAGTGATATTTATGTACTTTTTTGAAGCCGGATCTCACTTAAATGTATGTAAACTATGTCCGGGTCCATCATCCGACCCATCGTTGTTAAGGTAATTGAAAGGCCTTTCCAATGAGTACAAAACATTGAAGATCTGGCAACCCTGTCTCGAGTTATGACCACTTAAGTGATATTTATGTACTTTTTTGAAGCCGGATCTCACTTAAATGTATGTAAACTATGTCCGGATCCATCATCCGACCCATCGTTGGATAGGTAATTGAGAGGCCTTTCCAATGAGTCCAAGACATTGAAGATCTGGCAACCCTGTCTCGAGTTATGACCACTTAAGTGATATTTATGTACTTTTTTGAAGCCGGATCTCACTTAAATGTATGTAAACTATGTCCGGATCCATCATACGACCCATCGTTGGTTAGGTAATTGAAAGGCCTTTCCAATGAGTCCAAGACATTGAAGATCTGGCAACCCTGTCTCGAGTTATGACCACTTAAGTGATATTTATGTACTTTTTTGAAGCCGGATCTCACTTAAATGTATGTAAACTATGTCCGGGTCCATCATCCGACCCATCGTTGTTAAGGTAATTGAAAGGCCTTTCCAATGAGTCCTAGACATTGAAGATCTGGCAACCCTGTCTCGAGTTATGACCACTTAAGTGATATTTATGTACTTTTTTGAAGCCGGATCTCACTTAAATGTATGTAAACTATGTCCGGGTCCATCATCCGACCCATCGTTGTTAAGGTAATTGAAAGGCCTTTCCAATGAGTCCTAGACATTGAAGATCTGGCAACCCCAGCTCGAGTTATGACCACTTAAGTGATATTTATGTACTTTTTTGAAGCCGGATCTCACTTAAATGTATGTAAACTATGTCCGGGTCCATCATCCGACCCATCGTTGTTAAGGTAATTGAAAGGCCTTTCCAATGAGTACAAAACATTGAAGATCTGGCAACCCTGTCTCGAGTTATGACCACTCAAGTGATATTTATGTACTTTTTTGAAGCCGGATCTCACTTAAATGTATGTAAACTATGTCTGGATCCATCATCCGACCCATTGTTGGTTAGGTAATTGAGAGGCCTTTCCAAAGAGTCCAAAATATTGAAGATCTGGCAACCCTGTCTCGAGTTATGACCACTTAAGTGATATTTATGTACTTTTTTGAAGCCGGATCTCACTTAAATGTATGTAAACTATGTCTGGATTCATCATCCGACGAATCGTTGGTTAGATAATTGAGAGGCCTTTCCAATGAGTACAGAACATTGAAGATCTGGCAACCCTGTCTCGAGTTATGACCACTTAAGTGATATTTATGTACTTTTTTGAAGCCGGATCTCACTTAAATGTATGTAAACTATGTCTGGATCCATCATCCGACCCATGCCATCGTTGGTTAGGTAATTGAAAGGCCTTTCCAATGAGTCCAAGACATTGAAGATCTGGCAACCCTGTCTCGAGTTATGACCACTTAAGTGATATTTATGTACTTTTTTGAAGCCGGATCTCACTTAAATGTATGTAAACTATGTCCGTATCCATCATCCGACCCATCGTTGGTTAGGTAATTGAGAGGCCTTTCCAAAGAGTCCAAAACATTGAAGATCTGGCAACCCTGTCTTGAGTTATGACCACATAAGTTATACATTGTGTTTTTTTTCTAATAAAATGATGAAACCACTCATATACCCATTTTTGGTAAAAAGTGAGGAAGGCATCAACCACATAGGTGGATTAAGTTAGTTTTTTTTTAAACTTTTCAGGTCATATACCACTTTAACTCCGCCTCTAAGCGGGCTTCAATCTAGAAATTCGCAAAAAAAAAACAGATTTTTCAATCAATGTTTGATTTGAAAAAAAAAAACAAAAAAGAACTATTTGAATTTAAGAAAATTTTGGTTGGAAGTTTGACATGTTTTTCCATGCAATTAAAATAATGATCGTATCATTCTATAGTTGAAATTGTGAAAAACAGGAAAAAACAAAAATAGCTGTAAAATGGCCTTCTAAACACGGAAAAAATTTAAAACAGAATACATTAAAGGGTTAACATCAAAGTTTCCACTGAAGTTTCAAACAAGTTACCCGGGCTTTCCTTGAATTTCGTAAAGCTTTGTCCTAAACGGTAAATTTCGACCCTGATCTTGAATCGAAGTCATTTTTTTAATATTTCGTGATAAAGGAGCGGTACGACCCTTTTGATATTTTTAGCTTTCGAATAAACATGTTTTTCGATAATTTCAGCTCAAAAATTTAATGACGATAAGCTGGAAATTTGGTGTCAAAAGGACGATTGTGTTCAAAAATCAAACATCGAAAAATGGTTCTAGAACTTCTGTCACATTTCGATGCTTAAAATTGTTTAGAAGCGTAAAATATCGTGAGACATGTCAAATTAAATGGAAATATATTGTACTTTTTGAAAGTGCAACTACCCAGAATGATATTTTTTTCCATATTATAACAAAATTTGCATTTAAAGTTTCGTGTTTTTAGGCTGGTACAAATATTTTTAAAAGTTTTTGTCCCCCCCCCCTTCAAAATTGGCCCGAAACATCAGGGGGCAAAAAAAATATTTTTACGATAAATTTCAAAATTTCATTGAAAATTCAAGTGCAACCAGCTGAAATCAAATTAAAATACATTCTTCTGTGTTTAAAATCATTTTTAGCATGTTTGGGTTTATTAAAAAATCTTAAGATTTTTTGAAAATTTTTGATGCAAAATCTGCAAACTGAACTAGTGTAAAATGCATTTTAAAACACTTTTTTCATTTAAATGTGAAGACTATGGCTTGTTATTTAAATTTTTATATTTTTTTATTTTTTCGCCCCCCCTTGACCGTTTTTTTGCCCCCCCCCCCCCCTTGACCGTTTTTCGCTTGTGGAGCAGGGGGTCGTTTTTTCTGGGCACCCTAATCAGCATTGATACTGTTAATGAAATTACCATGTGGAGCCTAACATCTCAAAAGGGCACATTACTTTTGTAAACAATTGTGTATCCCTTTCACTCAAATGACAGTTTACATAAGGTGTGAAAGGGACACACTCTTGTTTAAAAAAGTTATGTGCCCTAATGAAATGGCAAGCACGATGTGACTGATTTCACAACAACACTTTAAGAATATTAACCAAGTTATATGTACCAAATTCGCTGCAAAGAAATTATTTGTTTTCTTCCATAGATTATGCAAAGGTTGAAAACGTTGCTAAATTTATTTGTGAGTCAATCTGGACCTTTTTTTTATTTTATCAAATTTTAATTTAGAAGCAACGATCGAAAATAAAAATATTTTTATTGCTTTCAAATAAGATATTCTCAAATTGCATGCAGCAAGTATTTTTGTAATGATGTTTTGCTGCACTATTTCAAAATCAGGCTTGAAATGTTTGGCAAAGTAATTAAAAATTTTCAAAGCATGTAATAGTATTTTAATGAAAACTTTAAACACTTTGCCTTGATATTGTGTGAAACTTTGCCGATAATAATTTGAATATGGTTTGCTTTATGTTCAAAATTGAGTGTACAATTTGTCAAATACAAATTCTGCAGTTAGAGATGTCCCGGTCTGAGAGAAACTGCATTTTCCACTGATGGCCACACATAAAAATTGCCATGCCATTTTTAAAAAAAATATTTTTTCTAATAAAAACAAAATACTCGAACTTCATTTAAAACTGATTTTAACAACCTTGAAATTTTACAAATTTCAAACTGAGAATCCTTGTTGAAATTTATAATAAAGATGATATTCTTGTGAGAAAAATCGTTATGCCTTTTATCCAAAACAGACAAAACTTCAGTGACATGAATTTAAAAATATTTGTAATGTTACGAAATTTTGAACGAGAAAAAATGAAGTAAAAAAAAATAATTTAAAGTTGTTGTCCCCCTCAACATCAGAATTCTCCAAAAAAAAAATGGGACAGCGTTGAAAATTTTCGCTAAAAATAGAAAAAAATATCATTGAAAAAACTTATGAATTTAATGTTTTATTTGCATTTTTCAATCAATTAGGGCTTAAACAAAACATTGTTTTCGTACTAAAAATCAAATTATGGTGAAACTTTTGGAATGTATTTTTTCATGAATTCATAGATATTTTTCTTTGTAATTGTAAGTGTAATTTTATTTGTCTGAGACAGCCTGTTAGTCAGACTTTTTATCAGGGCAAGGAGGTTTTTGAAAATTTTCAACAGTATTTTGGATACATGACAGTTATAATACTCTCCGTTCCAATATTTTTAAAGGTTTAAATGTGACCTTGGCCAGAACCGATGTTTGAAAATCTTAAATAAAACTTTGTATGCCCTCACAATACATTCAATGCAATGATGAAAATAAATGTATTGATTTTATATAAATGAATTGTATTTTTAATTATAATCCATTGATTCTAATTATTTAACCCAATGCAAAAAAATATTCAAATTATACTCAGCAGACATGAACCAGCAGCAGCTCTTGCACAACTCGTTGATTTTCCTTTCTCTTAATTTAAATTTTGCAACATCTCGGAATATCCCGAAGGTCTCAACCCACACCGATTGACATCATCACAAAACACAGTTCACCAGTCTGAATTTCACAACTTTTTGTAACACTGTCCAACACAGTCCAGTCCAGTTCCTTCCACCCCCGCACAGCCCCGATGCAAAAATCGCTCCTCCACACTCCAAAAAAGCGCGCTCCAAGGTCACTTAGTTCTTCGTTTCTTCAGTCCACTGAGTTAACTCGAAATTTTCGCCTCAGCCACTTCCACCCCAGTTAAAAAAAAACACAACGCTTCAACGTTAAAAATTCATTTCCGGGGCTCGTTCCGACGACGACCACTTGGCCGACATCGCCCAAGGCTCTGCTCAGCGCTTAAAATTCCCACCGAATCCAAAATGCCAACGCAACGCCAAAACCAGTTATCACCAATTTCGACTGACACGCACATCCCCACCGCTTCAATGGGCAGATGATAATCGGTTCGGTTTCCTTTTCATTTGATTCACTGATTGACTCTTTTTTTTTTCGAAAATTAGTTTGTTACCCATCACTTTCGAGTTTGGTTCACTGAACATCCCACTAATTGGGGTCTTCCGACGCTCTGGTTGACTTGGTTCTTCTGAGGTTTCCCCGATTCGCACTATAGCTTCTAAACCCACTAGTTGAGAACTCTGTATTACCGAATATTCCTCGTTCTGGTCGCAGCACCGTCCTGGTTTTACTCCATGCAGCAACAGCTACCATATCCGGTGATCGTCGTCCCCCGATCGTCACCGTTTCGTTTCAGTTTCTTCTTAAGGTTCCCTTGTCGTCACTGGTATTGCTCGCTATGCTCCTTTGACATTTTACCAGCATTTTGCACACTAGTCGAGAGAGAGGTACCCGATCACTTTTTCACCTCATTCTTCACGGCAGCATGTGACTGTGTGTACTCACTGCTGTTTGCTCTTCACTGAAAATATTTCTTTTTGTGCACACACGATCTTTACCAGATATTCACTCTTTTCTTTCGCAGATTCCGGCCAGATATGCCACCCAGCACGACTCCCCGGTTGGCTTCTTCGATCACTCTCTAGCAGCACTCTTGATCAGCTCGGATCAGCGGCTCACATTTTGTCTTGTCTTCACCTTGCGCGCAGACACACAAGAAAACTGTAGTTCTGCAAAACCCCACGGCAAACCCGTTGTGCAGCTCCCGCGCACCGCTACGCGATCGAACTCCCCTCGCGCTGGAGGTCGTCGAGGTTCGCCTTTCTACAAGCTGTACAAGAGCTTTGGGGGAAAAACGACCTAACCGACCACAAGTCGACTAAGTCCCGTCGCGCGTCGTAGCTTTTCCTAGCTCCCGAAGTGCCCGTCCGTCTCGTTGAGGTGTCGCGAAGAAACTGGCGAGCCGAGAGCGAGAAAACACGAAACGAAGCAAAGGCGACTTCGGCGAAGTAGGCGAACAGCTAAAAGCTAAAGTCGCTCGGTGTGCGGAGAGCTAAGAGAGCGCGATGAAATGGAAAGAGAGTGAGAGAAGAAAAGGTCGCGCAGAGTTGCGGTAGTTTTTCTTTACCAGCTTCGGCGAAAAGAGCTGCGGAGACTTGACTGCGGTTGACGACGAAGTTGACGTCGGCGACGAACCCGTAGCGGACGGGCCACATTAACACGCGGGGCAAGCAAATTAGCCTTTGCGGAGAGTGTGTGTGCGGAACTTCTGGTGGAAGTTTGCGGGTGACGCGCGCGTGGATGCAAAAGGAAAGGTGGGAAGGTTGCGTTGCGTTGCGTTGGTTGTTGGGTGCGCGCGAGATCTTGGGGTGTTGTGGCCAAATTTGGGAAGAACGACTTTAATTTGGGGCTGTGTGAGCGCGGATATTGAACGTGCAGCGGACACAATGTTGTGAAATTCTGTGCTGAAGTTTCGAGATTTTGTCAATTTATATATTTGGTAATTGGCCTTCATGAAGCTAGTTGTTCGATTTGGTTCTAGGATCTTTCAACATTGTGAAATTCTATAGAAAAATTGCAAAAAATCTACTTTTATCGACGTTGATTGCTCTATCGGTTCAAAAATTTCTCTGCTTCTCTCAAGTTTTGTGAATGTGACTCATGATTTTAAAAATTCTGATATTATCTGAAAAATAACAAACATTTTGACGCTGTCGTGTCAGCTTGTCTTTTTTGACGCTTCGAGAAAAACGCGTTTTAATGTTTGACATTGAATAAACAAGAACAAGAGCACGCAATGTAAACAACAGCAATGAATTTGGTTGCTGGAGTCCCGAGTTATAATTACAAATGTTTACGGTAGTCGAGCTCGTACTTGGGTCCAACGCGTTCTGACCTAAAATCCCTTTGCCCATTGTTACAATTATATCAATTTTAGGGATGTGTCAACATAGCACGACAAGATTGAAACTCCTGTCAAATGAAAAGCGACAAAAATTTACGGTGTTTTTTGAATATCTCAGTATTAAAATCGATTTTTGTGGATCTGTGAAGATCAAAAGGTGAGGTATTGTGAGCTGCACAAAACTTAGTTCTTAACTCAATTTGGTCCAAAATGCACGTGCGACAAGTTAGCACGACAGCGACGATTAAAGAAATTCAATTGAAACAATACACAGTCCAGACTCGATTACCTGAGGTTGATTGTCCAAAGTTCGATTATCCGAAGGTTTGTAAGGAATTCGGATAATCTAATCATGATGATTTTAAAAAAAGTGTTAGAACAAGATCTATTTACGAATATATTTTAATTGTTTTCATTTGTTTTAAACAACTTTTCTCAAAAACGTAGTTGAATTCAAAATGATTTCAGGTGTAAAATACTGATAGACTTCACTTGTATTGGTAATGAAAAAGGGTTGGAAATTTTTTAAACAAGGCAAACAAAAAGTTATTATGATTTTTGTATGAAAAGCAAGATAACTTCTGAGCTGTAAGCGATCTTCAATGTAACGCGGAATCAATATTAGATGCCAGTTGGAATGACATATTTTTGTACCATTTATTACATTCATGATTTTTCTTGCATATTTGTATCATTGAAAGCTCTATTTACCTTGCACTGAAAGTTCTGTGTTTTCAGAGCTATACTGCAAATAAGAAAACAAAAGTTTGCTCAGTATTTTATTATTTTCTGTAGAATTAAGCAAAAAAAGCCGCTACAAGGACATAAAGGTGATTTTCAAAATCGACCGCCGATTGCTTCGAAATTCGTTTATCGTGGCAAATCTTCCCGCTTCAAAGACCGCCACCGCCCAGGAAGCACCATTAATCAGAGTGCAATAAATTTCTATGATTTGACACCGGGGAGAAAATCCCCTCACCGCACCTTACCTTCCCCATTCCAAACCAAAAGCCACAACCATTTGCCAGGTGTTGACGCCAATAATTCTCCACCCGATCCGCAAAACTTCGTTGGTGGTCCCTCCGGACGCGATTCTGTCCCTCGCGAAACGGTTCTTTATCCCTCTTCCCTTCCCTTCAGCAGACGACGACACGTACACCGCCAAGTTCTGGAAACTCCGAATATCCGAAAGAGTCGTGTCCCGGCGCGAACCTCGGCAAAATTATCGTCACAATTTATTACGTCGACCCCGCCCGGGTGTTCTATCATTCTGGTTCGATTCGCGTTCGGAAAATGCTGCCCGCAAATTGTGGGAGGACGGGGGGACATTTAGAATCGTAATGTTGTTCTAGGGCTTGTAATTATGAATTATAGACCGCGCGACTCCGTCGGCGGCGACGGCCACGGCCACTATCGGAAGACAAATTTGAAATTTCTCGGAGCGAAATTGGAGTTCGGAAGAGTTATTTGCTGGAATGAAGTACCTTTTGCGGTGTCATTTTACTTCAGCCCAAGAACTAGTTAAAAGGGCCCCAGTGAAATCGGAGAAACGCCGTTTACGAGGTGTTTAATTTTTATCACCACGCGAAACGTTTCGGAGTACCTCACGCGAGCGGAAAGTATTTCTACGGCGGCGGCGGCGTCGTCGTCGTGCTAATGTTGCTGATAAAAAGCTAATTTTTCATCACGGTCGTCCTGCGGGGGCCGACAGTGGCGTGGTTTTGTATAACATGAGTTTTCTGTACTGAGTTCTTGTAAAACGCCTGTTTCAAATATGTAAAAAGAATCAAATGTAACTTAATTTGCAAATCGTTAGCTCGTATTTAAATTGATACTGAATCAAAAATATTAAAACTTTTAAATTATCTAAATTGGTCATCTCCAACTCAAAAAACTCCCCACGTTTAGTGTCCTAAAAAAAGGAAAGCTTTATTGGATTTCAATGTTCATTAATGTTTGGACTTATAAAATTGTAAATAAGTTAATATTTTTGTTAAAGAATCAAATTTCCTGCTTTTTCTAATCCGATCGTGGAAAGTGAGTGATCTCAACGTAATGTAGAAAAACACGATTTTGTCAACATGAATTTTTAAATGCCTCTTAACATTTGAAGTTGGAATTTCAAGTTCTTTTAAGTACTTGGCCGCTTCGAATAGTTTTGCAGTCATTTTCTTAAAACTTGTTTAATTAATTATGTTATTATTTTTCCAATATTCTTAAAAAAAATAGAAAAATATAAATGCAATCAACCAATCATTTAATCAAATTTCCACTATTAGTGAAATTGTCGTGAACTTATTAAGAGTAGATATCACAATTTTTTTCTATACCTAGATTTATTAAAAAAGCAAATTTGTTAAGGTTGATCAATTCCATTGCTCCAAACATTCCACTCCCAGCTACGCCACTGCCCCCTAACCGGGGCCAGTATCCTTTTTCCACCATCTCCCAGGGTGCGAAGCGTTATTAATTTCCTATAATTTATGAATCCCGCCCGGTGGAAGTAGCTCCAGAGTGCTCCGACTAGCCAAAGACTTCAATTGCTCGCAGCGACGAACCTGAAACTCTTGCTGCCGCTGCCGTTGCTCTTGATTCAATTTAGATTTCCTTGAAAGCACTTAGCACCATCAGCTCTAAATGCTTGTGTTTTCGAACTCGTATTTTCACAATGTTTACGTATACAAGTTTTGCTCGCAGGACAGACCGCGGTCTCCGCGCGGCCAGCACTGCAGAGTTAATTATGAGTCAGGCGAAATGGATGATGATGTCACTTTGTTCGCGAATGCAAATTTGTCGAATGCTGGTTCTGGTGGCAGCAGTTCGAGCCAGTCGCGCTTTACTCCGGGGAAATGCGGGGGAACCTGGCAGATAAACCCACGCACCTTACCTGAAGTCATCGACGCCATCCGGTTTTTTAGTTAGAGTGTTTTGTTGAATTGAAGGAGTGGTTTTCTTTGTTGCCACTTTGCAGCTCCCCTTGAACGGTTGACTTGGAGCAGTTTTTTCCCTCAAAAGTTGTTCATTCTAGAGTTTCTTGACTTGGTTCGAATATTCGAGCTGCTAACGAGTTCAGAGCTTCTTGACCACGACGGTGATGATCACTTAACCTCGTGAGAAACCTTCGAAAAACCTTCCAGTATCGCAAATCTGTCAAAAGTCTATGAAGGATCGCCACCCATCAAATCATCTATTCAGCGATCGATCATCCTCCGGCCACCACTGTAGCAAGCCGGCCGTTTCCCATCGATAAACTGGCGAAAATTGGCACTTGGCTCCCCAGCGAGCGATGACCCTTGGGACCCGCCACTGCCGGTCCAGCCGGGATACCTAGGGCGAAAGCCGCGCGAAGACCCGCCGATGATCTATGTAAAATATATACACATAGAAATCAATATTTATTATTGCAGAAACAATGAATTCCCCGCGCTTGTTAGTGGAACCCCGCAAGTGGTCCGGCCGGCCGTGGTCCGAATCGCTGATTTATGGGGCGGCCCCCGGGCGGAGGGGACCACAGCCAGGATCCGCGCCAGGACGACTATTTCTGGACATAGCGAGGCGCTGTGGTTCTAATCGTGAGTGGCGACGACGCGACATACGGCGCGCGCTCGCGCACTGCGGGGCTATCGAAGACGAGCATCGAACGTGTCATATACGCACTTGCAGTTCGTCACCGGGGATCAAAACACGGAAAGGGTAGGGTTATGAAATTTGAATAAAAGAGGTATGTTATAGTAATTTTTGTCTATCTGCTCTTAGAGCATTTTGAATTAAAAATAAATTTATCAAAACTTAGCAAGATATTGCCTGAAGCATACAGATTGATCTAACAAACTTCAATGTATTCAGCTGAATGTAATTTTTTTATAGTTATGGATATACAGTCATGCCCCGGTTTTGTACGCCCCGGTTTTGATTCGTTCAGCTGCCTCGGTGAAGCACGGCCCAGTGCTTAACTGAAGCAATAAGCTAATGGAATTTTGGCCATATGGGAGACATTGGCTATAATCGTATGAAAACATCAACATCAACCAACATCAAAAAATTATAGTGTTTTGGAATCGGGATGAAATTTCCTGTATTTTGGAAATTCATTTTTTCTCGAAAAAATACTCAAAATTATTGTTAGTGCAGTATGGGTATCGAATGATCGGAATTTCTCATACATTTCGAATGTAATTTTTTTTTGAAATTGCTAAATATTTTCACAAAACCACGTATTAAAAAAAAATACTCAAAATTTTAGCTATCAAAATATGGGTATCAAACGATCGGGATTTTACAATTTACAATACATACAATTCGAAAGTTATAACACAAACTTTTGAAAATACTCAAAATTTTCCACAAAAGTAGGTATTTTTGAAAAATACTCAATATTTCATTTTGTCACAATTTAGTTTTTTTATACATTTCGAATGTAATAACATCATTTTTTGAAAATACAAAAAAAAATCACAAAACATCGTATTTTCGAAGAAATGCTCAAAATTTAAGTTTTTTACAACACATCAAATTATGGAGATATTTTAATAAATTTCAAAAGCTATAACTTTTTTTAAATTACTCCAATTTTTTACAAAACTGCGTATTTATTAAAATTAAAAAAAAAGTTTCAAAATTAATTACATTAGAAATGTTTGAAAAAAATCCGATCATTTGTTATTCAACTGAAACTCTAAGTGTTTTTTTTTGTTAAAAAAAGTAGTTTTGTGAAAATTATGAGTATTATAGAAAAATGTTGATGTTACATTCCAAATGTATGAAAAAGTCCCTATCATTTGATATCCGTGTTGCGAAAAAATGAAATTTTGAGTATTTTTTCGAAAATACGTAGTTTTGTGAAAATACTGAGTATTTTTAAAAATTGTTGTTATAACATTCGAAATGTATGAAAAGAATCCCCATCATTTGATACCAATATTGAAAAAAAATTGAAATTTAAAGTATTTTTTTCCCAAAATACAAATTTGTGAAAAAACTAGTATTTTCAAAAAAATTTATGACATTCGAAATGTATGACAAAAACTACCTTAATCCACCTATGTGGTTGATGCCTTCCTCACTTTTCACCAACAATGGGTAATATGAGTGGTTTGGACACATATTTCAGCTATTTTTATAGATCCAGTGGTCATAACTCGAGACAGGGTTGCCAGATTATCAATGTTGTGGACTCGTTGGAAAGGGTTTTCGATTACCTAACCAACGATTGGTCGGATGATGGATCCGGCCATCGTTTGCATACATTTTATTGAGATCCGGCTTCAAAAAAGTACATAAATATTACTTAAGTGGTCATAACTCGAGACAGGGTTGCCAGATTATCAATGTTGTGGACTCGTTGGAAAGGTCTCTCGATTACCTAACCAACGATGGGTCGGATGATGGATCCGGACATCGTTTACATGCATATAAATGAGATTCGGATATATGTGAAAACAAATTTTTATACATAACTTTTGAACTAGTTATCGAAACTTCGAACAATCCAATAGCGATGTATGGGACCCTACACAGCAAAAAATAATGTAAATTTGGAAGCTGTAATTATGGAAGGTTGAATATTACCTCTTTTATGATGTAATTTTACCTCAATTTAGACTGAAAAAGTGACATTACATCAAAAAAGTGGTAAAATTACACATTTTCAGAGGTAAAATTACACCTTTTTCTGACATAAAAGATGTAGGGTAGGGTAGTCATCAATGAGACACTTTTGGTTTTCAACTTTCAACGATTTTTCTAATTTTTCATTAGCATGTTTTAATGAGCTTTTAGTTGAATTATTTTTCTTTTAATGTGTTCTAACATTGACCAAAATATGAGATCGACCCGACATCTACAGCCAGAGTTATTCAACTGTCTCATTGTAGACGCACTTGGCAGGAACAATGAGACAGCTGGGGAACAATGAGCCACTCTACGAAAATCAATACTTTTCTAGTAAAACATCATGTTTTTGTATTGTTCCATAGCAGGTGACTTGCCTTGAACATTTTAGAGCAATTTTGCCAACATGAAACTTTTAATAACAAAAGTTACACTAAAAAGTATTTAAATTTTGTAAAATCCATTTATTAATACCAAATAACTTTGTATTTTTGGTTAAATGAAGTTTAAACTCTATAAATATGCCAAAAATCACTTTTTTTTTTTTAATTTATATTTATTCAAATTTCTTTTCCATGTACATTCATTCAGTTAAAATATTATTGAGTGTCCAATCACAAACGATGACTTTTCACCTCAATTTTAAATACTAGCAACTTTCATTTATTCATGAAATATTGTAGCTTTCGCTATTCAGTGATTTCAAATGTAGGAGGTCCTACATGTACAAAAGGGAAAAGGGATACCTTAAAACTAACTTATAAACTATATAAAGAGCGGATCAATGCAGCTGAAGACTGCAATGATTTTTGTCGAAATGCATCAATTATCTTATTGGACATAACATCCAAAGTGTCAACTTCGGCTAATTGATGAAGTTCACTGGTGCTGAACCAGGGAGGAAGTTTCAGAATCATTTTCAGAATTTTGTTCTGAATCCTCTGAAGTTTTTTCTTCCTGGTTAAGCAACAGCTTGTCCAGATCGGCACAGCATAAAGCATGGCAGGTCTGAAAATTTGTTTATAAATTAACAGTTTATTCTTGAGACAAAGTCTAGAATTCCTGTTTATAAGTGGATACAAACATTTAATATATTTGTTACATTTAACCTGGATACTTTCAATGTGATCCTTGTGAGTAAGGTTTTTGTCAAAACCAAGTCCAAGATATTTCACTTGATCCTCCCACTTTAAATTTACCTCATTCATCTTTATAATGTGATGACTTTTTGGTTTAAGAAAATCAGCCCTTGGTTTGTGAGGGAAAATAATAAGTTGAGTTTTTGCAGCATTTGGAGTAATTTTCCATTCTTTCAAATAAGAATTGAAAATATCCAAGCTTTTTTGTAATCTTCTTGTGATGACACGAAGGCTTCTGCCTTTGGCGGAGATGCTTGTGTCATCAGCAAAAAGTGATTTCTGACATCCTGGGGGCAAATCAGGCAAGTCAGAAGTAAAAATATTGTATAAAATTGGACCCAAAATGCTTCCTTGAGGGACGCCAGCACGTACAGGTAGTTGATCAGATTTGCTATTCTGATAACATACTTGCAGAGTACGATCCGTCAAATAATTTTGAATAATTTTCACGATATAAATCGGAAAATTAAACCTTTTCAATTTCGCAATCAAACCTTTATGCCAAACACTGTCAAATGCTTTTTCTATGTCTAGAAGAGCAGCGCCAGTAGAATAGCCCTCAGATTTGTTGCTTCGAATTAAATTTGAAACTCTCAACAACTGATGAGTAGTTGAATGCCCAAGGCGAAATCCAAACTGCTCATCAGCGAAAATTGAATTTTCATTAATGTGCGTCATCATTCTATTAAGAATTATTCTTTCGAATAATTTACTAATAGATGAAAGCAAACTAATGGGCCGATAGCTTGAGGCTTCAGCAGGATTTTTATCCGGTTTCAAAATCGCAATTACTTTGGCATTTTTCCAACTACTGGGAAAATATGCCAAATCAAAACATTTGTTGAAAATTTTGACCAAGCAACTTAAAGTTGCTTCTGGTAATTTTTTAATTAAAATGTAAAAAATGCCATCTTCACCAGGGGCTTTCATATTTTTAAATTTTTTGATAATAGATTTTATTTCATTCAGATCCGTATTAAAAACTTCATCTGATGAAAATTCTTGTTCAACAATATTCTGAAATTCTATTGAAATTTGATTTTCAATAGGACTCAAAACATTCAAGTTGAAATTATGAGCACTCTCAAACTGCTGAGCAAGTTTTTGAGCTTTTTCCCCATTAGTTAATAGAATATTATCACCATCTTTTAAAGAAGGGATTGGTTTTTGAGGTTTCTTAAGAACCTTTGAAAGTTTCCAAAAAGGTTTGGAATAAGGTTTAATTTGTTCGACATCTCTTGCGAACTTTTCATTTCGCAGGAGAGTGAATCTGTGGTCAATAACCTTTTGCAAATCTTTTTGAATTCGCTTCAGTGCAGGATCACGAGAACGTTGATACTGTCTTCGGCGAACATTTTTCAGACGAATCAGAAGCTGAAGATCGTCATCAATAATGGGAGAATCAAATTTGACTTGGACTTTAGGAATAGCAATATTCCTAGCATCCAAAATTGCATTAGTTAAAGATTCCAAGGCTGAATCAATATCAACTTTGGTTTCTAAAACAAAATCATGATTTAAATTATTCTCAATATGATGCTGATACCTGTCCCAATTAGCTTTGTGGTAATTAAACACAGAACTATTGGGTCTGGTAACTGCTTCATGAGAAAGTGAAAAAGTTACTGGAAGATGATCAGAATCAAAATCAGCATGAGTCACTAAAGGGCCACAATACTGACTTTGATTTGTCAACACCAAATCAATTGTTGATGGATTTCTAACAGAAGAAAAGCAAGTTGGCCCATTCGGGTATAAAACCGAATAAAGACCAGAAGTGCAATCTCTGAACAGAATTTTACCATTGGAATTTACTTTTGAATTATTCCAAGATTGGTGTTTGGCATTAAAATCACCGATGATCAAAAATCGAGATCTATGCCGAGTAAGTTTATTCAAATCCCCTTTGAAATAATTTTTATTTTCCCCAGTGCATTGGAAAGGCAAATATGCAGCTGCAATCATAATTTTCCCAAAAGAAGTTTCAAGTTCAATGCCCAAACTTTCAATAACTTTTAACTTAAAGTCACGTAACGTGCTATAAGTCATACTACGGTGGATAACTATTGCAACTCCACCGCCATTTCGATTGATTCGGTTATTAGTTATAACTTTATAATCTGGATCACTTTTCAAATAAGTGCCAGTTTTTAAAAATGTTTCGGTTATAACAGCAACATGCACGTTATGAACTCGTAAAAAGTTGAAAAATTCATTTTCTTTCGCTTTTAAAGAGCGAGCATTAAAATTCATAATATTGATGGAATTACTTAGATCCATGATTAAACTTCAGGGTAAGAACAACATCATTCGCAAATTTTAATCCAATCTGGATTGCTTCCATCATGGATGTAGCATTACTCATTGTTTGAATCAAACCAAACAGTGAGTTTTGCAAAAAAGTCATTTTTTCAAACGTAACATCGCCGAGATCAGAAGATCCCAAAGCGTTGCCAGCAGAAAAATTTTCAAATGAGATTTGAGGTACCTGCCCAATTTCAGAAAGATTGGTAGAGGATTTAAAATTCGTGGATGAACCCGAAACGACGTTAGCATAAGAAATGCCATTGTTGTTACCTAACTTTTCCACGGTAGGGGTATTTCTAGAATTGTTCGAGTGAGACAGCACGAACGTTTGATTTAAAGATGCAGGTACAACCTGACTTTGAGAAAATTTCGGTTTGGATTTCTTAGCACGATGCTTAGCACGAGAATCCAAAACCTTTTTTCTGATGGGGCAATCCCAGAAATTTGATTTGTGATTTCCACCACAATTTGCACATTTAAATTGGGTGACTTCTTTCACGGGACAATTGTCCTTGTCGTGAGAAGAATCCCCGCAAACCATGCATTTTGGAACCATGGCGCAATGATCAGTACCGTGACCGAATGCCTGGCAACGCCGGCACTGGGTCAGATTCTGGCCATTACCGCCATGTTTCTTAAAATGCTCCCACTTTACCCGTACATGGAACAAAAACTGAACTTTGTCCAAAAGTTTCAAATTGTTGATTTCATTTCTGTTGAAATGAATCAGATAAAATTGTGAAGTCAAACCAAAGCGAGAAATATTCCCGTTTGATTTTTTCTTTATCGGTATTACTTGGGATGGGGCAAAGCCAAGCAACACCTTAAGTTCGTTTTTGATCTCATCCACCGACAAGTCGTTGGAGAGACCTTTCAAGACCGCCTTGAATGGCCGAGCATTCTTGGTCTCATACGTGTAGAAATTGTGTTTGTGGTTTTTCAAATAACCAACAAAAGTTTGGTGATCTTGTAAAGATTCCGTCAACAAGCGACATTCTCCTCTTCGACCAAGCTGGAACGAAACCTTCAAATTGCAAGTTTCCTTGCAATTCTTCAGTTGCGTTCGAAAGCTGGCCAAATCGGAGACGGAAGTCACTACAATTGGCGGAGCCTTTACTCGTTTCTCGACGGCAGAAGGCTCAGTACGAGGAGAAGGTTCCTTGTCATCAGTTTCGGATAAAACACCGAAACTGTTTGTCAATGGAATTGGAGGATTGACCTCACATTCAGAATCAGAATCAGACCTCAGAAGAGGCTGTTTTCTTTTTCTGTTTCCGTTAGCCGGTTTAGCGTTCAAACGCTTCACCGACGTAACGACCAAATCTTCAGAAGATTTGCGTTTACCTTTGTTTTGACGCATTTTGCAAGCAAAGTTCTCTTAAAAAGATGGCTTCGTTTGTAAAATACAACAAAATTTCAGGCGGGGTTAGTCTTGAAAAGACTGTTTAGAATTTTGGAAAATAACTCAGGTAGTCTTTAAAAAGACTGTGAATTTTGTTTTGAAATAACTCTGAGCTTAGGTAGTAAAAAATAACGCAGCTCTAGTGTCCGTTCACCACGAAGGTTCGCAAGACACTGAAAATCACTTTTAATTCATGTTTTGAAAGATTTCCATCGATTTTGAAAAGTTTATTGAAGAAAAATCAAAGTGTCTCATTGTTACCCATGGGCTGAAATGAGTGGGGAACAATGAGACAGCCCTGGATTCTAGGTATATTCTTAATTTTTGCCAAACCTAATGAAAGGACATTGTAGTCCAACTCATGCCCTGTGAAATGACGAAAGAAATTTGGAGAAATCCCAAGTAACAATTTCAGTTTTGTAATAGTCTCAAAGAGTTTCTGTAGAATTCTTAAGAAAATTCAAATGAAATGCTTTATGGTCCTACATGCTGAGTTAAATACCAGTTAAATCAACATTAAATCCAAAATGGACTACTTTAGGAGGTTATCAAGAGTATTTTTGAGGAGCATGTTAAAACTTACCAGTTTTAATGTGTGCTTTATAAATACATTATAGAGCTCTTCAAAACAAGATTAAAACTGCTTGGCTTGGAAAAAGGTTTTCTTGAAGTCTGTAATTATTCTTGAATGCTATATCAGAGCATGAAGTATTTATTTATTTGTTTTGCAGTAAAACCAAAAGGTTGTATATCAGAGGGAATGACATACAAATTTACTTGATTAAAATAAATTATTCTTACACGCAAATACAATGACTGATGGCAGATGATAATAATTTGGCATTATTATTTATTGTAACTAAGAAATATTTGTTGAAGTTTATACTTATAATGAGCCACAACAGTTATGCCAAAAAAAAATCATCGACCAATTTTCAAAGATAGCTCGAAAAATTAGTGTGAGCACTTTCAATTCCCTGAAAAAAAGTTGAGATTTTTTCAAATACTAATAATTTTTGCTTGTTGTTGCTTCCAAATTCAATATGGCTGCGTTTTTTTGTCCCTTGCTTCTTTTAGCAATATGGCGAAATTTGATAAGTATAAATGCTCTTGATTAAATATATTTTAAATCTATTCATTCTTGAGCAGTTCTGCCCCAAAACTAGCCAGAACATACCAGATTTATAAAAGACTTATAAGGGCTTTAATCAGAGCCAACACGTTTTATCTTGGTTTTCTACAAGATTATATTGCACATGGCGGGACCGGACATGCAACTTTTTCAGCTGCAAGTAGATCGCCTTCGTTGGTGGAGAAATTGAATTTCAAAATAACTGAATAAAAAACAGAAAGGTTTTTTTTAACGATATTTATTCATTCAAAAAACACACAGCATGAACACACATAAGATCACTTAATGACAAAAAACTGCAACAATAGCACAAATGACACCTTGAGCGCAACTGTCAATTATTGGGCGTAACAATACACAAAACTAGATCTGATGGGTTTTATCGAAGACTAATTTACGATTATAAAGTTTTATGGATAGCCTTTTGTATACCTTAAGTATTTATGCCAGTCCTTGTTAAATCTCAATAGTCTGCAGACATGTAGCAACACGGGAAAATGGCGGATAAGCATTTTGACTGCCGGAACTATTCTACAAGTTTCGATACAAAAGGTAACATTTTCACAAAACAAAAGCTGGCTTCCCGGTTACCTTTTAACACTACGGATTTTGGTAAATAGTTACCTGTTGTGTCAGAATTTGCAAAACAGTTCCAGCTATCAAAATGATTTTGCGACCTTTCCAAATGACGCTCCAGAAGTGTTCCCCAAAAACTATCAACCAAGCACACTTTATAGGAAATAAATTCATATTATTATTTTTTAATATAGAATTATTTCCCACAATGTAAGAACCGCAGGCAGAGTCGGATGTGTTTAGACAGGTGAAATAAAAATTCACTAAATCTTTAAAAGCACTTTTTTGGAGCCAATTCCAAGGCACACAACAGTAATAACTATTTCAGGAAAATATTATATATTATTCTTTTCATCAAAACTAAAACACAATAAGAAACAACAAAAAGCAATTTTTATTACACCTTGAACGTAACAATGAATAATCTAACTGAATAACAATTAGGGAACAGCTTCACGTTCTGCACAGAACGAAGTTGCAGAGATACTGACAGTTTAAATCTTACAGGATTGTAAAAATGCTCTTTTAAGACGGGACTGATTTAAGGCACACTTCGTTAAAGTCATTTAGCAATAAAACAACCTCTTCAAGATAGTTTAAAGTGTAAGGAATAAAACCAAATTAATACCTAATATAAAATTCTTCACATTATCTTGAAGAAATCTTGAAACTATTATTAAGTTTTGTGACCATAAAACAAGTAGGTTTTAATCAAAGCTTTAGTAATACTTTAGTGCACTTTTTAAGACTTTCATTAAAACTTATAAGAATACTAAGCATATCATTTGTTACTTGGGATATTAGTTTTTGAGTTAATGGCAGCCTATGAGCGAAAATTTAATTTTTGGTCATAATTTACTTTTACACCCCAGAATCAAACATGTATGAATAACTTTGCAAAGGAGCGTCCATAACCAAAGCCACTAATATGGCAGACGTGTATCCAGTAGACACGCCTTTCCCCCAAATATGAGCCTGATTGGTTGAAACTATGACTTGTGAGAGCTATTTTATCATTGTTCCCCGTGTCTCATTGATGACTACTCTACCCTACCCCTTCCCAGATGTAATATTACCATGTTTTTTTTTTCTGTGTACACCAAGTCGATTGCAACTGGTTTGGTCAAAATCGGTTCAGCCAGTGCTGAGAAAGCCCAGTGAGAATTTTGGTCACATACATACATACATACATACATACATACATACATACATACATACATACATACATACATACATACATACATACATACATACATACATACATACATACATACATACATACATACATACATACATACATACATACATACACACACACACATACATTTGTTCAGTTTTCGATTCTGAGTCGATATATGTACATGAAGGAGGATCGATATATATACATGAGAGCAGGATTATAGCCTTACCTCAGTGAGGAAGTCAAAACACGATCATTTTATACCCATATTGCAATAACAAATATTTTGAGGTTTTCAGAGTAAAAAAATGCATTTTCGAAATACAGAATACCAATCTAACCATTGAAGACGGTAGGAATTCTAATCATTGTTTTATATTTCTAGATTTTTCTAGAACCTTCACTTTCCGTTGATACTTGGCCCGGTCCCCAAGGATAGCGTGCAATCTCTTCACCATAACCTTGATACCTGGAACCAAAATCGGGAGAACCCGTCCCTTTGCTTCCAGAAGAGAAACAGATGAAGGGGGGGATCATATGATTGTATGCTAACAAGCGCGCGATCGGGATCACAATCGGGGCACTCGGTGGACCCCGGGCGCAGATGATTTATGAGACTCGCCTTAATTGCGATGATGTGTTTGCAGAAAAGCCCCATCGAACCCCAGCGCGCGCTCCGCAATAAAAGGGAACCGTCGGAATCAATTATGTGTATCGGGGTTCGGTTCGCCGCCGTTGAGGCCTTCGCCGAGCTATCCTGCTCAGGTGGAATTCCGTGGTCCGAGCGAATTCCATAAATCATGGAAAGGGCTCGCTCTGATAAGGGACCAAGGTCTTTTACGGCTTATAAGGCCATGGCCGGGTTGGGTTGGCATTTTTGTACCCTGATAGATCTCCAGGACCCCAGGATCGATGCCATCTCGCATCAGGAATTGCACGCGAATGGTGCAAAAAGCAAATATTTCCTTCCCTTCCATGATGGATGCTGTCAGAGAGGAATTTTGCGCTTTCTGGTGGCTACAATGTTGGTTTTCAATTGAAAAGATTCTATTTGCGGTGCACTTTAGCGCAACAGTCTGTGTTGACACGTTGACGGGGGTTCCGAAGAGCATGAACTACATCTTAGTTTAATGGTCACGGAAGAAGTCATCGCCAGCAGTAAAACGGCCAGTTTGAAGTGCAACGCCAACCTAATTCGCAAACATTAAATCTGAAGCTCAGAACATAAAAACGCTCTTAAGCCGCCACACAAGTCACACAGGTTCGGAGGTGTTAATATCTCTTCCCACCGATGGCCAGCGATAATGCCCACGAGCAAGCGCCGAATTATGGTCACTGTCCGTTATTCTAAAACTGCTCTTTATTGAAGGCTATCCCGTTGTGACTTTAGCCAACTTCAACCTCAGAGGTTGACGGCATCTGGAAGTGCCAAACTTGGCTAATTAGTTCCCCGCTCGAGAGAGAGAAAAAGAACCCCGCCAGTATTTCACAACTCCGCGCAAAGGTTATCAGATCGACAAGGTCTGGTCACGCGTAGGTCGACCCGTCAAGAACTCTACCAAGTACACAACGTACACCCACCCACAATCCGAGGCAAACCCGGACGAAAAACACCGGTCTTCGGATAAGATAAAAAAAAGTACAACAACGAGGTAAAACTAGTTAGCACTCCTTCGCAAATCTTGCGCTAGTCGCCAAGTGACTATGCTAGCCGGGTCGGGTCTTTGTGTGTAATAAAAAATAAATAAAAAGTTGAAAAACGAATGCCCCCTCACCAAAGACCCCGGCGGCGGCGACGACGACGACGGCAGACCTTGTAAACTGTCACCAGAACTGACTTTGTGGGGTCTCGTAAGTGTAACAACCACACGAATGCCGCGGGCGTTTTGAACTTCAGTAGTTTATGTGTTTTAAAAGAAAAATTAATTTTATGGATTTAAAAACATTTGTTTAAAGCCCTCCCGTTTTTACCATTTTGTAAAATGTTGTTCAAAAATTCGAATAAATCATTTCTGGTATAACTTTTATTTTAAGTTCAAAATTTGAAACGTCTCATTTAAATCCAGAAAAATCGAGAAAAAATCATTAATTTTTAAGTATTTACTTAAACATGCAATAAGAAGCTCACCACAAGTTCATCGGTAATGAGATTGCATGTTTTAGGGAATTTCAATACTTTGATCACATTTGGAAAAAGATTCTTATGAAGAGATCTAATAAACGCGCGATCAATTCAGTGGATCACACTATCTATCAGATACTCTATCAAACACAATTCCACTTGTTCCTACAAGCACTCCGACACCCTTCCCGGCGCCAACCTGCCCAGTACACCAAAATTTCCGAGAGTTCAGTAGCACCAAAACTACATCTTATCGCGTCCATCTCTTGCGTTGTTCTACCTGATCTTTTGTTCGAAACCAACAACACTTGCCACAACATCCCAGCAGCACTTCTCAATTTCCTCGAAGCCAATCCCGCGCTAAAGCAAGCTAATCTGTAAAAATTAGACATCAATTCTCGTTCCCTGTCAGAGTGTTTGAATTCCATTCCGTTCGAGTTCACGCTTTCGAGTCAATATCTGCCCGTACCGATCTTCACTTTCCTTCCCCTTCTAGACGCATAGAACGAACAACGCGCGCGCGCGCGTTCTACCTCCCTCAACGAGTGCGGGGTTCGTCGCCGTTGAACTCGCCCAAGTCACACACGGTCCGTTTTCTCTTTCAACGCAGCGCACTTTGCGCGCTTCATTTGCCAGCTAATGAAGGATAAAATTTCACCGGCCTGGGAGCCCGCTTTTCGCTTTTCTTCACCCGACGGGCGACGGAATTCTGCGGTTTGATAGCCAGACGGACGCCACGGCTCAGACTCATCTTTCCAAGTGAGCCGGCGAAGGGGTTGGTGGTGGTGGTGGTGGACCATCATTCATTAGGATTTAATTGCAGCGTGTTGTGGTCACATAGAGTTCTGCAAGTGGCATGTGGGGTAGAAAACCACCAAGCTGGAAATGGTCCTGCAAAATGCATAAACTTCGTACGCGCGCGGTTGGGTTGCAAAGTGCAGCAGCTTTGCAAGTGCTTCGCAGCGCTCAACCGGCAAACCAACATCAGGGAGGAGGAGGGCGCCTAGGATATGTCATTTGGGATCATAAACTAAATGGACTGGTAATTAATTACTACTGGGCGTGACGACCGGCGTTAAGATGACGATGGACGGGTTGGGACGAGCATAGGGGAACCGAGCTGGGCATTGTGTTTGCGGCCAAGAAGAGGGCAGTCTAGCCAGTTATGACGTTTTGCGACAGATTTAACGGAGATTTATCGCCGCCATTGAGGGTAATTAGACGCGAAATATTGCAAAAATAGAAAATACGTTACCTGTTGGGGTGTTTATATGGGGAACTTGCAAAATTCTGTATAGCTGTGGATGCATACCTGAAAGGGAAACAAAGATAAAAAATTATTAGAACAACTTTGTTGATACTAAATTGTACTTTTGCTGCAAAGTAAAAAACGTTTATTTTTGGAAGGTTGAAAGTTAAATGGATGAATATTACCTAGTTCTCAGCAAAACCAATGCAATTGAAAATGACTTTTACTTTTTATTTAAAGTGCAACGCATTCCTTAATAAACCAATACATTAAGAAGTGAAAAAGCGCATTATGATAAACATTGCCTAAATACTGTTTTAATAGTAGTTTATGCAACAAGTTGCAAAAAGAGGATTTTTTCAGCACGAGTCGTACATTTATCCAACGAGGTTCACCGAGTTGGATAAATACGAAGAGTGCTGAAAAAATCAAGTTTTGCAACGAGTTCCATACAACATTTTTTGCAATTCCCAAAAACACACACTGAGTGAAATTTTATGTCAAATTTTCATGTATTTTGTCAATAAATCGTTTAAATCAAAAAAATGTTGAAAATTGTTACTTTTCGAAACAAGTGCTGAAAAGTTCAACTTTCAGCACCCATTTGAGTGCTGAAAAGTAGAACTTTTCAGCATTTATTTTGAAAAGTGTTGCTATTCGATTCTGTTATTTTTGGTACAGAAAAGTAGGCTATTTCGTCGTTCATGAATGACAGGAAAAGTAAGTAGTTTCACGACGGAATTGCAAAAAATATTTTTTCATTGGTTCAATATAGTTTCGAATTTCGTAATTTAAGTTTTTGAATAAGTCTAGAGTTTCCTATGTTGATAGGTTTTTTTTCAGACATAACTCTAGAATTCTATTGGAAGGATGCAAAATAATTCAATAGTTGCTGAGCATTTGAAAATTTTACTTGTTTTGTTTGATAGCTTTCCTTGAAAATCAACTTTTAGTGTTTTTTTAAACTTGAAGAACTGTTTTTGTAATCAAAACTTGTAGATTACAAATACTTGAAACAAAAAAATAAGATAAATAAAATCTATGAATTCCCGAGATTTTTGGGCTCTCTAGTTAGGCGTCATCCATAAAGTACGTCACGCTCTAGGGGGGGAGGGGGGGTTGTCGCAAGCGTGACAAAGTGTGACAAGGGGGAGAGGGGGGGTCCGTGAGACCGTGACGTCACGCTAGAATACTGAAAATTCAGTCAAAGAATATATCTAAAAAAAGTTTTTTTTTTAGATAAAATTTACTCATAAATCAAACACGACACAAGACTTTAAGAAACTGAGTTTCGGATGATAGATTTAATATGCTTAAATTATTAGATTTTCAAAAAAAAAACTGTTGATGGTGATTTCTATCACTACAACATTCAACATAAAAAATCTAAACACAACCTGTAAAAATTAAAAACTTTCTCGATTGAACTCCGAATTTATAGATAATCCTATTTATAAATCATGTAATAATTATTCACAAATCAATATTAAGGGGGGAGGGGGTTCAACAGAATGTGACGTACTTTTCGAAGGGGAGTTGGAGCCAGCGTGACAAAGTGTGACATAGGGGGGAGGGGGGGTTAATTTTGGCCGATTTTAGCGTGACATACTTTATGGATGACGCCTTACTGTCCCAAACTCTAATATTCTTGTTTTGAAGTGTTTGATTCAGTGTTTGATTCTTTGAAAATGTTTGCCAATCAGGAATCTTCTTTTTAAAACTTATTTGGGTAATTCTCCGCCAACTCAAACGAAATCGGAAAAAGTTGCCCCGACTCCTCATTGAATTCTGAGTTCTGATCGAATTGATGTCTTGGGCAAAGTTGTAGATTATATTTAGAAGTTTTCAGAAAAGTTAGCAGGGATTTTATTTGACTTTTTATTACTCAAAATTTTTTCCCAAAATGTGTAACTAATTAAAAATTTGATATTTTTATATTTTTGGGGACACAAAAATACATCTCTTGCGTACAGAGTTTAGGATGGTGAAAAGATTTGAATCTTTGAAAAACAATGGTTTTTGAGAATAGATCAACAATATTTCGTCCGTTTTACAAAATTACAGTTGGTTATTATTTACCAATTCTCTAAGACTTTGGAACAAAAATCGATGGTTAATTCGCATGCAATGCACAGAGGACTCCGTCTAAGTCCACAAGTTTGTCAGGCCGTTGCAGAGTGGGATGGATTTAATATTACATAACATTTCATAAAATAACTTAAAAGTTATCTGATACCGATATAACTATTTTGTTTGTTGCTAAGAATTTCTTATTTTCAGAGTTTTTTTTTCTGAAATAATCTTGTTTGAATAGACAGGCTCCATTTTACAAATTTAAGAATTATTCTAGACCTTTTTTAAGGTTCTATAAGCTTTGGCATCCCCTTTGTTTATAAAACTCTTTCAAATACAATTTTATTCGAATGACCACATATTTTTACTTTTTCAACATTAAAAATCCGTTCAATAGTTGCTGAACCTCTTTATTTTCTTCGTGACAGCTGTGACAAAGCGAGAAAACCTATGGTTATTTATAGAATGGTTGGCCACGCCCATTTTTCAGAAGATGCCGTCACATGACAATGTTAGATAAGCAGTGAAACAAACAGTGCAATATTGTTTTTATTCAACAAACTGTTTTCGAGTAAAACATTGCAGATGAGGGAACAGCATTTTGGCATATCAGCACTTTGACGTTCAATTACAGCTCATAAAAATTGTTTTCAAGTGAAATAAAATGATGAATAGCTCAATAGGAAGGGAGCAAGCAAGTTTCTATCAAAAGTGTTCTAAAATAAATTGTTTAAATAGTGAAAATGAACAAATTGGATGGAGTCAGGAGCAAGTGCTTACCCTCTCAAACATGTGAAAATATTCCCTCTGTTGTGTGTTAAGGTTGGAAAAGAGTGAAGTTGACTGTGTTTTAACACTTGTGTGGCATAAATCTCTAGAGTTACATAAGTCAGTTATACAAGTAGTGAAACAAACTGTTATTTGACTTACGTTGACATTTTTTCTCGTATGTTGATCAAAAACAGCTGTCTAACTATTATTCAACAGTCAACAAGTTATGAGTGCTGCTTGGTTTAAACCTCTAATTTTCTCATTTGTTTTCCTTCAGTGTCTGACTCCTACTCGCAAAGAAAAACAATTTAGAATTTTTGAAAACAAACGATTGCAAAACTACTGTACTGATGTAAATTGCATTTTAAAATATTATTTTTATAAAATATTGTTTACTTTCTCTGTTTTTAAATTTAGGGAAAATTCACCCATATCGTCACACTACACTGAAAAAAGTCTATTCCCCTAATCGTGAATTGTAATTATAAATGTGAGAACCACTGAAGAATATTTTTATGAGTTTAGTTGCACTATAAACGGGAATGAATATATTTCTTCGCAGTTCTCAAATTCATTGACACATTTTGTATAAGCCTTTTGACCTATTTTCATCACTTTTGCAGTTTTTCGTAAAAAAAACTAACTTAATCCACCTATGTGGTTGGAGCCTTCCTCACTCATTACCAACAATGGATGATTTGATGGGGTTGTACACAATTTCATCTATTTTTTAGATCCGGAATAAAAAAGTACAAAAATGTCACTTAAGTGACCATATCTCGAGACAGGGTTGCCATATCTTCAATGTTTGGGACTCGTTGGAAAGGTCTTTTGATAACCTAACCAACGATGGGTCGGATGGTGGATCCGGATATAGTTTACATACTTTTAAGTGAGATCCGGCTACGAAAAGAACATAAATATCACTTAAGTGACCATATCTTGGGGGTCGTGCATAAACCACGTGGCCTTTTTTTGGGAATTTTTTACCCCCCCCCCCCTACCCCCACATGGTTTTTCGTGGTTTCTCGCCAACCCCCCCCCCCCCCCTTATGGCCACGTGGCTTATTTCTCTGAAATAATGCCAAAAGGTCGAAAGACATAAGGTCGAAAGACATAAGGTCGAATGGACAAAACGTCGTAAGGATAAAAGGTCGAATGTGAAAAAATGAAACAAATAATAATAATTATATAAACTTCTTAAATATTCTTGAAAAACATATTTTCTTACTACTAAATGCGATTTTTCGTTTGTCCCACACAAAAGGCTACGTGTTAAATTTTCGCGAAAAAAATGGATTTCCTCTTGATTTCTAAAGCAAAGTACTGGATGTTGTAGGCTTTTTAGAGCGTTCAATTTCCCAGGGATTCAAATTGCCCGGGAAACGAGAAATTTGCAACAAATTTCCCGGGAAATCCCGGAAATTCTTGAGAAATTTGAAATTTATCAAAAATTTATCCGATCCTGGTTCTGATTTTTATTATGCAACAACATTGTACGCAATAGCAACTTAATTGGTTAGAATATGTGTGAGGATCGATGAGTGCCTTGACTGCTTGTAAAAAAAAAAACATATAGTTTCAGGAAAATATTTAAGTTTTCTAAATTTAAAAGCTGTTCTAAAATTCGCTCGAATGAATTGTTATAACACCCCAAATTATGGACTATCTCTTAAATCAAAATGCCAAGCTCATATTCACTTTAATCCTTTTCTCGGGGAGAAGAAAATGGCTTTCGCTCATACGAATGAATATCAAACAGAAAACAATTTTTCGGTGAATTTCAAAGTAGATAAGTATCGTTTGAAAAGAAAAATCGTGACGGGTTATTTTCTAATGTTAGGCAATTCACCTGCAAATGTAGTAGTGAAACCGAAATGTTGAGCGATAATCCTGAAATTGATTTTTTTTATTCTCAAGACAATACAAGGTATCTTGAGATTGAAGTGTATGCATGTCATAAAATTTAATTAGCACAGTTTTTGATGTTTTTTTATAGAAATTTTTTTTTTGATAGGCCACGTGGTCAGCCGTCGACCCCCCCCCTCCCCCCCATGGCTTTTCGTGGTTTTTTTCGGTCAGACTTTCAACCCCCCCCCCCCCCCTAAGGAGGCCACGTGGTTTATGCACGACCCCTTGAGACAGGGTTGCCAGATCTTCAATGTTTTGGACTTGTTGGAAAGGTCTTTTGATAACCCATCCAAAAATGGGTCGGATGGTGGATCCGGACAGAGTTTACATACATTTAAGTGAGATCCGGCTTCCAAAAAGTACATAAATATCACTTAAGTAACCATATCTCGAGACAGGGTTGCCAGATCTTCAATGTTGTGGACTCGTTGGAAAGGTCTTTTGATAACCTAACCAACGATGGGTCGGATGGTGGATCCGGACATAGTTTACATACATTTAAGTGAGATCCGGCTTCCAAAAAGTACATAAATATCACTTAAGTAACCATATCTCGAGACAGGGTTGCCAGATCTTCAATGTTGTGGACTCGTTGGAAAGGTCTTTTGATAACCTAACCAACGATGGGTCGGATGGTGGATCCGGACATAGTTTACATACAGTTAAGTGAGATCCAAATATATTTGAAAACACATTTTTATGCATAACTTTTGAACTACTTATCGAAACTTCAATCTGTATAAAACTCGATCTATGGGACCCGAAACCAAGTCGAATGCATCAAGTTCGGGTCAAATCGGTTCAGCCAGTGCCGAGAAACATGAGCTAGTTTGTTGGTCACATACATACATACACACACACATACACACAGACATTTGTTCAGTTTTCGATTCTGAGTCGATATGTATACATGAAGGTGGGTCTACGACGTTTTTATACGAAGTTCTTTTTTTAGAGCAGGATTATAGCCTTACCTCAGTGAGGAAGGCAAAAGTTGTAATTCATGATGAAGTGCTGATGGGCCGATTATGGAAATGGACTGAGAAAGGGTTGATTTCCCTTATAGCAAATTTAAATGTAATAAATGGAAAAAAATAAATTTGATTAATTTGTTGTTCTTTTCCTTAGCCTTCACCAGAATCGCGAAACAAAAACATGCAATAAAATTTGAATTTGCATTATTTCAGGCAGAAAATAGAATAATTGGTCCAACTGCAGCCTCAAAAATCTACGATGTATTCTCAGCAAAACAGCACTTTCGAGTTATTGACCAATAAAAATCCCATCGCAACAAATCTCCCCGGGTGAACCCGTTTCGCTAATTGCTCCATCTGTTCCTGTGCTTCCACTGCTCACCTGGCCTCTGGAAGCCATTCTGCCCATCTCACAAAAAGTGCCACCCATTATCGTACTCCAATGGCCATATTTTATCCCTTTGGCCCTAGACTACAACTCACGGAACACTCCTGCTCCTCGCCGATGTGTGCGAAGAATCCCAATCCCAATTGGTTGAATTTTATTGGCACGGCGCGCAAAAAAACAGGACAAAAAGTACTCCTGACGTTGCTGTCGATTTGACAAGGGCACCTGACGACGACGTCGACGCTGCCACGGCCAGTCCTTATCCGGCCAATTGGGGTCTCTCGGCAAAAAATCGAAGCTAAAAAACTCCCCGGGATGTGCTGCACATAAATCGATGTAAAAGCTAATTTACAATCAATAAGGGGCTGTTTGCTTCTCCTTCGAAGCCTTCAAGATCTCAGCGATGCACTTTTTTCTCCTTTTTTGCCCTGGGACGCGCCATTCCTGCGCAGATTCCGCTGCTAATTAGGGATGAAAATCATTCGCACAAACCCCGCGAAAATGGGTTCCTCGTTCCTGAGCCGGGGCTCGCCGGGGCAAAACGGGAACGGCAGTCAAAGTGTTTGCCCTGGGTGCCCATTAGTTCCTGCTCTTATGATAGATGTGCCAATGGGGAAATATTTATGTAAACTGCTTCATCAGAACCCGGTGCGCGGTCAGCAGCTCCAAGCGGTCGTAATTTGTTGGTGTTTGCTTTTTATTTCCCACTGCACGTGCATAAATTTCCACCTGGGATTTTTCTTTTCCCCGCATTTCATTTCATTTCACATCGTGCCAACAGCAGTGACTGGAATCGTAATTGGGTTTTCGGTGCGTGCGTAGGCTTTCGGAGTAAGCTTTTACAATTCTTCCGAGATTTGCTGGGTCTGAGTGCTGGCCCGCGAGAGTCAGTAAAAATTAATTCATTTCTGAGAACTGGGCACTACTGGGAGAGAAAGGGAATGAACACGTGGTTTTGAAACAGTGGGATTACTACAAACTGGGCTCTTCTGAATTGCAACTTCATTCTGTGAACAACTCTGTTCAGTGAACAATTCTTTTCATTGAACAACTCTGTTCAATGAGGAACTCTGTTCAGTGAGCAATTTTGTTCAGCGAACAATTCTGTCCAGTGAACAATTTCAGTTCAGTGAACAAATCCAATTTCTGTTTAGTGAACAATTTCAGTTGAGTGAATAATTCCTGTTCCGTATAAAAATTCTGTCCAGTGAACAATCCTGTTCAATGAACAACTCTGTTCAATGAACAACTCTGTTCAGTGAACAACTCAGTTCATTGAACAACTCTGTTCAGTGAACAACTCCGTTCAGTGAACAACTTTGTTTACAGAACAATTCTGTTCAGTGAACAATTCTGTTGAGTGAACAACTCTGTTCAGTGAACAATTTTGTTCAGCAAACATTTTCGTTCAGCGAACAATTTCAGTTCAGTGAACATATCTTGTTCAGTAAACAATTACTGTTTAGTGAACAATTTCAGTTCAGTGAATAATTCCTGTTCCGTAAAAAAACTGTCCAGTGAACAACTCTGTTCAGTAACAACTCTGTTCAGTGAACAATTCTTTTCATTGGACAACTCTGTTCAGTGAACAACTCTGTTCAGTGAACAACTCCGTTCAGTGAACAACTTTGTTTACATAACAATTCTGTTCAGTGAACAATTCTGTTCAGTGAACAACTCTGTTCAATGAGCAACTCTGTTCAGTGAGCAATGTTGTTCAGCAAACAATTTCGTTCAGTGAACATTTTTAGTTCAGTGAACAAATCCGGTTTAGTAAACAATTTCTGTTTAGTGAACAATTTCAGTTCAGTGAATAATTCCAGTTCCGTAAAAAAAAACTCTGTTCAATTTACAACTCTGTTCAGTGGTCAACTCTGTACAGTGAACAACTTTGTTTGGTGAACAGCTCTGTTCAAACTACAAATCTACTCAATAAGGGGCCATCCACAAACCACGTGGACACCTTAGGGGGGGGGGGGGGGGGTTGGCGATTGTCCATGCTCCATACAAAAAAGATTTTATTTGTATGGAAATTGTCCACGATAGGGGGGGGGGGGGGGGTTGAGATTTCCAGAAAAGTGTCCACGTGGTTTGTGGATGGTCCCTAATCAACTCGTCTAAACAACAGCTCCTCTGAAGATCTATACAATTAAAGTAATGTACAAATGTTTGATTTCAATCTCCGAAACCCTCCATCTGGAAAATTACTCGCACCAAAACAGTTACACCTGCTAACCCAACAAATCCCACTGTGCGCGCGCGCATCTTGCGGGTTCTCGCCACGGGCAATTTGATAGCGATTATCAGCGACGATTTTAATGACACCTGATGTCACGACTCTTGGCGGCAAATCGCGCCCCCTCGAGAGTTGTCCCCAGCCCAAGACATTAACGCGCGCGCGCGCGACCAACTTTTACGGGTTAAAATACAAACTTATGCTAATAATCAGATAAAGCTCCCATGGCGGGGGAAGTTTACGGACTAAAAATCAGAAAAGAATGGGCCAGAGTCATAAACGACGCGCAGTAACACACACAAACCTGTAACGGGATCATCGGCGGTTTTAAAATTCCTTGCGCGATCGCCCCAACAATGAACTAATTTTTCCTCGGTTCTTTCCCCCGTCACCGTGAACCTTCTGCTGGCGGGCGGGGAGGTAGCAAAACAAACTCCACGGTCACGGCTGAAGGCAGCAAAGCCCCGATAAACATCTGATGAGTTCTTTTGCCACCTCAGAATCGGCTCCTCGTCACAAAAAAAGACAAGAAAAATCTAGCAAAAAAGTGTGTCCCAAGAACGGTACCGTCTTTTTTTCTGCCGGAGCTTTCTTCAGAATCTCGGTGACTTGCCGTAACTCAATTTGTCATGTTGCACACGGCTTTCTTCCGTGCAGCACTCACACACCTGTCGTCGTCGGGAGTCATTCTTCAGGTTATGCTTCGTGGGGTTCGCACAGATTACCTGAAGAATGCAGCGACGCGTACAAGATTGTTCAGGTAGGATTTTGGGGTGGAAAATTGGTTTGTCAACAACGGGAGCCGATATCTGGGTCACGGGACCGTTTGTCAACAGATCTGATTTATTTGAAGAGATCAAATGTTTGTGATAGAGTTGTGTTTTGAGGTCGGTTGATAGTTCGAGGAATTGTCTTAATATTGTGCCATGTTCATGCGAATAATGCCCAATGACATCGGATTTTGGCCAGGTTGGAGCAGCTGTGGCTGAATGGTTACAGTGTTTGCTTTGTAAGCGAATGGTTCTGGGTTCGATTCCCATCTGCTCCCATCGAGAAAGTTTAGGACATAGAAATACTTGAAATGCTGAATATGAACGAAAAAATCAAAGTCGCTGAAGGCGGGGTTCGAACCCCCGTCCTTTGGATTGGTAAGCAAAAATGCTAACCACTAGGCCATGGCGACTTGGTGAGCCTAGACTGGAATTAGAAATACTGTTACAACCAACCCGCAACGCCTTTCGAGGTGTATCCTAGGGTTCTACCTCTCCTACTAACATTGAGTCCAAAACCTCCCTACAAACATCTATACCACTAAGGTGACGTAGGGGTCCTTGCGCACTTTAGATAGGTGTTTACTAACGATCCTTCATATCCCTGAGGATAGCTTGGACCCGGCCTGGACCCCCTTATGTCCTGGGCTGTATTACACACTCATCAAAAAGATGAAGACATGGTATCTCCCGTGTTGGATTATTGTTCCGGATGAGGGTCTAACACAACCAGACCAAACAGTGGGATAAGCGTTGTGGAGCCTTCCGGTGGTGGGGCGTCCTCCAAATGCTAATGCTAATGCTAATGACATCGGATTTTGGCCAGGTTATTTGCCATTGTGAAATGGGTGATTGGAAGAGGTCTGAAACAATCTATACTTTCCTATAATTTCTCTGCCGGCCAGCGGTTTTGCCTTCTTCACTGAGGTAAGGCTATAATCCTGCTCTACAAATGAACTTGCCAAAATTGTCACTCAGTTTCCTCAGCACTAGCTGAATCGACTTAGTCTAAACCGGTCGCATTTGAGTCGGTTTAGGGTCCCATAGATCGAGTTTCAACAAAGTTGAGGTTTCGATAAGTAGTTTAAAAGTTATGTATACAAATGTGTTTACACAAATATCCGGGTGTTAGATAAATGACCATAAATCGTACCAAATATCATCATGTTATATATCGTTGGATAGGTAATCAAAAACAAATTTGAAGATCTGGCAACCCTGTTTCAAGTTATGACCACTTAAGTGATACTTTTCGTAAGCCCGATCTCACTTATCTGTACGAAAACTATTTCCGGCTCCATCAACCTACCAATCGTTGGTTAGGTAATCGAAAGACCTTTCTAACGAGTTCAAAACATCGAAGATCTGGCAACCCTGTCTCGAGTTATGACTTCTTAAGTGCTATTTGTTTACTTTTCTGAAGCCGGATCTCACTGATTTGTAGGAAAACTATGTCCGGCTCCATCATCCGACCTATCGTAAGATAGGCAATTGAAAGACCTTCCAAACGATCTCAACATATCAAAGATCTGACAACCATGCCCAAGTAACATTTTTTCCCAGGAGTTCTACAAGAGCTCTTCAAGATAGCTACAGCATATCAGTTTGGACCGCGGTAGGATAAAATTCTCTTCAAGTACTCTTCCAAACTCCTCTTGTTACTTGGGTGTCTAAAGTTATGACCACTTAAGTGATATTTACGTACTTTTCTGAAGCCTCACTTATCTGTACGAAAACTATGTCAGACTCCATCATCCGAACTATCGTTGGATAGGTAATCAAAAGACCTTTCAAACGAGTTCAGAAGATCGATGATCTGGCAACCCTGTATCAAGTTGTAACCACTTGCCCATATTTGTAAAGTAGTGAGGAAGGCACCAAACACGTAGGTGGATTAAGTTGGTTATTTGATTAGCCCACACTGATCTCTTTATTATGTAGTTTTTTTTTTGTTTTTATTAAAGAGATTTCTCCTTTAGGCATTTTTTTGAAATTGGCAAAAAATGGCATTTTGGGCGCCCTGGGGCCTCCTGAGGGGGCGCTATATCTTTTTCCTGAAGGCGCAGCACAAATCGGCAACTTGGCAAATTTGCAAAATGCAAAGTTTCTCTTGGGCCCTGCTGAGGGCGCCAAATTGTTTAAGGAGGGCGACATTTTTTGTAAAGAACTTGTTAGTCGACGACTAACCTCGACTAACCTACAGCTCAGCCCTAGAGATTTTACACAAGTGTGCATTCGTCTCTTATTTATTAGTTAGTGAACTTGTTTAACTTATTTAAATGCATGAACAATGTTCTAATCAGTTGGTATTCAACCCAATATTTCATGTTTTTTATCCCTATTGATACGACTGATATGAAGAAATGTTTGATTGAGTTGGAAAGAACACCTTCACCGTGGTTTCATTTCAATATGAACGACTAGGTATAAGCATAAACTCAACAAAAAAACAGCAGTTTAATATGTTCTAACAAGCTATTAATGACAAGCCCTAGCTAATGATGCCCAGCATGTTGCTCCCAACCCCCTACAGGATAGAACATTTCGCTTCAATTTATTCGATCATGTAGTACTTAAGAGCAGAGGAGAGTAAAAAACACATTTCTACTACTTAATGCCAACCTGACCATCGACAACGATCCGCGGTTACCGTTCCGAGGCGCTGGTTTGTGCTCTTCAACCAATCCCGATCATGTCGGGGTATTGCTCGAGGCATGTATCACACAATCAATTAGTGCTCTTTAGCGCACACCGGGCTCGACTCCACGGTGTTCCTAGAGGTTGGTTGCCGCAGCAAACAAGTTTCTTTGCCGAAGAAGCAGACTTGGAAGTCGCGTACTCCGCGTAGATTTGCAAGGGGATTTAGCACCTCAACTACAACGCGAAAAAAAACGACGAAATACCTTCGAGTGCTACACAAGCCGTTTCTTGTCGAACTCGAACACGGCGCGACTAACGAGATTTATGTGTTCGGAATGGTTAATAATTTTGATATTTTCACCGATTGAGTCCCCTCGTCCTGGGTAACCAAGGGGGAGAGCCCAATAAATCCAATAGGGCTCTCCGATGGGGAACTCGAGCGCAAGGTAGGGCCGAGCAAAACACATGATTGCAGCTTTATTGATGACTATTTACGAGCGCAGAGTACTTGTCAAAGTGGTACACGAGCTGCTTGTGGAGTCCTCCTGCTATCGCTTTGAGAAAGTCGATGGATTAATGACGAGAAATTACAGTTAGTTTGGGTTGGGCGCGGCGCACTCTCTCTCTGATCGATCAGAACCGGACTGATAGGGCAAGAATCCTGCACATAGTAACTGGATGTAATGTAGTCTTGGCGGGAAATTCTTAAAATCATACAGATTATTACCCTCAAGGGAAGAGATGCGGGGAGGAGGGAAGGTCCGAGGACTTTAATAAGAGTGAAACAGATATGAACTAATAAATCAGTAGAAAACTCGCATGCGAGCTAGGATGATCAATGACCCGTCGGAATCTGGCCCGGCCTGTCTGTTTATCTTGCGCTCTTTTATTGGAACAATACGATCTATTTTCTCGGAAAAGGATCCGATTTCAGTTCGGCTCGGCTTCGCTCATTCATCACCTGTCCCTCGTGGAGAGCAGGTCTGAGCTTCTTCTTCGTTGTGAACAAGCAGAACTAGGAGCAAAAGCCAAGAAGCTGACCAGAATAAATCACTTGGCTCGGGACGGTTTCTCACCTTGTAGGTACACACGTGTGTGATTGATGTAAGTGGATCAAATTTCTCGAATTATACGCCCATTTATTAGCAACCAACGAGAGTTAACACCTCGGGATCTGCAGCGCAGTGCAGCGCGTTTTGTATTCATGCATTGTCGGGGAAATCCATCGTGATTAATGAAGTTTGCTTAATAGTTTTACTACCGTAGACCGGAGTGATGTTGATCAATTTAATGAATACAAGGCAACAAATCAACAAATCAACAAATCAACAAATCAACAAATCAACAAATCAGCTCGCTTGAAAAAACCAGTAAATCGACAACTTTTTTCAATAAATTGGTTGGTTTCTAAATTTGTTGCTGGTATGGTTCAACAACATCATCCAACAGATCATCAAATAGAGTCCCAGAACAAACGCCAACCGCCAATCACCGGATAAGCCCTTACCGCGGCGTGAATTCCGCGACATTTGTTGCCCGTACAAAGTGGCAGAAGACTGCGCGAAAACAACCCCACAGCTGCGGCTGACATCTCGTTCTACAGCCTGTTTTATCGGGAATGCGAGATCACTGCGTGAAAACCGGCTGCTGCCCATCAACCGATCGGTGATGAGACTGCACTTCTCGGCACAGTAGAGCAGTTCTCTAGGATTTCGGTCATTCGATTTTTTTTGTATTTTTTAATCCGACTGAAACTTTTTTGGTGCCTTCGGTATGCCCAAAGAAGCCATTTTGCATCATTAGTTTGTCCATATAATTTTCCATACAAATTCGGCAGCTGTCCATACAAAAATGATGTATGAAAATTCAAAAATCTGTATCTTTTGAAGGAATTTTTTGATCGATTTGGTGTCTTCGGCAAAGTTGTAGGTATGGATACGGACTACACTGGAAAAAAATAATACACGGTAAAAAAAATTTGGTGATTTTTTTATTTAACTTTTTATCACTAAAACTTGATTTACAAAAAAACACTATTTTTAATTTTTTTTATTTTTTGATATGTTTTAGAAGGCATAAAATGCCAACTTTTCAGAAATTTCCAGGTTGTGCAAAAAATCACTGACCGAGTTATGAATTTTTTAATCAATACTGATTTTTTCAAAAAATCGAAATTTTGGTCGTGAAAATTTTTCAACTTCATTTTTCGATGTAAAATCAAATTTGCAATCAAAAAGTACTTTACTGAAATTTTGATAAAGTGCACCGTTTTCAAGTTATAGCCATATTTAAGTGACTTTTTTGAAAATAGTCGCAGTTTTTCATTTTTTTAAATTAGTGCACATGTTTGCCCAGTTTTGAAAAAAATATTTTTGAAAAGCTGAGAAAATTCTCTATATTTTGCTTATTTGGACTTTGTTGATACGACCTTTAGTTGCTGAGATATTGCAATGCAAAGGTTTAAAAACAGGAAAATTGATGTTTTCTAAGTTTCACCCAAACAACCCACCATTTTCTATCGTCAATATCTCAGCAACTAATGGTCCGATTTTCAATGTTAATATATGAAACATTTGTGAAATTTTCCGATCTCTTCGAAAAAAATATTTTTGGAATTTTCAAATCAAGACTAACATTTCACAAAGGCCAAACATTCAATATTACGCCCTTTTAAAATGTTTGTCTTGATTTGAAAATTCCAAAAATATTTTTTTCGAAAAGATCGGAAAATTTCACAATTGTTTCATATATTAACATTGAAAATCGGACCATTAGTTGCTGAGATATTGACGATAGAAAATGGTGGGTTGTTTGGGTGAAACTTAGAAAACATCAATTTTCCTGTTTTTAAACCTTTGCATTGCAATATCTCAGCAACTAAAGGTCGTATCAACATAGTCCGAATAAGCAAAATATAGAGAATTTTCTCAGCTTTTCAAAAATATTTTTTTCAAAACTGGGCAAACATGTGCACTAATTTAAAAAAATGAAAAACTGCGACTATTTTCAAAAAAGTCACTTAAATATGGCTATAACTTGAAAACGGTGCACTTTATCAAAATTTCAGTAAAGTACTTTTTGATTGCAAATTTGATTTTACATCGAAAAATGAAGTTGAAAAATTTTTACGACCAAAATTTCGATTTTTTGAAAAAATCAGTATTGATTAAAAAATTCATAACTCGGTCAGTGATTTTTTGCACAACCTGGAAATTTCTGAAAAGTTGGCATTTTATGTCTTCTAAAACATATCAAAAAATAAAAAAAATTAAAAATAGTGTTTTTTTGTAAATCAAGTTTTAGTGATAAAAAGTTAAATAAAAAAATCACCAAATTTTTTTTTACCGTGTATTATTTTTTCCAGTGTAGTCCGTATCCATACCTACAACTTTGCCGAAGACACCAAATCGATCAAAAAATTCCTTCAAAAGATACAGATTTTTGAATTTTCATACATCATTTTTGTATGGACAGCTGCCGAATTTGTATGGAAAATTATATGGACAAACTAATGATGCAAAATGGCTTCCCAAGTAACAATTGAAATGCTTTATATTCTTATATGGTTTGAAAAAGGTTTTATTAAATGCAACAATGATTTATAAAAACTTTTATCAAAGCAAACAGGTTTTCATCTCGCATAACCTTCAACATATTTTCAAGGTTTCTTCAAGACTTGAATAAGAATTCTACTTAGAAGTTTTAATTCAGTTTTTAAGATACACTTCGAGATTTCCTGAAGAATATATGGCGCAGCTTGAATATCTTGACAAAGTCTGCAATAAATCTTTTGCGTCTTAATAAGGAATTTGACCAATCTTGTTGGATTTGAACTGTCACTTCAACTTATTCAGTTGTAGAACGAGAAACACAGTGCAAGGAGACGAATTACTTTGATCCAGCTTTTAAGTGCAGCTACAAGTGATCTCTTAATACAATGTTTTCAAAAGTGTGCAAAGAATAATAAAAAACAATTAATTGGTGGTTTTGGTTGTGTTTTTTTTGCGAAAAGATTTTCTAATTACCGTTTTTCCCAGAATTTATTATGGGGAACTATTTGTGTATTTCAGAAATGGCGGCTGTGCAGTTGTTGCTTAATATTATTTTTATGTTATGTTAAGTTATTTGTCGCAATTTAAAATAACTGAACAAGGCGTTTCACACATTTTGTTTTGTGTGGCGTTTCTCCCAGACTTTTTATTGAAAACTTTTAAGACTTGATCAGAACTGTATAAAGTGCTTGTGGTTTACAAATAGAAATTGATATAACTTTGAATTCTACAAGTTTTCTTGTATAAAGCCATCAAGCTTTTCTTCTGTGTATTGCTACGCGCTGTCATTTGCAATTTGTTGGTGCTGTTTGAGTGAGTTAAGCACACGGGAGTGATAATTGCGCTGTTTAGTCGGATGAAGGGCATCCGGTAACCGATTAGTATGGACAGTTTCACGCAGATGGAGCGGGTCAAGTTTACGCCGGTAGATCCAGTGGATGAAGGTCAGGGGGTTTTCTTCAAGGACGTCGCATGTCTTCAGGAGACGAAGCAGGAGATGGAATTTGTCGAATTGAAGGCACCGGATCGGCTGGGGCAAGGGTTCCTAAAGGTGCTCTACCTCTGGGTTCACCTGAGTGTGTTGGCGAAGGCGGTGGCCATCCAGGCGCAGGTTCCATTCCTCAACATGAACTGATCGGAATGTATCGAAATGATTGGCGTCCTAGGAGCAGCTCGACCCGCATGCGGATTCCGTGCATAACCTACATTGACGAGGTGGACGCCACTGGACGGCAACGCGACGGTGGATGTAGCTTCGGCGGATGTGTTATTCGAACAAATAAATACCTTTGAAATGCAAGCATATGTTTTTTATTTGGTTATTTCGAAATTCAAGTTGTCCACCACCGATGGCGATCTTTTTGCAGCTAAGAAAACACGCATGCGCTGCGACCTCGCCTGGTGCGATTTGATCTTGATGAAAGCCATGATAAAACATTTTGGATCTGATTATAGACGTTATAAAACTTTTATAAATCTCGTAAGTCTTGTCAAGTTTTGAGCCACTCTTGTTCAAGAAGGAATGGATTTGAAATAGATTTGAACAAGAACATTTATATTTCATGAACTTCGCCATGTTGCTGAAAGGTGCGAGCAGACGAAATGAACAGCCATATTGAATTTCGGAGCAACAATATGCTAAAACATTGATTTATTGAAAAAAATCTTAGCTTTTTTTAGTGAATCGAAAGTGCGCATATTAGTTTTTCGAGCTATCTTTGTAAATTGGTCGATGAAATTATGTTGGCATAACTATCACGGTTCATTTTATATTGAAACTCAACACATTTATATTAGTAATAATAATAATTTGACATCAAATAATTATTATCTGCCATCAGCTTTCTGTGTTTGCATGTAGGAATAATTGCTTTTAATCAAGAAAATTAGCAAACTATTTTGTCTGCCACGCAGGCTTTTCGGTTTCCTACAAATACAAAAATATAAATGCTTTATGTTTTAATCTAGCATCCAAGAATGCGCACAGACTACAAGAAAACCTTTTTCCAAGCTAATCAGTTTTATTTATGCTTTCAAGAGATCTAGAGAGTTTTTATAAAACACACAATAAAACATTTATGTCTCACGATGCTCCTCAATAATACTCTGGACAACCTCCTAAAATAGTCCATTTTGGTTTTAATGTTGATTTAACTCGTTTTTAACTCAGCATGTAGGACTAAATGGCATATCGTTGAAATTTACTTGAGAACTCTTCAGAATCTCTTTGAAACTATATCAAAACTAAAATTGTTACTTGGGTTCTTTGGGCATACCGAAGGCACCAAAAAAGTTTCAGCCGGATTAAAAAATACAAAAATTAAAATTGAAGAAAAAAGATCGATTTCGTAGAGAATTGCTCAGTAGTCTTCGTCACCGTCATCGATACTTCATTTTTTCCCCCAGCCCGATAAGATTCCGAGGAACAGATAGCCGGGTTCGATCACTTGTTGCGGGCACCGGGAATCGCAAGTGTTGTGAAGTTCTGCCACGTTGGGTCCTTCGACGCGATCTGCCAAGAAATCGACCGATTTTCACAGTGTCCTCCGGATCAACCGAGTGTCCGACCGGAGAGCGTAAAATCGTTCGCATACTTTTCGTTCCGGCCGGTTCTGGTCGATCAACGTCGATCGCGCCGCCACCACCGCAACATTCAGTGCAAACGACTTTGGCGACACTCTTATCTTCGGAAGGGAGTTTGCTGCGAAAGCCTCGGACGTAATAAAAATTAATAAAGAGCTTAAGACGGCATCGAAGGGGGAACCTTGGCCTAGGGGAAGGGGATGGGACGGGTGGCGACCTTGGCGATCAATTATGGAGACAAACAGAGCTTGAAGGAGGTGGGGATTTTGGTCCAGCTGTGGCTGCTGGACTAGAAGCTGCGGTGTTGTTTGTCAGTTATCGGAAGCAAGAAGCTTTGGTAATGTTTTGATCCGATAGTAAAGTGGTCCTATAAGCCGATTTCGCACATGAATGTCAAGCGGATATCGTGAGGTTGGCGTTTGTTATGCTGTGAAGTTGAGTTAAGTCTGAGGTCACATTTTGTATGTTTCCAGAATCGTTAAAGACTTAAGCTGCTCTGTTTTGATGCATGAATTTAGAACCATTCCACAACTATTGTAGGTTTGTGTTGATTGGTTGTTGAGTTATAAGTTGTTTGTTGTTTGTTGATTGTTGATTGTTAATGGTTGATTGTTGATTGTTAATTGTAGATTGTTGATTGTTGATTGTTGATTGTTGATTGTTGATTGTAGATTTTAGATTGCTGTTTGTTGATTGTTGATTGTTGATTGTTAATTGTAGATTTTAGATTGCTGTTTGTTGTTCGTTGATTGTTGTTTGTTGTTCGTTGATTGTTGATTGTTGGTTGTTATTTGTTGTTGGTTGTTTTTGTGTGTTGTTTGTTGATTGGTGATTGTTGATTGGTGATTGTTGATTGTTGATTGTTGATGGTTGATTGTTGATTGTTGATTGTTGATTGTTGATTGTTGATTGTTGATTGTTGATTGTTGATTGTTGATTGTTGATTGTTGATTGTTGATTGTTGATTGTTGATTGTTGATTGTTGATTGTTGATTGTTGATTGTTGATTGTTGATTGTTGATTGTTGATTGTTGGTTGTTATTTGTTGTTGGTTGTTTGTTGTGTGTTGTTTGTTATTTGTTTTTTTATTTGTTGTTCGTTGATTGTTGATTTTTGATTGTTGGTTGTTATTTGTTGTTGGTTGTTTGTTGTGTGTTGTTTGTTGTGTGTTGTTTGTTGTGTGTTATTTGTTTTTTTTTATTGTTGGTTGTTATTTGTTGTTGGTTGTTTGTTGTGTGTTGTTTGTTATTTGTTTTTTTTTTATTTGTTGTTTGTTGATTGTTGAATGTGATTGTTGATTGTTGATTGTTGATTGTTGATTGTTGGTTGTTATTTGTTGTTGATTGTGTGTTGTTTGTTATTTGTTTTTTTTATTTGTTGTTCGTTGATTGTTGATTGTTGATTGTTGTTTTATAGTAGTTGGTTGTAGGTTGCTGATTGCTGGTTGTTGATTATTGGGTGTTGTTTGTGTTTGTTGGTTTATAGTATTTGGTTGTTGGTTGTGGGTTGTTGGGTGGAGTTGATTTGTTATTTTGCTGAGTTGCAGAATTTTTGAGTTGTTGATTCTAGAGGTGTGACAATTGCTGAAATCTCCTTTCAATTTTGGCAAACTTTTAGTAATAACATAATAAAATGTAACCGATCAACATTACTCGGCACAATTTGAATAACCCACTAAGAGACATTGCATAATCCTCGCACACTCGCTAACGAACCGCTAAATTACCCGTTAAATTACTACCCTAATGACACCTGTTCGAATCGATAACATTGAGTATTGATCGGTGTGTTGCCTCACAAAACCCTTTCGATGAACGTGACCGAGCAATATTTCCCTGCACGCTCCCAGTAATGTACTGTATGAAATCCAATAAGTCTTTTTTTATTCTTTCTTCTCTTTCATTTCATAAATGACAGCGCACGTTTCGAACTATTTGTAGTCATCACCGGTGAAGAATTCCGCTCCCCACACCCCAAAGGTGTGCCTTATGGGCATCATCCTCCAATTTTAATAATTACAAGAGCAAAGAATTCACTCTCGAGCTCAATGATTGATTGCGTTGTTAAATCATCCGTTTGGGGTATTTTTTTTTCGGCGAGCCCATCATTTCAGTGGGAGGTTTACGACGAAGGCTCCCCCGCCGGGCCATCGAACTTTTTTTTTTCCTGAACTCAAAAGATTAACGTCCTCCGTCCTCTGTGAGTCCCGTTTTGTGAGGTCGAATGAACCCCGACGACAACGGCCGGCTTTAAATTAGCAAATATCATCAAGTCGCGTCACCAAACTTCGTTGCGGTTTAGTTTTCTTGGATATTTATCTCTCATCATACAGAATTTCTTTTAGGGTGAGTGTTGGTATTTTTGACTTTGACTGATTTTGAACTGGATTTTAATTGGACTTGGAAATTTGGACATTGAACATTGGACATTGAACATTGAACATTGAACATTGAACATTGAACATTGAACATTGAACATTTGACATTTGACATTGGTAGAGCGTCCAATTTCCCGTGGTTACAAATTTCCCGGGAAACGGGAAATTTTCAACCAATTTCCCGGGAAATCCCGGGAATTCCCGGGAAATTTTAAATATATTGAAAATTGTTCTGAACTTGGTTCTGATTAATATTATGCATCAAAATTGTATAGGCGACTTTAGTGGTTAAAATAAATGTGAAGATCAATTAACAGCTTGAATTTTTTTTTTCAAATAAAACAAATTTCTCATGTATTTTTTTATGGGAAGTATTTTTTTATCAAAGTGTTTTGACAGTGAGTAAAATGAATCGATACTCCACAATCATAAAATTTCTTTTGAACTTGCCTCTGTGACCAGTTTGAGATTGTGTGGTTTGACACATAAATTTATAATGAAAAAAAAAATCAGAAATTATGTTTTTCATGACAAATAACTTTTCTAAAACAAGTCATACTGGTTTCAGTTCTTAAACAAAATGGTAATGCTTTTCTGTATTTCCTTAAAATCTAACTTCTCATGTTTGTTTTACTTCAAACAACTGAATATTTTCAAATAATTGGAGCAGGTTTTGAATAGATATTTTTAATTTTTTGAGTGCCTCTCAAACCATACAAAGTAGTATTTCAATGATTTTTTTATGGTTTTTGTTTGTATTTTTTTTTTGTAATATCGTTAAAACCATGTAATCTTGCATAAAAATATTTGAAATATTTAACGATACCAATTCGATTTTCATCTCATTTGATTATGGTAAACAAAAAAGCTCTCTATTTTACTATGGCACTAAAGGGTTAATAATTTTTTTTAACGAAATAGCACCAACGATTCTATAAAAAGCATACCTACATTGTTGTAAATCATTTGCATTAGACAAGATCTATTTCCGTTTTTTTCAGAAATTAATAACATCAGAAATAAATGTTGATGTCAAAATTTCTTATAACCTGATACATAAACTAAACAACTTTTCGTTTAATATTTTTTTCAAAGCATTTTCAAAAAATGGTTCCAAGAGGTTTAGAAAATGTATACTTCCGCAAGAATTTCGGGAATTCCCGGGAAATTTAGAAATTTCCCGGGAAACGGGAAATATTTTTTTCCGGGAAATCCCGGGAATTCCCGGGAAATTTTTTCCCGGGACGGGAAATTGGACGCTCTAGACATTGGACTAGGACATTGGAAATTGAACATTGAACATTGAACATTGAACATTGAACATTGAACATTAAACATTGAACATTGAACATTGAACATTGAACATTGAACATTGAACAATGAACATTGAACATTGAACATTGAACATTGAACACTGAATATTGAACATTAATCATTGGACATTGGACATTGGATATTGGACATTGGACATTGGAAATTGGAAATTGGAAATTGGAAATTGGAAATTGGAAATTGGAAATTGGAAATTGGAAATTGGAAATTGGAAATATGAAATTGGAAATTGGAAATTGGAAATTGGACTTTAGAGTTGGATATGATCTTGAACTTCCAAAACCACAACCCTCCACCATCGATTCCAGTACGAATCTTATGCGCCAACTTCACAAGAACTGCCCGCAAACCGCGAAACCGGTTCACAACAAGAGTTCCCGAGCAAATACGACACACACAAACTGTGCGAAATTTGCATGAAACCCAGCTCGGACAGCTCGGATTGCGGAGATGATGATGGCTGCGAGTTATTTTCGGCCCCGTGATGCCACAGCCTGTGACAGAGAAAGAAAGAACTTGTTTCTGCGGGCCGCTTCAGAGGGTTGAATATCATTTCACGAACCAAGAAGAAGGTGTCTCCGCGGAATTCATAACATAGATCTGGAGCTTTCTTCTCCCTGTCAACCCGGGAGGTTCTGGGACGGGGCATGATTGATTGGTTCTCGGTTGTCTAAATGGGTATTGATGGCTGACTGCTCGAAATGGGTCACGACTTACAAAGTTTGATTGGTTGTTTCCCAAAGCGATGCCGAATGGAATTCCCGGCGCTCAATTGTGTCATTTGTTTTTAGGAACTGCTCTGTCAAGAAAGTGGATGAAAGCTTACCTGAAACAGAAGGAAAGAAAGAGAATTCATTAGTCATAAAAATTTAAAAGATTTAGAGCAGGTGAAAAATTAACCCCTTTGAACCCCAAAACAACTTTGAGTTAAACGTTCTTCACGAACATCGGGCATAGTTTAGTTCAAACTGCACACGATGAGCGTGATGTTAAAAGCTTTTTTTTTTATTTATTCGGCAGCTTGTTACCCTTCGACCTCGGCCGGCAATAAACCATACAGTGCAGTGCACAGTACATTTCGGGGGGCTCTTCTTTTTCGGTGGGGTAAAAACGACGTCATCCCGTTAAAAGCTCGTTGCCTTTGTGTGCAAATCAGTGTCGAGTTTAACATAACCCGGGTACAGTAGAAGTCGTGCTTAGAGTTAGAGGACTGTGTTACAGATTTGTTTGAAACATTCAGAGGTCACGGAAGTCATGATGGTCCGTGTTTAGGTTGACTTATTGACAATTTGGCCTCGTTGGTCTAATGTGGTCTAACAAGCTCCATTTAAAATTTACCAAGAAAAAATACACAAATTAAGGTGAAATGGTAAATCAGATAAAATCATAGGTCACCATCGAACTGGCCCAGAGCTTTCACCATCATTAAATCGAGTTGACGTCTCGTCCTCGTTTCGAGTAATAAAATTCGCCAAGTAAAACCCGCAAAAACATTCCTTCAACAAGAGACGATGCTCATCTTCATCATTCCCGGAAAATCTGCAAGCTTTCTAACCGCTAACAACCTCGGCGTAACTAAAGTATCCATTAATCCGTTTGCCATTAGCGGGAGGATCATCCCGTCCGTGCGCGACTTCGTGATTAGTATCGTCCGTGAAATCGTAAAAGTTCAACGCAAATCGTCGTGCCGGGGCGAAATTATAGAAATCAACCCGCGGTGGATCATCGCTAGGAATGTCCGACTCTCGTGGATTTTAAGGGATACTTGGGTGTTTTCTCCCCACTTCTCGCTGTCGATTTTAAAGACCCAAATACCGTTGGTTCGAGTTCTTTAAACCCCACCGCGCGCCGCGTGAGAATGCCACATCAGAAGCACTTCACTGCTCTAGAAGAAGAGTGTGTCTTCTCCGCCTGTCGTGGCCGATCATCATCATCAAGATTGTTGTTACTTACTTTGGATTTTATTGTTTTTGTGTGCCATTATGGAGGAAAGAGGGGAGGGGGGGTCCAATCCACAATCCCAACAGCATCCCAGAGTCCAAATCCGACCGTTACTAGTTACCCATAAACACATAAAACAAACAAATAAAAGTCCCGGAGAAATGGTGCAGACGGAACGACCTGAAGAAAAGTGGTTCTTTGCGCGGCATTGCCGACGTCGATCAATCGATGGTTCTTCATTAGGTCGATTGAAAGTCTCGTCGTCGGGTTGAACTCTTGAAGCGCCAATTCCGCGTTCTACTTTTCTCTTCTTCTAGTCAGCTATGGTAAGGCACGATCTGTGCCACTAGGAAGGCCATTTAAGGGGGAACCTCTTCAGGGGTTGGCCTTTGGGAGAAAACTTTATGGGAAACCGGAGCATACCGACGCGGCAGACGGCCCGACATCATGTTCCGTTAGCTTCCTTGTTCTGGCGGGAGGCATTTGTGTGATCTTAATTGAGTGCGCACAAGCATGGCATTGGGTTGGACAGAGAAGTGGGTTCGCATTCATTACAAATTGGCGAAATCGAATTGAACCTCTACCATTGAGCTAAAATTTTCATTTTTGTATTCATAAGAGAAAAAAAAATAACCTCAATTAAATGTTTTTGAGATTTTAAGAATAAATTTTAATCTTACTAGGTAGTTAAATCAGAAAATAATACATCTCTGAAAATCGCGCTTTCTCCAGTTCGTCGCTTGCGAGCAATTATACTCAACCGAGTGAGTCCCTTAATCGTCTGCGTTGTCAACTCTCATGGTTCCGACGTGTTCCGGAGTTGTTCTGCCTCAGGACACACACACGCACCTAAGTTGCCAGGGTCTGCCAGGGACATCAACTGCAGTCGGCTTGATAAACATAACAGTATCTGTAGCGGAATTCCTGGCCAAACTAGATCGCTGGGACGTTCGACTCGGTGGTGACTCCCTGTTCGAACAGCTGCTGCTGAAGAAATGAGGTTGATTGCGCGCCACTTTCTGCCCGGCCTGGAACCAGTTGCGGAGTTTACCCCGCGGAGTCATGCAATATTTAGATTATGCGTCGTTTTACAATCGCAGGAAATATGAATGCTAATCTTGTTTCTAAGACGTGGACGCCCTTCTCGTAGCAAGCCCCCCCCCTCCCCTCCGCTTGGTCTCTCCCGGACCGAACAAAGACCTGTTTAGACAGAGCAACTCAATTTCCACTGCCACTAGCAGCAGAGATCTTGCCGAAGAAAAGAGGTCGGGAAAATATCAAAGTTGGAGGGAACGGTGTGTGCAATTTGCGCTATTGAAGACCTGGACGGAACGGCCCGAGACCCGTAGGTGGAAAGTGAGGGGCAAAACATAACTCGATAATGGCTAAAGGATATGAGAAGGTCGTTCATTTACTCTTGCGAGTGGAATTTTTTTTTTTTTTTTTGAATTAAATATACTTTATTGAATCATTCTTATAATAATTACATTTGGTTTACATAATAAGTGGTCAGCTGTGGCTCTTCAGCTTAAGTTTGCTTTTCGTGATTCAAACACTGTTCATTTTCATAACTTTAAAAGTATATGATTTATCATTTTTGTAACACTAGGTACAATGAGGAAAAAAAAAATGTTAAGAAAACATAACCTAACCTAAAACTAACTTAAACTAACAACAAACTAAACCAATCCTTGAATCAAGGGGTATTCAGAAATAGCACATTTTTCCCTGAATTTCAAACATTTTTCTTGAATCTTCTGATCCAACATTTTTACTTCTGCTAATTCATGAACCTCACTTGATCTTGTCCAGCCAGGAACATTCAAAACCATTTTGAGTACCTTGTTTTGGACACGCTGGAGCTTCAATTTATGAGTTCTAGCGCAACACTCCCAAACAGGTACTGCATACTCAATAACGGGATAAATTATTTGTTTGTAAACTGCTAACTTATTTTTCAAAGATAGCTTTGATTTTCTGTTAATTAAAGGGTACAAGCACCTGATGAGAATGCTGCACTTGTTCAATATTTTGTCTACATGCTGTCGAAACAAAAGTTTCGAGTCAAGTATGAGACCTAAATAGACAACTTCCTTTGACCAGGGTATTGAAACATCATTCATTTTAATCAAAACATCATCCTTTGGGGCAAATCTGGCCGATTTGGAAAGTGGAAAAATGATGGTTTGAGTTTTGGCTGCATTTATGCGAATTTTCCAGTCGCCAAAGTATTCGGAAAGAACGTCAAGACCCTTCTGAAGACGGCCAACTAAATATCTGGTTATTTTACCCTTATAAATAACGGCAGTGTCATCAGCAAAAAGTGACAACACACCATTACCAGGAAGAGTAGGCAAATCAGATGTAAAAATATTGTACAGAAGTGGGCCAAGAATACTTCCTTGGGGAACCCCAGCATCAATGTTGAATAATCCAGAAGCAATCCCATTCAGAAAAACCTTGAACGATCTCTCCGAAAGATAGTGCTGGATAATTTTGATAAGATACATTGGAAAACCGTATAAATACAGTTTATGTATCAAACCATCATGCCAAACATTGTCAAAAGCCTTCTCAACATCCAACAAAGCCATAGCAGTTGATTTAGACTCAAGCTTGTTCTGCTTGATGATTTTAGTTACTCTCGTAAGCTGATGAGCAGTATTATGTCCCTTTCGGAAGCCAAACTGCTCGTTCAAAATTATATTATTATCGTTGGTAAAATCCAAAAGCCTTGAATAGATGACCTTCTCAAAGAGTTTGGACAGACTACTCAAAAGACTAATAGGACGATAACTTGTTGGCGATGTTGGATCTTTTTGAGGCTTCAAAATTGGTATGACTTTGCCCAGTTTCCAATTGTTGGGGAAGTAACCAAGTTGCAAACATTTATTGAAAATATTGGCTAGATGTTGAAAGAACTGATCACTCTGTTTTTTCAACACTAGATTAAAAATGTTATCAAAGCCAGGAGCTTTCATATTTTTCATTTGTTTAACTGCAACTTTGACTTCCTCACCAGAAACATGGGAATCTGCAGGAAATTCAAAGGTAGAGTCATTGATTGTTGAAATACTATTGGCAACTGATGTTTCTTTACGGCTGGTCATGGAAGCGCCAAGATTATGTGAACTAACAAAATGAAGCCCAAGTGCATTTGCCTTTTCCTCGGATGTAATCAAAGGAGAATCCTCAACAATAAGAGGAGGAATAGGCTTTGGTTTGTTTTTAAGAACTTTTGAAAGTTTCCAAAATGGTTTTGAATAATTCCCAAGCTGGTTTACATGTTTTGAAAATTCTTCATTTCTGATATTGTCAAGTCGGTCTTGTATGATTTTGTTCAAATTGTTAACTGAAATCTTTTTGTCATAGTCCCCAGTCCGTTGATATTGTCTCCTATAAACATTCCTAAGTCTAATCAAGTGTTTAGTATCTACGTCAATATCAGTTACCTTAAAATTAACAGGAACCTCCCGAACGTTGGCAGCCTCTGCTTGGTTGATAGCCTGCTGGATCACCTCCAGCGAACGATCAATATCGGCAGAAGTTTCCGGGTGTTGATCATAGTCGATGTTGCTGTCGACCACTTGCTGAAACTGCTGCCAGTCAACGTTGTGATAATCTTTCCGGGTTGGTTGCCGCTGCGGAGTAACGGAAGCTCCAACCTCCACAACCACCGGATAGTGATCAGAACTCAACTCTTCAAACACCTCAGGATGAGCCACGTTCTCAGCCATATTGGTAATGAAGAAGTCGATGATTGAGTGATTCCCAGACCGAGCCACCCTCGTTGGACGATCCGGACTCACAACGTTGTAGTATCCGTTTTGCAGATCGTTGTGCAGAATCACTCCGTTCCGATTCCTTCTGCTGTTGCCCCAAACTTCATGCTTCGCGTTGAGGTCACCAGCGATGATGTACTTTGCGCTCCGCCGTGTCAGCTTCTGGATATCGCCCTTCAGTTTTGCTGCTGAACCATCTCTGGCATTCACCTGACGTGGGCAGTATGCAGCAATGAAGAGTACTGGGCCAACAGAAGTGGGAATTTCCACCCCAACGGCCTCGATGATGTCCAGCTTGAAGTGTGGCAGCCGGCGTGGCTTGAGATCACGATGAACAGCGACAAGCACACCTCCTCCTCCAGAGGTGGTCCTATCGAGCTGCGTCGCGATCTTGTAGTTTTGCAGATAAACTTTTTCACCGGGCTTCAGATGAGTTTCCGTGATGGCAGCTACGTCGATCTCCTTCTCGCGAAGAAAATCCACCAGCTCTAAATTCTTCCTCCTAATGGAGCAAGCGTTCCAATTCAGCAGCTTGAGAGACCTACGATCCATACTGGATGACGAACGAGGTCAGCACTTCAATCTGCTGGGTCTTGGTTTTGCATCCACGCAGTGCAGCGGACATCTGTTTGAAAATAATGAGGAGTTCGGTTGAGGTGTAAAGATCATTACCATTTTCCTCAACTGCTGGTTCTTGGATTGGTCTTGGCTCCTGGCTAAAGCCGGGTGGTGACGGTCTCGGCTCCTGGCTGGAACCCGGCCGCGGATGATTCATCTCAGCTCTCTTCCTGGGATCCAACGGCAACGGTGCCAAGTTCGGGACGCGGCGTCGCGGTTGAAGAGGTGGAAAATTTTGCTCCACCAGGGCTGGAGGAGTTCTACGACGCTGAGGCTGATTCTTCGTCGATGCTTGCTGCCGAATTTTCACGAACTCAGCTCTCTTGGGGCACTTCCGGTCGGTTGACGAGTGCTCACCGTTGCAGTTGAGGCACTTTACCAGCGAATCTTGGATGCACTGGGATGTGATGTGCGCATCGGTACCACATTTGGCGCAACGACGCTTCAGGTGGCAGTTCTTACCTCCGTGCCCGAAACCCAGGCAGTTGAAGCATTGTGTGACGTCACGATGCACTGGTCGGTATCGCTCCCACGACACGATAATGTTGAAAACCGCTCGAATTGCCTTCAGCTCAGGAAGCGTCGTCGATCCCTTAGCCAAATGCAGCAGGTAGAGCTGGTCACGGTACTTGATGTCTTTGTTGCGTCGGCTCATTTTGTGCACGGCCAACACATCCAGTTTCAAAACTTTTAGCTCGGCAGCTAATTCCTCAACTGGCATGTCGTACAGACCTCTGACGACGATTTTGTACGGCTTATCCATGACGACATCATGGGTAAAGTACTCCGCCTCGTTTTCGGTCAAGTAATCCTTGACCAGTTGATAGTGCTGCCTGGATTGCACCAGCACCTTAAATCCGTCCTGACACAGACGAATGTTGCCTTGGAATTTCCCAGACTTGATGAGTTCAACCAGCCCCGCTCGAAAGTCGATCGTTGCTGCTGATTGCCTCACATAAAAAGGAGGCAGTTTCTCCTTTCGCTGTTTCACTTCATTCTCCTTTGCTTCCGCTACCTGGTCCTCGTCAGGCAGTCCAGCGAACTTGTTGTTCTTCAAAAGCTGCTCCTCGTGCGATGAAGAGTTCTCCTCCTCCTCATCCATCGGTACAGTACCGTCGCTCTTTTTCGTCTTTTTGCTGTTCGATGTCACTTCCAAAAGCACCTTCCTTTTGGAAATCCCCGGTTTTTGGCCATCAGTTGAGGCCTCAACCTTCCTTTTGGAAATTCCCACTTTTTTGCCTGCTTGAGCCGCAGGTAGGGCAATATTGCCGGCGTTTTGCGCCGGGACGCGACGAGTCATGTTGATTCAGACAACCTTCACCAACGAATGCTCGGATAACAATCGTCTCTTGCGAGTGGCTTCGCTTTCTTCTGGCGCGTTTTGTCTAGCGAAGGTTGATCTGCACGATCTTCGTTGTTGTCGTGGAGAGAGAACTTAGGCTCAGGCTCATCCCCGTCGTACGTCGAGGAGATGAACATGCTTATGTTTAATGTATCTTTAGACATATGTTTATTCATGGTGAATCGAAAGACTGCGGACTCAGAGTTTTTTGTAATTGGCATCTTTTTTCGATTAATTTTCAACAGTTTTCATTCTCTTCAAAAAAATTGGAAAAAAATCGAAAACTATGAGAAAAACTGGAGTATGGGTGTTGGAGGCTGTTGCAAAAAGATATTAAGGTTTTAAAAAATCCATTTTTAACAGTAATTTGCAAAAGCTATGAGAAAAAGTCAAACCAATCCTGGACGAAGGAAGACGGAATGAATTTTAAACATGTGTCTTTTTTATGTTAATAAATATATATTATTGATTTTCCAACGAATTGTAGTCTTCAATTTATTTTTGAGAGTTGAAAATGTTTTTTTTTTCAATATTTCAAGATCAGAACTACGTCACAATGGGGAAATAGTTTATACAGCCGACTCTCTGGTTGTCAATATCCAAGGGACCGTCGAGGAAGAGAATCATCAGTTTACAGAACGATGCAAAATGAAGACTCGATTGAAAATATGTTTTTCTTGGTACCCAGCTATGGGAGAGAATCATGGCAACGTCCGACAAACAAAAACAAACTAATGTCAAACACCCTTCAAAGCTTCGTTTTGCAAAGAAAAATGTCTATGCAAGCCATGAGATAGTGACAATATTGACAACCGGAAGAGATTTTTAAAGCAAACAGTATCCAAGGGACCGTCGAGGAAGAGATCCTTCAAGCAAGAGAAAATATCGAGGAATAAAGACAATCGAAGTATGCAGTTTGAAGGGACTGAAGAATTCATCGATAGATGGAGCAATATTGATATCGAGAAGATCGACAGCCAGAGAGTCGACTTTAAATTACAAGCCTTACCCGACAAACTTCGTTCTGCGTTTTTTTCGGTTGTTGACGTTTTTAACTTTTTCGCTTATTCAGCCTCCTGTGATCTAAATTTGATTTTACATAACTTTTCTCATAAAATCTGCAGATTTTCCGGAATCGGTATCAGAGTGGCCAAAGTGTCAACTTATTAGCGTAAAAACCTTCCTTGAGCTTATACGAACCCAACGCAACATAAAGCACGTCGATCCGACGCTCCGCATTGAACTGATTCGCGTTCGAACAAAACCGTCGAAATTTTTTATATATATAGATATAATTCTAAAGGATTTCTATTGACCTCTGTCAGTCTCCAGCCATCTGCCACGCTTTTTCCGGGCTTTTTCCTAACATTTTGTGAACTGAATTGAAATATTTCGTTGGGGTTCTGTTGCAACTTCCCAATCAATATTCATTGAATTACTTTAATAACATTTATGCCAATATTTGAACATAACTAAAGATTTCAAACCCATGTTGACTAGTTTTCATTAAAATTATTCCAAAAGTAAAGCGTGAAACTAACTAAAAAAGAAAAAAAAAGCTGTTCATTACAAAACAGACCGTAAAGGAGGTATGTATTAGACTATGGCAAACAAACAAAAAACTCGCACTTTTTTGTATTTGACAGTTTGCCAATGCAGGAAAACAAACAAAGAAGACAAACTGCCGAACTGACAAAAAAATTGTTTGTGTGTTTCATTAAACTAATATCCAATTACAAATTTGAGCATTACAAAATGCTTAATTTGAACAATTTAAACAGAAACCTAATTAAATGTTCATAAGATTTTTGTAAAAAATGCTCTTGCCGATTCAATAGAATTTATCAATTAAAACAGAAAAGAGTTCGCAGAATTTTTTCTCAAAATATAATATCACCATTTGTTTAATTTTAGCAGAAATAAACGCAATTTTGTAAAATTAATAGCAATTTTCTCAAAAATCCTCGATTTAAGTTCTCTTAACATCCAAGCACTCGAACGCTAAGTTCGAGTAAAAATCTTGACATAGAGACCGTCAAGAATTATTGTTTTCAAGCTAATCTCCTCATTTTTAAGTTGAAAAAAAAACATAAAAATCAGCCCATTCTTTAAAATAGCCATTTTATCAAAATTTTGCAAAAGAGTTGAAGAGCCGTTCAAAAGAGCCGCTCATTTTAATGAGCGAGCAAAAATTAGTGGCTCCTAAAAAAGAGCGGGTCATGAATAAAATTCTTCTTGGTTCTAAAATTCATGAACAACAATTCAAGATTAAGGGAAAAATATTGTTCTTCTTGTGTTCAATAGCTTCGGAAGCAATTAATGTCGTTGAATGCTACTCTCTTTCAACATAATTCACAATTTAGTCGCTTCCAAAAAAGGAGAAATCCCATTTTGTTGGCTTTTAAAAGCGGTCTTTTAAGCGCTCAAACGGCGCCAATAATCGAAAAATCACGCAAAATCACTCACACGCTCACAAACTCTTAAAGCGCAGTTTACCGTTGATCCAGATTGCCATCGACTAAAAAAAATAACCTCCCAAGATCTTCGGGGGCCTCATAATTACTAATTGCTTTGACACAGTTGTGTTCCCATCGGTCGACGAAATTCAGAGAAAAAGCGGGCAGCCGCCATCAACCATTCAACCTTGAGAGGCATTTCTTTTGCTCGTCTCTCTCTCCTCTTTACTGTTTATGTTTTTCACGTGAGTACCCTCTCAGCGCTCCCTTCCCTTCCTCTTGATCGAGAGCGGAGATCGCCACTTTGTTACATTTTTTTTTGCGCGATCGCACGCGGCATGTTGACCCCCACCGTTGATTGACTCCATCATGTAACAGTTTATGGACTTGGTACTGTTCTTGGAGGAGAAAGCGAAAAAATTTGGAGCCAGAAATTGCGCGAGAGTTGTTTCGCTCTGAGGGGCAACATATAGTTTAGTTGAAAATTTGGGTAATTTGAGTATGTTACTGTTCAGGAATATTTTAGGATTTATCATGTCTTCTAGAAGTTGTTGAGCTTGCCAATCCAAGCAACTTTGTCGAGAATACAAAAATTTATCTCGCAATCTACGCCTTCTACGATCAAATTTAGAGAAAGCATCTGAGCAAACCTTCAAAAATCAGTTTTTAAATGTAGCAATTCAGGGTTAAGTTTAAGAGAAAAGTGATGTTACCAATTTTAAGCGTAATAAACGGTCGTGTTTGAATGATGGCGGATAATCTGGAGTGTTCCTTGAAATTTACTAAAATCAATTACGCCAACGAGTAGAGTAACTTTTTGTGAACATTTCTGTTTATTTTTACTTTTAATAAAAGTTATGCTATTCCTTTTACAAGCATTAAAAAAAAAGTTTCCCAAATGCATTCTAATCAGTCGAGTGCATTGGGCCACACCCATTTTCCTATTTTCAGCTTAGTTCTTTTTTCTTCCAGCGCTCTGCTTAGTGCTGCCAAAATTGATGAAATTTTTAGCAAACACTCACGAAAAGTAGCATTTATAGAAGAAATTTCCTGGCACCACTGGCTCACTCCAACAGGCGCTGCTGGTGGTGTTGGTGGCCACCTTTTGTTCTTTATTTGCCTTCGCTTCTCGCTCGGTTTTCTTCAGCCTCTGATTGGAATGGGTCGTCAAAAGTCAAACGTCAAAAGGCTTGGCGCGTTTGTTTTTTTGATGGCGCTTGCTAATTATTTACATGTTTCGGGATTATTTTTCAAGTGAGTGACTAACTCATGTTCAAAAGAACGTGTTGCCGGTAGTTGGAAGCAATTTTATATCTTAAGCGCTTTGAAAACGTTAGCGCAAGTGAAAAGATATTGATGGCGACTTTCATAAAGCAGTTAACCTCTCATCCTTGCGTGTGGTTGTGTGTGCCATCAAAATGATGGGAAATGGTCTCGCAAAAAAAGAAATTATGATCAAAAGTGCATTAAATTTGATATTTTCGGCCAGTAAATTGCATAAATTTGCGAGCTTACTTGAGGAGGTGCTGTTGCTGGTAAGTTTATAGCCTAAATAGTATTTTTGGAGCTTTAATCGAGCATCAAACTCTCCATATGACAAAGATAGGTGTTTGATTAGAAAGGGCATATATATCCCCTATTTGTCTGTAATGTCGATGTCGGTGAAGTCAATACTGCTTGAGGATCTGAAGTCGAAGTTGATTAGTGCTAAGAAGCTGGGGTCGAAGTCGGGAAAAATGTATATTTATTTGAGTTTTGCTGGTGAATTCAAGACCTTTTTGAGAACTCGGGTTGGTATCGACAGCTAACAAGCTTGTAGGTAGATTAATCGAAGCTGTTTTAACCCATCTGGATGATCACCACGACCGTCCCCGTAATCGTTCAGCTCTCCAATTTCTATAGTGTTTCATTATATTATGATTGTGTGCCCGTTTGTGCCAAACTCAGTCAACATAGTTGAACGCAATGATGTTCAGAATGCGGAGAACTTTGAGAGGGTGGAAGGAGAGTGGGGCGGGGGGTGTCCACCCCTTTTATCAGCAGGAGGGAATCAATTCTCATCGGGTCGCCCATGTAAGGCCAGAGCAATTATTTCCTGATTCTGATTTATTACGGCAATTAGTGCACCACGGTGTAATGTGCCGTTGATGGCAATTTCTTCGACGGCGACCATGATGGCCACAACAATGTTGGCCCCAATCGCCGCGATCAACCACCTCCCGATTGGGTTCCCAGGGCTTTGGCGCTCCGTTCCGTTATCGGGATGATCCCAGCCATGGGTGATCGGGTGCAAATATAAAAAAGACCTCGCTCAATGGCGAGGTAGCTTATAATTACCGCTGCTATGGCACTATGAATCGAACTTTGTAAAGGTACAAGTCACCATCGCGGCAGTAGTAGTTTGTGAAAAGCTCTTCAGACGGAGGGAAAAAGGGGGACGATCCGCTTACTAACCTAAATTGTACCCCGGACTAATCGATGGTAATCGAGGTTTCTCACCGCGTTAGAGATCGATATCAAATAGATGTGGGGTAATTTAAGCTAACGATTAGTTTTGAGCGTTGAGAATAAATAAATTACAAATTTTAAGGTTAAATTCAGAAATAAGGTAGTTGTTTGAAGTTTATGTCGTATCGAACCTGACCGACTTCTTGAGAATAATTTCTCCTTGAAGCTAAATAACATAACTTGCCAACAAAATTTCCTTCTAAATTTATTGCCCAGCTTGATTGAGAGAAACCACCGGTCATTATTTTTTATTACATTCATAATAAGTAACGACGACGACGATACTCTGCGTGGCTAGCCAATTTTTCTGGGAGCAGACGGGCACGACGCGGGCCGCACATATTTAGGTCACACACATTTTTCCTGAAAGTGCACCACCGGAAGGCTCCAGCAGACAGAGCCAGACGGCATGACCGCGAGGAGCACACGGTTCCTGGACCGCCGCCGTTCAAGGATGATTGGTGGCTTGGCGTTTACTACACTCAGTTTCACTTCAAATGGACAAAATGATGTTAACAAACAAGGTATTTGAAGTTGAGCTTTAAAACGAAACGGAGTGTAAGGAAGTCCCTATCACAAAGTTTCATCTTTCGTTAGTCGCTCGCGGAAAAAAAGCCGGCTAATTTTGCATTCGAGAAAAATGCCAGTCCTAACCTTATTTTTCAACTGCCATTTGAGAGCGCGCCTTCGAAGTTGCGGTAAGGTTAGGTGATCCTCGACAGATTCCATACCTCTACAGCAGTCTAGAATCGATCGAGCTGGAATGCCGCTCTGAGGAAGATTAATATTACGTGGTGGTGCCGGCATTGCAGGGCACGCCAGGGTCGAGGTGGTTCGATTAGGGTTCGATTCCGAAGGGGCCTGGAGGCGACCTATTAAAGTCCACTTAGGTTGTAGAATGGATCAGGGGGAGAGATCAACCTAGGTCTCGCCTATCAGCAGGTATTACGAAATGATTGAAGATCCTCCTTCACAAGAGCACGAGTCGATAACTACTTTGGGGGGTACAGGGAAAATGTACGATTGCTTCCTGGTTGTGATCCATCGATCATGATCTTGAACCCAAATTGTTGGGCTGTGGTCGGTCCGATCGATCATTAGGTCGCGACTGCGGCGAGGGAAGAGTACAAAATTAGAACCTTTTCCCCCCTCTTAGATAGGTTGTGTTTTCTTTCAGCAATAAACGAAATTTAAAGAGCCTTGGTTGAGTTGTCTTGAGAGCGTTGAGAGTTTGAGGACAGTGGCTTAGAATGAACTCAGAACAAAAAACAAAAAACAAAAAACAAAAAACAAAAAACAAAAAACAAAAAACAAAAAACAAAAAACAAAAATCAAAAATCAAAAATCAAAAATCAAAAAACAAAAAACAAAAAACAAAAAACAAAAAACAAAAAACAAAAAACAAAAAACAAAAAACAAAAAACAAAAAACAAAAAACAAAAAACAAAAAACAAAAAACAAAAAACAAAAAACAAAAAACAAAAAACAAAAAACAAAAAACAAAAAACAAAAAACAAAAAACAAAAAACAAAAAACAAAAAACAAAAAACAAAAAACAAAAAACAAAAAACAAAAAACAAAAAACAAAAAACAAAAAACAAAAAACAAAAAACAAAAAACAAAAAACAAAAAACAAAAAACAAAAAACAAAAAACAAAAAACAAAAAACAAAAAACAAAAAACAAAAAACAAAAAACAAAAAACAAAAAACAAAAAACAAAAAACAAAAAACAAAAAACAAAAAACAAAAAACAAAAAACAAAAAACAAAAAACAAAAAACAAAAAACAAAAAACAAAAAACAAAAAACAAAAAACAAAAAACAAAAAACAAAAAACAAAAAACAAAAAACAACAAACAACAAACAAAAAACAAAAAACAAAAAACAAAAAACAAAAAAACAAAAAACAAAAAACAAAAAACAAAAAACAAAAAACAAAAAACAAAAAACAAAAAACAAAAAACAAAAAACAAAAAACAAAAAACAAAAAACAAAAAACAAAAAACAAAAAACAAAAAACAAAAAACAAAAAACAAAAAACAAAAAACAAAAATCAAAAAACAAAAAACAAAAAACAAAAAACAAAAAAACAAAAACAAAAGACAACAGAGACAACAGAGACAACAGAGACAACAGAGACAACAGAGACAACAGAGACAACAGAGACAACAGAGACAACAGCCAACATAAAACAAATAATACATAACGTCATTATTCGAATTTCTGGACGGTTCGAAACCCGGACACCTTATTTTATTTGGATTTAAGTTCGCATTGTGAATGTCAAAACTGTGTTATTTGATGAATTCTAACATCAACTTTCATTTAAAGTTTGTTTGAACACTGTAGTTAATGCCAAAACAATAAAATAAAGTAAAATTTTAAGTTTACCAAAAATGTGAAACATTTCACTGAAATATTTCATAGGCGTCCGAAGCACCAGTGAGCCAAAGAAAAAATTTATGGTTTTGATTTACTTAAAATCTATCAAATTTTGATATAAAATATCGATTGTTTTGATGGTAACAAGTTATTTGAGACCTAAAGAATGCCATTCACTAACGTTTCAGTCCAATTTTTTGTGATTCATAAGCAAATTCGAGTGTCCGGAGTTCGAAGCAAAAGTGTCCGGATTTCGAATCAGCTTTTATCAGTGTCCGGGATCGAAGCACAACAAGTCATTTTAATTTTAAAATTTTGATGGAAAATTGTTAGAAAGACATATTTTGCATTCATTTTCTTAAAAGTGACTGTTTATACATAATGCGATTTTTAAAGTTTTCAACCTGCTCTTCCTCCTCAAAATCTACTTCTCTGCTCGATGCGTGGGAGGAAATTCAGACCCCCCTTTAACTCTGTTGTTGTTGATGTTGATGATGTTTTGCATTGCGAACGAGGTTTGCTCTCTTTCCCTCTAAGGTTGCAACGTACTTCAAAATAGTATAAATTTCATTAACGTAACTGTAAAACAACTGTTAAAACAAAGCCCGACGAGACTTTTTTTCTTCTTCTTTCTCCCATCGCTGCCAATCGCCTCAAACACTCGCATCAAAGTGTTTGTGTTGTTGTTTTTGTTTGGCGATGAAAAGTGGTCAAAACATTGTCTGGCTGTGTGAGTGTTGAGAGGGGGAGTCGCGGTTTGCTTTTCAATGCCAATTTGAACGCTTGGAGGGTTCTTCGGAGGCCTCGTTAGGCGCTCGTTGCATCGGTTGGAGGTCACCGAGATGGGAAATCCCCCTGGGTGAGCGGGGTCTTGGCCAACTTCTCTCTGGTGGTGAAATGGGAAAATTGTGTTCAGGGCGAGGCGAGGGTGGACGGGTAGATAGACAGGGCACCTAATAAGACCCCTTAGGGGGAAATGGGCTGAAGTGTTGTTGACACAAATGGAGATTCCGTGTCGGTAATTAGTTCTTTCCCTTTCTGGTTTGTTAACGCTGGAATGGGGAGGTTTGGATTTTGATGATTCGGGTTGTGCTGAGCTTAGTGACCTACATTTCTGGTATTTATTTGAGCGGATTTCTTTTTTGTTGCAAACTGTTGAACAAGTGTGTTAAAATAAAGAAATATTAATAATATTTACAGTAACGTATTGTGGAGATTGTTCAGAGACTACCTATGAAAACAAAATCAAATAGAATAAAGATTAAAAGATACAATTACTTCTTTAAGTCACACCAAACTAATTGCACAACACCAATCACCGCGCTAATTCCCGACCAGATTGCATCGAGACCACCCCCGCAGCGAACGCAATTGCAACGCTGCAACAATTAAACCACAAGCAAAAAATAAGTGAGAGACATCATCGCGTTCAGCGACGAACTCTGGCCCCATCTTGAAATCCTTGAAATTGTTTTCGTTCGCTCCGCGATCATCACCCACATGCCAAAATCACACAAAAAATAAAATTAAAGAGTTGAAGTCACTTTCACACCTACGACTTCGAACTTCGATCGACTTAGTGTTTCAGTATTGGTGCACGATCAACTGCACAGTATTTGTGTGTAGCAGCGAACACAGGTGGGCGTGTGCCTTCCAAGGTTGTTCGCCACGAGCGAAATCGTCCACTATCGATGTTCAGCTCTCGATCTCTGGTCATGTGTTTCCAAACGACCTTTTCCGATATCTGTACGAGCTGAAGTGATGACGAGGTACTTCGCAACGACTTGACCCCTTTTTCATTACAGCTCGCACAACTTTTAGCAACCCACATTAGAAGCGGCTGTTGGTGTTGAAGATCATGACGCTCTGTAGAGGTAACAGCTGTTGTGGAGTCTGTAGTCGGTACTGGTAACTACAGTATCGGTACAACTATGAGCATGCATATTATTTAATTATAGATACGCGGCCGCTTTTCGTGCACGTTTCCAAGTTGAAGTCTCTACCGCTTCATAACAGATCATAGCGTTACTGTTGTTGACTTCTGGAGCTCGTTTTCAAATAGTCGTAAGTGTTTTTCAAGTTTCTACATTTCTTTATCAGAAATTTCTGAGATGTACGTCATTTTAAAAGCCCAGCCAAGAACCTCAACCAAGTTGAAGTGGGAGAGCACTCCGAAAGGTAGGTCGCGAGCTACCCTTTCGCGAGGTTTTGTTTTGCTTTGGCTTTTCCGAAGCGCTCGGCGTCGTTGGGGTGCAGGCCATTAGGGCGAACTAGACGGCTTCTATGAAGCTTCGGCGGTGGTGGGTGATGCCCGCGGGGGGGGGGGGGGCAAAATGCTTCAAATGGTATGGCACACACTAGCGTTAGTTGGAGTTGGGAGACTAAACGTTGGGTGATTTAAATTTTTATTACAAAAATAGATTTTACTTAAATGAATGAAAGGTATGTGTAATTTATGGAAAAAGGAAATGAATAAAAAAAATGAATAATATTTTTTTTATATTTTTTTTTGAGTTAGTTGTTTGCCAAATCCGATAAACAGAAAGTAGGATCTAATTAGATGATTTAAAGATGCAGTGATAACAAACAGTTCTTGTTCCTGATGTGAAAATAAATTGTCGTGGGCAGATGATTTGTTTACACTTCATCTTTAGCTTTTTATAGGTTTTACTTTATGGCTGGACATCATTTTCATCTTCGTAAATAAAACGATTCAACATGAATTTTAATCGGAAAAATCGCAAAAAAATCACACTGCATCGATTTTCGACGATTCGTCGGCAAGTCGGAAAATCGACATGTTGTCAAGTTGAGCTTCGAATACTGGCGCGAGAATGCTGGCGCATATATTTTGTGGCTCGAGATATACTCGTTTGTAGTAGCTTGTCTACCGATGTTTCCTACAACTCGTTAGATATCGTAGCTTTTCGGTTTCTTTTTTCGGTCCGTTTTTGCATAACTGTCCATTGTTTACGAGTTTTCATTGCTCGCGACGCCAATGGCTATCCACCTAAGGTCTTGCGGTTGAGTGTGTAGTGGTGCGGTTGTAAAAATAGCTTTCTCTGACTCTGTCACTTTCATAGAAGCTGAATGGTAAACTTCCGTAAACGGTAAACGCGATTCACTTGTACCTCGGTTTTGCTTTGATTTTTTGTTTCGTGTCTTGCTATGCTCGCGTTTGTCATAAACACTTGTTTGATTAAGAACTTGTACGATTAAAAATATTCTTACGGTGAAAATTGCGTTTTGCCTTCCTCACTGAGGTAAGGCTATAATCCTGCTCTAAAAATGAACTTCGTATAAAAACGTCGTAGACCCACCTTCATGTATACATATCGACTCAGAATCGAAAACTGAACAAATGTCTGTGTGTATGTGTGTGTGTATGTGTGTGTGTATGTGTGTGTGTATGTATGTATGTGACCAACAAACTAGCTCATGTTTCTCGGCACTGGCTGAACCGATTTGACCCGAACTTGGTGCATTCGACTTGGTTTAGGGTCCCATAGATCGAGTTTTATACAGATTGAAGTTTCGATAAGTAGTTCAAAAGTTATGTATAAAAATGTGTTTTCACATATATTTGGATCTCACTTAACTGTATGTAAACTATGTCCGGGTCCATCATCCGACCCACCGTTGGTTAGGTTATCAAAAGACCTTTCCAACTAGAGTGCAAAACATTGAAGATCTGGCAACCCTGTTTCGAGATATGGCCACTTAAGTGATATTGATATACTTTTTTGAAGCCGGATCTCACTTAAATGTATGTAAACTATGTCCGGATCCATCATCGGCCCCATCGTTGGTTAGGTTATCAAAAAACCTTTCCAACGAGTCTAAAACATTGAAGATCTGGCAACCCTGTCTCGAGATATGGCCCCTTAAGTGATATTGATATACTTTTTTGAAGCCGAATCTCACTTAAATGTATGTAAACTATGTCCGGATCCACCATCCGACCTATTGTTGGTTAACTTATAAAAAAAACTTTCCAATGAGCCCAAAACATTGAAGATCTGGCAACCCTGTCTCAAGATATGGCCACTTAAGTGATATTGATGTACTTTTTTGAAGCCGGATCTCACTTAAATGTATGTAAACTATTTCCGGATCCACCATCCGACCTATTGTTGGTTAATTTATCAAAAAACCTTTCCAATGAGTCCAAAACATTAAAGATCTGGCAACCCTGTCTCGAGATATGGCCACTTAAGTGATATTGATGTACTTTTTTGAAGCCGGATCTCACTTAAATGTATGTAAACTATGTCCGGATCCACCATCCGACCCATTGTTGGTTAGGTTATCAAAATACCTTTCCAACGAGTCTAAAACATTGAAGGTCTGGCAACCCTGTCTCGAGATATGGCCACTTAAGTGATATCGATGTACTTTTTGGAAGTCGGTTCTAAAAAATAGATGAAACTTGTGTACAGCCATTGTTGTGAGGAAGGCTCCAACCACATAGGTGGATTAAGTTAGTTTTTAATTTCTTTTGGAAAACATACCATTTACGATACTTTGCTTTCATCATAAGATTTTGCCTTCCTCACTGAGGTAAGGCAATAATCCTGCTCTAAAAATGAACTTCGTATAAAAACGTCGTAGACCCACCTTCATGTATACATATCGACTCAGAATCGAAAACTGAACAAATGTCTGTGTGTATGTGTGTGTGTATGTGTGTGTGTATGTATGTATGTGACCAACAAACTAGCTCATGTTTCTCGGCACTGGCTGAATCGATTTGACCCGAACTTGTTGCATTCGACTTGGTTTAGGGTCCCATAGATCGAGTTTTATACAGATTGAAGTTTCGATAAGTAGTTTAAAAGTTATGTATAAAAATGTGTTTTCACATATATTTGAATCTCACTTAACTGTATGTAAACTATGTCCGGGTCCATCATCCGACCCACCGTTGGTTAGGTTATCAAAAGACCTTTCCAACTAGAGTGCAAAACATTGAAGATCTGGCAACCCTGTTTCGAGATATGGCCACTTAAGTGATATTGATATACTTTTTTGAAGCCGGATCTCACTTAAATGTATGTAAACTATGTCCGGATCCATCATCGGCCCCATCGTTGGTTAGGTTATCAAAAAACCTTTCCAACGAGTCTAAAACATTGAAGATCTGGCAACCCTGTCTCGAGATATGGCCCCTTAAGTGATATTGATATACTTTTTTGAAGCCGAATCTCACTTAAATGTATGTAAACTATGTCCGGATCCACCATCCGACCTATTGTTGGTTAACTTATCAAAAAACCTTTCCAATGAGCCCAAAACATTGAAGATCTGGCAACCCTGTCTCAAGATATGGCCACTTAAGTGATATTGATGTACTTTTTTGAAGCCGGATCTCACTTAAATGTATGTAAACTATGTCCGGATCCACCATCCGACCTATTGTTGGTTAACTTATCAAAAAACCTTTCCAATGAGCCCAAAACATTGAAGATCTGGCAACCCTGTCTCAAGATATGGCCACTTAAGTGATATTGATGTACTTTTTTGAAGCCGGATCTCACTTAAATGTATGTAAACTATGTCCGGATCCACCATCCGACCTATTGTTGGTTAACTTATCAAAAAACCTTTCCAATGAGCCCAAAACATTGAAGATCTGGCAACCCTGTCTCAAGATATGGCCACTTAAGTGATATTGATGTACTTTTTTGAAGCCGGATCTCACTTAAATGTATGTAAACTATGTCCGGATCCACCATCCGACCCATTGTTGGTTAGGTTATCAAAATACCTTTCCAACGAGTCTAAAACATTGAAGGTCTGGCAACCCTGTCTCGAGATATGGCCACTTAAGTGATATCGATGTACTTTTTGGAAGTCGGTTCTAAAAAATAGATGAAACTTGTGTACAGCCATTGTTGTGAGGAAGGCTCCAACCACATAGGTGGATTAAGTTAGTTTTTAATTTCTTTTGGAAAACATACCATTTACGATACTTTGCTTTCATCATAAGATTTTGCCTTCCTCACTGAGGTAAGGCAATAATCCTGCTCTAAAAATGAACTTCGTATAAAAACGTCGTAGACCCACCTTCATGTATACATATCGACTCAGAATCGAAAACTGAACAAATGTCTGTGTGTATGTGTGTGTGTATGTGTGTGTGTATGTATGTATGTGACCAACAAACTAGCTCATGTTTCTCGGCACTGGCTGAATCGATTTGACCCGAACTTGTTGCATTCGACTTGGTTTAGGGTCCCATAGATCGAGTTTTATACAGATTGAAGTTTCGATAAGTAGTTTAAAAGTTATGTATAAAAATGTGTTTTCACATATATTTGAATCTCACTTAACTGTATGTAAACTATGTCCGGGTCCATCATCCGACCCATCGTTGGTTAGGTTATCAAAAGACCTTTCCAACGAGCCTACAACATTGAAGATCTGGCAACCCTGTCTCGAGATATGGCCCCTTAAATGATATTGATGTACTTTTTTGAAGCCGGATCTCACTTAAATGTACGTAAACTATGTCTGGATCCATCATCCGACCCATCGTTGGTTAGGCAATTCAGAGGCCTTTCCAATGAGTCCAAAACATTGAAGATCTGGCAACCCTGCCTCGAGATATGGCCACTTAAGTGATATTGATGTACTTTTTTGAAGCCGGATCTCACTTAAATGTATGTAAACTATGTGCGGATCCACCATCCGACCCATTGTTGGTTAGGTTATCAAAAGACCTTTCCAACGAGTGCAAAACATCGAAGATCGGGCAACCTTGTCTCGAGATATGGCCACTTAAGTGATACTGATGTACTTTTTTGAAGCCGGATCACACTTAAATGTACACACAAAAAAATATTTCTGAATGTTACATCATTTATGATGTAACACTTTTGCACGTCATTAAACATTTAAATTTAAATGTCATTCGATGTAAATTTGCAACAAATTATACGTAAAAACATGATTTTACGTGTGATTCAACCGTTTACGTCGAATCTCAAGTTTACATCAACTGAGTGTACATGTGATTCATTTTTTCCGTGTCGAGTAAATTCACATATTTTTTCTGTGTATGTAAACTATGTCCGGGTCCATCATCCGACCCATTGTTGGTTAGGTTATCAAAAGGCCTTTCCAACGAGTCCTAAACATTGAAGATCTGGCAACCCTGTCTCGAGATATGGCCACTTAAGTGATATTGATGTACTTTTTTGAAGCCGGATCTCACTTAAATGTATGTAAACTATGTGCGGATCCACCATCCGACCCATTGTTGGTTAGGTTATCAAAAGACCTTTCCAACGAGTGCAAAGCATTGAAGATCTGGCAACCCTGTCTCAAGATATGGCCTCTTAAGTGATATTGATGTACTTTTTTGAAGCCGGATCTCACTTAAATGTATGTAAACTATGTCCGGATCCACCATCCGACCCATTGTTGGTTAGGTTATCAAAATACCTTTCCAACGAGTCTAAAACATTGAAGGTCTGGCAACCCTGTCTCGAGATATGGCCACTTAAGTGATATCGATGTACTTTTTGGAAGCCGGATCTAAAAAATAGATGAAACTTGTGTACAGCCATTGTTGTGAGGAAGGCTCCAACCACATAGGTGGATTAAGTTAGTTTTTTGTATCATTTCACTTTTTTTCTGATGTTATTAGGGTAATTCTCCGCCAACTCACACAGCAGTTGCCCCGACCCCTCTTCGATTTGCGTGAAACTTTGTCCTAAGGGGTAACTTTTGTCCCTGATCACGAATCCGAGGTCCGTTTTTTGATATCTCGTGACGGAGGGGCGGTACGACCCCTTCCATTTTTGAACATGCGAAAAAAGAGGTGTTTTTCAATAATTTGCAGCCTGAAACGGTGATGAGATAGAAATTTGGTGTCAAAGGGACTTTTATGTAAAATTAGACGCCCGATTTGATGGCGTACTCAGAATTCCGAAAAAACGTATTTTTCATCGAAAAAAACACTAAAAAAGTTTTAAAAATTCTCCCATTTTTCGTTACTCGACTGTAAAAAATTTTGGAACATGTCATTTTATGGGAAATTTAATGTACTTTTCGAATCTACATTGTTCCAGAAGGGTCATTTTTTCATTTAGAACAAAATTTTTCATTTTAAAATTTCGTGTTTTTTCTAACTTTGCAGGGTTATTTTTTAGAGTGTAACAATGTTCTACAAAGTTGTAGAACAGACAATTACAAAAATTTTGATATATAGACATAAGGGGTTTGCTTATAAACATCACGAGTTATCGCGATTTTACGAAAAAAAGTTTTGAAAAAGTTGGTCGTCATCGATCATGGCCGTTCATGGTCACCCGCGACAGACACGGACGACGAAACAAAGAGAAACGCAAAAAGTAACTTTTTCAAAACTTTTTTTCGTAAAATCGCGATAACTCGTGATGTTTATAAGCAAACCCCTTATGTCTATATATCAAAATTTTTGTAATTGTCTGCTCTACAACTTTGTAGAACATTGTTACACTCTAAAAAATAACCCTGCAAAGTTAGAAAAAACACGAAATTTTAAAATGAAAAATTTTGTTCTAAATGAAAAAATGACCCTTCTGGGACAATGTAGATTCGAAAAGTACATTAAATTTCCCATAAAATGACATGTTCCAAAATTTTTTACAGTCGAGTAACGGAAAATGGGAGAATTTTTTAAACTTTTTTAGTGTTTTTTTCGATGAAAAATACGTTTTTTCGGAATTCTGAGTACGCCATCAAATCGAGCGTCTAATTTTACATAAAAGTCCCTTTGACACCAAATTTCTATCTCATCACCGTTTCAGGCTGCAAATTATTGAAAAACACCTCTTTTTTCGCATGTTCAAAAATGGAAGGGGTCGTACCGCCCCTCCGTCACGAGATATCAAAAAACGGACCTCGGATTCGTGATCAGGGACAAAAGTTACCCCTTAGGACAAAGTTTCACGCAAATCGAAGAGGGGTCGGGGCAACTTTTCCCGATTTCGTGTGAGTTGGTAGAGAATTACCCATTAATAAACATAGACGATGTTATGAACTGAAGAAGTTCTACCACTGTTATATTCTTTTGTAAGAAAGGCTCTATCTCATCCCATGTGGGATTAAATCGGGTTTTAATTAGTTTTCCTTGATTTGAGAAATTTCATAGGAATAAGAAAATGAAGTAAATATTAGAACTTGTTTTTGAAAAATGTCATAGTTGAAACAGATCACTCATTGGAATTGGGTTTGTCTGATATGAACAGCAGACAAAATATCATTAAAAAAACTAACTTAATCCACCTATGTGGTTGATGCCTTCCTCACTTTTTACCAACAATGGGTAATATGAGTGGTTTGGACACATATTTCAGCTATTTTTTTAGGTCCAGAAAAATAAGTCCACAGATATAACTTAAGTGGTCATAACTCGAGACAGGGTTGCCAGATTTTCAATTATGTGGACTCGTTGGAAAGGTCTCTTGATTACCTAACCAACGATAGATCGGATGATGGATCCGGACATCGTTTACATACATTTAAGTGAGATCCGACTTCAAAAAAGTACATAAATATCACTTAAGTGGTCATAACTCGAGACAGGGTTACCAGATCTTCAATTATGTGGACTCGTTGGAAAGGTCTCTCGATTACCTAAGCAATCATGGGTCGGATGATGGATCCAGACATCGTTTACATGCATTTAAGTGAGATCCGGCTTCAAAAAAGTACATAAATATCACTTAAGTGGTCATAACTCGAGACAGGGTTGCCAGATCTTCAATGTTGTGGACTCGTTGGAAAGGTCTTTCGATTACATAACCAATGATGGTTCGAATGATGGATCCGGACATCGTTTGCATACATTTAAGTAAGACCCGGCTTCAAAAAGTACATAAATATTATTTAAGTGGTCATAACTCGAGACAGGGTTGCCAGATCTTCAATGTTATGGACTTGTTGGAAAGGTCTTTCGATTACCTAACCAACGATGGGTCGGATGATGGATCCGGACATCGTTTACATGCATTTAAGTGAGATCCGGCTTCAAAAAAGTACATAAATATCACTTAAGTGGTCATAACTCGAGACAGGGTTGCCAGATCTTCAATGTTGTGGACTCGTTGGGAAGGTCTTTCGATTACACAACCAATGATGGGTCGGATGGTGGATCCGGACATCGTTTACATGCATTTAAGTGAGATCCGGCTTCAAAAAAGTACATAAATATCACTTAAGTGGTCATAACTCGAGACAGGGTTGCCAGATCTTCAATTATGTGGACTCGTTGGAAAGGTCTCTCGATTACCTAACCAATGATGGGTCGGATGATGGATCCGGACATCGTTTACATGCATTCAAGTGAGATCCAACTTCAAAGAAGTACATAAATATCACTTGAGTGGTCATAACTCCAGACAGGGTTGCCAGATATTCGATGTTGTAGACTCGTTGGACAGGTCTCTTGATTACCTAACCAACGATGGGTCGGATGATGGATCCGGACATCGTTTACATACTTTTAAGTGAAATCCGGCTTCAAAAAAGTACATAAATATCACTTAAGTGGTCATAACTCGAGACAGGGTTGCCAGATCTTCAATGTTGTGGACTCGTTGGGAAGGTCTTTCGATTACACAACCAATGATGGGTCGGATGGTGGATCCGGACATCGTTTACATGCATTTAAGTGAGATCCGGCTTCAAAAAAGTACATAAATATCACTTAAGTGGTCATAACTCGAGACAGGGTTGCCAGATCTTCAATTATGTGGACTCGTTGGAAAGGTCTCTCGATTACCTAACCAATGATGGGTCGGATGATGGATCCGGACATCGTTTACATGCATTCAAGTGAGATCCAACTTCAAAGAAGTACATAAATATCACTTGAGTGGTCATAACTCCAGACAGGGTTGCCAGATATTCGATGTTGTGGACTCGTTGGACAGGTCTCTTGATTACCTAACCAACGATGGGTCGGATGATGGATCCGGACATCGTTTACATACATTTAAGTGAAATCCGGCTTCAAAAAAGTACATAAATATCACTTAAGTGGTCATAACTCGAGACAGGGTTGCCAGATCTTCAATGTTGTGGACTCGTTGGAAAGGTCTCTCGATTATCTAACCAACGATGGGTCGGATGATGGATCCGGACATCGTTTACATGCATTTAAGTGAGATCCGGCTTCAAAAAAGTACATAAATATCACTTAAGTGGTCATAACTCGAGACAGGGTTACCAGATCTTCGGTGTTGTGGACTTGTTGGAAAGGTCTCTTGATTACCTAACCAACGATGGGTCGGATGATGGATCCGGACATCGTTTCCATGCATAGAATTGAGATCCGGATATATGTGAAAACACATTTTTATACATAACTTTTGAACTACTTATCGAAACTTCAAACAATTCAATAGCGATGTATGGGACCCTAAATCAAGTCGATTGCAACTGGTTCGATCAAAATCGGTTCAGCCAGTGCTGAGAAAACTTGGCAAGATTTTTGAACACATACATACATACACACACACACACATACACACACACACACATCCACACACACACACAGACATTTGTTCAGTTTTCGATTCTGAGTCGATATGTATATATGAAGGTGGGTCTTCGAGCTTTTAATAAAAAGTTCATTTTTAGAGCAGGATTATAGCCTTACCTCAGTGAGGAAGGCAAAATACTGACCATAAATTCATAATTGACCCATGAGAAACTAGTGATTTTTGAGTGTTTTGGACTAAGTTTATTGCTCCAATTTGATTTAAAACCTTCTGGAATCCAGCATTCTATGGATTATGAAATTAATTAGAAATTTCACAAGTCAACAAAACAGAAAAAGTAACTGCACTATTTATCGGAAAACATAATAGAAGGTTATCAGAATCATGTGCATTTTGTTGTTGTTTTTTTTTTCTTTTCAAAAAAAAACAAATGGGATTATTCTAGACCATTCCCCAGAATAGATCATTCCCCAGAAATCGTTACTTTGAATTTCGCTACTTTGAATGTGTTCCAATTTAAAAATCAGCCATTAAAAAGCACTCAACCGTCAAAACCAGTTTGCAAACCGATGTTGACGTTTCACCCCCAGTGTTCGACCCTTTCCGAACACGTGGTTTCAAGCTTTCGACAGTTGTCAGTCGTTCCTATCAACGCATGAGGATTCGCTCATTGGAATGCAGTTTCATTTGAATTATCGAATCCGCCCTGTATTGTTAATTCCAGTACATCCGAGAACACCTAAAAATGTATCACAAAAATTATAGCAGCCAGTCCTACTGCGTTGTATTTATAGCGGAGAGAATCCTGTGAACGCATTCACATTTCATAGAATCTACAGATGAGGGGGATGCGTGGACATACCGTACCATACACTCTGATTTATCATTGTATGATTGTTATGAAGGTTGTATTTATTGTTGAATATATCTTTCAAATATTTTATTACATTTCATAAAATAAATAACTTATATACCCAGCTAAAACCGATTAAACTTAATAGGACAGAGTTCAATTTAGTTAAATCATTAGATCAAGATTTTTTTAATTGAAAGTGTGGTAAGAACAAATCAGCAAAGAATATTTCTGGAGTTTTTTTAAAGGTCCAATAAACCAAATTTCCAGTTTTTGCTTTTTGGGTATTAAAAAACACACAAAAAGCAAAAACTGAAAATTTGGTTTATTGGACCTTTTCAAAAAAAAAAAATCCAGATTCAAATAAAGAATAACTAAATCTCTATTTCTTTAAATCGTAATGTCTTATATAAAGATAGTAAAATCTCTATGAATATAATTATTCACATAAAAAACCATCTTTTTGATTCCTTCAAATCAAGACTTTAGAGTCGAAATTTGAGTCACAGCCGGAGTCGATGGAGTCAGATCTTTTTGGATAGTTGGATAAGAATTGTAGTTAACTAATTCTGATAGGCCAAAGTCGGAGTCAATCAAACTTCAGCAGAAGGAGTCGGAGTCGGAGTTTGCTAGTTTTCATAAAACTTTGTATGGGAGTTGTTTTCAGTGGATTCGGGTGTTTTTTAAGAGCTTTAGTCGGAGTTGGAGGGGTATGGATCATTCTGGGAAATGGAAATCTCCAGAATGTAAATCTGGAGTATTGGTTGAATGATTTTTTTTCCAAAGTTTGTATGGAAAGGTGGGGTGGTTCGTATCTAATGCATACAACCCAGAAACTGCGTGCAATAAGTAAGAGAAGTGAACCTCACTTTTTTTTACAAACTTTGGAGAGAACCCGTTTGGTAATTCAAAAAAAATGATAAAAATAATACGCACTTGATGCTGGTAGATGTTGGTTGGTGTTTTGTAGCTAAATCGTCTTATGCGTACAATATCGCGAGATAAGCAAAATGAAGAAAAACATGACATTTTAGCAACTTTGGAGCAAAATTAAAATGATGTCCTGATCCACGCTAGTGAGGAAAGCATCAACCAAGTTTGTGGATTAAACAAGTTTTTTTTTTTCAAAATAATTTTATTACTTGAAACATCTTAAATGAGCTATCCGTTTGACAGAAAAACTAGTTCTGCTCGATTTCATTTTCCATCCAACTTCATCCACGACGACGTCAGCGATCAACAACTCGCGATGATCGTGCTATCTTGTCTTATGTCGCGTTTTGACGTTTCGAGAAACGGTAACAATATCAAAATTGGTTTGTTTGGTTGACTGTGATATTCATTGTTTCGTAATTTGGTTAAATTTGGTTGTCATCCCAGTCTCGCGTTACAATTAAAAATGTAAACAATTGACTTGAAAGATTGACAAAACGGCCTTTGACTGAAATTCCCTTTGGCAACTTGTCAAAATTCATATGAAGAGTGTCAACAGTGCACTTTTTCTGGTCAAATGGTGTGGAATTGATGCTGCAAAAAACAGTGTTATCAACTAAAGTTGGCTAAAAATTGCCTTGTGACAAGACAGCACAGTCATACCGAACTCTGAATGAATGATCGACCCCCCTCGAAAACCCCTCGACTCGGCCCCCCGCAAAACCGGTGAGGGTGGTCGTCGTGATGATGAGTTTGCGGAATGCTCGCTTTTTTTTGCCTGCACTACAAAAGCCAGAGAACAGAACAGGGGTTGGTTTCCTTCTCTAAGGAGGGTGGGTAAGAGTGTCGATTTCCTTTTAAGGAAGCGAAGTGACTCCACAACAAAAAATGTCAGCACCGAGAGCGTGAAAAAGGCTCGTCGAAATTCATCAAGTACAATAGTAATTGTACTTGGGTTAAGAAGTGCTGCAAAAAAGATCGTCTTAGAGAACCTTTTTGAAGTCAGCTGCCGTAAATCAAACCGGAGTTCCTTCCACACTTCCCATTGACAACATATTGTTCATGAATGGAGCGACGAACGGTGGATCGATTGGGTGAATACGAAATGTCAATGGTTCGCGGTAAGACTACTAAAATCCGCGTTGATCACGGTATTGGTGCCGGTTAAGTCACTTCACACACACTCACGCACACGCCCTCCACTTGGGTTAGCTAGAATTATGCCATTACCATACGCATAAATTACCCAGCCGACGACTACCTCAAGTTGGGGCTGAGGTGACGCATCGCAGCGACGAAGGCCTTCACCGTCAAGCGTTTGGTTTAAGTGCGTGACTTCCACCCACACCAACGCCCGAAAACGGTCGAGCTTCATTGGACGTTGAACGAAACGGACTTGCGGTGGATTAGCGGCTTTTTTTGTTTGACGAAGACTGCGGTTGACCGCCTCCCCGTTAAGTGAAGGTTTGACAGTTGACGCGGGCATTTTTGGCGCTATAACGCCCTTTCGAATGGGTTTGTCACGCCTGAGGGGGCGCCACCCTGTTAGTTATACTTAGAGTGGCACCCATTCCCATTCCGAAGGAGAAAAAACTAAGACGTACGAGATGGCTGAGGACATTTGGCTCTCAGATTTATTCTTACAAGGAAAACGAAACTCTAAAATTGTCGATAACGACAATTGATCGCTCGACCTTAGCCTCAGTCTCGGTGTTTTCTTACCATTACACAATTCTTGTTGTTCTTTTAACATTGACTTCTTGGAAATAAAGTATTATTCCACTGACTTGGGAAGTCTGTTAACGAAAAAATATTGCATCCTGCCACGAAAAATGACGCCTTTCATAAGAAAGTACACATACAATAAACCAACTGTGACCCCAAAAACAAGCGAAACCGCATCTTTCCATACCCAAAGTTCGCGATAGCATCAACACCGTTACCGTTGTCCGAAAATAAAAAGTTCCGTCCGCGACACCACTCCCGAACCACACCCCTCTCAAAAAACGCAGCCGCCAATCTGCTCCAAAACAAACGCCATCTGACCAAGTGACCACCGCCGCAGCATCTTTTCGCCAGCAATCTCTCTTCGTCACCACAACTCTCAACGAGAGCCGGGTTCGTCGCTTGTGCTGCAGCAGTCACCGCAGCTTACGTAACCGCGCCTCGAAATACCGCGCGTGAATACCGTAAGACCGAGCTCGCGCGTTGACGCGCGCGTTCAAGTCCCGCGTCGTGGTCATTGGCATATGGTTCGAAAATGCGGCAAAATAACGGGATCGGTCGGGATTGGCGCGACGTTGCGTAATAAAAATGAATATTCCGCGCGGAAATGGTGGGACGGTGCGAAAACGGCCCCTCCCGGACTGCCCAAAGTGGCCAGGTCAACGCCATCTGGCCTCAATTTCTCTCGGGGTGCTATTGTGTCAACACAATGCAAAACAAACTGCAACGCGCAATAGGCGACGAACCTGGTTGGAGTGCGGTCACGTAATCATGGTTTCCGTTTCCGGGGAAGGAGGTCGCGGCGCCAAGGCAAAGCTGATTTGTTTGTTTGTTTTGAGACGCTCTATCTGCGATCGGCTGACCGAGTGGTTGATGTTCAGCTGTCCAACCGGTTCGAGCTCGGAGAGTAGCGGACGACAAATGATCGTGAGAATCGCGGATCCAGAAATGACGGGATTCTTCCCCGGCTATCGCCGCCGACGAATCAGTGTCATAAATTTATAACGAACGGTTCCGTTGGTTTCGATTCAGAGCTCTCTGATGGTTGGTTGATGATGTGCCACACAAAATCGAGAGTTTAGCGGATTGTGCTGATGCAGCAGATGATGGTGGTCAAGTCAGGGGTTCTGAGCTTGATTTCAACTGCCACTGATCTTCACATTTCGCTTCGTGACTACCGAATTAGAGGAGCTCCCGGTCGAGTCGATCGTCCAACTCTTCATCAGCACCATGACCTACACGTTCCGATGCACCGCCGCCGGAGATCGTGATTGGAAAAGCATGTTTAATCTGGAGGAGGGTGCAATTAAGCTGTGAGAACTGTGCAGGCTCAGTTTGGAAAACAAACAACAAGGTTGAACCTCGTCGACGATCTCAATTATAACTAATCAGGTGCTCCAATTTTGACGTTTTACGACTTCCTGATCGTCGAGGACCGGTTAATCATGTCCGTCGAGTTTGGGAATATGCACCGAAAAATATCGCTTGCGAGAAGGTTTGATTCTGACGTTCGATCTAGATAAAACAGCCATTTACACGACCGGGAGGCGTATATTCAATTATTTCGATACGGCTTAATCCGACCGGGCCGAGATTGAGCCGTTCCGAAGGACACTCAAGGACGGTCGTCGGCGGTTGCAAAGTTGGCTCGTGAGCAGACACTTTTCGCTCGACCGGTTTGCGCTCCGACACCTGATGACGAATTCCAATTTCACACCTTGGCAACTTTGAGTGTTTGAGGCAGCTGGTAGAGCTGCCGGTTTGTTCTATTCTTGGGCTGCGGATTCCAATTTAAAATCAATTTAAGAGTGAGGCGTTCCGGATCGTCGCGTCACTTCCTCCTGCTGTCATCAGCTTGTTCTGAACAGGTGCCAGATGAACTTGAGTGCTCTCCAAACCATGTCTCCGCTCATTGAGGTGAGATCGTGTCAACGAGAAAGAATATTTCTAGCGATTCGTCCAAATGACCCAAACTATAGCAAGTCGTTGACACCACCGCTTCGTGAAAAGATCCGTGGAACAAATGCCGGATTGGCACGAACCCCCCCGCCTACGCAGCTGTGGACTGCCCGATCGAATTGGTTGCGGATCATCAATTTGGCGCGGGATTTCCGTGTCATTGGCCATTTATTTGTGATGTGGTTTTTACGATCGGTGTAGGTGGAAATGGCGCGAAGACAATTCAATTGAAACACGAGAAAAACAAAACAAAACAATCGATTGACTCATACGCGGATGTTTTGTTGGCACCTTTGAGTTGGAACTCAGTCAATAATGTCAGCGTTGTGGAGTTAGAGTTGGTAGACTTGGCACTTTTTAAGGGTTCGGACTCTGGAGTCGAAGTCAACTAATTCGGACGTTGGTTAGTGTCGGTTGTAATAAGAGTCGGAGTCAAAGTCGTTCAATTCTGGTAAGCCGTAGTCGATCAAGTTTTTACAACTTTGAACAGGAATCAGAGTGAATGCAGTCGAGTGTTTCGAAGAACTCATAAAATTTCCAGGTCCATTTCCGCGTGTTTTTGAAAAACGTACCAAATTTGAACACATTGATCGTAGCTCCCAATTTCATGAACGCTCGTTCACGATTTTGGGAACTCATTTTGCCTTCCTCACTGAGGTAAGGCTATAATCCTGCTCTAAAAATGAACTTCGTATAAAAACGTCGTAGACCCACTTTCATGTATACATATCGACTCAGAATCGAAAACTGAACAAATGTCTGTGTGTATGTGTGTGTATGTGTGTGTGTGTATGTGTGTGTGTATGTATGTATGTGACCAACAAACTAGCTCATGTTTCTCGGCACTGGCTGAACCGATGTGACCCGAACTTGTTGCATTCGACTTGGTTTAGGGTCCCATATATCGAGTTTTATACAGATTGAAGTTTCGATAAGTAGTTCAAAAGTTATGTATAAAAATGTGTTTTCATATATATTTGGATCTCACTTAACTGTATGTAAACTATGTCCGGGCCCATCATCCGACCCATCGTTGGTTAGGTTATCAAAAGACATTTCCAACGAGTCCAAAACATTGAAGATCTGGCAACCCTGTCTTGAGATATGGCCACTTAAGTGATATTGATGTACTTTTTTGAAGCCGGATCTCACTTAAATGTATGTAAACTATGTCCGGATCCATCATCCGACCTATCGTTGGTTAGATTATCAAAAGACCTTTCCAACGAGTCCAAAACATTGAAGATCTGGCAACCATGTCTCGAGTTATGACCACTTAAGTGATATTTATGTACTTTTTTGAAGCCGGATCTCACCTAAATGCACGTAAACGATGATCCATCATCCGACCAATCGTTGGTTAGGTAATCGAGAGACCTTTCCAACGAGTGCAAAACATTGAAGATCTGTCAATCCTGTCTCGAGATATGGCCACTTAAGTGATATTGATGTACTTTTTTGAAACCGGATCTTACTTAAATGTATGTAAACTATGTCCGGATCCACCATCCGACCTATTGTTGGTTAGGTTATCAAAAGACCTTTCCAACGAGTCCAAAACATTGAAGATCTGGCAATCCTATCTCGAGATATGGCCACTTAAGTGATATTGATGTACTTTTTTGAAACCGGATCTTACTTAAATGTATGTAAACTATGTCCGGATCCACCATCCAACCCAACGTTGGTTAGGTTTTCAAAATATCTTTCCAACGAGTCCACAACATTGAAGATCTGGCAACCCTGTCTCGAGTTATGGCCACTTAAGTGACATTTATGTACTTTTCTGAAGCCGGATCTCCCTTAAATATATGTAAACTTTGTCCGGATCCATCATCCGACCCATCGTTGGTTAGGTTATCAAAATACCTTTCCAATGAGCCCAAAACATTGAAGATCTGGCAACCCTGTCTCGAGATATGGCCACTTAAGTGATATCGATGTACTTTTTGGAAGCCGGATCTAAAAAATAGATGAAACTTGTGTACAGCCATTGTTGTGAGGAAGGCTCCAACCACATAGGTGGTTTAAGTTAGTTTTTCTCCGTGTAGTTACTAAATCAGGGTGGCCACCAGATATCAATTTTCAAATTCCCGGTTTCCTCCCGTGACCTAAATGAACATTCCCGGGAAGTGTCAAATTGTTAAAAAAAAGCATCAAAACACTATTTTGATTTCTCCTTCATTGGTCGCAAGTGTAAACCCAAATAACAAAAAGTTTCAGGAGTTCTACGGGAGCAGAATAAATAGTAAGCAAACAATTTTAGGAAAGAGGATTTAATATAATTGGCCTCATCTAACTTAAGGCATTCTCCAGGATCCCTTCGAATGATTGGCTGCGCTAGGGTCTGATTAGATTAGATTAGATTAATAATTCGCAGCAATGCCAATACAAATCTTCATGGAAATTTGAGTTTTGGATTGAAACCCGATCAAAACAGGCTTCATTTCCAAGTAGCAAAAAGTTTCCGAAGTTCTACAAGATTGGGTCATACAAATTTCCGCCAAACTCACCCCCAGATCAAATGTCACCCCTGATGACGGTATCACATTATAATTTATTATACAGTCACATGTTTTTAGCTGGTGCTTCAATATTTTGCAAATTCTTGCTTGATAAAAATAAATGCTTTGAAAGCAGGGTGTTCATAAGAAAATTGCTATAAATGGTTCGAACTTATTAGATACTGTGAAAAACAGTATTCAAGATTTTTTAATACTTGAATGTTATACCAGGTCTTCTAATTTTTAAAAGATACAAAACTGTTTTTTATATCGCAATGTTTATTCTAAATAATGGATGATTAGACAACTTATTTTTGTTTTCAAATTAAAATTGCCAAAAATACCAAAATTATGAGAGTTTAATGATATTAAATATTAAACCCATCGAAAATATGAGGCAAAATGTGACGTACTTTTTGAGGGGGGGGGGGGGGGGGATTCAACCTTATGTGACAAAGTGTGACATAGGAGGGAAGGGGGAGTTAATTTTGGCCGATTTTTGCGTGACATACTTTATGGTTGGCCCCTTGATTCTACCTTAAAATAGATTGTTTGTAAGGAAAATTTCTTTTTTTTACGATAGAACTCTGAGAATATCCTATCAATTCAAAATTGTTTTTATTAAATACTTAAAAAAGGTAATAACTGTTTATATTAGTGCCTTTAATTTATTGTTGAATGTTCCGCTAATAACTATTCCAGAATATCTTAATAAGCCGCTGTTAATATTTTTCAAAGTTTATGTTAAATTTTGATTTTTTGAAAAACTTTTTTTTTGCTCCCTGATTTTTTGCCCCGAATTTGAAGGGGGATGGGGAGACAAAAACTTTAAATTAAATTTGTACCAGCATTAAGGTGAAGCCATTGATCATTTTCGAAAAAAAATGATCATCACTTTAAAATATTCTATATTAAATTAAATTTAACGAATTTTAGCACCAAAAGGAATCAGCATGTGTAGGGCACTATTCTAATCAACTTGTTCAAGGAATGTTGTCAAAATATTGAAAGCGACGCAAAATTTATATCTTTGAACGAAAAATCATGACAATGATGGAAGTCGTCACGTTAATTGATGTGAAAATATATGTCTCCTGTAAACTGAGATCAATCGGGACACATGGGGCGAATTGGGACAGCAGTTTTAACCATGTTGGAGCACAATATTTTGATTTTCCTGGTTGGTTTCGGTTATTACAGACTCAGACCAACAAAATCTGGACATCCATTTCCAAATTTAAAAGCTTTAAGTGCTCTTAATACTGCTGTCCCTATTCAGACTGTAGTCCCGATTCACCCCAGATTACGGTACTAGAATTATTGAAATTCTACGAAATATTTTACATGAAAAATCTGAAATAACTAGAGGCTAATACACAAAGTCAATCATCACCATATTTTTCCAGAATTATTACTTTAGTATGATTAAAAAATATTCTTATTGAGGAAAAAACACGAATTGAATTAGAGTTTGTTGGTTTTTTAACTATGCTTATAATATAATACGCAATTGTCTGTTTTCGCCTGGTGGAATCACATTCCCGAGTTTTCCCGGTTTGCCCGTTTTTTCTAGAGGTGGAAACTTAATCTGGGAGTTGCTGAAATTTCGATAATTTGATGAACTTTAAAGGGTGACCTACTTAGCTGTAGCTACATAACCAACTATGCAACAATTAATCTCCTAAGAGCGCACTTATGCAACACGCCCTGCTCTAATGTCCGATTTCATCAGCAAAGCACGAACCCGCAAATAGTTCACCCCAGCCTATTGCTCCAATATGACTGGGAACCATTCAGAGAGTGGTCACAATCCATCGGCTCCCCCCAAAAAAACCGAACCACACGACAATAATTGCCAACACTTCCTTCAGCAAAACAAGTCCCGCCAGTCGGCGAGAGCTGCAACAAAACTAGACTGTTTACTGTTTCCATTCAGTCAACACACAAACCAATAATAACATTTCGAAAGTGTGTATTGGTTTGGGAAACTCGGCGCATGTCACGATTCCTCCCCCTCCCCACCCTCGTGTAGCCTTTTTGATCTTTCAACCCTTGCCGAGGGAGATAAGTCCACCGACTGCCGACAGGCACGGCACGGGTTGCCCTCCACGGACCGACTTGGAAATCAGGTTTCTTTCCTCCTTTCACAAATCCCCTTGAAATCGCGAAACCGTTTTATTTTTCGTTGCCTTCTCAGCAGTCAGCAGCGCCAAGACTCGTTTTGGACCTTTTCTGAAGGTTGAACCCTTTTTCACTTTCGTTTGGGACTTTAAGCGACTGCACCGCTGCAGTGTTGTTACTTAATCGAGTTTTTCTTACGCGAAGTCAACAGTTGCAACAATTGGGGATCAACATGGCCGAAAACGGCGCAGACCGGCTTTGAGGGTGCCAAACAAGTTCTGCATGCATGAGCCTCTCGCAAACAAACGAAACATTAAAGCTTTCGGGTGTACACCTCAATTGCTCAACGGCGAACGCCCTGAACCGCACCCAGCTCAACTCCTGAGGCAAACGAATGCATTTAGAGGAGATATTTCCGAGCCGTTGTTGTCTGAGGCTGAACAACGAAACGAAAAAAAACGAGTGCAAATTTTATTCATAGCGATTTTATCATTAACAAAACGTAAAGACCAAAAGAACGTTCAAATGTATATGCACGGAAGCGAACCGCGAACCTTCGCGGAAAACAATCGATGATTTATTCATTCATTCATTTACATAATCTGTTTTTAATTTGAACAGACGCGCGTCGCCTTGTCCAAGGACCACTTCCGAGGGACGCGAAAATCTTGACCAACCAGCACAGCGTTTAATTGAGTCATTCTCGCTCACTCGCGATGCACTCCTGCGCGAGTGTGATTGCGAATGTCAAAATCATTAACAGGTTCATCTGGACCTCGGCTTGGCTCGAAACCATGGATTGAGGTCGTTCCAGGGCTGGTGTTATCGGGTTCCATTAAGAAGTCACTTGGCGACGGTCGGCGGGATGAGTACCCTTCTGGATGGAAGCTGAGCGGATGGAAGACTCCTTAATGCAAATAATCTCGATTTGTGTCCTTGTAAAACATGGCATCCAATATATATGCTAATTCGCGCCAGGAGTGTTCTGAATAGCTTTGATCAACTTTAAGGTTCTAGAATTATGTTAAGTTGTGACCTCTGGTTAAAAATGTCTTTAATATGAATTAAAAGTTTAATCGTGTTTTATTTCCTAAATAAGACCACTGCAAATTTTATTTCAAGCCCTTAAATTTACCAGAAAAATCAAAGAGCAAAAAAAAAAAATAACTATCAAGGATACCTTGAACAACTTTTTTTATATTTTTTGAAGATTTTTAGGCTTCCGCAATTATAACAAATCAAAGATTTGGAGAACCTTTCAACTCAGATCAATGCATAAGACTTTACAGGGAGGGTACATATTTCTATGTTTAGATTTTGCTAGCTGAGTACTCTTTTAGGAAAAATATTTGTTGAGAAAAAAAACTAAATTCCAAAATTTTCAAAACATTTTTTTTAAAACGATCAGAATATTTCACAAAACATTGATTGTACCATTGGTTGCCGAGATATTGGCCCTCTAAATTGGGGGGTTTTGAGTGATTTAAAAACTTAAATTTTTCTGTTTGTTTTTCTTTTATTAGCTGTTTCTCAGAAGTCCAGCCTACAATGTTTGCTACATGAAACTTTTGGATTTTACGATTTTATATATAAAATTGTATTAAAAGTTTTTGATTGGGTTAGATTTCTATTTGTTCGAAAAAGCATATTTTTTGCACGTACTTCTCTATGGCTCCAAAGTAACGGGTTAGTTTTGTCTAAAACATATAAAAATACTGAAAAGCTCAAATAGATGTGTTTTTGGATTTTTTTCGTAAAATTAAGTAAATTTATTACAATTATTTTTGTGAGAAGTCCTCTTCAAAACATGCAACTTTGCTGGAAGTACCAAAATTATTGGAAAATTCTTTCAAATGATACGGATTTTCGAATATTTACGTCAAAAAAAAAATCAAACCATCCACATTAACGCCCCCGGGTCTTTTGTGGTCTCTATTGCAAGTTTCTGCTCGAACCTAGGAGTCCGAAGGCTTGAATGGGGAGAGCACCCAAACCTCTTTTTACTCCAAGGAACCTTCCACCCCAGTGTTTGAACTGACGACCTTTGGATTGCGGACGACCTTCCATCGGATGAGGAAGTAAAATGTCGGTCCCGGCCTTGGTTGTTAGGCCGTTAAGTCATTCCAGGTGTAGGAGTCGTCTCCATGCCATAAGTACAAACAACACACCAAACCAAGCCTACTCCGGTGGAATCGCTGGCGGCGGTTGGACTCGCAATCCAAAGTTCGTCAGTTCAAACACTGGGGTGGAAGGTTCCTTGGAGTAAAAAGAGGTTTGGGTGCTCTCCCCATTCAAGCCTTCGGACTCCTAGGTTCGAGCAGAAACTTGCAATAGAGACCACTAAAGACCCGGGGGTCGTTAATGTGGATGGTTTGATTTTTTTTTTTTGGATTGCGAGTCCAACCGCCGCCAGCGATTCCACCGGAGTAGGCTTGGTTTGGTGTGTTGTTTGTACTTATGGCATGGAGACAACTCCTACACCTGGAATGACTTAACGGCCTAACAACCAAGGCCGGGACCGACATTTTACTTCCTCATCCGATGGAAGGTTGCAGCAGATGGGAATCGAACCCAGAATCATCCGCTTACAAAGCGGACAGCGTAACCATTCGGCCACGCACTGCCACGTACAGCTGGCAAATTTGTTAGGAGACTTGTATGGGTGAACCATTGTATAGAACGGCAAACGGTCATGGGGAAAGCGACCACAATTTTTAACCAAATATAAAAATACAAAAAAGCACAAAATCGATCGATTTCGTAGAGAATTTTTCATTCTATGAAAAACATCAGTTTAATGAATTTACTATTATTTTTAAAAATGTTGATAGTAGCAAGACTATTACAATGTATTGAGCATTTTGTTAAAGTGTTTTGTATGTTGAAAATTCTTTTTAAACTTGAATCAAAATATGTACCAGCCTAAATAGCAGCCTTTCTACATTATTACTGCCTTTTTCTGAGATTTCCAGCCAAAATTATTTTCCCTTTTTCCGGTCCAACAACACTTAATTTACAATATCAAATGTTTATCAAAATGATCAGTTAGAAACATTGGAAAATATCCCAATAGCTGCATTTTTTTTAACATCGATCCCATAGTTGCTGAGTAGCGTGGTTCACGGATATATGAGAAAGACAAAAGTGCTCAATTTTGATTGAATCAACCGGAATTTCAAAGTGCTTATAGTGCAATTCCAGCTCAAATCAGGATTTTTTCTGGTACTTTTGTACCCGACCCTCTCAGATTTCAATGAAACTTTGTAGACATGTTATCCTAGGCCTTTATAAGCCATTTTTGTGTTTATGGAGCCAATAGTATTCGAAAATAACATTTGAGAAGGGCGTAAGGTATTTGAATATTTTTGTATTTTGCAATTTAAAAATTACTGTATCTCGAAGCCGTTGCATCGTATCAAAAAGTGGTCGAAGACAAACTTGTAGGAAATTAGACGAGCTTTTTGAAAAAAATACACTGAAAGAAAAATACACGCCAATTCTGTAAGATTTTTCAATTTTTTATGTTTAAAAGTCAAATTTCAAGGTGATGTCACGATTTTTTTTTGCTCAAAATTTTTGTGAAAATAGCCTAAAATGTTATGAATGGACTCACGAAAAATGCAGTATGGTATGTCTCTCCTAAAAAAACAAAAATAATTTACTACAACAGGATGCTCAAAAAAATCAACCTGTATCTGTTCGGAACTAACTCCTAGCGCTTTGCGTTGATCTACAAAGTTGTTCCTCGGGCCAAAACCTATAAGAATTCTCTGAGACGAATTTCATCCACTTTTGAACACTTTTGTCTTTTTCATATATCCGTCAACCACGCAATTGCTGAGTTTCCGTCACTCAAAAATCGAGAATTTTTTGCTTATGTCAAGAAAAAAAAACTTTCAGATTCTGTGATTTTCTGATTTCTCTAAGATTCCAACTATTTTCAGATACAGTCAAGTTTTGTCATATCGAATTCATAATAAATTTTAATTGGCACGGTTCCTAACATCAAAATTTCGATTGCAAATTTTACTCTACGTTTAAAAACAAAGTTAGAAATAAATAATTTTAAAAAATATATCTAAAAAGTATGAGCCCACCAGCTTTTTGGTCAAATGAAAACTTCATTTATATATTTTTTCAATAATTCAATTTTAAATTGAAAAAAGTTCATTAAATCTATTTACAATTAGCCAAAGAACATACAATATCTAGCTATTCATCTAATTAAAAGAATAGCTCACACCAAAAATCGATAATCCACTAAACAGATAACCCGGAAGTTCATGCTTACTTACCCAATATTGATGAATTTTTCCTACGACAAATACTAAACGTCTGCATCTGTAAGGGGGAGACAAACAAAAAGAGAAGGAAATTAATACCTCCATCATCATCAAACACCATCGCTCACACTCTGCTATCACAACCACCGGGAACAGAGATTTACACTGCGGATTGCATAACTGGCAACCTGCCAGTCGCGGCGCTGTCCACCCATTTTACGACACTCAAATCACAATGCAATCCATGCAAATGACTTCATACCAGTAGCAGAACGGATGATGATTGAAAGATACTTGTGAGTGTGTTTTATTTATTTATATATTTTGTTGTTGTAGAATGACATCAGCGGGATATCTGACGCAGTAAAAAAACTCTAAAATTAGTTTGCGGGGAAGAAAAAATAAAGAAACAACCCCTTAACACGTGAAAAGTGATGGACGGAACATTAGAAGTAGGGAAGATGAAGAAGAATAATGCACACGTTTTCTTGGCAGGGTTTTTGTACACGAGCAAACCGGCAGAAGCTAGCAGATAATTAATATGCATTTATTGTGTTGTTGTTGTCGGGGTTGGTGCAGCTTGGCTACCAATATTTTACACACTTGGCTGCAGTTTAGGGAAAGAAACACACACACACACTCACTCACAAACTGTCGTCTTGTGCAGCTCAACTTACAGTCAATCTCCGGCCAGGAATTCTATTCATATGGAGACGACGTTTTATGCAGGAAAAATGAGCTTTCAAGTAGCTCATTCTTTTTCGTTTGTGTAAGTGTGTGTGTTTGTGTTTTTTTTTCTAATAGAAGAAGGAAGAAGTCGCCCCTCTTCTGCACTCTATTGTATTTATATTGCAGTCAGAAATTGACGATGATGAATTTATTCAAAGCACAAACAGAGACGAACGGCTTAGGTTGGTTCGAGCTTTTTCGACGTAAGATTGTCCTTAACAATTTCTGACAAAATCAGCTTATGCAAAATCTGGACCCACTCTCTCTTGAGTACTTGGGATTTTTTTTTATTTTGATTTTCCAAATGAACAATGTAACTAATTTTGAACCAGTCTACCCAACCACAAACTCTTCCATAAGTCCATCCGCTTACGATCTAACATCGTCGTTGACGTCGTTTGGATCATCCGTCCAGCAGTGCAGGTGAGTTGCAGGGAGCTTCCAGCAACAATGCAACGGACAACGGCTCTTCTTTGGAAATAAATGAGACAGGAGGGATTTCCTCACCCACACACACCCTCGGGCAAGCCATTTGCTATGAAGATCTGAGCTGGTTGATAACATTGTTGTTGTTGGTGGGGGGGACGATGAAATGTTGTGCCACGCGAGTCAAGACCTAGGTTAACTATTAGGTATTGTTCACGACACGACACGTGGGGAGAGATAACTAGGGCCAGGTGGTTTTTGCTCTTTCAAACGCTGCACTAATTGTTGCAGGTGGGATGCACCCAGTTTGCAAGCTTTGCACGTGGTAATGTAACGGTTTTGGTACCACGTGTCAAAACTAGGTTTGCAGGTCAAATTAACATATCCAGATCACGCGCGCCACTTTTTTTTTCGCTCTTTTATCGTGGATCAAGACATCAAAGATCGAACGCTGTCCAAGGTGTTCCACACCGTCATTTGACTGTCAAAATGATCAATCACTTCAAGCTCTCTTAGCATACAATTATAGACCCCGGAGTACGTAACGCACCTTCCAGTTCGTATAATACCATTTGTTTGTCTCAGATCGACACACACCTATTATTATGCGCCACCTTGAGCTATGAGTTACTGAGTTTAGCAGCGCTGCTGCTTTCAAGAGCAATCTTTCAAAGTTTCTAATGGACTACTATTACTCACAAGATCAGCGCTTTGCGATTCCGAGTTTGCAGTCCAAACAGTACAATTGTATCGCGACCTCACACCTTAATTGACAAAAAACAACAACGAAAAGATAAAGAGTTGGGTGGTGACGCGCGGTCAATTATGTGGCATTGTGTGTGAAAAGAAGAGAATTTTATTTCGTGTTTCATCCTGGTTGGCTTGCCCACAAGCAGAAGAAAATCAGTTCAATTTGTTGGGTGGTGACACGCGGTCAATTATGTGGCTTTGTGTGTGAAAAGAAAAGAATTTTATTTCGTGTTTCATCCTGATTGGCTTCTCAAGTCCTTCCTACATCATCGTTGATCGGGAGGCACGACGTCGTGTGAATTGTTGCATTAAAATAAGTTTAAGTATTACTGTAAATGACTGTAAAAAAGTCCTTCCTATATCATCAATGTCGTCTGGGTAATCGAGATGAAAAATTACATTTATTCAGTATTTAAATACCTGTGCGCGAGTGTTTTGGTGTGCTAATTAGAAAGACCTTCCCATAGCATCGTTGCTCGGAAGGCTCGCCGACGGGTTTGTTATGAAAGTCCTCCCCATAGCATCGTAGCTCGGGAGGCATCGAAAAGCCAATACCTTATCCTACTAACCCAAAAAAAAAATAATCACGTGATGCTTGAAGGAGATGCTGTGGATTCAACGGTCTCAAGCGGTATCAACAAGTATAAAGCGAAAAACTGTGTGCTTGATGAGTCTGCAACTTCAACTATCGGACTAACATTCCTCCCTTTTGTTGAACTGCAGACTTCTTGGGAGGGCGCCGGTATTGACTAATAAAGTCGGGGTTTTCAGGGGTTAAACAGTGAACGGATGGTTGGCTCCCACTGATCATTTTTGATTCATTGTTTAACTTCAGCTGATCTGTCAATAACGGAGTAGCAGCTCATTGGCAGTCAACCATGCTCATGCTCATGCTCATGCTCATGCTCAAACAGTACAATTGTATCGCGACCTCACACCTTAATTGACAAAAAACAACAACGAAAAGATAAACACAAAACTTCCTGTTTGCTGGCAGATACATAACCTCAAAGAATCGAGACGCACTAAACGCTCGTCATTGTTCTGGCAAGGCTGAACAGTTCTTGACCGCGGTTGGGTTTATCAGAGTGATTGCACGCAAGATGTGCGGAATCGGTGGATTCTGGCCCCGCGGGGACATCGATTTATATAAATGTTTACTCATTCGTGCGTTGGGTTTTTTACCCAGGCCACTGGTATCATCGATAATTATAATTGGCAGGTTGGTTGAACTGGATTTAATGTGCTGTTTATTCAGTTTGTTGAGCACTTGTCAGCGAACGATGAACTCTTTGTTTTTTACTTAAAAGAAACATGTTAATTGTACTTGATGTGTCTTATAATTCTTCATCCTCAAAAAAAAAAATGAATGTATAATTTGAATAGACTTTTTATGTTCAATTCGAAATTCACAGATTTTTAACCCAATCACAAAACACAAACCATTTAACGAATTTTACTTTGTGATGTACAGTACTTGTTCGGTAACTGGGCTGAGAACGTAGCACAGTCACCGAATGCTGCTCACTAACTGGGTTGAACGAAAAATTACAAGGGGACCACCAATGCGTAATATTTTCCTGAAGAAATATTAAAATTAAAGTTATTCACATTTATTTTAAAATATTTCTTTCATTGTGACTTGAAATTTCATAAAAGTTTGAATTTGTTTTTTTATTTATTGAAAATGATTTTTGCATCCATTGACCCCTCGGTCATTTCGATTTGTTTTGGTTTTTTGACGTTTGTCTGCTTTTTAACTGGGCTACGACCCAGTTATCGAGCGCTCAGTTAGAAAGCAGCCCAGTTAAACAAAGCCCAGTTACCGTTCATGTACTGTATATTCAAATGTAAACCCATAACAAAATGATAGAACTGACATGTCATGTTCAGAGTTCATTTAAGCTTATACATTTTGCCTTCCTCACTGAGGTAAGGCTATAATCCTGCTCTAGAAATGAACTTTGTATAATAACGTCGTAGACCCACCTTCATGTATACATATCGACTCAGAATCGAAAACTGAACAAATGTCTGTGTGTGTGTATGTGTGTGTGTATGTGTGTGTGTATGTGTGTGTGTATGTGTGTGTGTATGTATGTATGTGACCAAAATTCTCACTGAGTTTTCTCAGCACTGGCTTAACCAATTTTGATCGAACCAGTTGCATTCGACTTGGTTTAGGGTCCCATACATCGCTATTGAATTGTTTGAAGTTTCGATAAGTAGTTCAAAAGTTATGTATAAAAATGTGTTTTCACAAATACCCGGATCTCAATTATATGCATGTAAACGATGTCCGGATCCATCATCCGACCCATCGTTGGTTAGGTAATTGAAAGGCCTTTCCAATGAGTCCAAGACATTGAAGATCTGGCAACCCTGTCTCGTGTTATGACCACTTAAGTGATATTTATGTACTTTTTTGAAGCCGGATCTCACTTAAATGTATGTAAACTATGTCCGGATCCATCATCCGACCCATCGATGGTTAGGTAATTGAAAGACCTTTCCAATGAGTCCAAGACATTGAAGATCTGGCAACCCTGTCTCGAGTTATGACCACTTAAGTGATATTTATGTACTTTTTTGAAGCCGGATCTCACTTAAATGTATGTAAACTATGTCCGGATCCATCATCCGACCCATCGTTGGTTAGGTAATTGAAAGGCCTTTCCAATGAGTCCAAGACATTGAAGATCTGGCAACCCTGTCTCGAGTTATGACCACTTAAGTGATATTTATGTACTTTTTTTGAAGCCGGATTTCACTTAAATGTATGTAAACTATGTCCGGATCCATCATCCGACCCATCGATGGTTAGGTAATTGAAAGGACTTTGCAATGAGTCCAAAGCATTGAAGAACTGACAACCCTGTATCGAGTTATTACCACATAAGTTATACATTGTGTTTTTTTCTGGATCGAAAAAAAATGATGAAACCACTCATAAACCCATTTTTGGTAAAAAGTGAGGAAGGCATCAACCACATAGGTGGATTAAGTTAGTTTTTGAATATCGTCGTGATCGAGCTAAGGATTTTGCAATTTTGCCAAGCCATTTGTACAGCGTTCTATGCTTCACCTTTTGACTTAGACCCCCAGAATTCGATTTCAATCCTGAGCTATTCGCTTCGCTTGGAGATGGTGATTTTAGTGGATTGCATACTGGATTTCGTCATGTTTATGCAATGATCATCCAAGTTTCAAGTTGCCTAGGAATTAATGATTTGAAACAGAACCAACTTCACCTGAACCAGATTCTCAACATCATGACAACCGTCCATTGCCGGCCGCTCCAATCTCCACCGCATACTAGATACACAGCAAAAAATCCGATGGTAAAATCGCAAGTCAAAGCATGCACATCACTTTCGTTAAAATAAACACTTAATATTACACACTGCATGTACAACTTTTGCAAACACAAAAAAAATTGCAACCGACGGGATTCAAACCCAGCACCAACAGTAAGGACTGGTGCCTTAGCCCACTCAGCCATCAGACCGATGAAAAGGCGTGAGGATAAACGGATATATGAGCTTGACATTTCGGTCAAGTAGGTTTCCCATACTGATGGGCTACATATTTCAGGATGTATAATCACATAAAATTGCATAAAATAATGCAATATTTATTTAACACCCAGCACTTTTACACGCGACTGGATTACTACTTTTTTAGCTGTGTACAAGAAAAGGGGATTTGGAAGACGGGAATTGATGATGCTCAACTTTTTTAACAGGATAAAGGAAATTCTCCAAGGTATCCTCAAGTAAGTTTCGCTTGGTGTTGAACGGTTTTTGGTGTTAACGACGGTTGCATTGTTGGTTAAGAATTCTTCGTGTATTCTCATTTCTAATGGGAAAACTTTCAATTCGTCGCTGTCATGCTATCTTGTCGCACGTAGATTTAGGGCCAAATTGAGTTAAGAGCGTCATTTTTTCCAGCTCACATTGCCTCAGCTTTTGATCTTTACAGATCCCCAAAATTTGAATTCAATCCTTAGATATTCAATTAAAACCGATTGAACTCCGTGCGATGTATCCAGTTTCAATTTTGTCGTGCTATCTTGACACGCCCTGAAAATTAATGCAAGAGCGACAACTAACCAAAGTGAGTTCATGTCAGAACGAATTTGACACATGTACAAGACCGACTACCATAAACAGTTGTAATTATAACCCAGAACTCCGGCAACCAAATTTTACCAAACTTTGAGACAATGCAGTGAGTGGTCAGCCAAACAAATGTGTTTGTTATTGTTTAAATTGCGTGCTGTCGTTTCTGTTTATTCAAGGTCAAACATTAAAATACGTTTTGCCTGCCTCACTGAGGTAAGGCTTCCTGCTCTAAAAATGAACTTTTTATTAAAAGCTCGAAGACCCACCTTCATGTATACATATCGACTCAGAATCGAAAACTGAACAAATGTCTGTGTGTGTATGTGTGTGTGTATATGTGTGTGTATGTATTAGGGTGTTTCAGCCGAACAAAAAAGTTCTCAGATTACGGCAAACCGAAGTTACCCTTGTAGAGGGTACCCATAGGGACTCTCATGCCAAATATCAGCCCATTTGGTTGAGAATTGGCCTGTCCCCAGCGGTTCAAAGTTTACATGTAAATTACTATGGGATTTTTATGCTTTTCGTTCAATCGTTCCTACAGGTCTGGGGACAACATGGATTCACTCGGAATAAAGACAGGTGTGTAGGGGATGGTCCAATGAACAAGTTCCAGAAGGATTTTGGGTTGTCCATTCTGTCCCCAAGGTGCGCATTGGATCGACGTTCGGTGTCTCCAGAATCAACGATTCACCCTTCAAATGTACGCATTGTCCTTAGTATGCTTTGACGGCTAGCTGAAAATTCCACGGTGAACACGTGGAGAAGCATCGATTGCATTATTATTACAAAATCATCATGTTACGTTATTTGGAATAGTTCGAATTGTTACAGAAATATCAAAAATTATAATTTAATTACTTTAAAGTATGTTTCTGAGCCAAAACTTGAGTGAATGCTCTTCCACGTGTTCACCGTCCGACATGGGGCGTCTTAATTTTCAGCTAGCCGTCATAGCATACTAAGGACAATGCGTACATTTGAAGGGTGAATCGTTGATTCTGGAGACACCGGACGTCGATCCAATGCGCACCTTGGGGACAGAATGGACAACCCTAAATCCTTCTGGAACTTGTTCATTGGACCATCCCCTACACACCTGTCTTTATTCCGAGTGAATTCATGTTGTCCCCAGACCTGTAGGAACGATTGAACGAAAAGCATAAAAATCCCATAGTAATTTACATGTAAACTTTGAACCGCTGGGGACAGGCCAATTCTCAACCAAATGGGCTGATATTTGGCATGAGAGTCCCTATGGGTATCCTCTACTAGGGGAACCTCGGTTTGCCTGATTCTGAGAACTTTTTTGTTTGGCTGAAACACCCTAGTATGTATGTATGTGACCAAAATTCTCACTGAGTTTTCTCAGCACTGGCTGAACCGATTTTGACCAAACCAGTTGCAATCGACTTGGTATAGGGTCCCATACATCGCTATTGAATTGTTTGAAGTTTCGATAACTAGTTCAAAAGTTATGTATAAAAATGTGTTTTCATATATATCCGGATCTCAATTAAATGTATGCAAACGATGTCCGGATCCTTTATCCGACCCATCGTTGGTTAGGTAATCGAGAGACCTTTCCAATGAGTCCACAACATTGAAGATCTGGCAACCCTGCTGTCTCGAGTTATGACCACTTAAGTGATATTTATGTACTTTTTTGAAGCCGGATCTCAATTAAATGTATGCAAACGATGTCCGGATCCATCACCCGACCCATCGTTGGTTAGGTACTTTTTTGAAGCCGGATCTCAATTAAATGTATGCAAACGATGTCCGGATCCATCACCCGACCCATCGTTGGTTAGGTAATCGAAAGACCCTTCCAACGAGTCCACAACATTGAAGATCTGGCAGCCCTGTCTCGAGTTATGACCACTTAAGTTATATCTGTGTGCCTATTTTTCTGGATCTAAAAAAATAGCTGAAATATGTGTCCAAACCACTAATATTACCCATTGTTGGTAAAAAGTGAGGAAGGCGTCAACCACATAGGTGGATTAAGTTAGTTTTTATCGAAACGTCAAAAATCCTCTTGAAATTAAGCATTTTGAATTTGAATCAAGTTGCCGGCAAGAGTTCGCATGAAAAAGTCCCCTTTTCCTTAATGATGATTTGCTGTGCATAGCAAAGATGCCATCCCTTCGATAATTATGTCCAACAAATCTATAAACGTCTTCAGAAGTAGTCAGAACTAAACCGAGAAAAAAATGGACCAACATCTCAATGCATTGTAAAAACCCGACCAATCAATTGCGTTGATGCGCGCGTGGTTTAGCTTAATAATCGATCTGCTCTCCCCTATTCGAGTTGTGTTTACTTTGGCTGCAGCAGCACTGCCACCCTTTATAGTGAAATCGCTTCTTGTCATGCACCCAGCACGCGATCTCCGTTGCGTCACAGACAATCGGATGAAAAATTATTTGGTTTTTCTGTTTAAGATTTGTTTACTATTGTATTTACACTACTCAACAATAGATGGCGCTAGTGAAGAAACTGTCAACAACCTATTCTGAGTATCACGTCTGCTTATCTGTGCCTCTGAAGTCATATGACCGGCCTGTCCGGGGGGATCATGTGATGAAGTTCGTCGTTTTGCATGCCCTCTGTACTAAGTCAAGTTCTTGTGATTGTGTCCGGACGTCGCCGGTAATTTCACGGTAGCTCATCTGCCTACCGAGCGCCCCTCCCCGGGGACCGTCCTCCTCGTCACGAACTACATTAACAACTTGATGCAGCTACCTGTTACACACACACACTCTGTGTGCTCACGTTGTCAACTGCACAGTCTCCCTCTCTGGGCATCTCTAGCCTAGGCTGGTGACGACGACCATACCTCATTCAGTACCAACAGGGTTGATGATGTAATTCTCGGCGCCCTGATGAGCTTGCGTGGAGTAGATTACAGAATGATTTGCACTCGTTGCAGCAGGTCACATTGCAGCGCTATCAACTCATAGAGTGACTAATGGCGCTCGCCCGAGATCGTCCCAGTTTCGCAGCCTCCACGCAACGGCGCGTGACCGTGAACCAGCCCCAAATCGCGAATGCTTGCCGGGTTCGGGACCTCAATTCCAGCGCGACGAACCCGCGGGAAACCTCGTTATCGTTTCAACACCTCGCACGACCCATCACCTCGCTCTGCCCATTTCTCCCAGGCCTTGGATCGGCTCAGGTGTGAAGGTACTAAATGTGCGCAAAAGTTGGGTTAATTTCCCGACCATCAATCACCTGTCGTCAACGTGCCGCCAGCTCCGACTGGAGGTGTCATCCAGGGAACCCGTCGGCGGTGACAGCCCAGAACCGATGACTGACGCGGAGTGTCAGACGTCCATAGTCATTTTTTGTTGTGAGGGACATTCGCGTATGATGTGCCGTAAATGACGGCATCAACGGGTACTTCCGTATTGTGCAAGAAACTGGAGGTTCGAGGGTCAACGAAGATCTTTAAAAGTGACTCTCCTGGGTTTGAAATGATCACTGGTTGGATCATCAGAGGACTAGAAGCATTTGGTTTGATGTCATACTGTCAACATGGTACTCCAACGAAGGCTGTTGATTTGAAGACCGAACCTAAGTCGGAAACGGATAACCCGAAAAGATAAGATCGACTACAGCGTTGTATGAAATTTTTTGGAGTTAGAGTCATTGAAGTCAGGTCTAGGACAGCTGGAACGGACGTCGACACCAGGTCCTAAAAAGCACCGACTCCAACTCCAACTTCCGTTTTGACTCCACGTAGTGAAATCAACGAATCTTAGATGCTGTAGTCGGAGTCGTTACAAATATCTGATTCCACAGCCCAAACAATAGTACATTATTCGACCCTTTGCTTACTCAAATAGCTCCGTTGCTCCAACAAGCTCTGAAAGTAACTCTCCGAGAGAAGATACACCCATCCGAGCCATCACCGGACCAGTAACACGTGGGCCTGGCCGCACACTCCATCGCCGTCACTACCCTAAACGTTTCAGCTGAAGGTTTGTGTCAAGGAACCTCCACACCGGTTGTGTAGTTGAATTGCTCGCGTTGATTCGCGAACCAGTAGTGCGGGGGAGTCATCGCTAGTACTGGGGGCGCTAGTTGACTTAATGGGTGCCCCTCTGGTATAATTCGCCGTAGATGTGACCTTAGATGGTTCGTGGCCTTGAACGCGACCCAGTCTTGGAGTTTGTTCCGTGCCATGGACAATTAAACGCTTGAAACGGCGAACAAAGGGCCAAGTTCTCTCGAAATAATTGAATTTGGTGTTTTGTGGAACTTAAATTAAGTCAATTATATTCCATTAGATGTCTGCTTTGAGTCCAGTGACGCCACTTTCCTAATTATACCCTCTGCCGGTCTCAAGGACTGCATCGAATCCGGAATCCTTAACGGCAGAGCCTGAGAAGGAACAGATAATTGTTCTCTTCTGTTTGAACAGCAGCAGTTCTGCCCTGGTGCATCTTCGTGTGAAGTTTGTTGTTTACGCGTTGAAATCTCCATATTTCCAACCCCAAAAAAAACAACCTCCAAAAAATTTCGATTAACCGCCGACGGCTCCACCATCAGAACGGCAATTAGAATTCATTACCAGCGGTGCATGACTAACTAATTTGCAGAAAAGAAGAAATAAATATTTGCCATTTCATTCACCGTGAATCCGACAAAAGTCTCCTCCCTCGACAGACCCTCCCCTTTAAGGTAATCACACCAATTACACCAACAAACACACACAAACAGACCCCCAGCAACTGTTGGCAGAGATCTTCTTACTTTGTTTTCGCCTCGGCTCAGAATGACAAATTGTGCTTAAATTGGCTCATATTCATAAATACTCGAAATGGTCCACGCTGTTTTTTTGCCCAGCACGCGAAGGAGTCGCGACCAGAAATCGAGTCCGAACTGGGCGTACCCCCGCGAAGTGGTCATCAATTAGGGGTTCTTGTGGGTTAAGTTTTGCACACACGCACCAGTCGGATCCCGGACTTGCCTGCAGGTCAGCAATGGCAAAGTCAGAGCTACAATAAAGCTGGGCGTGTCGCATTGGCGTTTGGGTGAGGGTTAAGCGGTTACATTGGGTAGGCTTTTGTGGTTTGGAAGATTTTCCTAATTTTTTGACTGATTAGATAAAAAAAAATCAACATAAAATGTTATTTACCTGATTTGAAGATATTTTTGACTTTTTTCAAGGATTTTCCAAATACCTTTCAAGCTATGAACAAAAAATGTGAACTTATTTTCATCAAAAAGTTATTAGAACCGACGTTGAAATATTCATGTTTTAGTATCTCATGATAGTGTTGCCAGATTATCTGTATTAGCATTATGGTGTAAAAAGTTATTTTCATTATTTGTCTAGTTTGATTACACGTGCAATACCATTACAAAAATGGTATCTTAATATGGGTCATTCCATCTCAACTGTGGACGAAAAAGTTCAAATTTGAAAATTACCCTCTCCGATCCTGCTCAAATTTGGCAGAGCTATTGATACTATCAAAACATGAAAGAATCCCGAATTTCATCCAAATCGGACCACCCCCTCCAATTTTGTACCTCCCCAAAAAATCGACTTTTTGGCGATTTTTGGCCAAACCTCCTAGTTTCAAACGACGATAACTCAGGAACCACAAATCTTAGAGGGTCGGTCTTTGACTCAATTTTGAAGGAAATTGGACGTAGAATCCATTTCCGTGATCAAAATTTTGATTAATTTATGTTTTCTACCTGTATTGCGCAATTGAAAACTTGAAACGGCCGTATCTCAAAACACCCCAACTTATTTTTTTTATTTGACCTCACCATCGTGTTCCCCGTGGGTCTCGTGGCGCAGGGGTAGCGGCTTCGGCTGCCGATCCCGATGATGCTATGAGACGCGGGTTCAATTCCCTGAGCTTCTATCGGATGGTGAAGTAAAACGTCGGTCCCGGTTTCTCCTGTCTCGTCAGAGGCGCTGGAGCAGAAATCCCACGTTAGAGGAAGGCCATGCCCCGGGGGCGTAGTGCCAATGGTTCCGTTTTTATCGTGTTCCCCGGACAATTTTACATAAGAGTCACTTATCGACAGAAATGAATATGTTTCTTTCCAGAGATATCGAATTTAAACTTTTGTGTTTTCGAGATAACCTACATCAGCTTCATTCGCCGCATCTGCTAGAAGCACACAGGCGGGCTGATCAATAACTGCTACCTGGTGTTATGGGAGATGATTAATTTAATTTATATTTCTATAATTTTACGCAAATATTTATTCAAATGGCTAATAGGAGAAATTCTCGTATGTTTGGCAGGTTAAGTCCTCGCTCCTAGTTTTGTCCAATTTGCTCATTTTCACTATTTAAACAACAAATTTTGCAAAACTTTTGATAGAAACTTGCTTGTTCACTTCTTATTGAGCTATTTATCACTCGATTTCAGTTGAAAACGCTTTTAATCAGCTGTAATTGAATGCCAAAGCGCTGATATGGCAACATTAGAGGATCGCTGGAATTAGATGCTGTTCCCCTACCTTGATCAATCTATTTTTGTGAAAGGAATATTTATTGGGTTATTTTACGTGTTGCTAACCGTTTTAGAGTACCTCCGAGGCCATGACTAGGGCCTTCATCATGGGCGGTAGCAAAATAGTGCCATTCAGCAAAAACCCCAAAACCTGCTTTATTATTATTATTATTATAGTTTATTATTGACACTTTACCATAATTTGGCAAATCCGATTTATGGTTTAAAAGATTGATCATATTAAATCAATTTTTATATTGTGAGCCAGCTCCATTTGATTAAAAGAATCCAAGAATGATATAAGAAAAAAAAATACTGTTGTTCGGACGGTGTCGAAATCATCGCAACTAAATTTGGGGAATTAGCCGCTTTGCAACAGATCAATCTTTGTGATTTTCTTACATTTTTCAGTTTTATACTTTCCAGAAATCCTTTTCCTACTCCTTGTGATCATCCTTCACTAGAGTACAACGTATCAACAAATTTTATTAATTTTAATTCATATTTTTTACTCAGTAATGTATCGTGCACTTATTGTTCAGTGTTACTAACAAGATTAATTGCATTTTCCTGCTCGCTCCGTCGGAATCCAATTCTGCCCTTTACTGTGTGTCGTTGTGGCTCTGTCCTGTGGGTTAGCACAGAAATTCACTTCATTCATTTTTTTTAGCAGATAAACATTAGTGAATCAACTCCAGTTTCCTATAATGTTATACAGTCATTTTTTGCCCAATTTGATAAAGATTATTTATGATGAAATATTATTTCAATAAATGGCCAGGTACCAGTTATTGATCAGCCCGCCTGTGTGCTTCTAGCAGATGCGGCGAATGAAGCTGATGTAGGTAATCTCGAAAACACAAAATTTTAAAATTCGATATCTCTGGAATGAAACATATTCATTTCTGTCGATAAGTGATTCTTATGTAAAATTGTCCGGGGAACACGATGGTGAGGTCAAATAAAAAAAATAAGTTGGGGTGTTTTGAGATACGGCCGTTTCAAGTTTTCAATTGCGCAATACAGGTAGAAAACATAAATTAATCAAAATTTTGATCACGGAAATGGATTCTACGTCCAATTTCCTTCAAAATTGAGTCAAAGACCGACCCTCTAAGATTTGTGGTTCCTGAGTTATCGTCGTTTGAAACTAGGAGGTTTGGTCAAAAATCACCAAAAAGTCGATTTTTTGGGGAGGTACAAAAATGAAGGGGGTGGTCCGATTTGGATGAAATTCGGGATTCTTGCATGTTTTGATAGTATCAACAGCTCTGGCAAATTTGAGCAGGATCGGAGAGGGTAATTTTCAAATGCTGTTCCGCTTCAGATGGAATGACCCATATATTAAAATCCGTATCTTGAGAACGGTATTTCTGGCATATTTGGTTTCTTGCGCAAAGTTGCACTATGGGCCATCTCCATACAAACAGGCGGCCAAATTATTTTTTTGCTTTTAAAATGTTTTTTTCATACAAATTTGGGTAATTGTATGGTATTGAAATGATATACGTCGATTTTTATGACTTTTCATGTTTTTCAATAGTTGATTGTTTATAATAAATAGTCTTTTCATACATTTGCAAGTGCAACAGAATTGCATATATATTGTATTGCAAGTTTATATTATTAAATTATGGATAAGCTAATACATCCCCACTTTAAGGACACAACCCCTCCCTCCTCTTTCTTTCACCCCCCCCCCCTCTCCACCTTCCCTCCAACAAAATTTTGTTAAACGTAATAAATTCATTTTAAGTCAAATATTTATTATTTACTGCTGTGTGTTTCTTTTTGTGAGTCCATGCCATATAACTTGAGACCCCCCCCACCCTTACGGGCATAAATTGCGAAAATTTGAATTGTTAAATCTAATAACAGAAAAAATAATTTTATTCAAAATATAAAATGTAGGCAACAGAAAATTCTAATAAAGTCATTTCGAACTTCTTGAAACCAGGTATTGATTTGTGAAGCGACGATGCCCACGAAGTAGGTAGCAAAGCAAGTGAAATAAACGGGCGCATATGTAGATTGCAGCAAATTTTGATAAAACGTAAATGTTCAAAATGGCATATCTCCGAAAACGCAAAAAATCGCAGGCTGGAAATTTCAGCAATGTTAGATTATAATCCAATCTTTCAAGTGATCTTAGTTTCATGTTTAGCATCGGTTAGCAAAAAAAGTACTCGATTAACAAACACAAAAAAATATGATTTGTCAAAAAAATGCTCCAGTTATTCGATGAAAACTTCAGTTTTTGGTTTGGAAACAACATTTTATCTATTAATAGTTTCAAAGCTTATCTCATTACCTTTCCAACGATGTATATTTGTCCTAATAAAACATTTAAAATGGCTGAGCTATGTTAAAATTTAACAATCAGCCTTTTTTACGAAAAACGCTAGTTTTTTACTCCATTTTTGACTTTCAGCTTGCGTATCTCCGTAATGAACAAACTTAGAGCTTTGAAAATTTGGATTTTTCTTAGTTAGAATGTTTACTTTCGAGAAAAAAATACCAAAAAATATTTGGAGAAGGTCACTTTTTTGAAACTTGGCCACCCAATGTACCATAGTGAGTTGTAGGGCTAAGTTAGGACTGTTTGGGACTACAGTCACATAAAACACTATTTTGAAAATTTACATTTTTGATAAACTTTAGAAGATCGACAAAGACAACTTTTAAGCAAAATAAATAATTATGATTAGGTAGTGTTGGCAATTTTTTTTAAACATCATGATTTTTGAAAAAAAAATAAATATTCAGAATGTAAAATTAGATTTAGCATCGAAAAGTACTTATCCGAAATTGTTGATAAAGTGGTCCGATTGTGTTTTGTAATTCCGTTTTACAAAATACCTAATTTTCCTTCTATCTATGGTGACGAAATGGCCTACTTCAAAAAAAAAATCAAACCATCCACATTAACGACCCCCGGGTCTTTTGTGGTCTCTATTGCAAGTTTTTGCTCGAACCTAGGAGTCCGAAGGCTTGAATGGGGAGAGCACCCAAACCTCTTTTACTCCAAGGAACCTTCCACCCCAGTGTTTGAACTGACGACCTTTGGATTGTGAGTCCAACCGCCGCCAGCGATTCCACCGGAGTAGGCTTGGTTTGGTGTGTTGTTTGTACTTATGGCATGGAGACAACTCCTACACCTGGAATGACTTAACGGCTTAACAACCAAGGCCGGGACCGACATTTTACTTCCTCATCCGATGGAAGGTTGCAGCAGATGGGAATCGAACCCAGAATCATCCGCTTACAAAGCGGACAGCGTAACCATTCGGCCACGCACTGCCACTCAAATGGCCTACTTATCATCACCAAAAATAACAGTGCTGAAAAGTTCATTATTGCACTTATATGAGTGCTGAAATGTTCAGCTTTTCAGGACTTGTATCGAAATTTCAATTTATGCAACAATTTGTAAAAAAAAAAGATGTTTTTTTCAGCACAAGTTATATAAATACGAAATCAAGTTTTCAAACAACATGTTAGTACCATTCTGGAAAACAATAGTTGAATTGAATTTTTCCAGTTCAACATATCTTTTCCGATAGAATGATATTTGCCGAAAAGATAGGTGTCAAACTCCAAAGTAGTGTCAAGAAGTATTTCTTTTCGCTACAAATGTAAAAAAATGAAAATTTTAGCTTATCATTGGATGCTGAAATAGTAGTTTTTGCAATTCCGTCGTGAAACTACTTATTTTTCCTGTCATTCTTGAACGACGAAATAGCCTACTTTTCTGTACCAAAAATAACAGAATCGAATAGCAACACTTTTCAGCACTTGTTTTGAAAAGTAACACTTTTCTTTTTTTTTATTTAAACGATTTATTGACAAAATACATGAAAATTTGACATAAAATATCACTCAGTGTGTGTTTTTGGAATTGCAAAAAATGTTGTATGGAACTCGTTGCAAAACTTGATTTTTTCAGCACTCTTCGTATTTATCCAACTCGGTGAACCACGTTGGATAAATGTACGACTCGTCCTGAAAAAATCCTCTTTTTGCAACTTGTTGCATAAACTACTATTTTGTAATTCCGTCGTGAAACTCCAAATGACGAAACAGTCTATTTTTCTGCACCAAAAATAACAGAATCGAATAGTAAACCTATTCAAAACAAATGAAATAGATGCTTAAAAGTTGAACTTTTAAGCACTTGTTTAGAAAAGTTGTACTTTTCAACATTTTTTTTATTTAAACGATTCATTGACTCAATGTCCTATAATTCTGTTCATAGGGTGTTTATCGGAATTTCAAAAAACATTGTATGGAACTCGCTGTAAAACTTAATTTTTTCATCACTCGTCGTATTTATCCAATTCGGTGAACCTCGTTGGGTAAATGTACGACTCGTGCTGAAAAATCCTTTTTTTGTAACTTGTTGAATAAACTACTATTTTAATACTATTATTTTAAGTGATAAAAAAAGCCGTGTCGTCATTAAAGAATAATAGGACTTTTACACCCCAGAATCAAACATTTATAAATAACTTTTCAAGGGAGCGTCCATAACCAAAGCCACTTTTATAGCAGACGTATATCCAGTAGATACACCTTTCCCCCAAATATGAGCCTGATTGGTTGAAACTACGACTTTTGATAGCCATTTTATCATTGTTCCCCGTGTCTCATTGATGACTACTCTACCCTACTTACTTTTTGTAATTCTGTCGAGAAACTACTCCCTTTTTCCACATGGTTGGAACTCTATACATCCTTTTAGCCCAAAAAGTGGGACGATTGTTGAGCTCTGTCGCTGGTATAGTGTAAATTTGTCCAACCTAGTCACAGCCTACTCAGAAAAAAATTTGAATCTCTTATACCACTCGCAGATTGACAGACAGACCTTGTTTTTGTTTTATCTACCAATTCTGCGTAATTCAAGTAATGTTTCCAAACATTATCGACTTGTGGAGATTATGTTGCTTTAGTGGCGCGATTTCTTTGCCAACCCTTCATTTTGTATGCTCGTCTTCAACAGTTAAAGCTTGCTCACCCTCGTTATTTCACTGATGGGTTGATAAAATCGTGGTTTCAAAAAGGAGCAGATTTTGATGTTGCGAATGGGTGATTGGAGGAAGACGCCTCCCTTATTTTTGTTCGATGTCACAGAATTCAAGCCATTTTATCAGCACTAGCTAAATACCTGTTCCCAAAGGAATAGAATGATTATTGAACATGCAATTTTTAACCGCACAGATTTTTCCGGCATTTTGGAGCATGAAAAGTAGATAAATTGCAAAAACAAACGGCTGACACGAGAGACGCGCGAGAAGAAAAATGAAAATTCAAATCATGGCATGCTGTGATTTTGTTTACTTGAGGCATCTTCTCAGTATACCAGTTTTGATCGGACGAGGGGTCAATGCATATTTCATGTAGCCGGTATCTGTTTATGATTAAATGACATTATACAAATCAACCAAAATTCTGTAAAAAAATATTACAGTCGACTCTCTGGTTGTCGATCTTCTCGATATCAATTTTGCTCCATCTATCGATGAATTCTTCAATCCCTTCAATCTGCATTCATTCCTCGATATTTCCTCTTGCTTGAAGGATCTCTTCCTCGACGGTCCCTTTGCTTTAAAAATCTCTTGCGGTTGTCAATAATTTCACTTTCTCATGGCTTGCATGGACATTTATCTTGGCGAAACGAAGCTTTGAAGGGTGTTTGACATTAGTTTGTTTTTGTTTGATGGACGTTGCCATGATTCTCTCTCATAGCTGGGCATCAAGAAAAAAATAGTTTCAATCGAGTCTTCATTTAGCATCGTTCTGTAAGTTGATGATTCTCTTCCTCGATGGTCCCTTGGATATTGACAACCAGAGAGTCGACTGTACATGCTGTTATCCAAAACTTATAATACATAATTTGCTACTTTAAATAATTTACTGAAATTCAAAATATTATTACTACACGCACTATGGACGACCCATCGGTGCAAAACTGCCATAAAAACTGGTAGAAAAGTTGCAGCTCTCCACCGCGAGAGGCAGCATCAGTACTGTCCCCGTTTTTGAACCTAAAGTTCCACATATGTGCTTTTTCTGTCATTTTTGCACGACCAAAAAGCAAAAATACCAAAAATAACAGAATCGAATAGCAACACTTTTCAAAGTAAATGCTGAGAAGTTTTTCTTTCAGCAATGGATGCTGAAAAGTTGAACTTTTCAGCACTTGTTTCAAAAAGTATTACTTTTCAATTTTTTTTTATTCAAACGATTTATTGACGATATACTTTGACGTTTTGACATACCAAAAGGGTGTGTTTCACAATTGCAAAAAATATTGTATGGAACCCGATGCAAAACTTAATTTTTTCTGCACTCGTCGTATTTGCAAGACTCTTGCTATAAAAATCTTCTTTTTGCTCAAATTTGCAAATTAGCATAGGTCAATCATTGATTTCAGTGGGTAGCCCAGAGAAAGCCCGGATTTGGACCACTCCACTGAGCAGGGACTTAAATTTCTCCATAAAAATGTTTGATAAATGGTATTTGGTCCCTTGTTTTTGTCCATTCGATCTCATAATTGGGTTTTCAACATATACACCCAGAAAATTCAGCTTTTCAAATGAAGACAAAAAAGCATATTGACCGATTTTGATGATCTGTAGTGATGCAGATCTTAAATCAGCACTTTATTTTGTAATCTGGCAACTTCCGTTCATGCAAAACCCATCATCGGTTTTGATTTTGTCCTCCACAATTTTTATAGTTTCAATCATCCCAATTACTCTAATTACCAACTGCCTGATGAAGTCGTAAAAATGTGAGCCAACCAACGTTCCTTCACAAAACCCCAAAGCTCCAACTCTGGCCACCTTCGACGATCCCTGTTGCTCTAACCCAGAGTCATGCCGCGGCCAGTTTTACGTTATCAATCAACCAACCACACACACACACACGCTCCTAGTCGCGGTGTGGTAGCGTGACTAGACTTTATCTATTGTGTTTCCGTTCTGCAGATGATGAAGAACGTGAATGAATCTTGATGTTGTTCGCGGCGGAAACCGGCGACCGGTTGTATACGATCAATTTCAGACATGAGGTCTGCTGAGAGGTTCGGTGTGGTCCAAACAATTCAAGTTCTCAGTTTAATTCACACAAAAGTGTGCTGTTGGCTTTAATTTAAAGCTGCTGAATAGATTTTGCGAGCAACAATAAAGCTTGAGGAGATCTTGAACTTGACCATTCAAATTTTGTTCATTCAAACGTTTGTTGTTTAGTTCCTAAATTATGGAAGAACAACTACCGAAAGTGAAATCTATTTCCATAAAACCCGCAGCGCTGGAGGTCGTACGACACCCACCTTAAACGACGAGTTGAACGAATAAAATTATTGACATCCCCACGTGTGTAAAAATATGACCGCGATGACGACTTTACGTTACGAGATATGTAAATTACCGAACACAGCTGTGTTGCGAAATTTCGAACTTAATTCACACATTTTTTTTTTCCACGGAAGTTGGACAAGTCCGAGAAGAGACGAGAAAACGGCCACGGAACTTCGTGATCGCGGAACGCGAACCCTGGTTTAGCCATTCGTCACGCTCTTTGACTGAACTGGCTAATATTTCTCAATATTTTAGGGTAAAATGACAGTGAATGGATGAAACGTGGCAATTTTGACCTTTAACGGCACCTACGTCTTTGAAGTGTAGAATATGCGTCTTTTAAAGTGATAACAATTTAAATTTCTTGCAAATCAAATTGCGTTGTCAAATCACCCCGATTCCCAGCTGCAAAAAACAGCACCCCCCAAAACAATGCTCTCACTTTTGATCTGCGACCCATCGAAAGCGAAGCTGGCCACAAACGGCAGCGGATCGCTCCAGGGTGAAAGTGGCTTCGATCTGTTCAGGGGAGGCAGCTCAGCCAAAAGTTGAACCCATGATGGTGAGCAAAATATTGCCTCAAAGTTGTTGCACGCCGTGTTATTGTTTTTTATCTTTCTGTTTTGGCACGAGAGAAGCTCGGCATAAATTTTACAAGGGCCACCTGAGTGTGACTTGGCCACGAGCGACGAACCTGGAGCGTGTTTGCGAAACCGTTGCTGGAATTCACTTTTACTTTTGTTCCGGAACCGGGATGTGAAGATTAAGGTGATCTTTCGTGCGAATAAGTTTAGCTTTTTTGACAGATGATTGAAGGATCAGATTGACGGATAATTCGGCGAACACTGATTGAGCTCATTGCTTGTTTAAGTTTGTCCATTGCTCAGTGCCCTTTTGCTCAGTGATTTGGCTAACAGTTATCAATCTACACATTAGTCAAACCAGCATACTTTCTTCTTAGAACTTAACTTTTAACTACCAGACATTCCTGCCATTAAAGCCAGCATGCGAGGGGCGATATTCAATTATCACCATCGCTTTCAACCGGGAACAACCATTAGAACACATACCAAACAACTGCTCTGGCAAATGGTCACTTTTCCCCAACCTCCCTTTTCCCCCGCTCCATTGAGAAATAGAGCCATGAACCCAGTTTCTACGAGCGGGCACGATAAATCAAAGCTAAATTCCAACTCCTTCCGCGTGATAGTTACAGGTTGCCAACCTGAACCCCGGCCACAAATCCCTCACCGTACGCACTCTACTCCAACATGGCGTAATTTAGCTCTGCTCGGAAGATTTCCGACCAAGAGGCACGGATCTTCACCGGCGCGAGAGTCGAGCAGGGGGGAAAGAAAGAATTGTAATTAAAAAACAAATAAATAACATCCACCTTCCCCTTGGGTCCACCGGCAGGACTGTGCTCAATTACCGAGTGAATCTCGGAATTGCATCTTCCCGGTTAAGGGAGCCGTGGAGTAGGGGAGCAGAAATATGCACGTGTACCACACTCACATGGGTTCATTAAATATAGATCATCTGTGGTGTTTGCAGCGCCATATGTACGAATGATCCGCGCGAGATTTGCACTAGCTGCAGTCGCAGCGCGTTGGTGTTGTGCTGTCTTGTCTCATGTCTTACAAACCTTAACTCTGTGGTCTCTTAATTCAAAATCTAAAGTCCTACTTTCGAATGTTGATGGCGGGCTTTGATACTGATCTTTGTTCAATGTATATTGTTCATTGTTCATTATTCATTATTAATTGTTCATAATTCATAATTCATTATTCATTATTCATTGTTCATTGTTCATTGTTCATTGTACATTGTTCATTGTTCATTGTTCATTGTTCATTGTTCATTGTTCATTGTTCATTGTTCATTGTTCATTGTTCATTGTTCATTGTTCATTGTTCATTGTTCATTGTTCATTGTTCATTGTTCATTGTTCATTGTTCATTGTTCATTGTTCATTGTTCATTGTTCATTGTTCATTGTTCATTGTTCATTGTTCATTGTTCATTGTTCATTGTTCATTGTTCATTGTTCATTGTTCATTGTTCATTGTTCATTGTTCGAAATTATCAAAATTGTCAAAATTGTCAAAATTGTCAAAATTGTCAAAATTGTCAAAATTGTCAAAATTGTCAAAATTGTCAAAATTGTCAAAATTGTCAAAATTGTCAAAATTGTCAAAATTGTCAAAATTGTCAAAATTGTCAAAATTGTCAAAATTGTCAAAATTGTCAAAATTGTCAAAATTGTCAAAATTGTCAAAATTGTCAAAATTGTCAAAATTGTCAAAATTGTCAAAATTGTCAAAATTGTCAAAATTGTCAAAATTGTCAAAATTGTCAAAATTGTCAAAATTGTCAAAATTGTCAAAATTGTCAAAATTGTCAAAATTGTCAAAATTGTCAAAATTGTCAAAATTGTCAAAATTGTCAAAATTGTCAAAATTGTCAAAATTTTCGAAATTGTCAAAATTGTCAAAATTGTCAAAATTGTCAAAATTGTCAAAATTGTCAAAATTGTCAAAATTGTCAAAATTGTCAAAATTGTCAAAATTGTCAAAATTGTCAAAATTGTCAAAATTGTCAAAATTGTCAAAATTGTCAAAATTGTCAAAATTGTCAAAATTGTCAAAATTGTCAAAATTGTCAAAATTGTCAAAATTGTCAAAATTGTCAAAATTGTCAAAATTGTCAAAATTGTCAAAATTGTCAAAATTGTCAAAATTGTCAAAATTGTCAAAATTGTCAAAATTGTCAAAATTGTCAAAATTGTCAAAATTGTCAAAATTGTCAAAATTGTCAAAATTGTCAAAATTGTCAAAGTTGTCAAAATTTACAAAATTTTCAAAATTTACAAAACTTACAAAATTTACAAAATTTACAAAATTTACAAAATTTACAAAATTTACAAAATTTACAAAATTTACAAAATTTACAAAATTTACAAAATTTACAAAATTTACAAAATTTACAAAATTTACAAAATTAACAAAATTTACAAAATTTACAAAATTTACAAAATTTACAAAATTTTCAAAATTTACAAAATTTTCAAAATTTACAAAATTTACAAAATTTTCAAAATTTACAAAATTTACAAAATTTACAAAATTTACAAAATTTACAAAATTTACAAAATTTACAAAATTTACAAAATTTACAAAATTTACAAAATCTACAAAATTTACAAAATTTACAAAATTTACAAAATTTACAAAATTTACAAAATTTACAAAATTTACAAAATTTACAAAATTTACAAAATTTACAAAATTTACAAAATTTACAAAATTTACAAAATTTACAAAATTTACAAAATTTACAAAATTTACAAAATTTACAAAATTTACAAAATTTACAAAATTTACAAAATTTACAAAATTACAAAATTTACAAAATTTACAAAATTTACAAAATTTACAAAATTTACAAAATTTACAAAATTTACAAAATTTACAAAATTTACAAAATTTACAAAATTTACAAAATTTACAAAATTTACAAAATTTACAAAATTTACAAAATTTACAAAATTTACAAAATTTACAAAATTTACAAAATTTACAAAATTTACAAAATTTACAAAATTTACAAAATTTACAAAATTTACAAAATTTACAAAATTTACAAAATTTACAAAATTTACAAAATTTACAAAATTTACAAAATTTACAAAATTTACAAAATTTACAAAATTTACAAAATTTACAAAATTTACAAAATTTACAAAATTTACAAAATTTACAAAATTTACAAAATTTACAAAATTTACAAAATTTACAAAATTTACAAAATCTACAAAATTTACAAAATTTACAAAATTTACAAAATTTACAAAATTTACAAAATTTACAAAATTTACAAAATTTACAAAATTTGCAAAATTTACAAAATTTGCAAAATTTACAAAATTTACAAAATTTACAAAATTTACAAAATTTACATAATTTACATAATTTACAAAGTCTTTGGTCATTGGTTATTGCTTTTTGATGTTGCCACAAAACAAAAATAAATGATTCAGACAAGATAGCACAACCTCGACGAAGTCAACAATCGGCACATGGTCGAGAGCGGGGTTGAAAATTCGCCTATTTTCCAGTATAACTGCGCTGTAGTGCGTCTTGAAATCACAGTGCAAGGTGTGAAAGGCATACCACAAAGCAGCTTCAATGCGTTCTTCAATGCGCTGGTATTTAGCGGAGTCGGTCGTAAAGTTCGTATGGAACTGACATGGGGTCGACTCAACTTCAATACACTTTTAATTCTTGTCTTGTTTCTGATACCAACTGAACTGAACTGAACTGAACCGTGAGTAAATTACAAAGTTCTACTCAAGGTTCAATTCTGAGCGTAGAAATCGATTTTAACGCCGGTAGCCACCATGCGTTCGTCAGCAAGTCCAACTCCTTCGCCAGAAGTGCTTATCAACAGGTCATCCGTGAGACGTGACGGTATGTTCTAACCTGTGCGCTGGATGTATCATTCGCCCCGCAAAGTACCTAACCACGCAGCAGTCATTGTGGTAATCCCTGCAATCATTCCCGGAGACCTTGGGACCGCTAATTGTACATTGTTTTGCTTAATCCAATCCCCGCTGCCTGCCCAGAAAACGAGGGCTGAAAATCTGTTGGCGTGCCAGCCTCAGTTATCCGGGTACAAATCCGTACCAACGCGCGATGATTGCCCTTGTTCCGAGTGTGGCAAAAACAAAAGTAGTTGCAATCATCAAGCCGGTGCGTTTCTTTCCGACCGTTTCCAACCGTGAAGAACTCCTCCAAGAACTAGAACTGATTACGGTGTGGTCTCTTTGATCCTGATGTTCGGGATATAAGATGACCGTCCGTCTGCCAGTAGCCACCAAACTAGAGTCCCGAGTCGGACATGCAACGCACACGCGGCTTGGTTGCAGTTTTGATTGAAGGTTGTAATTATCCATCAACCATCAAGCCGGGGCTGAGAGCATGAGCTTACAAATTATGCCCAGCGATACTTTGACAGGTTGGCTGGCTGGCTGGCTGGCGTTCCAGTAGCAGTTCTTCGAAGTCTAGTAGTACAACAGCAGCAGTGGTGTAAGATTAATTGGATCTGCCGAGTTGGCTTGTTCGTCATGATCTGACTATTTTTTGTGATGCCTTCGCGGGCTGACGTCTTCGTCACCGAGAAGGTGTTATTTTTACTTTCAATGAGCTGGCACATTATTGGTGGCGGTGCGGGTTGAGGTGTGAGGGATTATCTTTAAAGTTGGCAGGAAAATTGCAGGGAGTTCTAAGGAGAGTTCACACCTTTATGGTTTGAAGATATAGTTACGTGATCTCTACTCTGAAGATGCTTGAATCAGTTCTTACCTGAAAAGAGAAAGAGAAAAAAGATTGTGAGTATTTTAAGCTGTTTTTGAATCTTTGAATCTTTGAATCTTTGAATCTTTGAATCTTTGAATCTTTGAATCTTTGAATCTTTGAATCTTTGAATCTTTGAATCTTTGAATCTTTGAATCTTTGAATCTTTGAATCTTTGAATCTTTGAATCTTTGAATCTTTGAATCTTTGAATCTTTGAATCTTTGAATCTTTGAATCTTTGAATCTTTGAATCTTTGAATCTTTGAATCTTTGAATCTTTGAATCTTTGAATCTTTGAATCTTTGAATCTTTGAATCTTTGAATCTTTGAATCCAGACTTTCCTTTTGACGGGTGCGACAACGGTTTGCTATGATACCGGTTTTTCTATGCGCACCATTTCTCGTCACGAAAAAAAACCCGACACAGCTCGGTAGCTTGATCGGTGCACCGAAACCAAAGTTTGGTGTGACGGCGGTGTGGATCGGGTACACAAAACTGACTTGGTTTCTGCGCCTGCCACACGGGAGAAGTTTAGAACTCTTGATGCCTAGCAAGCCAGCTGAAATCAACACTTCTTAATGGTGTGGTTGTCAAAGGCACTGCATTAGTATTTTAAAGGTTCTTGGTTCGAATCTCGACAGTTATTATTTTATTTTTTTGAATGTTTTTATTTATTCAGAATAATTCTTTAGGAATAGAATTTCGTAGTGTCATGAAATATAAACTCTAACTTCTAGTGCATATAATCCTGAAATAGGCATTTTCTGCCTGCATAATACAGAACGTTTTCTCTATTCCACTACAAAAATCCATTCAATTTTTTAACCCTTTGACTAGAGCGTCGCAGGTTCGAAGAAGTTTTTTTTAATGTATGTAATCACTAATTTTGATAATAAAAATTGAAAAAAAACCTCAAAAATATTTATGTCAGGATTGAACCAGGAACCTCGTGATTAAAAGACGGAGATCACAACCGCCAGGCCACCCCGAAGATGTGAATGATGGCTAACAAACCTCAATCAAAACAATGTCGCCTCCGGTTTACTTGGATCAACCATTCTGTTGAGTTGCATCTTGGTATACAGTTGGGTGCACCGGTGGTGTACCAAGGTGCTTTCGGTACAGTTGCTATGGTGTGACAATAAACAGCTCGGTTTGGGTTCTAGAGTGACACGAAAACCGCACCACGGCGCACCCGATCTTGGTGTTCAGTGAAGCCTGTTTGAATCTTTGAATCTTTGAATCTTTGAATCTTTGAATCTTTGAATCTTTGAATCTTTGAATCTTTGAATCTTTGAATCTTTGAATCTTTGAATCTTTGAATCTTTGAATCTTTGAATCTTTGAATCTTTGAATCTTTGAATCTTTGAATCTTTGAATCTTTGAATCTTTGAATCTTTGAATCTTTGAATCTTTGAATCTTTGAATCTTTGAATCTTTGAATCTTTGAATCTTTGAATCTTTGAATCTTTGAATCTTTGAATCTTTGAATCTTTGAATCTTTGAATCTTTGAATCCTTGAATCTTTGAATCTTTGAATCTTTAAATATATATGAATATCTTTGAATATCTTTAAATATCTTTAAATATCTTTAAATATCTTTAAATATCTTTAAATATCTTTAAATATCTTTAAATATCTTTAAATATCTTTAAATATCTTTAAATATCTTTAAATATCTTTAAATATCTTTGGGTAATTCTCCGCCAACTCACACAGCAGTTGCCCCGACCCCTCTTCGATTTGCGTGAAACTTTGTCCTAAGGGGTAACTTTTGTCCCTGATCACGAATCCAAGGTCCGTTTTTTGATATCTCGTGACGGAGGGGCGGTACGACCCCTTCAATTTTTGAACATGCGAAAAAAGAGGTATTTTTCAATAATTTGCAGCCTGAAACGGTGATGAGATAGAAATTTGGTGTCAAACGGACTTTTATGTAAAATTAGACGCCCGATTTGATGGCGTACTCAGAATTCCGAAAAAACGTATTTTTCATCGAAAAAAACACTAAAAACGTTTTAAAAATTCTCCCATTTTCCGTTACTCGACTATAAAAAAAATTTGAAACATGTCATTTTTTCATTTAGAACAACATTTTTCATTTTAAAATTTCGTGTTTTTTCTAACTTTGCAGGGTTAATTTTTAGAGTGTATTAATGTTCTACAAAATTGTAGAGCAGACAATTACAAAAATTTTGATATATAGACATAAGGGGTTTGCTAATAAACATCACGAGTTATCGCGATTTTACGAAAAAAAGTTTTGAAAAAGTTGGTCGTCATCGATCATGGCCGTTCATGGTCACCCGCGACAGACACGGACGACGAAACAAAGAGAAACGCAAAAAGATACTTTTTCAAAACTTTTTTTCGTAAAATCGCAATAACTCGTGAAGTTTATAAGCATACCCCTTATGTCTATATATCAAAATTTTTGTAATTGTTTGCTCTACAATTTTGTAGAACATTGTTGAAAAAAAATCCTTCAAAGTTAGAAAAAAACACGAAATTTCAAAATGAAATTTTTTGTTCTAAATGAAAAAATGACCCTTCTGGGTCAATGTAGAATCGAAAAGTACATTAAATTTCCCATAAAATGACACGTTCCAAAATTTTTTACAGTCGAGTAACGGAAAATGGGAGAATTTTTAGAACGTTTTTAGTGTTTTTTTCGATGAAAAATACGTTTTTTTTCGGAATTCTGAGTACGCCATCAAATCGGGTGTCTAATTTTTTTATAAAAGTCCCTTTGACTCCAAATTTCTATCTCATCACCGTTTCGGGCTGCAAATTATTGAAAAATACCTCTTTTTTCGCATGTTCAAAAATTGAAGGGGTCGTACCGCCCTTCCGTCACGAGATATCTAAAAACGGACCTCAGATTCGTGATCAGGGACAAAAGTTACCCCTTAGGACAAAGTTTCACGCAAATCGAAGAGGGGTCAGGGCAACTTTTCCCGATTTCGTGTGAGTTGGTGGAGAATTACCTCTTTAAATATCTTTGAATATCTTTAAATATCTTTAAATATCTTTTGAATATCTTCACAGTATAAAATGATTAAAATTTTGAAAGTGTAATTTTGGAAGGTTGAATATTACCACTTTAATTTTGAATATCTTTGAATATCTATGAATTTCTGTGAATATCTGTGAATATCTTTGAATATCTTTGAATATCTTGAATATTTTTGAATATCTTTGAATCTTTGAATCAAGATTTTTCAAGAATCTTAAATGGCAGAAATGTTGTATTTTTTTCAGCGTGAATTCTTCTTACGCCATAGGTAAATATTTCATCTAATGATTATAGGTTGCTATCGCAAATTACAAGCGTCGCACCAAACGCCATCGGATCCTTCATTTGGCCATTAATTGTACCATACCGCCGCGAGCCCGCCTATCTACGCTCCACATTCCACCGTGTCAACTCCGCGGTGCGGTGCGCAAATTCCACCACGTATCAAAAGGGGGCCTGCTGGTGAAAACGACGACATCCTGTCCTTTGCGTGGCTCTTCAGCGAAGAATCGCTGCCAGATCAACGCCGTTTTTGTCACCGCCGTTGGTTAATAACTCATCATCACCTGAGGTCGGCTGGTTGATATCAACGTCAACTCGATGCTCTGACTTTTGTGACGATTTCACAACCCCTCTCGATTAGGTTCGATCCGTTCTCGAGCCAGCTGAAACCGAAACCTGTCATTACCTAATCTGCGTAGTCCGCGCGTCTAATGGCTTGGCGTGGGTGTCTTCGCCAACCCAGCGAGCGCGTTCTGCCGCGGGCTCTCCGTATTAGGAAAGCCACGGTGATCTGGAATGTGCCTGAGCGCGCTGCGGAGGATGCTGTGAGCTACCTTGACAACCGCGCGAGCCGTAGATGATTGGAAATCATCAACATTGGCACGACTCTTCGGCAGCAGCAGCTGGTGTTATTCAATCGCCAGAACTTGTTGCCCGAGCGCGTGCGGGTTCGATCCAAGGGTTGAATCACCTTATAGCGGAGCGATTCATTAGCATATAATAACTATGAATGAAAGTGTTTGGAGGGGAGGGGGCACGCAGATTTTTTGCCCAGGGTTTCGACCCGTTTTGAAGAAGAAGAAGAATCCGGCGAATTGACCGGTACCGAGAGAGTACCGAGAAAAGGTTCGCAATTGTGTAGGACCATCAAACGGAGGTGTCTAACCTGATGCTGATGGTGGCACGTCGTTACTGTTAACCCTGAAGGCGTTCCGAAGTGGGTTGGTAATGTTTTGACGATTGCATCAGCGCGCCGCGAGAGTTGGTGGTGATGATTGGTAATGAGGCTGGGACGGTAGGTGATCTAGAAGTTAGCAGGGTACGTCAATAAATTGTTCAAGATTCCATAGAAGAACATCGCAATTCACATTCTTTTGCAGTGATGTAATCTGCAGCTTCACATAGGACTGAGCTAAATCTGGAGGTAATTCAAATACCTTTGAAAAAACATAATATCTCTTCCAGAATTTCATAACATTTTCCGAACTTCAAAATATCCTTATTTTACTCAAGTACCAGATTGAGATTGTTCCAAACAATGAATGATTAGTTTATTATGCCATCAAGAACCTTTGCTTTCGGAAAATAAGTTCCCACTATCCCTCTAATACAACCTCCAGAGGAAATGAAAACGAAATAAAAGCGAAAACCAAGACCGTTTAGAACACCCCACCGGACAACATGACGGAGGGGAAACTCAAGGTGAAAAAAATCATCAGACCCCAAAACCGGACGAACAATCCGGAGAGAGTGAGACTATAAGCCCGCCGGGGAACCGTTGCCGGTTTCCTCTGAAAACCCCTGGCGACGAATGACCGGCGGAGAGAGCCAAGTGTTTCAAATTACTCAATAGCTGCTACATTTCATCATCATCATCATCTTCAGCTTGTTTTTGTTATTGTTGCGGGGTTCGTCGCTCAAGTTTTGTCCATCAAGTCTCCACCCCACCACAACGGCGAAGAGTTTGTGGCGGAACGTTGAACTTTTGATGAATTTCCACCGATAGACAGCGTCCGCGAACGCCCCGGCAAAACTGTGGGTTTAATAATCTCATTCTTACATTGTGTTTGGGTGTGTGTGGATCGGGAATGTCCGCCAAGAGCGGGGGGGGGTTCGTCACTTTTCTAGTGTCTCGATGAATGGTGGTGCACAGAAAGGAAATTGCCATCGACGGCGAAGACGCGATGTGACGCAAAGTTCTACTGGATTAACTGACCCACGGTGGAGACAGGAGGTGTGCGGTTCTACGAGGCGATCAATAGACCAGGTCTGTGCAGTGTAGACAGGTGGTTGCGGTTGCAGGTTCAACGGGGCTGGACATTCTTATTATGTAACCATCGCCAGACACACACACAACTTGTGATACTTGTCAGGAAGATGGTTATAAGAACAGGGATCAAGGTTGATGACCTAAGCAAGGCTTATGAAAAAACTAACTTAATCCACCTATGTGATTGGAGCCTTCCTCACTTATTACCAACAATGGCTGATATGAAATTTCATCTCTTTCAGATACAAAAATTTCATCTCTTTTTTAGATCCGGAGTAAAAAAGTACATCAATATCACTAAAGTGTACATATCTCAAGACAGAGTTGCCAGATCTCCAATGTTTTGAGCTCGTTGGAAAAGTCTTTTCATAACCTAACCAACGAAGGGTGGGATGGTGGACCCGGACATAGTTTACATACATTTAAGTGAGATCCGGCATCCAAAAAGTACATAAATGTCACTTAAGTGGCCATATCTCGAGACAGGGTTGCCAGATCTCTAATGTTTTGAACTCGTTGGAAAGGTCTTTTGATAACCTTACCAACAATGGGTCGGATGGTGGATCCGGACATAGTTTACATACATTTAGGTGAGATCCGGTTTCCAAAAAGTACATAAATGTCACTTAAGTGGCCATATCTCGAGACAGGGTTGCCAGATCTTCAATGTTTTGAACTTGTTGGAAAGGTCTTTTGATAAACTAACCAACGATGGGTCGGATGGTGGACCCGGACATAGTTTACATACATTTAAGTGAGATCCGGCTTCCAAAAAGTACATCAATATCACTTAAGTGGCCATATCTCGAGACAGGGTTGCCAGATCTTCAATGTTTTAGGTTCGTTGGAAAGGTCTTTTGATAACCTAACCAACGATGGGTCGGATGATGGACCCGGACATAGTTTACATACATTTAAGTGAGATCCGGATATATGTGAAAACACATTTTTATACATAACTTTTGAACTACTTATCAAAACTTCAATCTGTATAAAACTCGATCTATGGGACCCTAAACCAAGTCAAATGCAACAAGTTAGGGTCAAATCGGTTCAGCCAGTGCCGAGAAACATGAGCTAGTTTGTTGGTCACATACATACATACACACACACATACACACACACATACACACACACATACACATAGACATTTGTTCAGTTTCCGATTCTGAGTCGATATGTATACATGAAGGTGGGTCTACGACGTTTTGATTCAATGTTCATTTTTAGAGCAGGATTATAGCCTTACCTCAGTGAGGAAGGCAAAATATTACCATTTTTCAAATATTGCACAAGAAATTGGTTATAATTGAATGCAACTAATAAGACAGTTAAAACAATTGAAGATGAATGAAAAAGCTAAAACAAATTGAAGACATTTTAAGACATACATTTTGAGATAATCAAAGACAATTGATTACACTTTTGAACAACTGAAGACAGTTAAACCAAATTGAAGATAATCTAATAGACAACTGATGACAATTGAACTTATTGAACAAAAGACAAAAGACAAAAGACAAAAGACAAAAGACAAAAGACAAAAGACAAAAGACAAAAGACAAAAGACAAAAGACAAAAGACAAAAGACAAAAGACAAAAGACAAAAGACAAAAGACAAAAGACAAAAGACAAAAGACAAAAGACAAAAGACAAAAGACAAAAGACAAAAGACAAAAGACAAAAGACAAAAGACAAAAGACAAAAGACAAAAGACAAAAGACAAAAGACAAAAGACAAAAGACAAAAGACAAAAGACAAAAGACAAAAGACAAAAGACAAAAGACAAAAGACAAAAGACAAAAGACAAAAGACAAAAGACAAAAGACAAAAGACAAAAGACAAAAGACAAAAGACAAAAGACAAAAGACAAAAGACAAAAGACAAAAGACAAAAGACAAAAGACAAAAGACAATAGACAAAAGACAAAAGACAAAAGACAAAAGACAAAAGACAAAAGACAAAAGACAAAAGACAAAAGACAAAAGACAAAAGACAAAAGACAAAAGACAAAAGACAAAAGGCAAAAAAAAACAAATGTTTTTTTATTGCAAAAATTACAGATTTGATCAAATCGAGTTCTTCAAAGTTCAAGGATCATCTTGACATCCCTACAAATAATTGGATAAAAGAATCGTTCCGATTGATTGAGTTATTCCGAAGAACTAGTGAGTTGAAGTTAAGACGTCGAAGACAGACAGTTGAAGAAATTGATCATTAACTAAAACAAATGAATTCAAATGGAGAAATTGCATGCCACCTTGGATGTTTAAAGCCATCATAAAACACATGATCAAATCTCCCAAAAAATAGCAGCGATTATCTCGCTACTCTAGCCCCGAAAGGCATTCCAACCGTCCAATGGGGTACCTTCACCGCACCACCTCTCGCCGATCTTGATTAGCGGGGCGTTCCCAGATTATACCCGAATCATGACTTTGACCTTCCCAGCAGCTCAGCAAACTTCACGCGAGTGACGCAGAAAAGTTGATTAAATTTCCTCCCAAGGCACAGCAGCAGCAAAAACTAAAACCTAATCAAACCGCGTTGACCCCACAATCAGTAAGCAACAGCCGCCTCTTCCGCGTGGTCTCCCAACACCGTGGCGTGAAATCCGTCAAGCTGTCGTCGTCGGTGCCGGCCAATTTGGCACGAATTAGGCACGCAGCGCGGACAGGTGAGATGGTTTATGGGCGAGCGCTGTTTGAGAATGATTGGCATCGAGGAAGGTTCTGATAAGATCTGAAGTTTGAAGCGGAGGTCTCTTTGGGGAAGGGAGAGTGAATCTGCTGATTTTAGCGTGTAAATCAATGTTTGGCGATCGCTTTGAGATGCCGCAATGGGGGTGAACTCATCGGGATTGAAAAAAAAAAACAACTTTTGAAGATTCGGTCGCTGAATGACCAAAGACACCGATGATCTGACAATCTTAGAACTACAAGCATGTCATAAAATCAACAACCATGAAGTCATGTAAGACGTCGTTTCTTTTAGAATACTTGTAGAAAAAAAGATTTTCCGAAATTTTGAGGTATTGTTTGAAACTTATGCCAGATAACAACTTTGTATTAAAGTTGTTTGACTCTGGGTTGTAGTCGCTGGTCGAAGATGCTTTAAACCACTTCAAAGTACATCAAGATCTGATAGACTGGAATTCCAACTGCTTTCTAGCATTTTTCTTGTACTCTTCCCAAGAGCAGATGATAAATGGCACAATAATTTTGACTAAGGCAAATAATAACCCATCCATAAATCTCATCAGAGCCCCTAGGAGATCCCCTCAACCCCTCCGTAATGGGATCCCGTGCGGTCAAAGATCACGATCCCCGAGCTCGCCCCAGCCCTGGACCACAATTTATCAGGTCCACGAAGCAAATCGAGACCGATCGCCCCCCTCCCCGTAACAAATCACAGCGCAAACAAGGCCCAGCCCAACCCAAAGCTAAAGTGGTCATGTGCGAAAAGAAAATCGATCGCATCATGCGGGAGCCATTCACCCCGCCATTCCGGGGCTCAATTTCAATTAATTCGATCAGCCGGCCTTTACCGTGGTGCGCGCAGATAGAGAGATGCGTGAATGAACATCAACCAACAGGCAATGAAACTTGAACTCTGCAGCGCGTAGCACGACGCAAGAAATGAGGCCGAGGTATCGCGTACACACCATCTCTCAATATCTCACGAAGTTCTGCTGCGGCACCAGCAGCAACTCGGTGGTCAGTGAGCTATGTCTTGGCTGGTCGTTGTCCAATTACGGGCGGCAATTTTTCAGGTCTTCAGGGTGCGAAGATCTGCAGACGCCGGGCAGCAGTGCGGTGCCTTGCCACTTTTACGGAGGTAGAGATCGATACAAGAGGACTACCAAGGAGGTGAGGAAGGCCGTTTGGCTGAAATTGGAACCCTTGTTTGGGGTAACTGATGAGATATAGTGAGACCATGGCATGCAAATGTTTGTTGGACTTGTCGATGATGACCTTTTCCTCGAAGGTTTTGTCTTGTTCCAATTAATAACAGTGTTGGTAGGTGCTCTATTGATCAATAAGGATAGCTGTTCAAATAGGAATTTTTAAAGATAGTTTTGACGCTCTGAAGTTATTCAAAACCTCAAAACTCTTCAAAACCGTCTCTATTAGCCATGTAAAGCTGTTTCTAATGATGATTGCCCTTCCCATTACATAATCTGATCAAACGTTCCCGCTCGCGTCCAGCAGTTCACACTCTGTTACGATTTCCAGCCCATAATCCCATCATCACGGCGTCGTTGGTCATCTAATAAAATCAAAAGACCGAAAACCTCAATTCTCACTTTCCCTTTCACGACTGCCCAAATCCCATCGACTCGGATCCCGTAATAGCCCCCAGACGCAAACCGCTCAATTAATCACTCTCCGGACACATCTGGATGCCAGAACCATGTCAGAGCCATTGTCACTACCTCGCCAACAACCGCTGGGAGTCCAAGCTTATCAGGCCCTACCGCCCCAAGCGGTGCCTGTCAAGACCCGGTTGAGCTAGAAGCGCTCCATTCACCCGAGAGTCGCGGCGTGACCTTCCTCGAAGTCGTAAAGGTAAGGTTAGATTTTCGGGCGATCCCGGAGTTGTTCTCCCCAGCGATATGACTAATTGTTGTCACTTTTCATTTCTATCGTCCCGTTGATGGGAGAGGTTCTTTGAAGGTTCGGTCTAGGTTGGGAAGATGAAGTTGTTAGTCCCCCCGAAGATCTGCCGGATGGTTGCTGACCATTTTCGTCACGAGAGGGGGTTCAATTAATCAATCATGCGTTCTGGGCGCAAAGTCGCTCAGGGCGAGATTGCTCGTCCGTGAAGAGTGTTAGAAATGGTGTGATAAAACTTTTTTTTGGGAAGGTGAGCGATTAGCCCCTCGGGAATATCTTGTCTTTTGATATGACGGATTGGAGCTGGATCGAGATCGGGATGAAGTTGTTATGGGTTGCAAGAATTTTGATCATAACAACTTTTAAAAATCTTTAACTCAAAGAAACCTGTCATAATCGTGAACAGAGGTCATAAATTGAAGTAATTTTCACTATTTCATGAATTTATTTTTAATGGTATATTTTAATTATTTTAAGCATTTTAAGTAGTTTAACCCTCTACAACCCAATGCCACCTTTAGACGAACTTTGATTAAAAAAAAATCCATATTTCAACCAATTTTTGATCTTTAAAAAGCATTGGAAAGAAGAACTCTTAAAATTTAAGGGTTGGAAGTTTTACTTGTTTTATGTGACTTTGCCAATGTTTTTAATTTTTTTTAGGGGTCAACTTTGACTTTGTTTTTAACTAGCATTTCCTATATTTTAAGTAAAAAAAAGTATGCAGTAATTTTTCTAGTGTCTCAGACTATGCCTCTACGCATTTATTTTACAATTTAAATAATAATGGTGCCATTTTATGGCATAAAATGTGAAAAACAAGCAAACATTGAAAAAGTGACTGTAAATACATGAAAAAATTAGAAAGACAAAATGTAATGATAAGAGGTGGTAGAATAGAAAAAATACTACCAAAAACAAACATAAACTTAACAAGATAAATGCAAATTTAAACACAAAATATGAAACAAAAACAACATAAAACAAGAAAAGTAAAAATTTTCGTAGAACAAAAGTGGCTCAAAATTACCTCCTGAAAACGGGAAAAATAAAAAATTTAGAAAAAAAAATGGGCAGTAGAGGGTTAAGAATTTAAAGTATTTAAAGTATTTAAAGTATTTAAAGTATTTAAAGTATTTAAAGTATTTAAAGTTTTTAAGGTATTTAAAGAATTTAAAGTATTTAAAGTTTTTAAAGTATTTAAAGTATTTAAAATATTTTAAGTATTTTAAGTATTTTAATTTTTTTTAAGTATTTTAAGTTTTTTAAGTATTTTGAGTATTTCAAGTATTTTAAAATTTTTAAGTATTTTAAGTTTTTTAAGTATTTAAAGTATTTAAAGTATTTAAAGTATTTAAAGTATTTAAAGTATTTAAAGTATTTAATGTATTTAAAGTATTTAAAGTATTTAAAGTATTTAAAGTATTTAAAGTATTTAAAGTATTTAAAGTTTTTAAAGTATTTAAAGTATTTAAAGTACTTAAAGTTTTTAAAGTATTTAAAGTATTTCAAGTATTTAAAGTATTTAAAGTATTTAAAGTATTTTAAGTATTTAAAGTATTTAAATTATTTAAAGTATTTAAAGTTTTTAAAGTATTTAAAGTTTTTAAAGTATTTAAAGTATTTAAAGTATTTAAAGTATTTAAAGTATTTAAAGTATTTAAAGTATTTAAAGTATTTAAAGTATTTAAAGTATTTAAAGTATTTAAAGTATTTAAAGTATTTAAAGTATTTAAAGTATTTAAAGTATTTAAAGTATTTAAAGTATTTAAAGTATTTAAAGTATTTAAAGTTTTTAAGGTATTTAACTGCCCATGTTCGCATAAATGTCCCATATGCAAAAACAGCAAGCTGAGAAAAACGCATTTGAAGTTTGTCCCACACATAAGGCTACGTGTTAAGTTTTCACAAAAAAAACTGGGTTTCCTCCTGATTTCTAGAACAAAGTACTGGATGTTATAGGCTCTTTTGAAAGAGCACACGATTTTGAACCAAACTGCATCAATAACTCAAAACTGATGAAAATGCATATGGGACATTTATGCGATCATGGGCAGTTAAAGTATTTAAAGTATTTAAAGTATTTAAAGTATTTAAAGTATATAAAGTATTTAAAGTTTTTAAAGTGTTTAAAGTATTTAAAGTATTTAAATACTAGTATTTAAAGTATTTAAATACTAGTATTTAAAGTATTTAAAGTATTTAAAGTATTTAAAGTATTTAACGTATTTTAAGTATTTTAAGTTTTTTAAGTATTTAAAGTATTTAAAGTATTTTAAATATTAAAAGTATTTAAAGTTTTTAAAGTATTTAAAGTATTTAAAGTATTTAAAGTATTTAAAGTATTTAAAGTATTTAAAGTATTTAAAGTATTTAAAGTATTTAAAGTATTTAAAGTATTTAAAGTATTTAAAGTATTTAAAGTATTTAAAGTATTTAAAGTATTTAAAGTATTTAAAGTATTTAAAGTATTTAAAGTATTTAAAGTATTTAAAGTATTTAAAGTATTTAAAGTATTTAAAGTATTTAAAGTATTTAAAGTATTTAAAGTATTTAAAGTATTTAAAGTATTTAAAGTATTTAAAGTATTTAAAGTATTTAAAGTATTTAAAGTATTTAAAGTATTTAAAGTATTTAAAGTATTTAAAGTATTTAAAGTATTTAAAGTATTTAAGGTATTTAAAGTATTTAAAGTTTTTAAAGTATTTAAAGTATTTAAAGTATTTAAAGTATTTAAAGTATTTAAAGTATTTAAAGTATTTAAAGTATTTAAAGTATTTAAAGTATTTAAAGTATTTAAAGTATTTAAAGTATTTAAAGTATTTAAAGTATTTAAAGTATTTAAAGTATTTAAAGTATTTAAAGTATTTAAAGTATTTAAAGTATTTAAAGTATTTAAAGTATTTAAAGTATTTAAAGTATTTAAAGTATTTAAAGTATTTAAAGTATTTAAAGTATTTAAAGTATTTAAAGTATTTAAGGTATTTAAAGTATTTAAAGTATTTAAAGTATTTAAAGTATTTAAAGTATTTAAAGTATTTAAAGTATTTTAAAATATTTAAAGTTTTTTAAGTATTTTAAGTATTTCAAGTATTTTAAGTTTTTTAAGTATTTAAAGTATTTAAAGTATTTTAAATATTAAAAGTATTTAAAGTTTTTAAAGTATTTAAAGTATTTAAAGTATTTAAAGTATTTAAAGTATTTAAAGTATTTAAAGTATTTAAAGTATTTAAAGTATTTAAAGTATTTAAAGTATTTAAAGTATTTAAAGTATTTAAAGTATTTAAAGTATTTAAAGTATTTAAAGTATTTAAAGTATTTAAAGTATTTAAAGTATTTAAAGTATTTAAAGTATTTAAAGTATTTAAAGTATTTAAAGTATTTAAAGTATTTAAAGTATTTAAAGTATTTAAAGTATTTAAAGTATTTAAAGTATTTAAAGTATTTAAAGTATTTAAAGTATTTAAAGTATTTAAAGTATTTAAAGTATTTAAAGTATTTAAAGTATTTAAAGTAGTTAAAGTATTTAAAGTATTTAAAGTATTTAAGGTATTTAAAGTATTTAAAGTTTTTAAAGTATTTAAAGTATTTAAAGTATTTAAAGTATTTAAAGTATTTAAAGTATTTAAAGTATTTAAAGTATTTAAAGTATTTAAAGTATTTAAAGTATTTAAAGTATTTAAAGTATTTAAAGTACTCAAAGTATTTAAAGTATTTAAAGTATTTAAAGTATTTTAAAATATTTAAAGTTTTTTAAGTATTTTAAGTATTTCAAGTATTTTAAGTATTTTAAGTATTTTAAGTTTTTCAAGTATTTTATGTATTTTAAGTATTTTAAGTATTTTAAGTTTTTTAAGTTTTTTAAGTTTTTTAAGTATTTTAAGTATTTTAAGTATTTTAAGTATTTTAAGTATTTTAAGTATTTTAAGTTATTTAAGTATTTTAAGTATTTTACGTATTTTAAGTATTTTAAGTATTTTAAGTGTTTTAGTATTTTAGTATTTTTTTTATTGTCATCTTATACTTTTGTTTTTTTATTTCGACGGTGGCCTAGGATTAAACTCTGGCCGAAAGGGGTGAGAGGCATCTATGTTTGCAAAACTCCACCGACCCCGACTGAAGTCAAAAAAGTGGTGGTTAAAAAATACTAGTTTTATTAGACTAATTATCCTTATTATTCACGATAAACTTCCTTTCTGTGCGATTAAACTAAATTCATGAGAGCCAAAAAAAAATCTGTCATGAACAAAACTCATAAAATGATGATATATTTCACGCCTTCGTGAGTTTGATCCAAAAAATTATGACTAGTTGATATGAAAATTCATTCTCATAAACCAAACACCAATTTCTCATTACTGAATTCAGTTAAATTTTCTGAAATTTTCAGTAAATGAAAACTTGCTGAAATTTCAGCAATATTTGACAGCTCCATACAAATTTTAACTTAAGATCAGCAAAATACTAAATGAAAATTTTAGTAGTGCAGTTTTCAGTAAATATTAACTGAAACGCACACCAGAATTTGCTGTGTACATTCTCCAGTAACTTCAGTGACCAATGATGCCTCTTGTAACATTGAACTAGTTTTCACCCTTTCAATCCGTTCCGGTTCTCCTTTCATCGCGCTAATTAGTTTGGCATTCGCGCGACGTTCACGGTCACCCACGATCACCATAAGGTAAGGTGGGGGAGGCAGACCCATCAACAAACCTCCCCCCTCAAACCCTTAAAACACGATCCACATTTGCGCCCATTTAGCCCGTTTTTCCCGCCGAGTGATGGCGCGCGCGTCGAATAACTCAATTACCGCGCGCGCTTCAATTAATTCCGTTTAATCGTCGCAATTAGCTAATTTTCAAACTAATTCAATCGTTCGCCGCTTCGAACACTTGGCCGACCCCCGATCAGTGTGCTGGAAGGAAGCTTCAAGTTCAGCCATCAGTGTAGGGTCTTCTAATTGAGTCGATCGCGCGCGCCGTTGGTGACTTGAACGGACACAAGCGACGAACTCAGCTCTCGTGCTGAGCGAAATTCTTCTGGTGCCGATTTCGGAACCAGATGGCGTCGTGCCGATAGAACGCATCGCTAACGGGGAATTCCGTTTTGGCCAATAAAAATGCAAAACGGCTCAAAATTGACCTTCTAGGGTAGATCCCGCGCGTCGTAATACACTTTAAATATTGAACTCGGCGTGTAGCCCATTTTTGGCAGTGGATGGATTACGTAATTTACTGGCTGGCCCGCGATGAAAGCTTGCCCAATCAACAGGTTTTTTTCTGCTTAGGGTCTGTGCTGAAGAGGCAAGGGTGAAGGGGGGATAATTTGCGTCCATATTTGGACAGTACCCCCAGTACCAATGCAGTGTCTGTGTGACCATATGGGTTGAAAAGTAACACTGACTGGCTGGCGTAATAACAGTGTGTGAACTGGGCTGGTTGAGATGTTTGGTGTTAGTGAAAGTGACTGTGGTCTTGGTCTTGGTCTGGTTGGTGACTGTACCAAGGTGGATGTTGTTGTGAAAGGTAAGGTAAAACAACTTACACATCTTTGATGAAATAATTTATTGAAGATTGTAATTTAAATATCTAAATATGAAAATATCTGGATACGTTCAAATCAAACATTATACCGACTAACAAAATTTCTACTCAAACTCAACTAGAGGGGAAGATACGAACTTTGTTGAGAAACCATTCGTCCCTGTCTAAATATTTAAAAAAAAAATTCAAAGTGCACGTGATTCTGAGGACCCCACAAATCATGTTTACTCTCGAGTTGAGTCTGCGCAGTCGTTTTGTCTTTTTTGTAAATGGATAATTTTCCATTTATAAAAATATCAAAAGGGTGACGATCAGATCTGATCAACAGTGTCAACATTTCCCAGAGTTTAAATAGTTTTAGTTGAATATCTCAGGATTGATTTCAAGTGAATTTAGATCAAATTGCACTTGCACCAAGATGGCACGATTGCGACGAATTTCTTGCTGATATTTGAAAATTTGGCTATTATGCCAAATGAAGTATTCGGAGATAAATTTTCCATTAGAATGTTAAGTAATTTGGTTTTTCGCATCGGCAACCAAACCTTAAAAGTATTCAAAGTAGCAAAAAAAGATGCTTGCATAAATAATATAGTTTTTTTTATAATTTAAATTTATTTAATTCCTTTTAAAAACGAATATTTATTGATATCATAATTCAGTTAGTTCATTAAATGACTTAAAATGTTTTATACAGAGACTGCTTCATGAATATTGATTAAATGTGCATCTCTGAATAAACATTTATCATTTAGATCAAAGATCTCGATTCAAATTACAGGAATAAAGAATTATTCTTTTGAGTTTTAAGAAATTTAATCAGTCTGTTTTGATTTTTTCCATTTTTATATTTTGAAAAAAGGCTTGTACATATTTCATATAGAGTTTTTTTATTCTCGGTTCTGGTCAAGTTCGAAACGGAAGGCTAAATTTTCATAATTTGAAAACAAAAAGCATCATAAAGTGGTTAAACTTTGTTATAGTTGTTGCTGTTAAAAAAAAAACAAAATTAGCATTAATTTTTTTGAAAATATTTTCTCTTGAAGTGTACAGCTTTTTCGATCTGCGGTCCCAGAAATATTTTTTTGTAAAAAGCTTTTCGATACGTTTTATGATTTAAAAAAAATATCTAAACCATTCGAAACACCTTTATTCAAAACAATATTTTTTCCTTCAAAATCCATTAAAATGTTTTTTAATCATTTGTTAACTCGTCAGCTGTGTGCTATCTTGTGACATAGACCATTTTGGTCGAAAATGAGTTAATGATGACGTTTTGCTATACTTAACAAACACTACAAGATGCTTTAACCCGATTTTGGAAACTCGCTTCCGTTTCCCGGATATCGCAATACACACTTGTGACATAGACCAATTTGTCATCAAAATGATCGTGCACACTTGTGACACGTCATACATGTTGTTGGAAAATGTGGAAAATTTCTCTTGTTTATCACAAATTTATGTACACACATACTTTCTAAAGGCAATGCAACCTTTTGTTTTTGAAAATATACTGATTAAGTCAGTTAAACTATTGATTTAAGCCTATTTTAGTTTGTATGGGAATTCTGTGCACACTTGTGACACGTAGTACAAATTTACTTTCGAAACACACTTGTGACACGTGCTTTTCAGATTTTTGTTTACATAATTTACTGTATCTTTTAACTGGTGTAACCAAATTAGTTGAAACTTGGAGCGTTTGTTAAGCGATAGTATACGAACCGATTGCTTAAAAAGGATGGCTCTATCATTCATAGTTTTGAAATTATTTACCGATAAACTTTGAAAATTGATTTTCTCGAGAAGTACTAAATGGTTGTCACAAGATAGCACACAGCTGACGAAATGATTAAAAAACATTTTAATGGATTTTAGAAGGAAAAAATATTGTTTTGAAAAAAGGTGTTTCGAATAGCTATCAAGAATAAATTTCTTGATAGTTAACAAATGATTAAAAAACATTTTAAAAGATTTTTTGAGGAAAAAGAATATTTTGAAAAAAGGTGTTTCGAATGGTTTGAACAAATTATCGCTGATCAATCTTTGTTAATCATAAAACAATACTTTTGTCATTAACAACCTGGTTAAATAGACTTTGTTTGGGAACAACTAAGCACAAGTTATTATTTATGAAGAGTATTTTTTTGTAAATAATTATTTCTTCTAGATACTAATTACTTTACCATAACCTCAGAAAAACTATGAATTTTAGACTCATGTAATTTTTTTAAAGACTCTAGTGTGAGGTGAGCAAAACCATCCTTTTTAAGGAGCCGCTCTTATTCACTCGCTCACTAAAAAGAGCGGTACTTTCGCTATTTTTCAAAATTTTGGTAAAAAGGTTTTTTTTGAAAGATTGGGATAGTTTTTATGTTTTTTCATAGGACTTTTATAAACGACAAGATTCGCTTCAAACCATTTCCATTGCGGAATCTGTGTCAAGATTTCTACTCTAACCTAAAATTTCGAAGAATAAAATGGGGAGAACACCTAAACTTAAATCTTGGATTTTGGAGAAAATATCTTTCAATTTTATGGAATTGCATTTTTTTCTGCTGAAATCAAACAAATGCTGATATTTGATTTCTGCGAACTCTTTTTAAATTCTGATTTAATCGATGAAGTTTATAAATGCCAAAGTTAATTCGGGCAAGAGGATTATTTTTTTCTAAAATCTCATGGATTTTTAAATAGATTTTTCCAAGCTAAGTATTTTGAAATGCTCAACATTGTAGTCGTTCATACATCTTTACTTTTGAAGTAATTACAAAGAAAACTAGGTAACTGAAAACACAGATTTGAAAACTTTTAAGTGGTGTTCAGATATTGCCATAAATGCTATTAAAAGTATTTCAGTGAATATTGATAAGAAAGTTGCAATAGAACCCTATCGAAAAATGTCGGTTCAGCTCTCAAAAAGTCGGGCAATAGCCGCTCATTAACATGCTTTTTTTATTTTAAAGTATTCAGAAAAGTATATCGTGGGACAAATATGACAATTTCATAAGTAATGAAATATTTGAAATATCATTTTCAACACACAAAAAGAAATTTTATACTACAATGTGTTGGGGATTCTATGAATTATATTTAAAAACTAACTTAATCCACCTATGTGGTTGGAGCCTTCCTCACTTTTTACCAACATTTGGTGATATGATGGGTTTGGACACCAATTCCATCTATTCCTCAATAAAAAATACACAAATGTCACTTAAGCGGTCATAACTTGACACTGAGCGTTGCCAGATCTCCAAACCTAACCAACGATGGGTCGGATGATAGATCCGGACATAGTTTACATACATTTAAGTGAGATCCGGCTTCAAAAAAGTACATAAATATCACTTAAGTGGTCATATCTCGAGACAGGAATGCCAAATCTTCAATGTTTTGGACTCATTGGAAAGGTCTTTTGATTACCTAACCAACGATGGGTCGGATGATAGATCCGGACATAGTTTTCATATAGATAAGTGAGATCCGGCTTCAAAAAAGTACATAAATATCACTTAAGTGGTCATAACTTTAGACAGGGTTGCCAGATCTTCAATGTTTTGGACTCATTGGAAAGGTTTTTTGATCACCTAACCAACGATGAGTCGGATAATGGATCCGGACATAGTTTACATACATTTAAGTGAGATCCGGCTTCAAAAAAGTACATAAATATCACTTAAGTGGTCATATCTCGAGACATGGTTGCCAGATCTTCAATGTTTTGGACTCATTGGAAAGGTCTTTTGATTACCTAACCAACGATGGGTCGGATGACAGATCCGGACATAGTTTTCATATAGATAAGTGAGATCCGGCTTCAAAAAAGTACATAAATATCACTTAAGTGGTCATAACTTTAGACAGGGTTGCCAGATCTTCAATGTTTTGGACTCATTGGAAAGGTTTTTTGATCACCTAACCAACGATGAGTCGGATAATGGATCCGGACATAGTTTACATACATTTAAGTGAGATCCGGCTTCAAAAAAGTACATAAATATCACTTAAGTGGTCATATCTCGAGACATGGTTGCCAGATCTTCAATGTTTTGGACTCATTGGAAAGGTCTTTTGATTACCTAACCAACGATGGGTCGGATGATAGATCCGGACATAGTTTTCATATAGATAAGTGAGATCCGGCTTCAAAAAAGTACATAAATATCACTTAAGTGGTCATAACTTTAGACAGGGTTGCCAGATCTTCAATGTTTTGGACTCATTGGAAAGGTTTTTTGATCACCTAACCAACGATGAGTCGGATAATGGATCCGGACATAGTTTACATACATTTAAGTGAGATCCGGCTTCAAAAAAGTACATAAATATCACTTAAGTGGTCATGTCTCGAGACAGGGTTGCCAAATTTTCAATGTTTTGGACTCATTGGAAAGGTCTTTTAATTACCTAACCAACGATGGGTCGGATGATAGATCCGGACATAGTTTTCATATAGATAAGTGAGATCCGGCTTCAAAAAAGTACATAAATATCACTTAAGTGGTCATAACTTTAGACAGGGTTGCCAGATCTTCAATGTTTTGGACTCATTGGAAAGGTTTTTTGATCACCTAACCAACGATGAGTCGGATAATGGATCCGGACATAGTTTACATACATTTAAGTGAGATCCGGCTTCAAAAAAGTACATAAATATCACTTAAGTGGTCATATCTCGAGACAGGGTTGCCAAATTTTCAATGTTTTGGACTCATTGGAAAGGTCTTTTGATTACCTAACCAACGATGGGTTGGATGATAGATCCGAACATAGTTTTCATATAGATAAGTGAGATCCAGCTTCAAAAAACTACATAAATATCACTTAAGTGGTCATATCTCGAGACAGGGTTGCCAGACCTTCAATGTTTTGGACTCATTGGAAAGGTCTTTTGATTACCTAACCAACGATGGATCGGATGATAGATCCGGACATAGTTTTCATATAGATAAGTGAGATCCGGCTTCAAAAAAGTACATAAATATCACTTAAGTGGTCATATCTCGAGACATGGTTGCCAGATCTTCAATGTTTTGGACTCATTGGAAAGGTCTTTTGATTACCTAACCAACGATGGGTCGGATGATAGATCCGGACATAGTTTTCATATAGATAAGTGAGATCCGGCTTCAAAAAAGTACATAAATATCACTTAAGTGGTCATAACTTTAGACAGGGTTGCCAGATCTTCAATGTTTTGGACTCATTGGAAAGGTTTTTTGATCACCTAACCAACGATGAGTCGGATAATGGATCCGGACATAGTTTACATACATTTAAGTGAGATCCGGCTTCAAAAAAGTACATAAATATCACTTAAGTGGTCATGTCTCGAGACAGGGTTGCCAAATTTTCAATGTTTTGGACTCATTGGAAAGGTCTTTTAATTACCTAACCAACGATGGGTCGGATGATAGATCCGGACATAGTTTTCATATAGATAAGTGAGATCCGGCTTCAAAAAAGTACATAAATATCACTTAAGTGGTCATGTCTCGAGACAGGGTTGCCAAATCTTCAATGTTTTGGACTCATTGGAAAGGTTTTTTGATAACCTAACCAACGATGGGTCGGATAATAGATCCGGACATAGTTTACATACATTTAAGTGAGATCCGGCTTCAAAAAACTACATAAATATCACTTAGGTGGTCATATCTCGAGACATGGTTGCCAGATCTTCAATGTTTTGGACTCATTGGAAAGGTCTTTTGATTACCTAACCAACGATGGGTCGGATGATAGATCCGGACATAGTTTTCATATAGATAAGTGAGATCCGGCTTCAAAAAAGTACATAAATATCACTTAAGTGGTCATAACTTTAGACAGGGTTGCCAGATCTTCAATGTTTTGGACTCATTGGAAAGGTTTTTTGATCACCTAACCAACGATGAGTCGGATAATGGATCCGGACATAGTTTACATACATTTAAGTGAGATCCGGCTTCAAAAAAGTACATAAATATCACTTAAGTGGTCATATCTCGAGACAGGGTTGCCAAATTTTCAATGTTTTGGACTCATTGGAAAGGTCTTTTGATTACCTAACCAACGATGGGTCGGATGATAGATCCGAACATAGTTTTCATATAGATAAGTGAGATCCAGCTTCAAAAAACTACATAAATATCACTTAAGTGGTCATATCTCGAGACAGGGTTGCCAGACCTTCAATGTTTTGGACTCATTGGAAAGGTATTTTGATTACCTAACCAACGATGGATCGGATGATAGATCCGGACATAGTTTTCATATAGATAAGTGAGATCCGGCATCAAAATTCCAGCACCTGATTCGCAACTCTGACACTTTTTTATACGTAACTTTTGAACTACTTATCGGATCTTCAAACAATTCAATAGTGCAGTATGGGGCACCAAAACAAATCGAATGCAACTTGTTTGACTCAAATCGGATCAACCAGTGCCGAGAAAACTTGGCAAGAATTTTGAGCACCAAAGTGAATACGCACACACATACACACACACACACAGACATTTGTTCAGTTTTCGATTCTGAGTCGATAGGTATACATGAATATAGGTCTACGAGCTGTTTTTCAAAAGTTCATTTTTCGAGCAGGATTATAGCCTTACCTCAGTGAGGAAGGCAAAACTCAAAAAAATCTGTCTTGGAACGATTATTCCAAAAGACCAAAGTTTCAAAAAGGATCGCGGCTCTTTTGCCTTCCTCACTGAGGTAAGGCTATAATCCTGCTCTAAAAATGAACTTTTGAAAAACAGGTCAAAGACCTATATTCATGTATACCTATCGACTCAGAATCGAAAACTGAACAAATGTCTGTGTGTGTGTGTGTATGTGTGTGCGTATTCCCCTTGGTACTCAAAATTCTTGCCAAGTTTTCTCGGCACTGGCTGATCCGATTTGAGTCAAACAAGTTGCATTCGATCCGGTTTGGTGCCCCATACTGCACTATTGAATTGTTTGAAGATCCGATAAGTAGTTCAAAAGTTACGTATAAAAAAGTGTCAGAGTTGCGAATCGGGTGCTGGAATTTTGATGCCGGATCTCACTTATCTATATGAAAACTATGTCCGGATTCATCATCCGACCCATCGTTGGTTAGGTAATCGAAAGACCTTTCCAATGAGTCCAAAACATTGAAGATCTGGCAACCCTGTCTCGAGATATGACCACTTAAGTGATATTTATGTACATTTTTGAAGCCGGATCTCACTTAAATGTATGTAAACTATGTCCGGATCCATCATCCGACCCATCGTTGGTTAGGTAATCAAAAGACCTTTCAAATGAGTACAAAACATTGAAGATCTGGCAACCCTGTCTCAAGTTATGACCACTTAAGTGATAATTATGGTCTTTTTTGAAGCCGGATCTCACTTAAATATATGTAAACTATGTCCGGATCCATCATCCGACCCATCGTTGGTTAGGTAATCGAAAGACTTTTCCAATGAGTCCAAAACATTGAAGATCTGGCAACCTTGTCTCAAGTTATGACCACTTAAGTGATAAAAATGAACTTTTTTGAAGCTGGATCTCACTTAAATGTATGTAAACTATGTCCGGATCCATCATCCGACCCATCGTTGGTTAGGTAATCGAAAGACCTTTCCAATGAGTCCAAAACATTGAAGATCTGGCAACCCTGTCTCGAGATATGACCACTTAAGTGATATTTATGTACATTTTTGAAGCCGGATCTCACTTAAATGTATGTAAACTATGTCCGGATCCATCATCCGACCCATCGTTGGTTAGGTAATCAAAAGACCTTTCAAATGAGTACAAAACATTGAAGATCTGGCAACCCTGTCTCAAGTTATGACCACTTAAGTGATAATTATGAACTATTTTGAAGCCGGATCTCACTTAAATGTATGTAAACTAAGTCCAGATCCATCATCCGACTCATCGTTGGTTAGGTAATGAGTTTTTCCCATGAGTCCAAAACATTGAAGATCTGGCAACGCTCAGTTTCAAGTTTTTTATTGTGAAATAGACGGAATTTGTGTCCAATCCCATCATATCACCAAATGTTGGTAAAAAATGAGGAAGGCACCAACCACATAGGTGGATTAAATTAGTTTTTTGTTAACCGTTGTTCGTTCTTTTTAGTGAAATGGATCTTCGAGCGGTTCGCTCTTTTTGCCCACCTCTAGTATTCACTGAGTTTAAAATAACATGTTTAGTTGCAAGTTGTAAAATTAGGAATGCAAACATGAAAATGATTTGTTTCAATTAATATAACATTTTCAATTTTTTTTAATTTTCGAAATAAGTGCAACTTAGACAAATTGCCTTACTGGAATTGTCCATACAAATTTTCATTTGGTACTTTAACTTTAACGCTTTGCTAGAGTTTTGCTATTTTTTTTTAAATACTCAATAAAAAAAATCATGGTAAAATTACATCTGGGAAGGGGTACATCTTTTATGTAAGAAAAAATGTGTAATTTTACCTCTGAAAATGTGTGATCTTACCACTTTCTGATGTAGTAAAACTTTTCCAGTATAAATTGAGGTAAAATTACATCATAAAAGTGGTAATATTCAACCTTCCAAAATTATACCTTCCAAGTTCACATAATTTTTTACTGTGTGGATGTTCAAACAAATCGATGCCTCTGTGCTCTCTTGTACTAAGCTTGCTGGTTTGCCTATCTAGTTAGCATTAGAAATATTGTGTAGTGGCTTCAAATTAGAATGTTTTTGCATAACTTTAATTTACCGTCCATTTTTATTACTTGCAAGAATCTTGGAAACTCTGAGCTTACCTGGAAAGAGAGGACAAAAAAATAAGTTTTACTAATTTATTCAATGGCTGTTGTAATGGTTTTAGAGGAATGAACATAATTAATTTTCCAGACAATGATGCTCTGAATATATGAAACTTTAATAAAATGTCATTTGAATGAAAGGTTCTTCACAATATTTATCCAAGCACACTTCCGAACGCAAACATTGTTCAACACCGACCACAACAACTTCAACGCAACTTACACCGATTGAAGCAATGTTTGTGCACGAGCATGTGTGATAGCACACGTTGTTGTTTTGCTTTTCAGCTGTATCAAAGCCCACTCACCCCTCGATTTCCCCCCACAATTTCCCTCGATTCCGGAACAACATTTGAAAAAGGTTTAATTCTTAGAAACAAAACAGTGCATTTTACAATTATTTATTCAGAATTTTCAAGTTGAAAGTGCATTTAACACAAGTCACTTTAGAAACATCATCAAGAAATTAACTTTAAAGTCCAAAGAAGTTGAGCATACCGACATAACATCAACATCGAGAGCATCTTCTTCGATGCTCACAAGTCTGCAGCATCTGCTCGGTGTTTTTATCCGCGTGGAAGATGCTCAACCGCCCAGACTCTCCAGCCAGCCAGTCCAGAGTGGAAACAGTTATATTAATAGCCCTCACCTCCCCTCTGCCTCCCCCTGTCTTCAGCGAACTGTAAGCTACCTCCACTTTTCACTGAGTTTTCCCCCCACAGTCTTTTCTACGTTGATGACCTAGGTCTAGTCTTGGCCAGCTAACCAACGGGTGTCAAAAGGAAGTTCCGAATGGGATTAGAAGTCTGTAATGGCTGGGATAAATATTTACTTCTTGTGGTGCCACCATATTTCTTCCTCTCTTTCCCCCTGCCGGGGGGCACCTCCTCTTTCTAGATTAGGTTGATGAATTACACTCAACCTTTGAAAATCATTTGCGTGAATTTTGATGAAATGATATTTAGTTGTACTAAATATAGGTCATAGGTCATAGACTTTGGAAATCTGTATTTCGACGAATTCAAATTAAGTTTGACAGTTTTTCCACCACTGAGTGTAGATGTGCTGCTGCTGCAGCAGCACGATCATCATCATCATCAACTGTTGGAGTTGGTCACTGTATTTAGATGTTGGCCGTAGCTGCTGCCGGACTTGCTGCTACGACATGATTCTAATCAGTGCGGGCAACTTCTGCGCGTGAACTGCAACCAAGGCCAAGAACTGCGCCACTAAAACTGCTCAGCAGTTGGATGCTTGGAACTGGAATCAACGGGGTTTGCCAGGGAGAAAGAGCGAGAAAGATCGTGCCCGAGATGCGCCACGGTCTGAGCGGTCGTTCTGGACATAACTGTCTTCACGGTCACAAACATGACGACTTTCTCCGGATATTTCCGGGGTTCGTCGTCTGCAGGCAAGTCTCCTGCAGTTCTTGGTGGGTGTGAACGAGCACTTTGGCTTCAACAAGCTCACGTTCAGATGGCCTCAATCACGTTCTTTCCAACGACATAATTCGAACGACTTTGGCCGGGAATTATGTGTTTTTAGTTTTGTTTGCTTGACTAATTAGCGGTTTCACGGCGCACACGGAATCAACTTGGAGGAAGTTTTCGACGCAGGGACTCCGAGGAGAAACATCAGGGTGGGGAAATGTGAGGTTATGTCATAAAAACAAGATGGTTTTTTAAGCTCGTCCAATCAGGGTCGATAATGAAGTATGGTCGTGAGTTGTGAAGACATGACTTTTGTTGAGCACGCTTTTTTTGTTGACATTTTTAGTATTGAGTGACCTAAATATCTTAACACAGACATTTGCCCAGAATTTATTTTGAGTCGTTATGTTCAAATGAAGGTTTTTCTAGGTGGTCTGATTATAAAGTTATAATATCAACTTTTTAAAAAGTGATCTCAAAATTGGAAGCGACTGAATAAAATTTTTATTCAATACTTTAGACACTTGAAAAGATGTACTCATTTATGTATTTTTTATTTTTCTAAATTGAACATTCAAACAATCTAACCTGCCTTACCACACTGACTCGACCCCTGAACACCCAAGCGGAACCTCCCGCGATGCCTCCAACAAACCCAAAGCAGCACACAGTACGCAATTAAAATCGGGCAATTATTGTAATTTAAAGATCTAAATGAGTGAGTTAACACTTTGCATTTGCGGCGGCCCATTTTTTGCTCAATCACACTCCCTAGGCAGCAGCAGTACAATTCCGAGATATCATCGAGAGGAAGCTGAACAGGTGGTTTTGCTGCTGTTGAAATCTGCTGAACCACCGCGGTTTTCGCTAGCCCCGATCAATAGGTGTGTTTAACACCTTTTTCGAGAGGGTTAATGTTTTGGGATATTGTCTATTCTCATTGATGTTGATTTTACGTTTTTCAGGAAGTAGTAAATTACGGGTTGATTTGTTTAATTTATGGTTTCTCTTTTTTGCGCGGCTTCTGCTTCGTCTAAATATATTCATTTCTCGTTTTCATTACCTCCCGATATCCCAAAACGGCAGGAAGTGGATCGAGCCGCACCGTGATTAATTGCCGAAAATTCCTTTGTTGAACTTTCGCGCGCGCGCGAATAAAATTGATAAGCGAATTCATTATTGCGCCCCGTCCAAGCGAGAGTGAACTTCAACGCACCTAACGGGACCGTCGACGAAACCCCACTTTTTTCCTTTTTACTTTTCGCGCGCCAACTATTTTTCATCTTTTTTGCCTTATTTTGTCTGTCTCGGCACATCGAAGTCCCATCGAGGTATGCATGCACCGTAACACACTCCCCAGCGCCGGGATCGAGCCCAGGATCAGCATGAACAAGCATAAACAGTTATTTGTTACAGCACCAGTTTGCTTGCAAGCTCGCATCATCGTTTCGTGGACCGAACACGTCTGGGACGACGCTGGACAGTGGGTGAAAAAGTTGAAATACATTTTTAAATTGAAGTCTTTATGATTTGAATTATCAGATTTACAGTTATAGCTATAGCAAATCTTGAGGTGGACTCACAGAAAGACTTGAGGTCACTAAAATACTTGAAGTCACAAAAAGACTTGAAGTCACCAAAAGACTTGAGGTCACCAAAAGACTTGAAGTCACCAAAAGACTTGAAGTCACCAAAGGACTTGAAGTCACCAAAAGAGTTGAGGTCGCCAAAAGACTTGAAGTCACCAAAAGACTTGAAGTCACTTAAAGACTTGAAGTTACCAAAAGACTTGAAGTCACCACAAGACTTGAAGTCACCACAAGACTTGAAGTCACCAAAAGACTTGAAGTCACCAAAAAGACTTGAAGTCACCAAAAGACTTGAAGTCACCAAAGACTTGAAGTCACCAAAAGACTTGAAGTCACCAAAAGACTTGAAGTCACCAAAAGACTTGAAGTCACCAAAAGACTTGAAGTCACCAAAAGACTTGAAGTCACCAAAAGACTTGAAGTCACCAAAAGACTTCAAGTCACCAAAAGACTTCAAGTCACCGAAAGACTTGAAGTCACCAAAAGACTTGAAGTCACCAAAAGACTTGAAGTCACCAAAAGACTTGAAGTCACCAAAAGACTTGATGTCACCTAGACTTCAAGTGACCAAGACTTCAAATCACCAACTTTTGAGATCAAATCCTGTCCACAAAACGCCCAACCTCAACCAACTGTGTCGCGTCTGGGTTTGTCCCCGTTTGTGTTGAACGCAATCAACGAGGTGTGACCAGGACCCCGGGGGGAACGCCGCTCCGGACGGTGTGGAGACCCGGGAAGAAATTACAAAGTGCGTGTGGATCGTAACGAGCATGATAAGAGTACATAAATTGTACTAGAACCTCCCCCTCTCGCCCAGCCGGCCCATCAAGAGTGTCGAGCAGTAGAGCATCATTAGCATAAGGTTCCAACCGGCTCTACTTTGTCTTCTAGGGGCCTCCCTCCCCTCTTCTCAAGTGACGAATTCTTATCGTTATATGGTTAATTAATGAGCAGCGGCAGCTGCCTGCCACCCTCGTCGAAGGGATTGAGGTAACTCGAGCCACCTAGACGAGAAGGGAGAGAACTTGAAGAAAGTACGGGGTTGATGATTTACATTAAAATCACTGAACATTGTATAAATAATCAGAGAAAAGAGACTTGAGATGGGTTCTCTTGGAACGGGGAGAGGCTGGTCGGTGCTTGCGTGATCATATTTTCACGAGCAATTTAGTACTGAATAAGCACACAAGATGCTAACTAACCGCCAAGGTGCTCTCCGGTGAGGCTCATGTTTCCGAGGGGGTTTGTTAGGCTGCGCTCAGCTTTTCATTTTCTATTTCCATTTAATGGGGCAGAGAACGACGCAGCGAAATCAGCTGATAATGGTGACGTGTTGTTGTTTTGATTTTCATTGGCGAAATTTCAATATTTTGTTGAAGTTAGGCAAAAATTGAAAGAAAAATTGAAAGAATGACCGGCCCGTGGCTTAATGGATACGGCTCTCGCCTCATAAGCGGAAGGTTCCGGGTTCGATTCCCGACCGGTCTCCTTGAAATTATTCGACTATAATTGAACTTTGAATATGAAAAAAATAACGCATGGAATCAGGTGGGATTCGAACTCACACCTTTGGATTGGCAGTCAGATGTTCTACACGCAAAACGGACATTAGGTATAAATTCCTAATTTTTAGTATTTTTTGAACTTATGTTCTAGCTTGTCAAATTATACCTAAAAATTAGTATTTTTTTCTTCCTAAAATTTAGGATTTTTTTAGAACATAGAAGTACTTCTTAAAAATTCCTAAATTTTAGTATTTTTTTTAGTTCAAAAATTGCGATTCTCGTTTTGACAAGTCAAAACAAAATAATTTCGTGGCTGTGAATTGGTGTTCCGCGGTGCTGCTGAAAACTTAGGAACTTTGGCAAGGTAAGTTTTGTGCAGGAAGAAAAGTGGTTCTCCGGTTCTGCACGGAGAACGGAACCCGGAGCATCCTTATTAGAGGAAGTGTGGCTCGCGTGCTTGTGGAAGAGGAGGAGCAGGAGGACGGAACCTTCAACTCCCGGCGAGATTAAAAAAGCCGCCTCTTCCCTCTCGTGCTCTGGAGGACGGATGTTTGCGGAAGAGCTGGAAACGGACCCCACCCGAGGGGATTGTGCGAATAAAAAATTGTATCGAGTTTGAGTTTGACGAACCAATTTTTATCTTTTTGTGATTAGGTTGGACGTTGCGGGTGTATGTATGTATGCGTTTGTGAAAGTGTTCGTGTGTGTGTGTGTGTGTGTGTGTGTGTGTGTGTGTGTGTGCTCGTGTGTGTGTGTGTGTGTGTGTGTGTGTGTGTGTGTGTGTGTGTGTGTGTGTGTGTGTGTGTGTGTGTGTGTGTGTGTGTGTGTGTGTGTGTGTGCTCGTGTGTGTGTGTGCTCGTGTGTGTATGAGAGACTGAAAGTGAGAGGGGTGGGGGTAAAGGAAGAGAAAGAGAGAAAGAAAGAGAAAGTGGGAGAGAGAAGATGAGAGGGAGACAAAAAGTGGGAGAGAAGAGGGAGTGAAAGAGAGCGAAAATGGGAAAGGGAGAGAGAAAGTGGGAATGGGAGAGAAAGGGGGAGTTTGTGAAAGAAGGTTGGAGGGGAAGAGGGACAGAAAATGTGGGAGAGAGATAGGGTGAGGGTAGAGAAAGAGAGAGATAGAAAGTAAGAGAGAGAGAAAGTGGAAAGTGAGAGGGGCAAATATGAAGAAAGAGAGAGATAAGAGATAAAGTTGGAGAGAGAGTAGGAGAGGGAGAGATAGTAGGAGAGGGAGAGAGAGAGAGTAGAAGAGGGAGAAGGAGAGTAGAAGAGGGAGAGAGAGTAGGAGAGGTAGAGAGAAAGTGGGAAAGAGAGAGGTGAGATAATATGCGAGAGAAAGAGAGGGAGAGAGGGTAGGAGAGAAAGAGAAAAAGTAGAATTTAAGGGAAGGGAAGAGAGAGAATGTGGGGAACAGGAAGAGAGAAAAAAAAGAAAGAGAGGGGAGAAAGAGAGAAAATTTTAAAAATCTTTAATTCCAAACATTATAAAACTCCAAAAAATCTTATATTCTACAATCTCAAATATTTAAAGATTAAAATATTGAAGTTGTAAAAATATTAAAATGTTAAAATAATAAAAGATATTTAAAATAAATAAATATTTAAATATTAAAGAACCAACATATTTTATAACATTATACAAAATTATAATGTTAAAAATTCAAATCATTAGTAGAATTTAGGGGAAGGGAAGAGAGAGAATGTGGGGAACAGAAAGAGAGAGAAAGAAAGAGAGGGGAGAGAGAGAGAGAGAGAGAGAAAATTTTAAAAATCTTTAATTCCAAACATCATAAAACTCCAAAAAAATCTTATATTCTACAATCTCAAATATTTAAAGATTAAAATATTGAAGTTGTAAAAATATTAAAATGTTAAAATAATAAAAGATATTTAAAATAAATAAATATTAAAATATTAAAGAACCAACATATTTTATAATATTATACAAAATTATAATGTTAAAAATTCAAATCATTAAATATTTATTTTGTAAATAAAAATATTAATATCATTTAAACAATTTTATTCTTCTGCCTGCATATCTCTTGGAAAATAACTAATTTAAAAATTAAAATCCTTCCTTGACTTGATGTAAAGTTCACACTGACAAGTTGCCGTATCCAATAAAACAACAAATTACAATTACAAATTACAATATTAAAATATAAAAATATTAAAATATTAGAATATTAAAATATTAAAATATTAAAATATTAAAATATTAAAATATTAAAATATTAAAATATTAAAATATTAAAATATTACAATTTTAAAATATTAAAATATTAAAATATTAAAATATTAAAATATTAAAATATTAAAATATTAAAATATTAAAATATTAAAATATTAAAATATTCAAATATTAAAATATTCAAATATTTAAATATTCAAATATTCAAATATTGAAATATTAAAATATTAAAATATTAAAATATTAAAATATTAAAATATTAAAATATTAAAATATTAAAATATTAAAATATTAAAATATTAAAATATTAAAATATTAAAATATTAAAATATTAAAATATTAAAATATTAAAATATTAAAATATTAAAATATTAAAATATTAAAATATTAAAATATTAAAATATTAAAATATTAAAATATTAAAATATTAAAATATTCAAATATTAAAATATTCAAATATTTAAATATTCAAATATTCAAATATTGAAATATTAAAATATTAAAATATTAAAATATTAAAATATTAAAATATTAAAATATTAAAATATTAAAATATTAAAATATTAAAATATTAAAATATTAAAATATTAAAATATTAAAATATTAAAATATTAAAATATTAAAATATTAAAATATTAAAATATTAAAATATTAAAATATTAAAATATTAAAATATTAAAATATTAAAATATTAAAATATTAAAATATTAAATTATTAAAATATTAAAATATTAAAATATTAAAATATTAAAATATTAAAATATTAAAATATTAAAATATTAAAATATTAAAATATTAAAATATTAAAATATTAAAATATTAAAATATTAAAATATTTAAATATTTAAATATTTAAATATTTAAATATTTAAATATTTAAATATTTAAATATTTAAATATTTAAATATAAAAATATAAATATATTAAAATATTAAAATATTAAAATATTAAAATATTAAAATATTAAAATATTGAAATATTAAAATATTAAAAAATTAAAAAATTAAAATATTTAAATATTAAAATATTAAAATATTAAAATATTAAAATATTAAAATATTAAAATATTAAAATATTAAAATATGAAAATATTAAAATATTAAAATATTAAAATATTAAAATATTAAAATGTTAAAATATTAATATATTAAAATATTAAAATATTAAAATATTAAAACATTAAAATATTAAAATATGTAAATATTTAAATATTTAAATATTAAAATATTAAAATATTAAAATATTAAAATATTAAAATATTAAAATATTAAAATATTAAAATATTAAAATATTAAAATATTAAAACATTAAAATATTAAAATATTAAAATATTAAAATATTAAAATATTTAAATATTAAAATACTAAAATATTTAAATATTAAAATACTAAAATATTTAACCATTAAAAAATTATAACATAAAAACTTAAATATAAAAAAATAGATAAATTTAATATTTAAAATATAAATACATTAAAAGATTAAAATATAATTTAAATTTTAATATTTATTTTTAGGTGAGAACATTTATGAAATAGTTGTGTTTGATGTAAATAAAAATATTAATATCATATAAACCATTGTTTTCTTTTGCCTGCATATCTCTTGGATAATACCTAATTAGATCTTTGATTATTCTTAAGTATAAGTAATTTTCGATCCCTCACTTTTCCAGAAAATACCTCAAATTTAGGTATTTATGCCTAGAAATATGAATAATCATGGTCCGCCATCTTTGATTATACCTGATTATCAGTAATTTTGGATCCCTCACTTTTCCAGAAAATACCTAAAATTTAGGTATCTATACCTAAAAATTTGTAATAATCATGGTCCGCCATCTTGGATTATACCTGAATATCAGTAATTTTGGATCCCTCACTTTTCCAGAAAATACCTCAAATTTAGGTATTTATTCCTAAAAATTAGGAATAATAATGGTCCGCCATCTTGGATTATACCTAAATATTAGTAATTTTGGATCCCTCACTTTTTCTGAAAATACCTCAAATTTAGGTATTTATACCTAAAAATTAGGAATAATAATGGTCCGCCATCTTGGATTATACCTGAATATCAGTAATTTTGCATCCCTCACTTTTCCAGAAAATACCTCAAATTTGGGTATTTATACCTAAAAATAAGGAATAATCATGGTCCGCCATCTTGGATTATACCTAAATATTAGTTATTTTGGATCCCTCACTTTTTCTGAAAATACCTCAAATTTAGGTATTTATTCCTAAAAATAAGGAATAATAATGGTCCGCCATCTTGGATTATACCTGAATATCAGTAATTTTGGATCCCTCACTTTTCTAGAAAATACCTCAAATTTAGGTATTTATACCTAAAAATAAGGAATAATAATGGTCCGCCATCTTGGATTATACCTGAATATCAGTAATTTTGCATCCCTCACTTTTCCAGAAAATACCTCAAATTTAGGTATTTATACCTAAAAATAAGGAATAATCATGGTCCGCCATCTTGGATTATACCTAAATATTAGTTATTTTGGATCCCTCACTTTTTCTGAAAATACCTCAAATTTAGGTATTTATTCCTAAAAATAAGGAATAATAATGGTCCGCCATCTTGGATTATACCTGAATATCAGTAATTTTGGATCCCTCACTTTTCCAGAAAATACCTCAAATTTAGGTATTTATACCTAAAAATAAGGAATAATAATGGTCCGCCATCTTGGATTATACCTGAATATCAGTAATTTTGGATCCCTCACTTTTCTAGAAAATACCTCAAATTTAGGTATTTATACCTAAAAATAAGGAATAATAATGGTCCGCCATCTTGGATTATACCTAAATATTAGTTATTTTGGATCCCTCACTTTTTCTGAAAATACCTCAAATTTAGGTATTTATACCTAAAAATAAGGAATAATCATGGTCCGCCATCTTGGATTATACCTAAATATTAGTAATTTTGGTTCCCTCACTTTTCCAGAAAATTCCTAAAATTAAGGTATTTTGGTTCTACAATTATACCTAAAATATAGGAATTCTCGTACTAAAACGCTATTAGTAATTTTATTACTAATAGCCGATTAGTAATAAAATACCTTATTGCAGTCAGGTTCGATTATACCTAAAAATTAGGAATTTATACCTAATGTCCGTTTTGCGTGTAGCCACTCGGCCACCGAGGGATTGAAACCCCTTGAGGGAATTAATCTGTAGTGGTGAAATAATGTCACAAGGTCATTTACTATATAATACAACAATCCCTTTCCCAACGATTCCCCTACACACACCACACACCATATTCTATAAATAACTCGAAGTGGTTGGTACGGTATGTCCCCACTTCTTCTTCTTCCCCTGATGATTCCATGAAATGTGGGTTCCGTTCATAGAATCTGTCTCTTGCGGTTAATGCAACGCAGTAGGCCGGGCCACTTTAGTGAGTGTAATACATTTCGGGGGTTCTCGAAAGTACTGCAATCATTAATAATGACAAGAAGGAACTTGAGGCGTAATCTAACCATAAGTTCTTCCCGGATGCTTTCTTCGGACTGGCTGCGCTTGTGTTCGATTAGATTAGGTGAGTAATTCTCGCTGAAAGTGGACCACTATTTACACAAGGTGCTCAAAAATCAAAAGCAATGTACTTTTCCAATAGCCCCCACCAAGTTATGAATGAAACCATGTTTGGTTGGTTGAATTTGTCCTCACCTCGGCGCCACGAAGCTAAAACATTTTTTTTAATTGGTAATTTTTTGACTTAGGCGCGCCTACAAAATTGCTAATAACTTTGCAAAACTTCAACGAACCCTTGATGTTTAGGGGTGTTTTGGAAAGGAAATGAGCAGAGCTTTCGAATGAACTTGTCAGAAAAATACCGTTCCATACATTTTTTAGCCACAAAACACCAATGTATTTTTAAAAGTCATTTTTGAAGGCCGGCGCCCCGCTTTATCGAAAAACTGACAAATCCATTCGAAAGCTGAGACGATTTCACATAAAGGACCAATAAATCTAAGGTGTATGTTCCTCCTATCTTTTTTAATCTAATTTTGATTCTGCGAGCACAGCGCTCCGTTCGCATTTCGGGCACCCAAAATGTTGCAATTTGCTTGCCCCATTTTAAGGTTTTGTCAAAAAATATAGGTGCTCACTTTTTAAATGATAGTTTATTGTCCAAGGATCAAAATGCACTTTCGATAATTGACCAATATTTATGTTTTTGGGTTCTTCCAGGCAATTTAATGTCGAAAAAATGTTTTTTTAACTTTTTTTTTTTGTAAAATGCTCACTTACAATTGGGTGGACTTTTTTTTCAGTAGAACTAATGAATGTAGAATGTAGGAAATTTCACTACAAACATTTTTCTCTAAAAGAAAACCTAATTTCGATACTCCAGTGCCAAGATATTTTAGTTTTAGTGAGAAAAAAAAGTGCCAATTTTACAAATTTCTAAGAATTAACAAGCACGGCCTATTATTTACATGCGGCATATGTTTTGGAGGCCAGAGTATGGTTTTTTATAGTTATTTTGGTCACTGCATTCGGATCTGGAATCAAATGTCAGATAAACAGTGAACAGTGCTATTTTAGCCACGCTCAAATATTATTTGCGTGTATTCTCCTTAGCCACTTAGGGATCGGCAGCCGAAGCCGCTTACCACCGCGCCACGAGGCCTCTCAAAACAATCAGAAGTTGAAAAAAACAATCTCCATCAAAAAATCCGTGAGTAAAATATCAATTAAAGGTGAGCGAAAGATGAAATATGACCGAATTCACTAGCGGTTAAAATTACAGCATATTACCGCAAATAACTTATGGGCGTGGCTCCAAACTTAACAGTTAATTTTAAATTTGATCCCAGATCCGAATTCAGCGACCAAAATAACTATAAAAAACCATACTCTGGCCTCCAAAACATATGCCGCATGTAAATAATAGGCCGTGCTTGTTAATTCCGAGAAATTTGTAAAATTGGCACTTTTTTTTCTCACTAAAACTAAAATATCTTAGCACTGGAGTATCGAAATTAGGTTTTCTTTTAGAGAAAAATGTTCGTAGTGAAATTTCCTACATGCTACATTCATTAGTTCTACTGAAAAAAAGTCCACCCAATTGTAAGTGAGCATTTTACAAAAAAAAAGTTAAAAAAACATTTTTTCGACATTAAATTGCCTGGAAGAACCCAAAAACATAAATATTGGTCAATTATCGAAAGTGCATTTTGATCCTTGGACAATAAACTATCATTTAAAAAGTGAGCACCTATATTTTTTGACAAAACCTTAAAATGGGGCAAGCAAATTGCAACATTTCGGGTGCCCGAAATGCGAACGGAGCGCTGTGCTCGCAGAATCAAAATTAGATTAAAAAAGATAGGAGGAACATACACCTTAGATTTATTGGTCCTTTATGTGAAATCGTCTCAGCTTTCGAATGGATTTGTCAGTTTTTCGATAAAGCGGGGCGCCGGCCTTCAAAAATGACTTTTAAAAATACATTGGTGTTTTGTGGCTAAAAAATGTATGGAACGGTATTTTTCTGACAAGTTCATTCGAAAGCTCTGCTCATTTCCTTTCCAAAACACCCCTAAACATCAAGGGTTCGTTGAAGTTTTGCAAAGTTATTAGCAATTTTGTAGGCGCGCCTAAGTCAAAAAATTACCAATTAAAAAAAATGTTTTATCTTCGTGGCGCCGAGGTGAGGACAAATTCAACCAACCAAACATGGTTTCATTCATAACTTGGTGGGGGCTATTGGAAAAGTACATTGCTTTTGATTTTTGAGCACCTTGTGTAAATAGTGGTCCACTTTCAGCGAGAATTACTCAGGTGTAAAATTGGGTGTTCTTGAATACCCTTGACTCAAAGCGGTTTCAAAAGCACCCAATAAGCAAAATAGTAAAAATTTGTTTCTTGGGACTTAAAAAAAACTCAAAAATTTAAATTAAGTTTAAAGTTCGTGAGCAGTGATGAAAAGTTTTATTTCTTAAACAAGTTTCACTGAGAGAGGATGTTTCATGAGACAGAAAATTTCCAGAGTTTTTTTTTTGAGTAGGTCCTATAAACATATAAAACACAATAGTTTATTTGACCTTTAAAAAAAACTCTAGATTTCTTCTCTTTTGCGTGAGGGATATCGGTGACATCATTTTCGCTCTCACTAATACACTCAATAAGTAAAATGTCACATATCGACGCTGTCGTGCTATCTTGTCGCACGTTGATTTAGGGCAAAATTATGTTAAGAACGCCATTTTGTGCAGCTCACAATGCTTCATCTTTTAACCTTCGCTGATCCCCAAAATTCGATTTCAATCCTGAGATATTCAATAAAAAATCAAAAAAACTCCGTGCATTGTTGTCATTTTTCATATGAAAGAAGATTCAATCAGATCGTGCTATCTTGACACACCCTGAAAATTGATGTAAGTGCGACAACTGGGCAAAAGGATTTCAACTCAGAACGCAATTGACACACGTACAAGCCCGACTGTCGAAAACATGTGTAATTATAACTCGGGACTCCGGCAACCAAATTCAACCAAACTCCGGGATAATGCACAGAATGGTCAACCAAACCAAACGTGTTTATTATTTTATTTTCTCTATTGTTTGTTTATTCAAGGTCAAATATTATAACGCGTTTTCTCGGAACGTCAAAAAGCGACGTGCGCCAAGGATAGCTAATTGGTACAGATTTTGTTCATCGTGTTTAACATCGATTCGCACATTTATTTATTTCGCATGAGTGAAAGTCATTAAACTTGTTTAAAAATAGAAATTTCTTCTTTCTAAAATTGCAAATATCGCTTATCGACCTTGACATTCGAAACCCCTCTTCGCGACATAGCTCTCGTTTTCATCTCTTTTTTGTTGCTACCTCTCCTCAACCTCGATGGTCACTCAATCGATACCGATAAGTGAAACCGCACTCTTCTTCCCATCGTCTCTAACGCCGCAACGCCATAAAACTCTCACTTTGCTCAACGGTTGACTGTCCAAACTCAAAACCCAAAACCCCTCCGGCAGACGTTCGTCACGCGTCGTTGCACGCGACACACTGAGAGCCGTGATCGTGAATCCTGCTCATGAGCAAAAAGAGTCTCACACCACTTTCACTCAGCGCGAGAAGATGCGCGAATGCGTTTCTTTCGAAATCACTCTCACTCTAGTGTGTGTGTGTGTGCAAACAAAAACAGTCTTTTTACCTAACCTTGAGCAAGGTTTCTCCAGTTGAGATGGCAGACTTGTGATCGCGTGTTACAAAGTAATAGTTGTCTGCAGACTGCCACTGGGTTTGCGCCTTAAAGGGTTGGTATGTTATCAACTGCTTAAAAAAGAAGATAAAACCCCAGTTTAAGCCAATTTCAGAATGCACTGTAAAAAATTGCACGATTAATATTGCATGAAATTCTCTCTAATCATCTGTAAGCTTTTTACTGTGCCGTCTGCAGACTTGAAGCTGACAGTTGGCAGCATTTCTCGCGTCACCTAGCCAACCAAGTAGCTCGATTGTTTTCTCGCCACAATTATGGCTGTTTCTGCTTTAATTTAATTCGCTGTTTGCAATTAGATGAGATAATTCACTCGCGATCGCCTCCTCCTCCGAGGAGGAGGAGTGTTGCTCAAGCTATTCGACTTCGACTAAACTTACGATTACGAGCGATTTGCTGAGCAAAGCTAACCTATATCGCAGATGAACGTGATTTCAAGAGCTCACTCCACACGTACGTCGAGTCGTGCTCGCCGTGTGTGTGTGCACCCTTAATTGCAGCAAATTACGGGGGGACATGTGTTTAGGGACTTCCTGTGCCATCAATTTGGTTGATGAGGATAATTGCACGCGAGACTTAGTGAGCTTGAATTCTTAAACAAACGCAGATTCGAGAATGTGGGTCAAATTCCAATCAAATCGTATGACAACAAATGGGTGCATCAGCTTTCAACGAGAGTTAACTAACACAATTACGCTACGCGTAAGCGCAAGCTAAACTAACAAGATGTCACCAATACAGCTTTATCTTCGGCGCGTCGCTGTTGATGGTCCAATAAACTAAAGAAAAGCTTTTTATCGATTTATTCCCGAGTGACACGACGTCTTTATCCAGAATTTGTGAAAAAAAAGTTATTTGCATTTCACAGTCTTAATTGCATAAATTTCGGTGTCGCCACTGTTATAAACTACACCATTTCGATACAAAACGTCTGTTGGCTTAGTTTCGAAAAGCTTCTTTTCTAGAAACGAGCAATCTAAGGCAAGACAGAAAACAAACAAGCTTACAACTGTTTGACCGGTTGATAGAACTCCCCCCAATTCTTGATTAATATCACAGGCCATAAAGAAGCCAAAATTCTGCGGATCTCGAAAGAAGAGGCTCCAAATTATGCTAATTCTATTCCCAGCCTTTTGGAGGGAGGAAGAATTCCTGATTGAGAGCTTTGCGAGAAGTTTCGTATTTATTTTTGTTGCGAAACACAGTCGTGATGAAATAGCCGAAATTTGGGGGCCACCGACAAAAGAAGAAACGGTGGTCGTTTAAGGTTGATATCGGGGTAGACGGGCAGAAACAGAGCAAAAGTGGGAAATTTATGTTGCACGAAAACATGGCATCAGCTTTCGGTCCCCTGTAATTGGTCGGAGCGACTTTTTGTGTGTTCTAGATTTCGTTTATTAGTATTAAGAAGCTGCCCAGTTGAATGTTGGTCGAAGGATTTGGAGCAACCGTTAGTGGTGCAATCTTATCTTGCTGCTATCAGCTGTTTGTGGAATTTTTAGAAAATTTATTGAATATAATGAGGAAATCAACAAATATTATTAATCAATGATGCAAACCTTGTATCAAAAGTGGCGAATTGAGAAGACTGTCGACTTTAATTGAGAATGCTTAAAAATCTAGAGTAAGTTTTTCGAAATTTTATTGCTAATTTTCATAATGTATTAATTGAATTTTGGTCAGTTATGTTACATAAACATGTCATCCGAAACATTCCGATTTTTTTTAGTAATAGGCTTACCAAAGAAACGAGTCAAAGTTGCAAGAATTTGCCTACGGAACCTACCAGACAGGATTAACTTATGGTACGTTCGTTTGAGGGCAAGTTCCACACTGAGTGCCGCACTCAGAGCTGTCAAAGTGTTTCTTTGAAGAAACTCGCGCTAGTTCCGCACGAGTTTCGCCGCCATCTTGGAACTGAAACTCTAGTGCCGCACTCTACACACTGACAAATGACGTTCGATTGAACCAAAACTGGCACCGACGAGTGCGGCACTCAGTGCCGCACCGGCTCTTCAAACGAACGTACCATTAATAGGATGTTCTGGGTTATCCAAGGACTCCCTACAGTAAATATTTGTGAGTCACTCACCGTAAAAAGCAAGAGGTCGGTAATGTGGGGATGTTGAGTCTACTGCCGTATCAAGCAAGAGGTTGAAATTTTCTACCACGAACATATCCGCAATCTCAGAATTTAACTGCAGAAAGTCCTTGGATGATCCATAACACATTACCAAAGTAGTCTACCAAAATTGCGGTGATTTAATATTGAAAAAAATCTGGAGTTTTTTTTTTGAAAAGGTCCAATAAACCAAATTTCAAGTTTTTGCTTTTTGGGTGTTTTTGGAACCACCTTGAGTCAGTGGTATTAAGAAACACCCAAAACGCAAAAACTGAAAATTTGGTTTATTAGACCTTTTTTTTTTAAAAAAAAAACTCCTGAAATGTTTTTGGTATGCTCACAGGCAATCATCTACTCAAATTTTACTAAAATTTGGTAGCAGAACTCGAATTTCAAACTAAAAGTAAGAAAATAAAAAAAAGTTTTTTTTGTTCCTGATCACAGAAAATACATATTAAAACACAGGGTAAAAATTGAAGAATCGGCATTAATAACATATCCCTCTACTGCCCATAGTATAATTTGTCTGATGTTCTGGAGATCATTTCGAGCAATTTTAATGTTTCGGCAAACTTAACTTTTTCAATCTTGTTTGGTTATCTTGCTTGGTTTTAAAAACATAAACTAATCAACTATTCATCTTTTGATTACTTGCTGTTAGTTAGTGAAGAAATTGGATGAAAAATTGTTTATTGGCTAATTTAAAAATTGTAGCTCGTCTACTCGTCTAGAGGGTTATTCAAAATTCGATAAAATAATTTAAGAACTTTTTGCAGGGTTCTTTGTCATATTGGTCATGTGTATTATAACAATCAGATATGAAATTTGATGACAACAAATAAAGTGTAAAAAAATAGTTCTGTTGGCTGTTTAACTAATATCATGTTTGAATATTGTTTTAAAATTAAATAAATCTTGGAATTTTAACCATTGCCATTCATTTGGCAGCCAACCATGCTCATGCTCAGTAACAATTGGAATTTTATCCATTCCTTGATAAATTATGAATTATGAGATATTTTGAAAACTTTTGACAATACATAACTGTTATCGAGTGTAAATTGCTTTGAATACTTCACTCTTGACAATTTTCAAATTTAGTTCACTTGCCCTTCTCTCTTTAACTCCGTTTAAAGTAGAAGAAAATCAAATTTATATGCATTCCGATTTAAACTATTTATTAACAGCAACAAACTTGATTAATCCTCGCAAAAATTCACTTTGAATGACGTATTACGAAACATTATTTTTGTTGGTGTCTTATTTCAGATAGAGGGGCTCAAATATGACCCCAAGAATACTTTTACCCAGTAGGGTTACATTTAAAAAAAATCGACATTAGGGAAACCCCCAGGCTCAATTCTTAAGGTAAAAATAAGTAATTGTGCCAAATCGTTTAAAGTTAGTGAAAAAATAATCTTTAAATATAAAAACGTCTTCTTTTCATCGCTAATAACTCATCAGGGTTAACTCGGATCGTTTTGCGGTCTTAGACAATGTTGTTTGTCATGAAATTTTACATAAGAATCTCTCTCGCACCTTTTCGGGGAAATTTAGATTTTTTTTTCTCTTACGATATTTAAAAGTTTTAAATTTCGCTTGTCACCGGGTAATAGGGTGTCAACAGAGTTCGAACTCTGAATCGGAATTCATATACGATCCGAATTAAATTCCGTTTCAGAATTTGAATTGAATTTACTGGGTAAGTGATTTGGAGATACTGTCCTTGTTAGGTAACTGGGCTGAGAACCTAGCCCAGTCACCGAATGCTGCTCACTAACTGGGCTGAACGAATAATGACGAGGGGATTGCCGATGCACAACATTTTCCTGATGAAATATAAAAATAAAACGTACTCAAATTTACAATGCTTACTTTTCATGTTTTTTAAATTGTGACTCGAAATTAAATTAGAGTTTGAAAATAGTAGTTTATGCAACAAGTTGCAAAAAGAAGATTTTTTCAGCACGAGTCGTACATTTATCCAACGAGGTTTACCGAGTTGGATAAATACGACGAGTGCTGAAAAAATCAAGTTTTGCAACGAGTTGCTTACAACATTTTTTGCAATTCCGAAAAACGCTTCTTGAATGGAATTTTATGTCAAACATTCATGTGTTTAGTAAATTCACCGTTCAAAACAAAAAAATATTTAAAAGTGTTACTTTTCGATAATAGTGTTGAAAAGTTCAACTTTTCAGCACCCATTTCAGTGCTGAAAAGTAGAACTTTTCAGCACTGGTATTGAAAGGTATTAATTTTCCTTTCTGTTATTTATGGTAGGGAAAAGTAGGCCGTTTCGTTTCTCCAGAAGGACAGGAAAAGTTGACAGTTTTACAGCGGAATTGCAAAAAAGTTTTTTTTATCAATTGAACTTGATTTTTGCATCCATTAACACCTCGGTTATTTCGGTTTGTTTTGGTTTTTTGACGTTTGTCTGCTTTTTAACTGAACTATGGCCCAGTTATCGAGCACCCAGTTAAAAGCAGCCCAGTTAAACAACTCCCAGTTACCAAACAAGTACTGTATGTAATCCAAGATGGCGGCCATGGTAGCAATTGAGAACATTAATTAGGTTATTTCAAGCAAAACAGTGTAAATGGGCCAAAGCCAAATTACAAACAAAGAGTCTGTACTGCTCGTTCTTAATGCACGTTCTTAAAACATCCACTGATGTAAGCAGAACAGACTGTTTGTTTACACGTTGGCTTTATCCCATTTACATTGTTTTGCTTGGATTAATAGGCAATAAATCACTCAAAATAAAGAAAATAAAAAAAAAGATATGATTATTTTTCAAATATTAAACTAGAATTAATTTGAACTCTGATATTAATGTTTTTGATTTGCACAATTTGCATGATTGACGAATTATATTAAATTTGTATTTTTTTGTTAGAGTTAAAAGTCATTGTTGTGATTAAGCTCAGTATCCCATATTATTCAACCTTATAATGGAAAGCAAAAAGTCAAATTCGAACCACTCTCATAAATCCATTACATTTAATTTGATTAATGTCAAGTAAGAATGAGTTGTTAAGCCAAAAAAATATATTTCTCGCTAAGACCTCCATAAAGGGAATAATTTTCAATTCGCCACACTTCCTCCTGAAACTCACCTCTCCCATTCAAAGGATGTTCAGGACCTCTCCAAATTTGGAAGCAGTAATAAATTACTTCTCCTCATTTGCGCGCGTTTGTTCACACCTTAGCAAATTGGGCTCGTTGAACCTTTATTATCTGCTGGTGTCTGGTGGAATGCAGCTCACCAAGAAACAAAAATATTCAACCCAGTGAAAACGAAATCCTCTCCCATTACCCGAGGGGGGGCCAGCCAACCAGCCAGCAATTTCAGCTATTTAAGCCAGAAGAAATCTCATTTCTCGTAAAGCACCGTGTTCCGAAAAGCGAGGCCTTGGGGCATCGCTTTGATCGTTTTCGGTCCAATTTCAGCTTCATCATCATTATCGAATTTTCCGGCAAACGTTCCCTAATTGTTTTTTTTTCACTCTCTGTCCGTTTGCGCTACTTTTAATGTTGTTTTTTAGGCTGGCGTTGTTGTTGTTGTTTGGTCGTAATTAAATTATGCCAGGTACGGCACCAACAGCACCGAGTTTGCCTTCAAATGGTTCACATACGAACAGTTTTGTTTTTTTTTTTATAATGACAGGAGGGAGGGAGGGGGGTGGTCACTTTCGATGCTGCCTTCGGAGTTGGCGGGAGAACTATGTTCACTTAATGAGATGAGGTGCTTTCGGTTTTCACTGACTGCCAGCCGTGATAAACGGTTCAGTTGAGAGAGTTCCATTGAAGTTGCCTCATATTTCAAAAAGTTGTTAGCTTTTTATGGGAGAGTGCACGGGATACGCGCAGGGGTTTCCGGGGGGTAGTCCCGGCTAATTGGAAGTCAAAGTAGTGGGAAGGACATTAGAAATTAGATTTTTTCTGAAACTATGGGACTGTTTTACCACGTGATTTAAAAATGTTTCAGATGTTGCACGAACTACGTAGGAAAAAGCTGCCAGTATCACAAACCAAACTTTGTCCATTCTCCTCCGTGCTGCTTCCGATTTACCATATTCCAGAAATGGTTGCAAAAGCATCGATCAAAAGGTAACATGCTGCTCGCCGTCAGACATCCGACCTGCTCGGGACTCATAATTTTCCTTTCGATTTACAAATTCATAAAAATAAAGATTGGATTTCTGTTCCGCTGACTTTGCCGGTCGTTGCGCTCGACTGCCCCTCGCGGGAACCTTAAAAAGGGCCCCGTCCAGTGATGATGACCAGAGAAAATTAATGTTTCTTTCTTAATTGACTCCTGGAAGAGAAGAAGCTCGCTTTCGGTCCTTCACAGAACCCGGAATCTGAAGGTGGCGGGGAAGAAGAACGTGATTCTTGACGTGTTTGATTTTTATTAGCTTTACGATGCTTGTTTTGGGGTTCTGCTTCTCGTGTTCTGACATGCGTTCAAGTGGCCGCCGCCCTGGGAGATTACAATATCAAGCGGCCAGATCCAGAGCGCGATGAGAACATATTTTATTGATCGGTCAGGGAGGACGATCCGCTTGATGAAGTCAAGTGCTTCTGAAGCAGCCTATACGGTTTGGACGGGCCGTCATTGCGGCCTTGAAGTGATGGTGTCGAGGGCCAGATTTGGATTAGTTAAGAGGTTTCGGATTCCAGACCGAAACTGACGCCACTTACGCCACAACATCTCATTCTTTCTCCGATAGTCATCGGGACAACGTGGGTAATCAAGGCAATACTCTGTGAAATAGATATGAGACATACCAACTCCAAAAAAAAATCATGCTGGAATTGCAAAATATATATTTTTGAATTGATTCAAGGACTATGTAAGAACATTTCCTCGTAAAATGTTTTTTTTTATCATTTTAGTTGTTTTTATTATTGAAAAATTACGAGATGTGTATATGTATTGTTTTTGAACCACTCTCAAATCTCATATGCCTAATAGATAATTTTACCTGCTATAAATTCATAAGTTTTAATCAATACCTAATTTCACTGAGAACAAATCCTCTTTCTCCAATATCCACAATCATCCTCCGTTAGACCTAGCATTTAGAAAGCGATGAACCTGTTGATTAGAACCAATTCTACCACCCTCCGAGTGCGTGTCCACCGTTGGTGCTGATCCAGAATTTCAACTAATCCACGCGATGAGTCTGCCCGTTCCACTTTTGGTCCCCGTCGACCTCATTGATAAACCAAATCCCGCACTGATGAATTCATCATTCAGTGCGTGTAGATTTCGATTCGTGCCAGAGCTTCCAGAGCTTTAAAAAGCGATCTTTTTGGTCGATTTCCTACAATCCGGCTCGATTTTAATGCCCGTTTTTCTGCATAACAATGCTGTTGATTGCAATTTCCTCGTTTTCACCTTGCCGCAAAGCAAAATCTTAACGGACATGCCACTCCGGCACAATCGGCAAAGAGCTTTTTGATAAGAGCTTTTGGGAGTCGTTCAAGCGCTGCTCGAAAATGGAATCGAAATTTTACGCCACACACGGCAAAAAATATCTATCGTTAATTGACAATCGGATCGAAAATGGGGATAATTGATCTGAAACGCGTGCTATGCTTCTCATCTACGCCAAAAGATCGGGGTGATGGATGATTTAAATTTGATGGGGTTGTTCTAATTTTGCAACATGGTTGAAAATATCTTATCGTGTTGAAATATGAAGCCTGTTTTTTTAACTAAAAAATGTTATTCAACTGCCAATACCCAAGTTATATAGCTTTTACTGATTCATTTACCAACCAACACTTTAATTTTAATTAATTGGCTGTTTTTTCTCACTCTCGGTGCGTTACTGCATTACGGCCATAACTCTTGCCAAGTGCAATCCACAATGGCTTCCACCATAAAAAAAAATGTCTGCAGCAGCGCAGCAGCAACCGCAGATACCAATCATCTCAGCCGTTCCAGCACCTGGGCCATTTCAAAGTCACGTTGAACACCTCCCGAGCGCCATGCACCGAACCATGGTTTAACCCTCTTGGAAAGCTTTAAATTTGGTTTGTTCATACTTGAAAGCATTAAATAAAAGTGACCAGTTGAGGGTTAACTTTTCGGTTGCACTTTTCAGGTTTTGCTGGTGTTTTTTTGTGATTCAGCACTGCCAAACCACGCAAAAAAAATCGAACTTGTTGTTGGTGCGAAACTTGTTGAATGTTTTCGGTGGTGAATGTCAACCGGTTCCATATGAGGAGTTTTTCGGCGTCGAAAACTAGTCAAACAGACTGCTGCACCTTTAAGCCTACTGCAGCGAATCGAAACGGCACCTTGGTTGAGGGTCGGGCAGGCGTCAATACCAGAGAGGGGTTGGTTTTTTATGGTCATCGAAGCCATGGCCTTGTCAATGGATAGGTACAATACCCATATGGGGGATGCCTTTCTGGTTGAAGGAAGAGTTTAATAAAACAGTTGAAGGTGGAAAATTTAATGACATTATTTGAATCCAAAAGATAAACAATGGAGCGATATAAGTGATATAGTTTCTGAGTTTTTGAATTCCAAATTTAAACGCTATTTGAGTAACACTCAAACACTATCATTGGTCGGGTGTGATATTTTTATGTTCAAAGTTATTTTAAACAACAAAAAGACATTTGACAAACTTTCAGCAGTGTTCTTATTCTTTGATTCTATGCATGGCAAAATCTGATTTGTAGAAAAAAATCTGATTTGCATTCGAAACTTTTCCAAAAAAAAAAACAGGAGTTTAACAAATACAGTATCACTAACAATAAAACTTTTCTCTGACAAAAGTTATTGCATTGAGTAACGTATATTTTATGAAATTTTGATCAAATGGCAGACCTTTGATAATTTCAAATTCTTGGATATTTTGAAATTACTTGAAAGTAATCTTGCACAGAACATTTTCTGGTCAAGTTTTAGATTACACAAAAACAGCCATCAATTCCTCCAATAGTATATTATAGCAAATTTTCACAGCTTTTCAATGCTTGAAGCAGTGCGAAATGATCAAACATGAAATTTTTAAATTTTATGTTTTATGTTTACACTAAAATTCTATAGAACAATTCATCCTCAGCTTAGTATGCTTAGTTTATAACATTGCAAAATATGGAAAATAAGACAAGAAACAGGTATTTGTTTTGTTTCCATGTGTTCAGTCAATTCATCTTTTCTATCCAGTAGACTTTGATAATTTGAATGTAAACTGAGGTCCATTTAAATCTCAAAAACTTCAACACACAGCAAAAAAATCGATGGTAAAATCGCATGCAAAAGCATGCACATCACCTTCGTCAAAATAAACACTTAATATTACACACTGGATGTACATGTTTTGCAAACACAAAAAAAAGTAGCAACCGACGGGAATCAAACCCAGCACCAACAGTGAAGACTGGCGCCTTAGCCCACTCGACCATCAGACCGATGAAACGCTATAAGGATAAACGCATATATGAGCTTGACATTTCGATCAAGTAGGTTTCCCATGCTGATGGGCTACATATTTTAGGGTGTAAAATTACATAAAATTGCATAAAATAATGCAATATTTATTTTACACCCAGGGTTTTTACACGCAGCTGGATTACTACTTTTTTTGCTGTGCAGTGCTATATATTTTTGCAATTTCGTTGTGAAATTGTTTAATTTTTCCTATCCTGTTCCTGGGAAAGACGAAACAGCCTACTTTTACAACAAAAAAAAAAACATTGCTGATAAGTTCTACATTTCAGCACTGTTTTAAGTGCTGTAAAATTAGTTTTTTGCAATTCCGTCGTGAAACTACTTACTTTTCCTGTCATTCTTGAACGACGAAATAGCCTACTTTTCTGTACCAAAAATAAAAGAATCGAATAGCAACACTTTTCAAAATAAATGCTGAAAAGTTCTACTTTTCAGCACTGAAATGGGTGCTGAAAAGTTGAACTTTTCAGCACTTGTTTCGAAAAGTAACACTTTTCAACATTTTTTTGATTTAAACTATTTATTGACAAAATACATGAAAATTTGACTTAAAATTTCACTCAATGGGTGTTTTTCGGAATTGCAAAAAATGTTGTATGGAACTTGTTGCAAAACTTGATTTTTTCAGCACTCTTCGTATTTATCCAACTCGGTGAACCTCGTTGGATAAATGTACGACTCGTGCTGAAAAAATCCTCTTTTTGCAACTTGTTGCATAAACTACTTTTTTAGTTTCAAATGTTGAGTGTGATCCAACCGAAAAAACGGGACAGACAGCTATCCCAATACGTTATTTGAGTTCAATGCACCAAAGTTGACTGTATCGTCATCAGGGGTGACATTGGGTCTGGGGGGTGACATTGGGTCGTACAAGTTTCTGCACTATTGTATTACGGTACCCAAATTTTGAAATCATGATTATGTCATCACCAAAATCCAAAATGTTTGAAAAAAAGTTGTATTGAAGTTAAATCTTATTCATGATTTATTTACAATTACTTACAAATTTAAAAGTCAACATAAATGCAGAAAAACTCACCTAGAAGAGAAAAAGAGGAAAAGGTTATTTAAATGATCAACTGAAACTTATAGATGATTTTTCAAGTAAAACAATATTAAATTTACTACAGAATTGGTTTTAATAATTACAATCCTGATTCTTGATTGACGTAAATAGTGACAGTTTACGATTTGTTAACTAAAATTTGAAGCAAATAACTCCAATAGATTCCAGCCATCGAAGTTCAACTGTCAAAGTTTCACCTGTTATGCTAAGTTGTCATTGACATTCACACCTCCACTCGCATCGGCTCATCCCACATTCAACTGATCACACATGTTTGCTCAGTACTACACTGCTCGCTATTGTCGCGGTCATCGCAGAAACAACAATATGTAAGTCAATGATGCATTATTAATCGAATCCAACGATAATTGTCCAATGTCAGCCGGCACCGTACTCTGTCACTGCCAGGGCAGTGTGGTCAAAACAACAATCCAGCGCCAGTGTTTTATCAGCGCGATCGCGTGTAGCGTGACTTGCCGTGAAATGAACGCCACAGTGCCAATCCGAATTCCACAACCCTGTCGGTTGAATGTTTTGTGTTCTGTGGTTGGGATATCAAACTAGATGCATCTCTCTCTGTTCGAGTTTGTGCAACGCACCGGTACGCGATATGGCCCTGAACATGAATTCGCGTAAACTGCGAGTGCACAAGATGTAGTGGTCAGCTGGTCAAACTGTGTTGGGCGCTTTTGTGTGTACAACATTCAAACAATCTGAAAAAAAAATGGGAGTGTGACAAGATATCACACGGTGACCATTAAGGCCGGCAGCGTATTCGGCGACTCTCTTCAGCGGAACCGAGAAATGATAATTTTTTATGACGGCGTCGTCTCCGTTCGATCTTGAGTGTTAACGCTGATCACCCGGCCATCGGATAGTGTTGGCCAATAAAACGATAGAACCGTGATATCACAGGCAAAGGTAGGAATTTGCAATAAAAGTTAAATAAACACAGCGCATCTCTCGGCCTCTCAACAAGTTCCTTTGTACTGTCAGGCTTCACCGTATAAAAAAGGGAAGAAGGAACTTGACCGGGATGCCCGGGAGGTATCAAAAACGACTCTTGAAGACTCGATGCCAATGATGATGAGGCGCGGTTGATCGGGGTTGAATCGATTGAAACGATCGCGATAAACGCGAGCCCTCAATACGGTCAGTTCTGGCTGAGGAGTTTGACCAGTGGGAGGGCAGGGCGGAAAAAGAAGTGCGTTTACATACGCGTTTATGCAAAAACAGTCCGGTTAAACGGTCCTGATACGCCTGTCTTGCCATGATCGTAGAACAATGTTTTGCTACACGTGTTGGACATGGAGTCAAACTACGGTGGAGGTTCCGAGTTTTGCAAAATTATTATGATAATGTACTTGCTTCTGAATTGTTTCACGATACTTAAAGATTGTGTAAATTTGGCAAAAGAGATTGTAATTGTTAGAAATTCTTATTTTTTTAATTTTTTTTAAAGAATTCAAAATACAATTACAGGTACCTCCACCCTACCCCCACCGTTTGGCGAGCATTAGCCCCGAATGCCCCCACACTGTTGGGCCAGTTCGCCCTGCCTAGTCCTGGACCGGTTAATCGGATTCAGAATCTCTTAATCGTCGATAAATTAGCACAAGGGAACGATGATTATCGCCCGGGCAAATCACTGCGCACAGGAGGGCTCCTTCGGGGTGGCTTCGGTAATCACACGCCACAGTCCAGACTGCCCCTGGGATGCGAGTTCAGCAACCGCAACAACTGCTCGGAATGCCCAGAGATCCAGGTTCGTCAAATATGGTGAGGACGATTTTTTTTTGTATTTTGCAGATTCATGTATGACATCTTGGGCACGATGCAACCTGGGCGAAGGAAAAGAGTTGTAGCGGTGTAGTTCCACCGTATCGAGCATCGATCTACATGGAAAGATCGGATTGATCGAATCACTCAGCCGCGCCGTGTTCGACGACGATTAATAAATGCAGAGATTTCGGGATAGCGAATGATCAATGGGATAATTAAGGGAGGATCGAGGAGATGTACACGGGGCAGGTTTTAGATAAAAAGTTGCAAAAAGTCTTCTGAAGCGAGGAAATCTGCATAATTGTGCAGGAGTAAAACATCATTCTGCGTAATGGAATACGATGAATAATTTGCACATCATTTGATTGGTATCATCGGAATGTTAAGCTGGAGTTCTTTGTAGAATGCAAATTAAATGCCACTTGTGATTGGCTCTAGTTTTCCAGAATCATCTCGCAAAAAATTGGTGAGGGCAACAAAGTTTGAAAATGTAACTATAATGATTAATGTATGCAATCAATGAACCTTCCTTGATAGAAATACCATTCAAATCTACCTTACAGGAACAAGGAATAAATTTGCTTCAGAAATTCTAATATGACAGCCTAGTCACCTCCGTGTAAGCACGAGAGCAAGCAGCAGTCAAGTGCTCAGTGCTCCATCGTTTTTTCGATTTTTTTCGCCGTAAATTACCGTGATTACCCGCGAGTTTGCTCCTGCAGCATGCCAAAGGCCGGCCGTGGCCGTGGCAGTTCGAGTGCGGCCTCGAAAAACCCGCGAAGTTCCTCTACCGGCCGTGTGCATAAAGGTAAACAAACCAACGCCGTGTCGACCGCCATCGCGCAGGGTAGCGTGAGCGCAGAAGGCATCGACAAAAAGTTACTACATCCCGGATATGTTCCGAGATCACCAGTGCGAACCCGTTCAGGTACTTCCGGTGCCACGACCAACACGTCAACATCCGCCAACATTCCCATCAGGAACGAGTTCCAGATGCTGAGCGACGACGAAGAAAACAACAACACCGACGGTAGCAGCACTACCGACGACGACGACGACGATCGTCGTGCACGGAAAAAAGTGCCGACGCCAAAAACGAACAATTCTCCAAAGGAACGTAGACCACCTCCAATTTTTGTTTTGGACACGTTGGTGGACGATATTGACGAGTTGCTGGAAGGCCTCGGATATTGTCTGAAAATCGGTAAGTCGTCAGTGCAAGTCTACACATTTGACACTAAGAACTTCGACCTGGTTGTGGAGAAATTGAAGAGTAAAAACTTCAAGTTCTACACATTCGACCCCGTGCAGAAGACAGCCGTTAAGGTCGTCTTGCAGGGGTACCAAGACCGCCCGATCTCCGACCTCAAGAAGGACCTCTCGGGTGCTGGAATAACGCCGCGTGACATAAAAGTCCTCTCGCGGAAGACAACAGTCACAGGTACACACACACTGTACCTGTTGTACTTCGACCGCGGCACCGTCAAGATTCAAGACCTGCGACGAACTAAGGCGTTGGACGGGTTTTGGGTAAACTGGCGGTTCTACTCAAAGTACCCGTCGGACGCAGCACAATGCCACCGTTGCCAGAAATTCGGCCACGGCTCGCGGAACTGCAACCTCCCGCCCCGCTGTGTAAAGTGCGGTGAAACACACCTCTCTGAGGCGTGTGCACTGCCGTGCAAGGCGGACCTGGGGGACAAGGCAGAGCAAACCAAGGCGCGCATCAAGTGCGCCAACTGTGGAGGTAACCATACCAGCAACTACCGTGGATACAGTGCACGAAAAAATTACCTTGAGGAGCAGGAAAAGAGGAAGAAGAAAGCAGCAGCGTCCCACCCTCCTCAGCGAAGTACGAGCGTAACCGTGCCGGCTGCTGGGCAGCGTACGGTTCCCGCGGACAACTCAGCATTCCCCCCTGGCTGGGGGCGATCGTTTTCCAGCGTGGTTGCTGCCGGTAGCGGCAATGCGGCCCAGCAAGAAGTCACCGGGGAAGATCTCTTCACTCTGCCAGAGTTCTTTGCTCTCGCGGGGGAGATGATGTCGAGGTTTCTAAGCTGCCGTAACAAGGCGGAGCAATTTCTAGCCCTTGGGGAGCTGATGATCAAGCACATCTACAAAGGATAAAATACTGTGATTTAGTTATAAGGTTTTTCTCTTTCTTTACCCTTTCCTTTGCAATTTTAGCAAGTTTTTTTTATTATTTTTTCTTGCTCTTGTTAGTGCCATAGTTATAGAAATAATTGTTCCAAAATGGATTATGATGCAACACACAGCTGAAAGGAACTCCAAAACTCTGTTATGAATTGCAAAAGAACTGATTGTATCTTGATTATTCACCAATAAAACCGAATTGAATTGAATTGAATTGACAGCCTAGTCCTTTAAAATTTCGATAGAGAAAGGTTAGATTTTTTTTATATAAAATAATCTGTTTGTTTTCATTATTATTGCCATCCTGGATATATTTCTGCTCTGATTCTAAATGTTTTAATAAAATAAAATTGTAGACCCTTTTTCATGTTTCTAATATCAGGCTCAGAATTGAAAAATAGTCCGGAAAGTTTTGAGAAAAGCACAAAATATATGAATAATTTAGATTTTTTTACCAGTTTTTTGATAATAAATTATTTATGTGACTTTTGCCTTCCTCACTGAGGTATCCTGCTCTAAAAATGAACTTTTTATTAAAAGCTCAATATCCACCTTCATGTATACATATCGATTCAGAATCGAAAACTGAACAAATGCCTCTGTGTGTGTGTGTGTGTGTGTGTGTGTGTGTGTGTGTGTGTGTGTGTGTGTGTGTGTGTGTATGTAATCAAAATTCTCACTAAGTTTTCTCAGCACTAGCTGAACCGATTTTGACCGAACCAGTTGCATTCGACTTGGTTTAGGGTCCCATATATCGCTATTGAATTGTCTGAAGTTTCGATAACTAGTTCAAAAGTTATGTATAAAAATGTGTTGCCACATATATCCGGATCCTTGTAGTTAAAAAGGAAGACACTAGTGGTTGGTACTAGCAATGGTGGCCGACAGCTATAAAGTCAATTTCGCCGTTGATGATGATTTACTTCTTTCATTGAAAACAAAAAAGTTCTTAAAAAAAAAATATTTGTATATAAAATACATTCACGAGTTTTTGGATTTTTTAAAACATGGCTCTTGATAGCTTATAAAAATATATTCTATCTATTTTTTAAAAGAGTAATTTCAATTTACTTCTGTAAGGTTTTTGAATGTCAAATAAAAGAAGTTTCTTCGATTCAAAAATGAAACGTATTAAAAAAAAAGAATTCTGTGAGTTTTTGATTTTTTCAAAACATTAATATTTTCTTTATCAGTTGATTGCAAAATATCCGTAATTTCTAAATAAAACTGCTGATTTAACATATTTTTTCAACAAGACAAGCTCTCAGAACTATTTTCATGTGAAAACAAGATTCTTTGAAAATATTTTTTGAGTCGTTTGCTACCGGATCGTTTGGTACGGTATGTCCACGCATCCCTCCTCCCCTGTAGCTTCTGTGGAGAGTGATCCGTTTTCAGAATCCTCTCTGCGGTAAACACAACGCAGTAGGGCTAGTTCAATTCAAAAGTTTTTTTTTATTCTTATAAACATGAGAAACACAACAGCTTATAGGACCATTTAAAAAATACTCTTGAAATCTTTTGCGAAAATAAATAAACAAATAAATCGATTAAGTCGTAATTACAGCCAAAAAATATAAAGCTTATCCCATGATTTAAAAAACAAAAAAAAATACTTAAGACAAAATTCCTATTCGGCGACTAATCCTATCAGATTTGATAAATTAGGTTCTTCTCAATGAAACTAAATTCTGATAAAAGGGTTGTGTAGGGGACATCTTAAGCTGACTTAGCTGAAAAAATCTCGTTCCTAGAACAAATCCTGTCATTTTGGCAGCTGTCTAAAGTTGAGGTACGTTTTTGGCCAAAAATTACCTCTCGAAAAATCAACTTTTTAATATTTTTGTTGGAATTGCTCGAAAAGTACCCAAATGTTTGAAAATCTCTACTTCAAACATTGTAGCATGTCAATACGATTCCCTCGAACAAGAATCACTTTTGGATGACTTGTTTTTACCATATTGTCGTATTTAAGCATTATTTTAGTTTCATTTGACCCAATGTCACCAACTTCAAGGGGTGAGATTGGGTCTTTTTTCAAAAGATTTGCAATTAAGGTAGAGTTCATCAAATTCCCCTGGATTTTTGGAAAATGTTAGAAAACTATCTAAGAACAATTCTACGTAAATCATTTTTTGATGTCATTCAAATTGTTTTTGTTATTAAGAAATTACGAGAGGTGTATCGTTTTTTGACCCATGGTCACCTCTACTGAGGGTATCTAGTTGTTTCAATTTGACTTTGCAAATGTTCAAAAACATCGTATTTCGTCGCTTCTGTGCTATCTTGTGACAAACGCCATTTTGGTCGAAAATGAGTTAATGATGGCGTTTCATTAAACTTAACAAACGCTACAAGATGCCATCACCCGATTTTTGAAATTCATTTCCGTTTCCGGGATATCGTTGGGCACACTTGTGACATAGACCAGTTTCTCAACAAATTTTCTGTGCTATCTTGTGACACGTGCAGAGGCAAAAGCAGGCTATAAAACTGTATGGTACCAACAGATGTCACTACACATTTATGTCTAATTTTATAACACCACGTATCACAAGAGAGCACAAAATTTTTTAATTGAAAATGTACTACGTGTCACAAGTGTGTTCCTACGAATAAATTAAAGAGCTATTTGAATGTTGATGAAGTTTTGTATGGCGGTTGTCACAAGTGTGCCACCAATATTTTGATGGAGATTTGTATGGCGGTTGTCACAAGTGTGCCACCAATATTTTGATGGAGATTTGTATGGTCGTTGTCACAAGTGTGCCACCAATATTTTGATGGAGATTTGTATGGCGGTTGTCACAAGTGTGCCACCAATATTTTGATGGAGATTTGTATGGTCGTTGTCACAAGTGTGCCACCAATATTTTGATGGAGATTTGTATGGCGGTTGTCACAAGTGTGCCACCAATATTTTGATGGAGATTTGTATGGTCGTTGTCACAAGTGTGCCACCAATATTTTGATGGCGATTTGTATGGCGGTTGTCACAAGTGTGCCACCAATATTTTGATGGCGATTTGTATGGCGGTTGTCACAAGTGTGCCACCAATATTTTGATGGCGATTTGTATGGCGGTTGTCACAAGTGTGCCACCAATATTTTGATGGAGATTTGTATGGTCGTTGTCACAAGTGTGCCACCAATATTTTGATGGAGATTTGTATGGCGGTTGTCACAAGTGTGCCACCAATATTTTGATGGCGATTTGTATGGCGGTTGTCACAAGTGTGCCACCAATATTTTGATGGCGATTTGTATGGCGGTTGTCACAAGTGTGCCACCAATATTTTGATGGAGATTTGTATGGTCGTTGTCACAAGTGTGCCACCAATATTTTGATGGAGATTTGTATGGCGGTTGTCACAAGTGTGCCACCAATATTTTGATGGAGATTTGTATGGTCGTTGTCACAAGTGTGCCACCAATATTTTGATGGCGATTTGTATGGCGGTTGTCACAAGTGTGCCACCAATATTTTGATGGAGATTTGTATGGTCGTTGTCACAAGTGTGCCACCAATATTTTGATGGCGATTTGTATGGCGGTTGTCACAAGTGTGCCACCAATATTTTGATGGAGATATTTGTATGGTTGTTGTCACAAGTGTGCCACCAATATTTTGATGGCGATTTGTATGGTCGTTGTCACAAGTGTGCCACCAATATTTTGATGGAGATTTGTATGGTCGTTGTCACAAGTGTGCCACCAATATTTTGATGGAGATTTGTATGGCGGTTGTCACAAGTGTGCCACCAATATTTTGATGGCGATTTGTATGGCGGTTGTCACAAGTGTGCCACCAATATTTTGATGGAGATTTGTATGGCGGTTGTCACAAGTGTGCCACCAATATTTTGATGGAGATTTGTATGGTCGTTGTCACAAGTGTGCCACCAATATTTTGATGGCGATTTGTATGGCGGTTGTCACAAGTGTGCCACCAATATTTTGATGGAGATTTGTATGGTCGTTGTCACAAGTGTGCCACCAATATTTTGATGGAGATTTGTATGGTCGTTGTCACAAGTGTGCCACCAATATTTTGATGGCGATTTGTATGGCGGTTGTCACAAGTGTGCCACCAATATTTTGATGGCGATTTGTATGGCGGTTGTCACAAGTGTGCCACCAATATTTTGATGGCGATTTGTATGGCGGTTGTCACAAGTGTGCCACCAATATTTTGATGGAGATTTGTATGGTCGTTGTCACAAGTGTGCCACCAATATTTTGATGGAGATTTGTATGGCGGTTGTCACAAGTGTGCCACCAATATTTTGATGGCGATTTGTATGGCGGTTGTCACAAGTGTGCCACCAATATTTTGATGGCGATTTGTATGGCGGTTGTCACAAGTGTGCCACCAATATTTTGATGGAGATTTGTATGGTCGTTGTCACAAGTGTGCCACCAATATTTTGATGGAGATTTGTATGGCGGTTGTCACAAGTGTGCCACCAATATTTTGATGGAGATTTGTATGGCGGTTGTCACAAGTGTGCCACCAATATTTTGATGGAGATTTGTATGGTCGTTGTCACAAGTGTGCCACCAATATTTTGATGGCGATTTGTATGGCGGTTGTCACAAGTGTGCCACCAATATTTTGATGGCGATTTGTATGGCGGTTGTCACAAGTGTGCCACCAATATTTTGATGGAGATTTGTATGGTCGTTGTCACAAGTGTGCCACCAATATTTTGATGGCGATTTGTATGGCGGTTGTCACAAGTGTGCCACCAATATTTTGATGGAGATTTGTATGGCGGTTGTCACAAGTGTGCCACCAATATTTTGATGGAGATTTGTATGGTCGTTGTCACAAGTGTGCCACCAATATTTTGATGGAGATTTGTATGGTCGTTGTCACAAGTGTGCCACCAATATTTTGATGGAGATTTGTATGGCGGTTGTCACAAGTGTGCCACCAATATTTTGATGGAGATTTGTATGGCGGTTGTCACAAGTGTGCCACCAATATTTTGATGGAGATTTGTATGGCGGTTGTCACAAGTGTGCCACCAATATTTTGATGGAGATTTGTATGGCGGTTGTCACAAGTGTGCCACCAATATTTTGATGGAGATTTGTATGGTCGTTGTCACAAGTGTGCCACCAATATTTTGATGGCGATTTGTATGGCGGTTGTCACAAGTGTGCCACCAATATTTTGATGGCGATTTGTATGGCGGTTGTCACAAGTGTGCCACCAATATTTTGATGGAGATTTGTATGGTCGTTGTCACAAGTGTGCCACCAATATTTTGATGGCGATTTGTATGGCGGTTGTCACAAGTGTGCCACCAATATTTTGATGGAGATTTGTATGGCGGTTGTCACAAGTGTGCCACCAATATTTTGATGGAGATTTGTATGGTCGTTGTCACAAGTGTGCCACCAATATTTTGATGGCGATTTGTATGGCGGTTGTCACAAGTGTGCCACCAATATTTTGATGGCGATTTGTATGGCGGTTGTCACAAGTGTGCCACCAATATTTTGATGGAGATTTGTATGGTCGTTGTCACAAGGGTGCCACCAATTTTTTGATGGCGATTTGTATCGCGGTTGTCACAAGTGTGCCACCAATATTTTGATGGAGATTTGTATGGCGGTTGTCACAAGTGTGCCACCAATATTTTGATGGAGATTTGTATGGCGGTTGTCACAAGTGTGCCACCAATATTTTGATGGAGATTTGTATGGCGGTTGTCACAAGTGTGCCACCAATATTTTGATGGAGATTTGTATGGTCGTTGTCACAAGTGTGCCACCAATATTTTGATGGCGATTTGTATGGCGGTTGTCACAAGTGTGCCACCAATATTTTGATGGCGATTTGTATGGCGGTTGTCACAAGTGTGCCACCAATATTTTGATGGAGATTTGTATGGTCGTTGTCACAAGTGTGCCACCAATATTTTGATGGAGATTTGTATGGCGGTTGTCACAAGTGTGCCACCAATATTTTGATGGAGATTTGTATGGCGGTTGTCACAAGTGTGCCACCAATATTTTGATGGAGATTTGTATGGTCGTTGTCACAAGTGTGCCACCAATATTTTGATGGAGATTTGTATGGTCGTTGTCACAAGTGTGCCACCAATATTTTGATGGAGATTTGTATGGCGGTTGTCACAAGTGTGCCACCAATATTTTGATGGAGATTTGTATGGTCGTTGTCACAAGTGTGCCACCAATATTTTGATGGCGATTTGTATGGCGGTTGTCACAAGTGTGCCACCAATATTTTGATGGCGATTTGTATGGCGGTTGTCACAAGTGTGCCACCAATATTTTGATGGCGATTTGTATGGCGGTTGTCACAAGTGTGCCACCAATATTTTGATGGAGATTTGTATGGTCGTTGTCACAAGTGTGCCACCAATATTTTGATGGAGATTTGTATGGCGGTTGTCACAAGTGTGCCACCAATATTTTGATGGCGATTTGTATGGCGGTTGTCACAAGTGTGCCACCAATATTTTGATGGCGATTTGTATGGCGGTTGTCACAAGTGTGCCACCAATATTTTGATGGAGATTTGTATGGTCGTTGTCACAAGTGTGCCACCAATATTTTGATGGCGATTTGTATGGCGGTTGTCACAAGTGTGCCACCAATATTTTGATGGCGATTTGTATGGCGGTTGTCACAAGTGTGCCACCAATATTTTGATGGAGATTTGTATGGTCGTTGTCACAAGTGTGCCACCAATATTTTGATGGAGATTTGTATGGCGGTTGTCACAAGTGTGCCACCAATATTTTGATGGAGATTTGTATGGCGGTTGTCACAAGTGTGCCACCAATATTTTGATGGAGATTTGTATGGCGGTTGTCACAAGTGTGCCACCAATATTTTGATGGAGATTTGTATGGCGGTTGTCACAAGTGTGCCACCAATATTTTGATGGAGATTTGTATGGTCGTTGTCACAAGTGTGCCACCAATATTTTGATGGCGATTTGTATGGCGGTTGTCACAAGTGTGCCACCAATATTTTGATGGCGATTTGTATGGCGGTTGTCACAAGTGTGCCACCAATATTTTGATGGAGATTTGTATGGTCGTTGTCACAAGTGTGCCACCAATATTTTGATGGAGATTTGTATGGCGGTTGTCACAAGTGTGCCACCAATATTTTGATGGAGATTTGTATGGCGGTTGTCACAAGTGTGCCACCAATATTTTGATGGAGATTTGTATGGTCGTTGTCACAAGTGTGCCACCAATATTTTGATGGCGATTTGTATGGCGGTTGTCACAAGTGTGCCACCAATATTTTGATGGCGATTTGTATGGCGGTTGTCACAAGTGTGCCACCAATATTTTGATGGAGATTTGTATGGTCGTTGTCACAAGTGTGCCACCAATATTTTGATGGCGATTTGTATGGCGGTTGTCACAAGTGTGCCACCAATATTTTGATGGAGATTTGTATGGCGGTTGTCACAAGTGTGCCACCAATATTTTGATGGAGATTTGTATGGCGGTTGTCACAAGTGTGCCACCAATATTTTGATGGAGATTTGTATGGCGGTTGTCACAAGTGTGCCACCAATATTTTGATGGAGATTTGTATGGTCGTTGTCACAAGTGTGCCACCAATATTTTGATGGCGATTTGTATGGCGGTTGTCACAAGTGTGCCACCAATATTTTGATGGCGATTTGTATGGCGGTTGTCACAAGTGTGCCACCAATATTTTGATGGAGATTTGTATGGTCGTTGTCACAAGTGTGCCACCAATATTTTGATGGAGATTTGTATGGCGGTTGTCACAAGTGTGCCACCAATATTTTGATGGAGATTTGTATGGCGGTTGTCACAAGTGTGCCACCAATATTTTGATGGAGATTTGTATGGTTGTTGTCACAAGTGTGCCACCAATATTTTGATGGAGATTTGTATGGTCGTTGTCACAAGTGTGCCACCAATATTTTGATGGAGATTTGTATGGCGGTTGTCACAAGTGTGCCACCAATATTTTGATGGAGATTTGTATGGTCGTTGTCACAAGTGTGCCACCAATATTTTGATGGCGATTTGTATGGCGGTTGTCACAAGTGTGCCACCAATATTTTGATGGCGATTTGTATGGCGGTTGTCACAAGTGTGCCACCAATATTTTGATGGCGATTTGTATGGCGGTTGTCACAAGTGTGCCACCAATATTTTGATGGAGATTTGTATGGTCGTTGTCACAAGTGTGCCACCAATATTTTGATGGAGATTTGTATGGCGGTTGTCACAAGTGTGCCACCAATATTTTGATGGCGATTTGTATGGCGGTTGTCACAAGTGTGCCACCAATATTTTGATGGCGATTTGTATGGCGGTTGTCACAAGTGTGCCACCAATATTTTGATGGAGATTTGTATGGTCGTTGTCACAAGTGTGCCACCAATATTTTGATGGAGATTTGTATGGCGGTTGTCACAAGTGTGCCACCAATATTTTGATGGAGATTTGTATGGTCGTTGTCACAAGTGTGCCACCAATATTTTGATGGCGATTTGTATGGCGGTTGTCACAAGTGTGCCACCAATATTTTGATGGAGATTTGTATGGTCGTTGTCACAAGGGTGCCACCAATTTTTTGATGGCGATTTGTATCGCGGTTGTCACAAGTGTGCCACCAATATTTTGATGGAGATATTTGTATGGTTGTTGTCACAAGTGTGCCACCAATATTTTGATGGCGATTTGTATGGTCGTTGTCACAAGTGTGCCACCAATATTTTGATGGAGATTTGTATGGTCGTTGTCACAAGTGTGCCACCAATATTTTGATGGCGATTTGTATGGCGGTTGTCACAAGTGTGCCACCAATATTTTGATGGAGATTTGTATGGTCGTTGTCACAAGTGTGCCACCAATATTTTGATGGCGATTTGTATGGCGGTTGTCACAAGTGTGCCACCAATATTTTGATGGCGATTTGTATGGCGGTTGTCACAAGTGTGCCACCAATATTTTGATGGAGATTTGTATGGCGGTTGTCACAAGTGTGCCACCAATATTTTGATGGCGATTTGTATGGCGGTTGTCACAAGTGTGCCACCAATATAACATTCATTACACCGTAACATTCGTTACACCGTAGTATGGTCACACCGTAACGTTGTTACACCGCAATATTCGTTACACCGCAGTATAGTTACACCGCAGTATGGTTACACCGTAACATAGTTACACCGTAATATGATTACACCGTATCATTGTTACACCGCAACATTCGTTACACCATAACATTTCTTCACATCGTAGTTTGATTACACCGTAATATTGTTACACCACAACATTCGTTACACCGTTACATTCATTACACCGTTACATTCGTTACACAGTTACATTCGTTACACCGTAATATTGTGACACCACAACATTCGTTACACCTTAACAATCGTTACACCGTAACATTCGTTACACCGTAACATTCGTTACACCGTAACATTCGTTACACCGTAACATTCGTTACACCGTAACATTCGTTACACCGTAACATTCGTTACACCGTAACATTCGTTACACCGTAACATTCGTTACACCGCAACATTCGTTACACCGCAACATTCGTTACACCGCAACATTCGTTACACCTTAGTTTGGTTACACCGTAACATTGTTACACCGCAACAGCCGTTGCTTCGTAGCATTCATTACACCGTGACTTTCGTTACACCGTAATAATGTTACGGTGTAAGACTATTACGGTGTCACACTGTTACGGTGTAATCATATTACGGTGTAACTTTGTTACGGTGTAACGAATATTGCGGTGTAACAATGTTACGGTGTGACCATACTAAGGTGTAACGATTGATGCGGTGTAACGGTGTAACGAATGTAACGGTGTAACGGTGTAACCAATGTTGTGGTGTAACAATTTTATGGTGTAATCAAACTACGGTGTGAAGAAATGTTACGGTGTAACGAATGTTGCGGTGTAACAAAATGACGTTGTTACAATGTTACGGTGTAACGAATGTAACGGTGTAACGAATGTTGTGGTGTAACAAGTGTACGGTGTAGTCATACTACGAAGTAACGAATGTTGCGGTGTAACAATGTTACGGTGTAATCATACTACGGTGTTACTATGTTACGGTGTAACCATACTGCGGTGTAACCATACTGCGGTGTAACGAATATTGCGGTGTAACAATGTTACGGTGTGACGATACTACGGTGTAACGAATGTTACGGTGTAATGAATGTTATATTGGTGGCACACTTGTGACAACCGCCATACAAATCGCCACCAAAATGTTGGTGGCACACTTGTGACAACCGCCATACAAATCGCCACCAAAATATTGGTGGCACACTTGTGACAACCGCCATACAAATCGCCATCAAAATATTGGTGGCACACTTGTGACAACCGCCATACAAATCTCCATCAAAATATTGGTGGCACACTTGTGACAACCGCCATACAAAACTCCATCAAAATATTGGTGGCACACTTGTGACAACCGCCATACAAAACTCCATCAAAATATTGGTGGCACACTTGTGACAACGACCATACAAATCTCCATCAAAATATTGGTGGCACACTTGTGACAACCGCCATACAAATCGCCATCAAAATATTGGTGGCACACTTGTGACAACCGCCATACAAATCGCCATCAAAATATTGGTGGCACACTTGTGACAACCGCCATACAAATCTCTATCAAAATATTGGTGGCACACTTGTGACAACCGCCATACAAAACTCCATCAAAATATTGGTGGCACACTTGTGACAACGACCATACAAATCTCCATCAAAATGTTGGTGGCACACTTGTGACAACCGCCATACAAATCGCCATCAAAATATTAGTGGCACACTTGTGACAACCGCCATACAAACCGCCATCAAAATATTGGTGGCACACTTGTGACAACCGCCATACAAATCTCCATCAAAATATTGGTGGCACACTTGTGACAACGACCATACAAATCTCCATCAAAATATTGGTGGCACACTTGTGACAACCGCCATACAAAACTCCATCAAAATATTGGTGGCACACTTGTGACAACGACCATACAAATCTCCATCAAAATGTTGGTGGCACACTTGTGACAACCGCCATACAAATCGCCATCAAAATATTAGTGGCACACTTGTGACAACCGCCATACAAACCGCCATCAAAATATTGGTGGCACACTTGTGACAATCGCCATACAAATCGCCATCAAAATATTGGTGGCACACTTGTGACAACCGCCATACAAATCTCCATCAAAATATTGGTGGCACACTTGTGACAACCGCCATACAAATCTCCATCAAAATATTGGTGGCACACTTGTGACAACGACCATACAAATCTCCATCAAAATATTGGTGGCACACTTGTGACAACCGCCATACAAATCGCCATCAAAATATTGGTGGCACACTTGTGACAACCGCCATACAAATCGCCATCAAAATATTGGTGGCACACTTGTGACAACCGCCATACAAATCTCCATCAAAATATTGGTGGCACACTTGTGACAACCGCCATACAAAACTCCATCAAAATATTGGTGGCACACTTGTGACAACCGCCATACAAAACTCCATCAAAATATTGGTGGCACACTTGTGACAACCGCCATACAAATCTCCATCAAAATATTGGTGGCACACTTGTGACAACCGCCATACAAATCGCCATCAAAATATTGGTGGCACACTTGTGACAACCGCCATACAAATCGCCATCAAAATATTGGTGGCACACTTGTGACAACCGCCATACAAATCTCCATCAAAATATTGGTGGCACACTTGTGACAACCGCCATACAAATCTCCATCAAAATATTGGTGGCACACTTGTGACAACGACCATACAAATCTCCATCAAAATATTGGTGGCACACTTGTGACAACCGCCATACAAAACTCCATCAAAATATTGGTGGCACACTTGTGACAACCGCCATACAAACCGCCATCAAAATATTGGTGGCACACTTGTGACAACCGCCATACAAATCTCCATCAAAATATTGGTGGCACACTTGTGACAACCGCCATACAAAACTCCATCAAAATATTGGTGGCACACTTGTGACAACGACCATACAAATCTCCATCAAAATATTGGTGGCACACTTGTGACAACCGCCATACAAATCGCCATCAAAATATTGGTGGCACACTTGTGACAACCGCCATACAAATCGCCATCAAAATATTGGTGGCACACTTGTGACAACCGCCATACAAATCTCCATCAAAATATTGGTGGCACACTTGTGACAACGACCATACAAATCTCCATCAAAATATTGGTGGCACACTTGTGACAACCGCCATACAAAACTCCATCAAAATATTGGTGGCACACTTGTGACAACGACCATACAAATCTCCATCAAAATATTGGTGGCACACTTGTGACAACCGCCATACAAATCGCCATCAAAATATTGGTGGCACACTTGTGACAACCGCCATACAAATCGCCATCAAAATATTGGTGGCACACTTGTGACAATCGCCATACAAATCGCCATCAAAATATTGGTGGCACACTTGTGACAACCGCCATACAAATCTCCATCAAAATATTGGTGGCACACTTGTGACAACCGCCATACAAAACTCCATCAAAATATTGGTGGCACACTTGTGACAACGACCATACAAATCTCCATCAAAATATTGGTGGCACACTTGTGACAACCGCCATACAAAACTCCATCAAAATATTGGTGGCACACTTGTGACAACGACCATACAAATCTCCATCAAAATATTGGTGGCACACTTGTGACAACCGCCATACAAATCGCCATCAAAATATTGGTGGCACACTTGTGACAACCGCCATACAAAACTCCATCAAAATATTGGTGGCACACTTGTGACAACGACCATACAAATCTCCATCAAAATATTGGTGGCACACTTGTGACAACCGCCATACAAAACTCCATCAAAATATTGGTGGCACACTTGTGACAACGACCATACAAATCTCCATCAAAATATTGGTGGCACACTTGTGACAACCGCCATACAAATCTCCATCAAAATATTGGTGGCACACTTGTGACAACGACCATACAAATCTCCATCAAAATATTGGTGGCACACTTGTGACAACCGCCATACAAATCGCCATCAAAATATTGGTGGCACACTTGTGACAACGACCATACAAATCTCCATCAAAATATTGGTGGCACACTTGTGACAACCGCCATACAAATCGCCATCAAAATATTGGTGGCACACTTGTGACAACCGCCATACAAACCGCCATCAAAATATTGGTGGCACACTTGTGACAACCGCCATACAAATCTCCATCAAAATATTGGTGGCACACTTGTGACAACGACCATACAAATCTCCATCAAAATATTGGTGGCACACTTGTGACAACCGCCATACAAAACTCCATCAAAATATTGGTGGCACACTTGTGACAACGACCATACAAATCTCCATCAAAATATTGGTGGCACACTTGTGACAACCGCCATACAAATCGCCATCAAAATATTGGTGGCACACTTGTGACAACGACCATACAAATCTCCATCAAAATATTGGTGGCACACTTGTGACAACCGCCATACAAAACTCCATCAAAATATTGGTGGCACACTTGTGACAACGACCATACAAATCTCCATCAAAATATTGGTGGCACACTTGTGACAACCGCCATACAAATCGCCATCAAAATATTGGTGGCACACTTGTGACAACCGCCATACAAACCGCCATCAAAATATTGGTGGCACACTTGTGACAACCGCCATACAAATCTCCATCAAAATATTGGTGGCACACTTGTGACAACGACCATACAAATCTCCATCAAAATATTGGTGGCACACTTGTGACAACCGCCATACAAAACTCCATCAAAATATTGGTGGCACACTTGTGACAACGACCATACAAATCTCCATCAAAATATTGGTGGCACACTTGTGACAACCGCCATACAAATCGCCATCAAAATATTGGTGGCACACTTGTGACAACCGCCATACAAATCTCCATCAAAATATTGGTGGCACACTTGTGACAACCGCCATACAAATCGCCATCAAAATATTGGTGGCACACTTGTGACAACCGCCATACAAATCTCCATCAAAATATTGGTGGCACACTTGTGACAACCGCCATACAAAACTCCATCAAAATATTGGTGGCACACTTGTGACAACGACCATACAAATCTCCATCAAAATATTGGTGGCACACTTGTGACAACCGCCATACAAAACTCCATCAAAATATTGGTGGCACACTTGTGACAACGACCATACAAATCTCCATCAAAATATTGGTGGCACACTTGTGACAACCGCCATACAAATCTCCATCAAAATATTGGTGGCACACTTGTGACAACCGCCATACAAAACTCCATCAAAATATTGGTGGCACACTTGTGACAACGACCATACAAATCTCCATCAAAATATTGGTGGCACACTTGTGACAACCGCCATACAAATCTCCATCAAAATATTGGTGGCACACTTGTGACAACGACCATACAAATCTCCATCAAAATATTGGTGGCACACTTGTGACAACCGCCATACAAATCTCCATCAAAATATTGGTGGCACACTTGTGACAACCGCCATACAAATCGCCATCAAAATATTGGTGGCACACTTGTGACAACCGCCATACAAATCTCCATCAAAATATTGGTGGCACACTTGTGACAACCGCCATACAAATCTCCATCAAAATATTGGTGGCACACTTGTGACAACGACCATACAAATCTCCATCAAAATATTGGTGGCACACTTGTGACAACCGCCATACAAATCGCCATCAAAATATTGGTGGCACACTTGTGACAACCGCCATACAAATCGCCATCAAAATATTGGTGGCACACTTGTGACAACCGCCATACAAATCTCCATCAAAATATTGGTGGCACACTTGTGACAACGACCATACAAATCTCCATCAAAATATTGGTGGCACACTTGTGACAACCGCCATACAAAACTCCATCAAAATATTGGTGGCACACTTGTGACAACGACCATACAAATCTCCATCAAAATATTGGTGGCACACTTGTGACAACCGCCATACAAATCGCCATCAAAATATTGGTGGCACACTTGTGACAACCGCCATACAAATCGCCATCAAAATATTGGTGGCACACTTGTGACAACCGCCATACAAATCGCCATCAAAATATTGGTGGCACACTTGTGACAACCGCCATACAAATCTCCATCAAAATATTGGTGGCACACTTGTGACAACCGCCATACAAATCTCCATCAAAATATTGGTGGCACACTTGTGACAACGACCATACAAATCTCCATCAAAATATTGGTGGCACACTTGTGACAACCGCCATACAAAACTCCATCAAAATATTGGTGGCACACTTGTGACAACGACCATACAAATCTCCATCAAAATATTGGTGGCACACTTGTGACAACCGCCATACAAATCGCCATCAAAATATTGGTGGCACACTTGTGACAACCGCCATACAAATCGCCATCAAAATATTGGTGGCACACTTGTGACAACCGCCATACAAATCTCCATCAAAATATTGGTGGCACACTTGTGACAACGACCATACAAATCTCCATCAAAATATTGGTGGCACACTTGTGACAACCGCCATACAAATCTCCATCAAAATATTGGTGGCACACTTGTGACAACCGCCATACAAAACTCCATCAAAATATTGGTGGCACACTTGTGACAACGACCATACAAATCTCCATCAAAATATTGGTGGCACACTTGTGACAACCGCCATACAAATCGCCATCAAAATATTGGTGGCACACTTGTGACAACCGCCATACAAATCTCCATCAAAATATTGGTGGCACACTTGTGACAACCGCCATACAAATCGCCATCAAAATATTGGTGGCACACTTGTGACAACCGCCATACAAATCTCCATCAAAATATTGGTGGCACACTTGTGACAACCGCCATACAAATCGCCATCAAAATATTGGTGGCACACTTGTGACAACCGCCATACAAATCTCCATCAAAATATTGGTGGCACACTTGTGACAACCGCCATACAAATCTCCATCAAAATATTGGTGGCACACTTGTGACAACCGCCATACAAATCTCCATCAAAATATTGGTGGCACACTTGTGACAACCGCCATACAAATCTCCATCAAAATATTGGTGGCACACTTGTGACAACCGCCATACAAATCTCCATCAAAATATTGGTGGCACACTTGTGACAACGACCATACAAATCTCCATCAAAATATTGGTGGCACACTTGTGACAACCGCCATACAAATCGCCATCAAAATATTGGTGGCACACTTGTGACAACATACAAATCGCCATCAAAATATTGGTGGCACACTTGTGACAACCGCCATACAAATCGCCATCAAAATATTGGTGGCACACTTGTGACAACCGCCATACAAATCTCCATCAAAATATTGGTGGCACACTTGTGACAACGACCATACAAATCTCCATCAAAATATTGGTGGCACACTTGTGACAACCGCCATACAAATCGCCATCAAAATATTGGTGGCACACTTGTGACAACCGCCATACAAATCGCCATCAAAATATTGGTGGCACACTTGTGACAACCGCCATACAAATCTCCATCAAAATATTGGTGGCACACTTGTGACAACCGCCATACAAATCTCCATCAAAATATTGGTGGCACACTTGTGACAACCGCCATACAAATCTCCATCAAAATATTGGTGGCACACTTGTGACAACGACCATACAAATCTCCATCAAAATATTGGTGGCACACTTGTGACAACCGCCATACAAATCTCCATCAAAATATTGGTGGCACACTTGTGACAACCGCCATACAAATCGCCATCAAAATATTGGTGGCACACTTGTGACAACCGCCATACAAATCGCCATCAAAATATTGGTGGCACACTTGTGACAACCGCCATACAAATCTCCATCAAAATATTGGTGGCACACTTGTGACAACGACCATACAAATCTCCATCAAAATATTGGTGGCACACTTGTGACAACCGCCATACAAATCTCCATCAAAATATTGGTGGCACACTTGTGACAACGACCATACAAATCTCCATCAAAATATTGGTGGCACACTTGTGACAACCGCCATACAAATCGCCATCAAAATATTGGTGGCACACTTGTGACAACCGCCATACAAATCGCCATCAAAATATTGGTGGCACACTTGTGACAAACGCCATACAAATCTCCATCAATATATTGGTGGCACACTTGTGACAACCGCCATACAAATCTCCATCAAAATATTGGTGGCACACTTGTGACAACCGCCATACAAATCGCCATCAAAATATTGGTGGCACACTTGTGACAACCGCCATACAAATCTCCATCAAAATATTGGTGGCACACTTGTGACAACGACCATACAAATCTCCATCAAAATATTGGTGGCACACTTGTGACAACCGCCATACAAATCGCCATCAAAATATTGGTGGCACACTTGTGACAACCGCCATACAAATCGCCATCAAAATATTGGTGGCACACTTGTGACAACCGCCATACAAATCTCCATCAAAATATTGGTGGCACACTTGTGACAACGACCATACAAATCTCCATCAAAATATTGGTGGCACACTTGTGACAACCGCCATACAAATCTCCATCAAAATATTGGTGGCACACTTGTGACAACGACCATACAAATCTCCATCAAAATATTGGTGGCACACTTGTGACAACCGCCATACAAATCGCCATCAAAATATTGGTGGCACACTTGTGACAACCGCCATACAAATCGCCATCAAAATATTGGTGGCACACTTGTGACAACCGCCATACAAATCTCCATCAAAATATTGGTGGCACACTTGTGACAACGACCATACAAATCTCCATCAAAATATTGGTGGCACACTTGTGACAACCGCCATACAAATCTCCATCAAAATATTGGTGGCACACTTGTGACAACGACCATACAAATCTCCATCAAAATATTGGTGGCACACTTGTGACAACCGCCATACAAATCGCCATCAAAATATTGGTGGCACACTTGTGACAACCGCCATACAAATCGCCATCAAAATATTGGTGGCACACTTGTGACAACCGCCATACAAATCTCCATCAAAATATTGGTGGCACACTTGTGACAACGACCATACAAATCTCCATCAAAATATTGGTGGCACACTTGTGACAACCGCCATACAAATCTCCATCAAAATATTGGTGGCACACTTGTGACAACGACCATACAAATCTCCATCAAAATATTGGTGGCACACTTGTGACAACCGCCATACAAATCTCCATCAAAATATTGGTGGCACACTTGTGACAACGACCATACAAATCTCCATCAAAATATTGGTGGCACACTTGTGACAACCGCCATACAAATCTCCATCAAAATATTGGTGGCACACTTGTGACAACGACCATACAAATCTCCATCAAAATATTGGTGGCACACTTGTGACAACCGCCATACAAATCGCCATCAAAATATTGGTGGCACACTTGTGACAACCGCCATACAAATCGCCATCAAAATATTGGTGGCACACTTGTGACAACCGCCATACAAATCTCCATCAAAATATTGGTGGCACACTTGTGACAACGACCATACAAATCTCCATCAAAATATTGGTGGCACACTTGTGACAACCGCCATACAAATCTCCATCAAAATATTGGTGGCACACTTGTGACAACGACCATACAAATCTCCATCAAAATATTGGTGGCACACTTGTGACAACCGCCATACAAATCTCCATCAAAATATTGGTGGCACACTTGTGACAACCGCCATACAAATCTCCATCAAAATATTGGTGGCACACTTGTGACAACCGCCATACAAATCGCCATCAAAATATTGGTGGCACACTTGTGACAACCGCCATACAAATCTCCATCAAAATATTGGTGGCACACTTGTGACAACGACCATACAAATCTCCATCAAAATATTGGTGGCACACTTGTGACAACCGCCATACAAATCGCCATCAAAATATTGGTGGCACACTTGTGACAACCGCCATACAAATCGCCATCAAAATATTGGTGGCACACTTGTGACAACCGCCATACAAATCTCCATCAAAATATTGGTGGCACACTTGTGACAACCGCCATACAAATCGCCATCAAAATATTGGTGGCACACTTGTGACAACCGCCATACAAATCTCCATCAAAATATTGGTGGCACACTTGTGACAACGACCATACAAATCTCCATCAAAATATTGGTGGCACACTTGTGACAACCGCCATACAAATCTCCATCAAAATATTGGTGGCACACTTGTGACAACGACCATACAAATCTCCATCAAAATATTGGTGGCACACTTGTGACAACCGCCATACAAATCTCCATCAAAATATTGGTGGCACACTTGTGACAACCGCCATACAAAACTCCATCAAAATATTGGTGGCACACTTGTGACAACGACCATACAAATCTCCATCAAAATATTGGTGGCACACTTGTGACAACCGCCATACAAATCGCCATCAAAATATTGGTGGCACACTTGTGACAACCGCCATACAAATCGCCATCAAAATATTGGTGGCACACTTGTGACAACCGCCATACAAATCGCCATCAAAATATTGGTGGCACACTTGTGACAACCGCCATACAAATCGCCATCAAAATATTGGTGGCACACTTGTGACAACCGCCATACAAATCTCCATCAAAATATTGGTGGCACACTTGTGACAACGACCATACAAATCTCCATCAAAATATTGGTGGCACACTTGTGACAACCGCCATACAAATCGCCATCAAAATATTGGTGGCACACTTGTGACAACCGCCATACAAATCGCCATCAAAATATTGGTGGCACACTTGTGACAACCGCCATACAAATCGCCATCAAAATATTGGTGGCACACTTGTGACAACCGCCATACAAATCGCCATCAAAATATTGGTGGCACACTTGTGACAACCGCCATACAAATCTCCATCAAAATATTGGTGGCACACTTGTGACAACGACCATACAAATCTCCATCAAAATATTGGTGGCACACTTGTGACAACCGCCATACAAATCTCCATCAAAATATTGGTGGCACACTTGTGACAACGACCATACAAATCTCCATCAAAATATTGGTGGCACACTTGTGACAACCGCCATACAAATCGCCATCAAAATATTGGTGGCACACTTGTGACAACCGCCATACAAATCTCCATCAAAATATTGGTGGCACACTTGTGACACCGCCATACAAAACTCCATCAAAATATTGGTGGCCATACAAATCGCCATCAAAATATTGGTGGCACACTTGTGACAACCGCCATACAAATCTCCATCAAAATATTGGTGGCACACTTGTGACAACCGCCATACAAATCTCCATCAAAATATTGGTGGCACACTTGTGACAACCGCCATACAAATCGCCATCAAAATATTGGTGGCACACTTGTGACAACGACCATACAAATCTCCATCAAAATATTGGTGGCACACTTGTGACAACCGCCATACAAATCTCCATCAAAATATTGGTGGCACACTTGTGACAACCGCCATACAAATCGCCATCAAAATATTGGTGGCACACTTGTGACAACCGCCATACAAATCTCCATCAAAATATTGGTGGCACACTTGTGACAACCGCCATACAAATCGCCATCAAAATATTGGTGGCACACTTGTGACAACCGCCATACAAATCTCCATCAAAATATTGGTGGCACACTTGTGACAACCGCCATACAAATCTCCATCAAAATATTGGTGGCACACTTGTGACAACCGCCATACAAATCTCCATCAAAATATTGGTGGCACACTTGTGACAACCGCCATACAAATCTCCATCAAAATATTGGTGGCACACTTGTGACAACCGCCATACAAATCGCCATCAAAATATTGGTGGCACACTTGTGACAACCGCCATACAAATCTCCATCAAAATATTGGTGGCACACTTGTGACAACCGCCATACAAATCGCCATCAAAATATTGGTGGCACACTTGTGACAAACGCCATACAAATCTCCATCAAAATATTGGTGGCACACTTGTGACAACCGCCATACAAATCTCCATCAAAATATTGGTGGCACACTTGTGACAACCGCCATACAAATCTCCATCAAAATATTGGTGGCACACTTGTGACAACGACCATACAAATCTCCATCAAAATATTGGTGGCACACTTGTGACAACCGCCATACAAATCTCCATCAAAATATTGGTGGCACACTTGTGACAACGACCATACAAATCTCCATCAAAATATTGGTGGCACACTTGTGACAACCGCCATACAAATCTCCATCAAAATATTGGTGGCACACTTGTGACAACGACCATACAAATCTCCATCAAAATATTGGTGGCACACTTGTGACAACCGCCATACAAATCGCCATCAAAATATTGGTGGCACACTTGTGACAACCGCCATACAAATCTCCATCAAAATATTGGTGGCACACTTGTGACAACCGCCATACAAATCTCCATCAAAATATTGGTGGCACACTTGTGACAACGACCATACAAATCTCCATCAAAATATTGGTGGCACACTTGTGACAACCGCCATACAAATCTCCATCAAAATATTGGTGGCACACTTGTGACAACCGCCATACAAATCGCCATCAAAATATTGGTGGCACACTTGTGACAACCGCCATACAAATCTCCATCAAAATATTGGTGGCACACTTGTGACAACGACCATACAAATCTCCATCAAAATATTGGTGGCACACTTGTGACAACCGCCATACAAATCTCCATCAAAATATTGGTGGCACACTTGTGACAACGACCATACAAATCTCCATCAAAATATTGGTGGCACACTTGTGACAACCGCCATACAAATCGCCATCAAAATATTGGTGGCACACTTGTGACAACCGCCATACAAATCGCCATCAAAATATTGGTGGCACACTTGTGACAACCGCCATACAAATCTCCATCAAAATATTGGTGGCACACTTGTGACAACCGCCATACAAATCTCCATCAAAATATTGGTGGCACACTTGTGACAACCGCCATACAAAACTCCATCAAAATATTGGTGGCACACTTGTGACAACGACCATACAAATCTCCATCAAAATATTGGTGGCACACTTGTGACAACCGCCATACAAAACTCCATCAAAATATTGGTGGCACACTTGTGACAACGACCATACAAATCTCCATCAAAATATTGGTGGCACACTTGTGACAACCGCCATACAAATCGCCATCAAAATATTGGTGGCACACTTGTGACAACCGCCATACAAATCGCCATCAAAATATTGGTGGCACACTTGTGACAACCGCCATACAAATCTCCATCAAAATATTGGTGGCACACTTGTGACAACGACCATACAAATCTCCATCAAAATATTGGTGGCACACTTGTGACAACCGCCATACAAAACTCCATCAAAATATTGGTGGCACACTTGTGACAACGACCATACAAATCTCCATCAAAATATTGGTGGCACACTTGTGACAACCGCCATACAAATCGCCATCAAAATATTGGTGGCACACTTGTGACAACCGCCATACAAATCGCCATCAAAATATTGGTGGCACACTTGTGACAACCGCCATACAAATCTCCATCAAAATATTGGTGGCACACTTGTGACAACGACCATACAAATCTCCATCAAAATATTGGTGGCACACTTGTGACAACCGCCATACAAATCGCCATCAAAATATTGGTGGCACACTTGTGACAACCGCCATACAAATCGCCATCAAAATATTGGTGGCACACTTGTGACAATCGCCATACAAATCTCCATCAAAATATTGGTGGCACACTTGTGACAACCGCCATACAAATCTCCATCAAAATATTGGTGGCACACTTGTGACAACGACCATACAAATCTCCATCAAAATATTGGTGGCACACTTGTGACAACGACCATACAAATCTCCATCAAAATATTGGTGGCACACTTGTGACAACCGCCATACAAATCGCCATCAAAATATTGGTGGCACACTTGTGACAACCGCCATACAAATCGCCATCAAAATATTGGTGGCACACTTGTGACAACCGCCATACAAATCTCCATCAAAATATTGGTGGCACACTTGTGACAACCGCCATACAAATCTCCATCAAAATATTGGTGGCACACTTGTGACAACGACCATACAAATCTCCATCAAAATATTGGTGGCACACTTGTGACAACCGCCATACAAAACTCCATCAAAATATTGGTGGCACACTTGTGACAACGACCATACAAATCTCCATCAAAATATTGGTGGCACACTTGTGACAACCGCCATACAAATCGCCATCAAAATATTGGTGGCACACTTGTGACAACCGCCATACAAATCGCCATCAAAATATTGGTGGCACACTTGTGACAACGACCATACAAATCTCCATCAAAATATTGGTGGCACACTTGTGACAACCGCCATACAAATCGCCATCAAAATATTAGTGGCACACTTGTGACAACCGCCATACAAACCGCCATCAAAATATTGGTGGCACACTTGTGACAACCGCCATACAAATCTCCATCAAAATATTGGTGGCACACTTGTGACAACGACCATACAAATCTCCATCAAAATATTGGTGGCACACTTGTGACAACCGCCATACAAAACTCCATCAAAATATTGGTGGCACACTTGTGACAACGACCATACAAATCTCCATCAATATATTGGTGGCACACTTGTGACAACCGCCATACAAATCGCCATCAAAATATTGGTGGCACACTTGTGACAACCGCCATACAAATCGCCATCAAAATATTGGTGGCACACTTGTGACAACCGCCATACAAATCTCCATCAAAATATTGGTGGCACACTTGTGACAACGACCATACAAATCTCCATCAAAATATTGGTGGCACACTTGTGACAACCGCCATACAAATCGCCATCAAAATATTGGTGGCACACTTGTGACAACCGCCATACAAATCGCCATCAAAATATTGGTGGCACACTTGTGACAACGACCATACAAATCTCCATCAAAATATTGGTGGCACACTTGTGACAACCGCCATACAAATCGCCATCAAAATATTGGTGGCACACTTGTGACAACCGCCATACAAATCTCCATCAAAATATTGGTGGCACACTTGTGACAACGACCATACAAATCTCCATCAAAATATTGGTGGCACACTTGTGACAACCGCCATACAAATCGCCATCAAAATATTGGTGGCACACTTGTGACAACCGCCATACAAATCGCCATCAAAATATTGGTGGCACACTTGTGACAACCGCCATACAAATCTCCATCAAAATATTGGTGGCACACTTGTGACAACGACCATACAAATCTCCATCAAAATATTGGTGGCACACTTGTGACAACCGCCATACAAATCTCCATCAAAATATTGGTGGCACACTTGTGACAACCGCCATACAAATCTCCATCAAAATATTGGTGGCACACTTGTGACAACCGCCATACAAATCTCCATCAAAATATTGGTGGCACACTTGTGACAACGACCATACAAATCTCCATCAAAATATTGGTGGCACACTTGTGACAACCGCCATACAAAACTCCATCAAAATATTGGTGGCACACTTGTGACAACGACCATACAAATCTCCATCAAAATATTGGTGGCACACTTGTGACAACCGCCATACAAATCGCCATCAAAATATTGGTGGCACACTTGTGACAACCGCCATACAAATCGCCATCAAAATATTGGTGGCACACTTGTGACAACCGCCATACAAATCTCCATCAAAATATTGGTGGCACACTTGTGACAAACGCCATACAAATCTCCATCAAAATATTGGTGGCACACTTGTGACAACCGCCATACAAATCTCCATCAAAATATTGGTGGCACACTTGTGACAACGACCATACAAATCTCCATCAAAATATTGGTGGCACACTTGTGACAACCGCCATACAAATCGCCATCAAAATATTGGTGGCACACTTGTGACAACCGCCATACAAATCGCCATCAAAATATTGGTGGCACACTTGTGACAACCGCCATACAAATCTCCATCAAAATATTGGTGGCACACTTGTGACAACGACCATACAAATCTCCATCAAAATATTGGTGGCACACTTGTGACAACCGCCATACAAATCGCCATCAAAATATTGGTGGCACACTTGTGACAACCGCCATACAAATCGCCATCAAAATATTGGTGGCACACTTGTGACAACCGCCATACAAATCTCCATCAAAATATTGGTGGCACACTTGTGACAACCGCCATACAAATCTCCATCAAAATATTGGTGGCACACTTGTGACAACGACCATACAAATCGCCATCAAAATATTGGTGGCACACTTGTGACAACGACCATACAAATCTCCATCAAAATATTGGTGGCACACTTGTGACAACCGCCATACAAATCGCCATCAAAATATTGGTGGCACACTTGTGACAACCGCCATACAAATCTCCATCAAAATATTGGTGGCACACTTGTGACAACCGCCATACAAATCTCTATCAAAATATTGGTGGCACACTTGTGACAACCGCCATACAAATCTCCATCAAAATATTGGTGGCACACTTGTGACAACGACCATACAAATCTCCATCAAAATATTGGTGGCACACTTGTGACAACCGCCATACAAAACTCCATCAAAATATTGGTGGCACACTTGTGACAACGACCATACAAATCTCCATCAAAATATTGGTGGCACACTTGTGACAACCGCCATACAAATCGCCATCAAAATATTGGTGGCACACTTGTGACAACCGCCATACAAATCGCCATCAAAATATTGGTGGCACACTTGTGACAACCGCCATACAAATCTCCATCAAAATATTGGTGGCACACTTGTGACAACGACCATACAAATCTCCATCAAAATATTGGTGGCACACTTGTGACAACCGCCATACAAAACTCCATCAAAATATTGGTGGCACACTTGTGACAACGACCATACAAATCTCCATCAAAATATTGGTGGCACACTTGTGACAACCGCCATACAAATCGCCATCAAAATATTGGTGGCACACTTGTGACAACCGCCATACAAATCGCCATCAAAATATTGGTGGCACACTTGTGACAACCGCCATACAAATCTCCATCAAAATATTGGTGGCACACTTGTGACAACGACCATACAAATCTCCATCAAAATATTGGTGGCACACTTGTGACAACCGCCATACAAATCGCCATCAAAATATTGGTGGCACACTTGTGACAACCGCCATACAAATCGCCATCAAAATATTGGTGGCACACTTGTGACAATCGCCATACAAATCTCCATCAAAATATTGGTGGCACACTTGTGACAATCGCCATACAAATCTCCATCAAAATATTGGTGGCACACTTGTGACAACGACCATACAAATCGCCATCAAAATGTTTGTGGCACACTTGTGACAACCGCCATACAAATTGCCATCAAAATATTGGTGGCACACTTGTGACAACGACCATACAAATCGCCATCAAAATATTGGTGGCACACTTGTGACAACCGCCATACAAATCGCCATCAAAATATTGGTGGCACACTTGTGACAACCGCCATACAAATCGCCATCAAAATATTGGTGGCACACTTGTGACAACGACCATACAAATCTCCATCAAAATATTGGTGGCACACTTGTGACAACCGCCATACAAATCGCCATCAAAATATTGGTGGCACACTTGTGACAACGACCATACAAATCTCCATCAAAATATTGGTGGCACACTTGTGACAACCGCCATACAAAACTCCATCAAAATATTGGTGGCACACTTGTGACAACGACCATACAAATCTCCATCAAAATGTTGGTGGCACACTTGTGACAACCGCCATACAAATCGCCATCAAAATATTAGTGGCACACTTGTGACAACCGCCATACAAACCGCCATCAAAATATTGGTGGCACACTTGTGACAACCGCCATACAAATCTCCATCAAAATATTGGTGGCACACTTGTGACAACGACCATACAAATCTCCATCAAAATATTGGTGGCACACTTGTGACAACCGCCATACAAAACTCCATCAAAATATTGGTGGCAAACTTGTGACAACCGCCATACAAATCTCCATCAAAATATTGGTGGCACACTTGTGACAACGACCATACAAATCGCCACCAAAATGTTGGTGGCACACTTGTGACAACCGCCATACAAATCTCCATCAAAATATTGGTGGCACACTTGTGACAACCGCCATACAAATCTCCATCAAAATATTGGTGGCACACTTGTGACAACCGCCATACAAATCGCCATCAAAATGTTGGTGGCACACTTGTGACAACCGCCATACAAATCGCCATCAAAATATTAGTGGCACACTTGTGACAACCGCCATACAAACCGCCATCAAAATATTGGTGGCACACTTGTGACAACGACCATACAAATCTCCATCAAAATATTGGTGGCACACTTGTGACAACCGCCATACAAATCGCCATCAAAATATTAGTGGCACACTTGTGACAACCGCCATACAAACCGCCATCAAAATATTGGTGGCACACTTGTGACAACCGCCATACAAATCTCCATCAAAATATTGGTGGCACACTTGTGACAATCGCCATACAAATCTCCATCAAAATATTGGTGGCACACTTGTGACAACGACCATACAAATCTCCATCAAAATATTGGTGGCACACTTGTGACAACCGCCATACAAATCTCCATCAAAATATTGGTGGCACACTTGTGACAACGACCATACAAATCGCCACCAAAATGTTGGTGGCACACTTGTGACAACCGCCATACAAATCGCCATCAAAATGTTGGTGGCACACTTGTGACAACCGCCATACAAATCGCCATCAAAATATTGGTGGCACACTTGTGACAACGACCATACAAATCTCCATCAAAATATTGGTGGCACACTTGTGACAACCGCCATACAAATCGCCATCAAAATGTTGGTGGCACACTTGTGACAACCGCCATACAAATCGCCATCAAAATATTGGTGGCACACTTGTGACAACGACCATACAAATCTCCATCAAAATATTGGTGGCACACTTGTGACAACCGCCATACAAAACTCCATCAAAATATTGGTGGCACACTTGTGACAACGACCATACAAATCTCCATCAAAATGTTGGTGGCACACTTGTGACAACCGCCATACAAATCGCCATCAAAATATTAGTGGCACACTTGTGACAACCGCCATACAAACCGCCATCAAAATATTGGTGGCACACTTGTGACAACCGCCATACAAATCTCCATCAAAATATTGGTGGCACACTTGTGACAACGACCATACAAATCTCCATCAAAATATTGGTGGCACACTTGTGACAACCGCCATACAAAACTCCATCAAAATATTGGTGGCAAACTTGTGACAACGACCATACAAATCTCCATCAATATGTTGGTGGCACACTTGTGACAACCGCCATACAAACCGCCATCAAAATATTGGTGGCACACTTGTGACAACCGCCATACAAATCGCCACCAAAATATTGGTGGCACACTTGTGACAACCGCCATACAAATCGCCATCAACATTCAACGAGCCCTTTAATTAATTCTTAGGAACACACTTGTAACACGTAGTACATTTTCAATTCGAAAATTTTGTGCTATCTTGTTACACGTTGATCTGCCATAAATCATAAAAGGTTCGTGTCTAGAATGAAATAATTTTCCATCCGGGGTTATTGTCTGTGCTTTTCGGATATGGGGGAAAACCTTTGATTTTCAGGGGTTTTCTTGATTTTTCCAACTTTGTTCTGATTGTATTTGCTTAAAGCGTGTTAATGGTTTGATTTTTTGCATTTTTCAATAATTTTTGTATTAATTTAGTTGAATAAAATTGCTTATAGAGCTATTTTACCAGCAATCACGAAAATAGCTGGAAAATCCAAGAAAATCGGGAAAATTTTAACCTTTTATTCCAAATAATAAAAATTTAAATAGTTTCTGATGAATGACAACATTGGATTTAAAAATAATATTGTTTAAGTTCATAAAAACATCAATTTAATGTTAACTTAGTTTGTATGGGAATTTTGGGCACACTTGTGACACGTAGTACATTTTTTACTTTCAGGGCACACTTGTGACACGTGCTTTTCTGATTTTTGTATACTTTCTGTACTATATCTTTTAGTAGGTGTTACTAAATACGTTCATACTTGGAGCGTTTGTTGAGTGATAGTGTACGAACCGATCGCTTCGTCCAGAATGATTCTATCACCAACTGATGTGAAAATAATCAACTTCAAACTTTAAAAATCGATTTACTCGAAAAGTACCAAATGGCGTTTGTCACAAGATAGCACAGAAGTGACGATTTATTGATGGTCGAAGCACAAAGTAACCGTCAAAGAGTCAGGAAACTTTTCCAGCCACCCGGGCAGACGGTAATAACAAAATTCATGTCATTTCAATAACAGATTTTGTTAAAATAACGGAATCTGTTATTGAAAATTCTTGAAAATAAATTTTGGAAGAAAAAAAAATAACAGTTTCTGTTATTTTAACAAACAATGTTATTGGGATGATATTCAATTGGAAATGTGGAATAAGATAATAATAACAGTTTGAGTTATGTTTATCAATTCAATTCCATAATAACAGGAACTGTTATTGGTTTGATATTCCATTAGAAATGTGAAATAAGATGATAATAACAGTTTAAGTTATGTTTTTCCATTTTATTGTATAATAACAGGAACTGTTATTGGTTTGATATTCCATTGGGAAAGAGGAATAAGCCGATAATAACAGTTTTAGTTATATTCCCCCCCCCCTCCCATCCTTTGACACGCTTTTCCTACCCGGGCAGACGGTAATAACAAAATTAATAATATTTCAATAACAAATCCTGTTAAAATAACAAAAAGTGTTATTATTTTATCCTGAAGTTCAACTTCAAGAAGAAAAAATAATAACAGTTTCTGATAAAATAACAAAATTTGGTATTGAAGTGATATTATATTGAAAATGTTTAATAACACGCTAATAAGAGGAAATGTTATACATTTCAAAAACTCTCCTAATAACAAAATTTGTTATTCGTTCGGTATACTGACTTAGAAATAAAATTACCATAAATCGCACAAATGGAAAAGTTTCTAAGTGTCCATAACACAATCTGTTATTATTTTTTCTTTTGTTTAATATGTTTTGATCTTTGGGATAATTTTGTCTAATTTCGTCGGGGTCATTATTTTGGCCATGAAATGGGGTCTTTAAGCTAAAATTATTCTAAAAAGTTGAAATTTTGGAAGTTGATTTTTTTATTATTTGATATACCCCCTAAGGGACTTTGTTAAAATTGGCTAGAACTATGGGATAATTTTGACCAATTTCGTCGGGGTCATTATTTTGGCCATGAAATGGGGTCCTTAAGCTAAAATTATTCTAAAAAGTTGAAATTTTGAAAGTTGATTTTTTTAATTATTTGATATACCCCCTAAGGGATTTTACTAAATTGGCTAGAACTATGAAATAATTTTGACCAATTTCGTCAGGGTCATTATTTTGGCCATGAAATGGGGTCCTTAAGCTAAAATTATTCTAAAAAGTTGAAATTTTGAAAGTTGATTTTTTTTAATTATTTGATATACCCCCTAAGGGACTTTGCTAAAATTGGCTAGAACTATGGGATAATTTTGACCAATTTCTTCGGGATCATTATTTTGGCCATGAAATGGGGTCCTTAAGCTAAAATTATTCTAAAAAGTTGAAATTTTGAAAGTTGATTTTTTTAATTATTTGATATACCCCCTTAGGGATTTTACTAAATTGGCTAGAACTATGAAATAATTTTGACCAATTTCGTCAGGGTTATTATTTTGGCCATGAAATGGGGTCCTTATGCTAAAATTATTCTAAAAAGTTGAAATTTTGAAAGTTGTTTTTTTTATTATTTGATATACCCCCTAAGGGACTTTGTTAAAATTGGCTAGAACTATGGGATAATTTTGACCAATTTCGTCGGGGTCATTATTTTGGCCATGAAATGGGGTCCTTATGCTAAAATTATTCTAAAAAGTTGAAATTTTGAAAGTTGTTTTTTTTATTATTTGATATACCCCCTAAGGGACTTTGCTAAAATTGGCTAGAACTATGGGATAATTTTGACCAATTTCGTCGGGGTCATTATTTTGGCCATGAAATGGGGTCCTTATGCTAAAATTATTCTAAAAAGTTGAAATTTTGAAAGTTGTTTTTTTTATTATTTGATATACCCCCTAAGGGACTTTGCTAAAATTGGCTAGAACTATGGGATAATTTTGACCAATTTCGTCGGGGTCATTATTTTGGCCATGAAATGGGGTCCTTAAGCTAAAATTATTATAAAAAGTTGAAATTTTGAAAGTTGATTTTTTTAATTATTTGATATACCCCCTAAAGGACTTTGTTTAAAATGGTTAGAACACTGGGATAATTTTGACCAATTTCATCAGGGTCATTATTTTGGCCATGAAATGGGGTCCTTAAGCTAAAATTATTCTAAAAAGTTGAAATTTTGAAAGTTGATTTTTTTAATTATTTGATATACCCCCTTAGGGATTTTACTAAATTGGCTAGAACTATGAAATAATTTTGACCAATTTCGTCAGGGTTATTATTTTGGCCATGAAATGGGGTCCTTATGCTAAAATTATTCTAAAAAGTTGAAATTTTGAAAGTTGTTTTTTTTATTATTTGATATACCCCCTAAGGGATTTTACTAAATTGGCTAGAACTATGAAATAATTTTGACCAATTTCGTCAGGGTCATTATTTTGGCCATGAAATGGGGTCCTTAAGCTAAAATTATTCTAAAAAGTTGAAATTTTGAAATTTGATTTTTTTTAATTATTTGATATACCCCCTAAGGGACTTTGCTAAAATTGGCTAGAACTATGGGATAATTTTGACCAATTTCTTCGGGATCATTATTTTGGCCATGAAATGGGGTCCTTAAGCTAAAATTATTCTAAAAAGTTGAAATTTTGAAAGTTGATTTTTTTAATTATTTGATATACCCCCTTAGGGATTTTACTAAATTGGCTAGAACTATGAAATAATTTTGACCAATTTCGTCAGGGTTATTATTTTGGCCATGAAATGGGGTCCTTATGCTAAAATTATTCTAAAAAGTTGAAATTTTGAAAGTTGTTTTTTTTATTATTTGATATACCCCCTAAGGGACTTTGTTAAAATTGGCTAGAACTATGGGATAATTTTGACCAATTTCGTCGGGGTCATTATTTTGGCCATGAAATGGGGTCCTTATGCTAAAATTATTCTAAAAAGTTGAAATTTTGAAAGTTGTTTTTTTTATTATTTGATATACCCCCTAAGGGACTTTGCTAAAATTGGCTAGAACTATGGGATAATTTTGACCAATTTCGTCGGGGTCATTATTTTGGCCATGAAATGGGGTCCTTATGCTAAAATTATTCTAAAAAGTTGAAATTTTGAAAGTTGTTTTTTTTATTATTTGATATACCCCCTAAGGGACTTTGCTAAAATTGGCTAGAACTATGGGATAATTTTGACCAATTTCGTCGGGGTCATTATTTTGGCCATGAAATGGGGTCCTTAAGCTAAAATTATTATAAAAAGTTGAAATTTTGAAAGTTGATTTTTTTAATTATTTGATATACCCCCTAAAGGACTTTGTTTAAAATGGTTAGAACACTGGGATAATTTTGACCAATTTCATCAGGGTCATTATTTTGGCCATGAAATGGGGTCCTTAAGCTAAAATTATTCTAAAAAGTTGAAATTTAGAAAGTTGATTTTTTAATTATTTGATATACCCCCTAAGGGATTTTACTAAATTGGCTAGAACTATGAAATAATTTTGACCAATTTCATCGGGGTCATATATTTCACCATGAAATGGGGTTTCAAGCTAAAATTAATCCGATGAATTAACTTTTGAGAGTTCTTTTTTTTATTTTGTTATATTCCCTAACGGAATTGATTTATTTATTGAGAATTTTTGAAGTGTGAATAACAAAAACTGTTATTATTTTCACAGAGCCAGGAAGTCAGAGCTGACGTTGAAGTTCGAGCTGGAGTGAGACCTCGGAGACTGCATCGGATTCATCTAATTTTCAGCAACTTTTACTTGGAGTCGGAATCTGTGAAGTCGGGTATTTTTGGAGAGCTGAAATCGTCGTTGACGTCATATCCTGCATCCAGAGTCGGAGTTGTCTTCAAAGTATGGATTCAAAGTCGCTTGGAGGTACCCGACTCTGCAGCCCTGACTAGTACAGAGGAGTTATGGCAACTGCAGGTTTATTTGCAAATTACAAATAAACCAAAACAATAACATTTTTTGTTATGGAGACATACCAGTTCAATAACATTTTTTGTTATTATGCTGCTCCACCTCTCCGCACAAAATAACAAATCTTGTTATTTATTCATGATTCCTTCTGTGTTATTGGTTTGTTATTGCAATAACAACATAATAACAGTTAAAGTTATTCTTCGAACAAATCTTTGTTATTGATTTTTGTTATTTTAACAACTAATCCGATCATCCCAATAACATATTTCGATCTTCTCATAATATCAAAAACTGACCTTCCCAAGTTATTTCCGTCTGCTCGGGCACTCAGACCTCAACTACATCAGCTCTCCAAAATAAACTCAACTCAACCGACTCAGACTTCGACTTCAAAAACAACTCCACACACATACACTTGATTTGAAATTAGATAACTCCAAATCCAGATTTCAAAAATTTTACGTCTTCGACTCCACTGACTCAGGTTCCGAATGCACAGTCCAGATATCAGGAACATGAAAACATTTTTCCAAAACCAAATCAAATGGAATAAGAGTATTAATAAGAAGAAAAAGGAGGAAAATCGCCAAATTTTAGTATTGCTACTCTGACATTCTGATATAAACTGAACCAGCAAGAACGGATTTGTCCCCATAATAAAATGCTGGCGAACCTTTCTAGTAATTTCAAAAGCTTTAAAGCTGACTAAGCCTCTCGCAGAACTGACTGCCGTGTGGGTTTCGGCTGAACCTAGGCTGAACACCCCAGCACTGCTGCCACTAATATTAATCACACCCCGTACCGGACTTATTTATTTGCATCTCAAACTTCTGTGCCGGCTGCGAAGGGGGCTCCACCCCGCGCTGAATCGAACTTGTCAGCCAGCTATAAAAGCAGCAAATTTGAACCAAGGTAAACTGGCGGCCGCCGCGCGGTTTCAGAACGGTAGAGTGTAGGTTGTAACCAGTGTGCCACCAGGCGGTGGTGACTGTCAACTGGCTTACGTCAACCTCCGAAGCGACGGCGGTGTGGGTTGAACTACTTAACTCGCGTCGGGGATTGCCGGTGGGAGACACGGAACAAATCCCGGACCAGGGCTGAAGTTCTGCCGGGCCCTGTAACCTTGCCCTTAAAGGGGTGATCCAGTTTCTTCGCGCTACAAAACAACTCTTCTCGGACTAACTGTTTGAGATTGACACGTTCGACAAATCCTCCCCAAAGTGATCCCCGAGGGGGCACATTGCCGGCCAAAACGGTGGTCGTGGTGACGCGACTGACGACAACGAGGCGACATTTAAAATTTGGAAGCCTCGGGGGCCGAAAAAACCGGAGTGATGGCGGCTGATCTGCTTTGAGCTTTCAAGTCACGCAGAGATGGAGTTGACGGCGAGCGATCCAAACCGAACCGGAGTGACATTCTACCCGAAACGACACAAAAGTGTAGCAGTTTTTCGGGGGACTGTTGTTGTTTTTGTGGGGGCAGGGGCGTACGAGTTTTAGTGGGATTCCTTAAAAAACTTGGATTTTTCTATACTAGGAGTCAAAACTTTAAAAATATGTAGCTCATCACTATGCAAAATCTACATCATCGATATTAAAAGCTCATATGAGACAAATTTGTACAAAAATCGAAAAAGATTTGAGAACATTTATGTCATAGACAAAGGACAAGAAAAGTTTGCAATCAATATATGTTTTTTTAATACATTAATTTTTAAAAAACAAACACTTTTTCAACAACGCCACTGTCCGCGTCACCAAACTGGAGCTAGTTTTTGCTCTCTTCTCCAATACGAATCCGAGTGAGTGGGTTAAGCCAATACTGGTTTTTCTAACCGCTCGCCGGTTGTGGTCGACCTTTTCGGCAAAAACAGGAACCGCTCGCGCGCCCGCCAGATATTGTTTCTCTTGGTCATAATGGGACACCACCAAATCAAGTCGAAGACTGTATTCTTAATTTTGCGGTTTCCATCAAAACTTCCCCCGATCCCAAGCGCTTGAGCTAGAGATAATTGATTTTCGACTTTTTGATTTTGTTTCTTTTTTTGCGAGCCAATCATCTTCCCCAGGGTTGAGCTTGATGGGACGATGATCCTCCGTCCGACTGTTCCCCGTCCGAGCCGGAACGAAATCGGGGTGTCTTCCCTTCAGTCTGTTTGGGTATTTCATTCTAAGCCGAGTTGTTTTACGACCAGCTCCGATTATAATGAGAGTGAACCTCGGGTGGAAGGGGATCACCGTTTGAAGAAACACAGCAGGTTTGCTCAGTTGGTGTCTTCAGAAATTTAAAGAAGTTCCGTGGATGTTGTAGGCGAATCTCCAAGGTCAGATGAGCTCATCTTGGTGGAGTCCAGATTTTTTTCCCTGTAAATTTCATCAAGAAGATCTTCCCAATGAAGGTTCACACACAGAGCTCAAAAAAAATTAAGCAGTTAAATGGTCGCACACACCATGTCAATTAATTTGAAATGCTACGTGGTGAGCTAGGCAAAAGAGTACGCGTATCTGATGAGGAAGAAGGCGTTCCAAGCTGGCCCAAAGTTTCGAGGAAATGGCCTTTTGATGGTGGGGCATTCGGGAGATCGTTTTATGACACATTTGGTGAACGTGGCGCAGAAAATGGATTGCGCAATCCAGGGTTTATTTGGGAATTAGCAATTACGCTCGGGGGTTCGTCACTTGTGTTTGGTCGGGGTTGATGTCTTTTGGGGAATTTGCTAGTTCGTTGGCCAGGATTGTTATTGTGGAATAACTAATGAACCTGGATTAGTAAGTTTACTGTTTAATGTTTATAGAAAAAAAATCAAGATGATGTTTTAAGAAAAACAAATTTGTTCTACGAAAATATCTTTTAAGTCTTCTAGCTACACTGACAACATGTCAAACCGTTGTATACCAATTAATTTAATATACGTTTAATCATGAACGAAAACTCTAAGCTAAAAGCTACAAGTTCAGCAAAAATATCGTTTAGACTATTAAATAACTCAAGAAACTGCACTTAAACCGCGTCGTAAATTCCGGTAGCTCTCATTTAAGACTTGCCTGCCACCGACTTCTGTTGCAAATTGCAACCGATTTGCTCATCGTGATTAACGACCACTAATGCCGCCACACGGGAGTTCCAACCTGGGGGCAACCCTCTTTCGATTAGATTCGGGGGGCCTCGGCGGAATACGCCACCCAACAGGGCAGTAAAAATGAGCATAATCACAAACTCTAAAGTGCTTCAAGTGCCACCAACAGCAATCCAACCTGGGCTGAGCGTGGGGTATCCAATTAAAGTTTTGCATTCGCCCCCAACGCGAGGAGAGGCACGTCAACGATGCAAAACTGGTTTGCGCTTTTTTTTTGCTGGTAATTTTTTGCTCCAGTCGCCACTTTTAAATGAATTAAAAACGAACGAGAATGGCGTTAAAGTTAATAAAAAGCATGGTGTATAATTTCACCGCACCTTTGGTTGGGTGTAATTTTTCGGTGTGTGTCGGAATCAGATATGAAATGAATGCCTTTCCACCGAATTAGTCGCGTGTCCCTCGACTAATGAGTAGCTTAAAACACAGTTAGAATAGTGGTAGTTAAATGCTTCCAACGAGCGGCCACATTTTTACGCTCGACCAACTGTGAAAAGCTGTACATTGTGGTGTTAATTCCGGTTGGACACGAATTCGTTAACATGTCGATTCTGATTAATCTAAATGGCATGCAGTGCAGAGGTTCTTAGCTTCATGGACTAAATGTGTGACAACTTGTTAAAAATATGTATCAATGGAAATCTCCAAATAAAACAAATATTTGGATGGGAGCAAATGTTTTATTCCTTCTAGAAGTAATTTTTTGTCAAGTTTTGTTATTTTTTATACCTTTTGAGATTTAAACTTGAAAAAATCCAAAATAAAAAATATGCAAAAAAATCTGTAAAATAAACAAAATTATTAAAACTCCTTTGGCTTTCCAGCTAAAAAAGGTATCAATTCCAAAAAAACACAAATAATGCATACCTACCCCCTAGTTTAAGGGATTTAATTTCAGTGTTTTTGATACCGTAAACCGGGGTGACTTTGATAGGATTTCAATTTGTTTTTGGAATATTTTCCAACAGGTAAGGTTTTTCTAAGGATGATTATTTTGCCTTCCTCACTGAGGTAAGGCTATAATCCTGCTCTAAAAATGAACTTTTTATTAAAAGCTCGAAGACCCACCTTCATATATACATATCGACTCAGAATCGAAAACTGAACAAATGTCTGTGTGTGTGTATGTGTGTGTGTGTGTATGTGTGTGTGTGTGTATGTATGTATGTGTTCAAAAATCTTGCCAAGTTTTCTCAGCACTGGCTGAACCGATTTTGATCGAACCAGTTGCATTCGACTTGGTTTAGGGTCCCATACATCGCTATTGAATTGTTTGAAGTTTCGATAAGTAGTTCAAAAGTTATGTATAAAAATGTGTTTTCACATATTTCCGGATCTCAATTATATGCATGTAAACGATGTCCAGATCCATCATCCAACCCATCGTTGGTTAGGTAATCAAAAGACCTTTCCAACAAGTCCACAACATCGAAGATCTGGCAACCCTGGCTCGAGTTATGACCACTTAAGTGATATTTATGTACTTTTTTAAGCCGGATCTCACTTAAATGCATGTAAACGATGTCCGGATCCATCATCCGACCCATCGTTGGTTAGATAATCGAGAGACCTTTCGAAAGAGTTCACATAATTGAAGATCTGGCAACCCTGTCTCGAGTTATGACCACTTAAGTGATATTTAAGTACTTTTTTAAGCCGGATCTCACTTAAATGCATGTAAACGATGTCCGGATCCATCATCCGACCCATCGTTGGTTAGGTAATAAAGAGACCTTTCCAACGAGTCCGCAACATCGAAGATCTGGCAACCCTGTCTCGAGTTATGACCACTTAAGTGATATGTATGTACTTTTTTGAAGCCGGATCTCACTTAAATGTATGTAAACGATGTCCGGAACCATCATCCGACTCATCGTTGGTTAGATAATCGAGAGACCTTTCGAACGAGTCCACATAATTGAAGATCTGGCAACCCTGTCTCGAGTTATGACCACTTAAGTGATATTTAAGTACTTTTTTAAGCCGGATCTCACTTAAATGCATGTAAACGATGTCCGGATCCATCATCCGACCCATCGTTGGTTAGGTAATAAAGAGACCTTTCCAACGAGTCCGCAACATCGAAGATCTGGCAACCCTGTCTCGAGTTATGACCACTTAAGTGATATGTATGTACTTTTTTGAAGCCGGATCTCACTTAAATGTATGTAAACGATGTCCGGAACCATCATCCGACTCATCGTTGAATAGGTAATCAAGAGACCTTTCCAACGAGACCACAACATCGAAGATCTGGCAACCCTGTCTCGAGTTATGACCACTTAAGTGATATGTATGTACTTTTTTGAAGCCGGATCTCACTTAAATGTATGTAAACGATGTCCGGAACCATCATCCGACTCATCGTTGGTTAGGTAATCAAAAGACCTTTCCAACGAGTCCACAACATCGAAGATCTGGCAACCCTGTCTCGAGTTATGACCACTTAAGTGATATTTATGTACTTTTTTGAAGCCGGATCTCACTTAAATGCATGTAAACGATGTCCGGATCAATCATCCGACCCATCATTGGTTAGGTAATCGAGAGACCTTTCCAACGAGTTCACATAATTGAAGATCTGGCAACTCTGTCTCGAGATATGACCACTTAAGTGATATGTATGTACTTTTTTGAAGCCGGATCTCACTTAAATGTATGTAAACGATGTCTGGAACCATCATCCGACTCATCATTGATTAGGTAATCAAGAGACCTTTCCAACGAGTCCACAATATCGAAGATCTGGCAACCCTGTCTCGAGTTATGACCACTTAAGTGATATTTATGTACTTTTTTGAAGCCGGATCTCACTTAAATGCATGTAAACGATGTCCGGATCAATCATCCGACCCATCATTGGTTAGGTAATCGAGAGACCTTTCCAACGAGTTCACATAATTGAAGATCTGGCAACCCTGTCTCGAGATATGACCACTTAAGTGATATGTATGTACTTTTTTGAAGCCGGATCTCACTTAAATGTATGTAAACGATGTCTGGAACCATCATCCGACTCATCATTGATTAGGTAATCAAGAGACCTTTCCAACGAGTCCACAATATCGAAGATCTGGCAACCCTGTCTCGAGTTATGACCACTTAAGTGATATTTATGTACTTTTTTGAAGCCGGATCTCACTTAAATGCATGTAAACGATGTCCGGATCCATCATCCGACCCATCGTTGGTTAGGTAATCGAAAGAACTTTCCAACGAGTCCACATAATTGAAGATCTGGCAACCCTGTCTCGAGTTATGACAACTTAAGTTATATCTGTGTACTTATTTTTCTGGACCTAAAAAAAATAGCTGAAATATGTGTCCAAACCACTCATATTACCCATTGTTGGTAACAAGTGAGGAAGGCATCAACCACATAGGTGGATTAGGTTAGTTTTTAAAACATGAACTGGGGTAGGCCACACAATGTCCATGCACTATTTTGGAAAAAAAACAAGTTTTTTTTAATAGTGTTTAGAAAAATAGTTACGTTAAAAATTCTTAGTTTAAATTCCGGGGTGACTTTGATAGTCATAGTTTTTCTTGTTAAAATCATATTTAAGATGTTCAAACTTTATTTATACATTAAATGTAACATCACTAAAGTAGCTGATATAGTTTTTAAGAAAAATAATCAATGTTTATATTTAGTTAACTAAGTTTATAAGCTTTTTAACAAAATACATTTAAATTTTAGGTCAAATTGTTAAAAAGTCGGAATTTTACCTGATTTTTTTAAACTCGTTTTGTTTATAAAATTATTGATTTATATTGCATTTTATACTGAATTCGATGCACGAATCACAAGTTTTCACATTTTGCATGATTTTTTTTCAACTGAAATTGCCTATAAATTGTTAAAAAGTAGGAATTTTGCCTGATTTTTTTTTAAACTCGTTTTGTTTATAAAATTATCGATTTATATTGCATTTTATACTGAATTCGAAGCACGAATCACAAGTTTTCACATTTTACATGAAATTTTTTCAAATGAAATTGCCTATAAATTTAAAGATTTTTTTAAAATTGTGTTTCAAAAACACATATTATTTATTATTTATAAACTTATTTAACCCTTTTCTAGTAAAAAATTGTCCAATGAATCCGAATATGCTTTCTGTTTACCGATTCAAAATCATGTTCATTGAGAAAATCATGACACTTTGAGGAGTTTAAAATAATGACTTTCATCAACATTTTGTTAACTATAGTTAACTAACTTTTTGAACTTTTCAAAATTTTATAAAAAGAACTTCTTGAGGTACTTTGAACACTTCTCTACCACGGTCAGTATGATTCGCAACCATTCCGTACGTATTTTGATTGTACTCTTCATTTTGCGGAAAAATCGTGAACCTATCAAAGTCACCCCGTTTTACGGTACTTGTTATGCTTTTTTAACCAATTAATTTATACTTCATTGGATTGATATTACAATTCTAAATTTCAAAATCTGGTTTAAATTCAAATTGATGCCCGACACCCGAAACGAAGTTGACTTTATAGCTGTCGGCCACCATTGCTAGTACCAACCACTAGTGTCTTCCTTTTTATCTACAAGGACTTCGCCGCCCTGGGCTCCTAAGTGTATGAAAGTATGGCACGGAGTGACGGCGCCGAATACCCATATTTACACAAAGAATTTTAGAGCGCCCGCCGCGGGATTCGAACCGGCGACCTCTGGATTGGAGTCCAGTGCGCGGTCCGATTGATCCACGGGCGGGACAAAAATTTGCCCGACACCCTCTCAAGCTAAAATTGATTCTTTGGTTTATTAGAAATAACTGTTGGCTTAAATGACAGTAAGGAAAAATCCCAAAAAAATGTAAGGATTGATTTGATGATTTTCGTCAAAATGGCAATAAATCCAGACTGTTTGATTTTTTTCTTTTTTGACAAATACTTAATAAACAGTTAGTCAAATAATAAAAAATATTTTTCTTTTAAATTTCAATCATGATCTTTTTTCAAAATGTATTTTTTCCAACCAAATGTTTTTTTTTGTTGTCTTTTTCAATTAATTTGGTTTTTAACTCTTTTCAATTAATTTGGATACAAAAATCTTGAAACAAGTTAAATGCTAGTTTTATTTTATAACTTTTTCTCCCTCTTTTCAAGATAACATCGAAAAAAATGTAAACCCAATTTTAAATGATTTTAAAAAACATTGAAACATGTTTAAATTTAAATACGATACAAATAATGCACTTTTAGACTTTTTTAAATTTTTCGTAAATGTTTTGCCAAACCTCTGTAACCTAAAAAATAAATAAATAAGATGATTTGCATTTAAAAAAATAAAATAAAAATAAACTTTTTTAAATCAATGATAATATAACTTCATTTTTGTAACTTTATTTTATTGTTCCGGCTTTTAAACATTTCTTTATAAACATGATGATTCGCTGAGAATTTTATTTAAAAAAAAATTGTCATAAATTCGAACTTTTATGAAAACTAGTTTGTATTTCATTTGATTTTTTCATATTATTTCTGGCTCAATGTTTTTGACAAAAAAAAAACATAAAAAGCCAATGAACATTTTATTTATAATTTAAGGCCCTTTTTCAAAATATTCAAAAAAAAAAACAGGGCGCAAAATTAAATTAAATTATCACTAAATAGAAACAATATTTTCATTAAATCTTTGATATTTAGCTTTTTTTTAACAGAAACTCAACTGTTTTTATGATTGATATTATTTTTCCAGATTTTAAATATTATGCATGATTTGCATGTCTTTTTTTGCCCTGCCAAATCATGCATAACATAAAAATAAAAGTAATAAAAAACATTCTTATATTTTTAATAGATTTTAAGAAGCCGTTATTTATTGATTATGAATTATTAATGGATAAATGATAGTTTTTTCTCAGTTATTTTTTATTTTTATTATACATTTTGATAAATTATTTCTAAAATATTGGGGAACTTGAAAGACGTTCACCCCAAAAAATTCAATCCAATCTACTCGAAATCTAGGTTTATTTATTTTGTGAAAAACTAAGATAGTTAAAGATTTTAGATGAAATCATCGTTCATCTCTGAAATCCAAAGTCAAAAGCAGGACAAAACAAGATTTACATTAAAACCGATGCCTCTGAGAGAGCACTCTTATGCTAACTAGATAGGAAAACCAGCAAGCATAGAACAATAGAGCACAGAGGCATCGAAACACTGGATTTTTCGACAGTTTTCTTTTTTCAATCGAAATTCATATACATTATGTTACTACATCTATATCAATTATATCGTAACAATAAAAAGTTCAAGTTAGGCATAATAACAATATTTTTTTCGGCGAAATGTTAAACGATGGTTCTTAATAAAATTGTCACCAGAACTTTTTTTTAATAAGGCTATGGCCAAAACCAACGTCAGAATGATAAAAGTATGCAATTATACAAATAAATTCAACAAAAAAACATGTTCAAATTGTTGCTACATTCTCAACCAAGCTTCTGCATTAACCGTCCCCTCTTAAGTGTCATTTTTCTTGCGTTAATTACCAACATGAAATCACTAACAACCCCAAAAATACCAGTTTCCCTGATGACCTCTTTGGCCCCCCGAACTCGTTCTTGACCCCTTGAAAATTCGCTAACGAGAGGAGCAAAGAAACTATTAAAAATCAAGCCGGTGTTCAACTTCCAGCACTTCTCAAACAAAACACGTCTCGTTACCTTTTCAACTTCAACCAAGGTGGCGCTTCATTATCGTAAAGTTGGACTTTTTTTTATTATGTTGGTCAAAAGTTCCCAAAGCATTGCTGGAAAAACAGGTTTGGCACGGTTTCAGCGGCAGTGAGTTTTGTTGTGCATTTTTTTTATTATTTTGGCAAAACCATTATCGCAATGTAGGTTACTGGCAGTTATGGCTGGGACAAGCAATTGCAGCGTGAAGTGCAATACAGAAAAAGTGCTGCCGAAAAATGGAATCATTAAAATGATGCTTGCTCCTCTCCAGTTTTTGATGCTTTGTGGGTAGGAAGTTTGTGGGCAGGAAATTTGATGAGCTAAAACATTCAAAATAATTCTTTAATTGTTGATAATAACGTTTCGCAAAATATTTCATTAATTTGATAAGAAACAATGTAAAAAATATTTTTTTAAACAATTCTTCTTAAATTTATAAAATATCAATCTTCACTGATAGATGAATTTTGTAGACTTTTCTAGCTTTTATTGTTGTTTCCCTTGAATTTTGGCGCAACAGCTGTACGATACGCACGTTGGAAGGTTTTTCACCCTCCAAGCAAAATCAAATCAATCTGTCTGGGCTCAGGGAAGATTCTCTTTCTTCTATATAGAAAAAAACACAAGAGGGTTTCGTTTTGCCTCGCTGGGCGTTCTGATATCTGTTTTTTTTTGTCTGTTCTTCATTATCCAACCATTATTCCTAATCAATTTGGTAATTTAACACAACCGCAAAGAGGGAAGCACAGCATCCGCGAAAGTTTTTCTGTACTGGAAGGTGGGAAAAGCAAAACGCCCAGACAGGTGCAAATCTAATGGTATGATGCCCCAGCGTAACCTTGATTTTCTGTTTTGTTTTATTTTCCTTTTTATCAGTAGCTTGATTTACCATAAAAAAGATGAAGGGAGGAAATTGAATTTCCACTCGCAAATTAGGTGAATAGATATATATTATTATATTTTTGCTTTTGCTAGGTTCAACATTTGCTTGGTTTTAATTACATATTTGGTTCATCAATAACTTTTATTTAGAGAAGAAAGCAAAACTGCAATAAATTTTACCTTCAAACAATTATCCTTCAAAGATATACAGGAAATGCACGTCGGAAACATAAAATGTCGGAAAAACTTTCATTCTTCTTTCTAATTAGTATGAAATCGCATCCTTACTACCAACTAAACCCTCACTTTCATCTCTGCCAGCCGGCGCCGCATCCAACTCCTCCGACCAGGCCCGTAGCCAGGGGGGGGGCTTCCGGGCTGCAGCCCCCCCCGAAATTTTTTCCAATTTTTTTTAAAATTGAACTACCTTAAAAAATCTCAAATCAATGATTGTGTGTTCTCTTCCCAGAAATAATTTGCAAGATAGAGAATCAAGAATAGATTGATCAAACTCAGTAATTTGCCTGTCCATTGCCGGGCTCAGTTTTTGTAGATTATGGATCCAATATTTAAAAATTGAGCTGCAGATTTGAACATTGTTCCATTCAGTAACAACTCATTTATCTTGTAGTTTTAGCATTACATTGGTTAGGATGGTCCAAATCTAGGCTTACTTGGGGCTATCCCCTGAAATCAAAGATTTACGCATCACTAGCCTAAGTTCCAAAATTTGAGCATTTTCTGACCACTGACCACCAAGTTTGGGCAAAATCGTCAAATTGTATGGAGAAAAGCAACTGTTTCAGTTTTTGACCAATGGAAGGCGCAATAACTATCCAGTTCTTACCAATTTTCAGAACTAATATCTTCTTTAAATTTGGAAAAACTTTCCCGAAGACACCTTATTTTTTTGGGTTTTTTGCTAAAAAGTTATTAACCTTCGAAAATAGCAATTTCCGAGCGGACTGCTCTAAGGGGCTACATAGAAATAATTACCGTCATCTGGGGCGAATCAGGACTACAGTCTGAATAGGGACAGCAAAAATCCTTAGATCTTGTTGTCTTATTTTTGATTGTAGAACTTAAGTATGACCCCTGAAGAACCATAAAATAATTTAGAATTTTTGGATTCAATGTGGCGGCCAAAATGGAGGTCAAGAAATATTTCTGGTGTTTTTTTAAAAGTCTAATAAACCAAATTTCCAGTTTTTGCTTTTTGGGTGCTTTTGAAACCGTCATGGGTATTAAAAAACACCCAAAAAGAAAAAAAACTGAAAATTTGGTGTATTGGACCATTAAAAAAACAGATGCCGAATTTGATGTTAAAAACAAGCAAATAAAACATGCCGATTTCATTTGTTCCAGATTCGGTTATCCGAAGTCCTTCGAACTTCGGATAATCGAAACTTTGGATAATCGAGGCTTCGGCTAGTCGAATTTGGACTGTAAAATTAATAGCCCTCCTTTATTTGCATTAAAACCTTTAAACTGTTAACAAATGTTTTTTTCTACATTTTTCAAAATTTATCATAATTTCTCAAAAATATTTAGATTTTGTTTTCAAAAACGAAAGCATTTAATATGAAAAACATTTGAGTGAATTTCGACTATTATCAGAAATACAATTCTAATTTTATCGTTGTGGTTTTAAGAATATGGTTAGTTACATATCTGAGACCTTAGAGAAAAATGCTTGAGAAATATCTGTGTGTATTTTTTTATTACTTTTTCGTAAACCTTTTTTCCGAAACAACTCGTCCAAAATGCTTTCTTTTGGTCACATTTTTTAGTTTCCACCGTGGCCAATCTCCAATTTTTATTTAATATATCAAAAATCGGAAGATCAACTAAGTGAATCCTTATTATCAACTAATTTTCACTTTGTGCATGAGCTTGCGATTTTTAAAGGAAGAAATAAAATGATAAAAATATTCAAAACGTTAAAAAAATTTAAGCTTGGATTCAAAAACTGGATTTCATAAACCATGAGGAGATCTTGTTGACCGAACAGTCTGGTTTTCGTAAAAAGCATTCCTGTGAATCAGCGTTGAACCTGTTGCTGCTTAAGTGGAAACAAGCTATTGAGAATAAAAGGACGATTCTTGCTGTTTTCGTAGACCTCAAGAGAGCGTTTGAGACAATCGATCGCCGTAAGCTGGTTGAAGTTTTGCGACGCTATGGAATAGCAGGGAATGTACTCAAATGGTTTAGCAGTTACTTGGAAGAACGAACGCAAGTTACTTTGTTTAATGGTGTACTATCTCCGGAAGTTGCAGTTGACCTGGGTGTTCCACAGGGCAGTGTTTTGGGACCGTTGTTGTTTATATTGTATATGAACGATATCAAAAAAGCGTTACAAAGATCTGAAGTGAACCTGTTTGCTGACGATACTGTAATTTACGTCACTGGAAGCTGTCGCGAAGAATGCTGTGAAATCCTGAATGCTGAGCTGATTGTGTTTGCTGACTGGTTAAAAAGGAAGAAGCTCAAGTTGAACGTGTCGAAAACCAAGTGTATGCTGATAACTAACCAACGGAGGGACGACACTGACGGAACAGTTTACATAGATGGCGAAGTAGTCGAAATGGTTGATGTGATTAAATATCTGGGTGTTATGTTAGACAGCAAGTTGAACTTTGATGAGCACATCAACTATACGATTAGGAAAGCCGCTAGGAAACTGGGTATCATGTACAGGTTGAACAAGTACCTTTCTTTTGATAACAAGTTGATGATCTATAACACACTTATTGCTCCCCATTTCGACTACTGTGCCTCTATTTTGTTTACCGCAACACAGCAACAACAGAAACGTATGCAACTTCTTCAGAACAAGGTGATGCGTTTGATATTAGGATGTGAAAGACTAACACCAAGAAGTTTTATGCTTGACTGCCTACGATGGATGTCAGTTAGACAACGTGTAGAATACAATACTTTAGTTTTTATTTTTAGACTGACAAAAGGAATGGCTCCACAATACTTGACGGATACAATAGTTTATGGAAGTGATGTTCATCAACATTTTACTAGACAGGCGAGAGAAATTAGGTTGCTCAACTTCAAAATGACGTCTACGCAGAATTCAATTTTTTACAAAGGATACCGTTTGTTTAATATGTTACCTGAAGCAACAAGAAACTCGGACAATCTACGTGATTTTAAAAAGTTTTGTAAATCTTTTGTAAAGCAAAGACCACTGTTGTAAGTGACTGCAGAACATTGACTGAGGGTGGCTGTGACAGAGAGTGTATGGTTTAATTGTTTGGATGTTTGGATTATTGGTTTGTTTGTTTGTTTGTTTGTTTGCTCTCTTAATCGGTGCACGTCTCAGTGAATGAATGAAAAATACGTTGTTGGGCCGTATATAAGACATGCGTGTGGAATTAATTTACCAGTACCCAATGTTTAAAGCAACCTGATAAGTGTTGAGGATGGAAAAAGAGAGACAAGGATGGGCATACACGGAAGTTGAGTAAGATGATAGGATTGTCTCCAAAATTATCGAAAGATATCTGCTCATAATCCTTCCATACTACAAAAGATGTGTATGGGTAAGAGGTGGGCCATCCAGATAAAAAAAAAAAAAAAAAAAAAAAAACTCTGAAATTAAATTAATTAAACATCATTTTCAAATTGTATAATTTCTTATCAATAATTCATTTTCGAACTATTTAATTTCTATTTTTTGGATTTTGCAGATTAGAATTTGCATTTTGAAAATTTTAAAATTTCTTTATTATTTTTTTTAATAATTTCTTATTTCTGAATATCAATTGTAAATATTTTCCAAAGTTTATGTTGCCACCTTTTCAAAATGGACCAAAAAACAGAGAGCAAATACAATATTTAAAAAAATAGCTTCACAATTTTAATGGAAATAACTTATTTCGATTAAGTCTTTTTAGGACCAGCGACCAGGTCGGTTCGGAAAACAAATTTGAAATGTTTTTCCTGCTTTGATAATCATATACGACATGTTTGGGCTCGTTTAAAAATATTTAGAATTTTGTAACATGTTGCGGAACCGCGGAAAGTTTTTTTTCACGAAAAAAGCATTTCGCCATCAGCTAGATATTTTGAAAACTAATGATGCAAAACAACTGTACTGATTTAAAGTGTGTTTTGAAACACTTTTAAAATAATAAAACCATAGCTTGTAGTTTTGATTTTTAACCCTCTCGACTTTGGTCAGAGTTTAGTGACATAAACTTCAGAATAATATTCGCAACGGCTAAATAAAGATTTAAAAATTTTACACTAACAAATTTCTAAATTTTCATAATTTTTGATTTCAAATTTTTTGGTATAAGACAAAGAAATGCCAGAAATCAAAAATAAAAATAATAAAAACATAAAAAATTTAAGATAACAATTCAACAGAATAATATCAAAAAATCTGAAATTCCAAAAATTAAAAAATCTAAAACTGAAAAATTAATAAAATAATTAATACTTAAGAAATCCTAAACTAAAAAAAATATCATTTTAAAATTAAGTTATTCAAAATCCAATAAATTATGTTTTTTCAATCTTAATTTTTGGATGCTTTAAATATTTTTATGTTTGAATTCTAGTATTCCTAAATTTATTTATTTTTACCAGAAAATTAAGTGATTATTGTAATGGCTTTTCCCTTATTTCAGCATTTTAAGATTCAGCGTTTTGATAGTCAGCTTCATGAGGCAATTCTTCAATATTATTTAAGCGAATACATTATTTTCAAACGTTATTTTCAGTCGCATCCAAATAAACAAATCAAAATCTCATCAACACATATTGCACCCGAAGAAATATCAAACGACGCTTTTTGTTTCTGTTCCTTTTCAGCTGCGTACCGCTTAAGAGAAGTCTTTTCGTAAACCTTTTCTTGACCGTTTCTTGAGATTGTTTTGCATGGAGTTTTAAGAGTCTCCGTACTACAGGACATTTTTTTAAATTTTCGTTTGAATGTAAAATATAGTTCTTGTAGCAAAATTCAGACTAAGATTTGATTTACAGGAAAAATGTAATTGATTTAAGAATTCTTACATAAAGTATTCTTTACTTTTAAAACAAAAATTTAAGATAATAATTACACATGATAATTTAAAAAAAAAATCAGAAATTCCAAAAATGAAAAAAAAAATCAAAAACATAAAAAATATAAAATAATTACAACTAAAATAATCCTTAAATTATAAAAAAAAAAACATTTTTTATCATTTTTAAATAAAGATATTCAAAAAATAATATTCAATCATTTCAATAAATTATGTTTTAATAATTTTAATTTTTTGATGCTTCGAATATTGGTATGTTTGAATTCTAGTGCAGACTAAGATTAGATTTACAGGATAAAACTAATCGATTTATGAATTCTTACATAAAGTTTTCTTTATTTTTAATTTAGCAAGGTTTCGTAAATATAAAATTTCTAAACCATAAAATGTGCAGGATTTGTTCCCAGAGTCAAGATATTGCTTGAACAAACATCGATTTTAATAAATGGTTACAATCCTAAATTATTAAACATGATTAGATCCCAGAAATAGAAAAAAAGGATTTCATTTGTGTGTTTTTTTGTTTTGCTTAGAAATATTCAGAGAGTCTTTTCTAGAACCACCACAGCCAATTTACATTATTTTTCCCCTTTATCTTGTTAAATCATATTGGTTATCAAAACTTATTTTAAAAATAATATAGTTTTGATAGTTATTTCAAAATAAATAAATAAGTGAATTGAAGATTTTAATTTGTTAATCGTGTTCGCATTTACAATTTTTATCGCACATTTTATTTTATTTCGAGAAGTTGTGTCTCAGGAACTAATAGATCAATCTCCAATGGTTCTGAGTCTTTACACGATAAGAACAATAAAAGTTTTGCTGGATGTTGCTGTTATATCATTTTCATTGAAATACTTGTTAAACAGTTTGTACACTATTTTCAATAAATTGGATAATGTTAATTTTTGTGTTTTAACGAAATATGCACTTTAACTGTGGATTTATTTTTTTATCGATAAAAAATGAATGATTTCTATGAATTCATAGACTTTTAAATATTTTGACTCTGGATATCTTTAATAATGTCTTTTTGATACTCTTTGGTTTAAATTTAACCGTTTATTCGATCAGAAAATTTTATTTTTAATTTAATTTTTTTTTTAAATTTCGAAGATAAGCAGCACTGCAACGATAGATTTAAATTTTATTAAAAAATTATCTTTAGATTTAAGATCTGATTAAATTTTTTTGTCATGTTTTAAAATTTTATTTTTGCTCAAATTCTGGACCAATTTTCAAAATACAATGAGTAATGAATTTAAATATGGCGTTTAGTCGGAATATTAAAGTTAAACATGAATTGTATTAATGTTTGATGCAATCGAGGAAAAATTTAACGGTTACATATGCATTAAAAAATGGTTACATATGCATTATTAACAACTCTTCCAGCGAATATTTTGGCGTTGAAAATTAATTTGATAAATTTTATCTAATTTTTTTAACACATTAAAATTAAACACAGGCACTGATTTTATTTCTTCAAATCTATTTATTAACAGATATTTATTATAGGCCTATAGGGTCGTCCAATTACCATGGAGACACTTCAGAAGCTGAAATTTCATCGATTATATTTTTTTTGTATTTCATTAAAATTATTTATTTTTGAGAGCACCAGGAGCTTCGCAAAATATGAAATGGCTTCATTAGCTTAGAACAATTAAAATAAAACATTGTTTAAGTTTGTTTATAAAATTTTAAGAACAACAAATATTCCAGTTATGAGTTTTATGTTGTGCTAGAAAAAATGAAAAATGTTAGATAAACCATCACAATTATCACCCAGCTGAAAATGTAAATCCAGACGGTTTAAAATTTCTCTCAGTATAAAATACAGAAAACATAATACTTATGGTTAGATAAATCAATATTTCTTTTAAAAAAATTTTTTGCTTTCAAAAATTTGATTCAAGATAAGTATATTTTAAATTTAGCGACGTTTATCACGAAATTGGATTACAATTAAACAATTCAAGAAAATGTAAAAAAAAAACACTTTCTCTACTCCTTTAACACAAACTAGCTGTTAAAATAAAGAGAAAAAAAATGACGAAGGAGTTTCTTCAATAAAGACATTGAAAACTTAATATGAAAATCTTCGAAAACTTTTTTGCATACATTACATTACAATTTTACAATTCATCTCAATAATTATACCACAAACCAAGTGATGGTATAAATGATTTGCTGATTTTTATACTCCTTGAATTTTTGCACCCAAGCCCCCCCCGAACAAAAATCCTGGCTACGGCCCTGCCTCCGACAGTGCAACTAATTAAGCACCAGAGTTATGCTAATATTTTAATGATAGCTTTCCGGCGACCGCGCAATAAAAGAATGCCTCTCAGTCCTTTAATTTTCAGCAAAGAGAACAAGACCCCATTAAGAATTCTCATTTCCTACCCGCCCTCTTCAAGCTGGTGGTGGTGGTGTCGGTATTTTTTATAGCTACTGAAACCGACACTGCAGTTGTATGCGGCGCAAAAATTGCAACAGGTTTCCAACCCACCAACAACCTTCCGAACGAAAACGAAACTCAACTCAACTCAGCCCCACACCCAGCCACAATCTGCTCTAATAATAAAATGAGCAAACATCAAGTTCAGGGGGAGAGTACCGATTAAAATCGTTTCTTTTTGCACTATTATTAAGCACTTGCAGCGAGAAAACCCCTCCCAACCTTCCCCCAACTGTGGCTGTGCTGTAGTTCTGCACGATCTGGCCAAATCTGGATACCCCTGCTGTTGTTGGCTGGTGCCCAACCCTGGGTTCGATTGGTACGCGATGTTGAAATGCACCTCTTTGGACACTATCAAGAAACCTGAAAAAAAAACTTAGCTTGGTGTTTCACTTTCAAGTCAGAGTTGTGAGGTTTGTGGGCAGAAAAATCACCTCAAACATGTTAAACACTTAAGGAAAAGTTTGTTCTATCGTTACATTAAGTTTTCCACATCCATTTCAAACATTGAGTTTTTAAAATCTTCAACTAAACGGACAAATTTAGCACCAATCCATGCAGCACGTTCACTTTCAGGGCAAGGGCGAGCAAAGTCGCGAAAAGACCATAAATCATAATCGATTTCCATTTGCGCCGCCGCGCGTAATGAGTACCGATTTGCCAGACTGGCTCCTTAATGTAATATGATCTCCTCTGGTGAAGGATGCTTTTTACTACCACCAACTTTAGCACGATACTGTTTGAGTGCTAGGAAGTCGTGATGTTTTGTGTACAGTTTTGCAGTAGATTATTTTTAAAACACTCATTTTTCAATTTGTTGTTTGGGCATACCGTAAATCATGTCTGTAATTTTTAAGCATTTATGACGGAATTAAGTGACTAAATAATCATAACTTTGTTTAAAAGTAATCACTGTGTTAAAGTGATAGGTTCAACCTATACTTTTTTGCCATTTAAATATTTAAAAAATAACAGTTTCCTTCTAGCAGTACAGTCCAGAGTCGATTTTCCGAAGGCCTCAGAAAAAATAACTGCGGATATTCGAATCACGGAAAAAAATGTTTTCGTTGTATTGTATTTGATTGTTGAGCTTGGATATGACTCCAAACATGCCCTAAAGTGTTTTTGAATATTTAAATCCAAGATGGCTGCCAGCAAGCAAGAAAATAATAAAAATTGTTCATAATTCGATTATCCAAAGTCCCATAAAAACCTTCGGATAGTTGAACTTCGGATTATCCAAACATCAGATAATCGAAACTTCTGATAATCGCGGCTTCGGATAACGAGTCTGGACTGTAATACTTGATTGCCAGAATGTCTGAACATACAAATATACCTTTTAGAAAACAATATCTCCCTAGTTACATTTTTAGACATACAGGTTTTATCATGGTTCTGAAAACCCGCATAAAACCTGAATAGGCTTTTATGGCCTACTTGAAACCTAAAATGTTACCAGGGCTGGACCGAATTTTCATCAAAAATTACAACATCCTTGCATCAAAATTCTAATAATAATTCACTGTTGGTTTACCAAATCATCAATATTCATTATTAATCGGAAAAGTATATGAATTATTAACCAAAATTGTTCGAAATGGTTTTTTTTTGCAATTCCGTTGTGAAACTACTTAGGGAAAATAAACCCATTTTAAGCCTAATAAGCGGTCTTGTTTGAATCATGCTGGAAAATCTGGAGTGTTCCTTGAAATTCAGTAAAACCAAGTATACCAACGTTGTTTGTTTGAGAGCAACTTTTTGTGAACATTTCTGTTTATTTTCACTTTTATTAAAAGTTATGCTATTCCCAAGTAACATTTTTTTCCCAGGAGTTCTACAAGAGCTCTTCAAGATAGCTACAGCATAGCAGTTTGGACCGCGGTAGGATAAAATTCTCTTCAAGTACTCTTCCAAACTCCTGAAGAAGTTTTGAAGAGAATTTTATCCTACGCGGTCCAAACTGCTATGCTATAGCTATCTTGAAGAGCTCTTGTAGAACTCCTGGAAAAAAATGTTACTTGGGATTCCTTTTACAAGCATTTTAAAAAAAATATTTCAAAAACGCATTCTAATCAGTCGTGTGCATTGGGCCACGCCCATTTTTGTATTTTCAGCTTAGTTCTTTTTTTCTTCCAACGCTCGTTTTGTTCTACTTCGTGCTGCCAAAATTGATGAAATTTTGAGCGAACACTCACGAAAAGTAGCATTTATAGAGAAAGTTTCCTGGCAACACCACAAGCGCTGCTGGTGGTGTTGGTGGCCACCCTTTGTTCTTTATTTGCCTTCGCTTCTCGCTCGGTTTTCTTCAGCCTTCGATTAGAATGGTCAAAAGACTTAGCGCGTTTGAGTGACTAAGTAACGGTCAAAAGAACATGTAGCCGGTAGTTGGAAGCAATTTTATATCTTAAGCGCTTTGAAATCGTTAGCGCAAGTGAAAAGATATTGATGGCGACTTTCGTTAAGCAGTTAACCTCTGATCTTGCGTGTGGATGTGTGTGCCACCAAAATGATGAGAAATGGTCTCGCAAAATAGAAATTATGATCAAAAGTGCACTAAATTTGATCTTTTTGGCCAGTAAGTGGCATACATTTGCGTGCTTACTCGAGGCGGTGCTGTTGCTGGTAAGTTTACAGCCTAAATAGTATATTTGGAGCTTTAATCGAGCATCAAACTCTCCATATGACGAAGATAGGTGTTTGATTAGAAAGGGTATATTTCCCCTACTTTTCCTGTCACTCTCGAACGACCGAAATGGCCTACTTTTCTCTACAAAAAATAACTGATTGGCAAGTTAACACCTTTAAATAGCAGTGCTGAAAAGTTCTACTTCTCAGCAATGAAATGAGTTCTGATGAACTATTCAGCACCAGTACAAGAAAGTAACTTAACTTAACACTTCGATGTTTGACACAAAATTCCATTCAGAAAGCGTTTTTCGGAATTGCAAAAACTGTTGTAAGAAACTCGTTGCAAAACCTTTTTTCTTCAGCAAACGTCGGTAAACCTCGTTTGATAAATGTACGACTCGTGCTGAAACATCTTCTTTTTCCAACGTGCAACAACTACTATTTAACATATATATGAGAGCTAAAAAGTTCAACTTTTCAGCACTTTTACTTGTACACTGTTTTGAGTTTCTCTGTACTGATATTTCATGCATGAGAGAGCAAGGATAAGTTTTCGTTCTCTTTTGCATTTTTCTCTTTTGTTGACAAGCTTCACAGAAATAAATTTTTTAACCCATCAGCAGGGATGCAAGGCCAAAGTTATTTTGAAAAAATCTGGACTTATACCGAAAAATATCTAAAAAATCTTGCGAGCAAAATTCGCCGGTGGCGGATTGTGGTGAAGTGCAAGGTAACAATTATGTTTAAAAAATATGGAAACTTCAACCCAATTCTATGTTTCTAAATAGCTTAATTTGTACTTTGAAAATATTACACTTGTAAATACAGAATGTTCATAAAATAATTTTTAACCTAATTGACACATTCATTTTGTAAGAAATTTCATTCAAAATCGATCGAAGTCTGGTAAAATCTGTCAAAATCTGGAATAGAGAAAATTTATCTTTAATCAGAAAATGTTAAATAATGTCATCATAAGTGATGCTGATGATCTCACATGAATGGGTTGCCAGATCTTCGAAGCTGACTCAGTCAATCCGGTATCTGAAGGTTTAAAAACTCCGGCTTCTCAGAATTCTCAGAATCGACTCGAACTACGATTCAACGGGTCCTCAAAAGCACACGACTCCACATATTTTTTTCTAAGACTATAATTTGATGATTTCAACATTTCGTATCCTCAAGTTCTTAAAAAACTATTCCTCAACAAAACCACATTTTGGTATTGAGTTGATCTTGTCAGGCCTTATAGGTCACATTTGATCCAAACTGAAATTTTGATTCATAAAATCACAAAATGCTCAAAACACATCTCATTCATTGTTCCAGAAAGTTAGCAAACAGTACTTTAAGGCCTTTCAGGCGACCTAGAACTTCTTGAAACCAGAAAGTTTAAACGATTATGAAAATTAGTATAAAGTTTGTAAAAAGGTAATCTGCCCATGTTCGCATAAATGTCCCATATGCAAAAACAGCAAGCTGAGAAAAACGCATTTGAAGTTTGTCCCATACATAAGGCAACGTGTTAAGTTTTCGCAAAAAAACTGGATTTCCTCCTGATTTCTAGAACAAAATACTGGATGTTATAGGCTCTTTTGAAAGAGCACACAATTTTGAACCAAACTGCATCAATAACTCGAAATCGATGAAAATGCATATGGGACATTTATGCGATCAGGGGCAGTAATGCGTTTTAAATAGTGTCTCCATGACCCTTTGGTAACACTTTGAGTTCTTCGGAGCAGATATTATAGTCTACCACCATAATAACACGATTCTAGCATGATTTCGATAATGATTATTATTTATTGATGTCCCTGGTTCTGTCAAGTGTCTTGAAATGCAGATCTTTTAGCCGTAACGACACAATTCTGCCTATATATTTATCATAGTTTGTATTTAATGTTGTCTCTGAGACCCTTTTGCAAAACTATGAACAGTTTTTTTAATGATATATTGAATGATATATTTTTAGAGGTTCTGGTTACTCCAAAAGTCTCCGAGACACCCAGAACATGAACAACATCGGTAATGTAATATGTTGATTATTTGACATCTTGTTAGTAAAATAACTTGTTGATGTTATCAAATAAGTGTAACATCCAGTTACTCTTAAAATTCTTTGTGTAAATATGGGTATTCGGCGCCGTCGCTCCGTGCCATACTTTCATACACTTAGGAGCCCAGGGCGCAAAGCCCTTGTAGATAAAAAGGAAGACACTAGTGGTTGGTACTAGCAATGGTGGCCGACAGCTATAAAGCCAACTTTGTTTCGTTTTCGTTTTTTTCCAGTTAATTCACATCTGATTTCTACATTTAATTAAAAGTATTAAAGATGATTGAGTAAGCTTAAAACTTCTTTGCAATTTCACCATTAGAACCACTCAAAATTGAACCATCTTCTTGGATTTCCCCCAACACTCAAAATTGCACTGTCCAACAGCGTTTTAAACCCCCGAGATCACCCAAGCTTCGCCGTGCGATGATCGGAGGCGCGCACACTTTATTGCACCATTGGCTGATTAATTTTAATTGAAATGTCGAGATTGCGCCTGCTTTATGATCGCAGCAAACCCGCTCTCTCTCAAAAGCCGAACCCGATCGCGGAACGACCCTGAAACGGTGGAGACATCTTGGTGGTGGTGGACGAACCTTACCCGAGAAGCACGTCCCTTCGCTGGAAACACTTGTTCTTGTTCCACGGGTTCCCCAATAAATGGAATAAAAGTGAAACGAGTTTTATGTAACTCCGGGTGTGTTCGTCCGAGGTTCTGGGCTGAACCGGGAGTCGTAAAAAGGGTTGGCAGTAAAAACCGCAGCCTGGTCAGTGGCCAACACAATGGGATTTGTGTTTGGAGTCCCCCCCCCTCTGACCTCCTGGCAGGTTCTCCCGGTTGGACAAAGGATTGTTCCATTTCCACGCCTTTTACTTGCCGGGGAAGAATCGGAACGCTGGACAGGACACAAAAAAATCAGAGAAAATGCTCAGTAAAAAGGAAAACTAAATCACTTGCTCCGGTCCAGGTCCGGGGTTCGTCTCTCTTTATGAAGCTGTTACTCGCAACAATGCGCCCTCCCTGGCTACAAGAATAAAAACCGATAATTGTAGATAATTGTTTGCAGCAGCCGCCAGTTGCACAATGCACTCTGGGGGGAAGACCCGGCGTTGGTTGCCAGAGAGATCTGTCCCGGGCAGCAAAGACCTTGGCGATTTTCGATTTCAACGGGTTCGTCGCTTGTGAGCTGGGCCTGGCCCAACCCGGCTAAGGTCAGACCGTAATTAGACAAGGTTCAGCTTCTATAAAGTGTTGCCGGCTGGCAGGTCAACAGCATTTGAGCTCGCTGATGACCAGTGAACTTCAGCTCGAAAGGTGGGGCTTCTGGGCTTGCGTCCCGCTCAAAGCAGTTTAAACAAGTTGAAGGCAATTTGAACCGACTTGAAAGAAACAGTTTAGAATCATTGTAGAACAATGTCATGCTGAATTTTTTTGTTGGTTTCAAAGAACTTTTCTCATCAGTAAACGTGAAATGTGACGAAATAAGGTGAAAAATATGTTTCGAACATTGGGAGGAAACAATTACTTTTGCTTCCGCACATGGAGAGAATTTAACGATAAGCATAGGTATTATCTCAAATTAGATTCTTCCCTAGCGAACTATTTTTGGTGACGAAAGTTCTCCTAAGATTATGCTGAATAAACGATATTTCCAAAATTGTATTCAATTTATAAATTCATGATTATCAAAACCAACTCTAAACTCTCGAGGGCTAATTTCACAATTTCGCGTCTCAAAACAACCCCCAGCTTAACTCCAAAAAAGGACAATCCAAGTTCGGCAGCGCCAGCCACGCAGAAGAAAAGGAATTTCATGGACACTTCATACAATGTTGTCATCGCTGACACCAATCGGCTGTCCCTGATGGGCCTGTCCTGAGAAATTTATATCCTCTTCTTTTAATCGCCACCACTCGGATTGGCTCCTCTCGACTCGGAGAGTCATTGCATCACCGCACCGCACTCCTGAAGATCGATTAAATGAAGAAATAAATCCTTTGAACTGATCGCTGGTCAAGCTCTCTGTCGTGTTTATTAGATGTTGGCCGGTGATGTTCACACAACCAGCTGATCCAAACGAAACTCTTCGCAAGAGTTATGAAGTTACCGTACACTTTTCCAGCAGCAGCATCAGCAAAACTGCTCGAAAAAGGAAATGTGGCATTTTTGCTTGCTTGCTCACACTTGTGCAGTGCAGCAATTTCTGGTTCTGTTAGCCATCGATAGAACAACCGGTTTTCAAAGGCCTATGATCGAATGGTTCACTCGCAGGCTGCGGTCTGTTTACGATTTCTGGTTTTGCAATGTTTACGATTTGGTGTACGTGCAGGCTCTCTCGCTCTCTTTCTGTGTTTCTGAGCGAAGTTCATTGGGTTGAGGCTGTTTGATTCGACTTTGTTTTGAGACGGTTGGTGGAATCGAGGAAGATGGTCTTTGATTTCGATTGTAATTGTAGCGTCGCTGGAATGCTGCGGAAAATGCAATTAGTGATGGCCATTACTGCAGGCTTTTTAAATCAGAACGGGACATTATAAAAATACAACACAACTAAAATGTACAGTAAAATTACATTGAAAGCCCCACAAAATGACATGAATACATTTTCCAAAAACCCTGAAGAAAACCGCAAAGCCAGTCAAAACGTTGGAGTGAAAGTAAATTCTTATTTTACTAGGTTACTGAAAACAGAACCCCAATTCAGGATAAAATCTGTCGATAAGCACAAAATTAAAAATTCTGTTTTTTTGGCGCACTGAACGCAATTCAGCAATAAAATCACTTTTTACGTTTAATCTTTGGCAATAAATATTCGTTGACGTTTAAAACCTTTTCACGCTGCTTATGCTACTGCTGTTATTCACAGAAAAAGAAATATCAAGGATTGGTGGAGGTAACCCTCTCCCTTTGCCACTGTCAGGTGACCCCAAGAGTTTTTATTCAATACGAAGGAAGCGTGTTTGTTTGGTTGCCGGTTAAACTCAATAAATTACCATAGCGGATGGTTGTGTTTTTGAGGTTAATTGCCTTAAATCCGGCGAATGCGTGACAAAATGTAATTGATTTATCGAGAGTGTTTATCACATTCAGTTCGCCTCATTGAAAACATTAACCAGCCGAGCAGTTCTCTCAGATTTCGGTCATTCGATTTTTTTTTTTTTTCGACTGAAACTATTTTGGTGCCTTCGGTATGCCCAAAGAAGCCATTTTGCATCATTAGTTTGTCCATATAATTTTCCATACAAATTTGGCAACTGTCCATACAAAAATGATGTATGAAAATTCAAAAATCTGTATCTTTTGAAAGAATTTTTTGATCGATTTGGTGACTACACCGAAAAAAATAGTACACGGTAAAATTTTTTTGGTGATTTTTTATTGAACTTTTTGTCACTTAAACTTGATTTGCAAAAAAAAACACAATTTTTAATTTTTTTATATGTTTTAGGGGACATTAAATGCCAACTTTTCAGAAATTTCCAGGTTGTGCAAAAAATCTTTGGCCGGGTTATGATTTTTTTTAAATCACTGCTGATTTTTTTTCTAAAATTCGAAATATCTGTTGCAAAACTTTTTCAACTTAATTTTTCGATATAAAATCAAATTTGCAATCAAAAAGTACTTTAGTGAAATTTTAATAAAGTGCACTGTTTTCAAGCTAAAGCCATTTATAGGTAACTTTTTTGAAAATAGTCGCAGTTTTTCATTTTTTTAAATTAATGCACATGTTTGCACACTTTTGCGCTTTCAATTTTTTTTGAATCAAGACTAACATTTCAAAATGCCAAGCATTCAATATTACGCTCTTTTAGAATGTGAGTCTTTATTTAAAAATTTTGAAAATATTTTTTTCGAAAAGATTGGAAAATTTCTCGAATGTTTCTTATTTTAACATTGTAAATCGGACCATAAGTTACTGAGATATCGACATTAGAAAATGGTGGGTTGTTTGGGTAAGACTTAGAAAACATCAATTTTCCTGTTTTTAAACCTTTGCATGACAATATCTCAGCAACTAAGGGCCGTATCAACAAAGTTCAAAAATGCAAAATATAGAAAATTTTCTCAGCTTTTCAAAAATATTTTTAACAAAAGTAAGCAAATATGGGCACTAATTAAAAAAAAATAGAAACTGCGACTATTTTCATAAAAGATACCTAAAAATGGCTTTAAATTGAAAACGGTGCACTTTATAAAAATTTCACTTAAGTACTTTTTGATTGCAAATTTGATTTTACATCGAAAAATTAAATTGAAATTTTTTTGTGACATATATTTCGATTTGTTTTTAAATCAGTATTGATTAAAAAATTCATGTCTCGGTCATAGATTTTTTGTCCATTCTGGAAATTTCTGAAAAGTTGGCATTTGATGTCCTCTAAAACATATCAGAAAATATAAAAATAGTGTTTTTTGTAAATCAAGTTTTAGTGACAAAAAGTTAAATAAAAAATCACCAAATTTTTTTTATCGTGTGTCATTTTTTTCAGTGTAGTCCTTATTTGTTTCTACAACCTTGCCCAAGACACCAAATCGATCAAAAAATTTCTTCAAAAGATACAGATTTTTGAATTTTCATACATCATTTTTGTATGGACAGCTGCCAAAGTTGTAAGGAAAATTATATGGACAAACTAATGAAGCAAAATGGCTTCTTTGGGCATACCGAAGGCACCAAACAAGTTTCAGTTGGATTAAAAAATACAAAAATTAAAATAAAAAAAAAGACCGATTTCGTAGAGAATTGCTCCTGGATAATGGTAAAAATACTTACATCTGCCTGGTTTTCAAGTAATAAAAGAAATTTAAATGATATCATTAAACATTTTACGATTTGTTTCAGTATTTGGCAAAATTAGGTGAAATCAATACAAAAAATGCCAATTATTCGAAAAGGGGTAAAATTGGGTCAATTTGAACTAAAATGTTGCTCAAAAACTAAATAAAATTGGGCAAAACATGTTTGAGATAATTGTATTAACATGCTTTAATGTTGGAAGTGAGGATTATTTTAACATTCAAATACTAATTCAACTACAATTTTTTTTTCGAGAAAAAACACCAAAAACCAACCTCTACATTGACAGAATTTTTTCTGGGAACGTATTTTTCAGCAAAGTTTCCCTAAAATGTCCCAAAGACAACACTTTTTAAGGTAATAGGATTCTGCGAAACCGCAAAAATCGTTAAAAATCACTTCGACGTAATCTCACCCTGTCTCAAGTTATTACCAATTAAGGGATATTTATGTAGTTTTGTTGAGGACGGATCTAACTTAAATGTATTTAAACTATGTTAGGGTCAATCATCCTACATATCGTTGGATAGCTTATCGAAAAACCTTCAAAACGAGTCAAAAATATTGAAAATCTGGCAACCCTGGCTTGAGTTATGATCACTTAAGTTATATTTTTACATTTTTTAAAACTTATCTGTATGGAAACTATGACTGGATCCATCATCCAGTTCATCTGAAGACCTTCCAAATGAGTAAAAAATATTGAAGATTCGGCAATCGGCAACCCTGTCTAAAGTAATGTCACTTATTTTTACATGTATGTACTTTTTGAAGCCGGAAATATTGGATTCAGCTGGTTCCATGTTTAATGCTGTGCTAAGTCAATTGTGTAACCTATTTTTGATAAGAAGTAAGGAAGGTACCAACCACATAGGTGAACTAAGTTAGTTTTTTTAAATAATGTTTAAGAATCCTACTAATGGATAATCACAATTTTTTTATATGTTATGCAAAACATCTCGAAAAATCATAGACAAATATTTTCAGTAATGAGCTCATTGGACCTTCCAATCAGCTAACAAAGTATTGATTTGATCTGTAATTGTATTCAGTTATGTTCGGCCTTTCCGGAGAAATTTTGAAAAATGTGATTTTTGCCAAAATTTTTGAAAAACGCATTTTTGACCACCCTATACCGGATAAGACCACCTTAATCTTCCAAAAAAAAAGAGTCTAATTATTTTGGCTATGGAACAAATTTTAGCTAGAAAACATAACTTTTGATCTAAATCCTGCTGATTTGACTGGAATCGTTGACCTTCACGATTGAGCAAATTTGAACCATAACTTATTTTAAATTTGGTATACCTAGTAAAAAGAAACTTATAATTTTCAATCAAAATTAAGAACTCAGTATAATCTGCGAGCAAGTAAATTTAAAGTTAAACAGTAATATGAACAATTTTTAAATAAAATCAATAAAACGAAAAAAGAAACTTGTTCAAGCAACAGTACTGTTATTAAATAACATTCGAATTCCTTTTCTGACACCAAAAATAAACAATAAAAAACTGCGATGCATCATTCGTGCGAAATTCGGTCGAACATAAATTATTCTCCGACATTTAAAGAGGCAAAAGTTTCCACCCTTCCCTTCGTTTCTCCCTAAAATAGGGGAAAGTGGTGCGCCGATCATCGAGCAAAAACGAATAAATTCAAAAGCCTCCCAAAGAAAGAAGTGTGCACACACACAGCCACGCACAGAGAGTAAACTTTCGTTTCGATCCACGCTCCAGCAACCGGCAATCAACCCACAACAACAACAACAAAAAAGCTATGCCCACAATGCAGGAATTTTTCGCGCGGCGCAGTCTTCTTCGAGTTCGATTTGCTACCGAAGAATGGTTGTTGTTGGCTCTCTTGCGCAACAACACTACTTCTCTCCTTCGCCAACCGCAACCGCATCGGAATCGGTTTTCGGTGAGCTTGAGAAGCTGCATCAGAGTCAGTGAATGAACAACAACTGCTGGTGCTGGAGCTGGTGCAGCGAAAGCAAAGTCGCGTTTGTTGAACTTCGTGTTTGCGGAGGTCTTCTTGTTCTTTGGGGGTTGGCTGTGAAAGGGTTGCCAATTTGAAAGAAATAACAAGTTCACCCTGCTTTCTTTTTAAAATCTTAAACCGTTTGGTAGAATTAACCAAGTTAGACGCAACACATTCCAGATCTGTATACATTTTCAGAACCGGTTCCAATCAGAATCGGTGCACTGAGTTGATGTCGATTGGTGGCCATTTTCAAGAGGCTTCGGTACCCATTACTTGTCACGTTTTGGCCATGTAATTTATTATTGTAAGCTAATGTTTCAAGTTGAAGGAAATCCGGAAGATCTCTGGTAAAATTGGATCATAAAATATATTGAAAAAAATAGTGTGATTTGACTTTAAGAAAAATAACATTTTTTTTAAATATTGAAAACGCACACAAAAAAATCAAAAAATCATTTTGAGATTTATAATTGAATGCTAAATTGAAAAGTTTTATAAGGTATGCCATTTTTTAATTTATTTATTCAGCAAAATTTGTTTTTTTTTTCTAATACCTATCCCACCCTTGTTAATTTTTGGTAAAAAAAAAATATTTGAAATGCTGAGTATTTTTTTTCCTAAAATTTTTATTTTTGGACATTGTTGACCTTGCAAAGAATGTAAATTACCAAAAATAATTTTTTTTTTTCAAATTCCCTCAATTTTCAATCGATGATATCTTGGAAACCATTAATCAGATTTTCAAAGATCAAAAGTGCAACTTGTGTGAAATTTTCTCAACATGGGGTGGGTATCAAACGATCGGGATTTTTTCAAACATTTCGAAAGTTATTAAAAAAATGAAAATACTCAAAATTTTCACAAAACTTCGTATTTTTGAATAAAAATGATTTGATTATTTGATACCCATATGGTAAAAACTGAAATTTTGAAAAGTTTTACAAAAATACGAAGTTTTGTGAAAATTTTGAGTATTTTCCAAAAAATATTGTTATTACATTCGAAATGTATGAAAAAATCCCGATCGTTTGATACCCACATTGTAAAAACGGAAATTTTGAGTATTTTATTCGAAAATACGTAGTTTTGTGAAAAATTTGAGTATTTTCTAAGAATGTTGTTATTACATTCGAAATGTATGAAAAAAAAACCCGATCGTTTATACCCATATTGTAAAAATTGAAATTTTAAGTATTTTATTCGAAAATACGTAGTTTTGTGAAAAATTTGAGTATTTTCTAAAAATGTTGTTATTACATTCGAAATGTATGAAAAAAAACCCGATCGTTTAATACCCATATTGTAAAAATTGAAATTTTAAGTATTTTATTCGAAAATACGTAGTTTTGTGAAAAATTTGAGTATTTTCTAAAAATGTTGTTATTACATTCGAAATGTATGAAAAAAAACCCGATCGTTTGATCCCATATTGTAATAATTGAAATTTTGAGTATTTTATTCGAAAATACGTAGTTTTGTGAAAATTTGGAGTATTTTCTAAAAATATTGTTATTATATCCGAAATGTGTGAAAAAACCTGATCATTTGATACCCATATTCCAATAACAATATATTTTTTGATTCTTTAGAGAAAAAAATGCATTCTCAAAATACAGGAAAAATACGTATTTTGTGACAATTTTCATGAAATAATAATTTTAATGGATAACTGACAACATCCCGATTCAAAAACACTATAATTTTTTGATGTTTACATGATTTTTCATACGATTAAAGCCAATGTCTCCTATATAGCCAAAAACTAACTTAATCCACCTATGTGGTTGATGCCTTCCTCACTTTTTACCAAAAATGGGTAATATGAGTGGTTTCAGCTTTTATTTTAGATCCAGAAAAAAAAGAAAACAATATATAACTGATGTGGTGATAACTCGGGACAGGGTTGCCAGATCTTCATTGCTTTGGACTCTTTGGAAAGGCCTTTTAATTGCCTAACCAACGATGGGTTGGATGAAGGATCCGGTCATAGTTTACTTACATTTAAGTGAGATCCAGCTTCAAAAATGTACATAAATATCACTTAAGTTGTCATAACTCGAGACAGGGTTGCCAGATCTTCAATGTTTTGGACTCTTTGGAAAGGCCTTTCAATTGCCTAACCAACGATGGGTCGGATGATGGATCCGGACATAGTTTACTTACATTTAAGTGAGATCCGGCTTCAAAAAAGAACATAAATATCACTTAAGTTGTCATAACTCGAGACAGGGTTGCCAGATCTTCAATGTTTTGGACTCATTGGAAAGGCCTTTCAATCACCTAACCAACGATGGGTCGGATGATGGATCCGGACATAGTTTACAAACATTTAAGTGAGATCCGGCTTCAAAAAAGTACATAAATATCACTTAAGTTGTCATAACTCGAGACAGGGTTGCCAGATCTTCAATGTTTTGGACTCTTTGGAAAGGCCTTTCAATTACCTAACCAACGACGGGTCGGATGATGGATCCGGACATAGTTTACTTACATTTAAGTGAGATCCGGCTTCAAAAAAGTACATAAATATCACTTAAGTGGTCATAACTCGAGACAGGGTTGCCAGATCTTCAATGTTTTGGACTCATTGGAAAGGCCTTTCAATTACCTAACCAACGACGGGTCGGATGATGGATCCGGACATAGTTTACTTACATTTAAGTGAGATCCGGCTTCAAAAAAGTACATAAATATCACTTAAGTGGTCATAACTCGAGACAGGGTTGCCAGATCTTCAATGTTTTGGACTCTTTGGAAAGACCTTTTAATTGCCTAACCAACGATGGGTTGGATGAAGGATCCGGTCATAGTTTACTTACATTTAAGTGAGATCCAGCTTTAAAAATGTACATAAATATCACTTAAGTTGTCATAACTCGAGACAGGGTTGCCAGATCTTCAATGTTTTGGACTCTTTGGAAAGGCCTTTCAATTGCCTAATCAACGATGGGTCGGATGATGGATCCGGACATAGTTTACATACATTTAAGTAAGATCCGGCTTCAAAAAAGAATATAAATATCACTTAAGTTGTCATAACTCGAGACAGGGTTGCCAGATCTTCAATGTTTTGGACTCATTGGAAAGGCCTTTCAATCACCTAACCAACGATGGGTCGGATGATGGATCCGGACATAGTTTACAAACATTTAAGTGAGATCCGGCTTCAAAAAAGTACATAAATATCACTTAAGTTGTCATAACTCGAGACAGGGTTGCCAGATCTTCAATGTTTTGGACTCTTTGGAAAGGCCTTTCAATTACCTAACCAACGACGGGTCGGATGATGGATCCGGACATAGTTTACTTACATTTAAGTGAGATCCGGCTTCAAAAAAGTACATAAATATCACTTAAGTGGTCATAACTCGAGACAGGGTTGCCAGATCTTCAATGTTTTGGACTCATTGGAAAGGCCTTTCAATTACCTAACCAACGACGGGTCGGATGATGGATCCGGACATAATTTACTTACATTTAAGTGAGATCCGGCTTCAAAAAAGTACATAAATATCACTTAAGTGGTCATAACTCGAGACAGGGTTGCCAGATCTTCAATGTTTTGGACTCATTGGAAAGGCCTTTCAATTAACTAACCAACGATGGGTCGGATGATGGATCCGGACATCGTTTACATGCATATAATTGAGATCCGGGTATTTGTGAAAACACATTTTTATACATAACTTTTGAACTACTTATCGAAACTTCAAACAATTCAATAGCGATGTATGGGACCCTAAACCAAGTCAAATGCAACTGGTTCGATCAAAATCGGTTCAGCCAGTGCTGAGAAAACTCAGTGAGAATTTTGGTCACATACATACATACACACACACACATACACACACACATACACACACACATACACACACACATACACACACACAGACATTTGTTCAGTTTTCGATTCTGAGTCGATATGTATACATGAAGGTGGGTCTAGGAGCTTTTAATAAAAAGTTCATTTTCAGAGCAGGATTATAGCCTTACCTCAGTGAGGAAGGCAAAACCCATAAGCTCTGTGCTTCAGTTAAGCACTGAGCCGTGCTTAACCGAGGCAGCTGAACGGTGCAAAACCGGGGCAGTGCAAAACCGAGGCGTGCAAAACCGAGGCATGACTGTAACACTTAAAAATGTCGAATAGTAATTTTCGATGCTGATCTTGGTCACGTCTAAAGTTTAAAGGTTATTTTTATAAAACTTGAATGAAACTCGCTAATTAACTTGGGGGACTATCCCGAGTCGAAGAAAATATTTTTCAAAATCTTTTACAAGTGAAAATTGTTTTTTTTTTCTAATTTTTTGTTTTTATACCATGTAAAAAAGTGTCAGAAATCTCATCAGGTTAAAAATAGGACCTTTTACAAAACCTTTTCCTATTTACCTGTAATAAAAAAATAATTTCTGTTTCTCGAAAACCGATTTGGTAGTTTATCTGCAAATAACAACAAGTATGATTTATCCAAACAAAGTATACTATTTTGTCTCATCTTTGAAAAGATAATCCCAATTCTGGTTTCAGCAAGATTGTCTGCTTGTAAACAAATGTTAATTAAGTAAATTCAATAAATTTGATAAATAAAGTCATTAACTTAAAATATCAAACATGAAAAATAGAAATGTTAATAGAAATATGTTTTGAGTCTGAGCGTCTGGCAACACTTTTGCTCTAAAGCGCCAAGATATTCCTTGTGTGTCAATTCATCTAGCGAATTTTCAATAAATTCTAGATTATTGGCGCATAGCCTCTGGCTGCTGTTTTGATTTGTGACCCTGTGTGTAATGAAATTTTTAACTTACCATTTATCACCATGGCTGCATGGAAAACACCTTTCTACTCCGAGCTTTGTTACTCACAAGGCTCGTGTCGTGGCTGCAATCCGGGTTTAATCCACAGAACAATCCAACAGTTTGCAATCTCTCTAAACGGTGCTGGTTCCAGTCGATACTCCTGTTTTTCACACTTTCACTGCATTTTTTATTGATTTAAATTGATACACTGATACACCTTTAAAACTTTTTCTTCAGGTGCAAACTTTAAGAATCGCTTGAAATTATTTCACTTGATGAAAGAAATTCAACTTTTCTCTTCTTTCCTCTTTTTCCAGTATTGCACACACTTCAACTCTCCTTCACGCACCCACAACTCTTCCTTCACCACCCACTTCTGTTGCCAATATCTATTAGCCAGAGTGTTACAAACTGCTTCTATTCTATTCCTTGGCTCTTTCGTTTGCTTCGCTAGCGATCACCCTTTAGCACCCGCTACTCCAAGCTGGTGTTCTTCACCGCGTTCAGCTTTCTTTTCGCGCGCCCGCAACCAACTCTTCCCGAAAGTTGTTGTTGGCTGCTGCTGCTGCTGCTGCAACTCCTCTACAAACTAGACACAGAAAAACAAAAACAACTCTCTCTCTCTCTGCTGATGCTGCAGCGGAAACTGCGCAAAAAAGCACTTGTGCACGACTCCAAGTCTCGAGAAAGACTAACCGGCACGGTATCTCTCGCGCTCAACGTTATAGTACCCTTGGACCGATATCGGCCAATTTTCAGCGACTTGCGTCGGACTGCATTGGGGTGAGCTGAACGGGTGAGCAACCCACCCTGGCTCACTGCATTTCTTCGCGCGAAAGGTGAGCGTGAGGTTCGTCTTCTTCTGCCCAAGTCACCCAGCGCTGACCCAGGTGGTGAATCTCGTTTCAGATTGTACCTCTCTCACCGCGGTTGCATTTGGAGCCGGGTTGCAAGCCGGCGTGAGTCATGTGAACAGAAGAGATGCTGGACGAGGTCTGATCGCAGATTGAGCGAGATTGAGAGAGAGAATTGCATGTACACCGGGTGATGCTATAAAAAATTGATCAAAACATTAGCCGGTTTTATGGCGACCTTGCGCGAGCGGAACGTGCGGCGATTGCATCGCGCATGCAGCGTGTACTGGGTGAGGGAATTGTTGTTGTGAGAGATTAGAAAATATAATGATTGGAAAATTTTACAATATTGATAAAATAATTCTGTAGTTCAAATTTTAATTCTGAACAAATGTCTGTACGTGTGTATGTCGGTAAGTCCGTGCACCGAACAATATGCACTCGATTATCCCGAATTGGCTGGACCGATTTTAACCGTTTTGGTCCCATTCGATCCGCCTTGGAGTCCCACAAGGTCCTAGTTAATATTATGAAGTTTTATAAAGAACTTCATAAGTTATGCTACAAAATGATTTCAAATAAAGTCCAAAAGATTGTAAGAAGGGTAGTTTTTGTAAAAAAAAAAAAAATGATGAACACATTGTCATTGACAAGAGATCTTTCCAAACAGTCCAAAAGATCGAAAATCTGACAACCCGATCAACAGTTATAAGTAGAGCTGGGACTTCGGATATCCGGATAATTTACATTTATTTCTATATTAAATCAAATATCATCTTTTTAATCAAACCAAATCAAAAGAGATATACGAAAATCGTATCAGAACTGAAAATTATTTGAATAAAAAGATTTGATGAACCCAAAAAAGATTTATAAATAAAAATGTAACGGATCGGATCGGATAGTTTTTCGAATAATAGTATTCGGACATAAATCATGTGATACAAAATTTGAGGTCTTTTGAAAACCTGTAAAATTATTTTGTTTCATCTTTATGTCACCCCGCAGTCGTGAGACAAGGCTGGCTTGTATAAGTTAGTTCAGTTTCTAAAAGAATTATTAATGCTGCAAATTATCCGAATATCCGAAGTCCCAGCTCTAGTTATGAGTACTTTAGTGTTTTTAATACACTTTTTTATGTCGGATCTCAGATATTTTGATAAAACTAAGTCTTATTATACTCTTTTTTTAGGCTCTGTAGTGTATTCACTTTATGAATGTAAGGAAAGCACCACCCACCTAAAGGTGGATTAAGCAACGTTTCTGCATTGAAATCACACGGCGTGTTTTCTAGAACAACCTTATCAAGAAAAAATAGTCATCGCCATTTTCAAATGTATCTTATAGGAAATTTTCTCAGCTTTCCAATGCTTCTAAAAGCGAAATGTTTCATTGGGAAATTTCTGAGACATCTCTATTTTAAGTTTTTTGGTTTTAATTTCCTTCATTATTTATTAGAAACTTTATACTAACAGTTCAGAATCCTAATCAATGATGTATTTTATGAGTCATTTACTCATCAAAATGTTTGCACATTTTGATGAGTAAGACAAAAAACAACTTTGTAGAAGGTTGCAACCGGCTAAACATTTTGAAAATTATGTTTTGTCTAAGTTTTTGAATAAATGGGATTTATTCAGAAATTAAAATTAAAAAAAAAATTTAAAAATGTATTTTTTACAAGAATTATTTGACAATTACATATTTTTTGTGTACAAATATCACGTGTCTACTTTGATTTAGCTTGTTCAACCGAAACTTTGGCAGGTTTGTGATTGTTAATGGTATTTTATCTTATTATAATAAATAAATTTGATATTTTCTTAAGCAAACATTAACCAGGAACATAAATACAAACATGATTTGAAATCGAAAATGTACTACTTTTGGCAAAAACGAGATATTAGCGCCAGGTGGTAGAGGATGCTCCAACGCATCTTCTGCAACATGAATTTCACTAAAATAGTGTTTAAATTTGGCTGCCGATGCGAAAAACCAAACGGCTAATATACCACTCTTATGGGATATTGCCTTGAAGAAGATTTGGTGACAAACACCAAAACGCGTTTTGCCTTCCTCACTGAGGTAAGGCTTAATCCTACTCTAAAAATGAACTTTTTATTAAAAGCTCAAAGACCCACCTTCATGTATACATATCGACTCAGAATCGAAAACTGAACAAATGTCTGTGTGTGTGTGTATGTGTGTGTGTATGTGTGTGTGTATGTGTGTGTGTATGTGTGTGTGTATGTGTGTGTATGTATGTATGTGACTAAAATTCTCACTGAGTTTTCTCAGCACTGGCTGAACCGATTTTGATCAAACCAGTTGCAATCGACTTGGTTTAGGGTCCCATACATCGCTATTGAATTGTTTGAAGTTTCGATAACTAGTTCAAAAGTTATGTATAAAAATGTGTTTTCACATATATCCGGATCTCATTTTAATGCATGTAAACGGTGTCCGGATCCATCATCCGACCCATCGTTGGTTAGGTAATTGAAAGACCTATCCAACGAGTCCACAACATTGAAGATCTGGCAACCCTGTCTCGAGTTATGACCACTTAAGTGATATTTATGTACTTTTTTGAAGCCGGATCTCACTTAAATGCATGTAAACGATGTCCGGATCCATCATCCAACCCATCGTTGGTTAGGAAATTGAAAGACCTTTCCAACGAGTCCACAACATTGAAGATCTGGCAACCCTGTCTCGAGTTATGACCACTTAAGTGATATTTATGTACTTTTTTGAAGCCGGATCTCACTTAAATGTATGTAAACGATGTCCGGATCCATCATCCGACCCATCGTTGGTCAGGTAATTGAAAGACCTTTCCAACGAGTCCACAACATTGAAGATCTGGCAACCCTGTCTCGAGTTATGACCACCTTAGAGATATTTATGTACTTTTTTGAAGCCGGCTCTCACTTAAATGTATGTACACGATGTCTGGATCCAACATCCAACCCATCGTTGGTTAGGTAATTGAAAGTCCTTTCCAACGAGTCCACAACATTGAAGGTCTGGCAACCCTTTCTCGAGTTATGACCACTTAAGTGACATTTATGTACTTTTTTGAAGCCGGATCTCATTTATATGTATGTAAACGATGTCCGGATCCATCATCCGACCCATCGTTGGTTAGGTAATTGAAAGACCTTTCCAATGAGTCCACAACATTGAAGATCTGGCAACACTGTCTCGAGTTATGACCACTTAAGTGATATTGATGTACTTTGTTGAAGCCGGATCTCACTTAAATGTATGTAAACGATGTCCGGATCCATCATCCAACCCATAGTTGGTTAGGAAATAAAAAGACCTTTCCAACGAGTCCACAACATTGAAGATCTGGCAACCCTGTCTCGAGTTATGACCACTTAAGTGATATTTATGTACTTTTTTTAAGCCGGATCTCACTTAAATGTATGTAAACGATGTCCGGATCCATCTTCCAACCCATCGTTGGTTAGTTAATTGAAAGACCTTTCCAACGAGTCCACAACATTGAAGATCTGGCAACCCTGTCTTGAGTTATGACCACTTAAGAGATATTTATGTACTTTTTTGAAACCGGATCTCACTTAAATGTATGTAAACGATGTTCGGATCCATCGTCTGACCCATCGTTGATTAGGTTATTAGAAAACCTTTCAAACGAGTCCACAACTTTGAATATCTGGCAACCCTGTCTCGAGTTAAGACCACTTATGTGATATTTATGTACTTTTTTGAAGCCGGATCTCACTTAAATGTATGTAAACGATGTCTGGATCCATCTTCCAACCCATCGTTGGTTAGTTAATTGAAAGACCTTTCCAACGAGTCCACAACATTGAAGATCTGGCAACCCTGTCTTGAGTTATGACCACTTAAGTGATATTTATGTACTTTTTTGAAGCCGGATCTCACTTAAATGTATGTAAACGATGTCCGGATCCATGATCCAACCCATCGTTGGTTAGGTAATTGAAAGACCTTTCCAACGAGTCCACAACATTGAAGATCTGGCAACCCTGTCTCGAGTTATGACCACTTAAGTGATATTTATGTACTTTTTTGAAGCCGGATCTCACTTAAATGTATGTAAACGATGTCCGGATCCATCATCCAACCCATCGTTGGTTAGTTAATTGAAAGACCTTTCCAACGAGTCCACAACATTGAAGATCTGGCAACCCTGTCTTGAGTGTCTGCCTGTGTGGATCAATCGGACCGCGCACTGGACTCACAATCCAAAGGTCGCCGGTTCGAATCCCGGGGCGGACGCAAAAAATTCTAAGTGTAAATATAGGTATTCGGTGCCCTCTCCCCGTGCCCATACCTTCACACTTAGGAGACCCGGGAGGCGGAGTCTTGTCGCAAAAAGAACGATACACGCCTGTGGATCCGTTGACGAAACCGCAAGGTTTAAGAGGGCCACATTATAAGGTGTTACGTCGATTCCGTTTTCTGTCTTGAGTTATGACCACTTAAGAGATATTTATGTACTTTTTTGAAACCGGATCTCACTTAAATGTATGTAAACGATGTTCGGATCCATCGTCTGACCCATCGTTGATTAGGTTATTAGAAGACCTTTCAAACGAGTCCACAACTTTGAATATCTGGCAACCCTGTCTCGAGTTAAGACCACTTATGTGATATTTATGTACTTTTTTGAAGCCGGATCTCACTTAAATGTATGTAAACGATGTCTGGATCCAACATCCGATCCATCGTTGGTTAGGTAATTGAAAGACCTTTCCAACGAGTCCAGTATTTTTCTAGATCTAAAAAAATAGCTGAAATATTTGTCCAAACCACGCATATTACCCATTGTTGGTAATAAGTGAGGAAGGCATCAACCACATAGGTGGATTAAGTTAGTTTTTCTCGGAATACTTGATTTGGCATAATAGCCGAATTTTCAATTATGGGCAGTGTAGCAAACTTCAAAAGCCATATTTTCATGAGTATAAAATAAAGATAAAATTTTATAAAATGTTTCTGTAAAAAATGCACTTGAAAGTAGCAATAAAATTCGAGTCTTCCAATTCAGAATTCTGAAAACACCGTCACAAACATTTATTGTTGTTTGAACAAAAATGAAATAGTATTTTAACAAAAAAATCTAACAGAAACTTTCTTTCCAAACTATTTGAACAAAAATCAAGACATATATATTTTTTTAGGATGAGATTGAAGATGAGAGTCTTATAAACTTCTAAAATATTGCTAATTCCTTGATCATTTAATACAAAAAAACTGAAACAATCATTTCATACTAATGAAAAGTATTTCTCCTAAAGCTAGCAACAGTAATTTGCAGTATAATTTCGAGTATAAAACATGTTTTGTATCCATGCAACTAGTTAGTGTTTGATTAAGGAAATATGATATTTATTCATAAAAATCTTGTAATACCCTATCAATCTCAAACCTGTAGAAATTTCGGTTGTATCAGCTAATTCCAAGCTGAATCAGAGCAGACCGGTGTTATTTGTACACAACAATTATGTAATAATCTATTTGTTCTTGTAAAAAAAATATTTCAATACGGTTTTATTATTTTATTATTTGAATAAATCCCATATATTGAAAAATTCGGTTGAAACTTAATTTTCAAAATGTTTAGCGGTTTGCAACCTTGTACAAAGTTGTTTCTTGTCTTATTTTGCACATTTTGGTCAGTATAATACACATGAAACACATCATTTGACAAATTTCCTGGACTGTTATTTAAAAGTTTCCAATAAATGATCAAGGATTTTAAAAGAAAAAACTTAAAATAGAGATATCTCAGAAATTTCCCGATGAAACATTTCGCTCTTAGAAGCATTAGAAAGCTGAGAATTTTTTTTTCCTCAAGGTTGCCCAGAACACACGCCGTGTAATCATATTTAGCATGTTTAGACTCGTTTAAAAATGCTTTGATTTTTTATGAAATTCCGAATTTGAATTTTTATGAAAGTTGTATCGTTTGTATGTTAGGTTCAGCAAATTAATTTTGAATATAATTTTTGCTTTTCTATTAAAATTAACATTAAATTATTGTGTATTCAAGAGAAAGAAATGAAAATAACAGGAAAATATCTGAGTTTTGCTGAAAAATGTTTAATTGTTTAATCCATCACTCAAGGCTTTGTAAACAAAAAAAAACATTTCTAAAAATGGTTCAATCTTTCTCAAATATCTTGAAGATATTTTAAAATCAAACCTAAATTGTACAATTTAACCCAAGCAACACACTTTGTCAGATAAACGTATTTCTTAACTGGTTGTATAACCGAACGGTCTTGTTACCACAACTTATTCTACAACTCCTGTGCATTGGAAAAAGCGCACTTTTTTCTGTTGTATAACTTGCCAGAATAAGATGCAAGTTATCAGAGTAAGTTGTACAAATGTATTTGACAACACTGTGCTAGCAACAAGAGATTCAACGAAAAAAGGGGGCGTGGTTAACGGCTGTGCTGTCAAATCAAAGCGCACACTGAAAAGGAAAGATAGTTTGAAAACAGTTGTCTAACCGTTACCCAACTTACATGTAAACAAACAGTTCTTATTAGAATTTCAATCAACGACGAAGCCAATATGAATAGTATCTCTGACTATTTTAGTACGCTTGTATCTGCCCGATTTATTTAGAAAAAAAAATGAAATTGTATGAAAAAATAAAAAAAATGATCCTTTCGCGCTCTCTAACTGTGATCCTCTTCATGGCAAACATTTAGATTTTCCTTTTTTGGTGAACTTCGTCTTTCCCAAGATTCGATCCGATGACTTCGACGATTTGTTGTTATCTCCACGGCAGGTCCAGGCGCGCTTCCACATCTCTCCACGAGGCTTCATAGTAAACAAGCTGGCGTAAACGTCAATAAGAAGGCTGCTGTCAGCTTTGTTATACAGCAGTGAGCTATACAACTTAACTCCAGAAAAGGCTGTCATTGGAAATAAAGTCATATAAGTTTGTTTCAAGTCAGTTTTTCTAACTCCATTATGTAACTTTGTTATAACAAACCGTTTCAACTGTCATTTCGATTACCGTACCACGAAGTAACAGTGAAAATTGGTGTGCTTTTAATTTGTTGTTTTCTCTACCATGAACTCCGTAAGCTGATATTTTTTGTAGCTTTTACCGGCGATATTTTTGTAAATAATCGGTCAACAATTAAAATTATTGCAATCTTTGATAAATAAACATTATAGAAACTCTAAATACCTCACGTACAAATTTACACCATCTAACAACACGCAATGTCAAGTTGAATATGTTTGTTGAATATCAGTTATATAACGTATTCTCCGAAAACATTTGTGTAACAAAGCGAGAAAACCTAAGGTTATTTATAGAATGGTTGGCCACGCCCATTTTTCAGAAGATGCCGTCACATGACAATGTTAGATAAGCAGTGAAACAAACAGTGCAATATTATTCTTATTCAACAAACTGTTTTCGAGGAAAACAATGCAGACGAGGGAACAGCATCTTGGCATATCAGCATTTTGACGTTTAATTACAGCTCATAAAAGCGTTTTCGACTGAAATCAAGTGATAAATACCTCAAACGGAAGTGAGCAAGCAAGTTTCTATCGAAGGTGTTCCAAAATAAGTTGTTTAAACAGTGTTAATCAGCAAATTGGATGGAGCTAAGAGCGAGTTCTAAACCTCCCAAATAGGTGAGAATTTTTCCTATGTTGTGTTTTAAAGTTGGAAAAGAGTGAAGTTGACTGTTTTTTAACACTTTTGTGGCACAAAACACGATAGTTAAATAAGTCAGTTATACAAGCAGTGAAACAAACTGTTATTTAAGTTATTTTCAGATTTTTTCTCGTATGTTTATCAAAAACAATTGTCTAACTATTATTCAACAGTCGACAAGTTAAGAGTGCTACTTGGGCGATCATACTTTTCGTACTAGTGAGGAAACTCTTGGACTCGAGTCGAGTCACTCGACCTCATACTTCTGGATACTAAATAAGGTTATTTGAGCCATTGCAAAAATGATTGATTATTTCAACATCCATAAGATTTTAAGAACTAATTTTTGTTAACATCTTATTAATACCAGATTAATTAGGTTCAAACTTTATAACCAAATTAATTAAATTTTGTACAGATAGCATTTATCTGACAAACAAAATCAGGATATACTAATTATACGTTTTTCTCAAGCTGTCTTCATTGAAATAATCTCAATCTTATTTAAGACATAACTTGCAGCAAACTGACCTCCTCAGTAACGGCACAATGCCATAAAACTTCATTTCAAACAATATTTCAGGCCCGAAATTTGAGCATTCTGTTTGCAGATTCCATTGCCTGTCCACGAATATGCTTCTCACCATTTGCGGTTTCCCCACCAGACTTGTTGCAATTGGCATTCTCGATGTATGCATTTCTTCAAACCGCACTCAAAGCCCGAAAAGAACGATTGGGGCAAGGGTCGGGCGGGGCACAGAAAAAGCCCAAAAGAAGAAAGGCCCCTTTTCCACGGGCAATAAAACCATCATCAACTTCTCTGCACTTGATGGTTTTATTACTCCCAAACGGCCCCTCGCCAGACAGAACCGACTTTTGGCTTCACTTTTTTGGGGTTTCTAACTTTTTGTTCTGATGTTGGTGGCTGAGGGACTTTTTTGCCCGCCCAGCATTGAGTGAAGTTCAATTGTAGGATAGTTCTTATTTGCAAATTAAAAAAATGTCATTTATATATTTTATTTTGTTTTGGTGTTAAAATTCCTGGAAAATTTATTTTTATATTTATTTAATAAGAACAGAAAAAATGAATAAAACAAAACAAGAAATTTTGCAGCAATATAAAACATACGTGTAACGAAACAATAAAAAACAGTTCGATATTCTGGAACCACCCCATCCAAACCTGGGAACGACGATCAACATGTGCATCACGTATCAGCCGAAACTTTTCGGCGAAATAAAGGTTTGCATCATTCCCTGCAACCTGCCATTGCCCTTCCTTCCGCACCCTTTCCAAGTTCATGGAAGAGCCCCGGTAAGATATCTATGTTTGGAGTCAGGGCCGGGCTCTTTCCGCCTGGCGATGATGATGGTGTGGTGTTCCAAGCATAAAAGGTGCGAAGAAGCATGATGTATACGAAAAAAAGAGCAACCTGATACCCGATGGCCAAACATTAAAAGGAAACACAAGAAGAAGAAGAGAAAGATGGAAGAAAAACATGAAAAATGAAGAATCCAAACAACAACAACAGCACACGATCACGCCCGATGATGCAAAAGTTCCTCACCAACACACACACACCCGTGGCTACAAAGCACCCCAGCTAATGTTTGTTTGCTGCAAACATAAAACCCAGAACCAATTTTCAGCGCATAGACTCGAGACGAACCGGCAAATAAGTATTATGCTGCTCGGGCTTTTCTTCTATAGCTGTTCTTCCGTTTTTTTGTTTTTTATGCTTTGTTCCGACGTTTTCTTCCTTTGTACTACTCTCTAGATGTTCTTTCATTCCAAAGCCAGCATAAAAATGCTTGCACATTAGAGCTTAGAACGGCAATAAAAATCATACGCACGAACCCTCTGCAATGTTGGACGGGACGGAGACATTAGCTGCGTTTAATGCCTTACAGGTTCAAGTTCAAGAGTTTCGTTGAAAATGTTAATCAAATGTTAACGTAACCTCATCTTATTTATAAAATTGTAACGATTTTTTTCTTATCATTATTCATATTATTATTCTTAATTTAAGTCATAACGATGTAGTTTTTTTGAAATATTAAACACAATCCATCAATTTCCGTGAATTATTGCCAAATGTCATTCAAATCCTATTTTTTAAAGAGTCTTATCTTAAATTAATGAAAATCAACAAACATCATTTGCACTTTCTTATACCTATATGTAAATACTAAGTACCGTAAATCGGGGTGACGTTGCTACACGGAAAAAAATCAATTCCTCATATCGTGAATTGTGTTCATGAATGTGAGAATCTCGAAGGAAATTATTCACGTTCATAGTGCAAATGCACCATACTCATGATTAAATTCTTTCGTGTTTCTAGCATTCATGAACACAACTCACGATTGCGGGAATTGATTTTTTTCTGTGTAGGATTTCAATTTATTTTTGGAATATTTTCCAACTTGTAAGGTTATTGAGAATCAGATTTAAAGAGTTGGAATTTTGTTTTCACTTCTAATATTCCTTCACATAGATTGCTGCTGCAGTTATCAAGAAAAGAAATCAATGTTTTTATTCAGTGACCTGAGCTTCAATACTTTTCAACAAAAGTCATATTAATTTTACCTCCAGCGCCACCAGGTTAACCCTTCGTAGCGGCTGCCCGTAAAACAGTGGCTCGGAATAATGTTTGAAAAGTCAGAATTTTGCCTTAATTTCTTCAAAACTAGGTTTGCTTACTAAATTAATATAAAAAGGCGAAAGGGCCATAGAGCAATTCAAGCCCAAAATATTAATTTTTAGGTACTTTTTTATCGACCCTCTCCGATTTCAATAAAACTTTGTAGACATGTTATTCTACGTTTAGTAAGTCATATTCAGCAATTCCATTTGAAAAGAGCCTAAACCGAAAAAAAAGTTCTCCGATCGGGCTCAAATTTTTTTCTGGGGATTCCTTGGCCAAAATAATTAGACCCGTATTTTTTGTTTGGCCATTAGGGTGGCCTACATCGTGCTAAGGTGGTTCGAAAAATGGCAATTATCGTCATTTTTCGCAAAAACCACTTTTTTCAAAAAATCATATCTCCGCGTCATTTCATCCGATTTCAGCTGTCTTAGACGCATTAGAAAGGTGATTAGTTTTGCTATTTGAGAAAAATAGTAAGAAGTTTCAAAAATCTAGCTTAACATTTGAAAAAAGTCGTATGAAATCTTAAAATGGCGTTTTGACCGTGTCTGGACCAAAGAGCCTATGTCTGAAAATATTTTTATCGGATTCCTCGGAAAATTTCACATAACATTTGAAAAAATGGCGATGTTGAACCGTACGTTTTCGAGATATTATTTTTTGAAAATAAAAACTGAGTTTTTCGACGCGCCACCCGCAAAAACGGGCAAATGACGAAATCGACAAAAAAACATTTTTTTCACTAAAACTGCGATAACTTAAAAATTTCAGCGATGACCTATACATGTTAGGGTACCAAAATTTTCGTAATTAAAATACGCAACTCAAAACACTTTGGTCCAGACACGGTCAAAACGCCATTTGAAGTTTTCATACGACTTTTTCAAATGTTAAGCTAGATTTTTGAAACTTCTTACTATTTTTCTCAAATACGTCTAAGACAGCTGAAATCGGATGAAATGACGCGGAGATATGATTTTATGAAAAAAAGTGGTTTTTGCGAAAAATGACGAAAATTGCCCTTTTTTTTGAACCACCCTAGCACGATGTAGGTCACCCTAATGGCCAAACAAAAATACGGGTCTAATTATTTTGGCTAAGGAACCCCCAGAAAAATTTGGAGCCCGATCGGAGAACTTTTTTTCGGTTTAGGTTATTTTCAAATAGAATTGCTGTATTTATGTATATGGAGCCAGTTTCACTCGATAATGACATTTGAGAAGGGCGTAAGTGTTTAAAATATTTTTGTATTTCGTAATTTAAATATTGCTGTATCTCGAAGCCGTTTCATCGTATCAAAAAAAGTGGTCAAAGACAAACTTGTTGAAAATTTGACGGGCTTTTCGAAAAAAAACACCGAAAGAAAAAAAAACACTCCACTTTTATGAGATTTTTTGATTTAAGTTTTAAAAGTTAAATTTAAAGGTGAGCTTACGATTTTTTTCGTTCAAATTTTTTGTAAAAATAGTTACAAAAACACTCACGAAAAATGCAGGATGGAGCAACTCTCCTAAAAAAATAAAAAAAATAATTTAATGGAAACGTTTTTTTTTAAGTGCTCTAAACGTCAAAATTTTCAAAAACCGAATGCGGGAATCTATTTTTCAGACAATTTTACATAAAAATCTTTATATTGACCACTGTCCTAAGTCCAACGCTTGTGAAGCTACAGCTGTTTTAAAAATAAAAATGTTGAAAAAATATAATTTTTGATGGTTTTCGGCAATTTCTTTATGACGGACTTGATTCAGTCTCGTAAATAATTTTAGCGGAAAACTCGTCCAATTTCCCATGAGATTGTCTTTGACCACATTTCAATTTGAAGTATGGGCTCACAGATAAAAGCTAATTGCATTACTCATAACTGAATACAGAATATTTTTTTCAGTGTAGTTCAGTGGATGGTAGTAACCCACGGCGTGTTTTCTAGAACAACCTTATCAGGAAAAAATAGTCATCGCTACTTTCAAATGTGTCTTATAGGAAATTTTCTCAGCTTTCCAATGATTCTAAGAGCGAAATGTTTCATCGGGAAATTCCTGAGATATCTCTATTTTATTGTTTTTGGTTTTAAATTCCTTTATTATTTATTGGAAACTTTTAAATAACAGTCCAGGAAACTTGTCAAATGATGTGTTTCAAGTGTCTTTTACTCTTCAAAATGTGCAGAATAAGACAAAAAAAAAACTTTGTAGAAGGTTGCAAATCGCTAAACATTTTGCAAATCATGTTTTGTCTAAGTTTTTGAATATATGGGATTTATTCAGAAATTAAAATCATAAAACAGTGTAAAAATATATTTTGTACAAGAATTATATGATAATTACATATTTTTTGTGTACAAATAACACGTGTCTACTCTGATTTAGCTTGTTCAACCGAAACTATGGCAGGTTTGTGATTTTTAATGGTATTATTGAATTTTAATGAATAAATTTGATATATTCTTAAGCAAACATTAACCTGGAACATAAATACAAATATGATTTGAAATCGAAAATATACTACATATTACTGTAGCAAGCTTCAAAAGTCATATTTTCATCAGTATTAAATAAAAATTAAATTTTATAAAATGTTTTCTGTTGAAAATGCACTTAAAAGTAGCACTTCAACTCGAGTCTTCCAATTCAGAATGCTGAAAACACCGTCACAAACATTTTTTTTGTTTGAACAAAAATTAAATAATATTTTAACAAAAAAAAAAACAAACAGAAACTTTCTTATCAAACTATTTGAAAAAAAAATCAAGTAATATATATATATTTTTTATAGATGAGATTGAAGATGAGAGTCTTATAAACTTCTAAAATATTGCTAATCATTTAATAATTTAATACAAAAAAACTAAAAAAATCATTTCATACTAATGAAAAGTATTTCTCCTAAAGCTTGCAACAGTAATTTGCAGTTTAATTTCTAGTATTAAACATGTTTTGTATCCATGCAACTGTTTAGTGTTTGATTAAGGAAATATTATATTTATTCATAAAAATCTTGTAATACCCTATCAATCTCAAACCTGTAGAAATTTCGGTTGTATCAGCTAATTCTAAGCTGAATCAGAGCAGAACGGTGTTATTTGTACACAACAATTATGTAGTAATCTATTTGTTCTTGAAAAAATAAGATTTCAATACGGTTTTATTATTTTATTATTTGAATAAATCCCACATATTCAAAAATTCGGTTAAAACTTAATTTTCAAAATATTTAGCGGTTTGTAACCTTCTACAAAGTTGTTTCTTGTCTTATTTTGCACATTTTGGTAAGTAAAATACACATGAAACACATCATTTGACAAGTTTCCTGGACTGTTATTTAAAAATTTCCAATAAATGATCAGAGATTTTAAAAGAAAAACTTAAAATATAGATATCTCAGAAATTTCCCGATGAAACATTTCGCTCTTAGAAGCATTGGAAAGCTGAGAAAATTTCCTATAAGACACTTTTGAAAGTAGTGATGACTATTTTTTCTCCTTAAGGTTGCCCAGAAAACACGCCGTGAACCTGGATAGTTAATTAGCTTAAATCGTAAAAAAACGAGTTATTTCGGAAAGTGTTCAATGACAATCTTATGGAAAATTGGACGAGTTTTCCGGAAAAATATTTTCGAGACAGAATAATCATGTCTGTCCTACAGAAATTAACAAAAAACATCAAAAAACTTATTTATTCTACATTTGTATTTTTAAAACCGTTGTAACTTCACAAGGATTGGACTTAGGACAGTGGTCACCAACTTGGTTTTCCGTACTTTTCACTCTTCTTCTATGACGCCAGTCACCTATTCACCTATAGTTTTCATAACTTTCTTCTTATTAGTAATTTTTCAATCACCGATCAAACCGTAAAACCAAATAATAATTAAATATTAGCGGTAAGAAACAATTGGGTAAATTAACAATCAGTCCCAATACCTTACATTTCTCAACTCTATTATCATCAATGATGATAACGATTGAATACTTTTTTAAGGTTAAAATATTTACTTTCCTCTTATAAAAGTTTATTCTGCATGTTAGCAATCCTTTTTCATTAGGCTGATTCTCTCTTTCTTCCAAAGTCACGGCCGACGGCCGAAAACATAACCTCAAGCAACAGAAATTTGGGTGTTTGAGAAAAGAAGGAAAACTCCTTTTCAGAACCTAAAATGTGTTGTGTGCATCATAATTATTTTGATTGCTGTTATGATGTGGCGGCGTGACTGAACGTCTTCCTTGAAAGGGTGCCCAAGTTCAAAACCAAACGGATAATGATAATGCTTAGAATGAGTTGGAGGGACCAAATTTTTGGGCTTAAAAGAAATTAGTGTGTCTTGCTTGTTAAATTCTCATTATCGTTCAGGGAGAATTGTGAATAAATTAAAAGGCAGAATTTTAGAAAATTATGTTACAAGAATTTGTAAGATGATCTTATTCAATTTACAAAAATAATATTTGATAACTTTAGACTATTTTCTAAAGTATTCGTATACATTACATGGGTAATTCTGCGCCAACTCACACAGCAGTTGCCCCGACTCCTCTTCGATTTGCGTGAAACTTTGTCCTAAGGAGTAACTTTTGTCCCTGATCACGAATCCGAGGTCCATTTTTTGATATCTCGTGACGGAGGGGCGGTACGACCCCACCCATTTTTGAACATGCGAAAATAAAGGTGTTTTCAATTATTTGCAGCCAGAAACGGTGATGAGATAGAAATTTGGTGTCGAAGGGACTTTTATGTAAAATTAGACGCCCGATTTAATGGCGTACTCAGAATTCCGAAAAAACTTATTTTTCATCGAAAAAAAAAACACTAAAAAAGTTTTAAAAATTCTCTTATTTTCCGTTACTTGACTGTGTAACTATGTTCTACAAAAGTGTAGAGCAGACAATTACAAAAAATTTGATATATAGACATAAGGGGTTTGTTTATAACATCACGAGTTATCGCGATTTTACGAAAAAAAGTTTTGAAAAAGTTGGTCGTCATCGATCCTGGCCGTTCATGGTCACCCGCGACAGACACGGACGACGAAACAAAGAGAAACGCAAAAAGTAACTTTTTCAAAACTTTTTTTCGTAAAAACGCGATAACTCGTGATGTTATAAACGAACCCCTTATGTCTATATATCAAAATTTTTGTAATTGTCTGCTCTACATTTTTGTAGAACATTGTTACACTCTAAAAAATAACCCTGCAAAGTTAGAAAAAATACGAAATTTTCAAATTTTTAAATGACCCTTCTGGGTCAATGTGGATTCGAAAAGAACATTAAATTTCCCATAAAATGACATGTTCCAAAAAAATGTACAGTCGAGTAACGGAAAATGGAAGAATTTAAAAAAAATAGTGTTTTTTTCGATGAAAAATACGTTTTTTTTGGAATTCTGAGTGCGCCATCAAATTGGGCGTCTAATTTTACATAAAAGTCCCTTTGACACCAAATTTCTATCTCATCACCGTTTCTGGCTGCAAATTATTGAAAAACACCTCTTTTTTCGCATGCTCAAAAATGGAAGGGGTCGTACCGCCCCTCCGTCACGAGATATCAAAAAACGGACCTCGGATTCGTGATCAAGGACAAAAGTTACCTCTTAGGACAAAGTTTCACGCAAATCGAAAAGGGGTCGGGGCAACTTTTCCTGATTTCGTGTGAGTTGGTAGAGAATTACCCACATGATTTTCTCTGAAAATCTAGCATTGTTGATCTCAGCGGGTAATTATCAGTATAACGCCACACTCTCGGTACTTAATCCCCGCGCTGCACAGGATGCATTTCCTCGGCCTGCAGCACTGACGTTCTGACGTAATTGCCCCATCGTTAGCAGCAAGCAACTTGTTCTATCTTCCTCCCCTCGGGGTGATTATCAATTATTTTATTATGATTGTTTGCATTAGACGGAGAGATATGTCGAGTGGGGTATTTAAAAAAAAAGTGTGCAGAAGGGAGGAGCTGCAAAAAATACCCGGAAAAGATCCAACTGCTGGCAATTGTTGGGAGGAGGTGTGATGAAAAACAGACAGAAACAGGTGGAAAAATCACTGCGGCTGTCGAATGGTGATGATGATGACGATGGAATGATGGTGGTGGAAGCTTCCCGAAATGAATTGTTAGCTGACATGATGCAGCTCTGGGGGATGGAATGCCATCAAGGCACGGGTTGGAGATGCACCAATTGAAATTTAAATTTTACTCCGGAATCAAATTTTTGCATTTGTAACAAGGAATTTTGAAATAGGTGAAGGATTTCAAAACTTCGACATTCAACGAACATGATACTTGAAAATCCAGCTCTTACTGATTTGTTCTTTTCCGATTTACTTAAATTACTTACTGTTTTAGCACCATAACATTTTCTAAAGCTGTTTTAAAACCAGTTTTTTATTGCTCATTTTACAAAAATAAACGATTTTTTTTAAACTGTGCAGATCTGTAATCCCATGATGAAATGTTGTGGAAAGGGGTTAAACACTATCATCAATTCAAGGTATGGGCACCTGTTAGAATGTGGCAAAACAAATTCTGACGAATAATTACAGCTATACAGCTACATTGCGCGATTATTGTGTTTGTGGATTAAACACCACGTGAATAGCTTTTTCTATTAAATGGTGGGGAGAGCTGTAGAGTGTTGAAACAGGAGAAAGAATAAAAATGTTGATGATGATGGTGGCAGTAGCCATCTCCACACAACTTGAAGCTCATCGCTAAAAGAGCTTTTAATTTCGCGGCCAGCTAGCTATCACCACCAACATCAGGGATTCCAGCAGCGATTATGTGTTATTACGAAACATAACATCTGCTATCCCATCTTGGCAGCAACATCAAATTATGAAATTCACACCGAAAGCTAACCTTTCTAAAAGGCCATCATTTGTTTGGGCTTCTAATCTGCGAACCCCTTCTTAAATGCCATTCTTTCACCAGATTTGCCAGTTTGACCAAGTCGCAAGCCAAATATATGATGGTCATCTTCATGTTTTTTGTTTGTTGAAATGATAAATCGTTTGAAATAGTTCAAAACTGAAAGTAGCTGAACTCATCTCCCAAAACCGGTTGGCTCAAAACAAAACAACAACAAAAAATGATGGCATTTTCGATGTTTGCGAATTTAACGTTCATCCGCTGATGTGACATTTTATCTAATGCACTAATTAGCATAAGTTTCACCAGGCCTGGTTTTTCTTTTTTATTTGGATATGGCAGATTTTGAACTTTCCGAACTAGGTGGCAGACCTCGTCTTGTGGGACATGTTTTGGACGTGGCTTGTGCGAGTTTATTTTTATAACTTTTTTATGGTTTTGAGTTCAATAAAGAACAAAAGAGCTATGGAAAACGGAAACAGGATAAACGATTTCCTTTACCAGTTTGGTGCATATTTTATATGTCAGTGCACGATTCAGGTCTTGAAAAAATCGTTAAAGAATCACGGAAAAAGAAAAAAAAAACATTCCATTTTGAAATATTTGATTAAATATTAGTCAACAATTAACTCATCCTTTGCTCATCCAAAACACAAACGTGATGTGCTATCAAGGTGTTTGTTAACGATGTTCTTGACAAGCTCCGTCGAAGTTCTGAATCAAAATGTATTCAAAACGAGTGACCTCATCATTGGAACATCGTTGACGGATGTCCAAAGCTGGAGGGTCTTCTCAGAAGGTAAAGTGAGGATAGTGTGAAGTGCACTGTGGCTCGTTGATTCCTCCCAACTTTGAACAACAGGGCAAAAAAGTGATGACAAGTTCTTGATGAGCCGTTTAGGCCGACTCAGGAGGTTATATTTAGCTGCAACCCGCATCCATCTGGGCATGACGCTGGAAGAATTGATATGATGCAAATCCTCTTCTAACTCTTCTTAATGCAAACACGACGATGACGGTTGAAGGACCACACGTGACAGCTTCAAAGTGCAGTACCGTAATCTGGGGTGAATCGGGACTACAGCCTGAATAGGGACAGCAGGTTTTAGAGCACTTACAGCTTTTAAATTTGTACACATTTTGTTGGCCTGAGTCTGTTCTAACCGAAACCAACCAGAAAAATCAAAATATTGTGCTCCAACATTGTTAAAACTGCTGTCCCAACTCGCCCCATGTGTCCCGATTGACCCCAGTTTACGGTAGCCTTGTCTTGTGAAGGATGATGTTTAGCGTGATGGTGCAGTTTTTGTTTGGGACTGCAAATTTTGTGCTTAAATATATTAACCCGGAAAGTCATTATTTTAATATTTGACATGATACGCTTGAAAGACTAATAAGCTAATCTTAAAGTGTTTGACAAGCTATTAAAATCTTCATCGTTCTTTATCTTAAAAAAAAATAAAACAAACATCAACCTCAATTCAAATATTTGACACACTTTTTCATCAAAACAATGTTTCAGCAGTGTAGCATAAAAATCTGAGATTGCTGGCATATTTATCCACAAAACATGGCCCCAAATGATTGCTGTCTGTTTGCTTGGTTCCTCCCCATAATCACATGGGCGTGCAAGAGTAACGGAATTCCACTTCTTAACATTGGTTTCGAATAATTACCCGCTCAACTCTGAATGATTGTTTCGCGTGTCTGTTGGAGAAGTGACGCATTTTTTTCTTCTGTTTTAAATCAGGTCTTTGGGTTCTTTCTTCCTTACATGACATCATTCTTGAAATTCATTTAGTGGATTTTATCTCAACTCTTGTCATGTTTTGCTACCTCCAATTAAAAAAACCTGCCGTTTTTCATGTCCTTTATGAGATTTAACATGACCACAAAAAAAAAACAAAGAAAAATTAAGAACAAAACCCCGCCAACAAAACCTTCGGGGTAAAATAAACAAAAAACAAAAACAAAAACCAAAAAACAAAAAAAAGACAAAAAAAAACAACAAAACGAAACGAAACAACACTCACCGTTTCAAACTGCAAATTATTGAAAAATAACTCTTTTTTCGCATGTTCAAAAATGTTGGGTTCGTACCGCCCCTCCATCACGACATATCAAAAATCGGACCAAGGATTCGTGATCAGGGACAAAAGTTACCCTTAAGGACAAAGTTTCACGCAAATCGAAGAGTTGTCGGGGCAATTTTTCCCGATTTTGTGTGAGTTTGTAAAGAATTACTCAAAAACAAAAAAAAAAAACAAAAAAACATTAAAAAACTTTTATATTAAATAACATTGAATGGCAGATTTTAACCCCATTGTTTTTTCTACTTAACAGTTCGTTGCCGTCGTGCTAACATGCCGCACATGCATTTTGGTCCAAATTGAGTTCAGAACGCCATTTTGCAACATACAATTCCTCACGTTTTGATATTCACAGAGCTCTAAAATTCGATTTTAATCCTAAGATACTAAACAAAACCCAAAAATGGGTTTTTTTTTTTTTGAAAAGGTCCCGTTGTCTTTCATATGTTTATAGGTCCTATTAAAAAAAAACTCTAGCAATCTTGTCGTGCTATTTTGACACAGCCTGAATTTTAAATTTCAATTCGGTTTTATTTGTGAATAATCAAGTTACAATGAGTTCATTTAGGTACATAACAGAGTTTTGGTGTTCCTTTCAGCTGTGTTTTACATCATAATTCATTCGAAAAATTATTACTTTTAACTATGGAGTAGACAGGAGTAAGAAAAAGTTTTCAAAAAACTTACAGAAAGTGCAATGGGAAAAGGATAGAAAAAGAGAAAGCTTAAAACTAGATCACAGACAAAAAATAATCAATTATAGATGTGCTTGATCATCAGCTCCCCGAGGGCCAGAAATTGCTCTGTCTTGTTACGGCAGCTCCGAAACCGCGTCATCATCTCCCCCGCGAGAGCAAAGAACTCCGGCAGGGTGAAGAGATCTTCCCCGGTGACTCCTTGCTGGGCCGCATCGCCGCTACCGGCAGCGACCACGCTGGCAAACGACCGCCCCCATCCAGGAGGGATCGCTGGGTTGTCCGCTGGAACCGTACGCTGCCCAACTGCAGGAACGGCTGCGCTCGTACTTCGCTGAGGAGAGTGGGACGCTGCTGCTTTCTTCTTCCTCTTTTCCTGCTCCTCGAGGTAAGACAGCGCGCGACGCATCCGCGATAATTGCCGGTACGGTTGCCGTCACAGTTCGCGCACTTTACGCGTGGCTTGGTTTGTTCTGCGTTTTCCCCCAAGTCCGCCTTTCGTGGCAGTGCGCACGCCTCCGAGAGGTGTGACTCACCGCACTTCACGCAGCGGGGCCGGAGGTTGCAGTTCCGCGAGCCGTGGCCGAATTTCTGGCAACGGTGGCATTGCGCTACGTCCGTCGGGTTCTTGGTGTAAAACCGCCAGTTTACCCAAAAACCGTCCAACGTCTTAGTCCGCCGCAGATCTTGGATCTTGACGGTGCCGCGGTCGAAGTACAACAGGTACAGGGTGTGTGTACCTGTGACTGTTGTCTTTCGCGAGAACACTTTTATCTCCCGTGGTTTTATTCCGGCGTTCGAGAGGTGTCGCTTCAGGTTGGCGATCGGACGGTCTTGGTAACCCTGCAAGACGACCTTAACAGGGGGCTTCTCTGGGTCGTATGTGTAGAAGTTGAAGTTGCTGCGCTTCAGTTCTTCAAGCACCAGGTCGAAATCTTTTCTGTTCAGTGTGATCACTTGCACTGCCGACTTACCGATTTTCAGACAATATCCGAGGCCTTCCAGCAACTCGTCAACATCGTCCGCCAACGTGTCCAAAACAAAAATTGGAGGTGGTCTTCGTTCCGTTGGAGAATTGTTCTTTTTTGACGTCGGCACTTTTTTCCGTGCACGACCATCATCGTCGTCGTCGTCGTCGGTAGTGCTGCTACCGTCGGTGTTGTTGTTGTTGTTTTCTTCGTCGTCGCTCAGCATCTGGAATTCGTTCCTGATGGGGATGTTGGCGGATGTTGATGTGCCACTGGTCGTGGCACCGGAGGTACCCGAACGGGTTCGCACTGGTGATCTCGGAACATACCCGGGATGTAGTAACTTTTTATCGATTCCATCTGCGCTCACGCTCCCCTGCGCGATGGCGGCCGACACGGCGTTGGTTTGTTTACCTTTTTGCACACGGCCGGTAGACGAAATTTGCGGGTTTTTCGAGGCCGCACTCGCACTGCCACGGCCACGGCCGGCCTTTGGCATGCTGCAGGAGTAAACTCGCGGCTAATCACGGTAAACTACGGCGAAAAAAATCGAAAAAACGTTGGAGCACTGAACACTTGACTGCTGCTTGCTCTCGTGCGTACCCACAGCCTGAATTGAATTGATATAAATGCACCAACTGACCAAAGAATGGTCAGCCTATCAAAACGTGTTTTTCATTGTTTACATTGCGTGCTCTCGGTTTTGTTTATTCAAGGTCAAACATTAGGAGCGAGTTTTTCACCGATGTGAAACAGGTCGTATCGAGGTGCTCCGATTTGGATGAAACTTTCAGCATTTGTTTGTCTATACATGAGATGAACTCATGCCAAATATGAGCCCTCTACGACAAAGGGAAGTGGGGTAAAACGGGCATTGAAGTTTGAGGTCCAAAAAACATGAAAAATCTTAAAATTGCTCGCATTTCCGTAAAACTTCATCAATTCCAACTCTCTTAGATGCATTTGAAAGGTCTTTTGAAGCCCTTCAAAATGTGCTTTAGACATCCAGGATTGGTTTGACTTTTTCTCATAGCTTTTGCAAATTAATGTTTAAAATGGATTTTTTTAAAACCTTAATATCTTTTTGCAACAGCCTCCAACACCCATACTCCCATAGGTCAAAAGATAGGTAATTTCATGGACTATAAGCTTACGGTATTAACTTTTTGGCCAATCGCAGTTTTTCTCATATTTTTACGATTTTTCTAGAGCAAACATTTTACAACGTTAGTTTTTGCCCTGTAAGCCAAGAAGACGGCACTTTTTGGTCTCAATTTTGACATATTCGGAATCCTCAGAAAATTTTACATTTGATTGAGGTGTTGGAATTAAGAATTTGATAGGAAAAAATGCCATTTAGAATTAATTAAAATATTATTTAGAATTTTGTCGGATTAGGGGTAAAACAAGTTTTCGCCTACTTGATACAGCATTTGACGTATTGATCATAGGGTAAAGAAGATCTATTTCTTTTTTCAAAAATGTTTTATTAAATTATTTTTTAAATCAAAATTACATTTCCAATACTCCTAACTTAAGTGAAATTGACCGAGGATTCCGAATATGACAAAATTGAGACCAAAAAAGCCGTCTTCTTGGCCTACAGGGCAAAAACTAACGTTGTAAAATGTTTGTTCTAGAAAAATCGTAAAACTATGAGAAAAACTGCGATTGGCCAAAAAGTTAATACCGTAAGCTTATAGTCCATGAAATTACCTATCTTTTGACCTATAGGAGTATGGGTGTTGGAGGCTGTTGCAAAAAGATATTAAGGTTTTAAAAAAATCCATTTTAAACAGTAATTTGCAAAAGCTATGAGAAAAAGTCAAACCAATCCTGGATGTCTACAGCGCATTTTGAAGGGCTTCAAAAGACCTTTCAAATGCATCTAAGAGAGTTGGAATTGATGAAGTTTTACGGAAATGCGAGCAATTTTAAGATTTTTCATGTTTTTTGGACCTCAGACTTCAATGCCCGTTTTACCCCACTTCCCTTTGTCGTAGAGGGCTCATATTTGGCATGAGTTCATCTCATGTATAGACAAACAAATGCTGAAAGTTTCATCCAAATCGGAGCACCTCGACCTCTAGAACAAACCGAGCAGAATCTACAAATACTGCCTCTTAAAACGCGTTTTCTCGGAACGTCAAAAAGCAAAGTGCGACAAGATAGCAAGACAGTTCTAATTATATTCTTGTAATATTTGTAATTTGTAATTGTAATAATTGTTTTGATTTTATTTATAGTGAATGTTTAAAAAACTTTTTTTAATCCGTTGGCAAAGGGAGGTAACCTGTGAAACCATTACCATCCCATCGCACAATCTGTTGCGCAAGCCGATCAATTTATCAATTTCAAAATCTCGCAAGCGGTTTCGGAATTCCCCTCCCAGTATGGAGGAAGATCAACAATACCCTCTGCACCAGCGCTCATTTTACGGTGAATTCTGGAGTCTGGAGGCCGAGGCCAATCCCTTTCGTTTCGATAGAAGCACATTCGCGCTAGTCATACCCCGTTGGCACGTGAAATCCCGCTCTCTTCAAGGTCTTCAAGGTCATTGATTAGATGTGCGCTCAAAGCTGTCTACACATTCTTCCTCAACGAGCTCGGCCTCATCGTGGCTGTCCAGTTAATCTGTGCAATGAAAATTAGTAAATTATGAACCGGGTCCAGGTCCCCTGTTGAGTAACTCAACGGCTGAAACGGCTGTCCCGAGCCACTGCCGTGCTGATACCTGTGAAGATTCCTCGACGATCAAGTGTAAATTGACGATGGATGATTAGAGAGAGAGAATCCCATCCGCTCCCTCGGGCTTGCGGTGTTGCGCAAGCGGAATATGTTTTACATGGAAATGATAGCCTCGTGCAAATGATGACCTGCCTGCTGCTTCGGGGCTGGAAACACTGTTAGAACCTCTCGGGACAGACGGATTCTGCAAGGAGAACGCCGGCTGATAAGATGCCATTTTCCTGCGAAAGTGACGACGGCTAACGAGCGCTCAGGGATCAGACTTGGACTTTTGAAACCTGTGGTGGTGAAAGATTTCCCATAGAATTTTAAAGCCCACTTGTCTGTTACAGGATTATGATAGCCTAAAGCGACAAAGTACTTAGAACGGAATGGCTTTAGCGACAAAACGTGGACTACCAACGGGAAAGGGAGGATAAATCTTTACTCTTTATCGCCACAAACGATGGACATTGCATTGGATTGGCGATTGTGGACAAACGATGGCTGGTTCCATGCCCAGGGGGAAAGCTCCTGGCAATAGCTGGGCGAGGGTCATTAAGTAATCTGAGTAAACAGTGATTACTGTATACATTTTTGTTTTGTTAAAAATTTCTTGAAAATTATTGGTTTGTACTATAGCAGCTAAATTTTGACAGTCTTTTGTTTAAATTAATTCAAGCGTTAGGTCTCATTAGTTATTTTTACTTCCGACATTTCAAATTGGGCTAGCATCAACTTAAATATTTCACACCTCAGATTCCAGCTTGAAATGATTAATTACACCCAAACCACTTACAATGTTTCCAGTTTCCACTTTAACAATAATCACGCACATAATTTAACATTTTATGCGAACGACCTGCTACACATCCGACGACGACGACGACGCCCGTAACGAATTAGCACTCAATTATTGTTCATTCCACATGCTAATTGAAGGTCGTGGGCATCGTGGGTGGCTCCCACCCGAGAACTGGAAGTCTAAGAGGTCCAAGTCCTCCTCCGCGAACAATGGCCACGGAAGATCCCGCCGACATAACTCGTAGAAACATCAAGAACCACGTATGATCTTTATTCATGGCCGGGTGGCATAACTGCCCCAACCAAGTTCTTCAGCATCCATCAATCGTGTCCGAAGCTCTGCGAAGCAGTTTGCCCTCTTAATGGTAATGATGGCAAATTCTGCTCCAGAAATGGGAGGAAATTAAGCAATTACCACCAGTCAGTCAGTCAGTCAGTGCTGGCGCCCACAGTCCGTCCGTCCAAATCAAAGGTCATTACTGCAGACGAAAACACACCCGTAAACCTTTTGTTGGAACCAGAACGACTGACTGACTGGCCGGGCACCTGAAACATGAATTTGCAATTTTCCGGGACACAATTTTCGCCCCAAGTGCGTAAGTCCGGCGAACTTGTTCGAGATCTCCCGCCAGTGGGGGATTCTGGGAGCTTCCAGGCCCCGAAGTCACGAGGATGACGAGACGATGGGTATATCGGTTTCAATTAGTGCAACGGTGGAATAATGGTAAAATGTTGTAAGTGTCTGGTTTGGTTCGACGTGAGCTGCAATTTCAAGTCATTATGCTTTGCGCGAAGAATTGCGTGAGTAGCACATTTTGCGCTGAGGTTGTTTGTTTTGTTTCCTTTGCTGCAGTTGCCCTCAAACTATGTTGATCTTGGAACGGTTCTTCCGAGTAATTATGCGAAGTTGGCTTAACATAACACCCAGTGGGCTAATCGGTGGTGAGACGCTTGTTTTGGTCTATTTATGAATAATTAAAATTGTGAGTTGGATTCAATTAAGTTGGAACGAGATATTTTTAAAATATAATTGTACTTGCAAACCTAACAATAGTCTTAATCAGATGATGCATCTTGACCTATTCCTGAATCCTCATCGGAATCATGTTCATCAATCACGTGGCTGATCATCATCGGTGGCCGGTTTGCTTACTCAGCCAGCATCATTCGTGATCTTTATCGGCATCTTACACGCGCACCGGATCCTCGATCGATCCTTACATCATCACTCAATTTGTTAATCCGCCATCATCGTTAAAATCCAGTAGGCGCTCAATAACTTTGCGCAAAAAGTTTGTGTAATACAATCGAATCGCTTAATGACCTGGTGTGGGGTTCCATTCACCAGGAATCCATTTTCGGTCCACAGGACCAATCTCCGGTTTGGAATGAATGGTATTGCCTTAAGGTAACCCGATTTGGGTGAACACACTGGTAAGTGGAATTGCAATTAATCCAACCCCCGCGAATTTGTTAGTCTGGAAAGAGGTTTGCAAAAAGTTGTGAAATTCAACGGTCTGATTTTTTGGAGGTGCTAGTTTAAGACATAAGAAGTCACTTGCGTAGGAGATTGCCTTTTGTGAGATGAAGCTATATGGACTACAGAGTTGGGAAAACTGCTCCGTTTGAGTTTAACCAATCTCAGCTTTATTTAAAAGTTGGATATATGGTCGCAGTACTATCTTTTGATTTATTGTCAGTGTCTACGTGATTTACTTTACTTACTTTACTTACTTTACTTACTTTACTTACTTTACTTACTTTACTTACTTTACTTACTTTACTTACTTTACTTACTTTACTTACTTTACTTACTTTACTTACTTTACTTACTTTACTTACTTTACTTACTTTACTTACTTTACTTACTTTACTTACTTTACTTACTTTACTTACTTTACTTACTTTACTTACTTTACTTACTTTACTTACTTTACTTACTTTACTTACTTTACTTACTTTACTTACTTTACTTACTTTACTTACTTTACTTACTTTACTTACTTTACTTACTTTACTTACTTTACTTACTTTACTTACTTTACTTACTTTACTTACTTTACTTACTTTACTTACTTTACTTACTTTACTTACTTTACTTACTTTACTTACTTTACTTACTTTACTTACTTTACTTACTTTACTTACTTTACTTACTTTACTTACTTTACTTACTTTACTTACTTTACTTACTTTACTTACTTTACTTACTTTACTTACTTTACTTACTTTACTTACTTTACTTACTTTACTTACTTTACTTACTTTACTTACTTTACTTACTTTACTTACTTTACTTACTTTACTTACTTTACTTACTTTACTTACTTTACTTACTTTACTTACTTTACTTACTTTACTTACTTTACTTACTTTACTTACTTTACTTACTTTACTTACTTTACTTACTTTACTTACTTTACTTACTTTACTTACTTTACTTACTTTACTTACTTTACTTACTTTACTTACTTTACTTACTTTACTTACTTTACTTACTTTACTTACTTTACTTACTTTACTTACTTTACTTACTTTACTTACAACAAAATGTTTTTATTGGACTCGTTTTAATATTTACGTAGGCTTATTTACTAACCTGGTTTCTACCACGATGAAAAAAATATTCTATTTTCAGTTATGAGCAATGTAATGAAGCTTGAAATGCTGTCAAAGGCAAACTTATGGGAAATTGAAAGAGCTTTCCAGTTAAATTATTTTTCAGACTGAAAAATCGAGTCTGTCATATAGAAATTGACATAAACCTCCAACCACCAGCTATTTTTTGGTCAATATGGAGACTTTTTATGTAAAATTGTCTGGAAAATCGATTCTTACCGTTTTTTTTTTACAAATTTTGGCTACAGAACACTTAAAAAAAAAACAGTTATAGTAAATGATTTTTAAATTTTTTAGGAGAAACATACGATCCTTCATCTTTCGTGAGTCTTTTTTTAACATCTTACGTTATTTGCACAAAAGTTTTGAACGAAAAAAAATCCTGACGTCACCTTAAAATTTACTTTTAAAACATAAATATTAAAAAATCTCATAGAAGTGGCATGTACTTTTTTTCAGTGCATTTTTTTAAGAAAGCCCGTCCAATTCCCTACAAGTTTGTCTTTGATCACTTTTTGATACGATGCAACTAGGGCGTCCAAATTTCTCGGGTTTTGAATTTTCCGGGAAACGGGAAAAATATTTTTTGAATCCCGGGAATTTCCGAGAAATTTTTGAAACAGTCATAAAATATATATTTTCATTATATTTGTTATGTTTTTCAAGCTTAAAATCATAGAATTAGCTCAAAACTATTAATTGTAAACCCTTTTCCTCCTCCTATCCCCCTTCTATTCTAGCAAAAGTGACAGGTTTTTTGCGAGTTGTTTTCCTGTTTTCTGTTTCCTTTACAACCAACTTTATTTGCATCCATTGTGATAAATGCATTATACACAGCTGAAAGGATCCCCCAAAACTCTGAACTGCACTTACAAAACTACTGTTAGTCGATAAACTAAAGAAATAAACTGAATTGAATTGAACTATTAATTGTAGATTATACTTCCATCTAAAAAAAGACAGCAAAGTCTTAATAGGGACTGGAGGTTTTAGTGCAATAAATTTTGAAATCGGTGTATTATTTGTTATGTTCTGTTACTGTTTAAACCAAAATCAATTTAAAAAAATCAAAACATTATGCTCAAAAATTGGTTAAACCAGCTGTCTTCATTCGTTACTTTCTCCTGATTTGTCCCAGATGACGGTGTTTGATGTGAAGTAGGTAAATAAAATCTATTTTCAAATTTAAAATCATAAATATTCGTAACTATAATACCGAGTCCTTTAAAAATATATAAAATGAAATAAAAAATATAAAAAGGAAAATATTTAAAGCCGATTACTAATATAAATGCTTTTAATTTTTTTTCGGTTACTAAGTATTGAACTTTTTATCTATATCCACAACAAAATCTGAATTTCCAGACTAAAATTTGTTTTTTTTTTCAATTTCGGGGATTCCCGGGACAAAATATGAAAATTCCCGGTTTTGAAAAAATCCCGGGAATTTTGTCCCGGGATTGACGCACTAGACGCAACGGCTTCAAGATACGGCATATACACAAAAACGGCTTATATAGGCCTAGGATAACATGTCTACAACGTTTCATTGAAAGCGGAGAGGGTCGGGTACAAAAATACCAAAAAAATCCTGATTTGAGCTGGAATGGCTCTAATCTAATCTAATCTAATCTAATCTAATCTAATCTAATCTAATCTAATCTAATCTAATCTAATCTAATCTAATCTAATCTAATCTAATCTAATCTAATCTAATCTAATCTAATCTAATCTAATCTAATCTAATCTAATCTAATCTAATCTAATCTAATCTAATCTAATCTAATCTAATCTAATCTAATCTAATCTAATCTAATCTAATCTAATCTAATCTAATCTAATCTAATATAATCTAATCTAATCTAATCTAATCTAATCTATTCAGGCCCTAGCGCAGCCAATCTTTCGAAGGGATCCTGGAGAGTGCCTTAGGTTAGATGACGCCTAGCACTCTCCTTGTCAAGAATTAACATTTGTAGTGCGCCATTGCATTAGAATGCATTGGAACATCACAAGCGTTAATGTGGCCAGGCCTACTCCGTTAAGTCATATCGCAGAGACATGATTCGTTTGAAGTGGGCTGAGTTTGAGCACTGAGTTTTTAAATAACAACACAATTTTGAATCGACAGGGGAGGAAGAAGCGTGGGGACACACCACCATACGCTCCGCGATTTGTTTGTATTCGTTGGAAGCACCATGCTAAGAAGGTTTGGTACTCCGGGACCCTCTGGGATGGGACATTGTATTTCCACGAATGCCCTGGACACTATTTGCCGTGGTTATAGCGCCACAACTCGCTCTCTGTAACAGTGTTCCTTATTCCAGTCTACGTTCACCAAGTCGCCATGGCCTAGTGGTTAGCATTTTTGCTTACCAATCCAAAGGACGGAGGATCGAACCCCGCCTCGAGCGACTTTGATTTTTCGTTCATATTCATCATTTCAAATTTATGTGTTCTTAACTTTCTCGTTGGGAGCAGATGGGAATCGAACCCAGAACCATTCGCTTACAAAGCGAACACCGTAACCAGTCAGCCACGGCCGCTCCCTTGATTTGAGCTGGAATAGCTCTATAAACAAAACTAGTTTTAACAAATTTAGGGCAAAATTCTATTTTTTTAACAATTTTACCTAAAATTTATATGTGTTTTGTTAGAAAGTTATGTTATAAACTATATCAACCTTATTGATGGTAAATTTGATGTGAAAATAAAATTCGAACACCTTAGTCGCCGCAGGATTCATGATAAGAATTTTCAACGCAACTCTTTTGTTAAACACTTTTGTAAAAATTAAAAATAGTGCGTGGACCTTGTTTGGCCTACGCCAGTAATTTTTTTTTTAATAATAATCTTGAGAAAAATCTTACCAGTTGAAAAATATTTCAAAAATAAATTGAAATCCTATCAATGTCACCCCGGTTTACGGTACATCATTCCACTGCTAAACGACCGTGTATGCTGAAAATTAAATCTACCATAAGGCGTTAAATAAGCCGCATAGAGGATTCTTTGAATAGACCACATTCCAAAAAATCTACAGACGAGAAAGAGTAATTCTACGCAATGCAATGAGTGAGAACTCAAAGATTGACCAATTTTTGTTCACATTCTGAATTATATAAATTATTTGTAACAGAAGTTTTTGTATTTTTTAAATCCTTCATAATGTTGCCAGACAAGACAATGTTTCAAACGAACTTCCTCTAAAAGCCCGATGGCACATTTCCGAACATCACCAAAAAGATTTATGACCAAAATAAAGTGGGCGACACACACAAACACCGCCGCGGTATCAATCATGATAACTCCAAATGAGCCCTCTAATCGCAAACAAGCATCGGCTAATTTGAATCTTCAAATAGCTAATTATAAATGTGCGCGTTCCCGGTTCTGATCTTTCATCTTAACGAGCGTCTTATCTGTACCTTAATTTGCAGTCACACAGTTCCCACCAACAAACCACCATCCCGATTCTCACCTGGTGTGGCCACATTTTTGGCCAGAGTTCTGACGTACCTTCCTAGCTTGACAAATTTTTTTTCTGCAAATTCTCACAAAACGGCAAAAAGGTCAACGAACAACCCGGTAGTTAATTTATTCCACTGTTACTCTGTCCCCTCTGGGCAGGCAGTCGTCAACCCGTTCCCGGGGAGACCCAAAATGGTCAACGGGTTGTAGGTGTCAATAAAATAGTTCTTCCATTTCTTGGGGGCTGCAACAAAAAACAAGGCGGATTAACTCGTGCGACAGGAATTGTAAATTTACCTTTCCAACCAATATGGTAATTGTTACTAGATTTCGCGTTTGGCACTTTGCCGGAGCTCTCGAAAGTAGTTTATGACTCAGAGTTTGAGATTTGTGTTTCGATTTGAAAGTTGGCTCGAAGCTGACCACATCTTGCGGAATTGGAGTCACCTTCGAAGCCACGCGAGACTTCTTTGGAAGACACACGTTTGATCCAGAACAACAGCAGCATCGCGGGGAGCTAATTTATGCAAATTGATACAAGAATCGAAACGATGTTGCAACGGGACGAGGTCTCGAACTGGTACATTTCCACCACTCGCCTAGATTTCATAAAGCTTCCCGTGACCTATTGGGTAAAACGCTGGCAGTTGCATAATTTTGCGATGTCCAGAGTACGGTTGTTTTACGATCGAACTGATCTTTCGTTTCAAATTTTTTGCAAGAGCTTATGATAAGGAGTTGTAAAAGTCATCTGGCAATAAAAGTTAGGATAATTTGTCTTATAGAAACAGACATGAAACTTTGATATCTCCGATTAGATAAGAAATTAACCGTTATTTTTTAATTATCTGTCATCCAAAACCTCACTCAATTTGGACAAAACGAAATTGCAGTTTATTGTGAAATTCCGCATGTTATAACAGAGTGTTCGATCTGAGACCGTACAGCTCACATGTGTAGGAGATTACCTTTTTTGGAAAGCAGATTTATAGTGTGGAGAAGTCATTATGACCTTTTAAACCAAATGTATTTTTTATTATTTTCGAAAGTTCGTAACTCCTGTTCATGATGTCATTTAAAGTTTGCAGATTGATTTTGTACTGAACAAAGAGGCGATTATTTTTAATTGTATTTTTTTGTGAAGTTTTTATTATCAGAATATATTTGGTTATTTAGATCATTTTCGAAGGGTTAAGCCTGTCTCGGTAACTTACACGATGAGACTCCTTTTTTCAAAAATACGTCTGTTTGTATCCAAAAAGACGAAAAAAAAATTAGCAAAGTTCATTTTGCCGAAATCCTGCAATAACTTTTTATTAGAACTCTGCCAAAATCCAGACAAGATGCCGAGACAAAACTTTGACCAAGAAAAGACTATAACTTGAAATCGGTGCACTTTATGAAAATGATGAATTTGCAAAAAAATCATCATTATTGTTCTGCATGTTTCGGCACATATCGTATATAATGTAATATCTGTATAAGCATAATTCAAAACTACACGCTACCTCCTTCAAAAATACTTATTTCTTCACTAGCTTCAACTTGATCAGAATACGCACGCGCGCCACCTTTCCATGCCGTAATGAGCCCAATAAATTTAGAACGCGTGGGCCATCTTCGCCAGCACGCGCCTTCGTGATCTTGAACTCGTTGCCGGTAGACCTGAACGTTCTATGCGCCGCGCACATGTCAGCTCTACTCTGCCCGGTTGAACGGATGTTCCTGGGGACTTCGAAAGCAAATCGCCACAGACTCCACAAACGGGGACGTTATTTGTTGTCCCACCGCCTCTGGTCTGGTCGGCGATCCAATAAACTCCGCCACACACACACGGAGGCGCCATAATTATTGTTATGAATGACAGTTGATTGTGGGTGGTTTCGTTTCGTTTCTTTGTTGGCGGCGGTGACTGCGCGAACTTGGAGCGAAATCTCGATCTCATAAATCTTTTTCCTTGAGGTATTTTTAAATGGGTTTAATAGAAGGAATAAATTATAAATGATAGATACATGGAACAGAATCAAGTAAATCATGAATTTCTTTCACGAATTTGTCGTTGGAATGATAATTGAAAATTTTAAACATAATTAAAAAGAGAATCGATGACACATTGTTTTCGATTGACTTTCACCTCAGGCAATATTATTCAACTATTTTTGCCTTTTCTGTCTTGTAAGCTAATATATTGTCGTCACGATCGTGATATCTACTTCTAAGACATCTTATTGGCAGACAATTTGTTCAAAGCAGAGCACATAAAAAACAACCTGAAATATTTGCTTAAATTTGCTACGATATGTTCGCCAAGTACGTTGATCCCAGCGGGAACTTGTCTTGAAGGGTGGTGATAAAAAGCAAAACGTTAAAATATCCGCTTGGAGATTACATATGTGAGCTCTATGAATTGAGAAATTTCAAATATTTGTTTCCGGCGAGCGCCAAGTTGACAGTAAACAAGGGTTCAATACACGGCCACTCGCTGAGCTGGGAAGAGTTATGCAAAATGTGGTTTGTGGGAATCATGCTGCGATTTCTTTGAACAACATAAATAAAAGAATAAATTTTAGAAATTTAGAAATTTAAATTTAGGAAATAACTTAAATGTCTAGTAAATAAATTGAATGTTCATTATTTCAATAAATACAAATATCCAATTTCGAATAATTGTTCTTCCAGAAAAGATGTTTTTAGATGTAAAAAAATATAACTTGTTTTCAATGTTTTTTCATCAATTTATTAAAATTAGCAAAAAACAATTCGTCTGCTATGTGCCATCTTGTGATATAAACAATTTTGGTCGTAAATGAGTTAATTATGACGTTTTGCTATACTCAACAAACACTACAAGATGCTTCAACCCAATTTTGGGAACTCGCAATGCACACTTGTGACATAAACCAATTTATCATCAAAATGATCGTGCACACTTGTGACACGTCATACATGTTGTTGGAAAATGTGGAAAAAAAATCTTGTTTTTCACAAATTTATGTTGATACACACTTTCTAAAGGCAATGCAATCTGTTGTTTTTGAAAATATACAGATTATGTTGGCTTAACCATTGATTAGAGCTTATTTTAGTTTGTATGGGAATTCTGTGCACAAACAAACAATTCATCTTGTGCACTTAATCTGCTATAAAAACAGCAAAAAAAACAGTTTCTAATCTAGTCTAATCCTATCGCAGCCAGACTTTCGAGGACATCCTGGAAAATGCCTTAGGTTGATTGACGCCTACACAGTAAAAAAACATGGTAAAATTACATCTAAAAAGGGATACATCTTTTATGTCAGAAAAAAGCATTAATTTTACCTCTAGTAAGGTTTAAATTTACATCTGGCAGACGAAAGGAAAAAAAACGGAAACCTACACAGAAAAAAATAATGTAAATTTGGAAGCTTTAATTTTGGAAGGTTGAATATTACCTCTTTTATGATATAATTTTACCTCAATTAAGACTGAAAAAATGACATTACAACAGAAAAGTGGTAAAATTACACATTTCCAGATGTAAAATTACACCTTTTTTCTGACATAAAAGATGTACCCCTTCCCAGATGTAATATTACCATGATTTTTTTTTCTGCACAGAAAAAAATAATGTAAATTTGGAAGCTTTAATTTTGGAAGGTTGAATATTACCTCTTTTATGATGTAATTTTACCTCAATTTAGACTGAAAAAGTAACATTACACCAGAAAAGTGGTAAAATTACACATTTCCAGAGGTAAAATTACACCTTTTTTCTGACATAAAAGATGTACTCCTTCCCAGATGTAATATTACCATGATTTTTTTTTCTGTGTAGTTATATCTGGCTTACAAAGTCCACGCCCCAACCCGCACGGCCAACTCGCTGCTGTGAAAACTTGATGATCAATGCCAATGTACCAACCAAATGTGTTTCTGTTATTTTAGATCAATGAATCATTGGGTGTGGCAGTGCGTGGCCGAATGGTTACGCTGTCCGCTTTGTAAGCGGATGATTCTGGGTTCGATTCCCATCTGCTGCAACCTTCCATCGGGTGAGGAAGTAAAATGTCGGTCCCGGCCTTGGTTGTTATGCCGTTAAGTCATTCCAGGTGTAGGAGTCGTCTCCATGCCATAAGTACAAACAACACACCAAACCAAGCCTACTCCGGTGGAATCGCTGGCGGCGGTTGGACTCACAATCCAAAGGTCGTCAGTTCAAACACTGGGGTGGAAGGTTCCTTGGAGTAAAAGAGGTTTGGGTGCTCTCCCCATTCAAGCTTTCGGACTCCTAGGTTCGAGCAGAAACTTGCAATAGAGACCACTAGGGCTTGTGATTTTTCGCGATTTCACGGAAACCGCGTAATCCGTTAAATTTGCCCTTGACCGTGAAATTTCGTTAATACCGTGAAATGCCGCGAAATTCTTATTAATTAATTTACCAATTGTCCCTAAGTGTATTTGAATATCGAGTTTTTTTTTTATGTAAGCAATACACAAGAATTCAATAGGCATTTTGTTCGGCCAACGCCGAAGTTTGACCAAGAAATAGGCAGTTCCAAACCAGTGTGCGCAACCCCACCCCTGCCCCACTGACAGAACGCCGCTGCCAACCTGACAGAACTAAAAACAACGGCGCGACGACGAGAGTTCGCGCGCAAACGAGCAAGAAGGAACCAAGTCGCACGAAGGATCGCAACGAAAGAACATCTTACCTTGTAAATAGATCGGTAAATAGAAGTTTTTTGGAGAGAAAAGTGAACTTCCGCGTGTTTGATTTGTCCGAAAGTAAGTCCCACAAATCCGCGAGTGTTTACAGTCCGCTCGATCGAAGAAACAGTCCACCTCGCCTAATAACCGTTGCCAGTTGCCGCAACATTTGGTCCATTCGAACCGGACAGAAGGCCAACGGACGGATCGGACAGTACGCACAAAGTGAAAGTGACGAGTGGCGGCGGACCAACCGGATGGTCGCCATCTTGTGTAAAACGACTCCGCAGAACATCTCGCGTTCCTCCGGATGAGGAAAATCTTGTCCTCCATCTCGCGATCGTGTCGATTGCTCCGCGTGAAAACGTGCCGTGATTCTGTGTCCTGCAGCACGGCTAACCGGAAAAAAAAAACGCCGACGGAAGGTTGAAGAAAGTGACCGCGTCGGGCAGAAGGAAGTGAGCCGGAAGTGGTTCCTGGCCACCGGCAGGAAAGTGTTGTTTGTGTGTGCTTGGTGAGGAGGAGGCACGAGCCGCCATCTTGTCACTGAAAAAGGTGCAACACGATTCGGGACAGTGAGATTCGAGAACATTCCCGAAGGCGACTCCGTGGCCTAAAGAACGGCGGAAACAGTGGCGGCAAGAGCCCGCAAAAAGTGAAAATGTTCGCGTAAAAACCTGTGCGTGTGAGTGTGTGTGTGGTGAGCGTAGCGACGCCATTTTGTGTGGTTCCCAAGCGTGGAACATTCCAGTTCGCAGTACCGCTGCGGATTTGGCGGTCGCTCCAGCTGCACACGGAAGAAGATCGGAACGCGACCCGCTGCAAGTGTCAGTGGGACGGTTCGCAAATTCAGCTGCGTCGAGGCCACAGCGCTGACGGAAAGGGCCTGCTGCAAGCGCCAGTAGGAAGGTTCCGGAAGGTGTGGCTGCGACGAGACATCCCGAAAAGAAAAGTGTTGCGCTTGAGGGTAAGTGTGACACCCCGACCAAAAGTGTTTTTTGCTGCACGCGCAGAAGAGACCCGAGGAAGCAGCGTTTCAGTGAGCTCAGCTGAAGACCGCTGCTGCTGTCGTGTCGCCAAGAGTGCGATCACGGCGGAGCACCAACATTCCGATAAAGCATTGCACCTGAGAAGATGAACCCCGCCGGACAACCGAGGTCCGCGAAGAGCTTGGCCAACAAACGACGCCAGCTCAAGCTAAAGATCCTGCTACTCCAAGGCCGACTTTCCACCCTTGAAGAAGACCAACAACTGCCATCCTTGCCAGAGTTCCGGGTGTTCGCGAAGAACATCGAGCGATTCTACGGTGAGTTGGATCAAGTGCTGCGAGATGTTGAGGAGAGTGGTCTTTTTGCCGATGAACGAGACGCCAATGACTTGGAATGCGCAGAGATTGAGGGGCTACTCCAAGGAGCCAACCTGAAAATGGTAGCCCTCAGTAGCGCACTGCTTTCCCAACCCGTTCAAGCCACTGTTTTTCAGCAATACCAGCACCAGCCACCATCGAGTGCCGGAAAAGACGAACCCGTCGATCCAGCTGTAGCAGCTCCCAAGGTATGTGCCACAATCCAACTCCTCTCGAGCCCATCCAACGCAACCACAGAGCGTGGCGACCCGTTGTGCACGCGGTGCAACGGTTGCCACTTGTGTACCGACTGCTTTGCATCCAGTGGAGCCTCCCAAAACATGCCAGACAGATCCCTCCAACCGCAGAAACTCTCTGAAATGCATAACGAGATGCAACCGCCCGCCGAACCTAAAGTGGTTCGACACGAAGTCTCGACAAGAGTTCGAGGTGACGTCGACATGTCCGGCGATTCGGACGTAATCCCTATGCAGCGGTCGGAAGAGCGGATCCACGGTGACCTTGACGTTGGCTGGTGTCAGCCAGTGGAACTTGGTTCACTGCTACCAGCCGACGCAGAACGAGAAGACGCCGAATCCGATGACTCGCAAGCTGTTGCAAGGCCGGAGACAGCTGGACTGATCGACGAAGATCCCGGTAACACCACGAACCAGGCAGTGACGAACGAGGAAGCTCGCTCACTGCAGCCAGCTGAAGCCGACGAAGTGAACGTCGAGGACCGTTCGCTTCCGAGCAGTGCACAGCCCGTTTGCACAGCACCTGTCGTCCAAGAGGACGCAGCCACGAAGCCAAACCACAAGAGTGAGACGTACAGCTGCCAGCTGTTCAACGGCAACGTCGCACCATCAACTGACCGTGTCCGCGCAGCCAGAAGGTTTGCGGAGAAGCTGCTGCAGTCCGTTGTCTTCACCAGCACCGTAAAGAAGCCCCGTTTGATTTGGGATCCGGGTATGCAGCCGATCTGTGCCTCCCACTCAACCACTCAACCAACCAAAGATCACCACCAGATGGCAGCAAGTTCGGGACGAAGCATGCGCATCTGGTCCAAGAGCTTGAACCACCAACGAACTCCAGCGAGACCAGCGGCTGATTCTCTCCTAGCGGGTTTGACTTTAGAAGCCGAGCCTTCAACCCGGGGGGAGAATGTTCGGCCAACGCCGAAGTTTGACCAAGAAATAGGCAGTTCCAAACCAGTGTGCGCAACCCCACCCCTGCCCCACTGACAGAACGCCGCTGCCAACCTGACAGAACTAAAAACAACGGCGCGACGACGAGAGTTCGCGCGCAAACGAGCAAGAAGGAACCAAGTCGCACGAAGGATCGCAACGAAAGAACATCTTACCTTGTAAATAGATCGGTAAATAGAAGTTTTTTGGAGAGAAAAGTGAACTTCCGCGTGTTTGATTTGTCCGAAAGTAAGTCCCACAAATCCGCGAGTGTTTACAGTCCGCTCGATCGAAGAAACAGTCCACCTCGCCTAATAACCGTTGCCAGTTGCCGCAACACATTTTGAGACTCATTTTCGAAAATATTGTTTATTACTATGTTTTACGAAAAGTTCCAGCGAAATAAGCTTTGGTTGTAACATGATTTGGATAATACAATTTAACGTTCAAAACATGATTTAACATTTCACACAAAATGTGAACGGACGATTTTCAAAACTGCAAAGAAAGAAACTGCAGAGCAGTTTTGCTATTAATTTTTGAATCTCTGTAAAAACGAAATTTTGTACAAAAATAAAGTTGTTTATGTTTCTAGAACTTGTTTTAAGCACTTTGCCACATTTTCTAATTTTCTGGACTTATCAATAACGAATCGTCGCTTGTGTGCTATCTTATGACACGTCCTTTCTTTTTTCAGCAGACGCGTCACAACAAAGCACACAAACGACGAAATGGTAAACAAAACTGTTTTTTTTTTTGGCTAAATACTCAAATTTCACTATTCCTGAAAACCATTTGCAAACAAAATTTGAATGGATTTATCGTATAGCTGTGAATATTTTTTATTTATATTGAAGGATGTACTTCGTTTAAAAGATATTTTAGCAAAATAAATTTAAAAAAATGTATTAGTAAAATTAGGATGAATCGTAAATTCCTATAGTAAAAAGTTGGCAAAATTTCACGAAATTGAACTCACAATTTTCGTACTGTCTTAAAAACATTGTGTCAGGGGATAATATTTGTATCTTAAACAACTGATTACTTTTTTAGTAACTTTCCTGTACACAACTACTCTTAAATAACACAATTTTGCGTTAATTTTAGGCAGATTTTTGAGTACCGCGAAATTGCCGTGAAATTCCAATGTTTTGAAATTGGCATGCCGCGTAATTTCATTTTTTTCGCCGTGAATAATCACTAGCCCTAGAGACCACATAAGACCCGGGGGTCGTTAATGTGGATGGTTTGATTTTTTTTTTTTTTTTTTTTGAATCATTGGGTGCACCATGCTAAAATGATTCGGTGCTCCAGGACCCAAATTTCCTAGAACAACAAACAACAACAAAAACAGTTTTCTTACAAATTGCGAGACTAAAGACCTCTCGCGTGTTCATTCGTTCATTGAAACAGTTCGTCCTATTGAGTGGCTTATATGGACAAATGACTGCCACATAGTCACTGAACCATGGTAGCCCATAGGGCAAAGGCACGGTTCAATATGACGAAGGTCTTGGGTTCGAGTCTCGGTACTGGTACTTTTTTTATAGATGAACTTTTTTGGAAAATGAACCCATGAGTAAAGTACTCTCGCTAATTTCGGGATTTATCGTCTCCGTCCGTACCATTTTACTACCGAACCGGGCTCTTTATCCTCTCGTATGCCGATGCCCAGTTCTGGGTGTATAACTGTGGAAATAGTCACAAAAAGGGGGGCAGAAAGTTTAACTTAAAACATACTTAGGAGTTACAGCCCAGAAAAAACTAAAATATAATTACAAGAATGCTTTCTTCATTTCGCAGAATAATTCAAGAAAGGTGCACATTTTGTGCTTTTTGTTATTTTGTTTTTTTTTTCGAACAGTTCTTTATGTGGGTGATGAATAGAGAGAATGCGCACCGTGATTTTCGAATGATCTCCTTTGTTTACATCTACAAATTAGGATGCTATTCAAGTACAAGCATGAAATTTGTCTTACTGGTAAATGAGCTGTTTTATAATCAAGGGTGACATTGGGTCTGGGGGTGAGATTGGGTCATACAAATTTCAGCATTTTTGTATGACCCAATCTCACCCTCCAGACCCAATGTCACCCCTGATGACGGTAGTATGTGTTTTATTTTGTCTAGTTTTTGACATTTTTGCTAAAAAAATTGTCACGTTTCGATCGGTTAGAAGAGATTTTTCTTTTTTACGCATGACGAGCAACTGCAGCGAGATGTCATTCTGCGATGTTGCAGATACATTTCCTGGATGATTTTGGAATCCTGCAGCTCTTCCTGGAAAAAAAACATCGCTTATTCTAGCGAAGCTGATCCAACAAGCAGGGACGATTTTCACTAACCCAGGTTTTCAAACGGAATCAAACAATAAAGACAGCTTCTGCATGAATACAACCGCATCGCCGATTTCATAAACAACTTGTATTCATAATTATTAAAAATGCCGATCTCACCTTCAACTTTCTTAATAAGCATTTCATCTAAAAATGGGTAAATCTATTTTGTCAGAAAAAATATAGTATCACCACGGACCTTCTAGTAGACAGGCATCCGCTCTAACTGCTCTTTGAGAAGAACTTGTTTGGCATTTCGCGTAGATTAATTGCTAATAAGAAGAAAAAAAGACGGCACAATTACACATTTTATTACTGTGTAAACGACGACTAAAAATAATCCTTAAACTCGCCACAATTGCCACTTTTAACGTCCAACAAAATCAGGCTGATTGTCACCACCAGTCTCGTTTCGATTTGGGTGGGATATTCTGTTGCACGCGACGCACATGCAAACTCATCGAGCTGGAAAATCAACCGTCAAATTCAATTCCCCCCTACGAAAGTGACGCCACGACACAATAAAAGGATACATTTTCAAACATTTACGCTCGATCAGCGTTCGTTCGATTAAATGTATTAATTCCAATCAGTGGCCACCTCAGCCGGTTCCAGACTTTGTGTTTGCTCATTCTGGTGGCGTCAAGATGGGAAACAACTTTCCATTAATCAAAACCAGAGTGCAGAATACGAAAAAATAAATTAAGTCTTTATTGCGTTCTGAGGTGCTGCGCGAAATAAGTTCTTCAGGTGATGTAGGCGCGCGAAACGAATTAAGGAGAGCCAAATCGGTTGGCGTGCGCGCGGCTGAGCTTTTTATTATTAGTTCCAAGAAGTAGACATTGAATTAAACCCCTACACATGATTTACTTTGTATAAACGGAGGACTGGGCTGGCGTAATTTTGCCCGGGGTGCGAAGACGCTGCTGCTGTGACGTTGACCTCGAGTAGTTTTGGAGTCGCAGGTAGTTCATGATTAATCTGGACTGGGTTTGAAATAAATCCCGGTTGGCGCTGTCGCTGGGAATTTGTGAGAATTAGCGTAATTAGGAGGGCATTAAACGGGCGCTCATTGCGAAATGTTAGCTAGGGGTGGTCTCAAGATGAAGTTCAAATTAATGCTGAAATTATCTTAGCAGGTAATAAAGTTTGTGTCACACAGATAAAGAATGAGAGAAAGAACATGCGTACAGCGAAAAACTCATTAAACCTAATAAAAATCGTGCAAAATGATAAAATAAACAAAGCAAAGCCTAATTTTCAACAGTTTATAGGATTCTGAAAGGGAATCAACTGTTCAAAATTAGAACGGAATTCAACAACTCCGAGTGTGATCGAAGTACTAGAATATGCAGGAAATTCGAACCGGAAGCCTGCAATGATTCTAGACAAACATGTACACAGAATCATGATGTGAAAAATTACGCGCTGGTTCATAACACAATGAGGAGAGTCAGGATGAGATACAGAAGGCTACCCAGGTAGTCTATTTTTTGATTTGTTTATTGACAACCAGAGTTTAAGCCAGATGTCCCCTTAACAGTCATTGGAACGGAAAGCTGATCCCAAACAATGTTTCAGTGATAAAAGAAGATCGACTACCGATACTGATAACCGGCGAAGGAATAGCAAAACTTTTGACAGTCCCTGCTTTGCCAAATGGTAAAGCAGTAGTGAAGAAAGAAGCTGTCGCTGGCGCTATCAAAACAAGGGATCTTGAAGACAAAGTTGTGGCACTATAAGTTCTGGGTGCAAAGGTGGTGTCATTACTATTTTGCCGAAAATACTGAACAAGGCGCTTCTTCCACTAGCTTGTCAGCACCACGTCGTTGAACTGATACTAAAGCACTGCTACGAGCTAAAGGGTCCAGTCCAACAAGCTTGACAATTTTGAGATATTACAAATCGACTAAACATAACACATAAGAATCAATGATAGGTAATCCAGGATGCCATACGAAATCCAGCTATCTAAACTAAATAATCGCAAGATATTTGAAGTCCGTACTTGAAATTAAAATTATCAGGTGAAATACGCCTGAACCCACCGCAACCCGCAATACACTGCTCGATGCAAACTGCTCGACAAGATTTTTTTCTTTCTTCGAGCACCTTCTCCTTCGTTCAGTACGCAGCCAGACCATAGACTAATTAAAGACTAAACACTCCGAACAAAATTTTCAAAAAAGTATGACTCATAAGCTGTGAACCGCGGGTACCACGGTGAACCGCATCGGCTAGCCCCTCGTATGACAGATCGACCTGGCAGCGCTGACTTTTTCGATTTCGTTTTGTGCTGATTTACGCGCGCATCTTGTTTATTTTTGTTTTCCTTTGCAATCAAGGTAGCAGCCTGCGAAGAAGTCAATCAGCTGTGCAGCAATATTTGTTTGGTGAAAGAGCGGGATTTACTAGTGGTCACTCCGTAATCATCGTCCTCATCCGGAACTTGTTCCGTTTGAATCAAAACAAAAACATAAACAATAACATTGCGCGAAATGTCATGTCAAAGTCAGAGCTGCCAGTTGATGACATATCGATCCGTCATTTTTGACAGTGAACCGGTCCTGCCGAGGGGTCATAAAAAGGTTGAGTCATGGTTCAGAGTCCACTGTGTAGTCTTTTATTAGTCTATGGCCAGACTCTCCCCAGGACTGGTTGCTTGTTTACGTTGCTGTCAAACAAAAAACACTGTCAATCCACTGTCAACAGGAGAGAAGAAGAAAAAAATCAACAATCGCAAAATTTTCACACGCAAGCAAAACGTCTCAGGACGTGTCCCGATGTTTCGCTGCGATTGATTGCTGTCGGAAATTCGCGCAACAGAACCAGGTAAACCCGTCAATTCTACACCCGTCGCAGCCGATTCCTCCCGTCGCACCACGTACCAGAGACGCAGAAAGTTCGTTCGGTTCCCCCGGGGAAGGCATCCAGGCGCGATGAAGATCCACTTCCGCGAGCAGTACGGCTCCACCGGGGAGGAGATTCTCTACGTGACCCCGGACAGTAAGTACCGCGCTTGAATTTTTAATGATTTGCAGAACTTACTTACACTGTTGCTGCAATTTCGTCCTGGTCGGATTAAAAATTCATGTGGCGAGAGGGGGATGTTTTATTGCTTTCTTTTGTGTCTGCGTGTGTGTGTTTTCAGACCAGGACTCGGTGGTCCGGGTGACGGTGAAGGGCGAGCGGCCCAAGCTCCGGAAGCGGCTCAGCTTGAAGCGGTTCTTCCAGAATCTGTTCCTGCCGGCGGGCTACCCGGACAGCGTGAGCAGCGACTACCTGGCGTACCAAAAGTGGGACACCGTGCAGGCCTTTTGCAGTACCATCAGTGGTAAGAAAGGGGGGGGGATTTACTTTGGGTTACCATAGGAGCAGTTTTAGTTCTAAGTAAATGATGTTGAGCAGAATAATGCCGATTAGAATTCAGAGTAGAATTGATGTCAAAGTAAATTTGATCTAGGAGTAGGATTAACATATAAGGCAGTACGATCGAGGAGATGGCTAGGAAGTACACTGAATTGAAGCAGAAAGTGGGGAAGGTTGGATTGAGGGTGAATGTGGTGGAAACGAAGTATCTGCTGGCAGGAGAAATCCCTTAGGGCTCGCATAGGACCGAATGTGACTATCGACGGAGACGAGTTTGAGTTTGTGGAGGAGTTTATGTACCTCGAATCGTTGTTCACTTCGGACAACAACTTAAGGGTTGGTCTAATTTACCGTCGTACAAAGTTCACCATGTACGAAACGCTGATAAGACCGGGTTTTCTCTACGGGCACGATACGTGGACGATGCTCAAGGCGGACCTGCAAACATCTTGAGGTTTTTGAACGGTGAGTACTAAAGACGATCTGAGTTAGTGAAAACAGTGTATAGAGGAGAAGGATGAACCACAAGCTGGCGCAACTCTACGGCTAGCCAAGTATTCGGAAGGTCGTCAAAGCTGGCCGAATCCGGTGGGCCGGACGAATCGAACGAGATAATAAATCCGATGATGTTGGTGTTTAATTCAGAGGAACGTGGCGGAGGGGGGCGCAACTTGCTAGTTGGTTGAACCAAGTGGAGCAAAGTCTGGAAAGTGTGGGAGTTTCGTGTCAGAATTGGAGAGAAGAAGAGAACCGAGTTAGATGGCAACGCATCTGAAGATAGCTCTTGATTGTTTAAGCAGTAAAAGTAAAGTGAAGTAGGTAATAATCTGATGTCAGTATGATATCGCCTTCAGTTTAGATTGAATTTTAGTGCAGAGTTTATTTTAGACTTCTATTATAGAGGTCAGCTAACAGAAAATCTCAATTGCAGAATTAATTTTCATGCAGAATAAATGATAGTGTTGACTTTGATTGCGACTCCGACAAACATCAAGACCAGAACAGGACATGACTATTCCTGCAGCATAAATCGCGACTCAAGCGTGCAAACTGTAGTAAAAACCACACTACTTATTTACGTGGCTGTTCCGAGAAACAGCGTCTCGTCACTACAAAGTTTTCTCCTGGTTGGGTAGTTTCTTAACTCGGAAAAGGCGTAACAATTCCATGCTCTCAGGGAGCTGGTGATAAAGTACATTAGACGTTATTCTAGTTATTTCTTCGTAAGGTTAGTTAAAACTTGTAGAGAAGGTTCAACATGCATATCTACAGAATGGCAGTTGACGGTTTATCTGTAGAGTTTTATAAGCCCAGAATAATTATAATTATTGATATCATTGTATGGTTGATTTCTGTAAGGAATACATTTCAGAGCAGAGATGATATTAGGATCAAGTTAAGTAACCTTAAGCCGAATTGCAGGCACCCTCACGACGCACGCCATTCTCAAGGGTGTTGGAGTGGGCAGTGACGTCGCGAATCCACTGTCGGCAACGATCACCTGGGTACTGAAGGACGGCATGGGACACTTTGGACGGATTCTTTTCGCCTGGTGGAAGGGGTAAGACTGAATGAACCTTCAAAACTTACATGTATCTCTTTAAAAATGAGATTTTTCCAGGACGGAACTGGACATCGACTCGAAGAAGTGGCGTATCCGGGCTGACATCCTGAACGATATTGCGATGGGCGTCGATCTGTTCGTGTTGCCGCTGTATCCGAAGGTTTCGACGTACATCCTGTGCGCCACCAGTACGATGAAGGCGATTGTCGGTGTGGCTGGAGGTGCTACGAGGTCCGCCTTAACGCAGCACCACGCTCTCCGGGGTAATCTGGCGGACGTGGCTTCAAAAGATAGCGCCCAGGAAACTTGCGTAAATTTGATTGCGTCCTTCGTTGGGTTGGGTTTGCTTACGCACGTGCAGAATCAGAGGTATGTTTTGTTTTTAGATCGCATGACTTGCTCATAATCAATTTTCTACCTTCTAGAGTTTTATACGGTCTGTTCCTGTTCGTAACGCTGCTGCACATCTACGCCAACATCAAAGCCGTCAAGGCGGTCTGTCTGCGCACCTTCAACGAGGCCCGCTATCTGATCGCGCTGGAAGAGTACTTCAAGTCCGGCACGATGCTCTCGCCCCAGCAGGTCAACAAGCTGGAACGGGTCACCATCGGGCAGACGGTTTCGCTAACCGCTCGCGTCAAAATCGGCTGCTCGGCGCGCGAGCTGGCCCAGTACTACCGCAACTGTTACGACCTGGAGAACGTGATCGCCTGTTTCGACTCGCGGGAAAAGTTTCTGCTCGCGGAAACCCGCCACTACGTCGGAGTGTACCTGCACTTCACCGTGAAACCGCTGGACATTATCAAGTCGTACTTTTACGTGGCCTCGTACCTGCAGGACAAGAGCCAGCTGCGCGATCGCTTCTGGGAGACCCAGAACAAGTGGAACGAATTCCTCAGCATGGCCCAGCGCGAGGGCTGGAACGTGCAGGCCCATCTGCTCAAAACCGACGAGTACCGGCTGGACTGGAGGATATAAGCTGGACAGGGTCAAGGCACTTTTGCGGCACACCTCGTCCGGTAAGTATTTTAACTCAGCACTTTTAGCGTGTATCAGAAACAAAACCTAGCGTTTAGAGAATCTGGCAAGTGTGGTCAAGTTGCGCAATTTTACCAAATCATTCAAAACCTTCCATTTTTTAAAACGAACAAATTAAAACAGCAAAAAGAGAAAACGACTATTAGGGTGCCAAACAAGCAATCTAGTCTCAATTTAAACAAACGCAACCGCGCAACCATATTTCGGACCAAACCAGCAAGGAAGTTCAAACCGAAAATTTAAACAAAGGGAAATTTAAGCGTAAATGAAACATCGAACGTTTTAGCGAGTAAGTGAACTAGAAAACCAAAACAAAAGTAACCAACACGTGTCCGCACCACCTGTGAAGCGATCAGTCCGACAACAATTTAAAAAAACCGTTAGCTATTAACAATTTAGCGATGAATCACTCTATCGTAGCGTATAGAAGTACTATTTTTCTACACATTCCCAGAAAATAAAGAAAACCCTGTTAGTGAGAGATAGAAGAGTTCATAATCTACGGTAGCCATAGTTTGGAGTTGTCCCTGGCGGCTCTTCTCCTGATGAGAACATCACACTTCGTACAGTCATATCATGATGGACGGAATCTGCGCGAAATCGATCTATTCGTTGTTATCATTTCAATCCCCTAATGGAAAACATTAAATTCTGAACCAGCACTTCTGGAACAGAATTCTGTTAGATGTTCTAAAACAACTATTTTTCTACGTCATCCATGTGAAAAAAGATGCTCGCTTTGACCCGATCATCACTTTAGATGCAACCGTCAGTTGACACACACGAAGTTTACTCGAAAGAATGTCGAACTCAACACTCCAACTCTCTTTCTCTTTTCCCTATCTCTTTCTTGCTTGTGTGGTCCCCGTACTGCAGAATTCTGCAACAAAAGTTACTTTACGAACAGCAAAACTAAGGAAAGGGGACGATTTCTTGGAGCTTTTCTTCACCCTCTCTGGCTTGCTTTCGCTGCCGCTGCTGCCCATTTGAAATTTTGCTTGACCGGTTCCTTCGGAAGTGCGTATACCGCAGTACTTCTGCAATGAGAGAGGCTGAAGTTGCAACAAAACCTTGACCAAAACCTTCCCGTACTTTTCTTATGTAAAATCGCTTTCCCTTTTCTTGCTCCATTGCAGAACTGCTGCAAAATAGAAGGTTGCAGAAAAGTACATTGGATGTATCAAAATTAGTGGCCAAATCGAATTTCTGTCAATGTCACCCCGGCCTAGTAAAGTCACCCCAGTTTACGGTACGCACAATTCTGTAGAAATTTTTTTTTTTGCGGGTACGGGAATAGAACAGAAATTGGGTGCTAGTGTGCGTGAGCTCGGGCTTAGATAACTCTATGCAAGCAAAACAAAATAAGCCAATGTGGGGTTGTAAACAAAAACTAATGTCACTTTGTCCGGGAAGAATCCCCAACACCATCCCTCGCCTAGACCAGACCAAAACCCATGATAAAGCTGTCAGACCAAACCTGTCGGACCAAAGAGTAAACAGTAAACAATCTTGGTTTTGGACGTAGGTGAACACAAATCAAGAAAGAAAATTTGAAAAAGAATTTTATTTTTTTCATTTTTATAACTGGTTTTTGGCTGCAAAATTTAATGAACGTCACAAAATGATTAAATGGTGCGGCGTCCTGTACACCGATAATGAAATAAGCAGTTAAGAGCCTTATTCGTCCACCTTACATTTTGATCGCATTTTCGGTTTACACCTGAACAATCTTGGCATTATTAATGCGGATTTGTGATTTCTCTCATTTCATCATTCCCTTGCTCACAACATCCACTGACGTGAGTGCATCAGGGTACACGCTTTGTTTACAAACTCTCATTGGCCTGATTTACATTGTTTTGCTTACATTGATTGCTGTCATGGGGAAAGTGATCGAAAGTCAAGCGGTCGAAGCGAAAACGAAAGACGAGCTCAGTCAACTGTCACAAAAATGTCGACTGGTCACAAGCTCTGGTTCGAATGATACGATATACAATCAAACTGTTGTCAAACGAACGGGGTCACTTTTTAGTTTGACCTGTTTGACACCCCTTCTACACGTGAAAATGTTTGTTTTGATAGTGTGCGTGAGCGCGTAGTCACAAAAAATAGGATTTGAAATATACATCTAAGATTTTAAATTAAGTATTGTGGATCTGTAAAGGCCACATATTAAGGAACTGATTTCAAATCTGTACAAAATGGTGACAACAAAGCATTATGGCAATGAATTCGCAAATGGTGATCGATTTAGCGTAATCCGTCAGCTCCGTCACAAATCCATGACCATGACAATTCACTTAGTCACATTGTAGTCATGAGCAATGATAGGACAACTGATTACTAATGATCTCCAATGGAAATCGCGGTAGCATTCTCGGTAGTAGTAGAGCAATTCTCTACGAAATCGGTCTTTTTTCTTCAATTTTAATTTTTGTATTTTTTAATCCGGCTGAAACTTTTTTGGTGCCTTCAGTATGCCCAAAGAAGCCATTTTGCATCATTAGTTTGTCCATATAATTTTCCATACAAATTCGGCAGCTGTCCATACAAAAATGATGTATGAAAATTCAAAAATCTGTATCTTTTGAAGGAATTTTTTGATCGATTTGGTGTCTTCGGCAAAGTTGTAGGTATGGATACGGACTACACTGGAAAAAATAATACACGGTAAAAAAAAATTTGGTGATTTTTTTATTTAACTTTTTATCACTAAAACTTGATTTACAAAAAAACACTATTTTTAATTTTTTTTATTTTTTGATATGTTTTAGAAGGCATAAAATGCCAACTTTTCAGAAATTTCCAGGTTGTGCAAAAAATCACTGACCGAGTTATGAATTTTTTAATCAATACTGATTTTTTCAAAAAATCGAAATTTTGGTCGTAAAAATTTTTCAACTTCATTTTTCGATGTAAAATCAAATTTGCAATCAAAAAGTACTTTACTGAAATTTTGATAAAGTGCACCGTTTTCAAGTTATAGCCATATTTAAGTGACTTTTTTGAAAATAGTCGCAGTTTTTCATTTTTTTTAAATTAGTGCACATGTTTGCCCAGTTTTGAAAAAAAATACTTTTGAAAAGCTGAGAAAATTCTCTATATTTTGCTTATTCGGACTATGTTGATACGACCTTTAGTTGCTGAGATATTGCAATGCAAAGGTTTAAAAACAGGAAAATTGATGTTTTCTAAGTTTCACCCAAACAACCCACCATTTTCTATCGTCAATATCTCAGCAACTAATGGTCCGATTTTCAATGTTAATATATGAAACAATTGTGAAATTTTCCGATCTTTTCGAAAAAAATATTTTTGGAATTTTCAAATCAAGACAAACATTTTAAAAGGGCGTAATATTGAATGTTTGGCCTTTGTGAAATGTTAGTCTTGATTTGAAAATTCCAAAAATATTTTTTTCGAAGAGATCGGAAAATTTCACAAATGTTTCATATATTAACATTGAAAATCGGACCATTAGTTGCTGAGATATTGACGATAGAAAATGGTGGGTTGTTTGGGTGAAACTTAGAAAACATCAATTTTCCTGTTTTTAAACCTTTGCATTGCAATATCTCAGCAACTAAAGGTCGTATCAACAAAGTCCAAATAAGCAAAATATAGAGAATTTTCTCAGCTTTTCAAAAATATTTTTTTCAAAACTGGGCAAACATGTGCACTAATTTAAAAAAATGAAAAACTGCGACTATTTTCAAAAAAGTCACTTAAATATGGCTATAACTTGAAAACGGTGCACTTTATCAAAATTTCAGTAAAGTACTTTTTGATTGCAAATTTGATTTTACATCGAAAAATGAAGTTGAAAAATTTTTACGACCAAAATTTCGATTTTTTGAAAAAATCAGTATTGATTAAAAAATTCATAACTCGGTCAGTGATTTTTTGCACAAGCTGGAAATTTCTGAAAAGTTGGCATTTTATGCCTTCTAAAACATATCAAAAAATAAAAAAAATTAAAAATAGTGTTTTTTTGTAAATCAAGTTTTAGTGATAAAAAGTTAAATAAAAAAATCACCAAATTTTTTTTACCGTGTATTATTTTTTTCCAGTGTAGTCCGTATCCATACCTACAACTTTGCCGAAGACACCAAATCGATCAAAAAATTCCTTCAAAAGATACAGATTTTTGAATTTTCATACATCATTTTTGTATGGACAGCTGCCGAATTTGTATGGAAAATTATATGGACAAACTAATGATGCAAAATGGCTTCTTTGGGCATACCGAAGGCACCAAAAAAGTTTCAGTCGGATTAAAAAATACAAAAAAAATCGAATGACCGAAATCCTAGAGAACTGCTCAGTAGCATTATTTAGTACCAAGAAAAATCCTATTTTCCCATAAACACTTGACAATTATGAGGGCAGGCTAACGGCACAGTGTCGTTTTGGTAGGACGCGAGGGAGAAAATGGAACTATGTATTTTGCTTGTTTTGTGAGTAGAAAGCACATTTTTTCGACACGTGGCCACTTTTTTAAAGCAGCAGTAGCAGTTAGGGTAGTTTGCTTTTAAAAATCTTACAGAAATATCACATTAAGGGCATTCAAAGTTACACGATGCATTCGTTTTAAAACTGGTTTTTATCTTGAATCGCTTATAAAATTTTATCACCGCTACCTTTAACGTCGCGAGTTTGCTTTCTCAGCTAGAACAAAAAGAAACTTTCCTTATGCGGTCCAGATGTTTATTTTCTCACGTGCAGATCCCCCCAAAAAAGGTCTCACTCCGGCTTTCCGCCCGTCTGCGACAGATGCTTGACAATGTCCACCCAGTCCCAACCCCTGGGCCGGTTGCCCTTGTTGTCCACCCGGTCCCACTGTCGTCGCTTTTGTGCCTTCGTGAGATGTTCCTTCTTTTGGCCTCCTCCGCCGGCGCCACCCCCACCCGCTTTGTTCCCCCGTTCGTCCTCGTCTGAGCTGCCGTCGTCTTGCCTCGCCCCAGCTTCCGTCTCGCCCTGGTCGTTCGTTCCGATGACCTGGTCGGCGCCACTGTTGCAGTTCTCGTCCACCAGCAGCTCCTCCACTTTGTCCTTAAGGCACTCAAACAGGGTGTACGTCATTCCGCAGCCCAGCCACTGCTCGCCCTCCTCCTTCAGGATCGAGGTGATCTTGTCTTTGACCGTGCGGGACCTGCCGGGGTGGAGACGCGGTTCTATAAGTTCATGGAACATTTTAAACAAGCGCTTGACAGTTGCTTACCTTTAACATAACATGCCGTGATAAGCTCAACATAACAAGGTAAGCAATGTTAAAGGTAAGCATCTGTCAAGCTCAGAGTCGGGTGAACTTAAATAAATCGTAATGGAGCACTTTCATTCGAGCAGTTTTTGCCTGTTTCTACTATGTATTCCTTATGGGAAATTGATTTTTCTTCCAATAAAATGCGGTGCTCCATTAAATAGATCTAAGTTGTATTGTTAATTTGATTTTGGTTAACCACGGTTGATTTTCTTGAAATAATTCGAACTGTCAAAAATCCACCGAAGGTGGATCTACCGGTGAAAACTTTTCTACCACAGTTTTTTGTATGATCAATGTACTCAAATTCTCTTTCAATTCTTGCTAGGGTAACTCGCACTGACAGTAAGCTGACTTCCTCCCCGCCAATCCAGGTTCCATGCATTCATGAATGTGACTTAGCCCGCTAGTTCAATCAGAATACCCACATATTACGATTGTAGAACGTGTCCATGTTGATGGTGGGAAGTTCGTTCGGGTACGTCTCGTGCCAGATTATTTCCAACAGGAACGATTTGTTGCCATCTTCCTCGCCGTACTAAAAATAACAATAACAATTACCCAACTACATCAAACCACCCACTAAATCATACCTTATATTGATAAGTTTCGGCGTTGATTTGTTTGAAGAAAGTGTCGCCCTCGTAGATGGAAACCAGCGCCTCGCGCTCCTCGGTTTGCATTTCCTTCGTTTCGGACATTTTCGCGTTCGGAGGGCTGGCGGCTGAGGAATTAGAAGATTTGCATTACTAAACTACAAACTGGAACCAAAATGTGGGCAGGAAAGTGCGATTTTTCCGACAGCAGAAAGGTTGCAAATTTTCTGCCAACGAAAGCGCACTACGGGGCAGTACGGGGCGCAAGTGATGGATGTTACAAAACAACACAAAAGTCGCGCAGGGGAGTCAAGCTTGACAAGTAGATCTGTCAATCGGGAAGCGTGCTGTCAGTTGACACTGAAAAAAAGATGGCTGTGGGGATTGTATTTCAACAAACAAATCATTTGTTTCCAAAAGGTCAACAAAACTGGCGATTTGAAACCAAAATTCTTCCAAAGAAAATATTATGCATTATTGTTTTGTGTTTCATACTGTCCCATCACCCTAACAAGACCTTGTCTTCAAGTGTTTTCTAGATCTCAATATTGCTCCGTTTACCGATGAAATCTTCAGTCCCTTCAAACTGCATACCATCTTTTCATTTCATTTCATTTCGTTTATTATTTTGATTGTTTTGGCTAAAACATCAGTGCAGTAATTAACCTAAGCTAAGATATGGGGTACCTTTCAACAGCTGACTAATTCAAACGGTGTTAGAGTTTACTGGTACACAAATTGAGCAGGGGATGTAAAAAAGTTACAAAATAACCTTCGAAATTGCAAATAGATAGGGGATAGTTAGAGGAAAGAAGCTGCATACCATCTACATACTTCGATTCTCTACATTCTTTGATATTTTCCCTTCCCTTTTACATCAAGTATCTCTCCATTGGATTCCTTTGCTTTAAAAAAATCTTTACTGGTTGTCAATAATTTAACATTCTCATGGCATGCATAGACAGCTATCTTTGAGAAACGATGCTTCAAAGAATGTTTGACTTTTGTTTGCTGAACGTTGCCATGATTCTTTCCCATAGCAAGGTACAACAAAAAACATATTTTCTACACGCAGAAAAATAAGGCATATTTGAATCAACAAAACATTTTGTTGATTTGAAAATCAAAATTTTTGTTGAATCAACGCTAAACGTCAAAGCAACTTTTTCAAAACAACAAAAGATTTTTGTGGAATTGAGTAAATCAAGGTTTGTTTCAACGAAAACTCTGCGTTGATTATATTCAACAAATTTTTTGTTGAAACAAACCTCGTACAGGCTGATTCTACAAAACATTTTTCTGCGTGTATCGAGTCTTCATTCTGTGAACTGATTTTCTTTTTCGATGGTTCCTTCAATATTAACAACCGTAGAGTCGACTGTATTTCTTTTTACTTTATCCAAAACAAATTGATATGATCACCCTTGCTGGACTGTTTCTCCAGAAACACCAGGTCTGAAATTTTCGTTAATCCAAAGGTCGTCAGTTCGAATACCGGGGAGGATGTGAGCTTAGCTGAAAAAGAGGTTTGGATTGCCTAACCGTTTCAAGCCTACGGACACCTACATTTGAGTAGGAATCTTGCAAAAGAGACCGCGAACAATTTGAATTTTTATTACTGGATTGCTGGACAAAAAGGAAGTTCAATCCTCGGTTCAACCAGTGAATTCTTACAACCTTTCGAAATGATCATTTTGTTCAGTGTAAATGCAATGCTGTCACTTTCATGCCAAACTGTCAAAGCAAAAGGCGCGCAAATTTGTAAACAGTTCAGTTCATGTTTTAGTTTACAGTTTGAACGACCTGGTTAAGGTTGTTACATTTTTGTTATTCGAAATCAATCAACAATCACACAAAATGGAACCCGACGAGCTGGAGTTTATCGGTGAAAACGCCACCATCGGTGTGATTCCCAACTTCAACCACGATCCGATCTATCTGATCTCGGGAGCGGTGGGACCGTTCCGCGGAGGTCAACCGCTGCACATCCCACTGTGGCTTGCGATGCACCTGAGGCAGCAGCAAAAGTGCCGCATCGTTCCCCCGGTCTGGATGGACGTCACGCTGCTGGAGAATCTGAAGGAAGAGGAGAAGCGGTCCCGGTGAGTGAGACTGGTCTTTGTTTAGCTTGAACGTTTTTATTGTTACGTTATTAATGTTTCAGGAACTTCACCAAAATGCCCAGCGAGCACTACATGGTGGAGGCCAAGCTGGTCCTGAACACGGCCCCCGAGGACGTGCCACAATCGGACGAGATCAAGACGCTGATCAAGGACATCTGGGACATTCGGTGCGCCAAGCTGCGCACCACGACGGACATGTTCCTCAAGGGCGAGGGCGAAATGGTCCGGCTGGACAACGTGAGCATCGTGGAGCTGCACACCATCCGGCCGTTTCTGCCGCACGCGATGGACCTGCTGGAGCGCATCCAGCAGGCCAAGAAGGGCACCCGGGGCAACGCGACGGTGCGCGACCACTCGCTGCTGGTGACCAGCTTGAGCGGGTCGCACTCGCGGCATTGAGAAGGCTGGTGTTATTACTTTTTAGTTGTGATTTCATTTTGATTAGTTCAAGATTAGTCTGATAAGGTTTTTGTTTTAAGAAGTAATAAAGTTAAATTGGTTAAATAATAACTCAGCGAAAACATATCTACATTTTAACTACTAAAAAATGCTTCAGGAAAAAATATAGACCGATACCTCAGGAACCGGACCTTCTTCAACGTGAAAACATGGAAACTCAGAAGAACAAAAACTCGTCAAATCATTTCTAAACCGGACTTCAACCCGCTATAACGTTACTGGTCTCAACTTTATTTTATCAAAATTGGATTCAATCGTATACCAATGACTTAAAAGACGAATCCTAAGGCCTGGGTTCTCTATTATAATGTTGCATTATTTACTTGTTTCACTTGGGCCTTTTTAAAAGTTTGATGTGTCCCCAAGTTATCTCCAAGTCATCATGGTTATCCAACATTCTCCTAGTTCGCAGCTTACGTGATACCTATGAAAAGGAGACTCAACTGACATACGCTAGACAGTGAACCGTCCTGTGATTCAGGAGTAGTGATTGCTAGCTATACATCTTCGTAGTATAGGTTCAAAATGTTATTTTAATTGACTTATATATTAATTTGGATATGTTCTTCTACAAAAAAAACACTTTGGAAAATGTACTTAAAGTGACTAGAATGATTCACTGTCTGTTAACAAACTGGAATCGATGCTTTAGTTAGAATTGATGACATCTAAGAAATTTGCGTGCCGTGAAAATACGCCTACTTTGTTTATCCCACATCGAATTAGATCAAAATATTTACTTTTAAGGAATTGCGATTTCATGTTGCCATGTCATTCCTATCGAGAAGGTAAAAATACTATGATCAAATTACAAGAAGAATACCTTCAAGTGTTAAATTTATTTTATTGAGATTGAATTTCAAAACAATTCAAAAAGAGCTTTTCTTGGACGTAAACACACATCTCATCCCATTCACTATATTAAAGGCTTACATTGTATGAACAGGGTGAGTTGTTTGTTTACATTACATTGAAGAGTTACCTTTGATTCATTATAATCTGATTTAAACTCGGAAAGGTACCTGACCATGACGTCTGTGTTCGGGAAATCCAAGGCATGTCATCAAAATAAGCGTTTCTGCAAACAATCCAGCTATTTTTTCAAGATTTTGATTTGTATTTGTCTTTGATTGATCGTCCTTAAACCTATCGTGTTACCGCTTACGTTGCTAATATGGTTAAATACGACTTACGCACTAGACGTTTTGTTTGTTATGAAATAATCATTCATTCGCTTTGTGGCGCATTTGCGGATTTCATTTTCGATCCGAATTTGTGTTTTTATGTGTATTTGTGTGTTGTTAACGAACAACTAGTAATCCTAATGACTCGAGACGTTCACTTACAGGCTAAACAAGAAAAAAAACTAACTAACTAACGTTTCGCTGACCTTTGCAGTGTTAACGACTAACAAATTCGAAAAAGTGGGAAAAGAGGGGAAAAAGTAGGGAGGAGAAACAGATAACATTTTTGAGGTAAATGGAAAAAGGTGAGGGACAGTTTTTCGAGTTTATGATATGAGCTTTGCCTGAACTTCGGTGGAAATTCAGTTGTGCAAAGCCATCCAAACAGCAAACTTTGGCATGATTCCAGCGGTAGTGTCTTTGATTGGGACCGAGGGGCAGGGGCTCTGCCCCCGCGGAGGGACCAAGAACAAAAAAGATCCTGAGCACACTTAATAAAAAAAGTAAACAAAAATTGTTAAACATAAAAATTACATGAGATTTCCGCAAGCTGATTCGTATTCGCGCTTGGACGTGTGTACAGGAGTTTTGGTGCAAGCCGCAGTGTTTTTTCTCTTTACTTCCGTTAGAGTGGTTCCCGGATCGGGTTGGCCGGGAACGCTCTTCGATTCCGTTTGTTATGTACAGGTTGGTGGGGGGAGGGGGAAGGGAAGGTTTTTTCTACAATACTAGCATCGCCCGTTCGCACTATATGTACAGGTGGCGATTGGTAAACGTAAATGCAGTTCATTGTTCTCTCGTTGATTTGTTTGTTTTTTTGAGTCTTTGTATGCAATGTTGCGTGCAAGGCGTTTAGACGGCGACGATCTTGCTGGGGTCGACTTTGACGCGCAGGAAGACGGTGTCTTCGCGGACAAAGGGTCGGCGGTTGAGCAGCTCGTGGGAGACGAACCGCGGGAAGCCGAAGCCGAGGGCGTCCGGTTCGGAGGATGGCCGCTGGAAGTTCTCCCAGGAGGGGTCGGGGACGAAGGATTCGGCAACGCCGCCCTGGCCGCCGAGGGTGCCCTGCTCGAAGAGGGTGAAGGTGACGGAGTGCGAGAAGGGCCACTTGAGCAGGGCGTCGTACTCTCCGGGCAGGACCTTGATGTAGACGGACACGTGGGTGGACTCGCCGGGGCCGTTTCCGTTGAGGAACATCGAGGCCTGCAGCTTGTAGCCGTACTGGCTAGTGTAGAAGGGCGGCGAGACCAGCTCGAGGCCGTCCTTGCTCTTGGCCTCGACCATCTTGGCGGACCAGTCGGTGATCTTCCAGAGCAGCGTTCCGGTGTAGTTGGTGCTCAGCTTGGCCATGGCGTTCTTCAGCATGGTGATTTGCTGACCCTGACGGCCAGATAGCGCCACCATCAGTGAGAGGTGCGCCGAGGTGTTGGACTCGAGGTGAGCCTCCAGCAGATGGCGCGGTCCCTTGAACCGGCATCCGGCGTCCTTGAAGGAGCACGGGACGGACAGGGCCTTGCACTCATCCCGCAGGTGGGAGTCCAAATCTGCCCGAGCCATCGGACCCGCGTCACACCGCTGCGGACACGGAACCGGACTCCGCGGGCAAGTGGCACCGTGAGCCGACAGCGTATCGGCGCTGAACTCCCGGCTGCAGTGCGGACACCGGCGCAACCTCTTGGAGCAGTCTTTGGCACGGTGGATGGACATGCGACCGCGCACGACACGCGCTCCGCACTTGGACTCGCAGTACATCGGCTCCGAGCTGCACGTTCCGGCGTGCTCCTCCAGCCCCAGTCCGGTGAACTCGACGTTGCAAAACTCGCAGATGGCACGGCGCAGAATGCAGGTGAAGGCCAGATGATCCGTCATCATGACGCGCGGAATCTGCGAGCCGCACTTGTTCGGGCACGGGATCGCATCATGCTTGCAGGTGTTCAGATGGGCCTGAAAAAAGAAAGATCTTGTTAGTACTCCTGCCTCAAATCGCACCAAGAATTTCGCCATTATTGAGCAGCTTAACGGTCCCCTCGACACAGATTCTCCCCACTGGTTTAATCCCATTAATGCGATAATGTCCGGAAAACCGGACCGCGTTCTAGGTTAGGAATAATTACGACAGGAATCTAAGTAGGATCGCGCGCTGGCATTTGTTGAAAGTCGTCGTCGTCGCACACATTTTTGCGTAGGCCAACGTTGATTAATCTCCCCGCACCGGTTAGCCATTTGCGGCGATCGGCGCTGCCTTGTGGCGAAAAATAAAATTCGAAAGGTGTATGACTCGGCGCTTAAACCTGTTTCAGCCTGGCCCGTTTCAACGCGCGAGGTTTGCATCTGTCGCGTTGTTGTTGAAGAAAAGAGGTAAACAGGGTTGGGATCCGCAAGTGCGGCCTCCGGTTCATTGGGGTTTGCTGAATCAATTGAAAATATTATAAATAAATTTTAGGTTTGAAAATGCTGTAAAATTGGCATCACTGTTATTCGCTGTCATTTGACGTCAAATATGATAGATCTCTACACTCTAAGCGAAAGATGCCACAAACGGTCGTGCACTTTTAATCGTGTTGCCCGAAAAAGTAGGTAAATTGCAAAGCTGCGCGAAAAATCGCCACAACAAAGCAAACAACAGCAGTTCAGCGGGCACTGTGTCGAGAGATACTTAGTTAAGCGACTTAAAAGGGTTGCTAAATGACGTATTAAGAAGTAGCGGGGCAAGAAGAAGCGGGATAATCACCTTCAGTTTGCGCAGCTCGTCGGACCATTTGCAGCCCTGCTTGTGGTGGATGCAGAACACCAGCGATCCCATGATGGCCTTCTCCGATTCCGGGTCCGGGTAGATCTGAAAGGGAAGGAGAGAGAGAATAGGAGCTTGTTAGAGATTTATGTTTCGTAATTGCGCGCGATCGAGGCGTGTCGGATCGAAAAGCATGAATGGGAAGGCAGATTGAGGTTAGAATTATTGGATAACTTGGGGAGATTTCACGCCAACTTGTTACCCCTAGACGGACTTGGGGAGGTTGCACAAAGCGCGAGCCCATTTGGGGCTCACCTTTGATCGCAGAACGGAAACCAAAGCAAAACACATTAAAGAGTAGCAGAGCACGAGAGGTTAACATATGGATCGTTTCGGGTCCAAAACCGGACTACCGGGGGGTTTCAACCAAGCAAAGTGCTTAGTGTTATCGCTTACCGTTCCAGGTCGAGGCCCCGAAAAAGAGGAATCAATTCGAGTGGTTCAATTCCAAATTGTTTACCAAACTTCGATAAGAGAACACAAATAGACACTTGAAACTATCGACGACTCGAGCCCGACATCAATCACTGCGTAGCTCTACCCTCCACGGTAAAGTGTGGGAAAATGACCAGATCGTGCGTGCGTGGTCGTCAACGCGGCTTGACAAGTTGACCTTGTTACAGTTGCAGCGATAGACCCTTGGGTATTTGGAATAACTTAACCGCCCGCCCTCTCCTGGGTAACCAGTTCGACATCGAGCGCAAACAGAGCGCTTATCGCAGGACGGTTCAACGATCCTCGATGGACATTATGTTTTATTGATGAATACTCGCCCTAATCGGCGCTACAATTAAAAAGCTGTTCGAACGCAAGTTCTAGAACGGAGAATCATAAACAAAACCTATGAAGAATCCACCTAGCAAAAGGTTGAGAAGAGTGCTGAGAATATGATCAATTTGACATGACAAGTTTTCTCAGTGTATGCTGACACACAGGTGGACTGTCAACTGACAACTTGTTTGACAGATCGAAGCTGTCAATTGACGAATCTATTGTTTTCTGACCAACTTTAGCTTGTTTTGTTTTATTTTTCTGTCTCAAAATCAACCCAACTTTCTCGTCAATTTCTTTCCAGATTGCATAACCTCTTCCCACCAAGAACAACAAGCCGTCGCACGCGCGTAATCGCCCCTCTCCACGCTTGATCGAAGCAGGCCGCGCAAGGGTCACCGGAAACGCAAAGCGGCGGCAGCTCCAGACGAAACTTGTTTTGGTTTCCTTTCCCTCCTCTCTTCTTCAGATTCTTTTTTCGCGGAGCCACCGAAGAAGCCTTCCGGAATACCCCCAAAGTTGCTGCCGATTGACCCGCGTCGGTCAGTTGGGAATCTAATTACTGGACTTGCGACTTTAACGCGGTTCCGGATGGCTGCACTTTAATAAACACGTTAACGGGCTAGCTGTGACGTATAGAACCGGTTCGCGTGGCAAAAAAAGTGCGAGCTATTGTTCCACTTGAAGGGGGCTCCCGAAGCGCAGCGGTATTCTGGTGGGTTTTTTTCGGAGAATTGAGCAACCGAAGAAAGCAAAACAATCGCGATGCTTTCAAATTTATTGGAAGCGGATGCTTCCATAAAATTTTATGCTCTCTCTTCAAGTGCTATATTCCCATGTTCTAGGTTTCATTCCTAGCAATCATAATATTTACATAGGTTGGAAGATGCTCATCCGGGACCACGTACGGTTGCAGTATTTACTTTCTTGCTTGGTTGAAGATCGTCGAATCCTCAGAAGGTAAGCAATAAATCAATAACGTTCTTTTATCCGGTTTCCTCAATCTTTCTTCTATCTCTTTTTAGATATTCCAAGAAAAACACATCGTAAAGGTGTGCATGTGACAGCAAGCTTGTGCGTTTGTTTACCTTTTGATAGTGTCAAACATTGTACAAAAATAACCTTTTGCGCAGCGATTCGGATCATATTTGCACAAACCCGGTGGCCGGCGTCGTTATCTGTCAAAACAACTCAGTAGGCACTGGAAAAAGTGAATATTTTAATACGACTCCGTTTTGAAGAAAAAAAGAGCGCCCAATTACTGTCATCACGTGCTTTTCAGAGCACAAAATCTGCGCCATATTTCCGAAAAAGAAAACAATCTTCCTCATTTTTGACAACTGCGCAGGGCACTTTAGAGTCAAATTTCTCCGCGCTTTTTTTCTGATTCGCTCAACTGATGTAGATTGTTTTGTTTAACGCGAAAGCCGGTTTGGATACACTTGAGCTGACAACTCCCCCCTTAATAAAGGTGCTGCTTGTACGTACACACATCCTAGAGTGGCGGTGGTGCCACAGACCGTGTCTGGCCTCGGCGGGACCCATAAATCATTCACGGGTGGCTTACCATATTTTTTTGGAGATACACCAAGAGAAACATACAGCCCAAGTCGGAGAAAACCCTCGCGTGGAAAGCAATTAAAAATGTAAACTTTTACAGTTATGGCCAAGACGAGCGACAAGCGCAGCGTCCGAAAGTGTCCGGCCACCTTGAACGCGCGTCTCATTTTGACAGATCACGCCCAATTATTCACTCAATTCGATCGCGAAAGCGCGCAAATTGAAGGCTTTATTAGCCGCGAACAAACGCAGGCTAATTGCTAAACGAATCAAGCAAGCGGCTGATTGAGCAATTTCGAAAACCAAGGCGCGCGCGATTGCTTCCTCTTCAAATGTCAAAGCGCTCAGCGTGGAAGATGTGTCAACCGCCTTCCGGATGACGCCCACCTCTCTGCGTGCAACCACCTTGCGCCTTGGCTGTCAGTTGTTGCGCGTGGCAACACAGAACCCTCGGTTGCCAACGGAGGTAGAACCGTTTTTTTGTTGCGCTCAACTGTGTGCAAAGACAAGCGAAAAAGTGCTGCCCGTCAGCAGGTACGGAACAAAACAGAGAACTGAAGAATTAGCATAACTTTTTTTTGTGGTGCGAACGCGCATCGAAATTGTTGTGAAATTGCAGGTGCCCCGTTCGCCGAAGGGTACGAATTACGGAAGCAACGGCAGCAATTTGCAAACAGTTGGATGACGAAACAACGCCGACCAAGTAGGCTATCCCTAAATTGTCAAAATGTTAACCTCAAAACTGAAGAGACGATCCGTCAGCGACCACGTTACTGATGCAACTGCAGCGTTTCCAAGTGTCAAAACCGATCGAAGGGAGGTTTGTTTACGCACGTCGGTTGACAAGAACCAGACTGCTGTGAAATTCCTTCCCAAGAAGACCCGTACGGGGTAAACATTAGCACCGAAGATCAAATACGTGTTCGGTGCATAGCTTCAGGTCTGCGACCGGCAGTTTTGAGAAGGAAGACGACGCAAACGGATGAGCAGCCAGCGACTTCATTAGAACAAATGTGAACGGAATTCGAAATGATTATAGAGAGGCAACGCGTCAGCATTTGCTGGACACGACCACACGACCACGACGGGTGTAAAAAGTGGAAATGGTGATGAAATATTTATGGCTTATTGTACGAAGACAGCAAAAAAAATCGAATGGTTTACGCGAAGCGGAAATTGTGTCTTGGGATGGCAAAAAGCAACTTCATCAAGTCGTCGATCGGAAGTACCGTCACTTCGCGGCTTTGCCGCGGGATTTGGATCAAGGTTCCATTTCCAATAGAGTGCTCCGGTGAAAACGATCGCTGCAAATCCCATGCATTTTCTCTTGTGTTTACGATTTTACGGGTTATTTCCTGCGGGCCCAATGAGTTACGCTTTGCAAAGCATCGTCGAAGACGTCCAACTCGAGTTTTCTCCGAACGTGTCTCGACAGGTTCGCGACTTGTCGTCGTTGTCGTTCTTCTTTGTGCTGGCACCTCTTTCGCTAGCTTGTTTCACATGCATGGGAACCACTTGCCCCATTGTGGCTTACTCTTGTCCCCCGTCACTCTTGTTTGCGAAAATATGCGCGACCCTAACCTCACTTTCCTGTGCGCCCTAGGCGCAGCCTAGTAGGCTGCGAGAGAACAATGGTGACCCGTTTTGACACTTGACTGTCAAACTGCGTGTGGCGCGCACCGGATTGCTGTGAAGCAGCCCAGCTTTACGGTTTATTTACACCGCGCATTCTTGGATGCTCGCCTCCTAGGAGCTGTCAAATTAGAATTCCATTAGGTTTCTGGTTACGCGGTCGGATTTAAGAGCTGCCCATCAATGAATCTCCGCTCCGGGCCGTTCCCAGAGGAGGGCGCAGAAGTACACACACAAAAAACCACTAAAAATAAACTTTTGCTTGTTTCATTCTTCGCGTTGATCGTTTCCTCTTCAGGTTTCTTTTTTATTTAATACGCGGCATTCTCTCATCGTTCGGCCGAGGCCGTGAGAGTACGCGCGAAGAAATGGTGTACTAAAAAAAAAAAACAGGCAGAACCGAACTCCACCGGAATCATTAAGTCATTCTTGAGGGGGGCCGGCTGGAGCCGACGAAGGCCTCCACGCAGGAGAAATTACTCCCAAGAATGCTGAAAATAAACAGCACTACGCGGGATGGGAAGCCGCCCGTACACGAGAAATTCAATAAAATTGAGTAAACATTTACACATAGCTTGGCGGTCGGCTCCGTCTGGTAGCGATTAGCGCTACTTTCTACGGCAATGTCAACCGACAATGTTATGCGAGCGATCCGAACGATATTGGAAACCTTCGAAAATTCCTCGGATATTGAACGCGTAAATGAACTCCATTCATTGCGCGATCGCACAGCTGGACAGTGTCGCGCACTTAAAATGGATCTTATCTCAATCAGCCACATTGTTCGGCCAGGTGATAACGGAATGTCACATTCCTGACCATTTTACGAATTGAGACATTGTTTGCTGAAGGTTTCCCAGCATAGACGCCCTTGATCCCCTCTTAAACTGATGTTGTTGTTGTTAATTAATTTATTTCCGGCAGCTTTCACCTCTCGGTCATTCGCTGCCCTCTTTCAAACTGGCTATACCAACTTCAAACACTTCACATAGACGCCCTTGTGTACATCCCGTGGTTGACAGGAACGAACTTATTATGAAATTTGATTTAAAATCCCCAAAAAACTTACAATTTGACTAATTTCCGTAATTGGAACGTTCGGTGGCGGCGACGGAGACGACATCGTCGACGAGTTGGACGACGAACACGTCGTCGTCGAGGTGGCCGGTTTGTTCCGCGGCGGAGCCGGTGGCGGCGTGATGGGCAGCACGTTCACGCTGCAATCCTTGGAGTTGCGGTTCGGTGAGATGCGCGCCGGAAAGCTGAGCGTCTTTGTCCACTGGGACAAGCTGCGAACCATGGTCAGTTTTTTGGGCGGTACGCCGTTCACTTCCAGTTTGGCTAGATGGCTTCAAACCGATGCTGCTATCATTAGTACCGCAGTTGGTAGCTTCAACACACTGCGTTCCTGTTTGAACAACCGGAAACGGAACTTCTTCTAGCGCTTCTTCTTATTGTGCACTGATTCTCTCACAAAACACACGGTTTAATCCATCACACACTCTGAGAACAGATCAATCAGATGTAGTGCTTCACCGACGACTTCCTCTGCAGCTGCGGTACCCGTTGAACCGTGAAACTTGGTACAAAACAGTTGACACTTGATATCCGATTTCCGATCAATCTTCCCAAACACACGGTAAAAAATCTGAAGATTCACACCACACACGAAGCGAGAACCCGATTACCCGAAGGGACACGAAACGATCGAATTACACAATTTCAACACTTGACAAAAAATAGAAAGAGATCTGTACTCTAAACAGAGCTCTCAAATTGCAAAGTTCTGGAGAAACGTCCTTGCTGGTGGACGAGTTGGAAGCAACTGATTCGTTCGTTGCGCCGAATGGAAGTGGTTCGACTGAACGAAGTAGGCTACACGGGTTCGATCCTCCGAACGTTCGCCCTCACCAATACAGAGGCAAAGTGGTAAAGTGGTTGTCTCGCTCGTGCGCACGTGGACTGTCGGGGAATGTTTATGTTTGTTCTCGCTCTGGCGTGTTGTGGTCGTGTGTCACTTGGGAAATTTGCGAAAGACCATCTCCTCGGACCGGTTTGCTGGGCATGTCGGCCACGATTGTTGTTGGACGGTGCATAGAATGCCGGAGTGGTCCGAGTGGGTGGGTGTAGGGCAGGGAAGGTATTTGCCGATGGGCCTCTAAAAAGCTTTTTTAATTTATTTCCTTCCAGAAGGAATTTACTATAATCATGTATGGAGCACTAGTAGATATTTTACTAATGAACAACTTTGTAGAACATTGTTTTGTTCTAAACTGAATGCTGTTGACATTAGAGCGTAAACAAAAATCCCCTTACCATCGCGAGTGAGGGACGCCGATGGTGGCATTTTTAAAAATTGTTTACGCTCTAGCATCAACAGCATTCACTTTGGAACAAAACAATGTTCTATAAAATTGTTCGTTTGAACAAAATCTACAATAGCTTCAAACATTATTATAGTGAATTCTGTAACTGGAAGGTAATAAATCAAACGAGGGCTTCGCGATGGTTTTTTGCCATTTGCCATCCCTGGTGTAGGGATTTCTTTGGGATACATTAAGCATTCGTTGTTTTGTTTGTAATGCTCATTTTGAACTAGTTCAGTTCATTCGATTTATTATTATCACCTTCTACTACGAACATCATTTTACTGTTCCTCAAGCATTTGAAACACAACTTAAAATGGAACCTGGATCCCAATGAATCTGACTGTCGTTGAAATCAGTGGGAGAACTTAAGGTAAGTACACTTAGCGAAACAAACTGACATCAGTTCAAATGCGACGTCATCCTCGGCCTGTGAAGATGTCGGTGAGCATCTCTAAGACTTCTATTTTTATAACAATCTGTTTTGCCTTGTGTTGAACGATCTGGAGGAGGAAGTGACAGATGAGGATAAGTAAGTAGTCCGAATGTGAACGTATATGGAACGAGCGGAGAGCGGATCTCTATTGGCCCGAACGGGACAACAGGAACCGGACCGTGGTCAGTGGGCAATCGGGAGGTAGGCTACCACAGCCATCGTGCTGCGATCGGAATCTGCTTGCCAACACGGATTCCAGCGGATTTTCAACCAAGAGTGTCACGCGATGTCCTGAAGAAGTGATTTTTTCAATTCTTTAGACGTAATAATGTCGTGTAAAATCTTCTGATGGTACTTAAAAATAAACAAACCCAACAAGCAAGGATTTTGCAACCAGACCATGTTGCTCGAAATTCAATTTGGTCGGAACTGCAACTTTAGCAATTTGGACTAGATGCAACCAATAATAGCAGACCAAATGGGCAAGTGAGTGAATTTCTTAAGGGCCATACCCTAACTGCAAGTGACTTTTATGAGTTTATCTGTAAAGTGAAGTCCGTTTTAGAATTGAGGAAATTGAATAGGAAATATTGAGATTTTGTAGTTTATCAAAAAAGTTCACATTCGAACAAATATCTAAAAAAGTCTTCAGCGATCAAATTTCGCTCGCTTTCCGGACACTCTCCACGCTCGGGACGTGTCCGGAGTATATCCGAAACCCCAGGCTGTGGGAGCAGACAGCTGTTTTCATGTTTTCCTTCATTCATCACACCCGCAGCACCACTACAACATACTCTCGGTATTGGTGCCATGCGCATGCTGCTTACTTCAGCAGAACCAACTCCAATGTTGCTCCAAACAACCTTCACGAAGGCAGGCAAGGCGCAACATTCGTATTCGTTACTTGCTTGCTTGTACTGGGACCATACATAAACACAACAATGCTGCAAACGAAAAATGTAGCAAAAGAAGCAACTGTGGGTTGGAAAAAGAGTGAAGGAAGCATGAAATGGGTGTCTTCTTTACGCTCTTCTTCATCCATATTCTACTCTAAATGATGGTGATGGTTCAGCTGCGAAACCCGCAAGGCCCTTCGTCGTCGTCATCTTCTCAAAGTGGCCACCTTTTTCCGATCTCCGATCGATCCTGTTCTTGCCTGTTTCGGTTTTGTTTGCTCGCGCTGGGACCCGGTCCGGACACGCAGCTTGAACGATCCGGAGATCTCCTCTTCCAGTCTCCTCATTTTTCTTAGGACGGAGCCATTCTGTTATCATATCAGACGACTCTCCTTCCTTTTATGACCGATTGTTGAGTGTTTGTCACTGCACTGCAGTCAAAGTGTCTTAAGAATGCACTGTTTTGTTGTCTTCTTGCCCTCTGGTTCCACACTTTGGACGAGCCGAGCCTAACGCTGACCCGACTGGTGTTGCGTTTGTTTCAACACCAGCACTAATTTGTTGCTCATTTCCGTTGGCTGCAATAAAAGAGCCATGCCAATGTTCGTTCCTTGTTTCTTTACGTTTTTTGCTGATATGAAACAATCTTCCTGTCGATGAGTCCCCGTCATCGTCACGCGGTGTGAACTGTTTAGTGATGCAATAAAATGGAAAGAGGAAAAGATACGTGTATGCAATTATGGACTTGGACGAGGAGGACGTCTATAAGTCCCTCAGGGGAAACTAATTGGAGATTGAGCGTTTGAGAATCATGCTGGTTGATGCAACGGCCGTTGAGTCTCACAAATATTTAACCGTAACTAAATGATTACCTTTACTGTCACTTTGAGCAATAGAGCTTATTAGATAATACTTGACCGATTCTTAGCTTATTGGAAAAAAAAAATTGTCGTCAATATCTTGGAAACTACTGATTGCCAAAAAACTGGACTGGTGTATAATGCATTTTAAAAAATCATAGAAATGTTAGCACAATGACAATGAATTAATGTTTATACTTTTTTATATATATTTTCCTCTTCCATCGACGTTGGTCAGAGTCGAGGAAAATAAACTTATGTAAATTTATGTTTATTCGAAAATTCATTGATTGCAAATTCTCAAATACATTGTAAAGCTAAGTATCTAAACTTAAGACACATATTTGTTTTGCCTTTTGACTTAGATCAGTGCATAATTGGCAAAGGGAGCGCGTGGTCGTAAAAAATATTCGGAGTGAAAAGTGATTTTTTTTTGTGTGTGCCTTTTGTTTCGCATTTTTGTCGTGAATTGTGCGCTGCGAGGAGAAAATTACCCTCCGAAAATGCAGCGTCATCAGTGCATAATTGGCAAAGGGAGCGCGTGGTCGTAAAAAATATTCGGAGAGAAAAGTGATTTTTTTTTGTGTGTGCCTTTTGTTTCGCATTTTTGTCGTGAATTGTGATATAGCTTTCGGTAAAAACGATCCGAATTCGTTAGATTTATCGCGTAACAAAATTATTTTGATTCATCAAGAACGTCGTGTGGTGCGCGAGTCTTTTTTGTGTTGAAAAGACCTTCCTATAGCTCCGTAGCTCGGACGGCTCGACGTCGGTTGTTTGTGTGTTAGGCCCTCTCCATAGCATCGTAGCTCGAGAGGCAACGAAAATCAATACCTTATCTAGCTAACAGAAAGAAGTTAGGAAGGCACTTGATGATTGAGTTCGTCGCGTCTATTCCGTAACAAATTCATGAACTAAATGATTATATAATTACAAATCAGACTACGCTATCATTGCAGCATTGCGTTTAACACCTCATTTTATACACCCAAAACTGGCAGCGCTAGTCCGAGAGAATGATGGTCTCGAGTCGAGAGAATAGTGATACCATTCACGGACGCAGAGAACACAGCTCGAGATGGGCGATAGAACTATTCTCTCGAGGTTCATTTGCAAAAAAGTTCATCCGTCAAACAAAAAACCGAAAGTGTCGACAACGGGAATCGAACCAGAGACCTTTGACAAACCAATCCAATGACTTAGCTGCCTCGGCCACCACAGCTTGGTGACCAAGGAGAAGTCAGAAATCGATGTATGACACTTGTTGGAGATTTATTGATTCAACTAACGAATGAACTCATTTGTTATGATGGTGTGAGTTGGTACCATTATTCTATCGATTTTGGCACTGAGCCCTCAATAAATTGTGAGAGAACGATTATCTCGACTCTGAATTTTGGGTGTAAATAAATATTATTTGGTTTTATCTTTCCACAGCCGGCTGTCTAAGATTAAACCATTTCATTTAAAATTTAACAACAGTTAAACGGGAAATGTCTCATCCGCAGCAACCGATTGTTTGCCTTGAGAATAAAATATAATACCTTTCAACAAACACTATGATTTTGTGTCGCATCATCATCTTCTATGATGAATCCTGACCAAAAACCCTATCCTAACCAATTTTCAGGTTCCTGGCGCTCGTGGGGTGTAAGCACAGAGTAAATCAGCTGCCCTAGTAGCAACCTGCGCTAACTAACATTCCCGTCCCTTAAAATCGAGATCTACAAACTGACATGGCGGGCGCCGTTGGTGGCCAATGACTGTTACCTATTCGCAACTGATCTTGTTCTGGAAATCATGGTGTTTTATCTTTTCAGCGCATTCATACATGCTGTTGATAAGGGAAATACCACTTGATAGTCGAAGCCTATGATCAGTAGTGCTGAAAGGATATTACGGTTCTGTTCAGCAACGGAGAAGGACAACCATGGGTGGTCTCTCATGCTCATGCTCATGCTCATTATTTCCAAAAAAAAATATGATCAATTAATTTTTCTCTAGTAATTCTGTGAGTCTTTTTTAACATTCAAAAATTTTAATCCATGTTTCGTTAAATATGTAAAATATATTTTTCCATGCGTTCAAGCATGGTATTTTTTTTTTGTTTTAAATTGTAATTTCAATCATGTTTTTTATATTTTTTTTATTTTTTCAATATCATGTATTTTCTTGTTTCTGAATCTGAAGTACTACTTCTGTGGGGTTTTCTATTCTTCAAAAATTGCAATTTTTCGTTCTTTGGATACATCAGAATATTTATATAAATCCACCAGATGATTTTTTTTCATGAGTCATGGCATCGGAAATCTAGAATACATCGGTTAAATTTTAAGGTACAAAGTTTCTTGCTTAGGCCTAAGTTTATCTTGTGCTATTTTGTGACTCGTCCTATCTTTTTACAGCACGATGACGAGGAAATGTGAAAAAAGGTTATTTTGCCTCAGATTTTTTGAGGAAAGATGGAGTATATATGAAACAATCTTTTCAATTTCCTAAATTCTTTTATTTGAGTCATTTCTACCAGTACGTGTCCGTACTACTAATCCATTTCACAAATAGTGCAATTCAAAATCATAAAATTCCCCCTACTTAACAACTGTTGTTGGCGGTTTCAAGATTCATATCACGCACAACTTCAATCACTTGGCGGGTTCGCTTATTATTTTTTCAAACCCCAAACCCAAGCCCATCTCCTGCACGATGACTAAGGTACCGAATTGACCATAAGCTGACGACGCCGACAGTGACGACCCTGATGAGTCAATATTTGCCATTCACACAGCTCTCACTTGCTTGGGCAGTTCATCTCCTCTGGCCAGCTCAAGTCTGCCACAAACTGCTGACCAAGCTGGTAGGGTTTCTGCTTATGTCATTCTTTGAACTCCGTTTTGTGAATGAACTTTTCTCGCGCGTTACTTGCTACTCCAACTCCACTGCAGAAGACCAATCAGTGTGACCTCTTGGCGACGCCAAGTCAATTCAAGTCCACACCCGAAGTAATTGAGATTGTAAAAGGGCTCGTCCCCAGCCATTATGACTTGTACAAAATCTCCGATCTTCTTGTTATTACCGTCTCATTTCCTGTTTTGATTCGCTTCCGCTGCGGTTTGTCGAAATGCCAAAGATGCTGGCCACCAACCAACGGCCGCTTCAAAGGCAAAGAGTGTGCAAATAATTCCCAGAAGGATCTTGGCGGCCCGTGAAAGTTTGCGGCCTCCACGGTCAGGACAGAGAAACCAGTTTGGGTTCTCACGAGTGTGGTGGATTGTGTGAAAAATTGGAGCGAAATATTTGTGGAAGGTTATTTGAATTTATAAGGTTGTGTGTTGGCCTTCCAGAATTACCTATTACAAAAAAAGCGAACAAGTTTTAAAGAAGATTTTTATTTTTCCCGCATTTAGTAAGTCATACTGATCTACTCCTGTTTATTTATAAATATTTTCTGTATTACGTTCAATTATAGACCTTCAAAATTTAAAAATTAATTATTGACTTAAAATTTTTGCCTTTAACAAAATCTTCCTCAAATAATATTTAAAGTTCTGACTGCAAAAAAAAGTTTATCTCGGTGTCATCATAAATAATATTTCCATACGAAAACTATAGTAAGGATTTGATTTAAACTATAAGCGTAGTGAAATAATGGTTTGGTGTCAAACAAAAACGGACAAAATATCATCTTTGAGATATTTATCTCCTTACCGTTAAAATCCAATTTCCACAAAACAATGTAAATCCCACTTTCGATCGGTTCCGCCTGGTTAAGTCTCCCCGTTCAAAGAGCGGGATAATTGAATCCCGTCACGACAGGAACTGCAGATCTGCAATTAGCGTCAAAACGACCACGACTCTACGAGTGGAGAAAATCCACATTCGAGAGGACCAAATACCACACCAGGACCAAGGACCAGACAGGAAGCGCCGAATCGTGTGCTGTTCCAAATTACACCCTCCTCTGCTGCAGCAATTTCTTGCACTTCTGTCAAAAAAGGGATTTAAGTTTGGACCGGAAAATAAATCTCCCGAAAAATAGGACATGTGCGAGCTCTTCACCCTCGTCGAATGAACCGAGTCGCCCGCTGATGGTTGAAATAGCTGTAATAACAAAGATTTTATTTCTTTTTATTTCCCTCTTTTTGTCAGAAAAGTGCACCCAAAATAGTGCGGTAAACAATAAACTCTCTGGCCGCGGCTGCTGCTCGAAAAACGCACCCAAAAAGGACCCGAAAAAAAACCTTAGGGTCAAAACGAGCGGAGAAAGCAAAATTCCATACAACACGAACCCCGAAAAGGACGATGACGAAAAAAAAGGATCAACACATGCGCCTCGGAACGGCATTTTTCCTTTTGTTGACACGACGGGTCTTTGTCCGCCCCTGGCCACACACCCCCTTTGCCTAGAGATCCTTAATAGGGAGACTGGTCGAAGTGAATTTGACGTACCCAAACAGACACGAGTTTGACGTATCCAATCGAGCATTTGCCTTTACGCCCAGCAAAACTTATCAGGGTTGCCAAGCTCAAAACATACGTTGCCAGATCGATTTAGCCAGCTTAGACCAGTCTCCCTATTTAGGGTCTCTAGTGTAAGGTTCCATTTAAAAGGAAAATAGAAAAATTAAATAGTTTGAAGTTTTACTCAATTCTGGGGAACGGAGAGGAAATACTGGAAATTTGAGCAAAAAAAAAAACAATTTTATTTAAAAATTAAAGTTTGTTTTTCTGTCTGTTTTGTCAATATTTCAAGAACAAAGATTTGGTTCTAAATAAGACTTTCGGCCCTGGTTAAGATCGAGAGGGTGGCGAAACAATATCTAAATTGTGCCATCCCTATTTCAAAAATTTTAAACCTAAATTCCCAATCTCGAGAAAAAAGAGGAATTTGTATGGAAATGTCTCTCCTGATATATTTTATAAATATAAACGTGATTGACACTTTCGTCACAATTTTTACTCACTTTTTGCCTTCTAATTTAATATAATCTAATAAAAAACCTTCACTTTTTGCCTTCCTCACTTTACTGAGGAAAGGCTATACAATCACTCGAAAAATGATCTTCTTAGTTAGACCGCCTACGCAGGAGCGAAATCTGAGCAAATGTCTGTGTGTCTGGTGGGATGTTGATTGAAAAATTGTCACTCGATTATCTCAGTACTGGCTGGACCGATTTTGTCCGTTTTGGGGTCCAATGAGTCCCATAAAGGTTAGTAAAGTACTTCAAAAGTTATGCAAAAAAAAATATTTTGACTGAAGTTCGAAATATTATAAAAAGGGTGTTGTTGTTATTAGTTCTTTATTTCCTGTACGAGTACTGACATTCGTTGCCCAATAAAAAGGGTGGTTTTTGTAAGAAAAACCTATCATTTCATACATTTTTAGAAAGGTATTTAAAATATCTATCTAACGAGTTAATACATTGAAAATATCACAACCCTATTAAAAGTTATTAGCACTTAAGTGTTATTTATACACTTTTTTGAGGCCGTTGAGTTTTTATGAAAACTTTGTCCGGAACTATCATGCGATCTTTCGTTGATATACCTATTGAAGATCTGACAACCCTATCTAAATAAATTAATTATACACTTTTTTGAAGCCGGATCTCAGATAGGTTAAATACACCATTTCCAATCAAACACCTATCTTCGTCATATGGAGGGTTTGATGCTCGATTAAAGCTCCAAAAATACTATTTAGGCTATAAACTTACCAGCAACAGCACCACCTCAAGTAAGCATGCAAATGTATGCTACTTACTGGCCAAAAAGATCAAATTTAATGCACTTTTGATCCTAATTTCTATTTTGCGAGACCATTTCTCATCATTTTGTTGGCACACACAGTGACACACGCGATCAAATTGTCACTTTCGCTTACTTTTTCACGGCGCTTTCGATACAAAACGGCCCCCAACTTTCGGCAACATGTTCTTTTGCACATTAGTTAGTCACTCACTTGATAAATAATCCCGAAACATGTAAATAATTAGCGAGCGCTATCAAAAAAACAAACGCGTAAAGTCTTTTGACGTTTGACTTTTGACTACCCATTCTAATCGAAGGCTGAAGAAAACCGAGCGAGAAGCGAAGGCAAATAAAGAACAAAGGGTGGCTACCAACAGCCAGTGAGTGAGTGAGCCAGTGATGCCAGAAAACTTTCGCTATAGATGCTACTTTTCGTGAGTGTTCGCTTAAAATTTCATCAATTTTGGAAGCACTAAGCAGACCCAAAAGAGCGCTGGAAGTGAAAAAAAAAATAAGCTGAAAGTATAACAATGGGCGTTGCCCAATGCATTCTCGTTTTATTAGAATACATTTTGGAAATATTTTTTTCATTTGCTTGTAAAAGTAATAGAAAAACTTTTAGGAAAAGTGAAAATAAACATAAATGTTCACAAAAAGTTGCTCTACTCGTTGGTGTACTTGGTTTTAGTAACTTTCAAGGAACACTCCAGATTAGGGGTGACCAAATTATGGCCCGCGGGCCAAACGTGGCCCGCGAGATGATATTTTGTGGCCCGCGGGCCCATTTTGAATGATCATTTAAAATGGCCCGTTGATCACTTGTAAAGTTATTTTCTACTTTTTCAAAGTTAAGGTTAATTTTTTAAACTTTTATATGCTAATATTTTTATTTTGCGTTAAAAAAAACTTATGATTTATTAATATTTTAATAATTAATAATTAAAACAATTTCACAGGTTTCAATGTGAGTGAAACTACTAAATATCCTCAAAACTTTCATCAAACATTTTTAGAAATATTAAAAAAAGTTCAAGTTTGACTTAGGTAGAATTTGTAATATTAGCCAAACTATAAGTTTTCTTTATTAATTTTCAAGTCATAATAACCGTTTTATGAACTGACCCTGAAACATACATTGCACTTTCTTCGGGATTTGAACTCATTACAGTTAGATAACGTATCTGATTGACTATATAATAGGATGTAACAAAAATGACTTTTTGGCGGGCATTCAAGGGTTTGTTTCGGTGGGCATACTAAGCCTAAATCCAAAATATGAGCTTGATTGGACGTAACAGGAGCTGGCGCTCCACCATTCAATTTTAAATGGGATTTAACCCGTAAAAAAAGATTTTTTCAAAAATGTCACTTTTTGAGGCATTTTGGCCACTGAAGCGTTTATTTTCAACATCATTGGCGTGTAGGCCAGATCCTTGCGCATCTTTTGGTATATATAACATTGAAATTTGGAGCACCCTGGAGCTCGGTACAGGCCTTCAAAGTTTGGCATTTTTTCGAAAAATCGGCCCCGGCAAAATCAAATGGCGTCTAGGGCGTCGCGAGGCGCGACGCATATCTTTTTTGCCGGGACCGATTTTTCGAAAAAATGCTAAACTTTGAAGGCCTGTACCGAGCTCCAGGGTGCTCCAAATTTCAATGTTATATATACCAAAAGATGCGCAAGGATCTGGCCTACACGCCAATGATGTTGAAAATAAAAGCTTCAGTGGCCAAAATGCCTCAAAAAGTGACATTTTTGAAAAAATCTTTTTTTACGGGTTAAATCCCATTTAAAATTGAATGGTGGAGCGCCAGCTCCTGTTACGTCCAATCAAGCTCATATTTTGGATTTAGGCTTAGTATGCCCACCGAAACAAACCCTTGAATGCCCGCCAAAAAGTCATTTTTGTTACACTCTACTATATAAGCATATTTTTTTTCATTGAAATGTTGAAATTCTGGCTCTCAACGATTTTTCATAAGCCACACTAAACTTATAGCTAAAATTACGATTTTAGATAAATTGTTCAACATGTTATGTCACCATTTTCGAAATATAAAAACAAAACTTTTTTTTTTTGAAAACTCAAGTACATTCAGCCAAAAACTTTTTTTCAAATACCTGAAACAATACCGATAGAAAACCGTTATTTTGTATTTTCTATTATTTTGAATAGACATTTTTTTAAAAACAAAAATTAATTCTTTTAAATTAAAATAACGTAATTTTTTTTATAACCTCTTATGTATATTTGGCCCGCAACCTCATTTGAGCTTCAAATTTGGCCCGGCCTCCAAAAACTTTGAGCACCCCTGCTGTAAGCCCATACATCCAATTGAAATGTGGTCAAAGGCAAACTTATGGGAAATTGGACGAGCTTTCTGGTAAAAATATTTTCGAGACTGAAAAATCAAGTCTGTCATATAGAAATTACGAAATTACCTTCTTTTTCAACATTTTTATTTTTAAACCCGATGTAACTTCACAAGGATTGGACATAGGACAATGGTCAATATGGAGACTTTAATATAAAATTGTCTAGAGAATCGACTCTCGTGTTCGGATTTCGAAAATTTTGATGTTTAGAGCACTTTTGAAAAAAAAAACAATTTCAGTAAATTATTTTTGTATTTTTTTAGGTGAGTTGCTCCATCCTGCATTTTTCATGAGTCTTTTTGTAACATCTTAGGCTATTTTCACAAAAATTTTGAATGAAAAAAAAATCGTGGGCTCACCCTCAAATTTGACTTTTAAACTTAAAAATTAAAAAATCTCATAAAAGTGGAGTGTTTTTTTCTTTCAGTGTATTTTTTTCGGAAAGCCCGTCAAATTTCCTACAAGTTTGTCTTTGACCACTTTTTGGTACGATGCAACGGCTTCGAGATACAGCAATATTTAAATTACGAAATACAAAAATATTTAAAACACTTACGCCCTTCTCAAATGTCACTATCGAGTGTAACTGGCTCCATATACACAAAAATGGCTTATATAAAGGTAGGATAACATGTCTACAATTTTTCATTGAGATCAGAGAGGGTCGAGAAAAAGTACTTAAAAAATTCCTGTTTTGGCCTGGAATTGCTCATTAATCACATTCAAAAGTTTCAATGTATTTTTTTTATCTTCCCTCTTTAATTATGACCCAAAGTAAAGTCCAAGACACTCTTCAATTTTCATTGAAGGAGAAATTTTAACTTTCTGCATTTTGAAACCACATAAAAAAGAAAAAAAATTCGAACTTTAAGGCCATCGACTTTTTTTTTGATTATCCGAAGGTTTGTATGGGACTTCGGATAAAATGCATTTATTCAATATTTTGTCACCGCCATATTGGCCACCATTTGGGTAAAACATTTTAAATCATTTTAGCGTATACTTTAGTTTAGGAAGCAACTTAAGCTTAACAATAAAAAATTAGACAACGAAACGAATTGATTTAACGCAATTTTAAGCAACTGGAAGGGTTTTATATAACGAGAAAATAAACATTTTTCAATACTTTAGGAAAAGAACAAAAAATGAAAAAAGAACGCAAAATAGTTGAAATATTAATCCGAAATATGGGAATAAATAAAATATTTAGAATCAATTGAATTAGAAAATTATCAAAAAAATTTGAAACATCCATTTGGAAACACCGTCCTCTCCCAAAAACCACCCTGCAACCAATTCGTTCAATTCGAGCTCACCACCAAAGGAAAAAGTGAAGAATTCCAGAAGCAGATGCTAGCTTCCATTCCACTGCACACCCTCTTCGCAATTGCATATGTGCAGCAAACCCAAAATTACAGAGCAAAAGTCAGGCAAAAGGGGGAAAAACACACACAAATTTAAAGCGAGGATAAATGACGTTTAGTCCACGCGGCTAGTGAAAGTGGCTTTGTTTGAAAATTGCGATCGTTTAAGGGACGCTCAAGTGCTGCTGCTGGCTGGTTGTTGAAGGGGTTAATTCGATGCCCGGAGGAAATTAGTTAAGGTACGCGCGTTTAGTCTTAAGTGGGTGCAGCACACATTGTATGGCATTAGATTTTGAAGATTACAGTCATCTCAAAAACCCCCCATCAAATGCCGCAGCACATGTGCCGTATGAAAAGTTGAATGACTTTGAAAACTTAGTCAGTGAGTGGTTAGACTTCATAAGTATGCCTTCAGTTGAGACAGAAAAAGGGAAACTGCCCCCCGTTTTGTGCCCGTCCGTATAAACTCTCCAACAAGCGTAAATATTAGTTAATATCTATTTGTTGCGTGTGTGCTCAAAGTTTGCCCGGCGTGGCGTTTGCGTAAGCTCAAAATTAAGTAAAAGTGAAAATCAATCTTCAAAAGTCGATGGCTGCATCCGATCCCAAGTAATTTGCCAAAAAGGCAAAACAATCAATGCGAAACGAAAACTAATCATCGGGGAAGCTTTTTTCTTTCTTTTTTTCTCTAAGTTTACTTAGTGAAGTGATGCTGCACTTTGGTGTCTGCTACGCCGTTGTTGCCCTATCAGCTGCCATCGGGCCTCTTCGGAGATCTTTTAACAATCTACTGGCCCATGTGTTGGGCTTTCATGCAGCTTAACTTTTCTTTCCTGAGGTCAAATTATGGAGTGAGTGTTTGGAAATGCTTAAAAAAAGAATGAATACTTTTTGAAACTATTTTGAAAATGTTTCATATTATTTTTTCAAACTTTTGATAGGAGCAATTTTAAGGCAATATTTGTTTTTGTAAAATTTACTATTTTTTAAATCATGGCTTTGGCTAACAAATTTTAATCACTTTGTGCTACAGATAATCTTCTGTAGGTAGACTTGTCCTTGTATTTTTTGATAAAAAAAAACTTGTTGGTGTATTTCTTAAGTTAACATTTTAAAATGTCCAAAATGAGTGTTAAAGCCCATTTCAAAAGAATACTCTCAAATCTAAAAATTCGAAAAGAGCAAAAAAAAAATTACGACATGCATAAAAACCTAATAACTTGTAAAATTACCCTGACATTTTTTTTCTCAATATTTTAACTTTAGCCCTCGAACGCCACCAGAATGATGAGTATTTTTTTTAATCTATCGGTTTAGCTGTTTTACTATTATTCGAAATTTTCTTTAAACTAAATGTTAATGTGAGTAAATAGAAAAAATAAAACCATCCTTTCAATAACCATGTTTCGCTTTATTTTTGAAAAGTCATAACGTTTGGGACCATCCATAAACAACGTGGACACTTTTTTGAATTTATGAGACTTAAAACAAGTAAAGTCATTTTCGATTGCTGTTGGGTTTTACATTTAGATATTGCGCAATTCCCACTAACTCGGACTTCGCACTAAATTATTGCTACTGATCGCACTATTGCGACTTGTCAGACTGGCTTGAGAAGTTTTGAATTTCTTCAAAAATGATCAAAGCGAGCCGAGGTTTATCACTTGTTTTCCAGCTGTCACTCGCAGTTTTGAAGTGCGAAAGTCCAGTTTGGTGGAAACTGCGACTGGAAATGGAAATAAACAACGAGCGGTTGCCTAGTTTTGTGAATTTTTGTTGTCAAAAGTGCGAGAGAAAACTGCGGGCAAAATCCAAGTTACAGTGAAAGGATCAATATTGATTTTTGAAATTTTATCTGCTAATATTCTTGTTTTTTTTTTTTTCAAAAAACATTTTCTCAAATTATATCTTCGCTTTATGATATTGCAAGTTTTGTCCTAAACTCAAGCGCAAAAAAATTATTTGTAATAAATTAAAACATTAAATTAATATTGTGTATTCTGGGAAATTAACTTTTAATGATTTCAAGTCAAATAAAACAATCCTAATCATGCAAAACCTATAATTTTTCCGACGACACCAAATCATTCTAAAATTTAATTCTCAAGTTACAATTTTGGAATATTGACATGCTCATTTTCTATGATCAGCCCGATAAATTTAATGGAGATTTGCTTGGAAATATTACTTATGCAAAATGTCTTTTTTTGACAGGAATTTTTTTTTAAATTAAATATGTCTTTATTGAACTCTCATATAATAATTACATTTCATTTACATTCTAAGTGGTATGGCTAAATGCTCTTCATATTTGTTGTATTTTTCGTTTTATTATTAACTGTTCACATTCATTCATTTATTTCAAATTGTTTTACATTTTTGCATTTAATCGAATACATTTGGGTAAAAAAAAGAAAAAATCACTTTAACAACTAATCCTAACTTAAAACTAAAATAAAAATTCTTTGAATTATTCAAAATCATTAGAACGAGTAAACTACGAACTGTATTTTAAGATGAATGCTCCAAGAGTTCTTACTTGTTCCTGGCGAGTTTTGCACCCACGCAGTGTTGTTGTCATCTCGATGAAAATATTCAGAAGTTCTTGTGGTGAAAACAGGTCACTGCTGCCTTCATCCGTTGATGCTGGTTGGTTTCCCCTCGGTTGCTGACTGAAACCTGGAGGTGTTGTATTCTCTGCAACTTTTGGCCGCTGATTCAACGGCAATGGCTGCAGATTTGGAGCCACTCGAACAGATCCCGCTCCTGCCCACTCAGCGCGTTCCGTTTGAATTCCGTTTAGAATTCCGCTTGAGCGAAAAAAGTTCGATTCGAATTCTAAACAGTGTTCGTTTTAGATTCTAAAACGTATTCCGTTTCAAACGCAACAACCGGTTCCGTTTGAGTTTTCGCCGCAAATCGGTTTAAGCGGAATTCAAACGGAATCGAAACGGAATGAACGGGTTTGTTTTGACAGCTGCTTCTTCTTCTTGTTTTTTATATACTGGTTTTCTTTTTGTTTTGGTTGAATTGAAATTCAACCAGAAAAAAAACAGATCGGTCATTTTTTATAGTTTGAGATTATATTTATCAATTATTCAAACAAAAACACGAGTCCCAGCCCCAAATACCCCTTTTAATGGTATTTTTTCGCAAAATTACATAGGTTTTAGTGCATGTACATGAATGATCGCTATACCAAGTCGGCAGGTTCGCGAAAATCCCGTGGGAGACGACCAGCAAGATCTACCTGTTGCAGCAGTGGACACCGATTCGATCGAGTCCAGGCAAAAGTTGCAGTTATTTTCGTCGATATCGCGGTTGCTCGGGCCCGCTACGGAACCGCCGCCACTGTTTGGAGTTCCATCGAAACTACCGGATGTCTGCTGCGGGACATTCGCAGTCGGCACTGGAACTGCCGGTAGATACGGTCCGAACCGTACGCCGTTGGACGGCGAAAGGACGTGAAGCTTAACCTTGCTGCGAGTTGTTTCCGGGAAGTTAGTTGGGGGGAATCGGGACCTCCGGACGGTAGTCGAGAAAGGTGAACAACGGTGTCGCTGTAGCATTCTCCGCAATCCGCTCCGGGGATAATCGTTGCGAAAACATCCGATTGTCGATCTTAATTCTCATACTTGGGAAGTTCCCTTCTGCGCTAAATCTTCTGATCGTTATCCTACTAGAAGACGCCTGTGGTATCGTTCCTAGGTACTCGAACCACTTCTCGGTTGACGAGCTGGAGACCGAGTTTGACCTGGAACAAACGGCCATGCAAAACATCCGACACGATCGGTGGCGGCCAAGACGAAGACGATGGGATAACGCGTCGAGTACGGTCAAAGCGGGAATCGTCCAATGTGACTCTCCAAGTCGGCGGACAATTCCCGCTTCGACCGTACTCGACGCTGGGGTGATACACGCGGGATTCCATCGTCTTCGTCTTGGCCGCCGTTGATCTTGTCGGATGATTTTGAGGGGCGGGTTGGTCCAAGACTCGGTGTCCAGCTCGTCAACCGCTTTCGTCGATTTGGTGTGCTTTCGTAGGTTTGCAGTTTGGTAAACTGGTACGATGGCGCCGACCGACATTCATGTAGTTCTCTCGCAGTTTATTTATGGAAGAGGTTCGAGATCGGGTTTTACGAGAATCATTTGCTGAGTAGTGACGACGGCGTGTGGAATATCCACGTGCTGTGGGTTGCGCAGCTTATGTCCTGCTGCAACAGGTAGATCTTGCTCGTCGTCTCCCCCGGGGATTTTGGTGGTTAAAAATAGTGACGTGTTTAACTTGTTCTGGTTCTGATCGTCCGAACTGAGATGTCGATGCAATCCCGAAGGACCTCCCTCGTCCACAAACACGATCCAAATCTCAACATCATTGAACGGGGATTCCTGAATCACGTCGAAACGTACCCTAAATGAGAAAGATATATTTAGATTCTAGTCATATCTTACAAATTATTCAAATTCTTACCTGTCCGCATTAGATTCAGTGATGTTTGGAGACCCGGTTGCTTTTGGAGACGTTTAAGAAATGGATGCCATTGAACTCGTCACAATATGAAAGATGGAAAAAAAAGAAAATGATTAGAGGAAAATTTATATAAAATAACTGATACATTTTTCAGAAATTCGAGTACATTAGAAAACTACACATAAAACTGAATTATATAACATAAAAAAGCAGATACACGATAAAATATGTCTTGAATGTATACTTCTAAGTACGGGTTAAAATGAAGAAATAAAACAAAAATTAAATTCAAAATTTAAAAAATATTAAATGTGATCTAAAACTATAAAAGTATCAATATCAAAAAATCTGTTATGATTATTTCTTAAAATCTAGATATTTGATAATCTTAACAAATAAAAATATTAAAAAATGAAATATATGAAAATCTGATGAAAAAAACCTAAAAATGTGAAAATTTAAATCTAGTTCTAGAGGTCTAAAAATCAAAATATATAAAAATCTTCGTAAAAACCTAAAATTTGTATTTCATATCATTTCATTTGTTAGATTGCTTTAACAATTAGATTGGTACATTTGTTACCCTGAGCTGAGATATGAACTAACTTTCAACAGCTGATTAGTTCCAAGTGGGGAGATAGTTTACTGGTACTAAGGGAACAGAAAAGAAAAAAAAATAAAAAAAAATCTTCTAAATCTAAATATATAAAAAACAAACAAAAATAAATTTAAAAAAAAAACTAAAATACAATAAAAAATCAAACAAAAAAAATCAAGAGAAGCATTTAAAAATATAAAACCAAGAAAATCTAAAATTTAAAAATCAAAAATGTAAAACTATATAAAAAAACAGAGGACTAGAAATCTGAAGCTCTTCAAATCGTAAATCTATTAATATAAAAAAGTAAAATTGTAAAGAAAAAACTAAAAAAAAATCTAGAAATCTAAAGTTCTGAAATTTATAAATGTAAAAATCTAAAATTATTAAAATCAAAAATTCTTGAGATCTATGGTATTAAAATCTAAAACCTAAGAATCTAAAACCTTAAAAATAGCAAAAAAAAAATCTAGATATCAAACAACAATAACATAAAAAAATTTATAAATAAAAAAATCCCAAGAACTTAAATAATTATAAATCAATAAATCTGAAAACCTAATTTTTTTAAACTCTAAAATCTAGACATCTAACCATACCATAAAAGAATAAAAGAATAAAAGGGTAAAAGAATAAAAGAATAAACGAATAAAAGAATAAAAGAATAAACGAATAAAAGAATAAAAGAATAAAAGAATAAAAGAATAAAAGAATAAAAGAATAAAAGAATAAAAGAATAAAAGAATAAAAGAATAAAAGAATAAAAGAATAAAAGAATAAAAGAATAAAAGAATAAAAGAATAAAAGAATAAAAGAATAAAAGAATAAAAGAATAAAAAAATAAAAGAATAAAAGAACAAAAGAATAAAAAAATAAAAGAATGAAAGAATGAAAAAATCAAAGAATTAAAGAATAAAAGAATAATACGAACTGTCAATTTTAATACGGCACTCACGCCTTTATCAAAACAAACGTTTGGTAGTGTGTGTGAACTCCGTGTAAAAGGGGTGTCAAACTAAAAAGTGACCCAGCTCGTTTGACAACAGTTGGGTTTGAGTGTAAAAAATAAAACAATAATACAATAAAACAATAAAACAAAAACAAACAATAAAAGAATAAAATAAGAATTTAATATTTGAATTTGATTTTTTTTTTTCATAAATTTATAATATTATGATTTTATTATTTCTGGAGTTCCCCTGACTCAAGGCGGTTTTAAAAACAACCAAAATGCAAAAACTGGAAATTTGGTTTTTTGACCTTTAAAAAAACTACAGATTTTATAATTTTACAATTTTTAATTTTTTTATTTAATAATTGTATAATTTTATAATTGAATAATTTTAAAATTTTCGAATTGTAGAATTTTAGAACTTAAGAATTTTTAATTTTAGAATTTAAGAATTTTGGAATTTTAGAATTTTAGAATTTTGGAATTTTAGAATTTTATATTTTATATTTTTAGAATTTTAAAATTTTAAAATTTTAGAATTTTAGAATTTTAAAATTTTAGAATTTTAGAATTTTAGAATTTTAGAATTTTAGAATTTTAGAATTTTAGAATTTTAGAATTTTAGAATTTTAGAATTTTAGAATTTTAGAATTTTAGAATTTTAGAATTTTAGAATTTTAGAATTTTAGAATTTTAGAATTTTAGAATTTTAGAATTTTAGAATTTTAGAATTTTAGAATTTTAGAATTTTAGAATTTTAGAATTTTAGAATTTTAAAATTTTAGAATTTCAGAATTTTAAAATTTTAGAATTTTAGAATTTTAGAATTTTAGAATTTTAGAATTTTAGAATTTTAGAATTTTAGAATTTTAGAATTTTAGAATTTTAGAATTTTAGAATTTTAGAATTTTAGAATTTTAGAATTTTAGAATTTTAGAATTTTAGAATTTTAGAATTTAAGAATTTTAGAATTTTAGAATTTTAGAATTTAAGAATTTTAGAATTTTAGAATTTTAGAATTTTAGAATTTTAGAATTTTAGAATTTTAGAATTTTAGAATTTTAGAATTTTAGAATTTTAGAATTTTAGAATTTTAGAATTTTAGAATTTTAGAATTTTAGAATTTTAGAATTTTAGAATTTTAGAATTTTAAAATTTTAGAATTATAGAACTTTAGAATTTTAAATTTTAGAATTTTGGAATTTTGGAATTTTGGAATTTTAGAATTTTATATTTTTAGAATTTTAAAATTTTAAAATTTTAGAATTTTAGAATTTTAAAATTTTAGAATTTTAGAATTTTAGAATTTTAGAATTTTAGGATTTTAGAATTGTAGAATTTTAGAATTTTAGAATTTTAAAATTTTAGAATTTTAGAATTTTAGAATTTTAGAATTTTAGAATTTTAGAATTTTAGAATTTTAGAATTTTAGAATTTTAGAATTTTAGAATTTTAGAATTTTAGAATTTTAGAATTTTAGAATTTTAGAATTTTAAAATTTTAGAATTTTGGAATTTTAGAATTTTAGAATTTTAGAATTTTAGAATTTTAGAATTTTAGAATTTTAGAATTTTAGAATTTTAGAATTTTAGAATTTTAGAATTTTAGAATTTTAGAATTTTAGAATTTTAGAATTTTAGAATTTTAGAATTTTAGAATTTTAGAATTTTAGAATTTTAGAATTTTAGAATTTTAGAATTTTAGAATTTTAGAATTTTAGAATTTTAGAATTTTAGAATTTTAGAATTTTAGAATTTAGAATTTTAGAATTTTAGAATTTTAGAATTTTAGAATTTTAGAATTTTAGAATTTTAGAATTTTAGAATTTTAGAATTTTAGAATTTTAGAATTTTAGAATTTTAGAATTTTAGAATTTTAGAATTTTAGAATTTTAGAATTTTAGAATTTTAGAATTTTAGAATTTTAGAATTTTAGAATTTTAGAATTTTAGAATTTTAGAATTTTAGAATTTTAGAATTTTAGAATTTTAGAATTTTAGAATTTTAGAATTTTAGAATTTTAGAATTTTAGAATTTTAGAAATTTAGAATTTTAGAATTTTAGAGTTTTAGAATATTAGAATTTTAGAATTTTAGAGTTTTAGTATTTTCATAAATATTTTAGATTTACCGAATTTCAGAATCAGAATATTTTAGAATTAAGGTAATGTATGTGTTTAAAAAAAATCCATCAAGTTATCATTAAACTAAATTTTCAATGAGACAAATAAAAAAGAGCAATCAAAAATAACTTTTTTTCGACAAAGCGCACATTTTTCAACTTGAAGGCAAAACATATTTCATGGATATTGGAAAACCTGGTAAAATTTCCTACAATTTCGATTTGTAGATCGGACTGTTGATAGCTGAGTTTTTTAACTGATAAAACTATTGTTGATTTTTTTTTATGTAAAAACATGTTAAACATTTCCATAATTTGATTGAAGTATTATTTTGCTTAAAAATCATATCAATTTGAGTGAAAACATAAATTCGTGTTCCTTATTTGTATTTTTTTACATTTTCAAAGTTATATAAGTCAAGTCATATTCCAATTCCATAATAATCTGAAATTTTAAGAATTGGGTGCTCCTTGGTACCGTTACGGTGATTTTTTAGATTCAACCCGTCAGGAGGATTTGGTGGGTTGTACAGGCTCAATAATTATCAAGAGAGGCAAATTTTTTGAAATATGCATAAAGAAAAAAAATACACTTACACTCAAGATGTTCCGATGAGCCGCTGGTCTGTCATCTCGTAGAGGACCAACTGACACAGAAGTTTGGCAACTCGTAGGTCCAGATCGACTTCCACCGCAAATTCATAGTAGTCATAGAGAACGGCCGGTCCATCCGCTGCCATTTTCCCTTCTCTCTCCTCTGACGCCAAAAACTCCTCATGCATAACGTCGTCAATCGAACGTTCTTGGCTCGGGACAAATTTGGTTCGGTTGTGCGAGTTTCGCACATCGAAGTGATCACAGCCGGACGAGGCACCCGCTTCACGCACTTGTTTCGATCATGACATGAATAGGGAGGTTTGATCCAATTCCTAAAATCATTGTAAAAAATAGTTTTGCATAAAGAAGTTCTGTGTCTCAACCAAACTCACCAACATCAGCACGCAGGACAGTTCCGCTTCCGCTACTCCCACTTGCAGCAGCCTCTAGGTAGTTCCGCAATAATCTTTCCCGAGCATCGCCTCGACGGACCAGTGGTCATTAGATACTCTGTCGTCCGTCGGATTGTCGCCGGAACACTTGAAACACTTGAGGCGCCGTTTATTTTAGGACGACACTTGAAATTAATCAACTGGAGATAACTAGCCCGGAGATTTCGAGAAAATCTGATTTCTCATCTCGTGCTGCAACGCTGGCAAAAATTTCCACGATTAAACACGTTTGACGTTTCACCTCACTCACACACTGGCAGAAAAACCGCTTCGGCGAAACGCGGCGAAATGTCATCGAGGTTCCGCCGTACACCAGTAGGTGTCGCCCTTGTGCAAAAATGGTTAAACGGAATCGAAACGGAGTCCAACCGGAGATTCCGTTTAGAAAATTTCGAAACAATTTTCGAAGCGGAATTCGAAGCGGAATGAACCCGTCAAGCGGAGAACGGTTTGATTGGGTGGCGACGCCAAAGCAGGAAAATCCACGTCCGTGAAAGTTGGTGGTGTTTTGCGACGATTTGGTTGGTGCCTCGTCGTCGCTTGCTGCCGAATTTTTACAAACTCAGCTCGTTTTGGCCAGCTTCGATTCTTGGTCGAATGGTCGCCGCCGCAATTGAAGCATTTGGCTTCGATGTTCTCGTTGATTGTTTCGCAAGCTTGAGTTTTGTGCTCACCTCCGCAGGTTGCACAACGACTCTTGATGAAACAGTTCCTACCACCATGTCCAAACTGCAAGCAGTTCGAACATTGCGTCACGCCACGGTGCACTGGACGATAACGTTCCCAAGACACGATGATGTTGAAAATTGCCCGAACTGCTTTCAGCTGAGACGGCGTTGTCGATCCTTTCTCGAGATGAACCAGGTACAGTTGATCACGATACTTGATGTCCTTGTTGTGTCTCGTCATCTTGAAGACTTCGATCACGTTCAACTTAAGAGTTTTGAGCTCTTCTTTCAGCACACTCACCACATCCATGTAATACAGGCCTCGGAGGACCTGTTTCATGGGGCGTTTACCTGGATCATCATGGCTGTAGTATTCAATCTTTGTGTTGTTCAGGAAATCCCGAACGTAATTGTAATCCTTTCTGGTAGGTAGCAGACTTATGAGTCCATCAGCATACAAGCGAATGGAAGCTCGTAAAGCACCAGATTTGATAAACCCGGTCAGCCACTTTCGCACCGAATCAGATGACGATGTTTTCACAAAAATGGGTGGCAACTTTTCCCGTCGTTCAAATTCTTCCTTCTCTTTTTAGCACTTTTCAGGAGCTAATATCGAGGAGTACCTCACTGTTTGGTGGTCCACAAGGGAATTGCTTTTGACAGGAACAAAGGTTTACCTACATAAAATTTCGATTACACCGACCAACAAAATTTCTGCGCAGGCTCAACTCGAGGGGAAGTTAGTTTTAAAAATACCTAATACACTCTTCAATCAAGTACTTTTTCAGGAAATAGTCCATAAGTGGAAAGAAATTTGTTTTGATTTTCCTTAAAAAAAAAACAAAACAAAAAATTATTTCTTTGTAAATAAAAAATGTGTAATTGTGATGAATATTCGTCTGTACAACAAATGTTTAATTTAGGATTATCCTATTTTTAAAATTCATTCATAAGTATAAGCAATATTCTTTTTAATGCGAAAAACTCCTATTTTCTATAATTTAGCATGAAACGAAACTAAGGTTTACAATGCTGCAAAGACAAACAGATATATTTTTATTTTAAGATGAATCAAGTATGTATCATAATTTCCCGAAAAGCTAACAAATCACTTCTGACTTTGACAAAATAAACATCTCCATCAGGGGGAAAGGCATAAAAATAGACTTTGTTTTCTTTACCTCTCCTAAGCATCTGCATCTTTGGCGAGAAGCAGAATGAAGGAAAAGAAGATGAAAATCCCAACAAAACCAAACGAAAATCAATTCAAACGGTTCCGCTTTCGATGGCAAAACGCACACCACTTGGCTTCTTACTTGTCTCATGAGATTGAAGGTTGAATTTTTGGTTTATTTATTGAAATATATCTTTAAATTTTTTTTTTTCATTATTAATATTGAACCAAAAATCACACTTTAATATGCATCAAATGGATCTTCCACAATCACCAACGTATTGCATCAACCACCACAGAACAGAAACGATAGATCTCACCAAAACGAAGTGAGCACCAATGCAGCAATTATAGATCCGTGCAGAAAATTTAAAATTTCTGTTTGTGTTTGCAACTTGGAGGGCATGTGTGTAAGCGTGGAATGGATTCGTTCAAACAGTTTCCGAAGAGCTTCGAATGTGGCCGTTCTGTTTTGCTTTATTTTCTTCGAAGTGTGTTGTTATTTTTGTTACTAAATGGTTCTTTTTGAACTTTCAAGGGTGCACTTTTCGAGTTTTCTGTTTGCTTCCTTAATCTGTGTTTGCTTGTTTGCCTGGAAGGGCTGAATGGGCCACAATTTTGCACATTTTTCGTAGATACACAACGGTGGTGAAAGTTTTTTGTTCTGTAAAAGCCAATTAAAAAAGAACAATATGATTTAAAATATGTTTTCAGAAAAGCTTTGTTAATATTTATTTGTACATAATTATCTTTTTAAAAATTACTTCATATTTCAAGAGCCTCTAGAAAAATGTTACAGTCATCCCACATATTCGGAACACCCACAAATTCGGAACACTTTTGTGGTAACTTGTCAATAGGATGCAAAATGCAACCTTTCTGTCGACCCTACTATTTTTAGGACCTTTATTTATTCATTCTCTTGCTATTTCACTAGTAAAAGTAGTACTTTTTGAACAAAAAACTTCATTCCAAGACTATTTTGTCCAGAGCAGCAAAACTCTGCCTCCAAATGGCCTGTTTCATAATTGTGGGATGTTATTGTGCCTCCCACAATTGTGAAACACCTGAATTTAACTGATATTTTCACAAAAAAAGTTATCAAACCATGTATAAAACATCACTGAGCTTGAGTTTTATTAGTTTCAGTGTGTGAATTATTATTATGTAATAAATATGTACTACTGGAGAGATCCAAAGTTTGTTTACATTCTTAAGAAAAAAGTGTTCCGAATTTGTGGATTTCAAGGGTCAAAATAATTCTTCTAAAACTTCATATAACAGTTAAAATTTGCAGATTTTCTATACAGCATTCGAAAGATCGCAAGAAAAGCTTTCAAATGAAGGTAAAAGCGAATCATTAAGTTCAATTATCGATTTGCTATGATTTTTTGAACATTGGCTGATCTGGAAACCGTTCCGAATATGTGGGATGACTGTACCTAATTTGAGAAATACCTTATATATTTTTTGATAGAATACACCATTTTAAAACATAATCGCTTTAAGTTTAATTTTAACTAATAAATTCCAGTTTTACGATTTTTAAAAATTTTGTCCATTCCTGAAAATATTCTTTTCGAAAAGCAATAATTAGACCTGTGGAAGCAAATAAGAGAAACAAGAAAATTTAAGTTTCTAATGTCAGTATCTCAGCATTTAATTGTCCAATTTGGTCCAATAATGGCCCAAAATATTGAAGCACTTGTAAAATTTTATGACCTTTTCGAAAAAAATATTTTGGAATCAAGACTAACAATTTAAAAGGGTAAAATATTCAATAAAACACTCATTAGAGAGCATACTTGCCTGCGTCTAGTCAATTATTTAACTGTCTTATAAGATGTTTTTGCTGCAATATCAAACAAACTTTTAAACATTAAAAAAAAACGTCAGAATTCGTAATTATAAAAGAGTGTATCAAAACGTTAACTTGAGATCATTTCATGCGTTAAGCGATCGTTTTTGTATCATTGTTCTTTGAAGATGATGTTTTACCACAAGTCATTCTCCCCCGACTTGAAGTCCGTTCCACATGACCCTCCCCATGACTTAACTTCTGTAGGTACTTCTCATGTCCACTTTGGGGAACAACCCGGATGATAGCGCATAAAATAAAGTCTCACGCAACTTCTTCCGCTCATTTTTTTTGTGTAGTTGCTGCGCCTTTTCGTTACCGAAATCAGACCTGTTTTTTTTGTTTCTTCTCCGCGTAACTTTGGGCTTATTAACTTACGAGTTCCTTCCTTCTTCTTGGAAGTTTTGCTTTAAATTTTGCGCCTTTCCATTCGTCAAAGCCAATTTTCTCTCCATTTCTCTTTTGCTCGAGTTGCTGCTTTTTTGCGCATTTTCTTCTTCGGCGATCACCGACCGATCGTTGTTGTGGTGGCCACGCGAAGAGAGTGCTCGGCCTTCTATGACCTTGCCACGGCGACGACGACGACGGCGCAAGAAGGGAAGCGAAGAGAAGCGGACAACAACAACAACGGAAAAAGTCGATCAGCGAACGGGTTGCTTCGTCTTGTGAGATGTTGTGGCCGCGGCAAGCTTTCCGAAGAAGTAAACGAATGGACTAAAGAGAAGACGATTGTTGAGCTAAGCAACCCGATCCGGCAACGTGCCTTGGTTACGAAGAGGTGTTTGGTGCCTTCTAAAACTGCAACGTCTACACTCTGTGGACCATAGACAGTCGCAAGTCACCTCATGTGCAAACGTGTTCGAACAGGACTGGGACGGGATTCGTTCACGTTTATACGAAAGGGACAAATCGTGCGAATTAAATGATACATCTCCGATACGGGGAGGCGTCGAGCCCAATGAATGTCGGTCGTTGTCTGTGCATTTGTTGATCATTCCCGCAAACCGGTGACGATCGGTGGAGAACCGTTGCGATCGGATTGCGCAAAGGGTGCATTTACAGTAAGATGGAATAAGTCAGTTTCTAATGAATCATTTAGCGACTTATACACATTAGTCAGAGTTGAACAAGACATTGTAACGAATTGACCCAACTCCATCATCGCATGGTTCACGGGTCACACATGGTTGGCGTTCCCCTAGAGTTCCAGGTTCCTCTCTGCTACCACTTTTCGGCATTTGTAAATTCTGCTCTTTACTTCGGATATGCGTATCTAAAGGGATCTAAAAAGAGTAGAACTGTGGGAAGCTCCAAAACAGAACTCCCAAGCCTGGCTTCAAAGTCAGCACTTTTTTCGGCATAATTTATCACGTCTCGGTACAAATGGCCTAAACCTTTCGGTAGTCGGTTTCTTTTGTGTTCTGCGATGGAATAGAAGGGGGAAAACGTGAGTTACTTATTCGTGCATAACCAAAATTACAAACTTGAACTTCCACGAAAGAATCAACTACTTGTACAGCAGTTCCTGGGAGTAACCCGCTTGGAATGCTGAATCTCCGCGATGGCCTTGCGCCGATAGAGCAACGACCTTGTCTGGGACCGAAAGCCGGAGCAGTTCCCGCGTCTGGACCGCAAAAAACCCGAGCTGGAACCAGTATGCGTAATTAACTTGCGCAGCCCCCTTTTGCGGAGAGAGTCCAGCCTTGCGGTGGCATTCCGCAACCGGCTATATTTGGCTTGGTGGTTTCCGGTTTTATCGGAACCCAACCATCTGCAATCACTGCCAGCTATTCCAATTAATTAAGTAGCAATCTTTGCCAACCCCGTGCAGTCTCCGTAAAAGTCAGTAGCGATTCAGCTTAGATGGCATGAACCGTTCAACGTTCTTCATTCAGGTTTAGCAGCAAATCTCCAAGAACAAACACATCTCATCTTTCCCCCTCTCAATGACGAAGGAAGAGAGTTCTTCGCCGCAGGATGATCGAATTGATGTGGAATGTCGCTGTAAAGCAAAGCTCATACCGCATCCCGTTCGGTATAAAGTTTATATTAGATTTATGACTTGGCCGTTAAAGTCTGCCACGGGGCTTCGGGCCTTGTTTGGCGTATATGGCGAAGTTCAATGAATTTAGTGGTTAAAGACACGATCACAGAGCAGCATATTGATCGGAAGGAATCAGAAACGGTTTTTGTGTTTTTGGATAAAAAATTGAGGAGTTCAGTGTATAACAAAAACAAAATAGTTGCCTTTTAACGTTGTGTCCATCTATTTTTCATAGCTCCAAATTGTACTTTATCTTGTTCTTGCAATTACACTTGGACCCAGTTGGTTTGACTTCGAGTTTTGCCTATTTAACGGGGTGCATTTCCAGAACCCCTTTCACACATGCTAAATGTTTCGAACCAATGCGTAAAAACATATACAATAGGGTGGGTACGTTTTTCAAAAAGTTCTCGGATCAAGTTTTAGTATGGTTCCCCTTGTAGGGCATGCCCATAGGGACTTTCATGCCAAATATCAGCTCATTTGGTTGTAAACTGGCTGCGCGCATCAGGGTTAAATTTTACATGGGAATTACTATGGGAAAATTGGACTTTTTGTTCAAGCGCTCCTACAGGTCTGGGAAAATCATGCGCCAACTTCTGGTACGGTCAGGCCTATAGGGAATGGTCTGGAGAACACTTTTCCCGAAGAGAGCATATGGATTCGTTGTCCCTAGACCGGGCGCATCGGCAAACAATCCGATGTCTCCGGAATCAACGGTTTTCCCCCAAAAAGCATCAAATTTTCCTTAGCATGCTATGAAAGCTTGATGTACACCGCGACGCCATACGTCAGGCAGCTACCACGTGGTTGAAATATTTGCAAAAAAAATACAAATTTGCTATGCAAAGATTCTAAATTCGAATAAATAATATCAGGATTGCTCGAAATGATCATTTTCTAGTTAAAAGAAGGTTTGCAATTGAATATTCCAGCCGTTTCTCACCCACATGGTAGCTGTCTGACATATGGCGTCGCGGTGTTCATCAAGCTTTCATAGCATGCTAAGGAAAATTTGATGCTTTTTGGGGGAAAACCGTTGATTACGGAGACATCGGATTGTTTGCCGATGCGCCAGGTCTAGGGACAACGAATCCATATGCTCTCTTCGGGAAAAGTGTTCTCCAGACCATTCCCTATAGGCCTGACCGTACCAGAAGTTGGCGCATGATTTTCCCAGACCTGTAGGAGCGCTTGAACAAAAAGTCCAATTTTCCCATAGTAATTCCCATGTAAACTTTAACCCTGATGCGCGCAGCCAGTTTACAACCAAATGAGCTGATATTTGGCATGAAAGTCCCTATGGGCATGCCCTACAAGGGGAACTATACTAAAACTTGATCCGAGAACTTTTTGAAAAACGTACCCACCCTAATATACAAAGAAATTTCTATCTACGCGGAGGCGTTACGCTTTCTATTTCGTTGATTTCTCTTAAACCACATAATATTTTTGTTAACCTTCAAAAAGTGTTTTGTAGAATCGAACAAAACCTACAAATTGCTTTCAAAACATTTCAAAAATGTTCCGTCGTTCCAGAGAAACCGACAAAATAGGAAATCGTAACGCATCGCGTAAAAAGATTTTTCTCTTTAAGTATAAACACAAAATATGACCAAAAGTCGATATTTTGTCAATTTGGGTAAATTCTGAGGGCATATTCGGATTCAGCGTGCAAAATTTCATAGAAAAACACATAGTTGGACAATTTTTGAATTTCGTTAGGGTGGTCCCATACACTTTTCCCTTGAAAATGAGATCTTTTTAAATGAAGATATCTCAAGTTCAAAGAAAAATACCCATGAGATTTTTGATCGTTTGTAGTGCTAGGTCTTCCCTTTTTAATGCAATGTAGCTCTAAAAATTTGGCCTGCGTTTTTTCGAGATATCTAAATTTGCATAATTTTTTAACTTCAAAATGGCAGTAACTTTTGACCTTTAAGTTCAAATTGACATGTCAAAAAATAAAATGTTTGTTTTTTTTTTGGAACTCTAAAAGTGCTTCGAACATCACTTTTCTCTAAAACATTACCTGAATTACTACGATAAAAATACTGATTTTTGAAGGTTTGCTCAGATGATTTTTCTAAATTTGGTCGTAGAAGGCATAGATTGCGAGATAAAATTTGTGTGTCTTGGGCCAAGTTGCTTGATTGGCAAGCCCAACAGATTTTGAAAATCACCCTAATCGTGATAATTTTGAACCAAAACAAAAATTGCCCCTTCCCATTTTCTACAACTCTTTTGAAGACACCACAGCTCCAAAACTTCAATTTTTTCGGAAGATCAATTTTCCACTTAATTTTGCGATCTGGACCATTGTGCAATGGTAGTTTACTTAAAAATATTGCAAAATAAGCAAAAATTATACCTCGGATTAGTTTTCAAAAAGACGTAAGAGCCATTTGTAAACAAAAACCTTTTTGCAACAGTACTTACGAAAAATCAATTTCAAAACTGCTTGAGATTGTTCATCTACACGTCCTTTAAGTGCTCTACATTAAAGATAAATGAAATTTTGTTTCAATTTGGAGAAAAATGAAAATTAGTGTCGGAGGTCACTCACCCGAGGTATCGTCTAACAAAAAAATCATGACAATGATGGAATTCGTCACGTCGTCGCTGTCGTGCTATCTTGTCGCACGTGCATTTTGGGCCAAATTGAGTTTAGAACGCCATTTTGTGCAGCTCACAATGCCTTACCTTTTGACCTCACTGATCTCTAAAATTCGATTTCAACCCTCAGATATTCAATAAAAACACACTTTTAATATGAAAGAAATTTCAATTTTGCCGTGCTATTTTAACACACCCTGAAAATCGCTGTAAGTGTAACTCGGAACTTCAAAACAAAACGTGTTTGTTATTGTTTACATTGCGTGCTAAGACTGTTGCCATTTTTTTTTAAATTCCCTCGACTCGAGGGAAAAGGGGAAATCGATGATTGTTTGATGCAAAAAAAATAAATGAAAATATTATATTCAACATTTTAATGCAAAAGGTTTTTGAAAATGCATTTTTCGCCAGTCCAGTTTTTTTGTTATCATTAATTTTATAAATATCTTAGTATTGACGAAAATAAAATTCCACAAAAACAAACTTTTTGCGATACTCTACATAGAAAATTCATGAAACAAAAATCCAAAAATATCCATAAAAAGTGTCCACGTGGTTAATGAATGGTCAATAATCCATGTGTCAAATAATTCTAAGTTTTGAAACCTCTTGCAAGAAAACTAGCTTCAAGACATTAAATTGTTTGTATGCTAAATTCACTCCCAGTTTATAGCTCCAAATCGACTTCTAACAACCATCATCGCCAGTCCAATCCCCCGAGCAAGAAGAACTCCGCGGCGACGTCTCGCCAAAGGTCAAAATTCTTGTCTTGAGGTGACTTTGCTTTCGAAAAGTGAATACCCACGCGCGATCGCGTGTTTTACCCCATGAAGTCACCCTAGACACCCAGAGGCTCAAGTGGCTAAGCCATCGCGAGGGTGCGTTACGCAACCTCCCAGAGCCCGACATTCTCAGCCCGGCTACCGCATAGTCCTAGAAGCGCTGGGATGGGTTGGTCCTCACGGCGCCACTTGAGCGCGTCAGAAATGTGTCAAATGGGGTCTCTCTCGTCGAGACCGCTCGACCTGGACCGCGACTTGGAACAGGTTTACCAGCTGAGCGAGTGAAGAACTTGCACAGTTTCACATCATCGCGGCGCAAACAACAACATCGACTCGATCCGGTGTCCACGCAGAAATAAAAAAAAACGGTTGGAACTTTGTATCAAGCAAAACTGGTTTTGTCAATATGTCAATATTACCCCTCGGCGGTTCGTCCCCACCCTCGGTGGAGGACCATTTGGCAACGGTTTCCGGAGAAAGGAATTTCAGACCGTTGAAACTGCACGTCGCATTATTGCGTGGAATATTCCGGGATAATTTAATTTCTCGTGGGGTCCCTCTAAATTGCCAGGATTTATAACTGTCCCAGGATGGTTAAAAAGCTTGGAAACAGCAGAAGGAAATGACTGAGGCGAAGGGAAAGCAGTGATAATTATTTTGCATAACCACAACCGACCGACAACGCTTGGAGCGGAAGTAACCGACCACAAAAAAGGAGCAGGTGGTGCACGAACTTTCCAGTTTTGGACCGTGAGTTGTGGTTAAGTTGGTAAAATTTTTAGTCAAATTATTTGAAATGTTCATTAGAAATTTGTGAAATTCAAAAATACGTAGATTCAAAGATTCAAAGATTCAAAGATTCAAAGATTCAAAGATTCAAGGATTCATAGATTCAAAGATTCAAAGATTCAAAGATTCAAAGATTCAAAGATTCAAAGATTCAAAGATTCAAAGATTCAAAGATTCAAAGATTCAAAGATTCAAAGATTCAAAGATTCAAACATTCAAAGATTCAAAGATTCAAAGATTCAAAGATTCAAAGATTCAAAGATTCAAAGATTCAAAGATTCAAAGATTCAAAGATTCAAAGATTCAAAGATTCAAAGATTCAAAGATTCAAAGATTCAAAGATTCAAAGATTCAAAGATTCAAAGATTCAAAGATTCAAAGATTCAAAGATTCAAAGATTCAAAGATTTAAAGATTCAAAGATTCAAAGATTCAAAGATTCAAAGATTCAAAGATTCAAAGATTCAAAGATTCAAAGATACAAAGATTCAAAGATTCAAAGATTCAAAGATTCAAAGTTGGGAGTAGTTGGTCAATTTTGGGGAATTGATCTGGAGTCGGAGTCAAAAAGCCGGAGTCAGAGTAAGAATAAATTTTTTCGCAGTTCTACGATTCTAAGGTCATTTGATCACAACAATCAAACTTGCACCACCTTACGGTGTATCCGTTCATAAACTGAGTACACAAGGAGAACGGAAACAACTCGCCGGCAACGTTACTCATGGGAAACAGTATTTTAACCCCCGTCTCCTCAACAGAACCCCCAAATGGAACTGCTTCAGCGTGCCTCAACCGGACAACACAGAAAAAAATGGTACGGAATGTTAATGTTATTTTTACGATTCCAGCCCGACCTCACCGCCGACGACGTCGCATAATTATCTTCAATTTAAAAATGGAATACCTCGCCGTCGCGCCCCTGAAGGAGTGACCATTAAAAACAGGACACTGGACACTTTGAACACAAACCCCCGAGGGGACAGATCCTTCACGCCTAATGCACAACACAGCACAGCTCCGGGAACAACTTGTTTGGCTCCTAATCCTCTCTGGCTGGCTGTTATCACCAAACAATTGACTCAGAAGGCGGTCACCACCTCGAGGACGCACGAGGACAATAAGGGTCCCGCACGCACTCCTCAACAAACAACCGTAAGCCCCGTAAGTCGTCAGCGATGCGGAACAGTTGCGTGAAGATTAGGCTGTAAACTTGGACGCTTTGGATGAGTCCCGAAAGGGAATCGAATGGTGAAGGTTATCTGGTTGGCCGTAAAAGCAATGCTCAGCTGGAGAACAACCTCACTAATGGTAGAGTTGATCCTTTTAAAAGCAGTGTTGCCGAATCGTTTGTTTCTAAACCTTGATCGTTGGAATCCGGTGAACTGTCGGGTTCCTGAAACATATAAATAAACCGAAACCTTCGGGTCCTTAAAACCATTGAAATTATCAGAATCTTTAAAAAAAATTGCGAAATAATTCCAATTTTGAGTTCTGAATTCCTGAATCTTCCGTAACATTTCGTTTTAAAACGGGAAATAGCAATACTCCGGATTTTTGGCATCACTTCCTCCCTTAAAAAGACCAAACAGGACGTGTCGGCACAGGTTCAAAAAATGCCACCTAGGCACTTTTCTCCGAAGACGTCGTCCACACCGGTCCCAATCTTCCTCCTTGTACACCTACCCTGTTATCGGTCCTTTTCACCACATCTCCGCAGCAGCAACAGCCCAAGAGGTACCTCGACAGGACTAGACAAAATTATGGATCTATTATCTTGCACAAACACCGTCCGCCCCCGGCTGGTGCTACCGCACCTCAGTATACCTCAGGCTGCATTCTTCGAAGTCTGGTCTTTCATTACCAGGGAATTAAGGGATGATAGATCTGCGTTTGCTTCTTAGGGTTGCTTTGAGTCACCCACCTCTCTTATCGGAAAGGTTTCCTGTCTTTCGGTCCGGGAATGCACTTTTGAAAAAATCGACCACCAACCGTGCACCCAGGAGGTGCAAATTTGGGCTTTGGCCGTAATCGGCGTGACCGAAAGACCAAACTGGTGAAAATATTTTAACAAACTTATCAAAATAAACCAAACCCGAGCCGGACAAAACGAGAGTCGTAAAGAATCGAGGGGAATGTCGGACAACGAGCTACACGGCGGAGAAATTTCACTCCATTAGTCTAAATTTTCAATTACCAGGGATTGTACCCCCCGCTTATGCACAAAGAGAGGAACCTGAGAAAGCAAAACCCGTGGATCGTCGTGTTGTCGTTAAACATCAAAGTTCATCGCAAAGATCGTCGAGCGCCGCAGCGGTGCAGTTTGTAGCTTAAGGTGGCCGCAAATTCCAGCGTGAATTAGTGCTGTTGGCTTAATTTGATGTTCAAACACAACGGCCAACAGCCACTTCTTCGCGGCATCGGCACGGTTCTTCTCACGGTTTAATTTCGTGTTCCAGGTTGGACGCGAGGTGTCGGGTACAGCAAGTAGCACTGGGTCGCGGTGGTTCGATTGCAAGGTGGATTTTGAAAGTTGAAAAAAAAAATCGATAAGGAGATTTGAAATATAAGTCGTGTTGTCGTCGTTACAGAAAAAAAAAATAGATCCGATAAAAAAATTCAAAAAAGTTAAGTTAACAAAACATCATAGGGAATATGTCCCTATTTTGGACCTGCTATGCAAAGATCAACATATTTCGCATTGTTCTCAGGAACGGTCTAACTAATTTGGCTCGTTTTCGGATTGGTTTGTGCCTTAATTGAATGTTGAAAATAATTTAACCATTTCATTGTAATAAGCATTTCAAGTAAAACATTTTTTGGATGCTTTTAGGACTTATTGAATGTATTTTGGAGACATCGCTGAACCTATTTTGGACCCACACTCTGCTTGGTTGATTTTTTTCTAAACTAACTCAAGATTTTTTAAATTTAATTCATACGACTTTTTGAAAAAAACACTCGTAAGCAATGTTGACAGCTCCTGTCACGGTGACAGCTGACGATTTAATGAACTAGACCCTTTAGGTTTTTCAATCGTTTCCCCTTCAATTCCAACAGGGTAGCCAGTTTGCATTTTTTGAAGCAAAAATTAAAAATATATGCAGCTAAATTGGTGATAATAATGTACAAAAATAAATCAATCAATCAATTAATCAGTTTACATTTTGGGATACTTTGCAATCGGTCCTAACAATCATCTAAATCTCTATCATCAATTTGCATTTTTATCGTTTACACTCAAAAAACCATTCACCACAAAGGCGCATGAAAATTCCGGTGGCAGCCAATTTTTGGTCTAAAACAACGTTTCACATGAATCATGCAACACTGTCACCATGCATTCATGTCAACTCAGTTTGATTTTCACGCAGCTCACACTCACACAACTATATGTCACGTGAAATTCATGTCTGAAAATTTGGAGGCGTGGCATGCAGTCAGCTGGTTCTTAGTTTGCATGATAATCATGCAACATACGCATGAATACTGGTATGGAAAAAATCCATACACCTTTTCATGCAACATTGTGGTGAAAAGTTGTTTGTGTGAGTGGGGAATGGTTCAAAGGTTGCATGAATTTCCTGTCTGCAAATTTCGGTTTGCTTGCTGCGAATACAATCATCAGTTTCTTCCCGGCGTTCGACTAGGCATGAAGTGCGTGCAGTCAGTTTGAGCATTTTTCAAGTAGCGTAAAAAAGTGTTATAGAATCGCACGCTATTCAATGTTCCATCTGGATAGTAAGTATTTAGTATTATTTAAAAGAGAATCAAAGCTAATTTGGATTTTAATGTTTTTTTTTTTTGTTTCAGAGGACTCAATCCGTTAGGACATTAAAAACGGAACTTGACGGAAGCCAACACAATGGATCAAGGAACAAGCACAACAAAAGTCTTCACCTTTGGCAGCAGCAAAGGACAACTCCGCCAAGATTGGCCAGAATTCTCCAGCCCCTTCAATCATCACTCATCGATCCTCCCCAGTAGCAGGACGCATCTTCGGTGAAGTTTTTCAAAGTGATTTTGCTGTTGCAGGCCGCTGGTTTTCCTTCCGCAAGTGTTACTACGGTTGCCGAATGATAAATTTATGAGTGTTTTAAGTGATTTATTAAGTGTGATTTATCAGTGTAAGTGTACGTTGTTAGTTATGTTAGTTTTGAAAATTTTACGAAAATAAAAATGATAAAATAATTTCAAGTCGTATTATTTCATAAAAAGAATAAGAAGTTGCCAAATAAAAGAAAAATGGAGCAAAAGCTGCAATAAAAAATAATTGAACCTCCACGAGATGATCATGCCAATAATGCATGAAAGGCCATGCAGATCTCACGTGAAATTCATGCTTATTCCACATGATGCGATAGTGAACAGCCACCATGGGTCGGCACGCTGTTGATTTGGCTTCTACCGGAAATTCACGTCAATGTTGCATGATTAACGATTTGGAAAAAAATCACCTATATTTTCATGCAACTTTGTGGTGAAAACTATTTTGAGTGTAGAAACATATTTTCATTGTTTCTGATAATTATTTGCTTTTTAAAGCTAAGATTTCTTTCAAATAATTACAGTAAAGAAATTACATTCAAAATATTACATTAAAAAATTTCAATTAATTTCAATGAAATCTCGAAATCAATTGATAAACAAAACTGGCAACACCTTGTTATACATGTGTTGGTGATAGCCTTGAACCGAACTGATCCAACGCGGCTGGATTGAAAAAATATTTTGTTTTGAGTTTTTTCGATAATAGAATAGATATTTCAATGGTTAAGTGACGAAAAAACATAAAAGAATTAGATAAACAACAGTTACATTGCTCGGAAACCGGACGAAATTGCTTGGTGTCAGTGCAAAACAGAAAAAAATCATCAAGGTGTCGCGAGCCAAATCTGATAAGCAACGAGGCCGGAATTTTTGGACCTATTCGATGTGCTAGGAAAATGGTAGGAAATACGAATGGCATTGGAAAAAGTGGCTGAAAAAGCGGAAATAATCAAAAATGTTAACATTTTTGCAAGAGGTAAGCTACAAAACGATCCTGCTTACACTTTCTGTTGGTTGGATTCAGTGAATTCGTACTTTAAAAGCCTGAACTAACTCGATAAATAAAAATAGGTCCAAAATATGTACTAGGTCCAAAAAAGGGTCATGTACTCTTAATACTCTTCAATATTTTTTCTTTTTTGTAGGAAATGACTTAGAATTTCGATCTTTTTTTAAAATGCAAAATTCTTATCATGATAAAAATGTGTAAAACTAACCAACCAAATATTTGAAAAAAATCTCTAAATGAGTTAACCGTTCTGCAGTACATTGAACGAGAGCAGCAACAGCCCGGCCCGCTCCTCGTAATTTCACTCTGATTTATACACGCTGGAGACCGCGAGAGATCGCGACCTCCGTCGGATGACACCGACCGTTGAGGTAAGGTGTTGTACATGGCCGAGATATTCTCGAAGCCCTGCGGTCGGGCGGTGTACGCTGCGCCTGTTTGAACGAGTTTTAAACATGTTTTTTTTCTCCTGTGCTGCGAAAAGCTCCAAATTATGGAATGTTAATGGGTGTTTTATTTGAGAGTGTTTTTGAGGTTTATGGAACGATAACTGAAATTGTAAACTTACGAGTGCATACAGTTTGCAGTAATTTCACAAACATACACTCAAGCACCGGCGGTTAGTCACTTTTTAGTTTGTACCCTGTTGGTTTGACAAAGTCAAACTAAAAAAGTGACGAACTGTCACTTTTTACGCGGCGCTCACAGACACAATCAAAACAAACATTGGACGGTGTGTGTGAGTTCTGTGTAACGAGGGTGTCAAACTAAAAAATGATCCTGTTTGTTTGACAAAAATGGGTGTCAAACCATCGGGGTTTCAGTGTACCACCAGAGATGCTGATGGCAAATTCTATCATATTCTTGTAGATTCCAACCGAATATTGGCTGAAAATTCATATCGAAAAAGTGATTTTTCTGTTAACCTTTTTTTGCTTTTTTTCTTTTGGTCGACAAAACAGTGCGCCCGTACACTGAGAATCGGCATTACACATTTTCCAGTTTGCTTTTACACATTTGCATGGGACTTTTGAGTTCAACCAGGATAACACACTTCGTGTAACCATAGTAATATGTATAATACTGATTCTCAGTGTTTGTTTTCTGAACTTCCAAGATGGCGTCTTCTTCGCTACCCCCTGTTGGCATTGGTAACGACCGACAGGAAATGTGATATTTTTAAAAGAAATGCCTTATTTGGTAACAAATCAACTTTGTAATCGATACAATCACAGTCTAACAAACTCTCAGAACCTTAATGATGTCCATGATGGTGGTATCCGTGGCCTCCATTGCCATGTCCTCCTCCATAATTTCCGTGCCCTCCGTGTCCGTGACCACCTCCTCCATAGTTCCCGTGACCTCCGTGTCCACCTCCGTAGTTATTATGTCCGCCACCATAGTTTCCGTGACCACCGTGGCCTCCATGGCCACCTCCGTGACTGCCATGTCCACCCCCGTAATTTCCGTGACCACCTCCATAGTTTCCGTGACCACCACCTCCGTGACCGCCACCTCCGTGACCACCTCCTCCATGATTGTGACCGCCTCCGTAACCTCCTCCGTGTCCTCCCTGTCCTCCACTGAATCCGCCGTGTCCTCCGTGATTATTGTAACCTCCGCCGGGAATGCCTCCCAGTCCGAGCACAAATCCCAACTGGCGCTTGGTCCGGATGGCTTCCGCTGCCGCAGCCGGTTCCACCTGAACCACTTCGATCACTTGTTCCGCCCAGGTCACTGCCACGAGGGCCACTCCGAATACGATCAACCACCGCATGTTTGAATCTCTGCCTGAAACTGTTGTCGCATTTCGGACGGAAGACCTCTTTTATATCTGGCCAAAAATGATATCGCGGATTCTGTTTACGATCGGGGACTCATACTAAAGGACGGTTGATGACGTCGCGAAGAAGAACGGAGCGGATGCTGTAGACGACATTATCATAAAGTTTACAGGTAGCAATTAATTGACATGCGAAAAAACCGGACGTTGGGGGTCGACCATACCTTACGTTTAAAGAACAAGATAACATCACAACAGCAGGAAAAATCTCAAACTTCATTTTCCATGTTACATCCATTATTTCAAATTACGTTGGTTAGGGACGCCCCCTCGACTTTATGCGTGTGCAGAATAGCCCAAAAAAAAGTGGTTCCACCATCGAAAAACAACATTCGAAAAGTTCATTTCTCCGTGAAGCGCCGCAGACGAAAACCACAACTCTACGGGGAATCCCCGGCGTTGGTGGTTGACCTCCGTAATTAAACAGATACAAATGAAGCGTTGTAGTGATCGTCGTTATGCTGATATGATAGGTTCAAGGTAGTGCGCCCGACAAAAGTATTAGAAGCAAAGTAAAATTAAAAAAAAAAATTCTCTCTACAGCCTACAGGTTAAGGCAGTCTTATATTGCATGATTTTAACTCAGATCTAGGCGTCCGAAGGCTTGAATGGGGAGAGCACCCAAACCTATTATCCCTTCTACGCCGGGATTCAAACTAATGACCTTTGAATTTAGAGACCAATCGCCGATCAGAGACTTGGCAAAACAGGCTTGGTCTGGTCGGTCTCAGGCGAGGACCGACATTTCACTTCCACTTCCGATGAAAGGCGAGATCAAGCATTTCTCGTCTCAAGAAATGCTTATCGGGTTTGACTAGAATTAAAACGAGTCAACCACGGTTACTACTACACCACCAAACATAAACACAAGAAAACGGCGAATAATCCGGCTTGGGTATTTTTTTTTAACTCGAAGTGTAGAGAATAACTGGCCTCTCTAGCTTCTCAGTAAAAAAAGTCATGGTAATATTACATCTGGGAATTAAAACATGTTTTTGTCAGATAAGATGTGTAATTTTACCACTCTCTTCCGGTATAATATCATTTTTTTAGTCTGAATTGAGGTAACATTTATCATAAAATTATTCCCACCCGTGTGGATCAATCGGACCGTCCTAAAATTCTAAGTGTCAATATGGGTATCCAGCACTGTCGCTCCAAGAGCCCCGGCGAAGTAAAAAAAATCAATTTTTGAAATCGTGAATTGTGTTCATGAAGCTGAGAATCACGAAGGAATATATCCACGTTTATGCACCATACCCATGAATAAATTCCTTCGTGGTTCTCAAATTCATGAACACAATTCTCGATTACGGTAATTTTTTCTGTGTAATATTAAATTCTCAAATTGCACACCATCGAAAATTTCACATTTTTTACTGCGTATAATCATGTCACACAGAAAATTGATTTGATTTTTTTTATCAAACAGAAAAAAGTTGAATTTTGAAATGTTGAAAATTTTGTTGTTTTTTTTTTTGAGTAGTTGAACCTACACAATGTTACCAGTTACCTGATGTAAAATTACGCTATTTTGGACACACCTTTTTTATATGTTTTTTTTTGCAATTTAAAAAGATTATACTGAGTCTTGATAACGTAATCAAAATTGACGTGATTTTTTCAAATAACTTCAAAATGTTGTCAAAAACCTTCGTCAATATTGGTTAAACTTGTATTTTAACAAGAGGTTATTTTGGTAGATTTTGAAGAACCTTCAAATGTCGTATTTTTTATATTTTTTATATTCACACTGTTTTATCCGTGCAATCTTCTTTTTCAAAAAGATTTTAAATAATATCTACACGCAGAAAAAAGAGTTCCCAAAATCGTGAACACCCGTTCATGAAATTGGGAACCACGAACAAAGTGTTCAAATTCAATGTTACGTTTTTGAAAATCGTACCATGGCATTTGAACACTTTGTTTGTGGTTCCCAATTTCATGAACGGGTGTTCACGATTTTGAGAACTCTTTTTTCTCCGTGTACTGTCAAATTCAGTTGAATATTTATATCGTAATCCGTGAAATTCACCCCTAGCCGTGAATTTCCGCGAAATTTTAAATATTCAATTGATAAATCGCTACTCATTGTATTTATGCTTTATTTGTTAATTCGAACATTTTAAAAGATTTTTAACTAGCTTTTAATAAGCAGTTTACAAATAAAAATGTATTTCATATAAAACCTACAACTATTTTTTGAAGATATTGTTCATAAGAATATTCAACAAAATGCAGATAGTTTCTTTATTCCACAAAATTATTTAAAGATTTTGAAAAAACGGTGTTATACCGACACAAAAATGTTTATTTAGCAATTCTATGGTAATATATTGACATTTAGGAGTGCATAATTGACAAAGGGAGCGCGTGGTCGTAAAAATATTCGGAGTGAAAAGTGTTTTTTTGTATGTGCCTTTTATTTCGCATTTTTGTCGTGTATTGTGTGCTGCGAAGAGAAGATTGCCCTCTGAAAATGCAGCGTCATCAGTGCATAATTGGCAAAGGGAGCGCGTGGTCGTAAAAAATATGCGGAGTGAAAAGTGATTTCTTTTGTGATTTTCAAAGCCCTTCCTATATCATCGTTGATCGGAAGGCACGGCGTCGGGTGGATGGTGTTTAAATTTTTCGAATGAGGTTTTATTTTTTTGCGGTGAAAAAGCCATTTCTATATAATGAACGAAAGACGCACTGACAATTTGGATCGTTGAGTGAATAGTGGAGCAAAATAACTGTGTGTGGGTGAGTTTGTGTGTTAACCAGAAAGACCTTTCCAAAGCATCGTTGCTCGGAAGGCTCGCTGACGGGTCTGTTATGAAAGTCCTCCCCATAGCGTCGTAGCTCGGGAGGCATCGAAAAGCCAATACCTTATCCTACTAACCCAAAAAAAAATCACGTGATGCTTGAAGGAGATGCTGTGGATTCAACGGTCTCAGGCGGTATCAACAAGTATATAGCGAAAAACTATGTGCTTGATGAGTCTGCAACTTCAACTATCGGACTAACATTCCTCCCTTTTGTTGAACTGCAGGCTTCTTGGGAGGGCGCCGGTATTGACTAATAAAGTAGAGATCTTCAGAGGTTAAACAGTGAACGGATGGTTGGCTCCCACTGATCATTTTTGATTCATTGTTTAACTTCAGCTGATCTGTCAATAACGGAGTAGCAGCTCATTGGCAGTCAACCATGCTCATGCTCATGCTCATGCTCATGCTCCACAAAATTACCAAAAGATTTTAAAAGAACTTTAATCAACACTTCTTTGAAAATAACGCAAAAAATATCATTTTTGTTTCTAAATTTATGTAAAGTTTATTTTAATTAATAAACGATATTTAACAACGATGAACAAACTGCATTTAAATATTTGGAATATAAAATGTGTTTTAATTCAAAACATATTGAAACCATATTTGTTAACCATTTTGCAATGTATTTTATTTTTTCTTGAATAATAAATAAATGTAAAAACTACTTTTAATGAAGTTTTGCCTGACCTTTATCAAAATACTAAAAATTCCCTATTGCTGAAATTGAGGAAAGCAATAAAATCTTTATTGCACTTATTTTATTCAATTCAATTCATGTTTATTTGTTGTACTAATCATAATACAATTTGCTTAACTAATGACAAATGCAGGGTTTTGGAAATACTTACAGCTACAAATTAATTCAAATACAAACATTGGATGAAATAAATTTCAATCGATTAAGCGAGAGCAGAAAAAACTGTACAAAACAACTGCTACTCTTATTTTAATGATTCTAGTTTTGATGAATTAGAGGTTCAGGACGTGTTTCGTTTTGGAGGTATTTAAGCAAATTAATTTTATCAAATCTTTAAAAAAAATAGAACAGCTGAATCATAGTTTCTTGACTTTTCTTTCTTATTAGGTCCTTTAAAGAAATATTAACATTGAATATATCCGTTTCACATCTTCAGGGGGTTTTGCTTTGTATCTAGAACTATTGCTTACTTTTGAGACACTTTTCTGTCAATAATTTTGCTAAAAGAATACATTTTACGTTTGTTTTGAGCAGTTTTTAGAGTACCGTAAAATTGCCATGAAATTTCAATGTTTTGTAATTGGCATACCGCGTAATTTCGATTTTTTGCTGTCAAAAATCACTAGCCCTGAATATTTATATTAAAATATATATTATCATCTACTGACACAACACACTCATTTATATCATACTTTATTATAAACTTATATTATTATATTTATTTATATAGGTGAATCTAACTTGTGGACCGGCTCCGTGGCTTAATGGTTACGGCTTCTGCCTCACAAGCAGAAGGTTCAGGGATCAAATCCCAGTCGGTACCTTTGAAATTTGGAATCAGGAATTTGAACTTTGAATATGAACAAAAACGAAAACGAATCAGGTGGGATTCGAACTCACACCTCTGGATTGGTGGTCTGGGGCGCTAAGCAGTCGGCCATCAGAAGGTTTACACTCTAGCAGTGAATTGATCCGTAGTGTTGAAACATGTTATCTTCTCATATTAAATACGCGCTGGTCCCTGATTTGCCTGAGGGGAGCGGAAGTCTAAATATAGATCGAGTTTCCTTCAGATGCTTGCTTCTATGTTTAGGCGGGGCCGAACAATGCCCAGTGACCTCGGAATTGGACCGCAAGGAGCTCTGTCATTCTGAAATGGGTCGTTGGAAGCAGCGCGAGGGCTATCACCACCTAATACCCGGGACTGAGATAAGCTGTATCAGCATTCGGCATATACAAAGCCTGATACAAACTATACTTTCCCATAATATCGCTACCGGTTAGCGGGTATTGGATTGGACCACACACACACACACATATTTGTATAGGTGAATCTAACTTGTTAGAAAATCTAAATATAGGAATTCCTCGTCAAACCAGCTGGATCCAGATCAAAAGTTCTCCAATTTGGCTATAATTTAGCATGGATCTTCCTTGGCCCAAATAATTAGACCCTTTTTTGGCAATTGGATCCTATACGAAACAGAGTTGTTTTAAAATGGCGAAAACACTTTTGATCTGGAACCTGCTGGTTAAACGTGGAATCGCTAAATAAAGATATTAACAAGTGATAAAAGATTAAAAATCATTTACTGTTTTTCAGCAAGGCATATAATTCAGTTTTGAAATAAATCGAAGCAACATTAATTCACTGTTATATGATGAACACCAATATATGAAAACAGTACTGAAATAAAAACGCAATATCTTACACATTCCCTCAGCCTTACCGCACAGCTTGCTCAAAAGCTGGTTCTCCGGTATCACCTGTCCCACCTGAAAACAGCCGTTCACCAACGGCCTGATCCCAGTGTGTGGTGGTGATCAGTGAAAGAAGCAAACAAAAAAACAGGCCTGATGATAAACGCAAAATGTGCAAAATGCGAAAACCCAGCTTGATCTCCCGCCACCATCGCCATTCAGTACTCTGTGCAGTTGCACCCAAACCTGGACAAAACTGACCACCTTTGGCAGATGAGTTTTTGACCTGAACAGCAGTGAAAAAGAAAGGATAATCATCAAAAGCTCGACTCAATATTTCCGCACTGGATCGTTTTGTTCACTTTGTGTGATGGAATTGCATCTGGCCAGATGATAGAAATCACTAGGGGGATGAAAAGTAGAAACCCTTAGATTTTGAATTGATACAAAATTATGGTGGTTGATTTTAAATCATAGCATAAGTTTTAAAAACTTTAAAATACTAAATATGCCAACATAGCTGATTTCAAAAGTTCCTCTCAATTATGTTGCACTTTTTGAAATGGTTATTTCTGAGTCCTTCCATCTCTCTCTTCCTCCAGTGGAGAGTCTCCACGGAAGAAACCGGTCGACATTGGCAAGGTCGGTTGCAAAAAGAAAGGTGGCTGGGAATCGAGTTTTTCTTCGTTCCTTCCAAACTGGGCTATTCCGCGATAAAGGAAACTTGTCGGCACACAGTCGGTCGCAAGTGGTGCCAACAAGACGTCTGACGCCACCGCGTTGGAAGTGACCGTTGGATGTTTTTAAAGTTTCTTCATTCCAATTTTGTTTTTCTATGTTTTTTGCATTGAGAGAGTTCATTATATGGGTCTGGATCGTTTCTAATCCTTTGAGAAGATATTTAGCAACGTGAAAATCAGCATTCCTGAACGGCATTCCATTGAACAGTTCTATAGCTCGTCGCTAAAAAGGGGTTTTCTATATTTTTTATTTGTGTTAAACAGTTTTTCATCATGGTTTATTCATACAAGTCGCCATATATGTTTGAGAGTATTTATCGTGACAATTATTAATTTTCAAATTTAAAATTATTCAAATTATTTTATGTAACCTAGATTATAATCCATATTTTATGCACTTACTAAAATGCATGGTATCTTCATTTGAGAAAGGTGTATAGAACACACTTAATTTGAGCAAAACAATGATATTAAGAGCGAGTCCACGAACAGGGCATACCCCTTTGTATGGGACGTCGTTTGGACCTCACCAATCTGCCTGAAATTTTGAGGGGTTGTTTGTACATATAAAACTAGCATCTGGCCAAAATATGAGCACTCTAGGTCAACGGAAAGTGGGGCAAATCGGGACACAAAGTTTAAAAGTTTAAAAACGTCAAAAATCTTAAAAAGACTATAACTTAGGCAATATTCAATTAAATTTCAAAATTCAAAATGCATCTGAAAGGGCTCAAAAAATGCAACAAATTGCAGGGTAGAGCACCCCAATTGGTTAAATCTAAAGGGAGTTATTGGCATTTTAGAGGAAAAAATAGCATAATTTTCAAACTCAAATAAAAAAGTGTTCCATCCAGATATCAACTCGGTTCGACCTGCAGCTTGTAGGGGACATCTGGGACTACCATCTGAGACTGAGAACGCTTTGGGTAAGGCAGTTTAACATATTAAATAGACACTTTTACTTTTAGTGATTTTTTTGGTTGTAAATTTTTGCTCGGGGACCCCTTAGATCCCATTTTCTGGTGATAATTTTATCATATTCGTGTTTCTGAGACAATTTCACAATAGAAAAGCATAAAAATGTTTATTTTGATCCATTTTAACCCTTTAAAAAATAAAAGATAAAAAAAAATATTAAGCTGTTTTTTCTGGTGTCATCTAGCATCCTTGGAAACGAGCTTGATTTTCAATAAATGTGAATCGAAGATTTTTTTTAACTTTTATTTTTTAAAGGGTTAAAATGGATCAAAATATACATTTTTATGCATGTTTCTATTGTGAAATTGTCTCACACAATTGGAACACGAATATGATAAAATTATCACCAGAAAATGGGATCCAAGGGGTCCCCCGAGCAAAAATTTACTGCTAAAAAAATCACTAAAAGTAAAAGTGTCTATTTAATATGTTAAACTGCCTTACCCAAAGCGTTCTCAGTCTCAGATGGTAGTCCCAGATGTCCCCTACAAGCTGCAGGTCGAACCGAGTTGATATCTGGATGCGAGATGGGTATGCTTTGCTCGTGGACTCGCTCTTAAAAATTGAATGCAACCTAGTGTTTTAAAACTGACTTGCGATTTTTAGAGACACTAAAGCTTTGAAATAGCATCTTTTCTACAATAAAATGGCTGTAAACTTTGATCAGTAAGTTCAATGGCATCACTTTTTCTTATAACATAACCCTGAATTGGTAAGGTCAACACACTTATTTTAATTTTGATGTTATCAACAAAGTTACTTTCTGCTTTCTTGAAAAGAACTCTCAGAGACATCTTATCCATTATCCTATTTTCAACCAATCCAAAAGTTGCCCTTTTTCATTAGCAACAACTCATAACCATGTTTAGGAAAATAAATTTTCCTCTTAATTTCACGACTTGGTTCTGATAACTATAATCATTTTTCTTTTTTATATCATTGTATTGCATTGTTGATCTTTCTTTTAGCTTGCAAGATTTCAATAAATGTTCGAGAATTTTACTGATAGAACATATTTTCAAATCACAACTAACATTTCAGAAGGGCTTTATTAAAAAAAACAAGAAGTATACTTAATAGAAATTATTTCTTTGGTTCTTAAGAAAATCTTTGATGCAAAGACTTATTTTTCTCGTACTAAATTAAAAAAGTGCTGTCGTCAAAATTCACTTTCGCTCCCTTGTGCAACGCTAAACTGCTTGGTGTTGTCTGCAAAATTAATAAGTTTTTATTCAAACAATAACGACGATGTAAGCCGGCCAAATAACCTGCTAATGCTTTCGGTTTAATAAAAACAAGCGGCACACTTGAAAATTCACCACACAAATGGTGTGCCAAATTATGACTGACAGTGCGTGCCTCAGATGAAAGCTAATTGAATAAAATATCCTCTCCTGTGAAGAAGAGGGCAGTGATGCTGGCATGTGGTGGACTCTTTTACTTTTGTTTTGACAAAGAACTTTGTCCTAAGGTTTCTATACGTGGTGTCAATCCAAAATTTTCGCGAAGCGAAAACGTTACGTGACGAATTCCCCTCTCGGCAAATTTCCCCTCTTTTTGGTGCACGCTGGTTAGATGAACGAACGTTTCCCAATCAGTCGATCGAGAGACGTGAGATTGATGTATCTAAAATCTCCCCCACTCCACCTCATAATTTTCGGATCGTCGACGAGCCAACAAAACTCGGCTCGGTTGGTCCCGAAAATTCATTCTATTGCTGGACGTCGACGAGAACACATCAGAAGCAGATGGCCTGGTGGCCCGGTAGCAGACGGCCTGGAGGTCTGGGAGCAGATGGCTTGGAGGCAAGGACCAGCTTAGACATGGCAGTCGCGGGAGTCGATCATTGGAACTGGCCACCACCTGGACTGGAGTGGCCGGAGGCCCCGCGGATGTTCCGATGGGGGGACATTTGCTGGACCGTAAGAGTTGGGGCAATATGGGTATCAAACTTTATGGTTTTTGATACTGGACATGAAATTTGACATTCCGGCAGTAGTGGCCACAATCCGGAGTGGCCGGAGGCGCCGCGGATGTTCCGATGGGGGGACATTTGCTGGACCGTAAGAGTTGGGGCAATATGGGTATCAAACTTTATGGTTTTTGATACCGGACATGAAATTTGAAATATCGGCAGTAGTGGCCACAATCCGGAGTGGCCGGAGGTCCCGCGGATGTTCCGCTGGGGGGACATTTGCCGAACCCTAAGAGTTGGGGCAATATGGGTATCAAACTTTATGGTTTTTGATACTGGATATGAAATTTGACATTTCGGCAGTAGTGGCCACAATCCGGAGTGACCGGAGGCCCCGCGGATGTTTCGATGGGGGGACATTTGCCGGACCGTAAGAGTTGGGGCAATATGGGTATCAAACTTTATGGTTTTTGATACTGGATATGAAATTTGAAATATCGGCAGTAGTGGCCACAATCCGGAGTGGCCGGAGGTCCCGCGGATGTTCCGCTGGGGGGACATTTGCCGAACCCTAAGAGTTGGGGCAATATGGGTATCAAACTTTATGGTTTTTGATACTGGATATGAAATTTGACATTTCGGCAGTAGTGGCCACAATCCGGAGTGACCGGAGGCCCCGCGGATGTTTCGATGGGGGGACATTTGCCGGACCGTAAGAGTTGGGGCAATATGGGTATCAAACTTTATGGTTTTTGCTACTGAACATGAAATTTGACATTTTGGCAGTAGTGGCCACAATCCGGAGTGGCCGAGGCCCCACGGATGTTCCGATGGGGGGACATTTGCCGAACCGTAAGAGTTGGGGCAATATGGGTATCAAACTTTATGGTTTTTGCTACTGAACATGAAATTTGACATTTTGGCAGTAGTGGCCACAATCCGGAGTGGCCGAGGCCCCACGGATGTTCCGATGGGGGGACATTTGCCGAACCGTAAGAGTTGGGGCAATATGGGTATCAAACTTTATGGTTTTTGATACTGGATATGAAATTTGACATTTCGGCAGTAGTGGCCACAATCCGGAGTGGCCGGAGGTCCCGCGGATGTTCCGCTGGGGGGACATTTGCCGAACCCTAAGAGTTGGGGCAATATGGGTATCAAACTTTATGGTTTTTGCTACTGAACATGAAATTTGACATTTTGGCAGTAGTGGCCACAATCCGGAGTGGCCGAGGCCCCACGGATGTTCCGATGGGGGGACATTTGCCGAACCGTAAGAGTTGGGGCAATATGGGTATCAAACTAATGAAGATCGAAGTAATCAATGCAATCGGTGATCATTAACTTTAAGTTTTCCGTTCAATAAAACTTCATTCCACATTTAACTTTCCCCACAACCAGTCGTGTTTTCCCTCGCTCTCTCTAGAGGTTATGGGCCCAGGTGTGGGTGGAAAGTGTCTAAGCTTCTAGAAGATTGAAAATTTTCGCAAGAAGTTTCCCCAAGAATTTTAAACAAGAAAATCACGCAAGCAGTTTTCCTGAAGAACCGTTTTTCGCAAGAATGGCGCACGCTACGGGACCATCTCCGGTCGTCGAACGATTGCTCGGCAGGGAGAATTGGTGCACGTGGAAATTTGGTATGCAGACCTACTTGGAAACGGAAGAACTGTGGGAAGCTGTGGAACCGAACCTGAAGGATGACGGTACGCCTGAAGCAATTCCGAAGGCGAAGGACCGTAAAGCTCGAGGAAAGATTATTCTTGGCCTCGACCCTTCGTTGTACGTCCATGTCCAGGGGACAACAACGGCCAAAGGCGCTTGGGACAAGCTGGAGCAGACCTACGAAGACAACGGATTGACGCGTCGCTGGGGTCTCCTGCACAAGCTGATGACAACGAACTTGGCCAACTCCGTATCCATGGAGGCGTACGTGACGAGAATGGTTGCTACCGCAAACCAACTCGGTGGTGTCGGATTCCCGATTTCGGAAGAATGGGTTGGAATGCTGCTGCTTGCTGGCCTGCCTCAAAGCTACAAGCCGATGGTGATGGCGCTACAAAACTCTGGCTCGAAGATTACGGGCGACCTGATCAAGACAAAGTTGCTGCAGGAGGATCACGAGCCGACGGAGACCATCGAACCAGCGTTTGCGGTGAAGGGCAAGCCGAGCTACAAGCAGGAGAATATTGGTAAGCCGCAGTCCAAGGGTCCAAAGTGCCATTCCTGTCACAAGTTTGGACACATCGCGCGGGATTGTCCCGCCAAGTCGTCGTCGAAACCGCCGGAGAGAAAAGGTGGTAGCAAGCCAGGTCGTGCATTTGGTGCCGTGCTGACGACGATGGACGAGATGAAGACTGAGGACTGGTTCTTCGATTCCGGAGCCACTTGCCATCTCACCCGGACGAAGTCGTTGCTGCGTGACGCTCATCAAGCAGATGGGAAGATGTTCGCCGCAAACAAAGGCGAAATGCAGGTCGTCGCGGAGGGCACTGCCGTGCTACATCCGACCTGTGGAGAAGAGATCGACGTCAACGGAGTGCAGCTGATTCCAGAACTGGTAGTCAATCTACTGTCGGTAGGTAAAATCGTCGATAGTGGCCACACCGTTGTTTTCGGCCAGAAGGGCTGTGAAGTGCTCGATCTCGAAGGCACGTGCATCGCGACTGGAAGTCGCTCGAACGGACTATTCAAGCTGGAACAGGACGTACCAAAGGTGCTGGTGTGTCAGCCGACAACCGTTGAGCTGTGGCACAAGCGTACCGGTCATTTGTCAATCAAGAACTTGACCAGATTGCGCAACGGCATGGTGACTGGAGTCCAATTCCTGGAGGCTGATAGTGCTGCTGGCTGCAAAATCTGTCCCATGGGGCGACAGACCAGGCTGCCGTTCAACAAGAGTGGAACCAGAGCGACCGAGGTGCTTGAGTTGGTGCATTCCGATATCTGCGGACCAATGGAGCAGGTATCCATCGGTGGAAGTCGATATTACATCACTTTCATCGACGATCGGACGAGGAAGATGTTCATCTACTTCCTGCGTCACAAATCCGAAGAAGAGGTGACTCGCTGCTTCAAGGACTTTCACAGCATGGCAGAGAGGCAGACAGGACACAAGCTGAAGGTTTTGCGTACGGACAACGGGACGGAGTACAAGAACAAGGGATTCGAGAAGCTCCTGAGTCAGCTGGGGATTCGCCACCAGACCACCGTTGAGTACACACCAGAGCAAAACGGTCTAGCGGAGAGGGCCAACCGGACGATCGTCGAGAAGGCACGTTGCTTGCTATTCGAGGCCAACTTGCCGAAGACGTTTTGGGCGGAAGCAGCTGCTGTTGCCGTGTATTTGATCAACCGATCTCCGTGCACGGGGATTCAGACGACACCAGAAGAAGCCTGGACTGGTCGTAAACCGGATCTGTCCAATTTGCGAGTGTTTGGGACGACAACGATGGCCCATGTCCCGAAACAGAAGCGGCGCAAATGGGATCCGAAGGCGGTTGAATGTATCCTGATCGGGTACGACGAGGAGACGAAGGGCTATCGTCTCTACAACGTGAAATCGAAGCAGATCTTCATGAGCCGGGACGTGACTTTCCTCGATGAAGGATTGGCGGATCGCGACGGAAGGACAACTCTCAAAGTAACCAACGGGCCACAATCGACGTACGTGAGGTTGGACTTTGAAGAACTTGTTCAAGAACCAGAACCTGTTCAAGAGCCGGAACCTGTTCGAGAGCCGGAACCTGTTCAAGAACCGGAACCTGCTCAAGAATTCGAGCAAGTGGAAGAAGAGGAGGCATCCGATACAAGTTCGGACGAGTTCGAGGATGCTGATGACTCCGTGACACTTCCTGCGCTCCCGCCGCGACAATCTTCACATCCGCCCCAGTCACAGGCGTTGAGGCGCAGCGGTAGGGAGCGCGCAATCCCTGGCAAGTATAAAGATTTCAATGTCCAGTGCAGTGGTAAGCGCTCTTCGCGTGTTTCAGATGCCCCGATGATGGACGGACCGTCCACTTCAGCTGCCCGACGAGAGAATGCTGCCAGCACTGCACCCCCGTCGTCATCAAATCAAAGACCAGTTGACGACGTTTTCCAACATGGGTTGATGCTCAACGATAGGGGGTGCCCACCCCACGGCAAGTATTCCCATGTTGATGTCCACGATGGCGATACTGGTTCCAATTGTTCACAGCGCAATCTCGATGACCCGTGTACGCACCAAGAAGCATTGACACGTGACGATTCCGACCGCTGGAGACGTGCGATGCAGGAGGAGTACGATGCTCTCATCAGCAACGGGACCTGGGAGATGACGGAACTACCAGCTGATCGGAAGGCGATTCGATGCAAATGGGTGTACAAGACGAAGGTTGACGCTGACGGCAAGGTGGATCGATACAAGGCAAGGCTGGTGATCAAAGGGTACTCTCAGCGAAAGGGGGTGGATTATGAAGAAACCTATTCCCCCGTGGTTCGTCATAGTTCCCTGCGATACCTCTTTGCGCTCGCTGCCAGGATGAATCTCCAGATCGACCAGATGGATGCCATCACCGCGTTCCTCCAAGGTGAGCTGACCGAGGAAATCTATATGGAACAGCCGCCCTGTTTTGACGACCAAGACAAGACGAAGGTTTGCCGACTCAAGAAGGCACTCTACGGCTTGAAGCAGTCCAGCCGCGTGTGGAACCTCAAGCTGGATGCTGCGTTGAAGAAGTTTGGTCTCACTTGTGCCGACTACGACCCGTGCGTATACTACAAGGTCGTCGGAGAGAAGGTTCTGTTTCTGGCGCTGTACGTGGATGACTTGCTGATCTTCAGCAACTGCAAGCGCTGGAGGAAGGAGGTCAAGGATCAGCTTTGTGGTGAATTTCGGATGAAGGATATTGGCCCAGCTAAGCACGTCTTGGGCATTCGTGTTTCAAGGACCAAGGACTCCGTTTCACTGGACCAAGAGGCGTACGTTGAGTCTGTGTTGGCTCGTTTCCAGATGTCCAACTGCAAGCCGGTTGCCACACCGATGAACGCCGCCGAGAATCTGACCAAGTCGATGGGACCAACCGATCCTGAAGAAGCCAAGCGGATGGCGAACGTACCCTACAAGGAGGCAGTGGGCTGCCTGATGTATCTGGGACAGTGCACCCGTCCAGATATATGCCACGCCGTGAACGTTCTGTGTCGCTTCAACGACAACCCCGGAGACAAGCACTGGAACGCCGTCAAACACCTGATGCGGTACCTGCGAGGGACATCGAAGTTCAAGTTGACGTATCGAAAGGACGGTAACGCAGACATCAAGGGGTACACGGATGCTGATTGGGCCGCAGACTGCGAGGGCCGGAAGTCTGTAACGGGATACGTTTTCATCGCGCAAGGTGGAGCTATTTCGTGGTGCAGCAAGCGACAACAAACCGTGGCGTTGTCAACCTGCGAGGCGGAGTACATGGCCTTGTCTGCCACAGTACAGGAAGCTCTGTGGTGGAAACGTCTACGCGCCCGGATCGAGAAGAATGAGGAGATCGTCATCTACTGCGACAACCAGAGCGCCATAGCCGTTTCGAAGAACGGTGGTTTCCACTCCAGAACGAAACACATTGACATTCGTCACCACTTTATACGGGACACACTAGATCGTGGCGATGTCGAGATTACCTATATCAACACCGAAGTGCAGGTAGCCGATGGATTGACCAAGCCTTTACAGAAGCAGAAACTGGAGTTACATCGCGCTGCTATGGGACTTCAAGATCACTGATTGAGGAGGAGTAATGAAGATCGAAGTAATCAATGACAATCGGTGATCATTAACTTTAAGTTTTCCGTTCAATAAAACTTCATTCCACATTTAACTTTCCCCACAACCAGTCGTGTTTTCCCTCGCTCTCTCTAGACAAACTTTATGGTTTTTGATACTGGATATGAAATTTGACATTTCGGCAGTAGTGGCCACAATCCGGAGTGACCGGAGGCCCCGCGGATGTTTCGATGGGGGGACATTTGCCGGACCGTAAGAGTTGGGGCAATATGGGTATCAAACTTTATGGTTTTTGATACTGGATATGAAATTTGACATTTCGGCAGTAGTGGTCACAATCCAGAGTGGCCGGAGGCCCCGCGGATGTTCCGATGGGGGGACATTTGCCGAACCCTAAGAGTTGGGGCAATATGGGTATCAAACTTTATGGTTTTTGATACCGGACATGAAATTTGAAATATCGGCAGTAGTGGCCACAATCCGGAGTGGCCGGAGGCCTCGCGGCTGTTCCGATGGGGGGACATCTGCCGAACCGTAAGAGTTGGGGCAATATGGGTATCAAACTTTATGGTTTTTGATACTGGACATGAAATTTGACATTCCGGCAGTAGTGGCCACAATCCGGAGTGGCCGGAGGCCCCGCGGATGTTCCGATGGGGGGACATTTGCTGGACCGTAAGAGTTGGGGCAATATGGGTATCAAACTTTATGGTTTTTGATACCGGACATGAAATTTGAAATATCGGCAGTAGTGGCCACAATCCGGAGTGGCCGGAGGCCTCGCGGCTGTTCCGATGGGGGGACATCTGCCGAACCGTAAGAGTTGGGGCAATATGGGTATCAAACTTTATGGTTTTTGATACCGGACATGAAATTTGACATTTCGGCAGTAGTGGCCACAATCCGGAGTGGCCGGAGGTCCCGCGGATGTTCCGATGGGGGGACATTTGCCGAACCATAAGAGTAGGGGAATATGGGTATCAAACTTTATGGTTTTTGATACTGGATATGAAATTTGACATTTCGGCAGTAGTGGCCACAATCCGGAGTGACCGGAGGCCCCGCGGATGTTCCGATGGGGGGACATTTGCTGGACCGTAAGAGTTGGGGCAATATGGGTTCCAAACTTTATGGTTTTTGATACCGGACATGAAATTTGACATTTCGGCAGTAGTGGCCACAATCCGGAGTGGCCGGAGGCCCCGGGGATGTTCCGATGGGGGGACATTTGCCGAACCATAAGAGTTGGGGCAATATGGGTATCAAACTTTATGGTTTTTGATACTGGACATGAAATTTGACAATTCGGCAGTAGTGGCCACAATCCGGAGTGGCCGGAGGCCCCGGGGATGTTCCGAGGGGGGAGGGGACATTTGCCGAACCATAAGAGTAGGGGCAATATGGGTATCATACTTTATGATTTTTGATACTAGATATGAAATTTGACATTTCAGCAGAAGTGGCCACAATCCGAAGTGGCCGGAGGCCCCGGGGATGTTCCGATGGGGGGACATTTGCCGAACCATAAGAGTAGGGGCAATATGGGTATCAAACTTTATGGTAATTATGAATCTAGTGAATCTTGGGAAATTTGGACCAGACAATGTAATCGAAAATTTCAACAACCATCTTGCAAAGTTCTTTGTCATACTGGTCATGTGTAACATAACCACCTGCACCTTTTTTCAAGGTAAAATGGTTACAAAATTGAAAATAACATTTCTTGAATAAAAATAACAATTCTAGAGTATTTTTTTTTTATTATTCCTAATAAAATTATTCCCATTTTTAACAAAAAAAAAAACGAAGTTGACTTTATAGCTGTCGGCCACTATTGCTAGTACCAACCACTAGTGTCTTCCTTTTGTCTACAAGGACTTCGCCGCCATGGGCTTCTAAGTGTATGAGAGTATGGCACGGAGCGACGGCGCCGAATACCCATATTTACACAAAGAATTTTAGAGCGCCCGCCGCGGGATTTGAACCGGCAACCTCTGGATTGTGAGTCCAGTGTGCGGTCCGATTGATCCACACGGGCGGGACAATTTTTAACAAATAATTTAAAAAAATAAGTCGCAAAGTTGAATGAATCTTCATTAGTAGTGAGTTTGCAAAATTTGAACGCCTCGTTAAAAAGTTAATGGGTTCATAATGGACATTCGACGTGGTATGCTGCAATTCCCTTATTGTGAGGTACCTCGACCATCTGCTCGGCTGCTGTTTTAGTGGCCATTTTTCCAGTGAAAATGCTTTTTTTTTGTATGCGGGTGGTGGTGCCAAACAATTGGTCCGAATTATCACGCTAATTTAATCCGAACGCGAGAGCCATCTTTGACGCGAACAGTCAAGTTTGATGGGTGAGACCTTTTTTGAAAAAATGATTTCAACTATTTTGCAAGCTATGCTTCAAACTCTATGTCGATTTCCCACGGCCATCGCGATCGTCGTTTGTACCCTTAAGTGGTGTGGCGTTACGTTTTGGCAATAAGGTACTTTTGTTTTCTACGTGGAATGGGTGCGCCAACTTTCGAAAACGAAACTGTGAAAATTAACGCGTTTTTTTTATCAAATTAGGCAAGGCCGGACGATCCAAAATATGGAATGATGGAATGTTTCTCAAAAGGCAAAATTGAGAAGCAAAGATGATTAGAACAGACAAACGCGATTCAAAAGGAGGCGGAATTCATCAAACGGTATACTTCCCTGCTGAGAAACGTACTTTGCGTACCCTTTCGATCGAAGAATAAATGGAGATAATGATTTATAATTAAGAACGGAACGTGTGAAACATATCATCCATACGAGGATGATTTTATGATGTTATTCTCACACGATCGCGATTCAAGTGCTGCCATCGTGACGGTTGTGGTTGCCAAATGTCTCTAAATCATATAACGTGCTGAAATCGATATGCGAATACAATATTCCTGTAAACAAATATAAAGTAAAATCATCGAAAAAAATGGTTTTTCCACAGCATTTCACTCATATTTTGATGTAAAATCGGGTTGTTTGAATATTACGCAGAGATTTTTAACATTTCAAACTATCATCAATCAATTCAAATGGAATAGCAAAAAAAAATGTATTCATAACGTTCCACATCGTTACTATAACTACAACTCTACAACTAAGAAACTTTAGTTCAGTTTTAAAAGAATGCATCGTTGGATAAATGAGGTGGAGGAACAAAAAACAGCGTAGAAAAAACTCACACTTTTCGTTTTCATACCCCAAGGCACGTGGGAAGTGAGCCCAAAGGTATTTGGACCGATGTACATTTTGTTGTGTGCAACATGGGAAGAGGATTCATACACCCACAAGAGGGTAATCTGACTGACAATGTAAGGCTGCCCTTACAACAGTCTCGAAAATTATTCAGTCGATGCTTTACAATTTCACTTTTGACGCGTAGCCCCAATACATTCTTGGCGTACAAGTTTGTAAGAAATTCCACCATTCTCCGTTTGGGTGTAGCCAAGACAGCCACTGATTTGGACTGAGGAAAACAAATAGCCGATCCGGGGTCGATTCTTCCCAGCGAGTGGGATCGTGAGGTAGCAACTTTGGTAATAATTCCGTAAATTGATGATTATGCGCCCTTAAAACAGCAAAAAAAAAGTTGTACATTGAAAGTGGTGGGAACAACCCGGATCGATGAGAGCAAAAACGGCGAATTCGCCGAAAGACCACGTTTTTTGCATGCTTAGGACTTGGGAAGACAAATGTGTGTTTGCTAAATTAGACAGTAAGAAGATCGTGTTGATTTGTTTTTCTATCTCTCTCTTTCAGTTTCACGTTGTTTATTCACTTCAGATATCCTAGGCTTAATTTATGCTAGCACTCGTGTTGAGATCGTTTAAGGGGCCGGGGGTATCGTGATTAATACCTGCCGCCGCTGGTATTCTATCCACGGCTGATGGTATCGTTTTTCCAAACGTAGAATTCCGAAAAGTTCAATGCACACAAACGACGGTGACCTTTACTTCACATGGGCTGGTCCACGCGGTCCTTGTAGTCGATTCTTGCACGAATCAGCTCGAACTGGCGTTCACTGTCCGGTATCGGGTAACCGTCGGAAACCGTATCCATTCGGAGGCATTTGTACACTATAACGAGGGCCACCACCCCCAGCAGGAACTGTTCCATTGCAAACATAAATGTTACCAAACAATACTGGGATGCGCATCCAATCTGCGCTGGAAAGTGACTCAAACTGAGACAAAGTTGAGTAAATCCGTGCCACAGAGCGTGTGTTATCAGCGCGGAATGTGAAGATGACCCTAACCGATTGGGCGGAGGCTGCTGCGTGGAACGTTTACTACCAAGAAGTTCTTATCACCTTCAGTTGGGATTGTGGAAGCTTCAACTATCGTGAGTGGTGTTTGCCTCCAAACGGAATAAGACCAAGGTTATTTACGTTTTCTCATAGTTGTAAAGACACACCCAACTCAGAGTTTCAAGTTGATTTGGAAACAATTAATCGTGTTTTACGCTAATTTAAGTTTCAACGTCCCAGTAACTTACATGGTTATGTTTTTTTTAATACGATAAATAGGTCTATTGCAAGCAATCTGTCGAGTTTAGAAATTTATTGAAGTGGAACAGAAAATATATAATTGAAATTACAAGCTTTAAAAAAACTGTTTACAAGTGCATTTTACACTTGTTAAGTTGTTTTGCAATAATTAGTTTTCAAAAAATGTAAGATTTCTTCATCAAACTTTTCAAAATCTATGGAAATCTTACAAAATATGAGCTTAGTTTAACCAAAAATATAAAGTTAATTGGGATAAATATATGAAATTTACAAAATTTAAACACTTTTTAGTATAAATTTTGTTAATTGAAGTTTCATTCATTTTTTTCATTTCGGTTTTATTGGTGAATAATCAAGATACAATGAGTTATTTTGAAGTGCATAACAGAGTTTTGGAGTTCCTTACAGCTGTGTGTTGCATCATAATCCATTTAGGAACAATTATTTCTTTAACTAAGGCACTAGCAAAAGTAAGAAAAAACTATTAAAAAAAACTTACAGAAATTGCAAAGGAAAGGGGACAGAGGAAGAGAAAGCTTATATCTAGATCACAGAATATTTATCCTTTGTAGATGTGTTTGATCATCAGTTCCCCAAGGGCCAGGAATTGTTCTGCCTTGTTCCGGCAGCTCCGAAACCGCGTCATCATCTCCCCCGCGAGAGCAAAGAACTCCGGCAGGGTGAAGAGATCTTCCCCGGTGACTTCTTGCTGGGCCGTACTGCCGCTACCGGCAGCGACCACGCTGGCGAACGAACGCCCCCAACCAGGAGGGAACGCTGAGTTTTCCGCTGGAACCGTACGCTGTCCAGCTGCAGGAACGGCTGCGCTCGTACTTCGCTGAGGAGTGTGGGACGCTGCTGCTTTCTTCTTTCTCTTTTCCTGCTCCTCGAGGTAGGCCTTGCGCGCGATGCATCCGCGGTAATTGCCGGTATGGTTGCCGTCACAGTTCGCGCACTATACACGCGGCTTGGTTTGTTCTGCCTTGTCCCCCAAGTCCGCCTTTCGTGGCAGTGCGCACGCCTCCGAGAGGTGTGACTCACCGCACTTCACGCAGCGGGGCCGGAGGTTGCAGTTCCGCGAGCCGTGGCCAAATTTCTGGCAACGGTGGCATTGCGCTACGTCCGTCGGGTTCTTGGTGTAAAACCGCCAGTTTACCCAAAAACCGTCCAACGTCTTAGTCCGCCGCAGGTCTTGGATCTTGACGGTGCCGCGGTCGAAGTACAACAGGTACAGTGTGTGTGTACCTGTTACCGTTGTCTTGCGCGAGAGCACTTTAATCTCCCGCGGTTTTATTCCGGCGTCCGAGAGGTGACCCTTCAGGTCGGAGATCGGACGGTCTTGATAACCCTGCAAGACGACCTTAACAGGGGGCTTCTCGGGGTTGAATGTGTAGAAGTTGAAGTTGCTACGCTTCAATTCTTCAAACACCAGGTCGAAGCTCTTTTTATTCAGTGTGATCACTGGCACTGCCGACTTACCGATTTTCAGACAATATCCGAGGCCTTCCAGCAACTCGTCAACATCGTCCGCCAACGTGTCCAAAACAAAAATGGGAGGTGGTCTTCGTTCCGTTGGAGAATTATTCTTTTTTGGCGTCGGCACTTTTTTCCGTGCACGACCATCGTCGTCGTCGTCGTCGGTAGTGGTGCTACCGTCGGTGTTGCTGTTTTCTTCGTCGTCGCTCAGCATCTGGAACTCGTTCCTGATGGGAATGTTGGCGGATGTTGATGTGCCACTGGTCGTGGCACCGGAGGTACCCGAACGGGTTCGCACTGGTGATCTTGGAACATATCCGGGGTGTAGTAACTTTTTGTCGATTCCTTCTGCGCTCACGCTCCCCTGCGCGATGGCGGCCGACACGGCGTTGGTTTGTTTACCTTTTTGCACACGGCCGGTAGACGAACTTCGCGGGTTTTTCGAGGCCGCACTCGAACTGCCACGGCTACGGCCGGCCTTTGGCATGCTGCAGGAGCAAACTCGCGGGTATTCACAATCAACTACGGCGAAAAAATCCGAAAAAACGATGGAGCACTGAGCACTAGCTGCATGCTCTCGTGCGAACACGGAGGGAGCTGTAATTGAAGTTTCAAGTTGTCAAAATTGCTTGAAAATGTTCAAAGTAAGTCACCTGCAATAGAACAATATAAAAACATGTTTATTTACTAGAAAAGTATTGATTTTTGTAGAGTGCCTCATTGTTCCCCAGCTGTCTCATTGTTCCTGCCAATTGGTAAGTGCGTCTACAATGAGACAGTTGAATAACTCTGGCTGTAGACGTCAGATCGATCTCATATTTTGGTCAATGTTAGAACACATTAAAAGAAAGTAAATGCAACTAAAAGCTCATTAAAACATGCTGATGAAAAAAATACAAAAATCGTTGAAAGTTAAAAACCAAAAGTGTCTCATTGATGACTACCCTACCCTACCAGTAAACTCTTATCCCGTTTAAATTAGTCAGCTGTTGAAAGATATCCCGTATCTCAGCTTAGGTTAATTACTGCACTGATGTTTTTAGCAAAACAATCCAACAAATGAAATAAGTACAGTCGAGATTCGTTTATTCGAAGGCCTTGGCAAAATTTTTACTTCAAGCAATCGATATTCGGATAATCGAATCACAAAAAAAATCTTTTCGTTGTATTATTTTTATTGTAGAGTGATTAAAAAAATTCAAATTCAAGAAGGCAGTCAAAATGGCGGTGATTAAATATTGAAAAAAAATGCATTTTTGCCTTCCTCACCTCACTGAGGCAAGGCTATAAAATCACTCGAAAAATGAACTTCTTAAATACACCTCCTAGATATACCTTCACGTATACCTATCGACTCAGAATCAAATTCTGAACAAATGTCTGTGGGGATGTGTGTAGACATGATTTTTTTTCCACACGATTATCTCAGAACTGGCTGAACCGATTTGGCCGGATCCGCCTTATTCTGTTCGTTTTGGGGTCCCCTAAGACCCTATTAAATTTTATTCTGTTAAGTAAAGTATTTGAAAAGTTATGCCAAGAAAAAGATTTTTGTAGATGCAAAAAGGGTGATTTTTTGCATAACCTCAAAAGGCCGGGTCTTTTTGTTTACGTGTGAGAGTCGCGCCAGATGCGAAACGCCCGGTTGCCACATTGCTTCAAATGAGAGTCTGCATGTTTTCTGGAAAAGTCTGTATCAGGTATATATTTTTTCATAAACTTATTTTCATTATTATTTTGTAAATGTGAGGAAGGTACCACCCACCTAATGGTGGATTAAGAAACGTTTTTTAATTTTATAGGCATGCATTTTTTTAATGTTCATGATTTGCTTATCCGAAGTTCCATACTGACCTTCGGATAATTGAGTCTGGACTGTATAATGTACAGTGTATATCAAATCTAATCAACTTCTTGATTGCCTTAAAACTGTGAAAAATTTCGTTTCACAATATAGGGTATTTTAACCATTAGTGGACCCCCTAGTAGAGCCGAAGCACATTTTTCACAAATTTTCATTATTTTAAGCACTTTTTCATAACCCTTTGTACAAAACAATGAAATCTGAAGTCTTTTGAACAATTTTGACTATTTGTTTCATCAGTTATTTGTTTTTGAGCAGAAAAATAGCCAATTGAAAACAAAGTTTTTTTTGCCTGTTGTGGACCCCCTTTTCCTATAGTGGACCCGGGTCCATAATCCGATTATGGACCCGGGTCCACTATAGGCAAACTGTTATTTTTATACCAAATTTAACCGATATTTGATGTTTTGATGAATGGTGTAGGTCTAATACACTCAACCCCCGGTGGTTGGTCACTTTTTCGTTTGACACTTTTTTAGTTTGTACCCCGCTGGTTGGTCAAAGTCAAACTAAAAAGTGACGAACTGTCAATTTTTACACGGCGCTCACGCAAACTATCAAAACAAACGTTTGATAGTGTGTGTGAACTCCGTGTAAAAGGGGTGTCAAACTAAAAAGTGACCCCGTTCGTTTGACAACAGTTGGTGTCAAACCATCGGGGTTTGAGTGTAGTAGATATAATGAATAAAAGATGGATTTTGCTCACTTTTCATCATAAACAAATATTTTTTGTAAAAAATTTGGCTTTAAACAACAAAAAACCTAACAGACATTTAAACATATTTATTTCCGAAAAAGGTCAGAGAAAACGTTTCAAAAACCACTGTAAACATAAAAATAATTTAAAAAAAGTAATCTTGATGCAAATTTTTCCATATTAATTACATAAATGGTTGACCGAAACTAAACGATAGATTTGTTTACAGTTGCTGATAAAACCACGCATGTTTTGTTTTTATTATTATAAAATATCATTTCAAACTGCAACTATCATGCTTCAGTTAAGTACAATTAACTATAGTTTTGATTAATTATAAATTCTTAAGTCTTCAGCATTGTTGGTACTTTTAACAAGAAAACAGCTATATTTATGCTCATAATTGAAATAATATGCGTTTAGGTTGATAACAACAAGCATTTACTGTATGTTTAAGAGAAACTTTTGCTTGAATACACAGTTTTCTTCATTTTTGAAGGTTTAATTAACAGGGGTCCACTTTTGGAAAAGTTTGGATTTTCGTTGTCCTATATTGGACCCCCCTAATTTTTGCTCGAAAGTTGCATTTCTTCGCTTTATTTTAGTAAAAATCCTTAAACTTACATTACTTCGACTTGCTGAAGTTAAATAATCAGTCAAAAAATGATTGGATGGTTAATTCAATCATAAAATATAAATGCAGTTTTGTTGTGAAAATGCTAGTGGCCATGGCTGATTTCAGATGTCGAAATCAAAACACTTATTTTGGTGAAAAGGACAATTCTATGTCAGTCAACATTGTTCTAAATGATGCTGAACATGCCAAATAACAGATTTGTAGACAACAACACGCTTGAAATTGTGATTTTATTGAATTTTCCATCAAAAACCCTTCAGAGGGTCCACTATAGGAAAGGGGTCCACTAATGGATAACGTACCCTATGTTTTACTTCATTTCAAAACTCAAAAAAATAAAAATATAAAACTGAAGCTACTACCATGTTGTTGTTGTTGTTAATTCATTTATTTCTGGCAGCTTTAACCTTCTTGGTCATTCGCTGCCCTGCCTACTACATGGAATTTTTACATTTCAATGATAAAGTTGTTGAAAAATGCATTATACACTACTACAGCTAATTTGCAATCATTAGTTTTCAAACAGTTTTAACAAAAAAATATGCAAATGCACTTAAATTGAAAATATTTTTGAACGGACTTGTTGAAATTGTCTACTGAAATTTTCGGCCCGATTTTGAAGGGAGGGGAAAAAACACTTAAGGAAAAAACACTAAAATATTTGCAGCAGAAAATTTGTTTTTTTTTTTTATAGAAAGAAATAGATACTTGTTTTTTGCCTAACTAACTCAACATAATTTCGTTTGCTTTTTTTCAACTAAAAATATCAAAAAAATCAATGTGAGCAGAAAAAAATTATACATTTCTATTTTTCTATCTATTGAAACAAAGTGAAATTAGATTTTTAATTTATTTGAAAACACATGCAAAAATTCAGATCTTGGAGATGCTTGTACTCGAAATTTATTAAGAACTCAGCAGAATTTGATATTATTTTGATTCATGTTTAAAATATCATTTTTGCAATTCCGTCGTGAAACTACTTACTTTTCCTGTCATGCTTGAACGACGAAATAGCCTACTTTTTTGTACCAAAAATAACAGAATCGAATAGCAACACTTTCAAAATAAATGCTGAAAAGTTCTACTTTTCAGCACTCAAATGGGTGCTGAAAAGTTGAACTTTTTAGCTTTTGTTTCGAAAAAAACACTTTTCAACATTTTTTGATTTAAACGATTTATTGACAAAATACATGAAAATTTGACATAAGACTGAGTGAAAGAGTGTGTGTTTTTTGGAATTGCTAAAAATGTTGTATGGAACTCGTTGCAAAACTTGATTTTTTCAGCACTCTTCGTATTTATCCAACTCGGTGAACCTCGTTGGATAAATGTACGACTCGTGCTGAAAAAATCCTCTTTTTGCAACTTGTTGCATAAACTACTATTTTGCTTTCCTCATCTTACTGAGGAAAGGCTATAAAATCACTCGAAAAACGAAATTCTTAATTTGACCTTCTAGACCCACCTTCATGTATACTTATCGACTCAGAATCACATTCTGAGCAAATGTCTGTGTGTGTGGTGGGATGTTGATCAAAAAAATTTGCACTGAATTACCTCGGCACTGGCTGAACCGATTTGGACCGTTATAAAGTTTAGTAAAGTACTTCAAAAGTTATGCTAAAAAAATATTCTAACAAAAGTCTGGAAGATGGTAAAAAGGTTGGTTTTTGTTATACATTTTTAGAAAGGTATTCGAAAGACCTTTCCAACGAGTTCAAAAGTTTGAAGATCTGACAACCCTATCAAAAGTTATGCGCACTTAAGTGTTATTTATGCTCTTTTTAGAGGCCGGATCTTATATATTTCGATAAAAAACGTTGTTCGGATCTATCATGCGACCTGTCGTTGGATAGGTAGGGGAGAGTGGGGAGACTTGATCCCCGGGGACACTTGATCCCAAGCCTGTATCTCGTCAGCATGTGGGTAAAACAATTGGCTTTGTTCTAAAAAGTTGTGCGAAATTGACTAAAACTCATTGTAGAAAACAAAGAAAAAAAAATTAAAAAATGTTTAGATTGAGTTACACACATTTTTCTAAAAAGTGCTGCAAAAAACTTCCAAGAGATCTTTTTTCTTTGTTTTGATAAGTATTGAAATCACTCAAAAATTATTCAAAAAAATATTTTTTATACATGAATTGATTGATAAACACATCAACTCCAAAACCCTTACGCATTTGACGTTAAATTTATCGTCATACTATTTTTACAATCAATTGTTTAAAAAAGTGCGTTTAGGGAGACTTGATCCCTGCATTTTTACAGTCACTTGAATCAGCCTCAAGATTAAATAATTGGGCTGGGTTTTCGTACATAGTTTTCTTTAGTATAGTTGTACATAACTTATTGCAGTTTGAACCATTTTTCAAAAGTTTTGTAAACAAAAATTACCAGCTTTTGTAAACATGCTCAATTTTGGTCTAAAAAAAAAAATTTGAAGTTTTTAAATATTTTGCATGCTAAACTTGTTATATTTTGAACACAAACGTACAGGTTTAATGTGAAATTGCTGTAACTTATAGAAAATTAAAAGTTTGGATGAATAAGAAACATTTTGCTTAAGATTTCTTCAAAATGTTGAAAGGGGGATCAGATTACCCCAAACATTTTGAAAATGCCGGTTTAGAATATTTTTTTAAAACGCTTGGCATAATTCAAAGAGTTTATTTGATGAAATGTCCTTTTCAGCCAAACATAGTTGAATGCCTAAGCTTTCAATTCATGCAAAAAGTTCATAGTTTTGTGAGAAATTGAAAGAATTATGTGCGATACAAAAAAAGGGGATCAAGTCTCCCCACTCTCCCCTAATCAAAAGACCTTTCCAATGAGTTAAGTAGATTGCAGATCTGACAACCCTATCAAAAGTTATAAGCACATAAGTGCCCTGAATTATGAAGATCTGACTACCCAATCTGATGTTATGAATAATAAATCAAGTTGATAGAACACTGAAAGGTCCGCCCTTGTGTATCTATTTTGGATAGCATTACCCTCTAAATGTGAGGAAGGCAACAAACACCTAAGGGTGGATTAAGTAACGTTTTCCAGAAAATATCACTTGTACAAATTGTTAACAGTCGATTTTGCCCAATACTCTTAGTTTTAAGGATTACCTTTTTCAGGATTTTTATTTTAGGAAAGATTAGTGACTAGTGATATCGAAAAAAAAAATATGGGAAGAAGCACTCCAGAACGCATCCCAAGCGGAATGTCGCCAGGTGACCCCTATCTGGCACAGCCGCATGCCAGCGGCCGCCGTGGCGCCTCCGTCAATTGTCGCGAGCAAATAAATTTATTAGAACTGGTTCTTCACTGCATTGCTGTGTACCCCGACCTCTTAAAGCGGGGGGAGCTCAGCCCCACAGTGTGATTAAAGTGTGTTAAGAGAGCTCACACTTGTTTGCCCCGCGAGTGGCCTGGGAATCGCTGCTAGCTGCCAAACGGTACCTCTCGTTGGAGTGGGAATTGAGGTATCACCTGATGGTCTCTATAGCTTAGCCCAGCGACCATGCGCAAAAGGTTCCAAGTACCTGAGACCCCCTTTTCAAATGTGGGTTCCCTTTCCACGCGTATGTGTGCCATTTCTCAGGCGATTGAAAATGAAATTATGGCATTGCATAACCCGATCGTTTGCTGGGGAGGTTTTAAATCTTTCTTCAGCTTCCTCCTCGCAGCAGTTGGGTTGGGAGTTGGCCGATACTTCGAGTGTGCGGGGATAGCGGAACCGGCTCATCAAGAACTGCGGAGTGGGAAACAGATCGTGGCATGGCACGCGGCTGTGGCAGGCCGTTTAATTGCTTCCTTTCTTTCGATATTTGCGCAATGGCTAATCGAAGTAATATGGTCGTAAATTTATTGATGCTGTAATGATGTGTGGATTCAGCAGATTAATCAGTTGGTAACTGCATAATGTAGTCGACCCTCTCGTTGTCGTTCTTCGCTATCTCAATAATACTCCCTCTGTCAATAGTTTGTTCAGTCCTTTCAAATTGCAGATTTATGACTCGCTAAAATTTTGCATAAATAGTGAAAACATCTGCCATACACCTCTCATTGAAACTGGGCTTCCGCTGGACTCTCACCTCTACAATTGCGATCGTACTTCAGTTCTAGTTAATTACAGTATGTAAAAAAAGTATTTACACCCCTTGGGCACTATGCACATTTTGTGATAAAACATGTAAAAAATTTAAAGTTTGACAAAAACCTAGTACTACGTTTTGTTCAGAAACTCATGCCAAACATTTTGCTACAAAAAGCTCATGAAAAGATGATTTCTATAAAAAGTTATATAACAAATACTATAACGAAAATAAAAAAGGTGCAAAAAAAGTTTGTACACCTTTCGAAAAATTAACATAAATAATGTTATTTGTTGACAAATCACCATAAATCCAGTCTCCCAACTCCAAATAGGCATCTTTGACTGATTAAAAAAATAATTTGGATTGAATACAAAGTTTACTAACTACTTAGTATAAAAGTTTATATAACTCTGGAAATCCTTCATAAAACTTATCTAAATTTAGTTTTGCAAACTTTTAATTCAACTAAATGTCAATATATTACTAAAGAATTGCTAAATAAACATTTTGGAGTGGGTATTACACCTTTTTGGGGGTATTTGTATCGATAGAATAGATTTTTCGTTGGAATTTCGTACCAACCCGGAATTACGTCGTCGGAAAATCCGCCGGCATCCGAACCGGTCCACAATTCACAAGTCAACCTATGTGGCATCAGAAAGGGCATAACATTTCCGATCTTTTGATACCCATACATCTAGGTTTTCTATAAAACCCACGTTTTTAAATACCTGGGCAAAAAGTAAGTTTGATCCACGAGAACAAAAATTACGAAATTCCATACATTTTTGGCAGATTGCTCAAACGAAACCATAACAACGTTTTTACCTAGGTATTTAAAAACGTAGGTTTTATAGAAAACCTGGATGTATGGGTATCAAAAGATCGGAAATGTTATGCCCTTTCTGATGCCACATAGGTTGACTTGTGAATTGTGGACCGGTTCGGATGCCGGCGGATTTTCCGACGACGTAATTCCGGGTTGGTACGAAATTCCAACGAAAAATCTATTCTATCGATACAAATACCCCCAAAAAGGTGTAATACCCACTCCAAAATGTTTATTTAGCAATTCTTTAGTAATATATTGACATTTAGTTGAATTAAAAGTTTGCAAAACTAAATTTAGATAAGTTTTATGAAGGATTTCCAGAGTTATATAAACTTTTATACTAAGTAGTTAGTAAACTTTGTATTCAATCCAAATTATTTTTTTAATCAGTCAAGGATGCCTATTTGGAGTTGGGAGACTGGATTTATGGTGATTTGTCAACAAATAACATTATTTATGTAAATTTTTCGAAAGGTGTACAAACTTTTTTTGCACCTTTTTTATTTTCGTTATAATATTTGTTATATAACTTTTTATAGAAATCATCTTTTCATGAGCTTTTTGTAGCAAAATGTTTGGCATGAGTTTCTGAACAAAACGTAGTACTAGGTTTCTGTCAAACTTTAAATTTTTTACATGTTTCATCACAAAATGTGCATAGTGCCCAAGGGGTGTAAATACTTTTTTTACATACTGTACATCTCCCCCCCTCGTCATTCTTCAACTGTAATTTGAAAATCAGCACAACCACCGCTCGATGAGCACGATTAATTAGAACTTTAATTGATCAAATCGAGTAACGAGCTAGAATCCTTGGAATTGGACCAAACTAGCAGTATAAAGTAGTGGCGCCAATTATTGCAAATGGAATTAGGTTACATCGCAATTTCCAGTTCTCCAGCCCCAGTTCTCGGAAGAGCTTCTTCGGAGCTCACGACACGTTCAGTTCAGAACCATCGCAAGGTCGCATTCTTCCCTTGCCGTCGCGAAGTCGTGAGACTCGTCGTCGAATAACCTTGGATCAGCTGCTTTTCCACACGGTGGTGTCTTCAAGTCTTTTTTTATTTAGCTGGAATGGGCAGCGTTTCCTGTGAACGAGCTCGATTTGCGGGTCGGCGGGAAATCGATTTGTCTGTGGGCAAAAAAGCTGGTAAAAAATTGTAGAAACGAAACTAAGCAAAGCAGACGCGATCGAAACTTGATCAGAATCAACTCGGAGATCAGGGAAGATGATAAAAGCAAAATTGACCGAGCGATTATGAAGGTATTCGATAAGTACCTGAACTCTGAATCTCTTTGCTATAACTAGAATGATATTTCGCATTGAAGTTTAATTTCAGGTCCACGTAACTCTGCAAGTTTTTTTTTTTTTTATTTAAAGCTATAAGTACAAAAAGCTGTCTCTAAAGAAGGTTGTTACATAAGTTGAATAAGTATGTCTTCAGTTCATAAATATTCACCTAGTTCAACTTATTCTAATTTATCTTTACGAGCTTTCCAATTCATCTAAACCACCGAAAAGAATCAACCACTCACTGAAGAATGACATTATCTGTCTGTCAAACGGAGGCGCACTCGCTTTCCGTCAAGCAGAGTCATTCCAGACGGTCGTATAATCCACATTTCAGTACCCGGGAATGCCACTAAAATCGACCGGTTTTATGTTAATTAGATGGGAAAATGAAATAGTTTTACAGGTTCACACCATATATCGCGCGACACAAGCTGGAACCGTCCCGCGGTCGTAAATCCGGCCTAAGACTGCGTTTTCTCGTTGGTTTCGACTGACGAAAGATCTTCGCGCGATGGTTCTATAATAATAATTGATGACCCCATCCTACCGTACACCTATATCTCCCATGGGGTCTAGACCGGAGAGACAACGCGCAATCAAAGAACTTTATTGTTTTCCTCGGCTGGCTGGTCAGACTCCAAAAACCGACAAAAAAAAATCTCTCGGAACATGTCGTGAGATATCATTAAAATTGCGCCTCCTCTGAAGCCGCAATGGTGTACCCTGAATTCTGGTGTATGATGGCTAATTTATGACCACACGATCCAGCTGTCATGCTTCTTCAATGGAGCAGCCTCTCGGGGACCTCGTCCATCGTACAGAGATGTAGAACTCTAGACATGAACCAAAGTCCGGTTCCAAACACAGGGAGTGGCCGTTTAGTCATGTTCATTAATTGTGGACTTTGCTAGGGTGGATTCGAACAACTGCTTCGACTGCTGCTAGGTTCGGCATTGAGCAATGGATATAGTTTGCTTTGGATTAACTTTTTTTATGATCGAACAAGTGCTGATCACCGGATGTAGTCATGAGTTAAACTACAATAAAGAGATTCAAATTGTTTTAAATTGTCTGAAAAGTGGCTAAGTGAAGAAAAACAAACATCCACAAGTTGTAAACAATCGATTGAACAATTCAGCATTTTTTTAAAAAAAATATGGCAAATTACTTTAATTCCATGGAATAATTAGAATTCCAATCATAAACGTTTGCGTAAAGATCATAGACCAAAACCTTTTGTTTTGTTTTTGAAAAGAGTATTAAAAAAACAGATAAATTTTTACCTTTTTTCTTAGTGGTCCTGAGCAACAGTTTAGCCCATGATATTGCGTTTCCTTCTGGAAAACTGATTTATGGATGTTACCATAATTAACCACAATTGATTGCATTTAAAGCAATTCTCTCAAGGATTTATTTTTTGCAGGTAAAACTTTGTGAGTACTTTTTCTATGATCAAAGAATCATTTTGCATCACTGGTTTGTCCGTACAAGTATCTATACAAAAAGGTTATTAAAATATTAAAATATCTAATACCAGAAAAGATTGTCTGATAAAAAATGCGTCCGATTTTTCGAATACAAATATGTTATAAATTTTCAAAGCAACTTCAACATTCGAAACACTTATTTTGAATACCGATATCTCTGAAATACAAATACTGTGACGAATTTTAAATTATAACCTACATTTTAAAAGGGCAAGTCTTTTGTTCCAGTTTCTGAGAAATCAGCACATGAAAATGACACAAAAAATACTTCATTTTTTATCGTTTCTTCGTTTCGTATTTGAGTGGCTATATTTCAAGAACGACTAAATCAATCTATACTGATTCTTTGAATAACTTACAGGAAAGTTTATCAGCTAAGAAAAATATTTTTAGAAAAGGGCTTTAATGGGATTTTCGATTCTTTTGTCTTCCTCATCTGAGGTAAGGTTATAGCCTGCACGGAAAATGAACTTCTTTCAGAAACGTCGTAGACCCACATTCATGTATACCTATCGACTCAGAATCGAAAACTGAACAAATGTCTGTGTGTATGTGTGTGACCAAAATTCTTACTCAGTTTTCTCAGCACTGGCTGAACCGATTTAGGTCGAACCAGTCGCATTAGACTCGGTTTAGGGTCCCACATGTCGATATTGAATTGTTTTGAAGTTTCGATAAGTAGTTCAAAAGCTATATATAAAAAGGTGCTTTCGCAAATATACGGATCTCACTTAAATGTATGTAAACTTTTCCAATGAGTCCAAAACATTGATAATCTGACAACCCTGGTACACAGAAGTTGTGTCCAGACATTTTGTGATGCACAGACAAACACAGACTTTTTAAATTTGACACAGATATACAAAGATTTTCCAAAAACGGACGAAAATGTGGTTATTGAAAGTCAGAATGGGTTTGAGAACGTAACGTAACGTTTGTTTGTGCATTTTTAATTTAATCATAGACTATTTAACTTTTTTGATTATTTCAACCCTGGGCCCAGAGATCTGTAAAAGAAGAAAAAGTTGTGGAAAACATTTTTTTCTAGTTTCATTGATATTTTTTCGTTTTTTTTTTTTTGATAGTATCATACCTGTGACAATAGATGAAGTATTTTGGGATACTATTTGCTTTGAAATTTTGAAGGTAAAAATGGGTTTTTAGAGTGTAACTAGTTATTTTTTCTGAATTTTCCTACCTACAACTTTGTCGAAAATTCCAAATCAACCAAATTTTATGGGCAAACTTATAACTTTTTTGGTCATAGAGATGCTCTTCACAAAGTATTAGCTAAATCAAAACAATAAAATGGCATGAAATCGGCCAATTTCGTGAAGACTTGCTCATTGTATATTGAATACCATCTTGCTCCAAAATAGCAACCTCACAGTTGACTTTCAGCTTAAACTGCCCAATTTCCGAGAAGAGGAAATCGTAGATTACCTCCACTGCAAGAAGAAAGAACGTTCCAACACTCGATCGAACTGCGAACATCGCCCCATCGAATTCGACCTTTCGAGGGTCGTTCGATGGTTTGGAAAAATTCCAACATTTCTTGGATTCGTGGCCATCGCCACCGATTCTCTTTCTCCTCAAAGATTGTGTAATTGGATTTGGATCTTGGTGCGGAGCCGCGGGAAATCGAGCGACCTTTGAAGGTTAATTGCGCGCATCGATCGAACCGGGAGGAGAATATCTTGAGAAATCGAGAGGAAGTTGAAGGTGAAAAATTGCGATCGATAATAATGAGAGAGAAAAGTGAACTCTGAGGAATTTTTTAATGATTCTTGAGTTTTGTGTTGTGTTCGGGGATCGAGTTAGACATTTCTCACTGGACGATGAACCGGAAAACAGCAGCTTGATCGAATTTGATGCATGCAAAAATTTCGCTGCGATCATCTCGACCATCTGAGGTTATAGTTTTTCAATGGAATCGAATTTGCCAAAACGGCTGACATCCCTGCTGTCGCCGATCCACATTTTTTTCACCTTCAAAAGAAGCCAATGGCCGGACTCGTTTTTTGCTTCATTCACCACTTTTTCTTGCGGTTATGAGCCCCGGTGTGTGGAAAGGAAATGAGCTGAATAAGAATTTCGGCATCGAAGCCGCAACATTTGCATTTTTTAGGTTAGGTTCCGATGACTTTTTGCTGCTGCTGTCGTTGGCGGAAAAATTTAAACGATACTTTAATTTCCTGTGATTATGGCAATTATGGGCGGAAAGTTTTCTTTTTTTTTGCGCTCAGGTATGAAGTTGTTGGTTCAAGAAATTGGGACGCCTCAGCAAAACATGAGAACCTTCTCGAGGGCTGGCGCGCGACTGGTCGTCTGCGTGGGTTATTGAATTACCATTTTGCCTACGCGGCCACTTTGCACGGAGGTCGATAGCGAGGAATTTGATGGAACAGCTGGAAGGTTTTGTGGAGTTCTTTTTACTGCTGTAATCGACAAACAAGCTATGTATGTTGAAATGTTCTTGATAGATATACATTTTTGTTGAATGTTACAAAATCCTGGGGTCGTACCACTTTTCCGTCATGAGATATCGAAAAATGGACCCAAGATTCAGATTCAAGGACTCAAATTACTAGCTAATACTACTAATAAATTTTGGTTTTATAGGCCAGAAGTGGAATTTCTTTGTCAGAATCAGCTAACCATCAGAAATATTAGTTGAGATCGGACACATTTGGTGCAAAAGGACCACATCCTAATGGGCTGACTACTGAGATTCCTGGCCCAATGCTTCAGCATTGTACTCGAAGTATTTTAAAGTTACCATCGAATTTGTCGATAACGATAATGGTTATCGTTATCGTTATCGTCATTTCGTTAATTCTATCGGCGGAAATCTTATTTTTTAAATTTTTCTAAAATCGACCTAGTTCAACCATATCATGTTAAATTTTCAATGCTTTCACTAATAATGAGTTCATTGAAAATATAGTAAGTTTCAAATTATAAATAATCAAAATTAATCACAAAATACCGTATTTTTTCGAAAATATATATATAAATAAATTACAATATGGGTATCAAACGAAGCGAAATTTTGTATCCTTTGTCACTTATTTATAGTTGAGTTTTTCTTGATAAATACTAAAATTTTCACAAAAAAAACATATTTTTCGAAAATACTCAAATTTTCAAAACATACAATATGGATATAAAACGACGCGAAATTGTGTATGCTTTTTAAGTTTATTTTGGAAATTTTGTATGCTTTTCACTTTTTAAGAGTTTTTGGAAAATTTGATTTTGTAATTTTTTTCAAAAAAAACTGTAATAAAGTGAAAAAGCAAACAAAACTTCGCTTTGTTTGATATCCATATTGCAAATTATGAAAATCTGAGTATTTCCAAAAATACGGTATTTTGTGAAAATTTTAGTTTTCGACAAAAAACTCTAATCAAGTGAAACCACGTACAAAATTTTGGTTCTTTTGATATGCATATTGCAAATTTTTAAAATTTGGGTATTTTCGAAACATACGGTATTTTGTGAAAATTTTAGTATTTTCAAAAAAGCTCTAATAATTTTCGATAAAAAATCTAATAAAGTCAAAAGCATACAAAATTTCACTTCGTTTGAAATTTAAGTATTTTTGAAAAAATCGATATTTTGTCAAGATTTTAGTTAAAAAAAAACTCTAATAAAGTGGAAAGGCCTATTGCAAATTATGGCATTTTAGCACTTTCGAAAAAATACGGTATTTGTGGATAATTTTGAGTATTACATTAATAAAAATTATTTCATGGTCGAAAATTTAACATGATGTCTAATCCAAAAAACCCACCATTTTCTAACGTCGATATCTCAGCAACTAATGGTCCGATTACAATGTTAAAATATGAAACATTCGATCTTTTCGAAAACAATATTTTCAATATTTTTTAAATCAAGACAAACATTTCAAAAGGGCCAAACATCCAAAATTACGCCTTTTTGAAATGCCAAATTTGTATGGAAACTTGTATGGACAAACTAATGATGCAAAATGGCTTCTTTGGGCATACCGAAGGCACCAAAAAAGTTTCAGCCGGATTAAAAAATACAAAAACATGGAATAACCGAAATCTTAGAGAATTGTCCAGTTGTGAATTTCTCAGTTCATTTGCTCGCTCACTTATCCAACTTAATTTCATAACATTTTAACAAAGTGCGCTCAAAGGCTATTAATGAAAATTGCTCCTGGCCTATTTACCAAATGTCGCACTCCACAAGGCATGATATTTGTTTTCGAGCGATCGAGAGCCATCGCGGCCTCGTTTGATTAGAGACGGTTCGAGTTTAATTATAACGATCCTCCATTGATGCGGATCGAGCCATAAATGCACTCTCAATTAAAGGAAGTCACTCTTCACACCAGCAGGGGTCAGTGTGGCGTTAACATCGCATTCGGGTTCCTTCTTTCCCGACTATGATCAGTGGGGGTCGTTAAAACAGTCGTAAATGTAATTTTCGTTGCCATTAAATGTAAGCGCCACTCTTCTAGGAAAATGTTCCAAAATTTACCATATTGTTAGCATACACAACTCTGCGCCAGCGTATTGTCTGTCAAGAGGCTGGGAATTACGATTTACAGCTCAGCTCGAACTGCATTCATATTTAAATTATAAGGGATCCTCGACTTAGGAATATCAATTCAATTTCCTGAAAAAATAAAAGTTTCAAACAAAACAGGAAGGTAATTAGTCGGACTGCTAAGCGCACTGCATTTTGTTAACCAATTTGTTTGGCAGACCCCCGAAGCTCGAGTGGCTCAATAAAATTTAAATTAAACCCAGAAAAAAGGTTGCTTATCTCCCAGGAAGCGTCGGGCAAACGCATAAGCCAGAGAGGGCTTAAACGCCGAGGGTGGCACTCGAAAGTAACACCAGAACGCATTTGCAATTCATCCCAAAACTGATGAGCTGGAAGCGTCAATTGCATTAATTATTGTGCCTTCCTCCCTTTACCTAATTTCTTTCTTTTCCTCCTTTCCATGTTTAATTCTTTCGACAGTGACCCATATGGTTTTTATTTTTCCGAAAAATGTTAACCCAGCTGACACTCTCGAACCATGTTGGAGGATTTTTTGGTTAAGGTCCAAAAAGATGCCGCGGCACGATACGAGGATCAGTTGATGAGATGCGTTTAACGCCTGGAACACCAAGCTTGAAAATCTCCCAGTTATGCCTCATTGTGTTATTTTTAGGATTTTTTCATTCTATTCAAATAATACTGACAACCGAAAATTTCAGCCTGGTTGTTCAAGTGTTGATAAGCTACGCGTAATGAAACCGTATGTATGAGCCCACAAAACTTGCTGCATATTTCAGTTATCCGCTCAGTGAGAGAGGAGGATGAATGAAGGAACGGATCGGTTGTAAATGGTGCCCGTCATTCTTTGGAAATCTGACGATGTTGGGATGGGCTGCGATGCAGCTGTTTTTTCTCCAGAATGTATACGTCTGTACGGGTAAATATGGCCCAGGAACATTCAATTCGTCACGATGATGATGATGTCGTTGGCGTTTGAGACATTCAAATATCTGCTGATGAGTAGATGCTTCTAAAGAAAAAATATTTTTTAATACTGCTAAGAGTCTACTCAAAATCGGTAAAACTGTCAAAATGCATTAATATTTCAATAACTTTTATTCTGATGAAAATTCGCAATTTTAAAGAGATTTTTATTTTTTTATTGAACCTTAATTTTGTCCATGCATGTCGAAAGAAGCCAAATTGCATCTTTAATTTTTCTATATAAATAATTTCCAGATTTTATAAAAATTACCATCACTAAATTAACATAATAATTTTCAATCGACTGAAAAAGTATAAAAATTTAAATTGCAAGCCATAGTTGCTGTATTGAATTTTGAAAATATAGTTTCAAGATGCATTTTACACTAGTTCAAACAAACAATAAACAAACCATCCACATTAACGACCCGCAGGTCTTTTGTGGTATCTATTGCAAGTTTCTGCTCGAACCTAGGAGTCCAAAGGCTTGAATGGGGACAGCAGTCAAATCTATTTTTACTCCAAGGAACCTTCTAATCCAGGGTTCAAACTGACGACCTTTGGATTGCGAGTCCAACCGCCGCCAGTGATTCCACCGGAGCAGGCTTAGTTAAGTGCAGACATGCATTGGTGCGGCACGCGGTTAGCACGCGTGCTATTTGAACGGTTAGCACTGCGCTTTCAATCATCCGATGGAAGGTTGGAGCAGTTGGAAATCGAACCCATGATCTTCCTAATCTAATCTAATCTAATCAGACCCTAGCGCAGCCAATCTTTCGAAGGGATCCTGGAGAGTGCCTTAGGTTAGATGACGCCTAGCACTCTTCTTGTCATTTATTAACATTTGCAGTGCGCCATTGCATTAGAATGCATTGAAACATCACAAGCGTTAAAGCGGCCAGGTCTACTGCGTAAAGCCGTATCGCATTGATGTTTCGAAATTGGGTTGAGTTTGAGCACTGAGTGTTCGAACAACAACACAATTCTGATTCGACAGGGGAGGAAGAAGCGTGGGAACACACCACCATACGCTCCAAGATTTTGGTTGTATTTGTTGGGAGCACCATGCTAAGAAGGTTTGGTACTCCGGGACCCTCTGGAATAAGACATTGTATTTCCACGAATGCCCTGGACACTATTTGCCGTGGTTATAGCGCCACAACTCGCTCTCTGTAACAGTATTCCTAATTCCAGTCCAAGCTTACCAAGTCGTTATGGCCTAGTGGTTAGCATTGTTGCTTACTAACCCAAAGGACGGGGGATCGAACCCCGCCTTCGTTCATATTCATCATTTCAAATTCTGTGTACTTAACTTTCTCGCTGGGAGTAGATGGGAATCGAACCCAGAACCATTCGCTTACAAAGCGAACACCGTAACCAGTCAGCCACGGCCGCTCCTCAGAATCGAACCCATGATCTTCCGCTTACAAAGCGGACAGCGAAACCATTCGGCTAAGCCTACTACCACACTAGTTCAGTTGTTTCCTAATAATATGTTCGAATTAATAAGATTTGACGGAAAAAAGAAGAAAAAAATTGAGCGTTACCATAAAACGAAAAATCACTAAAATTCAAAAGATTCTTCAATGAACCATGCAAACATGCAAAAATATTCGAATCTCAGTCGAATGCATTTTAAATGTATTGAAATTTTGAAAAAAAAAAATGCCCGCTTTCTTTTCCGGGCGATTTTGCAGGAGAGGGGGAGGGGAGGTTAAAAACTGAGATCTCAACCTCTTAGAGTTCAAATTTTGTGAAAAAAAACTTTCAGTGTTACATAACTAGCCCTCATTTTTCAACTCGCGATATTTCGGATATTTTTGGCTCAATTTTCAATGTTTAAATTAAAATTAAACTTCATTAAAATTTTCTGCTCCTTTTTAGGAAATTATTTTCAAATTTGCTAATGAAGAGTAACTTTTTGAAAGGGCTCATAACCCTATTTTGAAAAGTTGACAATGAAGACAAATTAGGTGACTCTATGGAAAACCCATTTTACACCATAAAATGTAAAATTCTGTATATCAGCAACAAGCAATCTGATCACCAAGGTGAGAAAAGAAAAATTTAGAAGGTTTTCGCAGCTTTTCATACAAATTGCAGGTGTACTTTTCCTTCAAAAAGTATTTTAAATTGGAAAAACTGACTTAATCCACCTATGTGGTTGGAGCCTTCCTCACTCATTACCAACAATGGCTGTACACAAAATTTCATCTATTTTTTTGATCCGGAATAAAAAAGTACATAAATATCACTAAAGTGGTCATATCTCGAGACAGGGTTACCAGATCATCAATGTTTTGGACTCGTTGGAAAGGTCTTTTGATAACCTAACCAACGATTGGTAGGATGGTGGATCCGGACACGGTTTGCATACATTTAAGTGAGATCCGGCTTCCAAAAAGTACATCAATATCACTTAGATGGCCATATCTCGAGACAGGGTTACCAGATCATCAATGTTTTGGACTCGTTGGAAAGGTCTTTTGATAACCTAACCAATGTTAGGTTGAATGGTGGATCCGGACATAGTTTGCATATATTTAAGTGAAATCCAGCTTCAAAAAAGTACATCAATATCACTCAAGGGGCCATATCTCGAGACAGGGTTGCCAGATCTTCAATGTTTTGGGCTCGTTGGAAAGGTCTTTTGATAACCTAACCAACGATGGGTCGGATGGTGGACCCGGACTTAGTTTACATACATTTAAGTGAGATCCGGATACATGTGAAAACACATTTTTATACATAACTTTTGAACTACTTATCGAAACTTCAATCTGTATAAAACTCGATCTATGGGACCCCAAACCAAGTCGAATGCAACAGGTTCGGGTCAAATCGGTTTAGCCAGTGTCGAGAAACATGAGCTAGTTTGTTGGTCACATACATACATACACACACACATACACACAGACATTTGTTCAGTTTTCGATTCTGAGTCGATATGTATACATGAAGGTGGGTCTACGACGTTTTTATACAAAGTTCATTTTTAGAGCAGGATTATAGACTTACCTCAGTGAGGAAGGCAAAATGAACATTTTTCAAAAACAAGTAACCTAAAACGCTGCGCACATTATCAAAAAATGTCTTAAGTCAGTTTAGATTGCAAATTTTATTTTGCCTTAAAAAATGATGTCCGTGATTTTGTTTGAAAATATTTTCGATGAAACTTAAAAAACAAAAAAATATTTCTCCGGTATAAGGTAAGATGCCTTTATAATCAACTTTTAAAAAAAATTGTTTATTTATTTTAGGATTGTTCATAAAAAAGTCAACTTAAAAAAACTATTTTTTCTGCGCCTATTTTTCATAAAAAGTCCTAATTATAACGTATTCCTTTTCCCAAGACCCTTTACCGATAAAAAATCCTTTCTTGAGATACGGATTTGCGAACATTTACATACTTTGTAGGACCATCTCGATTAAACTAATGGCTTCTTTTGACATAGTGGATCCATGAATAAAGTTTAATTAAAATTTTAAAAAATATATAATGCAAAGAAATGTCGATTTGCGTACAGAAATACTCTAATGCTACAATACAAATCCCCTTCTGCTTTTTAAATAACGCTGTTTACTTTGCTGAGAAATTCGGCGTTTCTTGATTACGAATTTAATGTTAGAAGCGAATTTCGGAGTAGTACGGGGACTAAGATTCGTTGTATCAACATAACCCAAGTCTGATTCAAACTATACTTTCCCATAATTTCGCTGCCGGCCAGCAGATGTTGGATCAGAACACACACACCGTCTTGTCATTTATGTAGTTTATCTAATATTTATCATCATCTGATATAAGTAAATTAATTTTTGAACAATTTTTTATAGAAGATGTGTTAATTTTAACTATTATGAAGCTATGCACAAACCGAAAAAAAAGATTTATTTTAAATAACTCCAGAGAAGATCCTATAAAAAGTCTCCCAAATCCAACATAGGTTCAGTTTGGGATGAAACTCTATAAAATTAAATTAGGGTGAACAGGATTTTTGAAATAAAATTCTTGCATCTTTCCAGTCAGCCTTAGTTTTTTTGATCACGTGTTCGTTAAAAACAAATGTTGTCAGTTAACAGTAGAACACAATTTCCCCACAAACGCAATCAACTTCAACAGTCACGCTTCTTTAGACATTAGCCCCTCATTCCGAGCACCATGTGACGCAACGGGTTCGTTATAATTATTTTTCAAATTTTCCACGCCATCGCACTCCCAAAACATCCTTCCTTCTAATTTTAATCCTTGGCGCGGGACCAATCGAGAAATGGGCGCTGCTAGAGGGCACTGTTTGTGGACCAGGAATCGAGCTTAAACAAGATTTATGTCATTGACCAACGGTCGACGAGCTGGATCATGAACTCGTGGGAACTTCTACTCGCCCAAAAGTGTTTGCAATCAACTGTGCTGATGAAATCATATAGTATTTTAATTCGTGTTCAATCAGCCCGAGAAGAAGCTTGTTCAAATCTGCATAAATTGTACGGCTTCAAACGACGGATGAATCACCCCCGTTCCGATGACCGGCCAGATTTTGTGCAGCAGATAAGCGAGAAAGGTGTGACTCATCCCATTCAGTTCAGCCGCAGTGGGAATCGGTGAGAAATTCCTCTGTAAAACCGTTGCATGTTGACCTCGAAGATCGTTATCCGTTGGAAAACAAAGTTCAACAACATCTTCTTCGAGTTATGCCGCATTGAGGTGCTTTAGTTGGGGGGAAGAAATTAATCCTTTAAATGTATTCAGCAGCCATTCAGGAATTAGAATCTGAATGGACTTTCACGTGGACGATTCTCGATCGGAGTGCACACGTGAGTGAGTGATTGATATCTTTTGTTGGAGTTGGAAGATTAGGGATCAGATCCACAATTACTACCCCGGAGGTTGATGGATTGTTGACAAACTATGTTATGCAGAAGGTTCATTGACCTCTAACAAATTTGGCAACTCGATGACTCTTTGCTCTCTTGTTCTAACCAGATATAGCTTGAGAAATTGAGAATTTTATGTTTTTAGATCACGAATTTCAATGTCCGTTTTACCCCTCTCCTTATTTGTCGTAGAGAGTTCATATTGGGCATTAGTTCATAGACAATCAAAGGCTGAAAATTTTCATCCGAGTCGAGGTTCTTCGATACAACCACTTGCAAATTATATTAAATAAAAACTGCCTCTTAAGTATTCTGCACCCAAAAATCAATCTTATTGCAAATTGGAAAACAAACTAGTTCATTTTATTCGTTATCGCATTCCTTCCGAAATTCATCATTTTGGCTCCCACGAAACTACTGCATCGTACCGTGTGCACACACGTGCATCCGATTAGGCTTCATTTGTTCGTTATCTTGGGTAAATACTCGAAACCAAGCATTTTTTTTCCTTCATTCAAGTTGGTCAGCCCATTGAGGTTCGTTGCGGTTGAAGAGCTCTCAATCACTTCTCATTTGCTCTGTCGAATGTTTTCCTTTCTCTGGGTTTCGCTTTACAATTCTTCAATTCCAGTTAAAAACCTATCAAAATGTAAATAGGCGCATCCTTAATCCGGTTCGGTGTGAACATTCCGAGTGTGGACTGCTTCTACTTCGTCTTCAGAGGTCTTCCTTTGGTAGCCAGGCTAAACATGGTTAGAATTAGTTCGTAGACGACGCAGTTATTCAAGGAACACAAATGTTTCTGAAAACGAAACGGTGTTTTCCTCTTTGTAACATGTTTGCCTTCAAATTGAGTAGTGCGTTTGAAGGGATCCGTCAAGGAACCGCCACGTTCAGACGAAGGTTGACCCGAGGGAAGTAAACAATGGGTGCAAAGCGTTATGAAAAAAAAAGACGAAAAGAAAAGATTTCATTCTTTTCAGGAAACCTACGGATTGAGGAAACGTCCATAACGGCGCGTTCGGGTGCCCCTCTATGGATGCCACCGTAATAAATCTCGGCAACGAAATTGATGAAATTGGAGATGGGTGTCCTGGTTTTATTACGCTGTTCTTCTTCACAAACACGACAAGACTTGGGAGGTTCCACTCTGGACAGATATGGTTACTCGACCTCCGACTTCCTGTGTTGGAAAGTGCGAGCGCTGGCTCGTCTTTGAGGTCGATGAAAAGAAATTCTCACCTGGCGGATTGAACGGAGCACCAGCAGGCAGAGAAGCTTCGTTTAAAGCAAGCGAGTTTGATATTAGCCATTTCTCTGCAAGACATGGCCGGGATTGGCTTCGGTATCAAGCGGGTTTGTAGCATTAAAAGTTGTCTAACGACATTAAAAAAGATGTTGCATATCCGTATAACTTTAACCAATTATAAAGGCCTAACAAAATGTAGGTTTTTTTTAATTTGTATCTTTTTCAAAAGGTTTGATAACACAAGTGATGGTATGGTGTACCAAAGACAACCTCATTCTTTATCTTATCAGAAATCAGGAACTATTGTATACCAGCTTATTTAGCAATGGTATGAGTTTTTTTTATATATATATTTGAAGTTTATTTATTTTTCTAGGATTAAAAAATGATTCCAGTTTTATTAGAGAGCAATTTGTTATCTCGGTGTCATTCACGGAAACCAGAAAATGTTTCTTTGTTTTTTTAATAAAAAATATATTTTAAGTGTAGTTTTATCGTTTTTTAAAACGAACTTTTTGAAAATCAGCCTTCGCCATGCACACAGGACCGGACCGGTTAACGAGTCTTCACCAAAATTTTGAGCCGATTTGGTCAAGGCAAAGTTGAGATATCGTGGCACCCGTTATTTTTAATCGTTTTTTCGCAATGATACAACCAAACGTCTTCAAGTTTGATTAGATAATAGATTAAAATGTATATTTTAATGCCCTGAAAACAGATTTTAAATAAAACTAACCATTGACTTTTTTGTCGATTTACATGTATGTAACCCCTTAAGTGTTATTATTGCGAAAAATGGATTTTTCTCAGTATCGCCTAATGAATAAACTACGTGGAAACTTCTTTGAAAATCTCGGACTCCCAAAATTGTGTGAAGCGTAGATAATCGCCAATATTCAGGAAAAAAATCATGTCAAACATTTAATAATGACTGAAAACCCTTTTTTCAATTCCGTCGTGAAACTGCTCACTTTCCCTGTCATTCTTGAACGACGAAATAACCTACTTTTCTGTACCAAAAATAACAGAATCGAATAGCAACACTTTTCAAAATAAATGCTGAAGAGTTCTATTTTTTAGCACTGAAATGGGTGCTGAAAAGTTGAACTTTTCAGCACTTGTTTCGAAAAGTAACACTTTTCAACATTGTTTTGATTTAAACGATTTATTGACAAAATACATAAAAATTTAACTTAAAATTTCACTCAATGGGTGTTTTTTGGAATTGAGCAATTCTCTACGAAATCGGTATTTTTTTTAAATTTTTGTATTTTTTAATCAGGCTGAAACTTTTTGGTGCCTTCGGTATGCCCAAAGATCATAAAAAAATATTTTTGATGAGCTGAGAAAATTCTCTATATTTTGCTTTTTTGAACTTTGTTGATACAACCCTTAGTTGCTGAGATATTGTCATGCAAAGGTTTGAAAACAGGACAATTGATGTTTTCCAAGTCTCACCCAAACAACCCACTATTCTCTAACGTCGATATCTCAGCAACTAATAGTCCGATTTACAATGTTTAAATATGAAACATTCGTGAAATTTTCCGATCTTTTCGAAAACATTATTTTCAAAATTTTTCAATCAAGACTTACATTTCAAAAGGGCCAAACATTCAATATTACGTTCAAAGACTCAAAGACGTGAGGTGAAGGGAGGAATAAATTCTAAAAAATTCAAATCAGATTTAGTAGAAACGATTAAAATGCATTACCAAGATTACAACCTTCTACATGAAATAATTTGTACTCAATACCGTAAAAATGTTGTAAGGTTAGCGTGCTCAATTTTAAACTTTTTAAATTACTAAATTTCAGATCAATCTGTCACTTGATCAATATTTAACGTCCCTTTGTATTTCTGGCGATAAAACCTTAAAAAATAATTATGTCATAAACAAACGTCGATAGAAAGCAACAAAACCAGCCCAGAACGTCAAATATCACAAAATTGCAGCTGCTGCATCCAAACCCATCAAAGCGATATCACTCGATTGTCCGGCCCAATAAAATGTCCCATAGCTAATTTTCGTTTACGAACAAAAACATGCTTCGGGACCGCACCATGTGCATCAACACCACTATCGGGAGGAGGTCATACCGTAAATTTGTCACCCTCCAAACAACTGTTTTCTGCCCTGCCGACGACAGGCAACATATTTATCTACGCAAGATGCAATGTGCAGTCGTTAACACCAAATAGCCAACTCTTGAAGAGAGACGAAGAATAGAGAAATGCAGACACTTTTATCGCTTGGGTTTGGGCACAAGTGACTGATTTAGGATTTCGAAAGGGAACTTTGAAAAAGGATCCGTAAGAAAGAGAAATTCCCAAAAAGTTGATAAAGTGCAAGTCGACCTCGAAGAATCGGACCGAAGTGCAGCTGAACCAGCCAGATTCCTAATCTCGCCCAGACTTATCGTTGGGCAACGCCTCTGCCGTCATGTTTGCAGTTAAAAATTTAGAAATTTACGACAACATTTTAATGTCCCTGCGGGTCTGTCTTAATTGAGGAGTGCTGCCAGTTGTCTACGTTCTAGCGTCAGCTGTTCCGCTATAGATTCCGAGCTCGACCGCGGAATGGTTCCATTGAAATCAACAGTTAGGCACGAGGACCTCTCTCAGACAGGAAGTAGTCACTCCTTAATTTGCATCTATTACCCACAACCCCTTTTTTTGAACTTCAACAAAATTGTTGCTGGGCTGGCTGGCTGTCGTGTGCGATATCGGAAATCACCCCTATATCAGAGGGTGAGGTTGCAATGACTTTGCGTATACAAGCAGGGTTTGTTCCCTCTTCTGGCTCGACATCCTGGCCCAGGATGTCCTGCCAAGAGGGGGAGGAAACTGTGAACACATGGTGCATATGCGGTTCAATGGTTTTCGACAATCGACGAGTGTGACTGAAATTATTCGAGGTTGACTTGTAAAGACGGTATATAAGATAGTTTTTGAAGTATCTAGAAAATCAAACCATTTGGAAACCTAATGATATTATATTAATGAAAGTCAGATTAGTTTTCAGTCAGGCGAAGTTTATTTATTTTAAAACTCAGATGAAAAAATTTGCTTACATACCAAAAACTTTTTTCAAATAGACGTAAGTAATGCCTAATAAAATCCGTCATATCTCGTATAGTACTTCCGGTATCCCCGAGCAGACGGAAATAACTTTTGAATAACATTTTTTGATATTTGAAAATACTAGGCCAATAACATTTTATGTTATTTATAACAAGATTTGTTATTCGTCGTTATGATTTTTTTGTTATTTGATTGTTATTGTAATAACAGACTAATAACATTTTCAGTTATTCTTCGAACAAATCTTTGTTATTATTTTTTGTTATTTTAACAACTAATCCGATCATCCCAATAACAGTTGGCGTTATTCTTCCATAACAAAAAATGTTATTCCCAAGTTGTTTTGGCTTTCAACCCATATCAGACCAATAACAAATTTTGTTATGATAACATAAACTGTTATTAAACTCTTATGCAAAAATTGATTTTTCATGAAGATTCCATAACAATTTCTGTTATTTTAACAGTATTTGTTATTGAAATGGTATGGATTTTGTTATTACCGTCTGCCCGGGTCAAAGATTATTAGAAACGTTTTTAGAACAGGAATCGCTAGCTCCCTCCTTATTTTTTTGTGTATCCTAAATTCAAGCATCAGTTGATGAAATGAGCGAAGCTGAAAATAAATCATACACAAATGTTTATTTTTAAATCAAACTTTTCAAAATCAGTTAAACGTTACCATTATCACGACGATTCAGCCTGACACACTCCAACGCTTGATCACGTTCTGCTACGCTAGCCGTTTTGGCGGCAGTTTCCTCGAGTAACGCAAATCGTCTTCAGCATGATTTCTCTTGCCATTAAAACGCAAGGAATTTGAAGATCTATTTGAATCCGTTCCACCTCTATTGAGGATTCCTGCTTAATAGTTTTCACTAGTTTCACGAGGTAAGTTTGGTTGAAACTTTCACCTGATTCACTTGATTTTGCTGATTTTTGTGAATGCTCACACTGATGACTTGAACCGAGAGAATCTTTGGAACTCATACTGTTAAAGAAGTTACACTTAGTTGACAAAGCAGAAATTGTTTCACGACTTCGTTACTCACTGTTGGTTAGCTGATAGCGAATGAAAAACTTAATGGGACGACATGAGTTTTCATACCATTAGTTTGCCTTGGCTTCAACGCGCAACACATTTTTCAACTTGTTGAAACGTGTGTGAACTCAGCAATAGACATAAAAAAACAACATTCAATATTACGCCCTTTTGAAATGTTGGTCTTGATTTAAAAAAGATATTGCATTTTTTAATTGTTATAATTTTACGAATGTTTCATATTTTAACATTGAAAGTCGGACCAATAGTTGCTGAGATATCGACATTAGAAAACGGTTGGTTGCTTGGGTGAGACTGAGAAGACATATATTTTCCTGTTTTTAAATCTTTGCATGGCAATATCTCAGCAACTTAAGGTCATATCAACATAGTTCAATAAATAAAAAATAGAGAATTTCCACAGCTTTCAAAAACATTTTTTTCAAAAGTGGGCAATCATGGTCACTTATTTAAAAAAAATTAATAACTGCGACTATTTTCGAAAAAGGTATATTTTTAATCATACAAATTCTTAATCAAACTTACGTTTATGACAAACGCGAACATAGCAAGCTTCCCATACGCCATTGACGTCGCACACCGCGGTTTTGGTGTTCAAGTTTTGGTACGAGCCCATAAACCGAAGGTACCGCAAAGCAAAACCGAGGTACAAGTGAACCGCGTGTGCCGCACAGTGCAGGGAAGCTTGCCATTCAGCATCTACGAAAGTGAGAGAGTCAGAGATAGCTATTTTTACAACCACACCACTACACACTCAATCGCGATGCCTTAGGTAGATAGCCATTGGCGTTGCGAGCATTGAAAACTTTGAAAACGATATATACGATGAAAAGCTTAGAATGCTCCTATTAAAATCCAATGAACTCTGTTAAATAAACTTACGAAAGCATGACAAAATGAAGCCTACTTAAAGGCGATTTTTGGAGCACACGGAAAACAAATTGTTTGTAGCCGGATGAATGTCCTATGTCACAAAAGTTTTTGCATAAACAGTGGACAGTTATGCAAAAACGGACAGGGCAAAAGAAACCGAAAAGCTACGATATCTTACATGTTGTAGGAAACATCGGTAGACAAGCAACTATAAACGAGCCATAAACTATATACGCCAGCATTCTCGCGCCTGTAGTCGAAGCTCAACTTGACAACTTGTGGACTTGGCGATGAAGCGTCGAAAACCGATGCAGTGTGTGTTTTAAGTTGGAACATTTTTGCGACCAATACTTCGATTTTTTTTTAAATCACTGTTCATCCAAAAATTCAAAAGTCAAAGATTATTTGCACAAGTTTTAGTGACAAAAAGTTAAAATAAAAATCACCAAAAATGTGTTTACCATGTGCCATTTTTTTAGTGTAGCCCTTATCCATAGCTACAACTTTGCCAAAGACTTGGTGTCGATCGATCATATATCATTTTTGTATGGACAGCTGCCAAATTTGTATGGAAAATTATATGGACAAACTAATCATGAAAAATGGCTTCTTCCCGAACAAGGGTAAATAACAAGGAAAATGTGTAATAATACTTTTCTCTGGTATCAATACCAAATTTTGGTATTCCTGGACCCTTTAAAATTTGTTTTAAGGATTATGCAAGGGCAAAATTCAATATTATTCTAATTTAAGGTATTGTTTTGATATTGCAAAATTCTTTCTACCAAAAAAATTACTCAGAATTTGATAAAATTATTACTAGAAAATGGGTTCTAAGGGGTCCCACAAGCAAAACTTTGCACACAAAAAATTCACTAAAATGAAAAATGTCTATGTTATTCATATGTCAAACTGCTTTTCTCAGCGATCTCAGTCTCAGATGGCAGTCCCAGATGTCCCCTACAAGCTTTAAGAAAATATCTGGATGGAATACTTTTTTATTTGAGTTTGAAAATTGTTTTATTTTTTCTCTAAAATGCCAATAACTCTTTTTAGATGTAATCAACTAGGATTAAGATAATTTTAGAATTATACAATTTTCGAGGTAACAATCGGTACTATTCACATTTTTCAATAACCTGACTGTAACCAAGAACTACCAACTGTCACTTTTCCCTGCGCAAATAAATCAAGCATCCCGAGTGAAAGTGATTTTTCCGCCCAGTAAATTGATGCTGTTTGTTTTGAGAGTTTTATTAGCGCGACACAAATCAGTTTTAGGGAGGGGAGAAAACCTAGCACGTGCACATCTGCACAACCGCAAAATAAGCATCTGTTCCACACGGATCATTTAGGGAGAAGGCGTTGAAGGGTAAACGGCAGTGATTATTGAATTATAAAAGTGGTGAAATTTACGCAGAGAGGGGGGTTGATATTTAATGCACTCTGTTGCGCAAATCACTTGACGGAACCAGCAGTCTGTGGCGAATGCAGTTGTTGGTTAGAATATTCATCCGGTGGAAAAGGTCGTAGATTACGACTGATAAGCATTTTATGGTAATTTCTTGCAAGCAGCAGACCATTTCACAGTAGCGTGGCATGTAATGGAATTGCAATGCACTTAGGTTGCACTTTTACCTGGATGTTTTTTTTCTGTTGTAGTTTCGCTGAGCTGCACTGCACAATGCAAATACTTTGCGCAAATGTACTTTTTTATGTGTTTTTCTTGCAGAAAAAACAGCTTGATTGTGCCTCCCTCAGGAGTGGGTTCAACGAAGCGGGAATGTGTACCTTACCGAACATGATGGTCGTTCTTGGGTTCAAAATGTTTGACGGTAACCCTTGGAATATTAGGGTGGTTGCAAATATTATATTTTTAGTTCTGAAAAAATTGAGCTTTGAACTTGGCCCTGACAATACCTACAACATTGCTAAAAACACCAAATTAATTAGCAACTTTCTCAGATTAACGAGATTTTGAATAGGTATCGGAAAAAAATCACTTATACTAAGTCGAGTCCTAGTTTCGGAAAAATAAAATTTGAGGCACCGAGGGAAATGGTTGACTCTCACTCACCATTCAAAACTGTAGCTAAAGTAGTGCAATTTGAAAAATATAGCTTGAAAATAAATATCAAGTGCCAACAGCCGCGTCCCTAAGTGTGTCATACAGTTTCAAGTACAATTCCAAGAACTTATTTTTCGGGTGCATTTTTCGGTGACCCGGAGCTACCACCATATACCATAAACAACTCAAACGGATTAATAACTCGTACTTCCCCTTCCCGGACTCCGGGGGTTTTTCCTCAACTCGGGCCCGGTCGTACGTATAATGAGGGGGCCTGTGCTGTTTATGTACGCCAAGATTCGACCAGCTGGAACATAACATTCCACCGACCGACTAACTACGTTACACCATCTCCGCCGGGCTTCCGAGCGAATAATAAACTTTACTCAGGAACCTGAGGTTCGGTTCGGGATGGATGCCTCTCCCGGCATGGCAGACCAAGCGTGGCCAAAACGGCAAGACTGGCAGCATGTCTTCAATCAATGTTCTCGGGGAAAGGTGAATGGAACATAAGAAATGAGATAATTTCTACTCTGGCAGGTGCCACGTGGGTATCGGGGACGTGTGCGATTTTTATCAGCAAGGTCAAATGGAAATTTATGGCTTAATTGAGGAAGTGATCGTGTGTTATCAGAAAAGAACTTGGGTTTTAATTGCGAAGTGATTGACTCAAAAGTTTTGATTCATGATTCTTGGACTCTTGGACTCTTGAACAATTGGACTCTTGGACTCTTGAACTCTTGAACTCTTGGACTGTTGGACTCTTGGACTCTTGGACTCTTGGACTCTTGGACTCTTGGACTCTTGGACTCTTGGACTCTTGGACTCTTGGACTCTTGGACTCTTGGACTCTTGGACTCTTGGACTCTTGGACTCTTGAACAATTGGACTCTTGGACTCTTGAACTCTTGGACTCTTGGACTCTTGGACTCTTGGACTCTTGGACTCTTGGACTCTTGGACTCTTGGACTCTTGGACTCTTGGACTCTTGGCCTCTTGGACTCTTGGACTCTTGGACTCTTGAACAATTGGACTCTTGGACTCTTGGACTCTTGGACTCTTGGACTCTTGGACTCTTGGACTCTTGAACTCTTGGACTCTTGGACTTTTGGACTCTTGGACTCTTGGACTCTTGGACTCTTGGACTCTTGGACTCTTGGACTCTTGGACTCTTGGACTCTTGGACTCTTGGACTCTTGGACTCTTGGACTCTTGGACTCTTGGACTCTTGGACTCTTGGACTCTTGGACTCTTGGACTCTTGGACTCTTGGACTCTTGGAACCTTGGACTCTTAATTCTTGGATTAAAAGATACCATATTTCCATGGATATTTTTACCAAATTTACTCTAAATCATAAAATCTATATCCTTGACAAAGCTGTACCAGGTGCAAGCTGCAGCAGTTCGTTGCTCAAAATAGCCCTTTTCACACAACAAACAATAAAAGGCACCGTGTTTGCTCTTTGAATCGCCTTCTCAAACACAACTCTTTCCGCACGTGACTAAAGTCCAGGGCCGCCGTCGTGTGACATCACCAACTGCTCAAACACGGTGCTCTAGATCTCGTTTTAAAAATTCTCAGCTTGTGGTATCACTTTTCAAAAAGTTCAAACCATAAGCCACAACGCGGCGGACAGGCCACGCCGCGTTGGAATCAAGTTTCATCTCAATCTGTTTACATATCAAAGTCGTTCATGAAACACGTGGTCCCTCGTTTCAACGACAAAGGACAAGTTTGCCCTACTTCATTTACACACCCGGGAAATGATTTAACGTTTTCCAGCCCAGATTTGACATCAAGTACAAACACCGACGACGGTAGCTTATCCTGTGACAACATGTGGAGAATGACTCAAAACCATCGGTATATTGGAGGACAAACTGAAAGTAAAAATCAGTTACCCAAAAATAAACAAAACGATCCTCACCCACAAAATCGTCCCTCTCGTTGTAGGAAAATGGCCCACACCCCGCTTTTCGGGTAACACAATCCGGAACGACGACGAAAAGTGTAACACCGGGCCCTTCCCGTGAGGAACGTGTTCTTCCAAGTGTGTACCAAGTCATTAATCGATAACAGTTGTTGGGGGAGGACAAAATGCACCGTTTTGTAGAAAAGTGCACGAGGGCATAGATTTGTATGTGCAGCACTAAATGCCTTCAAACTTCTCATCTTCATGCTCTGTTGTCTCAAGTTTTCATGCTCATATTAAAATAACTCAAACTTCGAATCTTACAGCTTTAGAGGTAGCAGCAAAATGTACTCTGAAACAAATGACAACCAACCAGGAGGAAAGTGCTCGCAAAGTAGTAGTGAAATAGCATCGGATGATTAGGATCCAGATGAAAGCATTTACTAGAACTCTTTTTAAAAATATGTTAACAGAAAAGGAAAAAAAGCCTATGAATGTTTTCCCCCAGTTTACCTAACACAACAAAATGAGACACCAGTGCACGACTCCGACAAGCTCAGCTATGCGGGAGATGGATTTGGACCGGTTACGGTTAATTTTAGGAAAAGAGAAGGTTCTAAACATCAACAGTAATATGTAAACGAGCATCGTTGTGTTCATTTTTGTATTTCAAGTGCATTGTAGGAGAGCACTTATGAGCTGGAGGACAGTGTTGCCATCAACTTAGAAAAAAATGAGATAATACGGTTTTGTTGATTTTTAGAAACAAATACAATCAAACTTCACTACGATTTTTTTCTGCAAAAAAAATTGGTTTGCCAAATTTAATTGCTTTTACATTGTTTCTTTCTTCTCCTATAGAGCTTTATGGCGTTTCACGCACACTAGCGCATAATTTGATTTTGCTGGCCGGACAAAATTTAACCTCACTTTTTTTCGTGTACGTACATACAATACATGCGTACGTAGATTAATTAATAAAAGATAACAACAAATCAAGGGGTGTCTGACTCTTCACCTGTTTCTGAATTTGTGCCATTATCTTTTGCAAGCAGAACATAACCAAACTTTTCAGCACCCTCTGCAAATGTCAAATCAGTACAAATTGCTGCCGGATCTTTTCCGGATCCCTCCCGGAAAAGATCGGGCAGCAATTTTGTATAGTTTGACGTTTGCGCAGGGTACCAAAAAAGGTAAACAAATCACTTCGTGCATCAGCCTATACACTCAACGAACGAACTGTCACTTTTAACACGACGCTCACACACACTCTCAAATCAAACGTTTGGTAGTGTGTGTGAACTCCGTGTAAAAGAGGTGTCAAACTTAAAAAGTGACCCCGTTCGTTTGACAACAGTTGGTGTCAAACCACCGGGGTTTCAGTGTGTTATTGTTTTAATACTTGATCAAATTGATAGAAATCTTTTTTTTTATCAAATAAAGTTGCCACATTTCAGGTAAGATGCGTATCTCTGCATTGGTCCAAAATCAGTGTCATTAATTTTTCATTCCACCACCACCGTGTTTTTTACCCAACTGTCACCAAACGTACAGTCACACGTCTATGGTATTATTTATTACTATTTTTAAGCATCTAACCTCTTGGGAGACCAACCCAGTACGGCATCACATCTATACAGTCATTAGACGCAATCTGTACGTGTGCAGCAAAAGTGCATTACGCATGACTGGTTCGTTGCTTGCGTAAGAAAAACTAAAATCTTCCTACTTCCTGCCCCGAGACTTGGTTCCCCTCATCACGTGCGCACCGAGCCGAACACGTGTGTGTCGCATGGATCGACATTTCATCATCGTTTCGAGAGGATACTCCCGGAGGATGTTTGTGCCCCTCTTCTTCCGCAACATCTGGAAACCAGAGCTCGGCTCAAGTTGTCCTCAAGGGGTTTTGGAAGAATTTTAATTGTCAAGCCACTTGCTCAAAATCGAGCAGCAATTTGTTTGTCTTTAATATATGTCTTTGACAAGATTTTTGATAGTTTCGAGCTCGTAAAGTTCGAAACCGAATCACAACAAACCCCTTTTTCAACATGTGTCCTGCAGGCCGAAAGAAGCCCGTAAAATGCTGGTTCCGGTCATAAGATACATCCTTTTTCTCTCATTCCTCGATGACATCCGAGCTAGCAAGCAAGATGGGTCGCATTCCATCATCTTCAGCTCATTCATGAAAAACCACAGACATTCTGCTCTCACCCTTTTTCATCTGGACAGTTTTTCAAGTCAACCGGCCTTCCGGAAGCCTCATCAAACCAAGCCCTGCGCCCACATTTTGAGCGACATGTGAAACACAGCTAAAGACTTTATTAATGCACATTGAAATATTCTTCCTAAATAAAACAACAGAAGGAACAGAAAAAGAAGAGCCCCTCAGCTGGTTCGCAAGAAGCAAAATAAAGAAGGTGACCGCAACAAAGTTGCTCGCTATTCTGCTGACTTATTGTAGGGTAGAAGATGCTATGTTGCGACTCAGTAGTGAGTTACACTTTAAAAATTCTACACTAGTCGGGCATGCACGTGTGGCAAAACGTCCTCTGACTAAATTCCCTTTGGCCTGTTGTCAAAGTCTTGTCGTCCTTCAAGACAAGATAGCACGATATGATCGGAACTACACTCAACTCATGCTGGTTGGTCACTTTTTCGTTTAACCTTTTTTTGTTTATAACCCGTTGGTTTGACAAACTGAAAAGAGACGAACTGTCACTTTTTACACATCGTCGCCGTCGTGCTAACTTGTCGTAAATGCATTTTGGGCCAAATTGAGTTAAGAACGCCATTTTGTGCAGCTCACACCTTTTGACCTTCACAGATCCCCAAAATTCTATTTCAATCCTGAGATATTCAACGAAATCCGAAAAAACTCCGTGCATTTTTGTCACTTTACATATGAAAGTAGTTTCAATCTTGTCGTGCTCTCCCTGTCACTCCTTGAAAATTGATGTAAGTGCGTCAACTGGCCAAAGGGATTTCATCTCAAACACGTTTGACGCACGTACAAGTTAGACTACCGTAAACATTTGTAATTATAACTCGGGACTCTAGCAACCAACTTCAACCAAACTTCGGGACAATGCACACAATGGCCAGCCAAACAAAGCGTGCTTACCGTTTTTGTTTATTCAAGGTCAAACATTAAAACGCGTTTTTCTCGGAACGTCAAAATGGCGGGTGCGACAAGATAGCACGACGACATCGACATACTATGAAACCAAACATTTTTAATAGTAAGTGTAAGCTCTCTGTAAAGAGGGTTTCAAACTAAAAAGTGACCCCGTTCGTTTGACAACAGTAGGTGTCAAACCATCGGAGTTTCAGTGTACAATCATACGAAGAGTGGCAACATTGCATGGGGTTTTTAGGGGTTTTGTTGAATTTATCAGAATTGAAACCAAATTTTGGGGATCTATGAAATCCAAAAGGTGATGCATTTTAACCCAAAATATCGCACTTTACTCTTCCTAGCCAACATGAGGCACATTTTTGCTGCTGTATTTTGTTGTTTTTGTTTCATACTCCTTTACGCTGACAATAGAAATTCCTCTCTAATTATTTCCCACGACGATTGCTGCTGGGCTCGTTTAGTGTGTAGGATTGTGGACTTTGTGGCCACCGGTTGGTTCCTGTTGAGAGTCAACTCAAGTGGCCGTCGGCTTGTGTCATGGTTTGTTTTTATATATTTTGTTTAATTTAAATGATCGTTTCAAAATGTGTGTGTGTGACTAAATAACGCAGCGTGAGCACCAGTTGCCACCAACAAGTTCAAATCAAGCCCCATAATGGTGTCTGCCTACACACTTCACATTCCGGGGGGCAGGAATTGACGAAAGTCTAACCTGCGAGACGGAGACTTGGACCACGACGATGTCGTCTGATTCCCAGAAGTGATTTAATTAAATCAGTCTTACCTTAAACTAAATGAGCATTGCCAGATATGGCACTAACTAATCTGCTGGATCTGAATAATATTTGAATATTCTTAACTCAAGGACCTTCAATACTTTCGATCTTTATTTTTTCTGCATTGATCTTCATGAACTTAAATATTACATCAAAAACAGGCATGTGGCTATGTTACAGACATAACTAGAATGGCTAGGGTCATTAAAATAAGACAAAAAATCTGTGGTAATATGCGGTAAAGGAACTAAAGATCCAAGAATCCTAGGAAACAAACAAAACTAAAACTGAAAAGTGAGAATTTCAGATAACAAAATTTGCCAGTGTTTAAATCCAGAAGAAAGGACTAATCTCAAGAAATCAAGACTCACAATATGTTGAATACAAGGTCGAAAATTCCTAGCATTAATACAATAATCTATGATTTCAATCAATTCAAACATGCACGATTCAATGAATTGTAAAGAATTGCCTGAAATTCTATGATACAAAGTTAAGGTATCCTGAAATCCAAGGTTGTTTTACATAAGCAAAAGTGTTATCTCCAATGCTCATTCATTAGGCACGAGGTGAGCAATAACCGTTCATCAACTCCTTCGCCATCAACAAACCTGAACTCATTCAAAATCATCACAACATTTAACTGCCGTCCTCTCTCTGGAAGCAATAAACGCGTTCTTTATGTTTCGCTAGAACTCACCTTTGCATAATCTTTTTTCGAGGTTACCAAATTTGGCACCGGTTGACTGACGATCAAGTTGTTGTTCCCACTGCTCCAAGGAGTTGTGTGTTTGAATAGCAATGTCCACCCCCGCGCAGATCACGATTCAACACCGTAGACACCCCGTCATTATCGTCGATCCAGTCCAGCAGTGACATGTGTTCCGCGAGTTGGGGATCAGTTCAAAAGGCGGCGGCATTCGGCGTCACGCACGATGATCACGAGTCATGAAGAATGGCGTTGGCGCCAGAATCAAAGCCGAGAAATAAAACAGAGAAACAGAAAGGAAACAAATGATGAGCGTTTTTTTTTTTTCGACGAATGAAACGAGCAAGATTTACGCATCCAGGCTTTGTTGCAACAATGATGGAAAAAAGAATAATTGTTTTATTTATGCAAAACAGTCGTCGGTTTCAGCACCTGATGATCGGATGTCGTTAATTTGAAGCCAAAGGCGACGAACGGCAAAATGACTTCTTGGTCACGAGAACCGAGCGGGGAGTAGGGATTATGACTAAACCTGTTTGCAAGCAGCAAAAGGTATCAATGGAATAATCAGTTGCTTTACGGACAGCGGATTTCATTCAGAAATAGGCTCAGCTTAAGAATTGGAGCGCCACAAGGCAAAGATGTACAAAGTCTTTATGTCAGACACAGATTGAAGAATCACAAATAATTTGCCCATAATCATTTAATTATTTAACAGATTATTAAAATATACAATTGTGGGAAAATTATTCAAAATTCCCAAAAATTTTCTGACTTCATGATCTACATTATTATAATAATTATTTAATTTTATCTGAAATCTTCTTTTTTATGTTAAACTTGTCTGCATCCTTAAAAAAATATGAAAATAGTAATGACAAGCCACGGATTCCACTTTTCAATGAAAAAAAAAAATGTTTTAAACTAAATTCTTCACCAGTTCACTAGTTTTGAAATAATTAGTTATCAAACACAGGTGAATCTCTCTGTGTCGATATTGAAGGGAACGTCGAGAGCGGAAGGCATTAAATTAAAGAAGATGGGTATTGCGCGTATTCCCGAAAAAGACACGCGGCATACCAGCCTCGAAACGACGCGCCACACTTTCGGCAAATGCGCGCTGTCAAATCCCATACTGCGCGTTTTGTTTTTGTTGATCTCCTTCTTCGAATTGCATGGCATTGTTGCCGAGTATGATTTTTATTGCACCAAAAGTGCAGAAAATCGCTGGAAACAGTGTCTGCGGCACATTCTGAAATGCCGCGCGGCCTGTATCTCTGAGAAAAACGGACAATATACTCGGCTCGTTGACTCACTCTTAAAAATTCAAGATTATAGTTTGAAAAGGGCTACAAATTTTAAACAATTATAAACATTTCATCGGGGCTAAACAATTTTTATTATATTTTTTTATTTTCTAAATAATTTACTACATGTTCGATTGTTTTTTTGTTTTTGCACTATAAAACAATTAATTAAATGTGTTAAATTTGAGATTTTTAACACCTTAACTACCAAGCTTGAGAAAAAGGGGGAATTAATATGGAAATTCCCCGTTTTTCTCGAGCTTGGTAGTTAAGGTGTGAATAAATAACATATTTTGAAAATCTAAAATTTAAGTTCATAGCTTGAAAAATGCCTAAAAAAATATTTCAATATTAAAAAGGCTTTATGCCTTCATATCTATTGCACTGAAAATAGTAGTAGTTAAATTTCGGTGCAATGCACTGCCGTTCTACGCATAATTGTCCCATGTTCAAAAAAGTGCAACTGAGAAAAACGCGATTGAAATTTTTCTACCGATTTCTGTGTTTCTACGCATAATTGTCCCGTGGGTTCCTATTCGCTTTATGTAACCCTAATCGCCCCAGTTAGCAGTTTATCACCCTTAATTGTGATTCTGTTGCTTTACAATAGATAAACAAGACATAATGGTTAGTAAAACTAATGATTCCGTGTAAGAAAATACTTGGTGGGACAATTATGCGTAGAAGTTTAACGATGGGACAAACAGACTTGGTGTTGTTTTCAATGAGTTTACGAACAAAGTACCAGATTTTATGTGTTTTTCTTAAAGTACACATCAAACTAAACTTAAAAATGTCATAAAGTCAAAATCGTCCAAAACTGACATGGGACAATTATGCGTAGAACGGCAGTGCAGGTGACATGAAAAAATATAGTTGAAATAAAGTTAAATTGGACTTTCTTAAAAAAAACTTTATTTTTTTTTATTTTCAAAAAAAACCTTTAGAAAACAGTATTTTTGAGCTCGCTGGATCACAGCTTAAAAGTGATAAAAACCATATAAAGTAATTACCGTCATCGGGGGTGAATCGGGACTACAGTCTGAAAAGTGACAGGACAGTAGTGTTTAGAGAACTTAAAGGTTTTAAATTTGGAAATGTACATATTTTGTTGGTCTGAGTCTATACTATCGGAGAAACCAACCAGAAAAATAAAAATGTTGTGCTCTTACACGATTAAAACTGCTGTCCCCATTTGCCCTAGGGGTCCCAATTCACCCCAGTTGACGGTACATTTTGTTATAAAGTATTTTTTGCACAAATCTGATCAAAGTCAAGGGAGGCAATAAACTAAATTTTAAGACGTGACCAGGGTTGCCAATAAAATTTAAAAAATCTTAGCAAAAACTAACAATTTTGAATGGGGGAAATGATTCAGTTTATTTATTAATTCATAAACTGGTATAAATCAGATGTTTTAAATGACGTTTGTGTTTCAAAATTATTTAAGGTGAAACGGGAAGGCAATGTAATTACCAATGTATTAGTGAACTTTGGTAGTGTTAGTTTGATGATGATCATTGGTGACGTCATTGGTCTGTTAGTATATGTGACATCGTTTAATAGTAGTTGTGTGAGCGAATAAACTTGACTAACAAATCAAAATAACCAATTGAACCAAAAATATTCTTGGCTAACATTTGAAAAGAGTTAACAACGAAAGTATCTACCTAATCGTCATTCTAAAATATTCATAAGAATTTAGAGTTGACAAACATCGTTATCGCTTGCTATTTTTTTTGCTTTCAGATTTACAGGTATATTTCAGATCTTCTTTTCCATATATATATATATTTGTGTCCAATCACAATCGCTTACTTGTTATTTGAAAATAATGGTACCTCTAGGAATTGATTGAAAGACATTTTACAAGTTTTTAAATTTATTCTTAAATACAATTAGCGAGAGATTGATCAGTCCGGGTAGATTGTGATCCGGGTATATTTGTTCTCAACAACGATTGACTACACCTGCCAGGCTGGTTAGATGATTCTCTAGTAGACGCAAGTTGAGGCCGGATCCGGTGCCGCCGCCAAGCGAGTGCAAGATCAGGATGAGGTACAGCACTAAGTCGACGATTGCCTTGCAGACAGTGTATTGGCCACGGGCGTAGTTTTTGGAGGCATTTTTCATGCTGATAATCAGCTGCTCCGGATGGAACAGGTTGAGATGTTCCGGCACGGATCTCCTTCACCATGGTCGGTTTCATGACGACGACTGCGGAACGCAAAAACGTGCATGTCAGAGCGTACACCTTGGGTTGCTGCTCGGCGGATCGATTTTCATGCTAGCGAATCCGGGAGACTCCCGATTTGACTGCGTTCCAGCTTAAACTAGCTGTGTCCTGGGGTGGCCACATTGTGGATCTGCAGCTTAGTGGACCGCCTTACTCGTAGCCAACTACCGGCCCGGTTTTAAACTTTTCGTGCACACCTGGTACAATCGGTGAAAATGAAACAGTTTTCAATCACAATTAGATGTAAACAACAATAAAAATTACCTGTGGTAACAGCCTTCAGTGGATTTCTTCACAAATCTAGGAAGGTTCAAGCGAAGGGATAATCCAAGGGCTCGGATTTTATTCCTTATTCGTTCTATCGCCGCCCTGCACCAAATTATTTATTAAATTCTAGATAATTTTACTAAATTTACTGCGAGCAGGTGCAAACGATCGAGAAAATTGCACGAATGACAGATCAGCTGAGAGAAAAAACACAACTGTCATCACCTTGCGTGCCACAGAAAAGTGTTGCCAAGCGGAGCAGAGTTTTATACATTGAAGTTTTTAATTCAAATTTCCTGATAGTTTTTTAGCTTGTATAGGCTTGTATGATAATTTAAACTATCTATTATTCAACAAAACAACTCTTCCATCAAGTGTTTCTTTATTTTTCATCAATACGTGGCAAAAATTCATACATTAAAAGCTTTTTATTTTATGTTATTTAAAGTGGTTGCCTGGAATCTCTGGCAACCACATTCTTGATGACTACCAACACCAGTCCAACGGAAGATGGTATTGAAACGTGTGTAAACAGAAAGAAAAAAATCTCGCGTAATTTTCCACTTCACGTATTCAGACTCTACTTTTCGCGAAAATCGCGGGTTTTATTGTGTTTGGCCGTTATCTGGTGGTTCCCCTGACTGCAGCACGTCGGGTGATTATCGACTTATTGAGGTAAGGTAATTGAAATTGTATTTTAGAGGTGATTTCATGTGCGCTTGTTTTTGTATGAAGAAAATATACTTCTCAAAAATAGGCTAAATTTTCAGAAAAGAATGTTTTATAGCGCCTATCGCATCTTTTGCCATATTGTCGTGATATTTTTACGCACAGTGATTATATTTTGAAATTTTAGTACCCATCCTAAGTGCGAGTAATTATCAATTTCCGTAAATGTTGCGGATTTTGGCTGATTAGGGCGTTACAGGAAACCATCATCATTAACGTGAAACGGGATGGTTTTAAGCCATATTTTTATCGCCATTTTAAATGATGGCACGTTACACCTTAATTCCTAGATTTTTCTGGCAACCCCGAAGATTATCAAAAGGTCTTAAAATTCAAAGCGTCTGTATTCGATATGTCGTCAGAAGAAGATTTTTGTAATAAATATAATTTTGTTGGATGTATGAAATGTGTTGAAAACTTTTTTTTATTTTTCTGATATTGATGACCTACAACTTTGTCAAAAAAAACTGTAAAAAAGCAATTATTATGTTTTTGAAAACTGATTTTATTACATTTTTCATATTTATCTCTAACGTACAAATATGGCCAAATCTTCGAATCAATCTTAAAATTTTAGAAATCTACTAATGACATTCAATGTTATGTTATGTTCATTTAGCTTAATTAGAAAACAAAGCACCCCAATTCGTTTATCATAATCACCCCGGCAAACAGCCTCGTAAACTCCCAACTAGCAAAAAGATCAACAAAATGCCATCTCCCCCGTCCAGGTCAACCAGACTGGTTGGACGATGAGTGGGTGGCTAAGCCCAAAAGCTGCCCCTAACGCGATAAGCCATTTTCGTCGGAAACCGATTAACAAGCAATAAAAATAACTTCATTACAAGGCCTGCTGCTTGCGTCGACCTCCCCGTCAGTCAGAATCTCAACCATGGCAACCTGTACTCACCCGATCGCGTAGGCCGCGTATCCACTTGGGATGTCATGGCTGCTACCAGTAAACTCGTTGAATTCAGTCATTATGAATAATATATCACGAGAATATTGAGTGTTAATGTTGGACGTTTACGGGATTAGATACACTAAGACACTATTCGGGATAGACGTTTCGACCTTTCTTCGCGAGGATCAATCACTCTTCTTGACACCCCCCCCTTTTCAAAACTGTCAACAATAACAATAACAAATCTTCACAGTTTTCAACGTTCTTCACAGTCGTTCACCAGAACACATCAAGAGTTCCACATCAACCCGGCGAGAAGTGCTAATAAAAACTGCTGCGGTTGCATAAACTGTTATGAGCTGATACCGCCCGACTTGGAGCTGGACCTGGACCGATGTGAAAGAGTTCATTGGTTCACAATGTGCGCACGGTGCAACCTGCTATGGTCTCCGCAGAGGCCGGCACTGCAACGCGGGACAATCTCTCTGTGTTTATTATGATTACCCCGGCGGAGAGTATGTAAAGCACTAGCGTGCCCAGGTCCTCAAGGAAGGTGGAGCAAAAATATTAGAGTTTTGAAAATTTCGTCGTTTATGGACACCCCCTGCCCAATTTTAGAACAAATTTCCGAGGATGGTGGGGCAACTGCCCCATGTTGCCCCACCCTGGGCACGCTAGTGATGTAAAGGCACGCCGTGTGTGTTTACGTTAGGCTGGGTCATTTTTGGTATCGAAAGAAAAAAATCAAAATTAAAATTTGTAAGTTGAATGTTGAAAATTGAAAGGTAAAAGTTGAAACTAAAAGTTAACAAGTACCAAACACCAAGTGCCAAGTGCCAAATACCAAATACCAAGTATTAAATACGAAGCATCAAGTACCAAGTACCATGTGCCAGATACAAAGTGCCAAGTACTGAGTGCCAGATACCAAGCGCCAAGTGCCAGATACAAAGTGCCAAGTATCAAGTACCAAGTATCAAATACGAAGCATCAAGTACCAAGTACCAACTATCAAGTATCAAGTACCAAGTACTAAGTACCAAGTACCAAGTATCAAATACGAAGCATCAAGTACCAAGTACCAACTATCAAGTATCAAGTACCAAGTACTAAGTGCCAGATACAAAGTGCCAAGTACCAAGTACCAAGTGCCAAGTGCCAGATACAAAGTGCCAAACACCAAGTGCCAAGTGCCAAGTGCCAAGTACCAAGTACCAAGTACCAAGTACCAAGTACCAAGTACCAAGTACCAAGTACCAAGTACCAAGTACCAAGTACCAAGTACCAAGTACCAAGTACCAAGTACCAAGTACCAAGTACCAAGTACCAAGTACCAAGTACCAAGTACCAAGTACCAAGTACCAAGTACCAAGTACCAAGTACCAAGTACCAAGTACCAAGTACCAAGTATCAAGTACCAAGTATCAAGTACCAAGTACCAAGTATCAAGTACCAAGTACCAAGTACCAAGTACCAAGTGCCAGATACAAAGTGCCAAGTACCAAGTGCCAAGTGCCAAGTACCAAGTACCAAGTACCCAGTACCAAGTACCAAGAAATAAAGTTTTTACAAATCTATTTTGATCACAAATAACAACTTGTACTAAATATCTGGACAGAAAAAATCCCGAAAAGGTTCAAATCTTGAACCAGCCTGATAATACCTGTTGATTGCAATTTCAAGTACCACTACAACCACCACTGCAGGCCAACCTGGTTCCATCTGCCCACAATACACACCGATTGTCACGAAGCTGGTCCCAGAGGTACCTATATCGAAGAGGTTAACCATCATCAAGAAGTTGCGTGACAAGAGTCGTCATCTGGCCACCTATTTACTAAGTTGCCATGCAGATGCACCAGAACCAGTTCAGCAGACCTCTCCACAATGCCGTGTGGCCATGGCCTCAGAAGCTGCAATCGTCCAAGTCTTCGCAGTGGCCTAGAGTCGAGCCCTTCTGCTTCTTCGTATTATTCTCCGACGTAAAGTGGGATAAAAGAGTAACACATTAATAATAATAGTCTGTGCCGCTTCATTATATGCGTTATTTATACTCTTTTTCCAGTCGCTAATTATTAAACGGAGTCGAGTGTACTTACTTATAAGTACAGACACACAGCGCATGGAACAAGTCTGGCAAGTGATCGGAAGGCAAAAATGCGCTATTGAGATTTCGTCAACAATACAGTCGACAGTCGGTTGAGTTGAACAGATGCTTCGAGACATGTTGGCGTTGGTAATTGGTTTGAGCAACACAGCAGAGGAGGGAGACTGTGCCCAAAATTGATTGCTTCCGATGGAGGACTGTTGCAAAATATTCTCTTAAATGATTCATACATGAATTTTGAATGATTTACGCTCAACCAAGACTAGAAGTACAGTTTCGTAAAACATTGTGTGAGCCTGTAAACCCACTCGGGAAATCGCCCGCCGGGAGAGTCGGTGCGGACTCACATCCGATCCGGCCGAGCGTCGCACGAGTAAAGAGGACAGGAGCTAGACCTGCCTTGTCAGCTGTCACCGCACCGTTCGTGTGGCTGCGTCCATGCGCTGTCAGTGCATGGCTGCGTCAAGCCCAGCATACGAGGGGCCTGTTCGACTCCAATTAATCCAATGGAGTTCGCTCACTTACACCGCAATAGGGTGTATCACTCCACACATCTCTCCTCTTCTCCATAAAAAAACTGTTAAAATAATTGAACTATGAACCAAAAACGACTACATGAAACAAAAATAGATCTCGTTAAAACCGACTGCCCAGCAACCTTCCGTTGCCAACATTGCTCTATTTCTAATGCATCGAGCTAAAATAGGCGGCTTTACAACACCATGTCCAGTTACAGCTCCAAAGATTTCTTTAAGTACTCCATCGATATCAAGTGCCTTTCGACCTCATCGTAATTATCAAACATTTTCGATCTTTCCTTAAAAATCACAGTTCTATAGAATTTGATCCCTTATAAGTATTTCCATTGTCAAACACCTGACTCATTCCAACGTTCACGCTCATGAATTCCAAGGCAATTTTATCATAATATACAAAACTGCCAGCTAAGTGTTAACATTAACTTCTATCCTTATAGTTACAGTAAATCAGCCAATTTTCCTCTAAAAATTAGGATTGCTGAAATTTTCGTATTTTGATGTAACTCTCTCTCTCTCTATCTCTCTCTCTCTCTCTCTCTCTCTCTCTCTCTCTCAATCTCTTTTTTATTCTGTTACTTTAAACAACTTGGGCCCATATACCACTCTATACTGTCCCCCAATGATCCATGTCCTATCCTTCACTCTCCTCTTTGACCTACAATCTAGCTACAATCCTACAACCAGCGGACATAGAAGTCCTTGAAACCATTAAATTTTTTAATACTCCTCGCTTCAACTCAATATGCCTTTCTGTTGCGTAAAAATTGTTTATTATTCAACTTAAAGCAAATTATGTAATGCTGATCACCTGATATCAAGCCAACATCATCCGTAGAAAAGTGACTACTCCAAGGACTACTCTTTGTTTTCATCTTACTTCCCTTTTCAATATACTGGCAATAGGACATTCCTTTACCTGATTTCGATACACCACTCTTCGATCTCTTTTTTGATTAATTTAAACTTATCCTCATTTAATCACTATTAATCGTCATCATCTTCTCACAACTTTGTCCTAAATTCGTCACGTCAATCGTGACAATAATTCACAATTTTACAAAGTAATCTCAACCACCGACAATTTACGCCTTTTATCTGTATCACACTTTTAAACCAAACTGAGTCAGTATGGATCACCATTTTCCATGTTGTCCAAATGTTCCATTTATCGCGGCCTTCCAGGCAATTTCCAACGGCAGGCCAATCTAGCCTCCATGCCCATCGCGATTCATATTTTCTTGGAACAATCGCGGCCTTCCAGGCTATTTACCACGGCGGGCCAATCTAGCCCACCGTGCCCAACGCGACAAAATGTTCCTCTAATCGCGGCCTTCCAGGCTATTTCCCACGGCAGGCCCATCTGACCTCCGTGCCCAACGCGATTCATATTTTCTTGGAACAATCGCGGCCTTCCAGGCTATTTACCACGGCGGGCCAATCTGACCCACCGTGCCCAACGCGACAAAATGTTCCACCAATCGCGGCCTTCCAGGCTATTTCCCACGGCAGGCCCATCTGACCTCCGTGCCCAACGCGATTCATATTTTCTTGGAACAATCGCGGCCTTCCAGGCTATTTACCACGGCGGGCCAATCTAGCCCACCGTGCCCAACGCGACAAAATGTTCCTCTAATCGCGGCCTTCCAGGCTATTTCCCACGGCAGGCCCATCTGACCTCCGTGCCCAACGCGATTCATATTTTCTTGGAACAATCGCGGCCTTCCAGGCTATTTACCACGGCGGGCCAATCTGACCCACCGTGCCCAACGCGACAAAATGTTCCACCAATCGCGGCCTTCCAGGCTATTTCCCACGGCAGGCCCATCTGACCTCCGTGCCCAACGCGATTCATATTTTCCTGGAACAATCGCGGCCTTCCAGGCTATTTACCACGGCGGGCCAATCTAGCCCACCGTGCCCAACGCGACAAAATGTTCCACCAATCGCGGCCTTCCAGGCTATTTCCCACGGCAGGCCCATCTGACCTCCGTGCCCAACGCGATTCATATTTTCTTGGAACAATCGCGGCCTTCCAGGCTATTTACCACGGCGGGCCAATCTAGCCCACCGTGCCCAACGCGACAAAATGTTCCTCTAATCGCGGCCTTCCAGGCTATTTCCCACGGCAGGCCCATCTGACCTCCGTGCCCAACGCGATTCATATTTTCTTGGAACAATCGCGGCCTTCCAGGCTATTTACCACGGCGGGCCAATCTGACCCACCGTGCCCAACGCGACAAAATGTTCCACCAATCGCGGCCTTCCAGGCTATTTCCCACGGCAGGCCCATCTGACCTCCGTGCCCAACGCGATTCATATTTTCCTGGAACAATCGCGGCCTTCCAGGCTATTTACCACGGCGGGCCAATCTGACCCACCGTGCCCAACGCGACAAAATGTTCCACCAATCGCGGCCTTCCAGGCTATTTCCCACGGCAGGCCCATCTGACCTCCGTGCCCAACGCGATTCATATTTTCCTGGAACAATCGCGGCCTTCCAGGCTATTTACCACGGCGGGCCAATCTAGCCCACCGTGCCCAACGCGACAAAATGTTCCTCTAATCGCGGCCTTCCAGGCTATTTCCCACGGCAGGCCCATCTGACCTCCGTACCCAACGCGATTCATATTTTCTTGGAACAATCGCGGCCTTCCAGGCTATTTACCACGGCGGGCCAATCTGACCCACCGTGCCCAACGCGACAAAATGTTCCACCAATCGCGGCCTTCCAGGCTATTTTCCACGGCGAGTCGAACAGTCTCACCGTGCCTCACGCGATCCAATCTTTCTGCTATTCTGTCAAACTCAGTTTCACTTTATTTACTTACCAAACAAGCGTTTTAAACGAAAATAAAACATCTTACAAATCATTCTCGGTCAAATAAATTTCCAAGCATTCACACGCTCTTGCCGACTCTTTCTTCACATCAATCTCTCCTCCAACAATTAACACAAACACCTCTATTACCAACCAGCAGCACTAAAACAAACAAATATGCACTACAAAACACGTCGGCAGGCGATTTCCCGAAGGTTCTTAGAATTTGAAAATAAAATTTCAACTCCGTCACGGTCGTCAATGTGTGCGCCTGTAAACCCACTCGGGAAATCGCCCGCCGGGAGAGTCGGTGCGGACTCACATCCGATCCGGCCGAGCGTCGCACGAGTAAAGAGGACAGGAGCTAGACCTGCCTTGTCAGCTGTCACCGCACCGTTCGTGTGGCTGCGTCCATGCGCTGTCAGTGCATGGCTGCGTCAAGCCCAGCATACGAGGGGCCTGTTCGACTCCAATTAATCCAATGGAGTTCGCTCACTTACACCGCAATAGGGTGTATCACTCCACACAAACATGTAGAAACTTATTTGTAACATGATCGAAGACCCCACCTCCAATGGTTGTGCTGTAGTATTCACCCGCAAATCCCAAGAACCCATTAGAAATTCCTCCAGCAGCAGCACCTTTAACAGTTTCGACGGCGTTTCCCACAGTTCCGTAAAAGGAGGAAGTTAATTAACTAAAACTCGATTGTATTCAAAGTCGCGAAGTCATAAATCCCTGCGCTGGAACGCATCCCCCAACTTCCTATAAGGAAATGGCACGTGACCAACATGTGGAATGGCTAGTTTAGCGTTTGATCATAAATTAAAACATATTCTAATGAGCAAGTGTAGCGGACTTTCTCGCACCCTGGCACCAAATTTGTCAGCACCGTCGATCGGCTTGACAAGTCAGGTTGCAGAATTTTAATTATGTTTGGATTGTTTTATTTTGCTGCTTCGACTATCTTGATAGCTGCCGTGAACTAGCTAGTTGCTCGTACTAGTCAGGTGTGTGTTTTAATTGATGAGCGGAAAAGGAAATGTGGGATTCTTTGCACAGAGCTTTTTCCCCTCTTATGCTTCTTCTGTTGTTTTGTTTGGTTTTTATTCTATTTCGCACCGAGTGTACCTTTCTTAATGGTTTGACCGTTTTAGCACATATGGCGCGCGCGCGCGCGAGTGCGATGAGATTTAGAATTATCTTTCATCGCTCTGGCAGTTTATTGTTGATTGTTGTTCACTCCCCGCCGCGCGATGAGGTCGGATCTTGATCGCGACTCCGGTGTCGGCCGGATAACGGGATCCTTACTCAATTAACCTGTGAAAATCGCTTCATTTGTGGAGAGAAATTGCAGTCGGTGATGGTTGAACTTTTAATTTAGCCGTTTTAAGTTTCCTTTTAAAAACAAAATTGTTGGTCAAATTATTCAAAAGTTCAAGTATTAGTTTTTTTTATTCGAAAATCTTGCCAACACAACTGACACCTTTCCCCCATCGAATCTATTTCAACCCAAAATGTTAAACTTGTAGAAGTTATTTGTTCAAACAACAGCTCAATTTTCAATAAGATCCCCCCGCATGTCCCTTGATTGAATTTTCGAAATTCCGTGTCACTGTTGGTGGCCTCTCTCGGGACGCATGCTTAACCTTAACCCCTTACTTCCTGTCGGGGTTCGAACTCGATGCAGAACACACTTTCGTTCGGTCTAAACTTTGAGGGTTCCAGACGCAGTAATTGAAAACTGGCACCCGCATGTTGGCTCCAAAAGGCTGCTCGATACGATATGTAAAAGGGGGAAAACCATGTGGTCGCGACTTCACCCAAACGAGAAGTGATGATGAATTGGTTGGAACATCTTTTGGGGGACCGTTCTGAGTGACAGCTTGGAGTTTGGCTCAATTTGTGCGTTCTCTTACCCAATTGATTGATGGCGTTAAACCAACTAGTTGATGAAAGGTCTCTCGCCTGTGTGTGGAAGCAAAGCAATTGATTTGGTTCAACACTTAAGCTTTCAGTAACAAGTATGAAATGTACTTGGGCGATGTCATGATCTGTTGACGAATGCGATTGCATTGAAGTGTTCAATAATTTTTTACCGAAAATGAATAATTTTTTTACACAAATGTATATTTATAAAAAAAAATATTTGTTAAAAGACAAAAATAAGTTAACCCCTTCCCGCACAGATCAAAATCGAGATTATTTACGGTTTAACTTGCCATTTTTTACAGAATTTATCAAATTGAATGGATTTTGAATTGGAGGCAGTAAACATCCTAAGAAACACTGTGCAGGAAGAATGAGTTCATTTCATTCAATGGTTTTCGAGAAACTTCAATTTGAAGTGAAAATTTAGTGGTGCTCTGGTGCAACCAGGGGCGTTAGAGGGTTAATAGTGTATAATGAAACGAAAAGGCCAACAAAGATGAACAGCACTTAAGACGAACACTTGATGTGTAAAAGAAATTAAATGAATTATAAGAAAGTTGAATGAAGATAATTAAATTGAAAAAAAACTAGTTTTTCAAGCATAAGTTTGGGTTCAACAGAAACGTATACTACCCATACGGAAAAGGGATCCATCGCTAAATCAGCAAAAAGATTTGATTTTGCTGATATTTCAAAAAAAACTTATAAACTAGCGACATTTTTCGCTTAATCCGCACTGCTGCTGGATTCGAAAACAAATAAGTTTTGCTGGTTAGAATCTTAGATTTCGCTCATATATCTGACAGCTGACAAACTAGAAAACTGGTGGCTGTTTTCAGCGTAGGGGAACATCATCTAATTCCAGCGTGCCTCTAATGATGCCATATCAGAACTTCTGGAGTTTCTTTTTTTTTTTTTTTTGAAAGGTCAAATAAACCAAATAATATAAAAAAATTATTCCACAAAACAAAGCCATAAATGATGCAACACTTCAAGGCATCATCCTAATACATCATCCTGCATAGATACATGACATGGTCAAGACCTTCGGGCACCGGAACAAGTTCCAACCGGAAACGGTTCACTGAGCTGATGTCGATTGGTGCCCAACTGGAACCGGCTCCGGTGCCCCGTAGGACTTAGCCATGTCAATTATTTTTGCAGAATGATGTATTAGAATGATGCCTTGAAGTTTTGCATCATTTCCGACATTCTTCTGTGAAAAAGTTATTGTTATATTGATCAAAACCCCAAATAGGAGGGCCGAGGTACCCCAACGGAATCCGGAATATCTCGGGTAAAAGTCGACCATATTTGTCCTCCATTTGACATTTAAAAATATAGAAAGATCTGGATCTTTTGCAACTGGAAGCATCCAAATTGGTCAATTCTACCAAAAGTTATGAGATTTTTAAGAAAAAAAAATAGGGGTCAAATGACTACCCGAGCGTTTGAGTATTAATATGTAAAAATCTGCAAATTGGATGGAGTTAGGAGCAACGCTTAACCTGCCAAACATACGAGAATTTCCCCTACTTGTTTACTACTCTGGCAAAAATTCTACGGTAGGAGCTGGAGGCTGAATAGTGGTTACAAAACGGCCTCAATTTTGAACTGTCAAAGTAGAACCAATTTACTGTTCGCCAAAAGTAGAGAGTATTGTTATCGATCATTAAAAATGGTTTTTTTGCAAGATGAAAAATGTGTGCCTTTGAGGACCTGGAGTGGAAGTCAAGAAATCTTAAGAAAGTTGAAGGCGAGATCGTCATTTTTTATAATTATGAGTCGATGTGGTTGTATCCATCCTGAAGCTGTCTTTATTGTTTGTTTCCGTTTGAAAAACCTAAAGCAAAGCAATTCACTTTAACGACCCCCGGGTCTTTTGTGGTCTCTGTTGCAAGATTCTGCTCATTTCTAGGCGTCCGAAGGTTATATGTGGTGAGTCACTCAAAACCTCTTTTACGCTAATGGACCGACGTTTTACTTCCCCATCCGATAGAAGGCGTGATCAGGCAAATCTCGTCTCGAAAAATGCCACCGGGTCCGTCTGGGATTGAACCCAGGCCATACTGGGGTGAGAGGTTACCACGCTAACCACTGCGCCACCGGACCCGAACCTGGTTGAAAAACACATGCTCTCTATTCATCGCCCAGGGTAGGAGTAGCTGCAGAAATGACAGTTGTCATTTTCATCTCAAAGTTGATTGACGGAACTCAACAAGCTTTTGAAACATAGCGAAACTAAAAAAAAAAGTGTAGTGAAGTGAAAGCCAAATCCGTTGTATCAAGACGGACTTTGTTTGCAAACTTGTCAAAACAATAAAAAAACTTTTCCAACAAAATTTCCCTTGTTTTTGTCCTCAAAATTAAATTTCCCTGCAGCCATGCATTTTTCAACCTGGTTCAACCTGAATTAGTTTATGTAGAATGACCACACTGAAAAAACCCAACATAGTAAAATCAAATTTTTTTTCACGTGAGCTACATAATATGCTACATAAAATTTTCACTTGAAACTGAATTGAAAATCATTTGATATTAATGTGCAATTCATTTCATTCTCAAAAACATTTCTTGTGATAATCATGTGCAATGACACGTGAGGTTAACGTGATTTGCATTTGAATCTACCGCGTCGCGCGATGAATTTTGTTCAAGTAATTTGCACATGACATTCACATGTAAAGTCGTGTGGGGCAGAATCACGTGTAAAACATGTGATATTGCTATATGAGCAACTCTCTACGAAATCGGCCGATTTCGACCATTTTTATTTTTTGTATTTTTTTATTTGACTTAAACTTTGTGGGGGCCTTCTATATGACCAAATAAGCTATTTTGCGTTATTGGTTCACCCATGAGTGAATTTTCTGATCAATTTGTTGTCTTCGGCAAAGTTGTAGGCACTTGTAGGTATTGTTGAGAACTTTTGAGAAAAAATAGGTAGACGGAAAGAAATTGCAGATTTTTTAATCAACTTTTTTTTCACTAAAACTCAATTTCCCAAAATACATATTTTTTGATTTTCGAGATTTTTTAATATGTTTTAGGGGACAAAAATCCGAAAGAAACACGAAAATTGAAGTTTTCTAAATCTCACCAAAAGAACCCACCATTTTCTAATGACGATATCTCAGCAACTATGGTCCGATTTTCAATGTTAAAAAATGAAACATTTGTGAAATTTTCCGATCTTTTTGAAAAAAATATTTTGATTTGTTTTAAATCAAGACTAACATTTTAAAAGGGCCAAACATTGAATATTACGCCCATTTAAAATGTTAGTCTTGATTTAAAAAAATTAAAAATATTTTTTTCGAAAAGATCGGAAAATTTCACGAATGTTTCATGTTTTAACATTGAAAATCGGACCGTAAGTTGCTGAGGTATCGTCATTAGAAAATGGGGGGTTGTTTTGGTGAGACTTCAATTTTCGTGTTCTTTTTCTTAAAGCGGCTCTATCTCAGCAACCCGAGGTCCAATCTTCAATGTCTCTTAGACAATTTTATAGCAAATTTTCTGAACTTAAAAAAAATATTTTTAGAAATGGTCACTCATGGTCACTATTTTTAAAAATCGAAAAACTGCAAATATTTCGCTAAAATTAAACTTTCGGTGGCTATATCTTGAAAACGGAGCCCTTTATCAAAAAATCTGTAAAGAACTTTTCGATTGCAAATTTAATTTTGAATTAAAAAGTAATGTCGAATTTGTTTTTGCATCAAACTTCGATTTTTTTTCCAAAAATCACTATTTTTTCAAAAATTTATAACTCGGTGGCAGATTTTTTGACCATGTTTCTCTAAGTCTCAAAAGTTGCGGATTTTTGTTCCATAAAACATATCAAAAAATCTCAAAAATAAAAAAATATGTATTTTGGGAAATTGAATTTTAGTGAAAAAAATGTTGATTAAAAAATCTTCAATTTTTTTTTCAGTGTACCTATTTTTTTCCTCAGCAATACCTACAACTTTGCGAAGACACCAAATTGATCAGAAAATTCACTCAAAAGTTACAGCTGTTTGAATTTTTACATACCATTTTTGTATGGATAGCAGCCAAAATTGTATAGAGACTTGTATGGGTGTACCAATGGCGCAAAATAGCTTATTTGGTCATAGGGAAGGCCCCCACAAAGTTTGAGCCAAATTAAAAAATACAAATAAAATCCATTTCCGGTTTTGGTAGAGAATTGCTCATGTGTCTTTCTTTCAGTGCACCGAAATTTTATCCATATGGTCTATCCAGTCGCGAGTAATGCAGAAAAACATAAAAAAAATCTCGAGTTGATTTTGGAATTCCACAATTCTTTCTGATCCAGCGAAAAAAAATCGATGATTCTAGCGAAGCTGATTTAAAACAGCGAAAATTTAACAAATATGGTCTATCCATATTTATCATTATCATCAGAGCCGTACCTTGGGTCCACGGCGCCCTTGGCGAAGCATCAATTTGGCGCCCCTCCCAAATTTACAAGAAATTTGAAATTGAGGTTAATTTTCAATGATTGCTTCAATGAGTTTTGATTTTATAATTGCAATTGGAGACCTTAATATGGTTAAATTCAGAAACACAGTTATTTATTAATTTTTATGTTTAATTTTTAAATAATATTAGACAGGTTGATTTGAAAATTCATTGTGGGAATTGCGTTGGCTGAATCTTTCTCAGATTTCATAACACGATAAGGAAAGCTAGGTTTTGTTTTTTATTAATTTATTTTTCAGATAAATGCACAGAATTGAACTATAAATGTTGCTTTAATTTGTTGGCAAATTTGATATTTTTTTCTAAGCCTGTATAAATCTGATCTAGTATTAAATTTATTGTATAAGCAAAGAACTTTACCGGATTCGTAAAATAATTAGTTGATTTGGCTTTGGATTTCATTTTGGTGCAATTAGAAAAAAGAAAAAAATCTTTCTTCAAAATAAAAAAAAAAAATTAGTCGATGCCCGTGTCCTCTTTTGTTTTATCTAGATAGGAATCCCAGCAAGCTTAGTACAAAAGAGCAAACCTACATCGAAGTATAATTTTTCAACATGCAGCGGCAGAACCATATTTCGTCAAAATCAATTAAAGATCATTCAAAATCCAGCGCAATTCATGATGAAACTTATTTTAATATTTGGGCAAAAATATCAAGATAAGAAATTTTTATTCATTTTAAGTGATTCGCCCATACGAGGCTTGAGAATATTTATCATAATTTTATATTTATAATTATATTTTGCATTGATTTTTTTGATCGGTATATTTTTAATTAGTGATATTAAATTTTATGTTTCAGAAAATCATTTTTTTAAGCAAAGCTATATTAATGTTTTCAAACCTTGAAAAAATATTTTTTTTTGTTTTTAACTGAAAAAAAAAGTTTGAATCGTTTCTCATTACCAAAGCTTTTTAGACGATTAAAAAAGTAAACAACACCGGTTAAGCTAAAACTGAAAAAGTGATGTTTAGATCATTTTGTATGCTCTGAAAAATATTTTTTTCTTGAAAAAATAATGTTGGTCTTATTATTGAAAATTTAAAGCAGTTTTCCTATTTCAAAACACTAGTATTTTGAAAAAAGCGTAGGCAAATTTCAATGCACGAATTTGCATTTAAAAGCGGTGTATGCACTTCGGAAGGAGAAATTTCAAATGGGCAGCAGCGGCAGCGAAAGCAAGCCAGAGAGGGTGAATAAGAGCCCAAAAAAACGCTCCCTTTCCTTTGTTCTGCTGTTCGTAAAGCTGGGGGGGGGGGGGCGACATAAACTTTGAAAAATATTTGTAACGGCCTAAAATGTAAAAATAATTCCAATTTCGAAGAAGCTCGAAATATGACCATGATTTTTGGCTGATTGTGATTTACATCCCAATTAAAATAACATATAGTTGTAAATTTTTGTAGTCTGGAAGGTATTACTTAAACTTCTTTATACAATGTTCCAAACTTTAATGCTGTATTCATTTTGAGAAGCTCTTTTAGAACTCCTTGAACTTTCTGCCACTTGGCGCCCTATCTTTGATAAAAAAAATAAATTTTCAAAAACACTTCGGTAGAAATATTCATATAATTGATTTTAACGCACCTAAATCATATTTTTTATATTTTAAACCAAATTATCTAGTTATTTATAGTTCTACTTTATAATTTGGCACCCATTCTGTTGCAAATACCTAATGAGAATGTTATAACTGACATGAAAATGTTGTACTCTCATCGATTTCGGCGCCCCCCCAGGAGCTGGCGCCCTTGGCGGTCGCCAACTGCGCCAACCCCTAGGTACGGCGCTGATTATCATTATCATTTTCTACTGCTACGGTAAAATTTGACCAGCTTTAAAAAAAAAACAAAAAAATGAGCGATTCCAGTGAGATATTTCCTATTCTCGGATAGACTGAAAAAAATGGTAAATGAGTTAAGAGAACAAGCAACTAGTTTAGGACGATGTGTACTACTACTCAAGTGACAGTCATGATTGATTTGATCGCCTGGCACTTCAGCTAGCTCTACGCTGGTGATTAGATCCATACGATTAGAATTATTACGCCTCGATGAGTTATGCGCTATTCAAATGTATTGCGCGTGCGCCACTCGCTCGCGTGTGTGCTTAGCCGATTATTGTCAATTAAACTATCTTTTGTATATGATGGGAATACCATCCCACAAAGTGTTCAAAAACAAGACGCAACCTAATCGGCACGCGTTCATAGTGGCCCATTCTTCCGCGACTTCCGGGGCACGTGTTTTTGTTGTCACTGGGCTGGAGGCCGAAGCCACCTAGGAAATTACCTCCTTTGGCGAAGTTTGGGAATTCTATACCTTCTATAGTTCCCTTGTCAGCGGTGGGCCAAGTGCGCACATCCGGCCCTTCTTGGTGAGCCACAAGCGCATAGTTCCCGCGCGGGCAACAGCGACAGGCACACGTTCAATTACTTCCTTGGTTAATTTATCAACATAAACCGTTTGCATGTGAAGTTTGCTTGGGGGAGGAAGGAAAACAATGTTATGATGGCCGTTTGATGGGCTCGAGTAGGTTCTATCTTGGGGAAGTGTAATGAACTCTCGTTAAGCAATACTGTTGTAGGTTGTTGAAGCAATTATTATTTAATTTCCTAGATGCTTAAACTACTATTTACCTTAACATTTTGATAAGCTGTTGAAAATAACTCTGCCCCAAAATATTCATTTCAGTTTCAAGGTATCCAATAACCCCATTATTCTACCATAACATCTGCCTCTTTCCATACAAAATATGCCTGTATCCAAACGAAAATGATCCTCGTCGCTCATCATCCCGCGGTTTCCGCTGTGTATAATTGAGGCCACATTAGGCTTCCAAACCACGCAGGAAGGCGCCCAAAAACAACGCCGACTAACGATCTCGGCCGCGTGCCTGACTTGAGGCTACCTCCAAATTGTGCCCCGCGGAGTCCCAAAATCTCCGATAAACAAAACCCGAAACCCATCACGGTCAGAATGTTGCAGCTGTCGCGTGCCGCGTTCAGCAGGCTCCTTACTCGATTCCAAGTTCGATGATTTTCAGTTTTTTTTATCTCTGCTTCGACAGAATCTCCTGGATTTCATTCTAAGTAGCCAGCATCAATCATCACACGTGTGTGCAGATCGTTTAGCGATTTTCTAAGGGCTTTTTTTCGTTTCGACACCGGGACTGATCGGTTCTAGGCTTGACCATTTTCGATCACTTGGAGAAGGTGGAACGTGCAGGGGTAGTGACGGGAGTAAAGCCGTTTTTATTCGAAACTGCCGCAGCAGCTTTCTGTACCAATGTGGGCCCCTAAGGATCGTCATGTGGCAGATGTTCCGTTGCGTTGTTGAGTTTATTTTTTCTACTCCTCTGAAACGAGTCAGGATTTCGTTCCAGGATCGCACCCAAAGCAATGTTGAACGAGAGCGGACACGAGAAAGGTGATTTTAGACGGTTCCTTGATGCTGGTTTATTTCTTAAATTTTACGATTTTTTATGCTGGTTTCCATTGTCGCAGTTGGGTGCGTCGAATAACTGCTCGACCTCCTCCTCCTCTCTGTTTCACCAACCTCCGGTGTAGTGATAGCTGCCAGGCAGGCGCTTCGGCAGGATGGAGGACAGGAAGATTATTGAGCAGGGTGATGACTCAGTTTTCTAGAGGTTTTTATCAGGTTTACGAGCTGACGTGACCTGCAATTTATTTTAAAATAATATGAAATAAATAATAAAACCAACAAAGAGGATAAAAACACTTTACAAAAAAATACATAATGGTGAAAAATATTGCAAATGTAAAACTCAAATTATGCAAATAAATAAATTTAAGGAATAAAACAAGCTTTGTGCATACATTGTTTTGCCAAATTGTTAAGAAGTGTCTGTTTTATTTGCAAAAAATAATAAAATTAATTTTGATTAATTTGGATCGCAGCTTTTCTTGACAAGAGTATCTTGCTTGACAGCTCGTTTTAAAGGGACAATAGTTCATCCATCGCGAAATGTCGACTTGTCACTTTAATTTATTTGCTTTAAAATCCAAAACTGTAATCAAAAGTGGTTTTCTGACATGCCTTTTTTTGTCGTTGCATGGAAAAAATTACAAAGGACATTTTTTAATTTTTATGAAACTCTGGGTCTCGTGGCGCAGGGGTAGCGGCTTCGGCTGCCGATCCCGATGATGCTAAGAGACGCGGGTTCGATTCCCGCCTTATCCACTGAGCTTCTATCGGATGGTGAAGTAAAACGTCGGTCCCGGTTTCTCCTGTCTCGTCAGAGGCGCTGGAGCAGAAATCCCACGTTAGAGGAAGGCCATGCCCCGGGGGGCGTAGTGCCAATAGTTTCGTTTTCGAAACTCTCTCCATCGTTTCCATGGGCCACTTTGAAAAAAAAAACTGTTTCCTCCATGTCACATAAAGTCGATTGTGTCGATGTGAAACTACAAAAATTGAAATGTTCTAAAATTTAATTTTCACTCGAAAAATAAAATTATATAATTACAAATAATAACTTTTCCAATCATTCTAGAATGACCAAACGATATACTTTTCACCCCTAAGCATGGAAATACTGAAAATACTTTTCAATTTAACTCAAATGAATTTAGAGTGCTAAAAATTTCAAAATCATTATTTCGTAATTTGTTGCATAAAGTAGTAATTACAAACTTCTGATAAGTAGTGTCCTTTCTCGTTTTTTCTTTCATTTTCTTCTAAAATTTTCATTCAACAAAAATGTTGATCAAACCTTTTGTTGGTGAGATTTGGCCAATTTAATTTTTGCATGCCTTAAATTTTCGATTGCCGATACCTTGGAAAGAATTGATCTGATTTTCCATGCATTAAAATGAAATTTCTGTGAATTTTTTTTATCTTCTTAAAAAAAATATTAAATTTTGTTGGTGAGATTTGGCCAATTTAATTTTTGCATGCCTTAAATTTTCGATTGCCTATACCTTGGAAAGAATTGATCTGATTTTCCATGCATTAAAATGAAATTTCTGTGAAATTTTTTTATCTTCTTAAAAAAAATATTTCTCGGATTAGTTTTCAAAAAGCCGTAAGAGCCATTGGTAAACAAAGCCCTTTTTGCAACGGTACTCGAGTCTCTTGCGAAAAAACAATTTCAAAAAAGCTTGAGATTGTTCATCTACACGTCCTTCAAGTGCTCTACATTAAAGATAAATGAAACTTTGCTTCAATTTGGAGAAAAATGAAAATTAGTGTCGGAGGTCACGGTGGCTCTTACGGCTTATTGAAAACTCACCCGAGATTTCCAGGACTTTCAAATAATGAATAACACTTGAAAATTGCTTAAATTCCATGATTTTTACGCTATTAATTGTTATTCATATTTTAAAAGTTATGAACATATTAACTGATATTAGCCAGATTTGTCTAACTCCCATTATAAAAGCTTCATATTTGCTCTAAAAATAAGGATTCATTATAAAATGTACAAAACCTGGCTAAACTAATAAATGAATTGCACTAATTATCTTTACACAGTGTTATTGAGGATGTCTACCACAACCCATTCAATTTCATCCAAACTGGTCAAATCAATAATAAATAATTAAACTGCCCATGTTCACAAAAATGTCCCATATGCAAAAACAGAGAAAAACGCAAGGCAAGTTTGTCCCACACATAAGGCTTCACGAAAAAACTGGATTTCCTCCAGATTTCTAGAACAAAGTACTGGATGTTCTAGGCTCTTTTGAAAGAGCACACGATTTTGAACCAAATGGCATCAATAACTCAAAAGTGATGAAAATGCATATGGGACATTCATGCGATCAGGGGCAATAAATTGCTCCTTAAAAATTGATAATTTTGATTGTGCAGTTGGCCACTGAAAATATGTTTCAATGTTCATGTCCCTTGACTTAAACTGAAGTCGAGATAATTGAAAAAAAAAATAATAAGCAATAATTTCAACAACATTTTTGGAAATGGTCCTATAAGCAATAGAGCTTACGCACACTAGCGCATCATTTGATTTAGCTGGCCGGACAAAATTTAACCTTTTTTTTCGTGTACGTACACGCAATACATGTGCACGTAAATAACTCCCTTTGATTATAGGAACTACAGTCGACTCTCTGGCTGTCAATCTTCTCGATATCAATATTGCTCCATCTATCGATGAATTCTTCAGTCCCTTCAATCTGCATATTCCAATTCTCTTGCTCTGGTTGCTTTAAAAATCTCTTCCGGTTGTCAATAATTTCACTTTCTCCTGGCTTGCATAGACATTTTTCTTCGCGAAACGAAGCTTTGAAGGGTGTTTGACATAAGTTTGTTTTTGTTTGCTGGACGTTGCCATGATTCTCTCCCATAGCTGGGTATCAAGAAAAATAAAAATCAATCGAGTCTTCTTTTTGCATCGTTCTGTAAACTGATGATTCTCTTCCTCGACGGTCCCTTGGATATTGACAACCAGTAGAGGTGGGCAAAAAAAGAGCGAACTGCTCAAAGAGCCGGTTCACTTAAAAGAGCGAACGAACTGTGGCTCACAAAAAAGAACCGCGGTTCTTTTTTAAACTCTGGTCTTTTGAAAAAACCGTTTCAATATGGCATGAATTTTGTTATAAATATAATTTATTGAATTTCCAAAAAATGTAGCATTAAATTTGTTTTTGAGAATTGAAAATGCAATTTCAAAAATGTCAATGCGTTTAAAAATTAATCCCAAAAGTAAATGAATTTCTCAACAAAATGAAATAAACTTTTCAGTGGGCAACTGATTGTTTATTAAAGTAAAAAACTTTAAAATTCAAATGAAAATAGAAGTCTTATGCACTGAAAACAAATTAAAAAGCATTTTGATTTTTGGTGAAATTAAGTTGTACAGTATCTAATGCAAAAGTTTTTTTTCGGTTTAAAAAAAAGTTCATCGATGCTTCGATATTTTGAAAACTAATGATTGCAAAACATCTGGGGATGTGTAAAATGCATTTTAAAACTCTTTTTTCATTAAAATGTTAAATATTTTTGTGACTTTGGCCAGAGTTGAGGGACATAAACTTCAAAAAATATTTGGTATAGCCAAATTTATAAAAGTCCAATGTGAAATAATTTATAAAATCACATGATTCTTGAAAAAAACCCAATTCATTCAAATTTTGAAAAAAGAGCGAAAGAGCCGTTCAAATGAGCGGCTCTTTTTAAAGAGCGAACGAAAATGAGCGGCTCCTAAAAAAGAGCGGTTTTGCCCACCTCTAACAACCAGAGAGTCGACTGTATTCAAATAATACTTTAGATTCGGTTACTCTCTAACGTTTACAGCTGTTTGCTTAAAGTTAAAATATGAAACGGTTTTTTTTTTCTTAAATAATGCTTTGTTTTCCCACAAACATCGATTTAACTTGAACATTCTTTGCTTTGTAAGCGGAAAGTGATGAGTTCGATTCCTGTCTGGCTCGGCAAAGTCAGATCCCTTCAAAGAGTAAATCTGCTCACTGGGAATCTTGACCGGTAGGGGATGGGTTTTGACTAACAGTGCACTGGACTTCCAATTCAGAGGTCGTGGGTTCGATTCTCGTACCGGGATGATGAAACTTATAAGTTATTTCTTCGTTATTACAGTTGTCACGATTATCCACGTTGGGGAAGGGAAATATTGTCAACGTTGTTTATGCATGGTCCAAACAAGGTTTTCATTTTACCAAAAAATAAGCTTAACTTATTCAAAAGTGTACTGCTTAATAATTATAAGCACGACAATTATTTGTTCAAAGCTGAGAAGTATTTGTTTAAAGTTGCCACCATGTGCAGCGTGGCGAACAAACTTGGGTGTGCGTTGTTTTGTTCGATCGTCCGTCCGTTTCTCGTTCCAATAATGATGGTCTTGGGCCGGCAAGCATCAGGGAGAGAAAGATCCGGTGCAAATTGTAACGTAGACGTCTACCACCTGCCGCCTGCTTTTATGCTTATGTTGGTCGTACGTTCGATCTGCTGATCGGGATCGGTTCCGTGATGTTTGTGTATAGTTTGGAAAAAATAAAAGGAAAACAATCAACAGCGATTCGTTTCGATCGAGTGTCGATGCTTTCGAAAAAAAACATCCATAAAGACTAATCCTTTTTTTTCTCGAGCATCATCAGCTTTAAAAAAAATTAGGATTACATCCTTCTTTGCCTCGAATAACTAAATGGCAACGTGTCGCAAACGTTTCCTGTTTCGTGCCAAAATAACCAATCAAACGCTCGTATAGATCGCTATCGATTCCTGAAATTCTCCAGGTCTCCACACACACACAAACGGTTTAGGACTAAACGCCATGTGTTTCACGTTCCACGCGTGGCTCACGCGAACTGGTCTCGTGCCTTAACCGCGCGGATGCTGTCCAAACGTGCTGACCTGCTGTTATACGCCTCTTGCAACGTGGAATCCTTGAATGGACCTTCGTTAAAATTGATTAGAGATTGGTTTCTCGATTGGTTTAATTAGGTGCTGACTATAGGCTGCACTCTTGGGCGCGGTTTGCACATGGCGCTTTTCACTTGGCTCATCAAGCGCACGTGATAAAGATGGATGATTTTAAACCAATGTTGGGACTTCTGGTTGATGAGGCGTTTTACACCTTATTGATAAGGTCTGAAAGCAACACATGCTGTCTCAGGTAATTTGATGGTCTTTTTTTAAACACGTTATCAAAATTGAATTCACAGAATGACATTCTTCAAATTTTGGGCAAAATATTTAAATTTGAGCCGGTTTAAAACGCAAAATCTAAATTCAAAATAGTAGTTTTTGCATCAAGAAGCTAAATGATGCTTTTTCGATCATTAGTGCGCTGACCGCGGGGACGCGCTGTCTTGTTTTTGCATGCTCATTTTCATTTCTTTTGTGTCGCTGCTTGTGTGCTTGGGTGCGTGGTTATTATATATAGGTGAAGGGATTTTATTAAGAGCGAGTTTTTCACCAATGTGTAACAGGTCGTATCGAGGTGCTCCGATTTGGATGAAACTTTCAGCGTTTGTTTGTCTATACATGAGATGAACTCATGCCAAATACGAGCCCTCTACGACAAACGGAAGTGGGGTAAAACGGGCATTGAAGTTTGAGGTCCAAAAAACGTAAAAAATCTTAAAATTGCTCGCATTTCCGTAAAACTTCATCAATTCCAACTCTCTTAGATGCATTCGAAAGGTCTTTTGAAGCACTTCAAAATGTGCCATAGACATCCAGGATTGGTTCGACTTTTTCTCTTAGCTTTTGCAAATTACTGTCAAAAATGGATTTTTTTAAAACCTTAATATCTTTTTGCAACAGCTTCCAACACCCATACTCCCATAGGTCAAAAGATCGGTAATTACATGGACTATAAGCCTACGGTATTAACTTTTTGGCCAATCGCAGTTTTTCTCATAGTTTTTCGATTTTTCTAGAACAAACATTTTACAACGTTAGTTTTTGCCCTGTATGCCGCCATAGCGGCACTTTTTGGTCTCAATTTTGTCAGTTTCGGAATCCTCGGACAATTTCACGTAAGTTAGTAGTATTGGAGTTGTAAATTTGATTGGAAAAATTGCCATTTAGAATGAATTAAAATATTTTTTAACAATTGGTTGGATTAGGGGTAAAACAGGTTTTCGCCTACTTGATACAGCATTTGACGTATTGATCACAGGGTAAATAAGATCTTTTTCTTTTTTCAAAAATGTTTTATTTAATTATTTTTTAAATCAAATTTACAACTCCAATACTACTAACTTACGTGAAATTGTCCGAGGATTCCGAATATGACAAAATTGAGACCAAAAAGTGCCGCTATGGCGGCCTACAGGGCAAAAACTAACCTTGTAAAATGTTTGTTCTAGAAAAATCGAAAAACTATGAGAAAAACTGCGATTGGCCAAAAAGTTAATACCGTAGGCTTATAGTCCATGTAATTACCGATCTTTTAACCTATGGGAGTATGGGTGTTGGAGGCTGTTGCAAAAAGATATTAGGGTTTAAAAAAAATCCATTTTAACAGTAATTTGCAAAAGCTATGAGAAAAAGGAAAACCAATCCTGGATGCCTATGGCACATTTTGAAGTGCTTCAAAAGACCTTTCGAATGCACCTAAGAGAGTTGGAATTGATGAAGTTTTACGGAAATGCGAGCAATTTTAAGATTTTTTACGTTTTTTGGACCTCAAACTTCAATGCCCGTTTTACCCCACTTCCCTTTGTCGTTGAGGGCTCATATTTGGCATGAGTTCATCTCATGTATAGACAAACAAACGCTGAAAGTTTCATCCAAATCGGAGCACCTCGATACGACCTCTAGAACAAACCGAGCAATATTTACAAATACTGCCTCTTAAATGATCATTATATTGCATTATTATATTTAATTGATTATATAACCACAATATATTTTACACTTAACACATTATACAAAACACATTTGAAACTGTAAACAGGAGCGTTTGGTACGGTATGTCCACGCATCCTTCCTCCCCTGTAGATTCTGTGAAATGTGTTCCGTTCACAGAATCTGTCTCTGCGGTTAATGCAACGCAGTAGGCCTGGCCGCTTTAATTTATGCAATACATCTTCGGGGTTACTCAAGTGTACTGCAATATTTAATATTGACAAGAAAGAACTTGGGGCGTAATCTAACCCCAAGTTCTTCCAGGATGCTTTCTTCGGACTGGCTGCGCTTGTGTTCGATTAGATTAGATTAGATTAGTAGCTAAATGATGTTTTTTCATCAAATTTAGTACATTTATTCAACAAGGCTCTTTTGAGTTGAATAAATAAGACGAATGCCTAAAAATCGAGTTTTGAAACGATCTGCTTACAAAATTGTTGGCAATTGGGTCATTCTCCGCCAACTCACACAAAATAGGAACGAATTGCCCCAACCTCTCATGGATTTCCGTGAAACTTTGCTCTGATGGGTAATTTCAGTCCCTGATCTCAAATAAGAGGTCCAATTTTAAAAATCGCGTGTTGGTGGGGTGGTCGAACCAGAGAGAAGGTTTTTTGGTCGAACCCTTTCATTTGTCAGGATTTTTACTAAGTCACGTTTTTCAGTGATTTGTAGCTCGAAACCGTAAGGAGGTAGAAAATTAGTGTCGTTGGGCTTCCCGTTCTTAACTGTCAAAAATCGTGAGACATGTAATTTTATGGAAAAATTTATGTACCTGTCGAATCTGCCACGAAAACTTCAAAGGGTCTGTCTTATGCAACATTACAGAACATTGTTAAACTCTAAAAAGTAATCCTGCAAAGTAACAAAAAACAAGTAATTTTAAAATCTTTTTTTTTGTTTTAAATGAAAAATAACCTCTCTGGATTATTGCAGATTCGAAAAGTACATTTCCCATAAAAGTTTAAAAGTAACGGGGAATGGAAGCGACCATACAGATATTTGTTTCGACATTTTTCAAAAAAATTGGGTTTTCGGAATCATAAAATAAACGAATTTTTGTTCAAAATAAAAGCGTCCAATTTCCCGGGATAACAAATTCCCGGGATTACAAATTCCCGGGAAACGGGAAATTTTCAACAAATTTCCCGGGAAATTTTAAATTGATTGAAAATTGTTCAGATTTTGGTTCTTATTGATATTCTTCAACACAATTGTATAAAATAAATCATAATAAGTACGAGGGTCAATGCCTTAACCACATATAAAAAAAACAAAAAAAAACTAGAAAATACATAATTTTCAAATTGTACAAAATATTAATAAAATAATCTTTAGTATTTTTTGTTTCGTATTATTTTTTTAATCACTGTGTTTAGACAGCGAGTATAATGAATCCATGCTTCAAAACCATAAAATTGCTTTCAAATATGGCTCTGTGAACAGTTTGGGAGAATATGATAAAGAATAACATTGAGACGATAAGTTGAAAAAAACCATGAAGAAAATATGGTTTTGTTAGCAAATCTTTTATCTCAGCTCATGAGCTCATGAATAAAATGAATAATGAAGATAAGCATTGGGTTTACCTTAAAAATCTGCTTTTGTACTAGAAATAGCAATTTCATGAATTCACAACTCAATGATTTTGAATATTTTGAGCGAGATTTTGAAATATGTTTGAATTTTTTAAAATACGAAGTTGTTTCTAAATATTTTTAAATGATTCAGTCAAATAAACTTTCCCGGTTAAAAATAAAGCAGCAAAACAAAAGCAGTTTGGTGGTTCATACTGAAACCTCATACGCCCTTAGTAGCTATATAAATTCATAACTTCAAACTGTAATTCGCCTTATAAAAGTCTATTGTCATGCCAAAATTTGTTGCTTAACAAATAAACAAGATCCCAGTTGTGAAAGCTTCAAAAAGTAATATTACCTTAAATATATCTTGATATGAAAGCTTCAGACGAACTGATAAGTTCAAAACAACAGTAAATTGAATTAAATAAAATAAAATTGAGTTTTTTTCATTATTATTTTTTGTAAATTTGAAAAAATTTGCCAAAAACTTAAGAAAGTGTAAACTTCTACTTAAATTCCGGGAATTCTCGGGAAATTTACAAATTTCCCGGGAAACGGGAAAAAATTTTCCGGGAATTTTCGGGATTTTTTCCCGTGACAGTGGACGCTCTACTAAAAATTAAAAAAAAAAACAATGAGAAATTGTACAATCGATTGTAAAAATGTTGCAAGACATTGTATAAATTTATTTTTTGCATTTTAAATCAAATAGGGCACTTTTCAAACATTTAACAATTACAGTTCAATCTAATTAAGGAAAAATATGTTCTTTTTTGGCTTAACGACATAATCGAGACTTTGGGTTATCAAGTCCGACCTGTTGGTAGTGTTGGTACCACAAATTGTAAATAATCGTAAGGTGAGGGGGGAAAATATCATTATTTTGCAATTTTTACTACACTCCTGAAACTTGTATTAAGCATTTAGCAGTTCCCTCATCTGGGGCGAACAGCTGTTTTAGCCTTGTTACTGCACAACATTTGGATATTTACGGCTGGTTTCGGGTAAAACAACCTGCTGTCCCTACTCAGAAAAAAAATTCCGAGGAAAAACCGCATGCAAAACCATGCAAATCTCCTTTGTGGGAAAATACATTTTACACACTGCATGTACAGTAACGACGAACAGTAACGACTGGCGCCTTAGCCCGCTCGGCCATCAGACTGATGAAGACTGGAAAAGGTAAACGCATATATGAGCTTCACATTTCGGTCATGTAGGTTTCCCATACTGATGGGCGACAGGTTTCAGGGTGTAATATTACATAAAATTTCATAACATAATGCAAAATTTATTTTACACGCATGTGGATTTCGCGTGTAGCTGCAAGTAGAATGCCTTTCTTCATCGGTCTGATGGCCGAGCGGGCTAAGGGACCATCCATAAACCACGTGGACACTTTGTTGGAATTCTCAACCATCTCCCCATCAACTTCCATACAAAAACAAACTTTTTTGTATGGAGGGTGTACAACGGATTTTTTTGTGGTGTACTCCTTGTTTCTACATTTGGAAGTTCAAGCTTGAAATTTGAAATATGGTTTGTAATTTCATCTAATTCACCTAACTATAAATCCTTATCATTAGAATAGCTTCATTTAACAAAAGAATACAATTGGGGCTGTTTTTAATTATGTTCAATAAACTAAATTTTATTCGTTTGCTTCACAGCCGACTCAAGACGGTTTCAAAATCACCCAAATAGCAAAATTTTAATATTTGTTTTAGGAGCCATTGATTTCCAAAAAAGCATAATCCTATTATAAATGGCAAAGAAATGTGAAGAACAGCAAAAAAGTAGAGAATGTATTCAGCATATATTTGTCCATGTTGGTCCATATGGTCCATATATGTGGGTCTCGTGGCGCAGGGGTAGCGGCTTCGGCTGCCGATCCCGATGATGCTATGAGACGCGGGTTCGATTCCCGCCTTATCCACTGAGCTTCTATCGGATGGTGAAGTAAAACGTCGGTCCCGGTTTCTCCTGTCTCGTCAGAGGCGCTGGAGCAGAAATCCCACGTTAGAGGAAGGCCATGCCCCAGGGGGCGTAGTGCCAATAGTTTCGTTTGTCCATGTTCAATCAGATTGGGATGCTTTTTATTAAAAAAAAAAAATCTTTTTATTTCTCATACTACAAGTGATACCGTAGTTTTTTGCCCCTCCATATTTATTTTTTTAATTTGAATCTGAAAAATAAAAGAAAAATAACAAAAATATGAACTATTGGAGTTTGTAAATTTGATTTAATTTAACATAAATATTAACTAATTGCCTCGCAGATTTCCTTAATTTCGGTACAAATTTATTCCACTCGACCATCGAAAGCTCGTTCATCACCCGATTAAGCCACCACCCACCGAAAAAAAGAAACTGGGTCCGCAACAGTAATTCTTGCTCCCCCGGTTGACGTCTGCGGTGGCGTGAGAACGCATTCCACACCCACATCCGATTTCGCGCTGAAACTAAAACAAAGGTCGTCTGAAGGAATTTGAGGAATTTCTATTATATTTTAATTTCAAGACGATTTTCCCCTCTTTTTCTTTTCTTTGGTAGTTCACACAGAGAAGCTCAACACGAAGAAAGGGGTTCACTTTCCCGGCCGGGTCTGCTGGGGTCGGCAAATTGCCAAGTGGTCTTTTGTTTTCGGGGACTTCTTCTTCAAGTCACGGGGAAATTGTTTCATTTAACCGCACGGTGGTCAACTTCCGGCAGAACATGTTGCCACCTGCGTCGACGATGGATACGTGCCATTGTTAGCTTCTGTTGTGGGTGAAACCGCCGACGACGCACTGGTGATGGTGGGCTGGCCATGGCTGTCACCACCACCGGTTTGGTCGTGGTCGAGGCGCATTCCCTCCGGAATCTGGTAGAAGATCCAAACGAGCGGCGCCGGTGGGTAGCGGTCGTAAACGATGCCATTCTCCGTCAGCGTCTTATCAAGTCGTAAATCTGCGGCCGCGTCACTCTGGAATGCACGCGTGGGGGTGAAAGAAGTGGTGCAATGATGAATTTGGACCATTGTTTAATTAAGTGCACTTTGCTTATAAAAATACTCTAAATTCTTCTTTAATTTTGATAATTGTTGAAAACATCAACTTTCAGTCCAATCAACTAACCATATCGATATTACTCCTCCACCGGTAGTTTGTGGCATTGCCGTTGAATCGGAGAAACTTGCGCTGAATCATTGCGATCGTATCTTCTTCGCAAACCACCAGTTCTTGCACCTTGAACGTCAAGCTGTTGCGCACCCGAAGTGGCCGCGCCCGGGCCGTAATCCTCCCGATCCGCAAGCTTCGATCGTTCCACCAGTACTCTCCGGTGGCACGGTTCTTCACCTTGACCGGCGCGAACACCGGCACCTTGACACCATCCTTGCTAATCCTGTAAAGTGGCCGACCGCCGTCGGTGAAGAATCCGCTTAAATCCTTGCCGGCAAAGGCAAGCAGCAGTTGATGAATCTACCCCGGAGGAGATGGGAATCAGAGGATAGGCAAATTACGGAGACCATTTATCATCGGCAGTCGAAGCGGAGCCACGAACCTTTTTTGGAGAGCTTGGGCGACTGCCGGTGCCACCACCGCCGCCGTACAAAGCCGTAATGTCGAAGACGTTCCCACGGATGACAACCCACGCACTGTCGATTTGGTTGTGCATGACGACCTCATCTTGGAGGAAGAATTTTTCGCGACGATCGAAAGGCATTCCAAATTCTACAGGATCGAGTGTCGTTTTACACAAGGTTTTTGACAACGTTATAAAATGAATTCATGGAGTCATGGCAAACTGAATCTGCTACAAAACTTGTATTTACAAAACATTATATTAAAAAAAAAAATATTTATTTAAGTAGACAGTATTTATTTAGTGTAAGAATTTTGGGACAAATTTTAGCAGCAGTTCAAGTCTGGAGTTTTTTTTTTGACCCTTTTTTTACCCTTTCAAAAAAACTCCAGAAGTTACAAATTTAAACGTCATGGCACAAATTATTTATTTGAAAATAAAAACGTTATGGCCTATCTACAATCACTTAACTTAGAAAATTTCACTTAGCTTAGGAGTTTGAATCAATGGAAATGAATCTGATCTTCTACAATGAAAAGGAATAAAATTAGAAACTTGACGTATGGTTTGGAAAATTTCAAAATCTACGGTAAGTTGACGTTTCCATATCAAAGGTAAACAAACAACTGCATAGCAACGTATATCAGCCCAGCAAATTTTCTAAGTTGATTGTGGATGACGGCCGTAAGTTGTGTACATTTTCTAAGTTTTACTTTACTTAACTATTCTAAGCTAAGTGATTGTAGATAGGCCATTACTTAATCCACCTTTATGTGGTTGGTGCCTTCCTCGCATTCATAAATTGAATACACTACACAGCCTCAAGAAAGTGTATAAATAACACTTATTTTTATCAAAATATCTGAGATCCGGCGAAAAAATGTGTCAAAAACACTAAAGTGCTAATAACTTTTGATAGGGTTGACAGATTTTCAATATTTTGGGCTCGTTGGAAAGGTCTTATGATTACCTATCCAACGATGGGTCGCATGATAGATCCGGACAACTTTTTCATCAAAATGTTTGAGATCCGGCCTCAAAAAGTGTATAAATAACACTTAAGTGCTCATAACTTTTGATGGGGTTCTTCAATTTTTTCAACGCGTTGGAAAGATCTTTCAAATACCTTTCTAAAAATGTATAGCATTACAGGTTTTCTTACAAAAACCACCCTTTTTACAATCTTCCGGAGTTTAGCTAAAATCCTTTTTTTAGCATAACTTTTGAAGTACTATTCTAAACTTCATAATATTAACTAGGGACCAAAACGGTCCAAATCGGTTAAGCCAGTCCGGAGATAATCGTGTGCACGGACTCACATCCAGACACACGCACAGACATTTGTTCAGAATTTGATTCTGAGTCGATATGTATACGTGAAGGTGGGTCTACGAGGTCGAATAAAGAAGTTCATTTTTCGAGTGATTTTATAGCCTTTCCTCACTGAGGTGAGGAAGGCAAAAGAGTTGTATTTGATTTCCTTTGGAACATTTTGAAGAATTTCTGTCAATTGAACCTATCATAATCATTCAACTATTTCAGTTTGAGTGAGATTTTAGAATTTTAGTCTTCCAAAATATGATAAAAAAGCAGCTTATCTTAAACATCACATTCATCAAAAGTAGAATCTTTAAAATCAGTGCAATAAAATGATGTATACTTTCGTAATTTTTAGCAACAGGGAAATTCGAGTATTTTAGAAAAGTTTACTAAAAACTTCATTAATAACATGTTTTATATTTGTTGATAATTGCAAACCATAATAGAACGCTGCAAAATGCTAAGTAAATTTTATTTCAATATGTATTTTATTTGTAACCAATTAAATTAAAAATTAAAGTAATAAAATATTGATAAATGTTTTCTTATAAAATACAAGATAAACCCAAGGCTAAACCAGACAAACTTCGTCTTGTCTTTTTTCCGTTTGTTGGCGTTTTTAGCTTGTTTGCCACCTGATATCAAAATACGATTTTACGCAACTTTTCCCATACAATCTGCAGATTTTCCCGAATCGGTTCCAGACTGGCCAAAGTTGTTAAAGTTTATTGTTGCCGATATTGAAGCGGGAGTAAATACACGTGGTACGAAATATTTGCAAAAAAATACAAATTTGCTATGCAAAGATTCTGAATTCGACTAAATAATATCAGGATTACTCGAAATGATCATTTTCTAGTTAAAAGAAGGTTTGCAATTAAATATTTCAGCCGCTTCTCACCGACGTGGTAGCTGTCTGACATATGGCGTCGCGGTGTTCATCAAGCTTTCATAGCATGCTTAGGAAAATTTGATGCTTTTTGAGGGAAAACCGTTGATTCCGGAGACATCGGATTGTTTGCCGATGCGCCAGGTGTAGGGACAACGAATCCACATGCTCTCTTCGGGAAAAGTGTTCTCCAGACCATTCTCCATAGGCCTGACCATACCAGAAGTTGGCGCGTGATTTTCCCGGACCTGTAGGAGCGTTTGAACAAAAAGTTCCAATTTCCCATAGTAATTCCCATATAAACTTTAACCCTGATGCGCGCAGCCAGTTTACAACCAAATGAGCTGATATTTGGCAAGAAAGTCCCTATGGGAACCATACTAAAACTTGATCCGAGAACTTTTTGAAAAGCGTACCCACCCTAGTGCGCACCCTACTTTGTACACACTTTGACACTTGTGACACTTGTATGAAATGCCAAAACACGCGACTTCCCGAAGGTTAGCTAAATAACTTGACAGATTGCGCATTGTGCGCGAGAGTGCGCTAGCGAGCGAGAACAAAGAGCGAGAAAACAGCGAGTAGCGCGCGGCTGCCATGGTAAAAGAGAGAATGATGATTGTCAAATCTGTTTTGTGATTGATTTGTGTGGAATAAGACGTGTTGATATGCAAAATATCTGTGTTTTTATTATGAAAGAAAGTCCCCGATTACTCTGTGGTCATTAGACAGTAGTCAGACAACTTTAGACAGTAGACTAAGACAGTGAACAGTAGTCAGTAGACAATAGACAGTAATCGGTGGACAGTAGACAGTGAACAGTAGGCAATAGGCAGTAGACATTGGACGGTTACCAGTTTTATGTAAACAGTATTCAGTAGACAGTAATTCAGAAGACAGTGATTAGTAGTAGAGAACCTGGAGCTTATAAGAGAACGGCCATCTCAAACCAAAAGTACCAATCGAAGCATAAGCTCCAGGTTCTCTAGTTAGTAGACATTAGACAGCAAACGGTGGACAGTAGTTGACAGTTAACAGTAGTCAGTAGACAATGGTAGACAGTATTCAGTAAAGAGTTGGCAGTTGCGACCCGCTACAGTTTATATGGAATTCCAATAAGAATGTTACAGAAAAATCGGGCATCGGCTCCAGACTGTTAATATCCAGAAAATAGTCAAGTCCGAGTATTTACACATGCAAAATATGGGACATATTGTTATTTAATGAAAACACAAAGATCGTTAAATCACATTGTGCACCTGAATGCTCATAAACTGTTTAATTAAATCTTATTAGAAACTTGCCGCCAATCGGATTTTGTCCCATTAAAGTTGACGTTTGCCGAGCGATTCATACTTTTTTCACTGGGTTTCTTCCAAACGTCAAAAACGTCTGATGCGCAAGCGAAACAACCATCGCATACCTCGATCATCATCATCATCACTCTTCGTTTCTCATTTCTGTTGTTGAGTTTGGGTGCAGCAGCAGTCATTTTCCTGTCGTCCAAACATTGTCTGTCCTTTGTGCGTACTTTTCGGGCGTGGAAAGCTGGAAAAAGTGCCACTTTCCACTGTTTTCCACCTTCTACACGCGTAGGTAAGGAAGTTTTGTAAAGAAATTGTATTTAATCAAATTAAATTCACGTTAAAATATTCATCTTTTGTTCGATTTCTGAACCAGAACGAGAGAGAGAGCGAGACAACAGCTGATTGAACCTGGCGAGAGGGAACGCGACGGAAAATCTATCATTGACTTTCGTCGTCATTGGGCAAAAGTAAAACAGAAAGAAAGTTTTTCAGTGGTTCAGTGCATCTCGTAGACCTGCAGACAACAACGACGGCGACGGAGATTTTCCTCTGCTGAACGCACCCAAACAAGTCCAAAACAGGAAATAATCCATCCCCAGGCGAAAGATGACTTATCGGGAGGCTTCTCACGCCGGAAGTTGGTACACCGACTCAGGTAGGACACGTTTCGGGGTCATTTTTTTATGACAGGTTTTGTTTGTTGCTCATATTTCGATGTTTAATTGCCTTCCAGGAAGCTGTCCGAGGGGGCAGTTTTTTGGGAAGACAACATTCTTGTTCGCCTTGTCTCTCTCTTTCTCTTTTATGCCCCTTATATTTTCATTTTTGGGGCAGTGTTGGCAGACTTATGGGATTTTGCTGATTTTTTTAACATTCCGTACTCAAAGTCAACCCACTTCAATGAATCATCTTTGCGGTAAACTTTACGCAGTAGGCCTGGCCGCTTCAACGTGTAAACAGCGGTCCGGAACCGAAATCTAGCGTGACAAAATTGATAGTGGCCACACGTTAAGATTTAGAGCTTTGATGTCTTCGGGACAAATGAACAGGGTCAATAGGGGCATATTTTGGTATGGTGGACATTATTTTGACAGGATGACGAGATAGCGCTTCGGTGTCTTCAAAAAAAGTTGTAAGGAACGCCAGAGAACAAAGTTCTTTTGTCAAACGGGAAGTTTTTAGAGCCAGTTGTGCTGTGACTTAGGTTTAGGTTTTTTTATTTATCAATTCACGCTTACATCATAGCGAGTTGATGTTTTGTAGACATTTGTAGAGATCATCAAAACAACCATTCATGTTGCAAAAGAGTAAAAGTAGGCCGTTTCAAACGAAAGTTAGAGCCAAAACACGAAATAAAGACGTCATTTTGGAGTTTAACCCATTGCTTTTGATAGAATAGACCAAAATTCGTTTTTTAAGTACAAAAATGTTCATTTTGACAAGCTCTACAATTGTCTACAAGGGCTCAAAAATGTACAATGATATGAAAAAAAACGAGTTTTAATTAAATTATTTCTAGTGTCAACAGAATTCATTCCTGAAATAACGTCATGATTCGAATTCCCGGACGCTTCGAAACCCGGACACTTCAACTTGTTTTATCAATTATTTTGATATAAGTTCGCATTACGAATGTCAAAACTGTGTTATTTCATAAATTCTAACATCAACTTTCATTTAAAGTTTGTTTGAACGCTGTAGTTAATGCCAAAACAATAAAATAAAATTATAAGATTACAAAAAATGCGAAACATTTCAACGGAAATATTTCATAGGCGTCCGAAGCACCGGGAAAGCAAAGCAGAAATTTGTGGTTTTGATTTCCTTAAATTCTAGCAAATTTTTATATAAAATATCGATTGTTTTGATGTTAACAGCTTATTTGAGACCTAAAGAATGCCATTCACTAACATTTCAGTCCAAATTTGTACGATTCATAAGCAAAATCGAGTGTCCGGAATTCGAAGCAAAAGTGTCCGGATTTCGAATCAGCCTTTAACAGTGTCCGGGATTCGAAACACAACAAGTCATTTTAATTTTCAAATTCTGATGAAAAATGGTTAGAAATGACATATTTTGCATGCATTCTCTTAAAACTGACTGTTTATACTAAAACCTGATGATATTTCTACATTTCCAACTTATTACATGATTTTTTGCCAGCTATAACAAAAATAATATGGTACTAAGTGTCCGGATTTCGAATCATGACGTTATTTCCAAGAATATTTTAGTCAAGACTTGTTACTTCTTTTTTTTGTAGAGCTTGTCCAAATTAACATTTTATTTAAAAAAACGAACTTTTTTCACTTCTATCAAAAAATATAGACAAAAAAAATAAAAAATGCTAATTTTCAAATTAAGATAAAATGAGTTCTAATCTAATCTAATCTAATCAGACCCTAGCGCAGCCAATCTTTCGAAGGGATCCTTAGGATAGATGACGCCTAGCACTCTTCTTGTCATTCATCAACATTTGTAGTGCGCCATTGCATCGGAATGCATTGAAACATCACAAGCGTTAAAGCGGCCAGGCCTACTGCGTAAAGCCGTATCGCAGAAATTATCCGTAATTGGGTTGAGTTTGAGCACTGAGTGTTCGAACAACAACACAATTCCGAATCGACAGGGGAGGAAGAAGCGTGGGGACACACCACCATACGCTCCGAGATTTGGTTGTCCGAGATGTTTTCTGCAAATCAACTCTAGAATGTTTACTTTTGGAAGCTTCCAACAGCGAGGTCAAACTGCATTAACTTTTTTAGTTACTAACGCTTTAAATTGACGTCTTTTCGGCTGTAACTTTCGTGTGCTATCAAATTTGTTACGCTAGATTTAGGTTTCGGACTACTGTGCACTGGCTGAACCAATTATACACTCAACCCCCGGTGGTTGGTCACTTTTTCGTTTGACACTTTTTTAGTTTGCACCCTGTTGGTTGGTCAAAGTCAAACTAAAAAGTGACGGACTATCACTTTTTACACGGCGCTCACGCACACTATCGAAACAAACGCTCAGTAGTGTGAGTGAACTCCGTGTAAAAGGGGTGTCAAACTAAAAAGTGACCGCGTTCGTTTGACAACAGTTGGTGTCAAACCATCGGGGGTTGAGTGTAATCTATTAGTCTCATTAGATCCGTCCAGGGGTTCCATAAGTCCCTATTCTAATTTCTGCCGATCTAAATTGCTTTTGGACGCGTTTACGATTCCCGCCTTATCGTCCTGGAGCTTTTCGTTCAATGTTTGTCCTGTTTAATATTAGTGTGTTCAGTCTGCAAAGACGATAAGATTGTCTTTTAAAATCAATTTTCCTAAAATGAAAATATTGTTAACTTTGCTGACAGTTCCCCTGGACCCAGTTTTTTCGCCTTTTTCTTCTCCCGTGTTGTCGCCAGATTTCTAAAGCAAATCAAAATAATAGCAAACAAAATAAATTACACAGAGTTTCATTCCTTCTTTTTCTTTCAACAGGTTCCGAACTCAACCGACAACTGTCCAAATGGCTGGATGACTCCGATCTGACCTTTGGGCCGGCTCGCGCCATTATCGCCCCGTAATTATTTCGTCCACCATAATGGAGCTTTCAAGGGCGCCAATTTATCCTTGCTCTAAATGTCTTTTTTCTCTTTCTCTTCACAACAGACACGCAGGATATCGCTACTGCGGCGCTTGTGGAGCCTGGGCGTACCGACAAATTAGTCCGGCCGTTGTGTAAGTAGAGCTTTTCCGAAATGATGTGTAGAATTTAAGTTGATTTGAGTGTTTGTTTACTTTGTTTTTAGGAAGCGCGTCTTCATCCTGGGACCCTCCCACCATGTCCGCCTGTCGCGTTGTGCCCTGTCGGCGGCCCAGTTCTGTCGTACGCCGCTGTACGACCTCAAGGTTGACCAACAGGTCAACGCCGAGCTGGAGGCCACCGGACACTTCAAGTGGATGGACCAAAAGACTGACGAGGACGAGCACAGCATCGAGATGCACCTTCCCTACGTGGCCAAAGTGATGGAAGAGTAAGTGTTGTCGGGAGGGGGGATCTGACTGTATTACGGGTGGGATCAACCAGAAAACAATCGTGTATTGCTCGTTGGGTCAGCAACCAGAAATAAGTTACCGTTTCGTTCAGCTTCCGTGACCAGTTCACCATTGTGCCAATCATGGTCGGCTCGATCAGCAACGACTGGGAGGAAACGTACGGCAAGATCCTGGCGCCGTACCTGGCCGACCCGCAGAATCTCTTCGTCATCTCGTCCGACTTTTGCCACTGGGGCGCCCGCTTCCGGTACACGTACTACGAGGAGTCGCACGGCCCGATCTACAAGTGGATCGAGGTGCTGGACAAGATGGGCATGGATCTGATCGAGACACTGAAGCCGGAGAGCTTCGCCGAGTATCTGCGAAAGTACAACAACACAATTTGCGGCCGCCATCCGATCGGGGTGTTGCTACAGGTACCGGATTGATGGGTGGATAAACTCCTCAGCAAATTTAACCTAACTTTCGGTCCATGTTTTTAGTCCGTCGAGGAGCTGAAGCGGCGCGGCTACCGGATGAGCTTCAAATTTCTCAAGTACGACCAAAGCAATCAGTGCTGTGATAAGAAAGACTCCAGCGTTAGCTATGCCTCAGGTTCGCTGATTTTCGAGTAAAACCTCAACGAGTTTCTGGAACCGCGCTGCTTGATGTGCAACCTATTTGAATGTCCAAACTAAATATTTGCGTAAGACAACTGGACGGATAGAGAGAGTTTATAAGATTCCATGCAAACAAATGAGAATCAGCTGGATAGCGGAAGCAAGCGCGGGGATGTACTGATGTTATGCAACAAATACCACATTATTAAAGAGATACGGTAATCGAGAGAATTTTAATATATAAAATTTATACATTTTTTGTGACTCATCAAACTTATTGTTAGTAATTTACCCCATTCGTGAGCATTCTAAATTTCGGAATTCAATTCTATTGGTTAGTAGGCCTCATTTTGATCATCCAAAACCTCCACATACTGTTTCTCTTCTCATTTAAAATCATACAAAGCGAACAGAGATCTATAAGAGTCAACCTGAACAATTGCGAATGTACTTTTTGTTTTGTTAAGCAGTAGCATTTCTTGTTTTTTTGTCGTACAGTCAACGAATTGTCATACGATATAGTTTGTCTTTCTTCTCAATACACCTAGTTAAGGCATTAAGTTCAAATTGTGTAATACAACCATAAACTTTATTCGTTTGAGTGAATATAATGAAGCTTTAGCAGAAATGGATTCCACGATGGTTTCGTTTTATCAAATCAAATGCTTTTATATCACAATTCCTAATAGTATATTATCCCGTTAACTTCACCTTCCATCATTGCCATGATTTTTCATTCAAAAAATATTAATTTTGCGTCGTTTTCAACATTTTGCGAAAAATCCTTCAACAAATTGTTCAGAATAATACCCTACATGTGTTGATACTTTTTGGTAACGATTATCCCATTCCTTGTAAAGTTATGGAAAAACGGAATCGACGTAACACCTTATAATGTGGCCCTCTTAAACCTTGCGGTTTCGTCAACGGATCCACAGGCGTGTATCGTTCTTTTTGCGACAAGACTCCGCCTCCCGGGTCTCCTAAGTGTGAAGGTATGGGCACGGGGAGAGGGCACCGAATACCTATATTTACACTTAGAATTTTTTGCGTCCGCCCCGGGATTCGGACCGGCGACCTCTGGATTGTGAGTCCAGTGCGCGGTCCGATTGATCCACACAGGCAGACGAGTTATGGAAATCTTCATTAATCAATGATTGCCAGCTAGAAAGTCAAGGATTGTACCACACAATTTTATAAATTTTATTGATTTACATCAATCATTCTTTCAGTGGCTTCAAGAACTCAACAACCGGCATATGCTGATTCCTTTTGGTGCAGAAATTCGTTGAATTGAATTTAATACAGAATTTTCAATAGTGATGATCAATTTTCTTCACCTTAAGGCTAGTATGCAGATCGGAAGGAAAGGGATCAAGTAACAGCAGAACAAAGGAGAGGGAGCTAGTTATTGGGGCTTTTCTTCACCCTCTCTGGCTTGCTTGCGCTGCCGGTCGTGATTGGGGACTTTCTTTTATAATAAAAGCACAGATATTTCGCAATTAACAAACAACACGTCTTATTCCACACAAATTAACCACAAAACTGATTTGACAATCTTCATTCTCTCTTTCGCCGGCCGCGCGCATCTCGTTGTTTTCTCGCTCGTTGTTCTCTCTCGCAGCTCGCTAGCACCACGCTCTCGCGCTCTATCCGCAATCTGTCTGCTAACAAGGCAATATTCATGAAGGTGTGCACTTTTTGTTGCGCTCTAAACTCTTATGTATGAATTATATCAATCTTATAATAAATACTCATTTAATAATTTATTACATATTCAATCCTGCAACCCATAATCCCTACACTGCCCATATGATCTTTTTCTTGACCGGTTCTTTCCCATGTGCATACCTTACATTAAGAAGAAACTTGTAAACGGTACCGAAGGTGAAACTGATTTCGGAGTCCTAACCTGAACCGTATTTGACAAATCTATTGTATAAAGATTAACAAGGGCAGTATTCAAGCCTTGATCCAAGCCATAAGCAGCCGTTGAAATTCGCTTTGTCTTCGGACTCCGGCGTCCACTTCTTCCTCGGAGTCCTAATAGCTTTCAGTAATTGGGTCCTAAAATTAAGCTCAGATTTGTGATATCATTGTTCACAATGATAAAGCTTATTTTTCTGATCACAATGTCTCTTTGTTAGACCGCAAAGGATTTAAAATGGATTTTAAATCAATTTGTAAAAAATACTTCGCGACCCTTTTTGACAGAAAAGGTCCTACTTGACAGCACGTTACAAGTGGACCTGTTGTCTTGTCAATTTATTATCTTGCATTAAATGACAAAAAGTGATCAGAAATGGTTTTTGATCGTGTTTTTTACCCTTGTACATAAAAATTGACATAGGGCTTAAGGACCCTATTCACGCGCTTCCCCCTTGAACACTGGTACATTGTTTTAGATTTGTCTTTCCATTTGAACTAATCTTTGAAGGACAAGTTCGAGCTCGTAACCTGTTAACTTGATGACTTTTTTTCAGGGACTAATTTACAGCAAAATTTGCATTAAATTTTACAGATTTGGTTGAAAACCAAATATTTGCCCCCACTCACGCCACCACTGCTCAAATTTTCTCACGCGCGCTCTTTCAAAACTGACACCTGCCATCAGCTGTCTCTGCTTTGACGTTTCTCCCTTTGCGCAAAAGTTTACGTTGAGTTTTTTTTTTTTTGGTTGGTTGGTTCGTGTGCGGCTGAGATTCGCTTCGCGTTTCGTCCTCGTCCGGTCCGAAGTTACGGAAAGTTCCAAGTGTTTTGCGTGCATAAATCCGGTTCGTGGTCCGCGACGTCGATTCCGGGTGAATCCGCGCGTAGTGTCGCCTTCGTCGCGTGTTTTTGTGGTAAGATTTCGGAGGGTTCAGCCCCCGGAGAAGGCTTTGTTTACATGCCGTGTTGGCTCTGCGCCGAGTAGCTGTAAAAAGTGATTTTTGTGTGATGGAATTCGGGTGCTGAACGGAGGAAAATCTGGCCCGGGAATCGGGTTTCCAGCAGGATGGTGCACCAGGCCGCAGCATTACGCAACGTCGGAGCCAATCAAACCGGTTATGAATTGATAATTTTAACCTAGAGTGTCCATTAAGGTTGAGCAAATTGGCTCGACCGAGGGGAGCGCGGGATGTGAGCCGACATTGCTTGGGTTGTTTTGCTGCTCCCCATCCCTTCGATGACCGTTATTTTGACCCCCGCGGCAAGAACGGTTCTTGGAATGCCACCAGTTTCCCCACAAGAGAAAGTTGCGGGGCGCTAAAAATAGTTTTAATGTTTGTAAATATTGGGCGCAAAGTGGTTCAAGGGCACGCACTGGGCGCTATTTTTAGGTGGGAAACTCTGTTGATGACGACACGCGGTCTGACGACGGCATTGCCAAAAATAAATCAGCGCCGGCGACGACTATCGAGAAATTAAAAAGAGAGATGTGAGCCGGTAACATGGAGTGAAACTTTCGCAGCTGTCATGGTAAACTTCACAGCAGCTTGACAGAAAGTTTAACTCCATGTTGCACTTTTAATTTCTCGATACGTAAAAGAATGTCGCGCGCGTCTTCGCATGACACCATCCGGCGAGCAATGGTTCAATATTTTAAATCAGATGATTTACGGTTGAATGATTTGTGCCTGTCGTTGAATGGAAATCGTTGTCGCATTGAGATATTTAATATTGAAATTGCAGACGGAGAAGATTGCTCATATGATATGGTACATTGAGCTGAATGTACCTCCATGTGGTGCGGGCTAGGGCAGTTCTCAGGAAAGTCGCTTTTTTGTCAAATTTAATCTGTATTTTTTCGCATGTCTTGAGATTTATATGAAAAGGTCCTATACACATATTAAACACAACAGCTTATAGGACCTCTTTTTACAAAAAAAAAACTAGATGTGTCCTTAAAAAACAATAATTTACTAATTTGTAGCTATGAAAAATTCTAATATGTTTGCTATTGCTATTTTATTTTACAACTGGTATGGTTTGTCTAGATGTCAAGGAATATAGAAATATGATAACGTGTTTGGTTTTTGGTTTACATCTGTATTTGGGAAGTGTAGTGCTGAAAAATATAATGTATTTTTGGTACTTCACGTCGGTGTGAAAGAAGCGCATTATCAGTGGCCTATTTTATGCATTCTAGGTACTTGAAGTTCACGTCGGTGATGGGGAAGCGCACATATTACATGTTCAAAGCATTTTGAAAATGTTGTAAAGCGCTGCATTGTTTTAATAGATAAATCAACAATACTGATTTTTTTTGACTAAAACTGCATTATAATTTGTAGACATTTATGACACTTGTTTTTATCTGTTGCTAGTAAAAAAGACAGAAGAATAAAAAATTGCAGTCTGTTTTCTGCTTAATGGATTTCCATAGAGAAAATTCGGAGAGTTTTAGAAAATTGGAATAATCTTACTAAGCAACTTTCGAAAACTTTAAAAAATCATTGAAAAAACAAATTTAAGAGTATTTTTCAACTGGTAAGGTTTTTCTCAAGATCATTATTTTAAAAACAGGCCACACAAAGTCCATGCACTGTTTTTGGAAAAAATAGTCGGGTTTTTCAATATGAACTTTGATAGTCATAGTTTATCTTGTTAAAATCAGATTTAAGGTGTTAAAATTTTATTTTTACGTCAAATGTACCATCAATAATGTTGCTGATATAGTTTTTAAGAAAAAAAAAAAACAGTGTTTATATTTAGTTAACTTAGTTCATAAGTTTTTAAACAATAAATATTTAAATTTAACCATTTTAAAAAGTCAGAATTTTGCATTAAATTTATTTAAAACTAATTTTGTTTCTAAAATTATCGATTTGCATTACATTTTAAACTGCATTCAAAGCACGAATGTTTTTACATTTTATATGGAATTTAGCCAACTAAAATGCCTGTAAATTTGTAGATTTTTTTGAATTTTGTTTCAAAAACAATGCTATGCTCTCCAGCAAGGTTGAATATTTGAAAAAATCACAAACATTTATTCATTTAACAAAACATATTAGAATAAATATTACTTTGACCTCACTGAATAATAAAGTTGTGGCAAGCAAATTATAATCCTATTTTTCAAAAAAAAAGTTTCTTCCGATTTTAAGACATCATAACAGTTTACTCTTGTCAATAGTTTGTTAATAATCAGCGCCAAAACTTAATTCAAAAAAATCTAAGCATTCAATGAAGTATTGTAATTAATATGATTTTTATTTTCATTTTCGATTTTGCTTTCAAACATTACCCAATATCGTAAAAATTTAACATTTCAGTGGCTTTTCAATTAACAATTGTGACAATTTGGAGAAAAACTAGACGCGAATTTAGATTCTAATCTAAAAAAATCTGATCTAACACGAAACGCAGCCAGTCCGATGAAAGCATGCTTGAAAGTCTTGTGATTAGATTACGCCCAAGCACTTTTCTTGACTTTACCAAAAATTGCAGTACCACCCGAAAATGTAATGCAAAAAATAAAGCGGCCAGCCCTACAAAGTTGTGTTTACCGCAGGGAGGATTCTGAGAACGGATCCCATTTCACAGAATCTACAGGGGAGGAAGGATGCGTTGACATACCGTACCAAACGCTCCAGTTTACAGTTTCATATGTGTTTTGTATGATGTAAAAACTGGACGCGAATTTAGATTCAATGGCAAATTTAGAATATATTCTTCTAATTTAAGATTCAGCTTTTGAGAATAATATATATATATATATACAGCAATTCCCCACGAAAACAGCATGGAAAAAACAAAAGTGCTCGGATCGGGCTCAAAATTTTTCTGGGGGTTCCCTGGCCGAAATAATTAGACCCGTATTTTTTTGTTTGGCTATTAGGGTGACCTACGCCGTGTTAGGGTGGTCTGAAATATAGCCATTTTCGTCGATTTTCGCAAAAACCAGTTTCAAAAATCTAGCCTAACTTATGAAAAGGTCGCATGAAACTTTAAAATGCCGTTTTGACGGTGTCTGGACCAAAGAGCCTATGTCTGGAAATATTTTTATTGGATTCCCCGGACATTTTTACATAACATACTAAAAAATGGGAGGAGTTCATTAACAGGATTCCGAGATATGATTTTCTGAAAATAAAATCCGTGTTTTGTGACGCGCCGCACGCAAAAACCGGAGAATGACGAAATTGGCAAAAAAACAACTTTTTTCACTAAAACTGCGATAACTTTAAAATTTCAGCGATGACCTATACATGTCTGGGTACCAAAATTTTTTTAATTAAAAGACGCAACTTTTGGTACCCAAACATCTATAGGTCATCGCTGAAATTTTAAAGTTATCGCAGTTTTAGTGAAAAAAAGTTGTTTTTTGCCACACCTGTCTTTGGGGTCGTGCATAAACCACGTGGTCTCCTTAGGGGGGGGGGGGAGGAGGTCCGAAATCCGACCGAAAAAAACCATGAAAAGCCATGGGGGGAGGGGGGGGGGTCGACGGCTGACCACGTGGCCTTTATAAAAAAATCTTTTCTTAAAAAAAAAACAAAAAAATACGCGCTTTGAATTTACTTTTATGCATACATTTTTGTTACACTTCAAAACCATACAATTATTGTGTTAAAAATTATTACTTATATTTCAATGTCATAATATTTTCCAATTCAATATTGAATTATATATATATATCAATACTTTGAGCCTGTAATTGAATGTACACTTTTTAATACTCATGTAACTACGTTTTGCAAAAGTTTAAAAGCTGTTAAAAAATAAAGAGACAGTATCCAAAGTTAATATACCCTAAAAAATGCGTACCAAAATGCAAACACAATTTCATTTTTTTGTTGATGGTATCAAGTAGCTAAAAATGTGCTTGCAAATTTGCATTGAAAGTAGATGTAGTCTTCGATAGTTCTATTTTGGAACAACTTAAAAAATAAATATTGCTGACAATTTTATAAGATTTTCGTAACAAGGCAAAAAACTAAATATGTATTATAAATGAAGTGTCTAAAAATGATTCTCTGCGAAAAAAAAATCAAAATCTCAGATCTTAGCTAATTACCGTAGCTGGTCCTATAAGTGATCGAAGAATCTTAATCGAAAGATTTCCTTTTGAAACTTAAAACAAACTCAAGATATCTTGTATCTCCTCTCTCATGCAATATTTTTTTAAGTTCAAAGAAACTAAAAACCCCAATTTCAGGATTATCGCGCAAAATTTCAGTTTCACTACCTCATTTGCAAGTGAAACGTCTAACATTAAAAAACAACCAGTAACGAAAAAACGAACGATACATACTTTAAGATTCACCAAAAAATTTGATGAATATTTTGATATAAAATATATTCCTTTTTTCATGGGTTACACAATTCGGATTGTTATATTACATAACATTTCATAAAATACACGTTTACTATCCATCGTCAAAGTTGTAGGTATTTTTTTTATGTTAATAGGGACCATCTATTGAGCCAAAGTGAAACATGGGCAAACATTTTAGATTTTTAGAAAAAAAAACGAGCTTCAAGCAAACATTGTTTTTGTTTCTCAATTAATTTGAAGATAAAAAAATAGGGGCCAAAGGTGCCCTTTCCTAAAATATTAGTTTTTCTTTAAGCTGAGAAAATATACTATACCCTCAACTTCATATTTGAGATAAAACCACTCAAATATATAGACACATTAAAATAATTTAAGTTTTAAAGAGTCACTTAATTTTCAAATGCCAATATCAATTTGTGAAATAAATTTCAATACAATGCCGTCAAGATCAACATAAATAAAATTCATTAAAAAAGATGGAACGGTACTTTCAACTCGCTGGTTCTCGGGCCATTTTTTTGAGTGAATTATAAGGATGTCTAGATGATCCTTAAACTTTGCAGAACTCGATATGATCAAATCTGTAATTTATGCGATCAAAAACGTCGTTCCAACTTTTGTTTGCTCTAATAAAAAAAAAATCGCCCGAAAATCCGCGGAGACAAGCCCGAAAACCTGTGAGTTGAAGTTACCGTTCCAACGTTTTAGGGAGGCTTTGGCATCCGTGGGACATGCGTTGGGCGTCCCAGTGTTAATAATTTCAAAGATATTGAAAAGATTGAAAAATTAACTTATTTATTTTTTTTGTATTTATTTTGAGGTAATATCTCCAACCAAAAGTTGGATCAAAAATCTTAAATCGTAGATAATTGCCTATTTAAACAACTGAAAAAAATGTAAAATAATAAATAAATTTTAGCTTAATCTTTTTTAAATTTATCAAAACACTTAGTCCATAGCAAAATCAATTTAAAGTAAGAGTAAGACTTAAACAATTTGGATGTCCATGACTAAAAGAATGATTTTAGCGCGTTGTCTACAAATTTTCCAAAGACACGAAATCGATTTTCGAGCAATTCTATACAAAATCGGTCTTTATTCTTAAATTTTATTTTTTTGATTTTTTTTTTAATCCGTCTGAAACCTTTTTTGGTGCCCAAGCCATTTTGCATCATTAGTTTGTCCATATAGTTTTCCATACAAATTTGGCAGCAAGGAAAATTAAAAAATCTGTATCATTTGAAGAAATTTTTGGTCGATTTGGTGTCTTCGGCAAAGTTGTAGGTATGGATAAGGACTACACTGAAAAAAATGGTAAATGGTAATTTACTTTGCTGATTTTTAATTTCACTTTTTGTCACTAAAACATGATTTGCAAAAAAACACTATTTTTATTTTTTTAAAATTTTGCCAACATTTCAGAAATTTTCAGAACGGGCAAAAAATCGTTGTTCGAGTTATGAATTTTTGAATCAATACTGATTAAAAAAAATCGAAGTATTGACCGCAACTTAATTTCAATTTTATTTTTCGATGTAAAATCGAATTTGCAATCTAAAAGTACATTAGTAAAATTTTCATAAAGTGCACCGTTTTCAAGTTATAGCTATTTTTAGGTAACTTTTTTTAAAATTAGTTGCAGTTATTAATTTAAAAAAAATATTTTTGAAATGCTGAGAAAATTCTTTGTTGCCTTGTTGCTAAGATATTGCCATGCAAAGATTTTAAAACAGAAAAATGGATGTTTACTACTCAAACAACCCATAATTTTCTTCTGTCGATATCTCAGCAACTAATGGTGCGATTTTCAATGTTTATGAATAAAACTTTCGTGAAATTTTCCGATCTTTTCGAAATCAATATTTTCAAAAAAAATAATACTAACATTTCAAAAGGTCGTAATATTGAATGTTTGTCCCTGTCTCTGATTCTTGTATGGAGAAAAAAATTAAACAGCTCGACTTTTTTGGACACACTGAATCATTGGAATCAATCATGCTTAATTAAAAAGAAAAGTTGCTTTAGTTTGGATTTTTATGAATGTTTGGAATAAAATAAATATTAACTAGGAGCTTTCATAACTAGATATTTTCCTTAAAATAAAATGAAATTATTTTTTTCCTGAAACAAAACTTTTCTATTTAATTAATTTCGATTTTAAGAAAATATTTTAAAGCGCATTTAAATTAAATCATGAATGCTGTTTATATATCAAAATAGCTTTAATTCTTAAAGCACATTTATTCTGGATGCAATTAATTGCACTGCAATTCCATAATTTTGAATACATATGTTTTACTAAGTTGCTTGTTTTGTTGAGAGTATTTTTTACTTTCTGTACCATTTCAATAAATTGTTATACTGTTATTATTTACCTTAAACTTTGTGATATCATACTTTTTCACACTTTTAAGTGAATTTCAGTTTTTTTTATATATTATTAAATTGGTTTTAATGGTGTTGTTTTCTGGTTTGACCCAATGTCACCCTCTCTAAAGGGTGAGTTTGAGTTAATTTTAAAACGATTGGAATTTATGAACGGTGTGATTATACTAGCCATATTCTGGGAAAATGTTGGTAAATTCAGGAGCATTCCCCAACAAAATTTATTTCGATATAATTTGAAATGTTTTTATTGTATTAAAATAACAACAGTAATATCGTTTTTTGACCAAAAGTCACCACCACTGACGGAACATCATTTGTGGATAAACATTTTTGAAATCTATACTTATTTTGTTTTTTTTTTAAGATTTTTCACCTGGGAGGAAAAAGCCACGTGGCCATATAGGGGGGGGGGGGGTTGGCGTGAAACCACGAAAAACCATGAGGGGGGAGGGGGGGGGTCAACATTTCTTCAAAAAAGGGCACGTGGTTTATGCACGACCCCTTTATTCCGAGTGAATCCATGTTGTCCCCAGACCTGTAGGAACGATTGAACGAAAAGCATAAAAATCCCATAGTAATTTACATGTAAACTTTAAACAGCTGGGGACAGGCCAATTCTCAACTAAATGGGCTGATATTTGGCATGAGAGTGCCTATGGGTATCCTCTACAAGGGGAACTTCGGTTTGCCTGATTCTGAGAACTTTTTTGTTTGGATGAAACACCCTAATATATATATATAAATGAAATAAATAAAAGTAAAAAAAAATAAATTTCGAAAAATGCCAGTTCCCTGAGAATTGCTCCACACCCGGTCATACGTTTGCTTGGTTGACTGATCTCGAGATGGGGCTACCTAATTGAGTGAAAATCGCTTTATTTGTTTATTTATCGCTTTTGTGCGTATAGAATGTGTTTATTTGTAAGTGCTCCTCCGACGTTGCGTAGCAGGTGAGTAATTAATTATGAATACTAATCAATCCTGTCGAAGAGTTGTTTGATGTACAGGAGATGGGTTAACATATTTTATTTGATAGCCGAGTAATTGATTTGAGCAAGATTTGTTGATTTATTTTTTCATTTATAATCAGTTGTATTAATGGCATAGATTTTTAAATAATCTTCATGTTTCTTGTTTGGAACAGATTTTAATGTGGGTTTTTGATCATTCTTTAAAATAAATAAATTTTCAATTTCCAAACCTCTTTAAACACACATCAACAAATCTAAAAGTGTCCTTCCGCATCAATCATTTTCCCATTGGCAAGTCCGAAATGGTCACGCTGCTCAAACTCAAAGCGCCATCACGACCTTTCGGGCGTTTTAAAACGCCACTGTTGAAACGTGCCATGGGAAAATGTCTACTTCTTCAAATTCGCAAAAAATAAAAAATAAATAAAAATAAAGTCTTTCGTCAAATCGCGTCCGTCGGGGGGGCAAAGAAAAATAAAAGCCCGTCTCGCCAATCGACGCAAATTGTGTTGTTTTCGTGTGAGCAAGTGAGTGTTTATTTTCGATTCCTGAGTTTTTTCCACGACGCAGGGTGAAAATCATTTGGGAAAATTTCCACCCCGGTGAGGAAGCGCCGCCGTCGCCACGGTGAAGATTGATTCAAATTGAAGAGAATCACGTGGAAATTCAAGGTCAATCGTTGAAGAGGGAAGAGGTTTTTTGTGGAGGAAAAATTTTATGAAAAAAGGAAAATCAATTCATTTCAGAAGGTTCAATTTGTTGTTTGAAGAAGAAAAAAGTTGTAAAGTGTAAGTGCGTTCAAGTGTTTTCTTGCTGAGCAAGGAAAATTTTAAAAAAGCTAAAGTGAAAATTCAGCAATGAGTGAATCGGGTGGTGAAAAACCAGCGTTGGAACCCAACGGAAACGGTTCCACCGAAGCTCCGCCGCCGGCGGTCAAACCGTCCGGAATTCAGCCGCCCAAACTGGGGGCAGTTCGGTCGATTCCGAAACCCTCGGGCATTAAGCCGCCAATGACGGCGTCCGGAATGTCGCTCAGCTCGTCGACGACGTCGCTGGCCAGCACCAGTTCGACCGCTCCGGCCACCGCCATCAGCCGGATTGGGCGGCCCTGCAGCGGACACATCGCACCGAAGGCCGGCCCGCCACCGCCGGATGCAAAGAGTGAGTACTTTGGTTTTGTAACATGGTTTTGGAGCGATATATTTGTTCAGGGCGTTTCAATTCCTAAACTTTTTCAAAAAAAAATTCGTTCTACACTCATTAAATGACGTTTATGAATTTAACGGTGCACACGCACCAAAATATTTGTTACAGATATTTTAGTATTTTCGAAACTACGGGAACTATCGATATAATTTTTTATTCATTCTCTAAAGTACTGTCTACTAAGAGGTTTACAACAAAATTTGCCTATTTTTACATTTAGATTGTTGCAGGATTGGGTCCGTAAGTTTGTCAATTTTGGAATAAGAAGACAACAACTTCCTTGGCTGCTGTGTACCCTTAAATAGATTTTAATGAAAAGGCCATTACAAATGTTAGGCCATTTCATTAATTTAACAATCCTAATAATGTAAATATTTTTGAATCTGAGCAATTCCAGCTCAAATCAGGAATTTTTCTGGTACTTTTGTACCCGACCCTCTCCGATTTCAGTGAAACTTTGTAGACATGTTATCCTAGTCCTATATGAGCCATTTTTGTGTATATGGAGCCAATAGTACTCGAAAATAACATTTGAGGAGGGCGTAAGGTATTCACATATGTTTGACACATTCCGCCGTGACGTTGCAACGCTTTGACTTTTCTTTTTTCAGTTTTTCGGCTGCAACTCAACAAATACAAAGAAAATGTATATATGTTATTACAGATTCGGAAAGGGCATTAAATTTCCTATAAGAAACAGTGTTGAAATATTATTTTCAGCGAATATTCTATTTTTGAGAGGAGAATATGTAGCGTGACGTTGCAACGCGTGACTTTTTCTCAATCCTGACCCAATTCATGTTTTGCCATTAACTCTGCTCTGTTAAACGGCAAATTTTGAGTTCTTCTTCCATTTTTAATGTAAAATTGACCAACAAATCGAATGCAATCATTAGTTTTTCGAAAAAATCAAACCTCGATTTTTAAAGACCACTTACATTTCGTGACGTTGCAACGCTCTGTTTTTCAAAACAGGGTTTTTCGTTGCGTTGCAACGTCACGAAATTTTAGTTTCAAAATAAATCATAGTTTTTGTTAGTTTGAACAACTGTAGGTTAAGATTTTATTATAAGACATTAATAGATAGTACAAGGACATGTGAATTGATTGGCCCGCCCATGTTAGACCCCCCCCCTCCCCCTATACCGCTTTCACAGTAGCAGTACAATTTACGAAGTTTTCCAAACCGTTTTCAAAGTAAAAATAAATATTTGTATTATTCCATTATCACGAAGGAAGCCCCCCCCCCTCCCCCACTCTCCCCTCCTCTATCCATGTAATGGGAGGTACATGCATTACGTAACGGCGTAAAATCAAGAGGGGGGGGGGCTTCGAGGATTTATACAAAAAATGTATCGGAAATGTATTACGAGGGGGTGGAGGGGGTCTGAAAATATAAATGTTATGTTACGTAATGCAAGAACGCTCCCTTAATATTTTAATAGTTTTGAGCAATTTACAAAACACGTGGAAGTTTTAGAAGGAAGAAGGAGCTTCAAGTTTTCAGGAGGGCTGAAATTTATAAATAATGTGCCCATATCGTTTGTTGATGGCCCCGAAGGGGTAATCTGCAAACAACGTAACTTATTTCGTTGACTTCTGTGCTTTTAAAATTAAATTTGAGAAAATAATAAAACTGTATACCTGCGCAACATAACATTTTTAATTGCGAACAACTAAACGTTGCATACAACTTATTTAGGTAAGGGTTCGTCCAACAACAAAGTGACAAAAGTATGTAAAAAAAATCGAATCACGTGATTTTTATTGTTTAGTGAACTTCACTGTAATTTGGCCTACATAAGGGTGTGAGACAAAAAAATATTCGTTGCGTTGTATTAGAATGAACCCTCACGTAAATCAGTTTATCATAAAGGGGCCATCCAGTAACCACGTGATTACTTTTTAGAAAGTTTTAGAATTTTTCCCCCTTGTGATTATCGGTCTATTTTGATTTGTTCAACAAGTTTCATAAAATACCTACTTTTTCGAGTTGCATACAAACTTAAGTAACGGAATTTGTGAATGACCCATGTACGATTCTTCTGTAAATATGCTCGGAAACATTGTATAAAAAATATAAAATATTTAGTATCCTTTTATCTTCAAAAACCAACTACGCATACACCTTTTTTGCCATGTGACCAATATGATTTAAAATTTCGTGACGTTGCAACGCAAACTTAAACCTGTTGTAACTTTCGATCTAGACAACCAATTTAGTCGCTCTAGATTGCATTTGAAAGCTCTTTCCAAGTACAAAGAGTATCCAAAATATCAAAATGATTGAATGTTTAGTTTTCTGTTGGCATAAACAACTGTCCCTTTTTCGTGACGTTGCAACGCAATAAAATGGTTAACTTACACTAGTTTGAAAAAATACATAACTTAAGATAAACTACAAATCCATTGCATTTCCATTTAGTACATCTAAAAACCTACAAAATGCAATCAAAAGAATAATTTTTGGATTTTATTTCGCTGAAAACCAGGAGTTTTTAGAAAAATGTTTTAAAACGATGATTTTATCACGAATTGATGCATAACTTAACCAACTTATACATAATGATATTCAAATGATCAATTAATGAAAACCATGATTTTTGAAGCTTTAAGTAGTCTAGAATTGAGGAAAAATATTCAAATAGCTCATACACGCTTTTCAAAATTTCATCCTAAGGTGTACATTGCCGGAGAATGTGTCGTTTGTATTTTGTAATTTAAAAATTACTGTATCTCGAAGCCGTTGCGTCGTATCAAAAAGTGGTCAAAGACAAACTTGTAGGAAATTGGACAGGCTTTCTGAAAAAAAATACACTGAAATAAAAATACACGCCACATCTATGAGATTTTTTGATTTTTAAGTCTAAAACATAAATTTAAAGGTGATGTCACGATTTTTTTTCGTTCAAAATTTTTGAGAAAATAGCCTAAAATGTTACCAAAAGACTGACGAAAAATGCAGGATGGTATGTCTCTCCTAAAAAAATACAAAAATCATTTACTAAAACTGTTTTTTGAAAAGTAGTCTAAACGTCAAAATTTTTAAAAACCAGTAGTGGGGATCGATTTTCCAGACAATTTTACATAAAAGTCTCCATATTGACCATTGTCCTATGTCCAATCCTTGGGAAGATACAGCGCTTTTAAAAATTGAAATGTTGACAAAACGGGTTTTTTTTGTGGTTTTTGGCAATTTTTATATGACAGACTTGGTTTTACAGTCTCGTATATATTTTTACCGGAAAGCTCGTCCAATTTCCCATAAGTTTGCCTTTGACAGCTTTTTGATTTATATCGTTTTTATATTTACGTAAGCAAATTTACTGTCCTGGTTTCTACCACACTGAAAAAAAATATTCTATTTTCAGTTATTTCAATTATCCAATTGAAATGCTGTCAAAGGCAAACTTATGGGAAATTGGACGAGCTTTCCGGTAAAAATATATACGAGACTGTAAAACCAAGTCTGTCATATAAAAATTGCCAAAAACCAAAAAAAAAACCCGTTTTTTTTTCAACATTTTAATTTTTAAAAGCGCTGTATCTTCCCAAGGATTGGACATAGGACAATGGTCAATATGGAGACTTTTATGTAAAATTGTCTAGAAAATCGATCCCCACCACTGGTTTTTTAAAAATTTTGACGTTTAGACCACTTTAAAAAAAAAACAGTTTTAGTAAATGATTTTTGTATTTTTTTAGGAGAGACATACCATCATGCATTTTTCGTCAGTCTTTTGGTAACATTTTAGGCTATTTCCTCAAAAATTTTGAGCGAAAAAAAATCGTGACATCACCTTTAAATTTAAGTTTTAGACTTAAAAATCAAACAATCTCATGGAACTGAAGTGTATTTTTATTTCAGTGTATTTTTTTCAGAAAACCCGTCCAATTTCCTACAAGTTTGTCTTTGACCACTTTTTGATACGACACAACGGCTTCGAGATACATCAATTTTTAAATTACAAAATACAAAAATATGTAAATACCTTACGCCCTTCTCAAATGTTATTTTCGAGTACAATTGGCTCCATATACACAAAAATGGCTTATATAGGCCCAGGATAACATGTCTACAAAGTTTCATTGAAATCAGAGAGGGTCGGGTACAAAAGTACCAGAAAAATTCCTGATTTGAGCTGGAATTGCTCATCTCTAGAAGTTTAATTTGAATCGCTTACAATTCCATATGATGCAGTCCAATTTCACACCAAAATGCTTCGATTGCACAAACCCAGCCAAAGCTCAGCCCAGCCTGCACCCATAATCGATTACCGTCCCAAAAGCTGACTGCTGGAGTCAATTTCACCAATCGAAAAAATGACGACCACGCCGAAGCTCAATCAATCACTCAAAATCTCAGACTTCAAACGCCGTGCCGCCGGGGGCCATTTGCAGAGTTACACGCTTCACAGTTTCCCGGAAAAGGCCTCCACCCAGCAAACCCTTTCAAGCAGACCTGCCAAGAAGTCGGCCAAATGTAACCCGAGATTACCACGAGCGGCGGGCTGTTTTCATGCTCAGCACGATGATCATCGTCGTCTTCATCTGGGTCGTCGTCGTGTTATGGGGGCTTGCGGTGTGTAGCGGCCATTAAGCAAATGGATTGTCATAACCAGCAGGCCCCACCAGACCAGAAGAGGCCACGTTTTGGCCCCACCACAGACAGTAACGATAGTTATTAGAGATGAAGCTTTCCGCGCAAAGTGTTGCCTCCGCAAAAGGTACGGTTCGGTAATTACGAGCAGGTAATTCTTGGTTCTGGTGTGAGGTATAGAGTTACGTTATCAGAAAAGCCCGCTGACTTGGTATCTCAAACAACAGAAATTGTCCTGGAGATCCTTTCACGGCTGCAAGAGCTAGAAACAATTTTCCCTCATACAATTAATCAATACGATGAGCTCAGATTGCCCGGCCCGCCCAGGGCACCAAACAGATCCAATCAACTGTGTTTATATTCGATTCATCGTGGATTTGTTTACTTTTCCCTATGGCCCCGGCGAATCAACATCCATCAGGCGGAAAATAAAAGACGAGCTCCTCAATCATGACGGGGGCGCCCCACTAAACACAGATCATAACAGCTATTAACTGGTAGCATAATCTGCTCTAGACAGCAAATAAATCTGAGCCAGCTTCTTGGATGTTGATAGAAGGAAAGAGCAAGATAAAAAAAAACATTGCGGAACTGCCCCCGGTGGAGGATAACCAGCCGCGGACAGTAGCAGTTCCGTGGTCAGCCGCCGCCGCAAGGGTGACTGCACGGAGAAAAAAGAGTTCCCAAAATCGTGAACAAGCGTTCATGAAAATGGGAACCACGAACATAGTGTTCAAATTTCATGGTACGTTTTTTCAAAATCGTACCATGGGATTTGAATACTTTGTTCGGGGTTTTCATTTTCATGAACGCTTGTTCACGGTTTTGGGGACTCTTTTTTCTTCGTGTGGTGGTAGATTAGGCTAGATCTAGTTTAACTGCGTATACACAGAAGCTCTAGGGAGGGTCACTCAACTTTTACCCGTAAAGACAACTAAATACTGGAGTTCCGCTAATTGAACATGACAGTAATTAGCAGCTGGGAGCGACAACTTTGAATAGCCAGCGACGCCACTAGCGAGCGACAGGCATATGGCACTTCCCACTTGATCCTGGTAACGGTTCTTGTGAGGAAATGGTAGAAAACCTGTAATATCTGCCTGATATGCTGTTTTTTCATATAAGCTAAATAATCGATGAAATATGTTTGTTATTAAACACCCACAGATAATGAATTCTTCAAATACTGTCACTCAGAACTTCCTACATAAAATGATAGATCCCGTGCAGACGGTTATAACATAATTCATGCCATTTCAATAACAAATACTGTTAAAATAACAGAAAGTGTTATGGAATCTTCTTTTAAAATGCACTTTTGCATAAGGGTTTAATAACAGTTTATGTTATCATAACAAAATTTGTTATTGGTATGATATTGGTTGAAAGCTAAAATAACTTTGGAATAACATTATTTGTTATGGAAGAATACCTACAATTGTTATTGGGATGATAGGATTAGTTGTTAAAATAACAAAAAATAATAACAAAGATTTGTTCGACGAATAACTAAAAAAAATATTAGACTGTTATTACTAAAACAATCCAATAACAAAAATTCATGAATCTTATTATAAATAACACAAAATTTTAATGGCCTAATATTTTCAAATGTAAAAAAAAATATTCCCACGTTATTTCCGTCTGCTCGGGATTCTCTATCGAAATCTGCATAAAAACAAATTCATCAATTTTGCTATTGAGTAAATTTGACAGTGAGATCCATCAATCCTCGGTAAAGGGTTTTCTTCATAGAAAAGTTTTGTATCAACTTTTTTTACAAAGAGTAATATTCCTTTACTTTTATGTGAAATTGGACGCCCGATTTGATGGTGTACTTCCGAAAAAACGTATTTTTCATCGAAAAAAATACAAATTTAGTTTGAATTTTGCCATTTTTCGATACTGGACGGTATTTTTTCTATTTATTTTTCGTTTAAGGCTGATAATTTTTTAAGCTTTTGTTCCCTTTCCCCCTCCCTTTTAAAGTTGACCCGGAAAATCAGGGGACAAAATTTTTTTTTCAAAAAACTTCAATATTGCAATAAAAATTTAAGTGCAATCCGTTGAAATCCATTTAAAATGCATCCCCCCGCGTTTAGAATCATTTTTAGCATGTTTGGGTTGATTTGAAAATCTTTAGAATTTAAAAAAAATCGATATTTATTATCGCAAAATTTTTTACATTTTTTAAAAACTAATTATTGCAGAACAACTAAACTAGTGTAGGGTAGAATAGTCATCAATGAGACACGGGGAACATTTTTTTTTTTTTTGAATTAAATATACTTTATTGAATCTTTCTTATAATAATTACATTTGGTTTACATAATAAGTGGTCAGCTGTGGCTCTTCAGCTTTAGTTTGCTTTTCGTGATTTAAACACTGTTCATTTTCTTAACTTTAAAAGTATATGATTTATCATTTTTGTAACACTAGGTACAATGAGGAAAAAAAAAATTTAAGAAAACATAACCTAACCTAAAACTAACTTAATCTTACCATAAACTAAACCAATCCTTGAATCAAGGGGTATTCAGATATAGCACATTTTTCCCTGAATTTCAAACATTTTTCTTGAATCTTCTGATCCAACATTTTTACTTCTGCTAATTCATGAACCTCACTTGATCTTGTCCAGCCAGGAACATTCAAAACCATTTTGAGTACCTTGTTTTGGACACGCTGGAGCTTCAATTTATGAGTTCTAGCGCAACACTCCCAAACAGGTACTGCATACTCAATAACGGGGTAAATTATTTGTTTGTAAACTGCTAGCTTATTTTTCAAAGATAGCTTTGATTTTCTGTTAATTAAAGGATACAAACACCTGATGAGAATGCTGCACTTGTTCAATATTTTATCTACATGCTGCCGAAACAATAGTTTCGAGTCAAGTATGAGACCTAACCTAAATAGACAACTTCCTTTGACCAGGGTATCGAAACATCATTCATATTTATCAAAACATCATCCTTTGGGGCAAATCTGGCCGATTTGGAAAGTGGAAAAATGATGGTTTGAGTTTTGGCTGCATTAATGCGAATTTTCCAGTCGCCAAAGTATTCGGAAAGAACGTCAAGACCCTTCTGAAGGCGGCCAACTAAATATCTGGTTATTTTACCCTTATAAATAACGGCAGTGTCATCAGCAAAAAGTGACAACACACCATTACCAGGAAGAGTAGGCAAATCAGATGTAAAAATATTGTACAGAAGTGGGCCAAGAATACTTCCTTGGGGAACCCCAGCATCAATGTTGAATAATCCAGAAGCAATCCCATTCAGAAAAACCTTGAACGATCTCTCCGAAAGATAATGCTGGATAATTTTGATAAGATACATTGGAAAACCGTATAAATACAGTTTATGTATCAAACCATCATGCCAAACATTGTCAAAAGCCTTCTCAACATCCAACAAAGCCATAGCAGTTGATTTAGACTCAAGCTTGTTCTGTTTGATGATTTTAGTTACTCTCGTAAGCTGATGAGCAGTATTATGCCCCTTTCGGAAGCCAAACTGCTCGTTCAAAATTATATTATTATCGTTGGTAAAATCCAAAAGCCTTGAATAGATGACCTTCTCAAAGAGTTTGGGCAGACTACTTAAAAGACTAATGGGACGATAACTTGTTGGCGATGTTGGATCTTTTTGAGGCTTCAAAATTGGTATGACTTTGCCCAGTTTCCAATTGGTGGGGAAGTAACCAAGTTGCAAACATTTATTGAAAATATTGGCTAGATGTTGAAAGAACTGATCACTCTGTTTTTTCAACACTAGATTAAAAATGTTATCAAAGCCTGGAGCTTTCATATTTTTCATTTGTTTAACTGCAACTTTGACTTCCTCACCAGAAACATGGGAATCTGCAGGAAATTCAAAGGTAGAGTCATTGATTGTTGAAATACTATTGGCAACTGATGTTTCTTTACGGCTGGTCATGGAAGCGCCAAGATTATGTGAACTAACAAAATGAAGCCCAAGTGCATTTGCCTTTTCCTCGGATGTAATCAAAGGAGAATCCTCAACAATAAGAGGAGGAATAGGCTTTGGTTTGTTTTTAAGAACTTTTGAAAGTTTCCAAAATGGTTTTGAATAATTCCCAAGCTGGCTTACATGTTTTGAAAATTCTTGATTTCTGATATTGTCAAGTCGGTCTTGTATGATTTTGTTCAAATTGTTCACTGAAATCTTTTTGTCATAGTCCCCAGTCCGTTGATATTGTCTCCTATAAACATTCCTAAGTCTAATCAAGTGTTTAGTATCTACGTCAATATCAGTTACCTTAAAATTAACAGGAACCTCCCGAACGTTGGCAGCCTCTGCTTGGTTGATAGCCTGCTGGATCACCTCCAGCGAACGATCAATATCAGCAGAAGTTTCCGGGTGTTGATCATAGTCGATGTTGCTGTCTACCACTTGCTGAAACTGCTGCCAGTCAACGTTGTGGTAATCTTTCCGGGTTGGTTGCCGCTGCGGAGTAACGGAAGCTCCAACCTCCACAACCACCGGATAGTGATCAGAACTCAACTCTTCAAACACCTCAGGATGAGCCACGTTCTCAGCCATATTGGTAATGAAGAAGTCGATGATTGAGTGATTCCCAGACCGAGCCACCCTCGTTGGACGATCCGGACTCACAACGTTGTAGTATCCGTTTTGCAGATCGTTGTGCAGAATCACTCCGTTCCGATTCCTCCTGCTGTTGCCCCAAACTTCATGCTTCGCGTTGAGGTCACCAGCAATGATGTACTTTGCGCTCCGCCGTGTCAGCTTCTGGATATCGCCCTTCAGTGTTGCTGCTGAACCATCTCTGGAATTCACCTGACGTGGGCAGTATGCAGCAATGAAGAGTACTGGGCCAACCGAAGTGGGAATTTCCACCCCAACGGCCTCGATGATGTCCAGCTTGAAGTGTGGCAGCCGGCGTAGCTTGAGATCACGATGAACAGCGACAAGCACACCTCCTCCTCCAGAGGTGGTCCTATCGAGCTGCGTCGCGATCTTGTAGTTTTGCAGATAAACTTTTTCACCGGGCTTCAGATGAGTTTCCGTGATGGCAGCTACGTCGATCTCCTTCTCGCGAAGAAAATCCACCAGCTCTAAATTCTTTCTCCTAATGGAGCAAGCGTTCCAATTCAGCAGCTTCAGGGACCTACGATCCATACTGGATGACGAACGAGGTCAGCACTTCAATCTGCTGGGTCTTGGTTTTGCATCCACGCAGTGCAGCGGACATCTGTTTGAAAATATTGAGGAGTTCGGTTGAGGTGTAAAGATCATTACCATTTTCCTCAACTGCTGGTTCTTGGGTTGGTCTTGGCTCCTGGCTGAAGCCCGGTGGTGACGGTCTCGGCTCCTGGCTGGAACCCGGCCGTGGATGATTCATCTCAGCTCTCTTCCTGGGATCCAACGGTAACGGTGCCAAGTTCGGGACCTGGCGTCGCGGTTGAAGAGGTGGAAAATTTTGCTCCACCAGGGCTGGAGGAGTTCTACGACGCTGAGGCTGATTCTTCGTCGATGCTTGCTGCCGAATTTTCACGAACTCAGCTCTCTTGGGGCACTTTCGGTCGGTTGACGAATGCTCACCGTTGCAGTTGAGGCACTTCACCAGCGAATCTTGGATGCACTGGGACGTGATGTGCGCATCAGTACCACATTTGGCGCAACGACGCTTCATGTGGCAGTTCTTACCTCCGTGCCCGAAGCCCAGGCAGTTGAAGCATTGTGTGACGTCACGATGCACTGGTCGGTATCGCTCCCACGACACGATAATGTTGAAAACCGCTCGGATTGCCTTCAGCTCAGGAAGCGTCGTCGATCCCTTAGCCAAATGCAGCAGGTAGAGCTGGTCACGGTACTTGATGTCTTTGTTGCGTCGGCTCATTTTGTGCACGGCCAACACATCCAGTTTCAAAACTTTTAGCTCGGCAGCTAATTCCTCCACTGGCATGTCGTACAGACCTCTGACGACGATTTTGTACGGCTTATCCATGACGACATCATGGGTAAAGTACTCCGCCTCGTTTTCGGTCAAGTAATCCTTGACCAGTTGATAGTGCTGCCTGGATTGCACCAGCACCTTAAATCCGTCCTGACACAGACGAATGTTGCCTTGGACTTTCCCAGACTTGATGAGTTCAACAAGCCCCGCACGAAAGTCGATCGTTGCTGCTGATTGCCTTACATAAAAAGGAGGCAGTTTCTCCTTTCGCTGTTTCACTTCATTCTCCTTTGCTTCCGCTACCTGGTCCTCGTCAGGCAGTCCAGCAAACTTGTTGTTTTTCAATAGCTGCTCCTCGTGCGACGAAGAGTTCTCCTCCTCCTCATCCATCGGTACAGTACCGTCGCTCTTTTTCGTCTTTTTGCTGTTCGATGTCACTTCCAAAAGCACCTTCCTTTTGGAAATTCCCGGTTTTTGGCCATCAGTTGAGGCCTCAACCTTCCTTTTGGAAATTCCCACTTTTTTGCCTGCTTGAGCCGCAGGTAGGGCAATATTGCCGGCGTTTTGCGCCGGGACGCGACGAGTCATGTTGATTCAGACAACCTTCACCAACGAATGCTCGGATAACAAATGAGACACGGGGAACAATGATAAAATGGCTCTCACAAGTCGTAGTTTCAACCAATCAGGCTCATATTTGGGGGAAAGGTGTATCTACTGGATACACGTCTGTTATAATAGTGGCTTTGGTTATGGACGCTCCCTTGAAAAGTTATTTATAAATGTTTGATTCTGGGGTGTAAAAGTAAATTATGGACAAAAAATACTTTTGCGCTCATAGGCTGTCATTTACATCAAAACTAATATTTCTTCAAATTTCTTTCGACGTTCCATAGGGATTGAGTTGGGCTACAATGTCCTTTCATTAGGTTTGACCAAAATCTAGAATATACCAAGAATCCAGGGCTGTCTCATTGTTCCCCACTCATTTTAGCCCATGGGTAACAATGAGACACTTTGATTTTTCTTCATTAAACATTTCAAAATCATGCATTTTCGTTGTAAATCTTTCAAAACATGAATTGAAAGTGATTTTTGGCATATTTATAGAGTTTTAACTTCATTTAACCAAACATACAAAGTTATTTGGTATAAATAAATGGATTTTACTAAATTTAAATACTTTTTAGTTTAACTTTTGTTAATTAAAGTTTCAAGTTGGCAAAATTGCTTTAAAATGTTCAAGGCAAGGCACCTGCAATGGAACAATACAAAAATATGATGTTTTACTAGAAAAGTATTGATTTTTGTAGAGTGTCTCATTGTTCCCCAGCTGTCTCATTGTTCCTGCCAAGTGCGTCTACAATGAGACAGTTGAATAACTCTGGCTGTAGACGTCAGATCGATCTCATATTTTGGTCAATGTTAGAACACATTAAAAGAAAGAAAATACAACGAAAAGCTCATTAAAACATGCTGATGAAAAAAATAGAATAATCGTTGAAAGTTGAAACCCAAAAGTGTATTTTGAGAAATATTTTCATCGGCCTTAAGGGAAATTTAATGTATTTTTCGAATCTGCAATAGCTCAGCAGCACATTTTTTCCGTTCAGAACTTTTTTTTTTCATTTTAAAATTTCGTTTTTTCTGACTTTGCAAGGTATTTTTTTAGAGTATAACAATTTTCTACAAAGTTTTAAAACAGGCAATTTAAAAAATTGTGATGTATAAACAAAGGTGTTTGCTTGTAACAATCACAAGTAACCGCGATTTTACAACAATAAAAGTTTTGAAAAAGGTAAATTTTTTGTTTCGCGATTTTACGAAAAAAAAAGTGTTAAAAAGATATTTTTTTTTGTTTTGTCGTTAGTGTCTGTCGCGGGTGACCTTAAGCGGCCATGATCGATGACAACCAACTTTTGTTTTGTTTTTCGCGATGGTTACATCAAGAAAACCCCTCTGTTTGGCGATTTTCCATGCTCCCTACAAGAAAGATTTTTTTGTATTAAAATTGTTCTCAGGGGGGGGGGAAGGGGGGATTTTCTTAAAAGTGTCCACGTGGTTTAAGGATGGTCCCTATCTGTTGTATTTTTTTTCGATGAAAAATGCGTTTTTTAGAATTCTGAGTAGGGTAGGGTAGTCATCAATGAGACACTTTTGGTTTTCAACTTTCAAAGATTTTTCTCATTTTTTCATCAGCATGTTTTAATGAGCTTTTTGTTGCATTTTCTTTCTTTTAATGTGTTCTAACATTGACCAAAATATGAGATCGATCCGACATCTACAGCCAGAGTTATTCAACTGTCTCATTGTAGACGCACTTGGCAGGAACAATGAGACAGCTGGGGAACAATGAGACACACTACGAAAATCAAGATTTTTCTAGTAAAACATCATGTTTTTGTATTGTTCCATTGCAGGTAACTTGCCTTGAACATTTTAGAGCAATTTTGCCGACATGAAACTTTAATTAACAAAAGTTATACTAAAAAGTATTTAAATTTTGTAAAATTCGTATATTTATACCAAATAACTTTGTATTTTTGGTTAATTGAAGTTAAAACTCTATAAATATGTCAAAAATCACTTTTAATTCATGTTTTGAAAGATTTCCATAGATTTTGAAAAGTTTAATGAAGAAAAATCATAGTGTCTCATTGTTACCCATGAGCTGAAATGAGTGGGGAACAATGAGACAGTCCTGGATACTGGGTATATTCTAAATTTTGGCCAAACCTAATGAAAGGACATTGTAGCCCAACTCAATCCCTATGGAACGTCGAAAGAAATTTGAAGAAATATTAGTTTTGGTATTAATAGCAGCCTACGAGCGAAAAAGTAATTTTTGTCCATAATTTACTTTTACACCCCAGAATCAAACATTTATTAATAACTTTTCAAGGGAGCGTCCATAACCAAAGCTACTATTATGGCAGACGTGTATCCAGTAGACACACCTTTCCCCCAAATATGAGCCTGATTGGTTGAAACTACGACTTGTTAGAGCCATTTTATCATTGTTCCCCGTGTCTCATTGATGGCTACTCTACCCTACGCCATCAAATGGGGCGTCCATTTTTGAATATTTTTATAGCATTTTTGTATAAACGGTTGCTAAAACTTTATGAAGATGGAGATTGGTTTACACAAAAAAGATTAAACACAAAATTTCATCCAGATAAAAAAAAATATAAAAACAGAAAAAAACATGAAAAATTTGCTAATTCTTGATAGAACTGTTCAATATTATAAACATTTCTAAAAACTGATGCTCATCTGGCAAAAAAAAATCTCGTAAAGTATTACTCCACATTTCTTCTTAGCTCATAATTTGCCGTTTTTAGCTAAATATCTGAGAACCGGCCCCAAAAAAAGTGCATAAATGAAAGATGTATGTGTTCATAACTTTGATAGGGTTGTCAGATCTTCAATCTTTAAGGCTCGTTGGAAAGATTTTTTGATAACCCATCCAATGATGGGTTGCAAGATAGATCCGGACAACGTTTTCATCTAAATATCTGAGATTTGGCCTCAAAAAAGTGTATAAATATTACTTAAGTGCTTATAACTATTGATAGGGTTGTCAGATATATATTGGGCTCGTTGGAAAGGCCTTTTAAAAATCTTCCGGACTTTAGTCAAAATCGTTTTTAAGTATAGCTTTTGAAGTACTTAACTAAACATCATTATTTATAAAGAGGCCAAAATCGGTTCAACCAGTCCCGAGATACCACACACACAGACATTTGCTCAGATTTTGATTCTGAGTTGATATGTATACAATTATACATGAAGATGTTTATGTCTAACTAAGAATTTCACTTTTCGAGTGATTTTATAGCCTTTCCTCATTGAGGTGAGGAAGGCAAAAAAATGAAATAAAAATAAGTAATTTTCGGCTTGATAAAATAAATTTAACTCAATAAACGACAACACAAATAAATAATTGCAAAAACTGGTAGATAGTTGGATGAAACTGTTTCAAAATTATGTTTGTACACAATTTCTTACATTTTTATCTTGAATATTTAATGAATTTAAAAAATGTTAAAACAAAAAAAGTAAATAAAAGACGCTGGAATAATACGAAAAACACAAAATGAATGCACATTAACAAAGAAAGAGCCAAACACAAAACAAGAGAAATAATTTTTTTGGTAAAGCAAAAGTGGGCAAAAAAACGATAAATAAGCAGTAAAGGATTAAAATCGCGAAGTTAAAAAATAAATTGTACTTCTTTATGTGAATTACTCAATTCCTTCCTCTTATCTCCGTCAATAAATCCATTAGGACTGCGCTACCCAGCTGACCGTGTGACCGAGCGGCAGTCGCGAACCAGTTTCACGCCGGCGGGATCGAAATAACTTCATTAAATTACTTCTGACCGCGGGCAGCCAGCCATCGGTCACCCCGGATCAAATCAGCGCCGGCCGTTTTTTATTTACGCAACCAAGACTTCGATTAGTCGGCAGCAGCAGCACGTTTTAATCTGAAGGTGTTTAGGTGCCTGCAGGCAAAACTATCGAAAATGCAAATATATTTTCCTGCAAACACATTGTTTTGAACAGTTTTTTTTTGCTACAAATGGCGTCAGCTGACAGGATTCAGCCCTCGGGGGGTCAGATACTGTTATCGGTGGCGAGCGATGCTAATTAGTGATTTGGACGACGCCTGCGATAGGGTTAGAAATACAGCAGTTGAACCCCGGGCACGCGGGCGTTGTCACCGGCGAGAGCTGATAATTGATTAACATAACCAATTAGGCAAACTATTTGCATTTTCGATCGGCGGTGACACACGGTTGATAGAGCGGTTTAATGGTAGTTGCTTAATTTAGATTTGACGCCATTTTAAGAATTCTGGTGATTTTGGAGTGAAAAATTAAATGAACTTTTTTGAAAAGCTTACATTGGTACATAAAACAAACGTTATACATACAAAATTTAAAAAATCATTCAAAGTGATATGATAAACACATAATTTACTTTAATTTTTTAAATACCATTTTCTAATCTAATCTAATCAGACCCTAGCGCAGCCAATCTTTCGAAGGGATCCTGGAGAGTGCCTTAGGTTAGATGACGCCTAGCACTCTTTTTAATTTTTTAAATACCATTTTTCAAAAAAAAACTTTCTTTGATTTACTGATTAAATCCCGAAAATACAAAAGTCTTCAAATAGCTTTAATTGATTAAAATTAAAGTTCGTTCAAAAGCTACTGAAAAAGCAAAGCGTATTATGCTATATTTCAGCAAAATGTCCATAACCTAGCACGAATTTTACGCAACATCGTACCAATTGACCACGTCGTTGATTCAATTAGCAATGCACTAACTAGCAAATGCCGCACTCAATTAGTAAATCATGAAAACCGAAGAAGCATCGACGTCACCGTCTTCATCTGGCACTTCCGTGACACCGCAAACTTCAGCAGTCCCATAGATTCCGGCCGGCTTCTCTGCAGATCTTTATCTAATTGTCCCAATTCAACGCGACTACGCGCGAGAATCGTAAAATTTTAACGACGAATTTGTAGCAGCCACGCACCGCTTCTGAACCCGAAACAGCAGTGACATAACGCAATTAGGAAGTCGTCCCATCTGTCAAACGGCCGTCCGTCCGCCCGCTGCCTAATTTAGTTGTCAACTGGTTGAACTTTAAGCCGATGAAATATGCGACCGGCGCACGTCCTGGGTGGTTTTGGCTCCACCTTATCAAAGTGTATTGACTATTAAGGAATTTCCCCCAAAAGTTGTTTTTTGGTGCGGTACGGGTTGCGATTTTGGGCTTCCTGGCCAACTTTTTTATCGATAATAAGTACCAATTTTGGATTTCACAGGAACGCCTCGTTTCCGTGTTGAGTTCAACGCTAAGCACCTTGAGTGCTTCTAAGACGTTAATCATTTGTTTAATTTTTTAATCGTAAATATTAAAAAAATATTAACAAATCTGTTCTTGTTGGTTGAGAATTGCTGTCCGATAACTTTCTTTACAAAAGACAAAAATATTTAAAAACGTTTCAACGTAATTCACCGTACAACTTTATCCAACGTTACGCAATGCAACAGATCCGCAAAATGTTTCTGGAATCGCTAATTTGCTAATCCAAACCGGTGAGATCACGACTCGAGCCAGATGAGTAATCAATAGTGAGAGAGAGAGAGAGAGAATAACCACCTTAGAAATGTTTCCCAAGCCGGTTCTCACCAGTAGATATTTAGTGCCACGAGCCACGAGAACTTTAACGATCCCCATGGAGCTCATAAATTGTAACGTTGTTTCAAATATCACGTAACTTTACTTTTTCTCTCACTCGGTGGTGCTACCAAATTATCGCACAAGTGAGAAAACTGCGCATCACATTTTAAACCTCTTCAAAGTGTGTTTTACAAATCGTCAAGAATCGAGTTTCGAGTCATCATTAGCCATTTATGGTGTTACGACACCACTTGAAGCAGAACGCGTAATAAACTAAAAGATTTGCAGAGACGACGAGGCGTCTTCCCACACCTGTGTTGTGCCAAGCAACATCTTCTTTAAGGAGACTTGCTCGATCGAGTTTTGCGGCCCAGGATCACAAAATATCCATTCGGAATATATGCTTTTAGCACACCCCCAACAAGTCGAACGAACGAGGGGTGAAGTTTATGGTTTGCTTATATCAACACACAACTCAAATTGGAAACTTCTCCCCGGCGGTGAAGTTGGATTTTTGGAGTTCCAAACGGTAAATCAAATCAAACGCCACCCCCTTCTATGTTTTTTTTTTTCGCGGAGATTTAGCGATTGCTATTTTTGTAGTTTTTCACGCGGTACGCCTTACCCCTCCTGGGGGTGACCTTTTCACGCTACTAAAACGCAATTGTCATCATTATCTCATCGTGCGCGCTCGCAAATCATTTCTGGTCTTCTGCGGCCCAAAGAGGCGTGAAGCGGCTACGAAAATTACAAATGTTCGCAAAACTTATATTTGTGTGGTTCTGGAAGGCATGGCTTTGAAAATCATTTAAATTTTATGTTAAAATAAATTTTTGTGGGTAGCTCGAAAGCCTAAAATAATTAACTTTTATGCAAGTTGTCAACACATTTTGCAAACCAACACTAAACTACTATTAAAAAATAAACCGAAAAACTCTTTCAGCAATTGTAAATATGGGGTTGTCAGGACAATTCTTGAGTACACTTTCCGAACAACCTTTGAGTCAAATAGGACCTATTGAAAATTTAACCAAGAATTCTGAAAAACAGCAGTCTGCTTGATAAGCCTATTGCAAATTTTATTTCAAGTTTTTGTTTCCCCCTCAAAAAATCCCCAAAAAATCTGGACACTAAAAATATTACTGAAAATTGAAATTTTCATTCGAAAAACTTGCACAATTTATTATTTACTTTTTTATGTTTTTTTTTAAATTGAATATTATGGCAATCACTTTTTCCTGCTTGTCATTAGCCTTTAGAATAACCAATTGTGTCCAAAGACAAATTTATCAACACATAGTTGAAAGGACCTCTAAATCTCTATTAGGTTCAATTGCAAAACAAATTGTGAATTGATTATTTACCTAATAAAAACATAATTGAATTGAACTGAATATTATGGCAACAGTTCTAAAATGAGCAATTCTCTACGAAATCGATCTTTTTTCTTCAATTTTAATTTTTGTATTTTTTAATCCGGCTGAAACTTTTTTGGTGCCTTCGGTATGCCCAAAGAAGCCATTTTGCATCATTAGTTTGTCCATATAATTTTCCATACAAATTCGGCAGCTGTCCATACAAAAATGATGTATGAAAATTCAAAAATCTGTATCTTTTGAAGGAATTTTTTGATCGATTTGGTGTCTTCGGCAAAGTTGTAGGTATGGATACGGACTACACTGGAAAAAATAATACACGGTAAAAAAAAATTTGGTGATTTTTTTATTTAACTTTTTATCACTAAAACTTGATTTACAAAAAAACACTATTTTTAATTTTTTTTATTTTTTGATATGTTTTAGAAGACATAAAATGCCAACTTTTCAGAAATTTCCAGGTTGTGCAAAAAATCACTGACCGAGTTATGAATTTTTTAATCAATACTGATTTTTTCAAAAAATCGAAATTTTGGTCGTAAAAATTTTTCAACTTCATTTTTCGATGTAAAATCAAATTTGCAATCAAAAAGTACTTTACTAAAATTTTGATAAAGTGCACCGTTTTCAAGTTATAGCCATATTTAAGTGACTTTTTTGAAAATAGTCGCAGTTTTTCATTTTTTTAAATTAGTGCACATGTTTGCCCAGTTTTGAAAAAAATATTTTTGAAAAGCTGAGAAAATTCTCTATATTTTGCTTATTCGGACTATGTTGATACGACCTTTAGTTGCTGAGATATTGCAATGCAAAGGTTTAAAAACAGGAAAATTGATGTTTTCTTAGTTTCACCCAAACAACCCACCATTTTCTATCGTTAATATCTCAGCAACTAATGGTCCGATTTTCAATGTTAATATATGAAACAATTGTGAAATTTTCCGATCTTTTCGAAACAAATATTTTTGGAATTTTCAAATCAAGACAAACATTTTAAAAGGGCGTAATATTGAATGTTTGGCCTTTGTGAAATGTTAGTCTTGATTTGAAAATTCCAAAAATATTTTTTTCGAAGAGATCGGAAAATTTCACAAATGTTTCATATATTAACATTGAAAATCGGACCATTAGCACTCAAACGTTCGGGTAGTCATTTGACCCCTATTTTTTTTCTTAAAAATCTCATAACTTTTGATAGAATTGACCAAATTGGATGCTTCCGGTTGCAAAAGATCCAGATTTGTCTAAATTTTGAACTGTCAGATGGGGGACAAATATGGTCCATTTTCACCAGAGATATTCCGGATTTTGTTGGGGTACCTCGGCCCTCCTATTTGGGGTTTTGGTCAATAGAACAAAAACCACTTCACAAAACAATGCCGGAAATTATGCAAAACTACTAGGCATCATTCTAATATATCATCCACCATAAATAATTGACATGGTTAAATACTACGGGGCACCGGAACCGGTTCCATTTGGGTACCAATCGACATCAGCTCAGTGAACCGTTTCCGGTTGGAACCTGTTTCGGTGCCCCAAGGTCTTGACCATGCCATGTATCTATGCAGGATGATGTATTAGAATGATGTCTTAAAGTTTTGCATCATTTCCGGCATTGTTCTGTGCAATGGTTTTTGTTCTATTGACCAAAACCCCAAATGGGAGGGCCGAGGTACCCCAACGGAATCCGGAATATCTCCGGTAAAAGTGAACCATATTTGTCCCCCATCTGACAGTTCAAAATATAGACAAATCTGGATCTTTTGCAACCGGAAGCATCCAATTTGGTCAATTCTATCAAAAGTTATGAGATTTTTAAGAAAAAAAATAGGGGTCAAATGACTACCCGAGCGTTTGAGTGTTAGTTGCTGAGATATTGACGATAGAAAATGGTGGGTTGTTTGGGTGAAACTTAGAAAACATCAATTTTCCTGTTTTTAAACCTTTGCATTGCAATATCTCAGCAACTAAAGGTCGTATCAACAAAGTCCAAATAAGCAAAATATAGAGAATTTTCTCAGCTTTTCAAAAATATTTTTTTCAAAACTGGGCAAACATGTGCACTAATTTAAAAAAATGAAAAACTGCGACTATTTTCAAAAAAGTCACTTAAATATGGCTATAACTTGAAAACGGTGCACTTTATCAAAATTTCAGTAAAGTACTTTTTGATTGCAAATTTGATTTTACATCGAAAAATGAAGTTGAAAAATTTTTACGACCAAAATTTCGATTTTTTGAAAAAATCAGTATTGATTAAAAAATTCATAACTCGGTCAGTGATTTTTTGCACAACCTGGAAATTTCTGAAAAGTTGGCATTTTATGCCTTCTAAAACATATCAAAAAATAAAAAAAATTAAAAATAGTGTTTTTTTGTAAATCAAGTTTTAGTGATAAAAAGTTAAATAAAAAAATCACCAAATTTTTTTTACCGTGTATTATTTTTTTCCAGTGTAGTCCGTATCCATACCTACAACTTTGCCGAAGACACCAAATCGATCAAAAAATTCCTTCAAAAGATACAGATTTTTGAATTTTCATACATCATTTTTGTATGGACAGCTGCCGAATTTGTATGGAAAATTATATGGACAAACTAATGATGCAAAATGGCTTCTTTGGGCATACCGAAGGCACCAAAAAAGTTTCAGTCGGATTAAAAAATACAAAAAAAATCGAATGACCGAAATCCTAGAGAACTGCTCAAATGACAAAAAACTTTGGGATAGACATTATATTCATAAAGCTATAATATTTGTAAATTTGCAGTAGTTGCACAACTGTAGAAAAGAATATTTTCAAAATGTTTAAAGTTGGGCTTAAATTTTTATATTTTGATAATGGAATTGTTAGAAACAACAAGTTTGCAGATTCGAATAGTAAATTATTTTTCCATAACACAACATAAATTGGGGTACTAATTTAGCAAAGTTATTATCGACAAAATTGTCGAGGCTCGATAGCGATAGTTCTAGCGTAATCGATAAAGATAATCTATAATGATATTTCGATTTTTATCGGCGATAACTTTATCGCCAGTAATGGACGCAAACTCATTTATAAAAAAAATCTAAAATCGAATCGAACCATATCATGTTAAATATTTGATGCTTTCACTAGGAATATATTTTTAGAAAATCTTGTAAGTTTTAAGGTAAAAAATGTACTCAAATTGTTCAAAAAATACCGTATTGTTTCGAAAATACTCAAATTTTCAAAATTTGCAATACGGGTGTCAAACGAAATTTTGTATGCTTTTTCACTTTAGAATTTTTTTTTTCGAAAATTCAAAAACATTCACAAAAAAAACGAATTTTTCGAAAATACTTATTTTTTTTTTTGAAATTTGCAATATGAGTGTCAAACGACGCAAATTTTGTATAAATATGAATGTATGTATGAAGCATAACAAAATTTGCGTAGTTCGATATCCATATTGTGTATTTTCATTTTTTGTATTTTACAAAAATACTTTAACAAAGTGAATAAACATACAAAATTTCGCTTTATTTGATACCCATATTGCAATTGAGCAATTCTCTAGGTAATCGGCCGATTTCGACTATTTTTATTTTTTTAATTTGGCTCAAACTTTGTGGGGGCCTTCCCTATGACCAAAGAAGCTATTTTGTGTCATTGGTTCTCTCATACAAGTCTCCATACAATTTTGGCTGCTGTCCACACAAAAATGGTACGAAAATATTCAAACAGCTGTAACTTTTGAGTGATTCATCCGATCAATTTATCGGATTGGCAATGTTGTAGGTATTGTTTAGGACTTTTGAGAAAAAATAGGTAGTAGATTTTCTAGTTAACTTTTTTTACAAAAAATCAATTTCCCAAAATACCTATTTCTAGATTTTCGAGTTTTTTTTTATATGTTTTATGGGACCAAAACCCGCAACTTTTGAGCCATTGAAAAGAATGGTCAAAAAATCTGCTGACTGAGATTCCGCGTGGTTTATGGATGGTCCCCTCTTCACAAGACACAAATTTTCGAACATTCACATGGCCGTTTTGTATGACCATTCTGCAGTGGACCTTTAAATGGAAAAATTAATTATGCCAAATTTCTTCTTTGAACAAAGAGAATGCATGAAAAAATTTCATCCAAAGGGACCATCCATAAACCACGTGGACACTTTTTTGAGAATCTGTAACCCACTCCCCCCCCCCTCGTGGACAATTATCCATACAAAAAAAAAACTTTTTTGTATGGATCGTGGACAATCACCCCCCCCCCCCCCCCTAAAAGTGTCCACGTGGTTTATGGATGGTCCCAAATAAAAAAAAACACAGAAAAAAAAATCTCGAAAAAGTTTGCAAAATTCGTCTTTAATGTGCTATCTTGCCGCACGTGCATTTTGGGCCAAATTGAGTTAAGAACGCCATTTTGTGTAGCTCAAAATGCCTCATCCTTTGACCTTCACAGATCCAATAAATTCGATTTAAATCCGGAGATATTTAATAAAAACAAAAAAAAAAAACCTGCGTACATTTTTGCCACTTTTCATGTGTGCAATTCTCTACAAAATCTGTCTTTTTTCTTCAATTTTTTTTTTAATTCTGCTGAAACTTTTTTGGCGCCTTTGGTATGCCCAAAGAAGCCATTTTGCATCATTAGTTTGTCCATATAATTTTCCATACAAAATTGGCAGCTGTCCATACAAAAATGATGTATGAAAATTCAAAAATCTGTATCTTTTGAAGGATTTTCTTTGATCGATTTGATGTCTTCAGCAAATTTGTAGGTATGGATGCGGACTACACTGGAAAAAAATGATACACGGTAAATTTTTTTTTTGGTTTTTGTGTATTTAACTTTTTGTCACTAAAAGTTGATTTGCAAAAAACACTATTTTTTATATTTTTATATGTTTTAGAGGACATCAAATACCAACTTTTCAGAAATTTCCAGGTTGTGCAAAAAATCTTTGATGGGTCTCGTGGCGTAGGGGTAGCGGCTTCGGCTGCCGATCCCGATGATGCTATGAGACGCGGGTTCGATTCCCGCCTTATCCACTGAGCTTCTATCGGATGGTGAAGTAAAACGTCGGTCCCGGTTTCTCCTGTCTCGTCAGAGGCGCTGGAGCAGAAATCCCACGTTAGAGGAAGGCCATGCCCCGGGGGGCGTAGTGCCAATAGTTTCGTTTCGTTTTTTTGCAAAAAATCTTTGAGTGAAGTTATGAATTTTTGAATAAATACTGATTTTTTCTAAAAATCGAAATATTGGTCGCAAAAATTTTTCAACATCATTTTTCGATGTAAAATCAAATTTGCAATCAAAAAGTACTTTAGTGAAATTTTCATAAAGTGCACCGTTTTCATGTTAAATCAATTTTTGGTGACTTTTTTGAAAATAGTCGCAGTTTTTCATTTTTTTAAAATTAGTACACATGTTTGCCCACCATTGAAAAAAATAATTTTGCTGAGAAAATTCTCTACATTTTGCTTTTTTGATCTTTGTTGATACGACCGCGTTTTTTTATACAACCGCGTTTTTTTCGGAACGTCAAAGAGCGACGAGTTACAAGGTAGCACGACAACGTCCATATTACAATATTTTAATTTTGATTAAAATAAAATCAAATTTCTCAATCTAGTGAATACAACCCTTAGAAGCTCGCAAAAGCTCTCGTCTCCAAGATGTAAACAAAACCACCATTCTACCACCACAGCAACAACGGTTCGCGACGCCGGCTCAACACCCCACAAACCAAAACAAAACACTAACACATCGATTCGGAACGTCGGCAAAACTCGCGTTTGCGGGCTTTCGGCTCAGCTTGCGCGCACGAACGACTCAACTCGACGGAGTCAGTTCCACTTTGGACAGCAACCTGTTAGCAAGCGTGCGCAGTCGCGTATTTCTCCCCACAACAACGAAAAAAGTTTAAAGTGCTTGATCTTTCGGGAATTTGTGTTGAAGTTTGTTTTGCTCAAGCTTAATTAATCAATTTGGTTGTTTTTGTGTGTGTGCTTTCGGCAAATTGAAAAATCGTTGAACGATTGCGAATTGTGTCGTTGAAAAAATTGGCAATTTCTTCCCCGTTGATGCTGCAACCGATTGTCAAAGTGAACGCAAAATTGTGTGAAACAATCGGAAAAATTGTTTGTGAGTTGTGAGGCCTCAAAAGTCGTGATCTGGCGTGCACACCGTCGTGACCCACAAAAAGCTCAAAGCTCACGCTGAATAAGTGTTGTGTTGTTGGTGTGACTTGCGCAAAACCGCGCCGAAGCAGAAATTACTCAACCCAAAGTCAAATCGTGAAGATCAATCTCTGTGTTTGGAGGCGACTTTGCACTTTTTGGTTGAAGTTCTCGACGACGACTGCTGCTGCTGCTGCACCCTTTTCCGAGGCGGGACCTTTTGGGCGAACCCTGACAAATAAGAAACCTTTCCGTAATTAAGCTAAAACCTCAGGTGAGTGGGGTTCGAGGGGGGAAACCTTCGTGAGTTTCACTTTTTTTTTTGCAATAACAGCAGCGGCAGACAACTAGTCTTGAGCGCACAAGAGTACTTCAGGTTGGACGGTTTTGGGATCTTTTTCTACTTGAAGGACTGGTTTTTCTTCACTCCGTTGTACCTGATTGGCTTGTTGGCAGAAGGAGGGTACGTGATTTTTCAAGTTGACCCATTTGCGATCGATTGAGGTATCGGAAACTGGTTCCATAGTTTTATGGTTGGGATGAGGAGACGGTGGATTTTGTTCAGTTTTGGCTTGCGACACATTATGGTGATCAACGATTCGTTTCAATGGGAGATTTGATACCTACAGCATTGAAAATATATATATTGAGTTAGCTTATCAAAGTAATTGTTTATTTTGCACTGTAATTTGATTACTGTATTTATCATTAGTTCAAGCTAAGAAAATTTGATTTTTCTTTTTGGATAATTTCTAAAATGTTGACAAATTTGTATGTCATTAATTTTAAAGCCGTTGCATATATTTTTTAAAAATTTCCCGAGAGGGCAAAAAATCATATTTTTTCAAAAACTTTATCATCTTAATGGAATTAGAAGTTCAGCTGAAAACCATTTAAATGTATTTTCCTACGTTGAAAATTATATCAAGGATGTTTGGGCTTGTTTTGTTATTACTTCAATTTTTTTAACATGACTGCAAAACAAATGGTCTACATTTTAAAACATTCCAATAAAGTTTTTACATTCTCAAAATCAATTTTAAAATAAGCTGTAATATTAATGTTTTATAAACAGCGTTCAAATTTCACAAAATAATATAATTGTTTTTAGCTAAAGGGGTAAATATTCTAAATGACAATTTGAGTCTTTTGGGTTTATGTAGATTCGGAAAGTTTCTCTTAAAATGACATGTTCCAAATGTTTTTACAGTTGAGTAACAGAAAATGTCAGATTTTTAATACTTTGTTAGTGTTTTTTTAATGAAAAACACGTTTCCTTCGGAATTTTGAGTACGCCATCAAATCGGGCGTTCAATTTTACATAAAAGTCCCTTTGACACGAAATTTCTATCTCATCACCGTTTCAAGTTGCAAATTATTTTAAAAAGCACCTCTTTTTTCGCATGTTCAAAAATAAAAGGGGTCGTACCTCCCCTCCGTCACGAGATATCAAAAAATGGAGATCCGATTCGTCATCAAAAGTTCCCCCAAAAAAACAGAATTTTGCCTTTTTCAATTGAATTTAATTCGATTTTTGTTTGTCTTAAAAAAACATGAATTCTTGGGACCGCAGAGCGGAAAAGACGTGAAACTTAAAAAACATCATTTCATTTATAATATTGCAAATTTGTGATAGTAGCATATTTCTGGGCAACTTTTTGACTAATGTTCAACGTAATAATTTTGTTATTCTTTGTAAATTTAATTAAATATAATTTCATACATAACATTGAATGGTTTTGGGATATTTATTTTGATTTGATTTTGATTGAAAGATCGCAAAATAAGACTGAGGACTGAGGAATTGAAGTTTTAGTGAAAATAATTATATGTGTTGTCAATTATTAAATGAATACTTTTTTCAACAAATTTTTGATCATTAAAAAGCATTGGAAAGAAGAACTTAAAAAAATTTAGAAAATTATGAATTGATGGAATTTTGGCCCGTAACCCGGAACTCAAAGCACGATTTTTGGGAGCTCTTTTTCTGAAATACTTGTGCGATGTCTGTGAGTGAATAATTGACAAAGGGAGCGCGTGATCGTAAAAAATAATCGGAGTGATAAGTGATTTTTTGTGTGCCTTTTGTTTTTTTTGTCGTGAATTTTGCATTTTTTGGCGTGAATTGTGTACTACAAGGAGGAGTGAGTCGAATTTGGATGGTGGGGCAGCGCGCACGCCTTGCAGGAATATTTGTGTTTCGAGCGTCATTTTTGGTCAGTGAATAGTGTTAATTGTGTTGCCTAGTTGTTTTGTGATTTTAAAAGCCCTAATTATGTGTTTAATTTTCACGGTGAAAAACTCATTTCTATTGAATGGTTTATCGAAAGACACGCTGACATTTTGGATAGACCATAAGCGCGCGTTTTTTAATTTTTTTGATTCGATTATGAGTAGCGAGACCTCACGGTTACTCTGCAACGTGTTTTTCGGAGCCTTTTATTTGATATTTTATTTTTCATAAGTCCTTCTTTTATCATCGTTGATTGGAAGGCACACCGCCGGTTTAGCTCTTTTAAGTTATTGTTTTAATTTCATTACAATCGGTCACGTGGTGTCCTGTTTTTTTTTCTCGTTATATTCGTTGATCGTAATAATTTATTCCAACTGGAAGTTATACTATGAACTCACCCATCTATCGATTTTGTGAAGAGTAAAGCGTCATTTATTTATTATTTTTTAAATTTGCTCCCGTTATCTAAATTATAAAAACAGTAAAAATATATTGATAAGTCCAGCCCATAGCACTACACCCAAAGTTAAAGAACGGGAGGATAGTCCTCACGAAAAGAAACGTGAGGAAAGTGCTATTTTGCGAGAGTATAGTCCTCTCGCGTGTTCATTCGTTCATTGGAACAGTTCATCCTATTGAGTGGCTTATATGCACAAATGACCGCCATTTAGTCACCATGGTGGCCCATACGGCAAAGGCACGGTTCAATATTCCGAAGGTCTTGGGTTCGAGTCTCGTACCGGAACTTTTTATTTTTTTGATAGATGAACTTTCTTTGAAGATGAACCCATGAGTAAAGTACTCTCGGTAATTTCGGGATTTATCCTCTCAGTCCGCACGCAGTACCATTTTACTACCGAATCGTGCTTTTTATCCTCTCGTATGCCGATGTCCAGTTCTGGGTGTACTGCTCGGCTGACACGCGTTCGATAAAAAAAAACTTTTTAAATAATCAACTATCTATCTTTGCGCAGCCGGCTGCCTAAGATTTAAAATTTTCAACAGATAAACAAAATGCTCATGGTCACATCACTGCCACTCGTGAATCCTAACCTCATACCCATCTTCTAACCCCCTCAAAACTCATGTGATACTTTGTCGGAGATGCAGTCGATTGGGCGGTCTCTATCACTCAAGAATCGGACTAACTTTCCCATCCACTTCCCCGTGACCCTACCACTGGTCGTGGCCGGCGCCGGTATTGATCAGCATGATAGGGGCCTTTGAGAAGTTGCGAAGCGAGGAAAGATAGCTCCCACTTATCTTCCACGGCTCGTGGATGTAAATTCTGGAAGTCCTGGTCAATAACGGAGTAGCAACAGCGGGTGGGCACCTATGCTTATGCTTATGGTTAATACTTGTGCGAAAAAAAAATTTAAAACTTGTGCCTTCCATCGTTGAAAACCCGCTCGTAAACCCCACATTTTTATATTTTAGATTTGTAACCGTGGGGTTGGAGACGAGAATTCTATTATTCGATTCACATTTTTGGACCGGTAAATGTGGCCAAAACCTTTTTTGAGGTATTTTTTGGACTTTTTTTACAGATAGCCCATTTCAAATTCAAAGAATTCATTTTGAAATAAAAAGCCTTTCGAAAACATGCGCCATAAACTGGTTGTGCCCAAAATTTGAAGCTCTTTCAAATTGTTTTCCAGAGTCGTCAAGTCGAAGCATACACGCCAGCACATATACGCTTGGGCGTTTTACGCTGCGCGTGAAAGTGTTCTTTCTGGCTTATTACAACACTAATATTGAAGACTGAGTACCCTTTATATTTCTCTAATAATGTGAATCCAATATGTTTTTTTTTTCTTAATTAAATAGAATAATTTTGCGACCCATAATTTACCACTGAAATTTAAAAAAACAGGCATACGAGATTGAGCCTACAAATACTCTAGGTTTTAGGTCAAATTCTCACTGAATGGTAACATTCTGAAAAATAAATTGCACCAATATTTTTGTTGGATTTTCATCATTTTGTAAGAAAGGCTCTATTTCTCCTCTTGGTGATATTAAATCAGGTATTACTTACATTTCCTATATTTTAAGTATGCAGTATTTCTTGAAGTGTCCCAGACTATGAGTCTATGCATTTTTACAATTTAAATGATAATGGTATAGCGGAAAATGTGTAAAAAATTGTTGTAATTCTGTAATATAACAAGTTGTTGGTTATTTTCTGCAAAAATAAGTTGTACAGCTTTTGAATAATTTGCCAATTATTGGCAAATACATGAAACATTAGCAGGAATTTAAAAAATGGCTATTTATATTTTTCTATGAAACAACTCATGATTCGCTGATTGGTTTAATATTATTTTGCATCACTTTTTATAAGCATCATTATTCCTGGGCATCTCTACCAAATTTCCCGGGAATGAAAAAGCTTTAAAAAATTGCAGATTTCTCGTGCAATTTATCCCGGGAAAAATGAGTCTGGGAGGTGAGATTGCACGGATAGAAATGTTGTAAACATATCCGTTAGCTCTACGTTTTCGAATTCGTTAAAAAATAAATGTTTCCAAAATCGTCAACATTTTTCTCGAATTCGATGTAAATGATTTCAAAATCGACAACATCGTTGTTCGAAATAGAAAAAATAAATAAAAAATATAAAAAAGTTTTAACATTTGAGTAAAAAGAGTATCTTAAAATGCATTTTACACTATTAGATTGTTTTGTAATCATTAGTTTTCAAAAACATGTTAGATTTGATGAAAACTAAAATTTTAGCAAAATAAACTTTTTTTGGTACTGTACATCGAAAATTTTTAAAGATCAAAAGATTTGTAAATTAGCTTAATTATGCCAAAAGTGATTCTAAACGCAGGGGATGTAGCTTCAGAAAAAACTCATTTTTTCCTATTTTTGAGGTTAAGTTTGACGAAGTCAACCAGCAAACGCTTTTCTAATGACACACTTGCTGGCGAACAAAATACAGAACTCCACTTCCGTCCGTGCTTGGCAGAGAGGTCAATCGGAAATCGATTAGGGGTTAAAGTGTCCGAAAAAAAAACTTCACGGTGTCGATGACTGTTTGAATTTCGGCCGAGACCTTCACCATATTTGCTCTAGGGCCATGCAATTAGCGCCACATCACGCGTGTTATTTCAAAGGTGGGTGGCTGGTTGATGACTCCCTCGATAACGCGGGCGCACGTGTTTGTTCAGTGTGACAACGTGTGATTTCCTGCGTGTGCGTGTGTGCTTTTACGTGCGACAATAGAGCAATGTTTGAACAGCCCTGTGCGGGGTTCAATAACGGGGCCGCGCAACAGGTTGGACAGGCTGGCTTGGGGTAATTTTGTGGTTAAATTAGGTTTTATGACAGTGTTTGAGGTGGAACTTGTGGCAATGCAATGGATGATTTCACAAATTGGATGTCGAAAGTTGTTTGCCATAATTAATTTTCAATTGCGTTGGAAATTGAACCCTTTTGTGCTGGATAATAAATGTTTTGATTGCATTTTATCATTATAGCTGTGAAAATTATTTTCAAAATAAGAAAAAGACTGATTTATAAAGGCACTCCACACAATGCTATTGAAACTTCGTTCCACATGTACCTTCCAGCAAGTAACTCAATATCAAATGACAAAAATGCCATCCTTCCCATATCGGGTGTGAAATATCATCATAAAGCTCCATATTTGCGCGAACCGGAATTGTCCACACACTTTCGAGCTCGGAAGCTCGCTCTGCTGTGTCCGACCCATCGAGCCCGGTCGCGTGCAGAGAACGCTATATTATATTTTATTTTTATTAAATTTACCTCTCTCGCGAATTTGCACATATTTTACCGGCTCACCCGAGCGCGGAGAAAGTTCATTTAAATATTTTGTTTTTATTTATTTACTTTTTTCGCGCCGCTCAGATCTGGTCATTGCGGTTGTACTGGAAATTGTTCCACAGATGTTTCTGTTAATTCGCGCGGTTGGCTTCGAACCCAATAATTTATCCTGCCAGCAGTAGCAGCGATGGTATGTCCTGTTTGCGAGTCGTCACTTAATTGAATTCCCGCAATTAATTTATAATTTATCGATCCTGCTCGATTTTCTGGTTTTTGGTCGTGCGATAATGAAGTTACGTGCATCGGGTTCGCCCAACAGAAACCTTATCCAACTCGGAAGGCACACACACATCACACCCATCGTCTGGGTTTAATTTGTTGATTTTCCTAATGGAACTACCGACTGTCCACAAAAACGTCACAGCGAATTCCGATTCGACCGGCTCTCGACTTCGATTCGAGCGTGAAAGTGGTAATTGAATGGAGGAGTTGCTGCCCTCTCCACGTAAAATCGCCAAAATCATTGCCAACGTCGACTCAGCACCCCGTACTTGGCCAAATTATTTGCCTTGAACGCCTTCACGGTACTCTCGAAAGTTCTTCAAAAGGTAGATATTTGTTCGATTTCTAACTTTAAGTTGACAGCTTTAGAGGTGAGCGTTAGGCTGATTTGAAAAGCGTTCAATTCTCATTCGCATTCTTTCATTTATTTATAATTAATATTTGAGGTTTGCTTCGCTACCTATATTTTGACCAACATTTCTTTTTCAAGTTTTTAGAATATACTGCAGACTTCAATTTTCGTGTTTCTTTTTCTTAAAGCGGCTCTATATCAGCAACCCGAGGTCCAATCTTCAATGTCTCTTAGACAATTTTATAGCAAATTTTCTGAACTTTTCAAAAAAAATATTTTTAGAAATGGTCACTCACGGTCACTATTTTTAAAAAATGAAAAACTGCAAATATTTCGCTAAAATCAAACTTTTGGTGGCTATATCTTGAAAACGGAGCCCTTTATCAAAAAATCTGTACAGTACTTTTCGATTGCAAATTCAATTTTGCATTGAAAAATAATGTCAAACTTGTTTTTGCATGAAACTTCGATTTTTCCAAAAATCACTATTTTTTCAAAAATTCATAACTCGGCGCCAGATTTTTTGACCTTGTTTCTCTATGGCTCAAAAGTTGCGGATTTTTGTCCCCTAAAACATATCAAAATACTCGAAAATCAAAAAATACGTATTTTGGGAAATTGAGTTTTAGTGAAAAAAAAGTTGATAAAAAAAATCTGCAATTTTTTTTCCGTGTACCTATTTTTTTTCTCAAAAGTCCTCAATAATACCTACAACTTTGCCGAAGACACCAAATTGATCAGAAAATTCACTCAAAAGTTACAGCTGTTTGAATATTTACATACCATTTTTGTATGGACAGCAGCCAAAATTGTATGGAGACTTGTATGGGTGAACCAATGACGCAAAATATCTAATTTGGTCATAGAGAAGACCCCCACAAAGTTTAAGTCAAATAAAAAAATACAAAAAATAAAAATGGTCGAAATCGGCCGATTTCATAGAGAGTTGCTCATTTATTATTTCTAAGAGGGAAAAGCCTTTTCAAGATATGTATAATTTTCATAACATCTTTCAAGCATAACGTAATGACACCGGAGGTAGCAATTTAAAAAGGTGTAAGCCTTACGCTGCTGTATTTAATAAATAAACAAACAAACTTTATAATCTAGGTTATTCTTATTTAGTTTATTTCGCTGTATCAAAGTAATTTCCTTTTTTGATGTCAATAAGTAATTTGGTCCCGCCCGTGTGGATCAATCGGACCGTGCCCTGGACTCACAATCCAGAGGTCGCCGGTTCGATTCCCGCGGCGGGCGCTCTAAAATTCTTTGTGTAAGTATGGGTATTCGGCGCCGTCGCTCCGTGCCTTACTTTCATACACTTAGGAGCCCAGGGCGGCGAAGTCCTTGTAGATAAAAGGAAGACACTAGTGGCAATGGTGGCCGACAGCTATAAAGTCAACTTTGTTAAGTCATTTTGTGTTTCGCTTCAACCTCAATATTTAATTATAATTTGGAAGAAATACACTTACTATATCTTCAATGAATATTTAAAGTTGACATTAAAAAAACAACTTTAAATTGTTGTATTGAGTCGGTATTTATCATTTTGCAAAAATATATATTAGCTATTTTTTTTACTTTACAAAAATCTAATAACAAGTTCGTACAACAAAGTGGAATTTGCAAATTCAGAAAAAAAATAATCAAAAGGTAGATCATAGTTCCCAAAAATAATGAGGCTACCAATTAACGTTTCATTGAATAAGTATGAATAAATCGTAACTGAATTCATTGGAATGAAACATATTTAAAACTTTTCTTTATACATACATCTTTATTTTCTTTGGCATAGTTAAAAACACTCCCGGGACCCGGAAATTCCCGGGAAATTTCCAAATTCAACTCTCGATTCCAGAGAAATTGAAGATCTTGAGAATCGTCACCCTCTACTAGAGGGCCTCTAGGTAAAACTATTAAATTTGATAGAACGAACAAAAAATATGAAAACAAAAAATATTATAAAATAAAGAAAAATCATGACAGTCTTTAAAAAAATTAACCATCTTTTTTTATTTTAAATTTACTTTTTAAAGCTTACAATTGGCTATAACTCGGCACATTTGAAAAACTTAAAGTACCGTAAAACGGGTTGACTTTGATAGGTTTGAGATTTTTTCGAGAACTGAAGAGTACAAATTAAATACGTACGGAATGGTATGGAATCATTCTGACCGTGGTAGAGAAGTGTTCAAAGTACTACTAGAAGAAGTTTTCATAAAATTTCGAAAAGTTTAAAAAGTTAGTTAACTTTAATTAAGAAAATGTTGATGAATAGCATTATTTTAATATTCTCAAAGTGTCATGATTTTCTCATTGAACCTGATTTCGAATCAAAAAATGGAATGCATTTTCGGATTCTTTGGACAATAGGAGAAGGTAAAATAAGTTTGTAAATAATTGATATTATGTGTTTTGGAAACATAATTCAAACACATCCCCCAATTTATAGGCATTTTCAGTAGAACGAATGTGAAAACTTTTTATTATTGCTTCGAGCTCAGTTTAAAGTGCAATATGATTCGATAATTTAAAAAAACAAAACTAGTTTTAAGGAATTTTAGCCAAAATTTTGGTTTTTTAACAATTTTCACTAGAATTTTTATGTTAATATATAAAAAGCTTATAAACTTAGTTAACTAATTATAAACATGGATGGTTTTCAGATATTTTAACACTGGTCATCAATTAAATTTGATGAAAATAGTTGTTATGTCGTAGACATAACCGATAATAGTAGTTTATACAACAAGTTTCAATAGATTCGTTTTTCGTGCGACGAGTCGCGTTTGAAAAATTAGACTGATACTAAAAAAACGGCTTTTGCAACGAGTTGTAAACAATTTTTTCTTGTAGTTCTGAAAACACATTTGAATTGAATTTTCAGTGAAAAGTGCGTTTCTACATATTGCTGAAATATTACTTTTCGATACTAGTGTTGAAAAAATGAACTGAGGAAAATTGATATAAATTCTGTATGATTCTTTTAAGGAACAATAACTCTAAGCATATGTAGTTTTTGAATAATCCATTGAAATTTATCCTCAAATTTGTTTTTCGGAACGATGAATCGTATACAGTCCAGACTCGATTATTCAAAGGCCTTGGAATAATTTCAAATCTAAAAAAAACCCGATTCAATCCCACCTGGGGTGAGATAGAGCCTTTCTTACAAAAGGAAGATAACGGCAGTTGATTTTTTTTTTTTTTTTCAAGGAATTAGCAAAATAAAGAATGGTCCATTCATTTATCAATTCGAAACTCAACCATATTTTTTGATATAACTGAAAAGCGCTGGTTTTTGCCCCATTTGCCATGGCCGGTTGTAAGCTGTGCTCGCACACAAGCATTTTCGATTTTTTAAATCAGAACACATTGTTTTTGCGACAGAGAATTAGCTCACAATTTGCGATGTTCGTAATGTTTTCTGCATATCGCTAAATTGTTCGTATTCTCTGAGTGTTTTTTTGCACTTTTCAAAATATTAAAAATTTACGAGAAAACAAAATAATTCCGTCTTGCTCCAGAGCGTTAAAGTGGTAACAAAATGACTGGCAGAAAGTGTTTCAACACCCGAGAATTTGCCGTGTTGTAAACAACGATGTAACGGTAAAGCCGCATAAATGTTCTTGAAAGCTTTGAAACGCCTACTGTAATTCACTAAACTGTCATTTAGGCGTTAGGCAAAATTGTGAGCTTTCAATAAGCAAGCCAGAGTATGCATTTAGGCGTTTTTAGGATTGGGAAGCAAACAACGACTGAGCGCTCGGTGGGACTTCACTACGACAAACGCAAACGTACCGAATAAACCACCTTGGTGCGCTGGTACGATAAACAAAAATACTAATACACAAAAAGGCTAGTACCGAAGCTAGAAAACCAAACCCGCGATGTGCGTTGTCACTGGCACAAGGGAAGCTTGGACGCTTCCCAGAAATTCGTTCGCTCAGATATCGATCAGAGAATGAGCAAACAAAAAAGAAAGGCAAAAGAAGGAGCATGAGGCTTCAGAACAGATAGCTGCTTGCGTCTAGTTTGCGTTCACTGAAGCTTAGCATAGAAAATAATGATAGGCGATGTGTGATGAACGAGCAATCGATAAAACAACTTGCACTAAAAGGGGGTAATCTAGTATCAAAGCTCTATACGCGCCAGCATCACGCGCTAGCATTGCTCGCGTCTGCATGTGAAGCTCAACTTGACAACTTGTCGACGAAGCGACGAAAATCGATCGTCCATGATTTTTTGCAGATTTTTCGAATGAATATTTCTCGAGAAATGATTTGGGAACGAAGCTTGATTTGGCGTCGGAGCCAAAAGCAAACCCTATACCTTTCTTTAGTAAGAAAGGCAAAAATCGTTGTCTTAGTTTTGTTTGTTAAGTTTGCGTATGACCCGAACACTTCTGTCAAAATAAGTCAAGCAAGTGTGAGAAAGGCATCTTTCCTGTATTTGGAAATGTTGACAAAACGATCTGATTGGACCCATCACAAAATAATAATGGAAAATCAAATTATCATTCAAATAAAAAAGCTCAAAAATATCGATCTTCATATCTGCCGCAACTTAAATATCATTCTTCCATCGGAATACGGGATTTCCCCCGCAAAGCGACTGTCATGTCAGAACATCAAACCAGGCCAATCCCACACTCGCAGCAAATTATCTGCACGAAGCTACAGAAAAGATCCCGAAAAAAAAATTGGCACTGCTGAAGATCATCATCATCACCGCCAGCAGCAGAATCTTCGTACGGCGTTTCAATTTCTTCAACAAGTCATATTTAATGACACAGCGGTAATCCAATCCGGCAATTTGCCATCAAGATGTATAAATACGCCGCAGAGAATATATTTCCACTGTAGGACAAACAACCGTTTCTTGAAGAAGCGCTCCGCGGAGATCTTCGTTTCCAGCGCGAGATCGATTGCGGAAGCTGCTGTGAACAGCGCGCTCCTCCTACGACCCTAACGCGACCGAATCGGATTAGAACGGCGATTTGATGATACTTTTTGAGCAAGAAAAAACTAAAATAAATAAACAGTGACATCGTAAAAAGGCGAAACATTGTTCGGGTGATAATTTAGAGATCGCGTATCCAAGTGGGAGCGGGTGGCGGCTATAAGTGATGACACGTGTGATCCCACTGCGGCGGGGGTGGGACTTATCGCCCATAAATCACACCCGCAAACACACTAGCGTGGAGCGTGGACATTAATAATTCATGTACTAAGTAGCTTTGATGTTTTGGATTTGCACTAATAGTGACAAAGTTGTTTTTTTTGCGCTTCTACGAATCGTTAGTTGAAGATTTTCACGGAAAACACTCAGCTAGTGAAGATGTCACTACTGGGAAGAGTGTAAACACTTTAAGAAACTCAAAACATCATCCCGGCTGGAATCGAAACTAAGCATTGCAACTTGACTTGCAGTGCTATCAGCTTGTCTGCAGTTAACTGAAGGCGACTGTGTCTCTTTCTCCCAGTTTGCAACACCTGACCTGGCACTAACTCAATCAATTTCCGAACGCTAGACGGACGGACCTACTGCAGATATGATGTCCATGGGCAAAGGGTGATGATGATGATACTTGTTCAAGGCAGCTGATTGACATTTGCGACGTACATACTCACAAGTAGCACCTTATGATTGCTTGATGGAAAGTAGTACGGGGAATGTGGGACAAAATTGTTAATTTGTATTACGAAGAAATGAAAGAGAGACATAAGAATTTTTCACTTATTCGAACAAAGTCTTTTTAGACTTTGTAAATTAATATTTAATTTTTTTAAATAAAAATGTAGTTTTTATTTTATTTATTTTTTCTTACGGTCATACATAGATCGACAGATTTATAATATTTTAACATTTACTGGGAATGGCCACATAATACCCTCATACTTTTTTTCAAATAAATCAATTGATAATTGACAAGCCTAAAGCTTAATAGTGTTCAAATTGATTTGAATTGGTAATAAATTAGGTTGCTCTTAACCCTCTACAACCCAACTCCGCCTTTAGACGGGCTTCGATTGAAAAAATCGCCAAAAATCCATTTTCAACCATTTTTTGATCTATAAAAAGCATTTGAAAGAAGAACTCTAAAAATTTTAGAAAATTTATGGGTTGGAAGTTTTATTTATTTTATGTGACTTTGCCAATGTTTTGAAAAATATATATTTTTATAGGTCAACTTTGGCTTGTTTTTTACTACACAGCAAAAAATCCGATGGTAAAAGTATGAACCGACGGGAATCAAACCCAGCACCAACAGTAAGGACTGGCGCCTTAGCCCACTCGGCCATCAGACCGATGAAAATCTTTAAGGATAAACGCATATATGAGCTTGACATTTCGGTCAAGTAGGTTTCCCATACTGACGGGCTACATATTTCAGGGTGTAAAATTACATAAAATTGCATAAAATAATGCAATATTTATTTTACACCCTGGCCATTTACACGCAGCTGGATTACTACTTTTTTAGCTGTGTAACATTTCCTATATTTTAAGTAAAAATAAGTATGCATTTATTTTTCTAGTGTCCCAGACTATGTCTCTACGCATTTTTGTTATAATTTAGATGATTATGGAGCCAAAAAAAAATAAAAATATGAAAAAGGTGACAGTAAAAACATAAAAAATTGGAAAGGCAAAATGTAATAATAATAGAAGGTGGTAGAATAGGCTAAATACTACCAAAACAGACATAAACTAAACAAGATAAATGCAAAATAAAATATTAAAAATTAAGCAAGAAAAACATAAAACAAGAGAGGTAAAGTTTTTCGAAGAACAAAAGTTGTTCGATACACGGAAAAAATAAAAAAAAAAATCGAAAAAATTAGGCCAGTAGAAGGTTAATGTTTAGTCGGAAAAATCAACAAAGAAATCTGTAGTTTTTTTTTATGAAAAGATCCAATAAACCAAATTTTCAGTTTTTGCTATTTGGGTGTTTTTTAATACCCCTGACTCAAGGCGGTTTCAAAAACACCCAAAAAGCAAAAAACTGGAAATTTGATTTATAGGACCTTTTATTAAAAAAATAATTCCAGAAATGTGTTTTATCTAACTTTAATATAAGTAAAAAAAAATAAATTTGATCAAAACTGATCAGAATTTATTTTAGGCGTGTATCAAACAATTCCAAAATTTAATTCGAATCTTGTTTTACTAAAATTGCAATAACGCTTATAACTTGTAACTTGGGACCTAATTTAAACTGTTTTATGTTTAGAACTGTAGACACTCATTTTCATTGAGAAATATATGATAATTTGAGAGCATTTAAAAATATCCTCTTTATCAATGTTTTCAATAATAGTTATAACTATTAGACATTACAAAATTTGTTTAAAAATTCTTCTTGAGGAAGTTAGAACTAGAGCTGGGACTTCGGATATCCGGGTAATTTGCAGCGTTGATAGTTCTATTAGAAACAGAAATAACTCATACATGCCAGCTTTGTCGAACGACTGTGGGGGGACATTAAGATGAAACAAAATAATTTTACAGGTACTCAAAAGACCTTTAATTTTATATCACATGATTTATGGTCGAATACTATTATTCGAAAAAATATCATATCCGTTACATTTTTATTTTTAATTGTATTTTGGGTTCATCAAATATTGTTATCCAAATAAATGTCAGATACGATTTTCGTTCATCTCTTTTGATTAGGTTTGATTAAAAAGATGTGACCGTAATCTGGGGCGAATCGGGACTTCAGTCTGAATAGGGACAGCAGTTTTTAGAGCACTTAAAGCTTTTAAATTTGGAAATGGATGTACACATTTTGTTGGTCTGAGTCTGTTCTAACCGAAACCAACCAGAAAAATCAAAATATTGTGCTCCAACATGGTTAAAACTGCTGTCCCAATTCGCCCCATGTGTCCTGATTGACCCCAGTTTACGTTATCTGATTTTTTATAAACAAAAATGTAAATTATCCGGATATCCGAAGTCCCAGCTCTAGTTTGAACAGTATGGTTCATTGGAATTCATATATATTTTTTTGTATTTTGTTCATTTCGCAATGTCACCCCAGTTTACGAAACCAAAATCTCAAAGATAATAAACTCAGTTTTTTAGAATAATCAAATTTTTCAAAATATGAGTATCAAACGGTACAAAAATTTGTTTTAAAAAAACCTTGGTTAAGTTTTTACTATTCAATACTATTTTTCAAATTGCAAATTGCAAAACATAAATATTTGAGTATTTTCAAAAAATATGATTTTTTGTGAAAAATTTGCAAAATTGTTACAAAATTTGGTGTAGTCTGTTACCCAGGTTGTAATTTATGAAAATAATTTCTGCAAAAATGCAATATTTTTTGTATGTGCTGCTACACAATTATTATTTTTTGTTTATATAATTCTTCACATTATTTTGGAATAAATCCATAAATAAGCGATTATCAGAATATCCAAAAACGGTTTTTATCGATTTGGTGTCTTCCGGAAGGTTTTCAGAGTTTGAGAAAAAAAACTAAGGTTGAAAGTAGTATGAACAATTTCTTATTCACATTTGACACAAAAAATACATTTTTGAAAAAGGCTTTTTGATATATTTTAGAAAAGCACATTTTTTACCTTTTGAGCTATAACACAAGGTGATAAAAAATCAATTAAAAGTGTTGTCATTTTAGCCACAAAAAAAAAACAAAATATTTTGCATCCGACCTCTTCGAAAAATCGTGTTTTGTTTTTTAAGAAAGCCTACTTCCAAATGGGTTTTGTCTATCAATAGTTGACATTTCAAGAATACCTACTCAAAACACAAAACAATATTTTTTCACTTGTCTTTTTTTTGTTGTTGTGGAAAAGTGATATAAAAATGCGAAAAAATTGAAGCAACAAGTTATCTCTGAATTAAAAAAATGCGTTAATTATTTTCCCGATAATTGACGAAAAAACAATCTCGTCAAATAATATCTTTTTGTAGAAAAATATTTTTGCACCGAATTGCGTTTTAAATTGTTTAAGTATATTAAAGAACAATTCCATTATTTTTTAAAAGATTTTCGAAAAATCGATTTTGATAAAATTTGAAAAATATTTGCAACGGCCTAGTTAGACTTTTCAACCAAATCTGTTGCCAATAATGAAACATCTCGAAAATTTTGTTTCACTCCGAACAACCCCAAGCTGCCAGCTAACTTCCATCTAACAAGCATCGATGATTGGATGCATCCAGGTGGAAAATTCAACAACCTGTGCGATAGTGTCCACCCCCAACCTTCCCTCCCTTTTAGTCCAGTGCACCTCAACGTTTGAAATGCAAATCAACCTTCGGTAAAGGGGGTGGTGTGTACTTTACCGGTCAATTGGTGTACTCTTCCATTCCTGGAAGAACATGCTGCTGCTCCGGGCGATGATGACGATCCGACGCCGATAAAATGGTAATCCTATGCTAATGTTCCGGCCAAAGCTCTCCACGGACCGTGTGAATTTAAGCAGCTTACACACATTACGACTGCTTTAATCCGCTGCTGCAAGCCCGCCGCCCCAGCTTATGCAACTTCCCCCCTGTGCGGGCCCGGCTTTTCGGACTTGCCCATCGATAACCAAAAACGTTCGAGGTTCGATTGTGGCCAAGATGAATCGATATTTGGACACGCCTGCCCGCGAGAGAGGGGAAAAAGTGAGCCGTTACAAGAGCTCTAAATTAATTACTTGTCCATACTGGCAAACTACGACGACGTCGAATGCCAAACAATCGATCAATGGTCTCGTTTCCGCGGAACCGCCGCGAAAATTAATGGTCCGAAGTGTTGCTTGTTAGCATCAGTTTAGGAAAACAAACGAAACGGCGGTCCCGCGGTTTTGCAAGAGGGTATCGTACATCTATTTACCAATTACTGGGACGGGAATCATTAATCATTTGGCCTGGCTTGAAACTTTTCGTGGACTCCAGGTTTACCCGTTGCCTTCCTTTGGCGGCAGGTAATTGATCTTGAAGTGTTTTACGACCTGGATTAACAGGATTGAGCTATGATCGATTACCTTAATTTGGAAAAAATGGCTTAGAGTTGTGGTAGGTTGATAGCAACAAATCAAAACTAGAACAACTTTGGACCTTTTGTATTTTCTGCTGAGCAGTTGCAAACGTTGAAATACAAACTATGGCAAACTAGAGCACTCGACTCGTTAATATGCATCGGTGCAGTTTTGCTCTAATTGGCTGAGAGGTGTGTTGCACAACGTTCAATTTGCACAAATTAACTTGGAAGTGCAAGTAATGACGCCTGCTGTTTTGTTGCTAATTTTACATTTCTCTTGTTCAGTTTGCTATTTTTCTTCTTCTGAACTATTCAGCCTTTTTTCCAGACAACTTTTGAATTTTCTAATCCCCAAACAAAAAATCGTTTCTAAAAACATTATCAAAGTCAAATGGATGTGAGACAAAAGGCCGAAATACAAAAGGTCGAATAGCCAAACGCCGAAGGAAAAAAAGTTGAAGATAGGAAAAATTAAACATAAAATAAAGTATTTTTTGTGAATTTTCTAACATAGAATTACATTAAATAGATGTATGGACATTAGGGTGCCCAGAAAATGGGACTTTTTTTCGAAACCTCGCTCCACAAGCTGAATATTGTTCCTTGAGCTATTTTAGGACTCAGGTCCAAATATGAGCAAAATCGGTCATCATTTACCCATTGATACTCGGAGGAGAAGTTTGTATGGAAAAAATCGAAAAAAATTATGGAAAACCCAAGTTTCTTAAGGTTTGGTCTTCACGGTGCGCTACTTCCATCCAAATATTCCCAAAAGTGAGATTCTTATTGAAAATTTAATGCTCTATAACTTTGTAGAACATACCGAAGCTGTAAAACTCGATCCTAAAAAGTTATTAGCGATTTAAAAAAGTCATTTTTGTATGAAAAACATTTTTTTTGCCAACTTTAGGCTCGGGTATCAATGGGTTAATCTCATCAAATTTCGCTCAAAATTTACACAGATGCTTAAACTAACCTAAAAAACGTTTTTCGCTTGTGGAGCAGGGGGTCATTTTTTCTGGGCACCCTGATGGACATGGGCATAAATAGTCGAACTCTTTAAATCTTGTTGTTATATTAATTTTCTTGCTAACGAATCCGTATTTTTCTATGAGTTTATTTATTTATCTTACTAAAATAGCCAGCTTTTTTAAAAATCAAGGGAATAACCTCCAATCAGTTTTTGAGAGTTTTTCCATTACTTAAAAAAATAGTTTGTATTTTCCATTGTTAAAAAACAAAAGTTTCTCGATGTTTGTATTATTTGGTGAGTTATTCCATTCTTTAAAACATTATCAGTCTGACTTCTAAAATATGTGTAACTTTTTATTTTATTTTCAAAAACAAGCCATTCTTGCGTGTTGTAATATTTTGTGTGACTTTTTCCACTCTTTCAAACACGAGCAGTTCTTCAAATGAAATTTCCGACTTCTAAAATATTGATGATTGGAACAATTTTGTTAGATTTTCAATTCTTTCTAACGTAAAAGTTCTCTAACAATGGTTGGTTGTAATATTTTTTTAAGTTTTTCAAATTTTAATCATTTGTTTCTGATATATCGTTAGTAAAACATTACAGGCTAACTAGATGACACTTAAAAATGTATCTCAGAAAATAGTTGGCTAATTTTCAAAGTTCTAGAGATATAATTATAGGACATTTTCTCAGCCTTTGATAAATATGTTTTCAGATGTGCTTTTCTTTCAAGATTTTTTTTTTCAGCTAAAAAAACCTAAAAATATCAAAAATGCTTTATCTTGAAAACGGTACATTTTGTCAAAAAAAGTTAAGTTATTTCCGATGGAAAATTCAATATTGAATATATATTCAATATTTTTGATAATTTTTTTTTCCAGATTTTTGATGTTTGAGCAATTCTCAACCAAAACTGGAAACGTATTTTATTTGTTTTTTTTTTTTATATACAGTGAGTCAAATATTTGTCCGTACCCCCCCGTACGGGAAATGTTTGTGATATAAAAGTACATAAAATTCGACTAAAGTGCCATGTTTTATACATCAATCGACGCGGCAAAATGTCCTCTTTAAGACATTGTCATTGGATTTGCAAAAAACTTTTTCTTGAAAAATACAAAAATTGTTTACTGAAAAAAGTTAAAAAAAGAGGTCAAATAATTGTCCGTACCCCCTAGTAAAAGTACAAAATCTGATCGATTTAAGTGAATTCATTTATGAAATGTTGTTTCAGTGTCAAATACTAGTACCTTTAGCCAGTTTGTGACAACTTTGAACTTCTGATAAGTTTGTTTCGTTAATTTATATTAAAAATTGGATTAAATTTAGTTTTTTAAAGTAAAACTTATCAAAACATTAGTTTATAAACAACTATTTTTATAAAATTGCTATTTTGTGTTGTAAGATTCTCTATTGAACAAGTTTCAACAATATTTGTTCAAAATATACATTGTTTTCATCTTTTTTATTGACATTTTTCGACCAAAAATACTGTTTCGGAACAATACCGTTAAACAATCCGGATTGTCCCGGAACCGGTTCAACCCCTCGGAGGGAAATTTTGTGGTGATCAGATAGAGGACAAAAAAACCCACCTCTTGCAATTTGAAGCATCCAATTTCGTCCACTACAGCCCGATTACGAGTCCCTAGTCTGAAATTTGAAATTTTCACTTTCCGTGCTGAGAATTTCTGTACCGTTCTGGGTCAGAATGTTTTGCTTGGGGAATTTAATCTAACTAAACTAAATTTAATCCAATTTTTAATATAAATTAACTAAACAAACTTATCAGAAGTTCAAAGTTGTCACAAACTGGCTAAAGGTACTAGTATTTGACACTGAAACAACATTTCATAAATGAATTCACTTAAATCGATCAGATTTTGTACTTTTACTAGGGGTACGGACAATTATTTGACCTCTTTTTTTGACTTTTTTCAGTAAACAATTTTTGTATTTTTCAAGAAAAAGTTTTTTGCAAATCCAATGTCAGTGTCTTAAAGAGGACATTCTGCCGCGTCGATTGATGTATAAAACATGGCACTTTAGTCGAATTTTATGTACTTTTATATCACAAACATTTCCCGTACGGGGGGGTACGGACAAATATTTGACTCACTGTATTTGGCTCAAACATTGTCGAGGCTTTTTGGCTATTTTGTGTCAAGTCTCCATACAATTTTGGCAGTTGTTCATTCAAATATTGTTACGTAAATAATCGAAAATCTGCAACTTTTGAATACATTTTCTGATCAATTCGGCAAAGTTGTAGGTATTGTGAAGGAATGGAAAAACCATTTTTGCCGATTTTTTATTTAATATTTTTTCGCAAAAACAAAATTTCCCAAAATTCGTATTATTTGATTTTCGAGAACCCGCAACTTTTAAACCTAAGAGAAGTATTGTCAAAAAATTTGACGACGAGTTATGAATTTTTGAAAAATAGTATTTTTTTGGAAAATATCAAAATTTCATACATAGATATTTTGCCTTCCTCACCTCAATGAGGGAAGGCTATAAAATCACTCGAAAAATGAACTTCTTTATTCGGCCTCGTAGACCCACCTTCACGCACACCTATCGAATCAGAATCGAATTCTGAACAAATGTCTGTGCGTGTGTAAGTCCGTGCACCAAAAAATATGCACACGATTATCTCCGGACTGGCTGAACCGATTTGGACCGTTTTGAAAAAAAGAGAAAAGTACTTCAAAAGATATGCTACATGGGAAGATTGTAAAAAGGGCCCGTCATGCTATACATTTTTAGAAAGGTATTTGAAAGACCTTTCCAACGCGTCCAAAGCATTGAAGATCTGACAACCCTATCAACAGTTATGAGCACTTTAGTGTTATTTATACACTTTTTTGAGGCCGGATCTCAGATATTTCGATAAAAATAACTTTATGCAAGCGAGGAAGGCACCAACCACCTAAAGGTGGATTTAGTAACGTGTTTGACCTAAGGTCAGCGAAGGTTTGATTTCAGTGAAATATTTGCAGTTTTTCCATTTTTAAAAATAGTGATCATGAGTAGGGCTAGTGATTTTTCGCGGAATGCCAATTACAAAACATTTAAATTTCACGACAATTTCACGGTACTCTAAAAACTGCTCAAAATAAACTTTAAACTGTATTCTTCTAGCAACATTATTAACAAAAAACTGTCTTTAAAGTAAGCAGTAGTTTTAGATACAATATAAAATGCGTTTTAAACCAACTGAAACAAATGATTTATTTGAAAAAAAGGAGTATTGAATTAATCTTGGGAAATTTGGAAGAATATACGCCATTTTTTTTTCTTTTCTTTTTTTTATGTAAACATTGAGGGTATCCCGGTTACTTCAATGAACATTGACATTAGGTGTGAAAGGGATACACTCAATGTTAACATTTGTTTATAGGACCTTATAAAAAAGTCAAGAATATATGATTCAGCTGTTTTAATTTTATTGAGATTTTATAAAATTAATTTGCTTAAATACCTCCAAAACGAAGCAAGTCCTGAACCACTAATTCATCAAAACTAGAAGCATTTAAATAAGTGCTATATAGATTTTTTTTAAATTTCAGCGATAGGAAAATTTTTGTTTTTTTTTTATAAAGTTCAGGCAAAACTTCATTAAAAGCAGTTTTTACATTTATTGATGATTAAAGAAAAGTAAAATGCACTGCAACATTGTTAACAAATATGATTTCAATATGTATTGTTTTACTAATCAATTGAATCAAAACACATAATTTATATTCAAAATATTCAAATGCAATTTGTTCCTTGTTGTTTAATATAGTTGATTAATTAAAATAAATTTTACCCAAATTTTAAAATAAAAAAGGTATTTTTTGCGTGTTTATTAATGTTCCATTAAAATCTTTTTTGGAATTTTGTGGGATACAGAAACTATCTGCATTTTGTTGAATATTCTGATGAACAATATCTTCAAAAAATAATTGTAGATCTGACATGAAATACTTCTTTATTTGTAAAATGCTTGTAAAAATATTTTTAAATGTTTGAATTAAACAAATCACGCACTATGGCTCAGAAGTTGTCTTTTTTTTGTCCCAATAAAAATTCCAAAAAATTCGAAAATTAAAATATACGTATTTTGGAGGTATTTTTTTCGTTCGTATCATTTTACGATACTTTCCGATTGTTTCTATAGCTTATTCTGCTGTTAATTATCCGCAAAATAGTTTACTAATGCATTCTTTTTTTCTCTCTTTCTTTTCTAGGTAAGTGATTGTCAATTGAATAACTTGGACATCGTCAAGGGTAAATTATATCAGTTTGAATTATTTATTTGTTTAGCAAGAAAAGACCCATTTCACAAATACAAATCATAATATTTTCAAAACCATTTTCCTACTCTTTTGTTTAACGAAACCAGTACGCAATCACACTACTTTCAAGCATCGTTCTACCTGTAGAGTTTGCACGAAAGCCCACCCTCGCAAATCACACACCCCCCAAATCGAATCGCTTTCGAAGCAGAACCATCGCTCATCGCTTCACCGAGCTGCGGCGAAAAGCTTTTGTAAACATTTCAAGCTCTCAGCTTTGGCCTCGCGGGCACGCCAAAATTCTGCTTCAATAGCAGCAGCGTACGTGAAAGCTGCCTTTCAACGTTCTTCAAACCGGATGAATTGCACCACTTGACAAGAACCGGCACACGCTTTCAAGTCGAATTGGTTCCACGGCTTCTGCGGTCATACGTCAATCGGATGCATTTGCAAGTTCTGTAATGGAGGCAGCTTAAAAGCTCTCGATTGATTTTCGCTTTTAGGTGATGAAGGAGTGCCCGGGAATAGACGTTATTTGCACAGTAAAACAAATTAAAATATGACCGTTTTTACTGTAAAATTTTGATTTTTTTTAATAAAATAAACTGTACTTGATTGGTTACTACTGTAACTTAGCAGTACATTTTACAGTATTTTATAAATAAACCTTATTGGGGCGTTCCTAACATACCCGACTCAGTCAACCTGGTGGTTATTCAACACGGAAGCACGAACCGCAGAAATCGAGAAGCGATTTGCCACATTTCCACCCGAGTCGACGATGCAAACGGGTGGCGCTGAACCGTTGTGTCGTCAACGTCACTTGTTTGTAAGCTAATCGCGTAACGTGTCAAATTTGCCACCCAACGAGACCCCTGGTTTATCTCCCGGGATATGGTGATGCAAGGCATCGCACACTGTGGGTAACTTTTCAAACGCTTCAATATTCCTCCACAATCTCCCACAGTGTGTGCTTCCTCCGCGCAAGTAGCAACGATCTCAAGATAGACGAAGTTGCGGTGAAAATTTGCATCACCTGCGGTTATCCGGAAGTGCACGGAATCAATCATCAGAGTAAACAACTGTCTACAGAGAGTGGTGGCTTGAACTTGATACCGTTCATAGTGTTCCGTCGGCAAACACGACGACGCGGTGGCGACGTCTTTTTGCGGGGAGACGGTGTTGATGCTGGCGCCTCCACCCACTTCCTCTCTGAGCAAACACCAAAACCGCGAGACCCCATGTTGGCACCAGCAGCCAGTCAACCAGAAGGCGATAAGATTGCAATCAGCTATTACTGCGTTGAACGCGCGTCTTTGTTTGGTGACAACGACAGGTGGAATGTCGGGGAGATTCGATCTGGAAAGTTTAATTTTGAAGGGTTGTTATCAATGTTGTTTGTTGATAGTTGTTTCAAATTCTGATGAGTTAGTTAAAAGGTCAAGTCGTATTGACCTTTAACTTACAATTTGATTAAAATTTACCACATTTGAAATCATATTTTTTTTGACTTGTTTGGTGAGTCTTTTTAAAAACTTTTGGCATGTTCTAGTATTCATACAATTATCACGTTAAAATAATTTATTAAAAATTAAACAGTTGTAAATTGTGCTGATCTTTTCAAAAGATGTTTTGAAATTTTAAAAATTATGTCAGTCTTGATTAAAAATTTCAAAATATATTTTTTTGAAGCGAAATTGTGTGAAAATATTCCTTATCTAACATTGGAAATTAAATAAATAAAACTTCACCATCCCGGTCCGAGAGTCGAACTCACGACCTCTGGAATGGAAATCCAACACGCCGTTTAACGGCTAAACTAAACTAACTTATTTGAAACCCATCCCCTACCAGTCAGTATCCCCAGTGAGCAGATTCATTCTTTCAAGGGATCTGACTTTGCCGAGTCAGACAGGAACCGAACCCATCACCTTCCGCTTATAAGGCAAACCCCGTGACCTCACGGCGTTGTATCTCAACACCCAGAGGTCCATTTTTTTAGCATTTATTAGACAAATTGATAAACAAAAAATTTAACATTTTGAAAAAACATTTTCAGATTCAATTATTTTCACTCACAGGCACCGGAAATAATTAGATAATAATAACTATAATACACTGAAAAAATATTATGTTTTCAGTTACAAGCAATGTAATTAGCTTATAACTGTAAGGGACCATCCATAAACCACGTGGACACTTTTTTTGGGAATCTTTTACCCCCCCCCCCCCCCCTTCGTGGACAATTGTCCATATAAAAAAAACTTTTTTGTATGGATCGTGGACAATCGCCATACAACCCCCCCCCTCCCCCCCTCCTTAAGTGTCCACGTGGTATATGGATGGTCCCTAAGCCCATACATCCAATTGAAATGTGCTCAAAGGCAAACTTATGGGAAATTGGACGAGCTTTCCGGTAAATATATTTTCGAGACTGAAAAATCAAGTCTGTCATATAGAAATTGCCGAAAACCATCAAAAAACCTATTTTTTCAACATTTTTATTTTTAAAACCGCTGTAATTTCACAAGGATTGGACTCGGGACAATGGTCAATATGAAGACTTTTATATAAAATTGTCTGGAGAATCGACTTTCGTGTTCGGTTTTTGAAAATTTTGACGTTTAGAGCACTTTTCAAAAAAAACAGTTTCAGTAAATGATGTTTGTATTTTGCCTTCCTCACTGAGGTAAGGCTATAATCCTGCTCGAAAAATGAACTTTTGAAAAACAGCTCGTAGACCTATATTCATGTATACCTATCGACTCAGAATCGAAAACTGAACAAATGTCTGTGTGTGTGTGTGTATGTGTGTGCGTATTCCCCTTGGTGCTCAAAATTCTTGCCAAGTTTTCTCGGCACTGGCTGATCCGATTTGAGTCAAATAAGTTGCATTCGATCCGGTTTGGTGCCCCATACTGCACTATTGAATTGTTTGAAGATCCGATAAGTAGTTCAAAAGTTACGTATAAAAAAGTGTCAGAAATGCTAATCGGATCTCACATAAATGCTTGTAAACTATGTCCGGATCCATTATCCAACCCATCGTTAGATAGGTAATCGAAAGACCTTTCCAATGAGTCCAAAACATTGAATATCTGGCAACCCTGTCTCGAGTTATGACCACTTAAGTGATATGTATGTACCTTTTTGAAGCCGGATCTTACTTAAATGTTTGTAAACTATGTCCGGATCCATCATTCAACCCATCGTTGGATAGGTAATTGAAAGACCTTTCCAATGAGTCCAAAACATTGAAGATCTGGTAACCGTGTCTCGAGTTATGACCACTTAAGTGATATTTATGTACTTTTATGAAGCTGGATCTCACTTAAATGTCTGTAAACCATGTCCGGATCCATTATCCAACCCATTCTTGGATAGGTCATCAAAAGACCTTTCTAATGAGTTCAAAACATTGAAGATCTGACAACGCCCAGTCTTAAGTTATGACCGCTTAAGTGACATTTGTGTATTTCTTTATTGAGAAACAAGCCTTATCTGACAAACTTCGTTCTGCCTTTTTTCGTTTGTTGACGTTTTTTACTTTTTTGCTTTTTCACCCTCCTGTGATCAAAACTTGATTTTAACCTTTCCCATACAATCTGCAAATTTCCCTGAATCGGTTCCAGGGTGGCCAAGGTTGTAACTTTTTGGCGTAAGAACCTTCCTTGGACTCACTAACTTACCATACGAACCCAACGCAACAAAGAGCACCTCGATCAGACGTTCCGTGTTGAATTGATTCGCGTTCGAACAAAACCGTCGAAATTTTGTATATATATAGAAGATAGATAGAATTTGTGTCCAAACCCATCATATCACCAAATGTTGGTGAAAAGTGAGGAAGGCAACAACCACATAGGTGGATTAAGTTAGTTTTTTTTAGATGAGTTGCTCCATCCTGCTTTTTTCGTGAGTCTTTTTGTAACATCTTAGGCTATTTTCACAAAAATTTTGAACGAAAAAGCTTAAAAATCTAAAAATCTTATAAAAGTTGAGTTTTTTTTTCTTTCAGTGTATTTTTTTCGGAAAGCCCGTCAAATTTCCTACAAGTTGGTCTTTGGCCACTTTTTGATAGGATGCAACGGCTTCGAGATACAGCAATATTTAAATTACGAAATACAACAATATTTAAAACACTCACGCCCTTCCCGAATGGCATTATCGAGTGAAACTGGCTCCATATACACAAAAATGGCTTTTATAAACGTAGGATAACAGCTCTACAAAGTTTCTTGGAAATCGGAGAGGGTCGGGTACAACCGATTCCTTATTGCTCTAAATGGTTTTTTTGACTAAACTTAAACAATTTGTGTAAAATACTTTTCGCCTGCAATTTTATTTTACATTGAAAACTGTTGTCAAAAAAAATAAAGGTTTTTGGTAAATTTTGCTAATAAACAGTGTTCATGATTTAGTTTTTCTAATTGACCCGCAAATTTCGCCTTTCTTGGATTCCATGCAGCAATTAATTAATAATGTCCATAGGGCAAATATACCCTTTCCAATCATACACCTATCTTCGTCATATGGAGAGTTTGATGCTCGATTAAAGTTCCTATTTATGCTATAAACTTACCAGCAACATCACCGCCTCGAGTGAGCACGCAAATGTAGGGGAACAGCATCTAATTCCAGCGTGCCTCTAATGTTGGCAGGTCAGAACTTTGACATTCAATTAAAGCTAATTAAAAGCGTTTTCAACTGAACTCGAGTGATAAATAGCTCAATAAGAAGTGAGCAAGCAAGTTTCTATCAAAAGTTTTGTGAAATTAGTTGTTTAAATAGTGAAAATCAGCAAATTGGATGGAGTTAGGAGCGAGAGCTTAACCTGCCAAACATACGAGAATTTCCCCTATGTCTCTTACTGGCCAAACAGATCAAATTTAATGCACTTCTAATCATAATTTCTATTTTGCGAGACCATTTCGGAGCATTTTGTTAAAAAATATTTTAATTCATTCTAAATGGTATTTTTCCAAACAAATTTACAACTCGAATACTTCTAACCTACGTGAAATTTTCCGAGGATTCCGAATATGTCAAAATTGAGACCAAAAAGTGCCGCTATAGAAGTCTACAGGGCAAAAACTAACGTTGGAAAATGTTTGTTATAGAAAACTATCCTAAAACTATGAGAAAAACTGCGATTGGCCAAAATCGTAGGCTTATAGCCCATGAAATTCCCTAACTTTTGAACTATAGGAGTATGGGCGTCGGAGGCTGTTGCAAAATGGTATTAAGGTTTTGAAACAATAAATTTTTAACAGTAATATGCAAAAGTTATGAGAAAAAGTAAAACCAATCCTGGAAGTCTATGGCACATTTTGAAGGGCTTCAAAAGACCTTTCGAATGCATCTAAGAGAGTTGAAATTGATGAAGTTTCACGGAAATGCGAGCACTTTTATGATTTTTTATGTTTTTTGGACCTCAAATTTCAATGCCCGTTTTGTCCCACTTCCCTTTGTCGCAGAGGTTTCATATTTGGCATGAGTTCGTCTCATGTATAGACAAACAAACGCTGAAAGTTCCATCCAAATCGAAGCACCTCGTTACGACCTCTAGAACAAACCGAGCAATATTTACAAAAACTGTTCAAAACTTTAGTAAATTTTCTAATAGAATGCTGCAAGTTATCCGGATATCCGAAGTCCCAGCTTTACCAGAGAATAAAAAAAAAATTAGAAATAGGTTTCTATTTCTTTATTGCTTGATTGCTGAATGGTCAAACGTGTTTTTTCAAGTAAAATAGTAAATTATTTCATCATAAAGTTATCATTATTTCCAAGCAACAACTTTTTTTTCTAGATCTAACAGTCGATTACCCACATTTAGATAAAGTTTATGTTTTAAATAATGAAATGATGTTGCAAACAAATCAATGAGCCTAGTGCCTTTGATACAATCTAGTAATGTATATTTTTCCTTATCCAGTTAATGGTTCTGTTTTAATGCCTTGTTATTTCAGTTCGGTTTTACTATTTTCTGAATAAAAATATAATAATTTTTATTCTACTTATATATCGTTTCTCTGAACGCCATTTTTTGCGACTTTCATTATTTTCCCACACAGCGCTATCGCTTTACTTCTCTGGAACCAATTATTCTGATCGGAGCCTTTTAAAAAGCTGCGCGTGTGCGAGAAAATATCTGTTGTTATATTTAATTACATGCATCACAATGCACACTGTTTTGCGGGTGCAATTAAATTCGTGTGTGTGCACGAGAACGTGACGAGTGTCATCATTATCGGCATCACCATTCAATTTTATCGCTGATAATTACGGGTTGTTGGAAGTGTTTCTTTATCGTCCATTTTGGGATATATTTTTATCAGAAAGGTTTAAAATCACTAGCCATGTACCATCATTAATGTACCAGCATTATACTTTTCCACTTGTCATCGCTGAAAAAAAAACTTCAAAAATTATGCCCTCGCATAATGTAAGCAAACAAGCGCTGTCTGAAGTCAACTTCTTTGACAGACAAATCATGCATTATTACGCAACGCAATGCCCAATGAAAGCGAACACAATTTTCCATTATTTTTCCCTCATGCTTGTAAGCGGACTTCTACTGTATGTGTGTCGTTTTGGACGTTCAGACGATTTTTTTCTGCTCGTTTCCCAGCAGCAGCAAACTTGACATAATAACAATTAATATTACAAAATAGCACCGCAGTGAATGCGGCAGAAATTTTCGCTGGAAAGCAAAGTGAAGAAAAAACCGACAACAGCCGGGAAATAAAGTGCAATTGTTATTGAAAGAGAAAGAGTGGAAAAAAAAATCAAGTGAAGGTCGACAGCAGTAACCGGATAGTGGAGCAAAACAAGAAAACGATGAAAAACACATTTCAAAATGTGGAACAAAAGCCACCACCTCTGGCACTGAATGAAAGAAAGAAAAAAACACCAAGAAGAAAACACCAATAACAATAACAAGTAGAGAAAGAAAAATTGCTCTCAGTGTACTCTCATTATTAAAAAGAAGAAAAAGAAAAGTGTATCAGAAATTGATACTGTCAGAAAAATGAGACAACAACAGAGAGAGAGAGAGCAAAAAAAAAACTTTGCACTCTTTTCATCAATTGATCCCATTCATTTATGGCGATGGATGTTGCTGTTGACGGGTTGCAGCGTAGGTGGGAATTGTTGGCGATGAATGAATAGAGCTGAGCATAACGAGCTCTCGATATATTACATGGCTGTTGTTGTTGCTGGCGCATGAATGGGGGAGTTTATTGAACTTGGTGTGTCTTTAGAGGATGGGAAACTTCGATCATGTAATGCGATTGCAAATGGCTTACAAAATGTTCTTAGAAAATCATGTGCACTCTATTTAAATATTATTTTTAAATCATTATCGCAGTTTATTTTTTTTTGTTTACAAGGTACCACAATTGATCGAGCCACGTAGCCTAGCGGTAACGCCTTGTAGATCAGGGTCCAAATCTCGACTCGGACCAACACAACTGGAGATCGTTTCACTTCTGGATTCGATTGATTAGTAAAGTGAAGGTAGTGTGTAATCACAAGCTGGAAAAACAAACATGTTAACATTAAACTAACAAATAAGTTGCCACAAGTTGTCATGATAAAAATTTACTTCATTCTCCCGGAGAACCAAAAATAGATTTTATTTATATTTTTGATCTTTGTAATTTTTTTTGAATGGTCCTGTTGTCTTTTATATATTTTTAAGGCCTATTCAAAAAAAACTTTAGAAATAATCTAAAAATTGACCTGTTTAGAAAATAATCTACAAATTTTCAATTGTTAGGACAATGCCCAAACTGACTGACCTTTAAAAAACAAACAAATTTTTGTCTCTAAAATGTAACCACTCCGAGAAAAAATGCTTTCAAAAATTTCTAATTTTTTTCAAATGCTAAAATCTCCAAAACAAACAGTATTAACGACAAAAGGTGCAGTGGTAATGTAACAGACATAACCAAAATGACGAAGGACGAATAAAGAAATTACATTTAGCTTAATGCTTGGTTTTTTAACATTATGTGAGGAAGGCTGTGGAGGGAGTGGCGTTTATATTTATACCAAAACCGTCGGCCGCGCTACTTCTGTTATTTTCCCCTCTCCTTAGGGAAGTCGTTTCATTCTTCGGCGTTCCATTTCGCTTCGCGACATTTTGGATTGCTACGTCGTATAGAGCCCTAAGACGAAGTTCTTCATCAAAATAAAACATTCGTAAAATTGCTTTGGTAGTGCGTCCATACCGGGAATTCCCGGAATTTTAAGAAAACCAGGGATTCCCGAATCCCAGAAATTTTTATATTTTGTCCCGGAAATTCCGGAAACTGAAAAAAAAATCTAATTTTGGTCTGAAAAATGAGACTTGAAGTTGAATATTAGAAATAAATAAGAAAATTTCTTTGCGCTTTTCATATTTTCTATTTGTTTGTGCAAGACGTAATTTATGAACGTCCCATATGAGTTTACATCCCGCAAGACAATGTAGTTTAAATTCTATTGTAACTGCTCAATAAAAAGTACTCTGCCTCTTCGCGCGCTGACCGCCGTCCGAGGCGGTTGGCTCAGCAGTTTCAGTAAATCGATTGTTTTATTATATTACGAAATATTCTACGCGCCTGGACAACAATAACACAACGTAGGGAATTCTGAGTCGGCCCCTCGGCCGAACACTATCTAATTTTATTTATTTTTAAAAATACTGGGAACAATATTTACGTATATTTACCAGCATTTTGGGAAAATCAGGATGAATTAAGACAGTTTCACTAATCTACTTTTTGATTACAAATTCGATTTTACATCAAAAAATGAAGTTGAACAAATTTTGCGATCAACATTTCGATTTTTTTTAAAAAATCAGTATTGATTCAAAAAATTATAACTCGGTCAAAGATTTTTTTCCCGTTCTGAAAATTTCTGAAAAATTGGCATTTGATGTCCCATAAAACATATCAGAAAATTAAAAAAAATAAAAATAATGTTTTTTTGCAAATCAAGTTTTAGTGACAAAAAGTGAAATAAAAAATCCCAATTTTTTTACCGTGTATCACATTTTTTTTCAGTGTAGTCCTTATCCATACCTACAACTTTGCCGAAGACACCAAATCGATCAAAAAATTCCTTCCAAAGATACATATTTTTGAATTTTCATGTATTATTTTTGTATGGACAGCTGTTGAATTTGTATGGAAAATTGTATGGACAATTTATATTGCATACCGAAAGCACCAAAATAGTTTAAGCCGGATTAAAAAATACAAAAATAAAAATAATAACGATTTCGAAGAGAACTGCTCTACTTTTTAAATTTATTAGACGTAATGAAAAAATATGACTTGAACTTGAAAATTTGATTTTGCGTTTTAACCGAATAAAATAAAAGCTTATATATTTGTGATAACGTATATAATTACAACCGTAAAAATACTACAACACTGCTGAATATTGTTTGTCATTGCTAGATTATGACTAAAACGGTTTTTGTCTTCTCAAAACTATAACATATTGAAAAAAAATCAAGCAAAACAATGTAAATGGACTAAAGCCGAAGTGTAAACAAACAGTCGGTCCTGCTTACGTCAGGGGATTTTTACGTTAGTAACGAGCAGGACAGACTCTTTATTTACACTTCGGCTTTGGCCCATTTACATTGTTTTGCTTGGATTGGTTTCGGTCAATATAACAACAACTTTTCCACAGAACAATGCCAGAAATGCTATTTAACATGAAGGCATCACCCTAATACGTCATCTGCAAAAATACTTGACATGGTCATGTCCTACGGAGCATGAAAGTTACAGCATGTTGGCAAATACCTTCTTTCTATAATGCTCTGAATTTAATGTTTTAAATCTCAGAACAAATATCGAGGGAAGTATTACCATTAACCGTTCCGTTCACAGAATCCGATTGCACCGAGAAGCCAAAGGGCCTCCGGGCCCTCACTAACGAGATGTCGTCGAGTTTCGTGCTTAGAAGACCTACAGAAACGCCAATTGCTACAGCATTCGTGCACCATTACTATTCATTGTGCAAGCCTGGGTACCAGGAATTGCTAAAACTGGTGGTGACTATCTGCGGCCAAAATCCGTCCGCAGTCAGCTGGTCTCTCCAACTGAAGCAGGTCAATTACCACGGTGACAACCACGCAACTAGTGCTACGACGACCAGGACACAGGTTCATTGAAGTTCAACCAATGCCGGTGGCGTTGCTGTTTTTAATGAAATTTATTAGAGTTCCTCATTTATGAAAATGCGTTTGCTTGCTGGCCCCCCGAGTGTGTGAGTTTGCTCCGGTTCACCGTACCGGCTATGACAATTTTATGCAAAGTTGAGCGAACTGAGTACTGGCAGCAATGCCGACGAGTAGCAGCTACTTGGAATCCTGATGAGGACCACTTTAAACTGAACCCGGCACGTGGCATTCTTACGATGTTGCATTTTTAATGTGGCGTTTCCTTTGAACGTTGCGCCATTGTTAATCTTTCGTAAGGCATTAGCGCCGCAGTGATGTAACAGGATCCCTTTAAACAATTGCTTAGGGTTCATTTGGGTTTCATGTTATCATCTTGATATCGACTGATTGAGCCCATTTCATAGCTGTATTGCTCGGATGGCACGTCGATAAAATTTAAACCAAAAAAAAACATTTTCAATTATATTTTCAGCCATGGGTTCAAAAATCCCTTTCCTATCTCAGCTCACGAATAACACTGAACAGCACGTGATGCAACCAGAGTTCTTGCAAAACTGCCCCTTAAGTTTAACGACATGCTGAACATGAAGACGGATGCCCATCATTACCTTCCTTACAAGCACTGCTTGATCGAATAGTCCAAGCTCACGTAGATCGTAAATTACCGCGATAACAGGCCATTGAGAGGGCAGTACGGGCAAACCTCGTTGGTTTGACATTTCAGTTTGCAAGAGAGTGAGAGTTATTCAATTTTAAACTCAACTTAATCAAACAAGTAAGGTTACACTGTAACACGTGAGAGTTTTTCTGATTGGATTTTGCTTTGAAGTTTGTAGCTCTACCCAAACCAGGTGACCAACGTAATTTTTCATCATTAGGGGGGTTTGGGTGTGAGTGTGCGGCTTTGTTTTCAATTGACAAGCCGTGTTCCGTAAAACAATACCTTGTCGCGCAAAACCCATTACGCCAAGTATTGCCGGTTGTTGCAGCTGCTGCTGCTGGTTTGCGCAATAACTTTCGCTTTATGCTCGCGCGCAAATGTCAACCGCAATAAAAAAATAAACCTCGCGGGGAAGGAAAAATACGACTCTCGCGGGTTTGTTGAAACTCAATATTTAGAGTGCTTTTTCCCCGGGTCCGCGGTGTTCGGTTCTGACGCGATGCTTTAAAATTTCTCCCAGAACGCGCAGGAACCTCTCTGGCTGGCTGTCATTTAGACATCTGACGTTCAACCAGAGTTGAATGCTGGTGAGCCTGTCTAGCTTTCTGAAGGTGATGGAAATGTGTGCCAGAGGCGAGGAATTAAATTTCCGCTTTCACACGTTAAGTTGGTTCTGCACAGAATCAGGACTGAATAGGGCAAGCGTACGACACAATTCAAATTGTTTGAAACATGTTGACAGGTGTTTACCGGGGTTTGGCAATGACCTTTTGGGGTTGAACATTAAAGATAGATCTAGTACTAGTCTGGTTTTTGCTCTGTGTTTAGGCGGGACCAGATAATGACCAATGACCTCGAAATTGGACCGCCAACATAATCCAACTATAGTTTCTCATAATTTCGCTGCCAAATTTGCCACAAAACATTCCCGCTGAATCCTTCGAAGGTAACATTACTCACCTATTCAATTTCTCCCGCATCTTTCTACCTTCCTCAACTTTTCAAACAAATTCCCACCACTTCGCTTGTCGCAAAATCTTACAACGTTTCTTCCATCATCAAGATTTATCTTCTCATGGTGGGTGCAAATTTATTCCAACAACCCGGGCACCGACACACAGAAACACGCGACCTGGCATAATTGATTCTCACGAGTCTCGTGACAAGGATAAGTCCCCGCGGATCTGCTGGTGCGGTACCTGTTTTTGATGTTTGCTACGAGTGTCGACAACATCCTTGTGGGGGAAAGTGGAAAAGTCCCAGGACGATCACCAAGTAGTTTGGAAAATTGTGGCACGGTTGAAGATTCGCGCTCTAGGTATAATGAGAAGGCTAGATGGTTGTGGTGTCATGGCAATGAAAAGTTTCTGAACACAGAAAACTAGACCGAACTCGTACTATTTCAAAATCAGCTAAGTGAAATCTGAAATTTGAAGCAAACTCAACTGGTTTGGAGTCTAGTTGAAAACACTCCCAAAGAATCACATTTCATAGCAAGTAAACGATGGACAAAGTAGTGGTTGATGGTTGGAGAAACGACGATGTGCTACTTTATTATGCGATGATTGTGACTGTGTCAACTTACATCGTGTAACGGGCCAACTTGGCGGTGAGCTGCTCCTCTTGTAAGTTTATAATGAGCCGGGTCGTACGAGTTTGTTGGGAGATGTTTCTGGGGAAAGGGAGAAAACTTCCAAAGGAAGTTACGACAACTTTAGAGTGTTACTCACAATATGATAGTTGCTTGTTACGTAAAGATTTGTCCAACTTAAATGTTTACTAATGTTCATGACAAAGTTTTGAATGTGCTGTGTTTTGAACGCCACATTGAATATATGAACTTTGAAGAGGTAGTTTTACAACGTCCAATCAACGACTAACAAAGGTGGTCCCTTAAACATTTCCATAATTTCGTAACCGGCCTCGAACTGGGGATCATTTTTAATTTTGATTATCGAATCTATTTCCGGGTTTCCCTGTTTTCTCATGAAATCTTAAAAAATATGTCTTAAAAAGTCTCTTCTCGGAAATGCTTTTTTATCAGATTTGGCTGTCAAAATAATTATAAAATGCAAAAATTTGGTACATTTTTGTACGTTTTTTTTTTTAATAATCATAGTTGGTGTAATTTGGTTGGTGAATTTTCACTATTTCGCGATTTCGCGGAAATTCGTGAAACCTTGAAGATTTCCTTGAAATTAATATATTTTTTTCAAATCAATCCTTTGAAATAACAAAACTATGAATATCTCATTCTTAAATAAGTTTTAAGTAAAATCTTTAAGTTTTCAATTGAAATCACCCTGAACCATTTGAAGAAAATTTGTTAACCAAACACACATTAACATAAAATTGTTACAACATTTAGTAATCGTGAATGCTGCGAATACTTAAATGAGGTTTAGCACGTTGCTAATATTTTTCAAAGTTAATGTCGCCCCCTCTCCCCCTTCCAAATCAGTCTGAAAAATCAGGGGGGGGGGGAATGCATTTCTTTGCGTTTAATAACATTTTATACATGTTTAAGTTCGTTTTAAAAAATCATTGTATTTAGAAAACATTTAGTAATTTGAAAATTGAAACATAGTTTTCTCAGATTATCAATTTAAAGTAACTAGAATAACATTGTTTAGCGAAATATATTTAAAAAAAATTTTTTTTGCAATTCCGCTGTGAAACTGTCTACTTTCCTGCCCTTCTGGAGAAACGAAACGGCTTACTTTTCCCTACCAAAACTAGTAACATTTTTCAATATCTTTCTGTTTTGAACGATTAATTTACTAAATACATCAATGTTTGAAGTAAAATTTTATTCTAAAAGCGTTTTTCGAAATGGCATGAAATGTTCTAAGCAACTTTTTGTAAAACTTGATTTTTGCAGCATTCGTCGTAATTATCCAACTCGGTAAACCTCGTTGGATAAATGTACAACTCGTGCAGAAAAAACTTCTTTTTGCAACTTGTTGCATAACAACTATTTGAAAACATTTAAGTGAAGTTTATCGAATATTAAATAAACTTCTTCGATTTGACCTGGTTCCTGATTTTCTCCTGGTGGAATCAAACTCTCGAGTTTTCCAGTTTTTCGTGAGGTGGCCACTCTGATTAAAATGCACGCCCGATTTTATATCGTTATTAGAGCAGTTCTCTACGAAATCGGTCATTTTTTAAGAATTTTAATTTTTGTATTTTTTAATTCGACTGAAGCTTTTTAGGTGCCTTCGGTATGCCCAAAAAAGCCATTTTGCATCATTAGTTTGCCCATATAATTTTCCATACAAATTTGGCAGCTGTCCATACAAAAACGATGTTTGAAAATTCAAAAATTCTGTATCTTTTGAAGGAATTTTTTGATCGATTTGATGTCTTCGGCAAAGTTGTAGGTATGAATATTGACTGCACTGAAAAAAATGACACTCGGTAAAAAAATTTGGTGATTTTTAACTTAACTTTTTGTCACTGAAACTTGATTTGCAAAAAAACACTATTTTTATTTTTTTTTATTTTTTGGTATGTTTTAGAGGACATCAAATGCCAACTTTTCCGAAATTTCCAGGTTGTGCAAAAAATCTTTGAGCGATTTATAAATTTTTGAATCAATACTGATTTTTTCAAAAAATCGAAATATTGGTCGCAAAAATTTTTCAACTTCATTTTTCGACGTAAAATCAAACTTGCAATCAAAAAGTACTTCAGTGAAATTTTGATAAAGGGCACCGTTTTCTTGTTAAGGCCAGTTTTTGGTAACTTTAAAAAAAATCGCAATTTTTAATTTTTTAAAATTAGTGCACATGTTTGCCCACTTTTGAAAAAAATATTTTTGAATAGTGAGAAAATTCTCTATATTTTGCTTTTTTGAACTATGTTGATACGACCCTTAGTTGCTGAGATATTGCCATGCAAATGTTTAAAAACATGAAAATTGATGTTTTCCAAGTCTCACCCAAACAACCCACCATTTTCTAACGGCGATATCTCAGCAACTAATCCCGAGCATGGGTAAATAACAAGGGAAATGCGGAATAATACCTTTCTCTGGTATCAATACCAAATTTTGGTATTCCTGGACCCTTTAAAATTTGTCTTAAGGATTATGCAAGAGCAAAATATGCTATCATACCAATTAAAGGTATTGTTTTGATATTGCAAAATTGCAGAATTTGTCAGTGGTCGAACACCACATATTGGTATTCTTTTGGTATTACAGTGTTTTATCAAATTCCTCTGAAACTATGGGAAAATGTTGACCAATTTTGACAAAATAATTAATTTTGCGCTAAAATGTTGTCTCAAAGCGAATGCTTTTATTCAAAACCGGAAATTTTAAACTTGATTTTAAACATTTTTGATATACCCCCTAAAGAAATGACTTGACATTATGGAAAAATTTCCACAGGATACCACATTTTGGTATTATTTTGCTTTTGGAAGGTTTCATCAAATTCCTCTGAAACTATGGGAATTTTTTTTATAAATTTTGATGAGATAATTAATTTTTGCGCTAAAATGACTTGTAACCCAAAAATGTTAAAGCAGATTTTAATTTTTTTTATATACCCACTAAGATTTTTTTTTAATGTTGAAATTTCTCTAAGTTGGGATAACCAAATACTTTGAAAAACGAGTTAATCGACAGATTATAGAATTTTGGTGAATTTTGGTGAATTGAGTTTAGTTTAATTTGCGATGCCTTTCCGTCGGGTCGCGTTTTTTTTTTTTTTTTTTTTTTCGCGTTCGTCGTCGGTGTGTTTTTCGTTTTTTTTTTCGCGTGCGTGTATGTGTGTAAAGGTGCGGCTGGCTCTGGTTGTCATCGATGACAATTGAGCCAGTCTGATTTGCGATGCCTTTCGGTCGGGTCGCAGGGTTTTTTCGCGTTCGTCGTCGGTGTGCAATAACAACAAAACCTTATCATACCATTTCAGATCGATAAACATCGTAACTCGTCGTTCGCTTCGTTAATCAGTACCCCACTAAACATGAATCATGTAAAACTCGTAAAAACATCTCAATTAAAAAGTCAGACTGTTAAATCCTTCATCATTTAATTACAAATAATTTTGGTTCTATCTTTCCACAGCCGGCTGTCTAAGATAAATCCATTTCAATTAAAAGTTAACAGCCGATAAACGGGAAATGACTCATCCGCAGCATCCGATTGCTTGCCTTGAGATTAAAACATAATACCTTTCAACAAACACTATGATTTTGGGTCGCATCATCATCTTCTATGATGAATCCTGACCAAACACCCTATCCTACTAACAAATTTTCAGGTTCCTGGCGCTTGTGGGGTGTAAGCACAGAGTAAATCAGCTGCCCTAGTAGCAACCTGCGCTAACTAACATTCCCGTCCCTTAAAATCGAGATCTACAAACTGACATGGCGGGCGCCGTTGGTGGCCAATGACTGTTACCTATTCGCAACTGATCTAGCTTTAGCAATCATGGTGTTTTATCTTTTCAGCGCATTCATACATGCTGTTGATAAGGGAAACACCACTAGATCGTCGAAGCATATAATCAGTAGTGCTGAAAGGATTTTACGGTTCTGTTCAGCAACGGAGGGGCAACCATGGGTGATCTCTCATGCTCATGCTCATGCTCAGATTATAGAATTTTGGTGAATTTCGATCCAGTTTCATTTTAATAACAATTATTTTTCAATCTTGTTATTTTTCAGAATCTTCAAGAACTTCAAGCACAGGCCGTTCATCAATGACAAATGCATTCAATGTGGTGAAGAATATCACTAAGAACAACATGGAATCATCAGGTGAGTAGATTTGGCTGTTGCATATGGATCATTTCCGTTTTTTTTTACTAACTGCAACTGTTGCACTAAAAATGGTATGAAAATACCAAATTTAGTTATTTCTTGTGCAAATACCAGCGACCAAAATGTGCTCTTGGTTGCCCAGTAATATATGGTAAAATACCATCAAATCATACCAAAATCATGTATTTGGAAGACCACAGGAATACCAAAATATGATTTTCCAAGGGCGCGGGAATACCTAAAAATTAAACCATGGCAAACCAAGTTTTGGTATTCAAGCAATGTTCAAAAATCCAGAAGACCTCAACTTGGTATTGAAATGGTTTTATTTTGAGGTATTATTTTACCCTTGGAATAACATGGTTTGGTATTGTTGTGCCCTTCCACATACAAGACTTTGGTATGATTTCATGGTATTTTACCATCTATTACTGGGCAACCAAGGGCACTTTTTGGTCCCTGTTATTTGCCCAAGTAATACCAAAATTTGGTATTCTCGTGTTATTTACCCCTGCTCGGGATGGTCCGATTTACAATGTTGAAATATGAAACATGCGTGAAATTTTCCGATCTTTCGGAAAAAAATATTTTAAAAATTTTTGAATCGAGACTTACATTTCAAATGGGCCAAACATTCAATATTACGCCCTTTGAATTTTCATATTTTTGTATGGACAGCTGCCAAATTTGTATGGAAATTTATATGGACAAACTAATGAAGCAAAATGGCTTCTTTGGGCATACCGAAGGCACCAAAAAAGTTTCAGTTGGATCAAAAAAAAAACGAATGACCGAAATCTGAGAGAATTGCTCCCCTATAAAAAGCACGCCCGATTTCATAATTAATTTATAATGTAGAAAATCAGATTTTTTGTGAATTCAATATAGAAACATTTAAGTGCTGTTTTGAACCTAAAGATTTCTTCTTAAACGTTTCCTACTGCTAACCCAAAATGTTGCTGGTAAATTTGTTCAATTTCCTGAAGCTTTCACCGAGCAGCCTCTTCAGAAATTCACTTTCCATCCGTTCGATAAGGTGGTGAAGTCATCACATTTTACGACCAGCCCCCGGCACCTGACGGACTGACTGAGTTTACAAACGAAAGGAAACGGAAAAGAGATGTCATCAGGCCAAATCACTTTTGAACTAAGTGGGACTGTAAAATAAGGAAAGCATGCTCGTTGAATTATTTAAGGTTAAGTGAAGCTTTGCCCTCAATTATTAAAAATGGATTTAAAAATTGAGGCAAGCGTTAAATCCAAAACTAAAAAAAATATCAATAAATTAGTCAAAAGAACTAGATACATATTTGAAATATAGTTTTCTTAGATAAAACTCAAAATTTCAGAATTCATATTTGAGCAGTTTAGGGTTACTCTGCTCATCACAAAACGAATGACAAAGATCCCACCCAAATCGTCGCGTCGCGTCGAGATAATTCAATTTCACTCTGCAGCATCATCTGTGCCGAGGTGTAATAAAACGTCAAATGAACTTTACAACAACAGCGTATACCAATTATGTGCCGTGGATGGTGATCCATCATCTGGATCGAGTAAACTTCCGGCCGGCTTATGTTGGAGCCTCCAACACGCGGCCGGTTTATTGTTTTATTTTCTTTCTCACGTGACTCATCTCAACTGGAGTCTGGCACGTCTCAAATGTCACACCGACATTTTGCTGTGTCTTTTTTTTTTGTTTTGTTTGCTGTCATTTGTCTGGCACTTTCAATTTGCATTAACGCAAACGTTTGGAGAAAAAAAACTCGCCACCGGTAATGAACACGGTTATTTATGGTACTCTAGCAGTGTTTTTTTGAGTATTAATTTCGTTTAAGTTTCGCAGCGCTCATTAGTCGTGCAAATGAGCTCACCCCTAGCAGGGAGGTGCGCGCGTAGGTGTTTTTTGAAAAATAGCTTTCGCAAAAATCAATCTGGCAAACCCCAAACCAATTGATTGACGACTGGATTCGGATGGAAATAATAATAAAATACAAATTAATCAAGTTATCCGTACGCGAGCATGCAGGCTTCATCAATCACCACAGAATTTCAGAAAGCTGCAGTATGGTTTAAATTGAGCATTGCATCGTCTAACCTTTTTCCCCAGATTTCAATTATTATTTCACTTAATTTTGTGCTTAAGGGGTTACATACATGTAGAAAATCACAAAATTTCATATTACAGAAAATTTATTAAATCCACTAAAAAGATGATGATCGCTTCTGAAAATTTCATGAACATATTAAATGATTAAATCGAGTTAGAGACGATTTGAGGCTCAAAATTTTGCCGTCCGAAAAGCGGACTGTCAAACTTTTTGAGCGTTTTTCTCGGAACACCAAGATGATTTACGGGTGCCACGATATCTCGAAATGGGATGGACCAAATTGGCTGAAATTCGGAGTGAAGACTCCCAAAACATATCCCGTGTGCATGACAAAGCCCGATTTTGAAATTTTTCATTTTTTAAAAATACAAAAATCAAAAACTGACGATTTTTGTTATGAAAAACACAAAAATTTTTTTATCTTTTTTTTAAATAAGTTTTTTTGAAAATCAGACTTCGTCATGCACACAGGATCGGTTTAACAAGTCTTCACCAAAATTTTGAGCCGATTTGGTCAAGGCAGTGTTAAGATATCGTGGCACCCGTTTTTTAAAACTGCTAACTTCAAATAGCCATATCTCGGCTATGATACAACCAAATGTCTTCAAAATTGTTTTGTTAATAGATGAAAATGTATATTTTAATGCCCTGAAAACAGATTATAAATAAAACCAAGTGTGTGCTCACTCCAATCTCTGATTTTTTTTGTCGATTTACATGTATGTAGCCCCTTAATTATTTTTTTCAGCATTTAGGCTAGTACAAATTGTATATAAAGTTTAAGCCCGAAAAATCAGGGACTTCCAAATTTTAATGGAAATTTTAGTGCAATCAGCTGAGAAAGATTTAAAATGCATTCCCCTGCTTAAACGCAAAATCAGTTTTAGCATGTTTGGGTTGATTTAAATATCTTTTGAATTTTTGATAATTTTCGATGTTTAGTATCGCAAAAAGTTTGTTTTTTGTTTTCGTCAACTTTACTTTATTTTTGAAAAGTAATGATTGCAAAACAACTAAACTAGTGTAAAATGCATTTTAAAACACTTTTGCATTCAAATATTGAGACTTTGACTTGTTATTTCACGCCGGCCAGAGCCGAGGGACAAAAACTTTGAAAAATATTTGCACCTTATGTGATGGGTTTGTATGGGAAAATCGTCAACATGTATGGAGAAAAGAAAAGAAAGTTTCGAAAAAGTTTCTTTTTGCGTTTCTCTTTTAAGCGTTGTACGTTTTCTGTTTCTTAAAAAAATGTGGGTTATTCAGATTCAAAAAGATCATTATTTTCCCAAAAAAAATGAATTTTTTTAAATAATACCTCACTGTTTGAACACAATATTTTTTTATAACGTGTAATTGGGTTAAATACAGTAAACCGAGTTCTGACCAGTGATATTTATGTACTTTTTTTGTTGCCGGATCTCACTTTAATGCATGTAAACAATGTCCGGATCCATCACCCGACCCATCGTTGGTAAGGCAATCAAAAGACCTTTCCAACGAGTCTAAAACACTGAAGATCTGGCAACCCTGTCTCAAGCTATGACCACTTATGACGCCACTTATGAGCCCTTGAGTGATATGTGTGTTTTTTGTATTCCGGAACTTAACGAAATTAGACGAAATTTGTGCCCAAACCCATCATATCATATATCACCCATTGTTGGAAAAGAGTGAGGAAGGCACCAACCACATAGGTGGAAGTTAGTTTTTCTTGTTAAAATCAGATTTAATGTGTTGAATGTATCAATAAGAATGCTGGTATATAGTTTTGAAGACAAAAAAATCAATGTTTATATTTAGCTAACTGTTCATAAGCATTTTTAACAAAATATAATAAATTTTTGGAAAAATTGTTAAAAATTTTGATTTTTGCTACAAATTTGTTAATACAAATATCAGTTTTTTTAACAGCATTTTAAAGTGAATTCGAAGCACGAATCAAAAGTTTTCACATTTTATATGAAATTTGTTCTGCTAAAAATGCCCAAAAAAATGAAAAAAATGATTTTCAAAACCACATAATATTCATTATTTACAAACTTATTTTACCTTTTCCGTCTCTGATTTTTTGAGTAAAAAATTAGGTAAGGGTTACAAAAACATGAAATAATATAATACTCATTAGCAAGAACAACAAAACAGCAACTTTGCGTGAAAATGCTAAATTGCCATGCCCAAAATCTTTAAGGGAGTGGCAAACAAAAAAAAGAACCCCATCTTCCTCACTTGGGGACTCGATCCCGGGGCTAAGAAAAACACTCGGGAAGCAGCACTACCCTCTTGAATCCCACGCGGTCACATCTCTGAACTCGGACGAGGAGGGCACCGGTTTACGTCTTTTTGGTCATCACGGCACGCAAATCTCGCTACTCATCATCACTCAGTCATCACTCGCCGTTGAACGAATGACGAACTGAGGTAATTTTTGTTGCGCCGCAAAATTTACTGCGCTGCATTTGCAAACGTTCTGTTGGAACTTATTTTTCTTAAAAACTGATGAACATTTTGAAAATTTAAAAGAAATTGATAGTTTTATATGCTTAGCTAATTGCTTTTCATTCTACAATTTTCTTTAGAAAATACATAAGAGTTAAAAATATGAAGAATTCCAGAGAATTATCCATAGGCCAGATTGAATCTGCTCCAAACCTCAACTTCCCTCTTCAAGAGAGAAGATTCGAGATTGTAACGCCCCACGGACTGATAGTGATGTCATTTTTCTTCCTACCAGAGCTTTGAAGCTCACTAGCAAGCTGATTAATTAGTAACACCTCCCTCCCAGCTCACTTTGAATCTTGGGTGGGTTGAGATTTTCCACGGTGATGCAATTCGCCCATTAATTAAAAGTGATTGCAGCCTGGATCCTGAATCTCGACGCAATTTCTGAATGTCAGGGTGGGGAAAAGTTCCTCTTCCTCATTATTCATCGCGATCGCTCGGGGATGAGGCAATTTCCGGATCGTGGGGTTGGAAAAATTTGCCTAACAAATTGCGATTCGAACTCGGAAACAGAAATAGTTGCCTCGCGTCCGGATGAGAACGGGATCGACCTATTTAACCAGCGGACCGTGTGACAAGAGCCGGGGAGCAATTTGTCCTGTGTTTGGAGTGAAAAATTAGTTCCAGCTTGTTGATGGATTACGGGATAGGGACCCCCCCAGATGGGAACGAGGTTACGAGCAATTAATTCTCCGAAATTCGCGATATTTGAACATTTCGAAAATGGCTCGAAATGGCATTTATCGAATCGAGGCAAAATGGCAGTAATTAAATCCGGGTTCGAATCGATAAATGTTTCACACACCGCACGAGCATTCGTCGCATTCTCAACTGAAGCAGTTCAAATTGTACACACCAGAATCGTTACGACTGGGTGGACTAAGTAATTGAAATTGGCCACAAATTAAACTGTCGTTGGATGCAAATATGCATTTGAAATTTGATTTGTGCTCGATGTTTGAACTTTGAAAAGTGTTTATATAATACTGATTACAACCATCAAGCTTTTGGATTTAAAGGCATATATTATTCATTCAATAAATGTTTACTTTTAGTTACGTTGAATTTTGAACTTTGATGACATGCTATATGAGTGTTTACATGTTAGTATTTTTTTAAATTGTTCTGGTGAACAGACTGTATTATCAGATGATTTGAACAATTTTACACTAAGAAAAGTGTTATTGAAGCAGAAATTAACATTATCTTCAGATTCACAGGCATTTTCAGAAGAACAATTTTCTGAGCATTTTTTTTTTAATTTATGAATTACTCTACAAAATTGGTATTCCATGAAAAAAGAAACTATTTCTAATTAATTCTGATGAAATTTTATTATAAGTTAAAAAACTTAGATGAAGTAACAAATACCTGTATTTTTAAAATTAAACATTTAGACAAACCTTTCGAACGGTCAATTTGACGAATTTAATTCATCCGGCTTTCTTTTAAGCTGAAATTTGCAGTCATAAGGCATATCGATTTAAAAAAAACAACAATTTTCAAACATTTCTTGAAAAAAAGAAGAAATATATTGAAATTCTATCAATGTTACCCCGAGTGAAAAAATAGTTAAGTGCCGATGCACGTCTGCCCAGGCAGGGTTACCAGGTCAAAATTAGAAAAACCTGGCAAAGTATCGTCCAAAAATCTGGAAAAATCTGGCAGACAAAAATCTAACCATTCTCAATAGTAAAGGGGAGGAAGGATATGAATTTATTAAAAAAAAAAATGTATAATTCAGGTATTAAACCAGCCTATGTCTGGAAATATTTTTATCGGACTCTCCGGACATTTTTACATAACATACTAAAAAATGGAAGGAGTTCATTAACAGGATTCCGAGATATGATTTTTTGAAAATAAAATCCGTGTTTTTTGACGCGCCGCGCGCAAAAACCGGAGAATGACGAAATTGGCAAAAAATCAACTTTTTTCACAGAAAACACGGATTTTATTTTCAAAAAATCATATCTCGGAATCCTGTTAATGAACTCCTCCCATTTTTTAGTATCTTATGTAAAAATGTCCGGGGAATCCGATAAAAATATTTCCAGACATAGGCTCTTTGGTCCAGACACCGTCAAAACGGCATTTTAAAGTTGCATACGCCTTTTTCATATGTTAGGCTAGATTTTTGAAACTTCTTACTATTTTTCTTTGAAAGGCCAACTTATCACCTTTCATTTGCGTATAAGACAATTGAAATCGGTTGAAATGGCGAGGAGTTATGATTTTTCGAAAAAAGTGGTTTTTGCGAAAATCGACGAAAATGGCAATTTTTCAGACCACCCTAACACGGCGTAGGTCACCCTAATGGCCAAACAAAAAAATAAGGGTCTAATTATTTCGGCCAGGGAACTCCCACAAAAATTTTGAGCCCGATCCGAGCACTTTTGTTTTTTTCCATGCTGTTTTCGTGGGGAATTGCTGTATATTAAAATTTTTGTAATTGTCTGCTCTATAACTTTGTAGAACATTGTTACACTCTAAAAAATAAGCCTGCAAAGTTAGAAAAAACACGAAATTTAAAAATGAAAAATTTTGTTCTAAATGAAAAAATGACCCTTCTGGGTCAATGTAGATTCGAAAAGTACATTAAATTTCCCATAAATCGACATGTTCCAAAAAAATTTACAGTCGAGTAACGGAAAATGGGAGAATTAAAAAAAAATATAGTGTTTTTTTTTTCGATGAAAAATACGTTTTTTCGGAATTCTGGGTACGCCACCAAATCGGGCGTCTAATTTTACATAAAAGTCCCTTTGACACCATATTTCTATCTCATCACCGTTTCAGGCTGCAAATTATTGAAAAACACCTCTTTTTTCGCATGTTCAAAAATGGAAGGGGTCGTACCGCCCCTCCGTCACGAGATATCAAAAAACGGACCTCGGATTCGTGATCAAGGACAAAAGTTACCCCTTAGGACAAAGTTTCACGCAAATCGAAGAGGGGTCGGGGCAACTTTTCCCAATTTCGTGTGAGTTGGTAGAGAATTACCCACATCGAGTTTTTTATCAACTTCGATCGATTTTCAACTACTCAAAATAAGTACGCATCAGTTTTTGTTATTTTTTAAATCATGTTTGAACGCAATTTGTTACACGTAAAAGCTAATGATTAAATTTTATGATTAAAACTGTTTTAAAAAATACAAGTCAATAAAATAGTGACTACAAAATATGAAAAACACCAAATAGGTAAAATTATTTATTTCTGTTCCTAGAACATACCTTGTTAGGATGTAACAAAAATGACTTTTTAGCGGGCATTCAGGGGTTTGTTCCGGTGGGCATACTGAGCCCAAATCCCAAATATGAGCTTAATTGGACGTAACAGGAACTAGCGCTCCGTCCTTCAATTTCAAATGGGATTTAACCCGTAAAATACATTTTTTTTCAAAAATGTCTATTTTTGAGGCATTTTGGCCACCAATGCGTTTACCAAAAACATCACTGGCGTGTAGACCAGATCCTTGCGCATATGCCAAAACTTGCCAAATATGCCAAAAATCCCAAACTTTGAAGGTCCAAGTTCCAGGGTGCTGCAAACTTCAATGTTATATACCAAAAGATGCGCAAGGATCTGGTCTACACGACTGTGATGTTTTTGGTAAACGCATTGGTGGCCAAAGTTGCCTCAAAAATAGACATTAAAAAAAAGGATTTTTACGGGATAAATCCCATTTAAAATTGAAGGGCGGTGCGCCAGCTCCTGTTACGTCCAATCAAGCTCATATTTGGGATTTGGGCTCAGTATGCCCACAGGAACAAACTCCTGAATGCTCGCTAAAAAGTCAATTTTGTTACACTCTAATACCTTGTACAACCAATTAAAAACAATACTAAATATGCAAAAAAAGTTATAGAAAATAGTGAAGAAAATTGTATAACAAGAGAAGTTAAGATTTTCGATGGAATATAATCCTTTGAGTTACTTCAAAAGCTGGTTTAATAAAATAATGAATTTAAAATTTTTATGTTTCTATTTTTCTACCTGAACCGTTTAGAAAGTCAAATAAAATGTATAATTTACTAAATGCATAAGCAAGAGGCAGTTTTGGCTAACAGATATTTTGTGAAAATAAAACCTTAATGGTGCAAAGTTTAGCTTGTAACTAATTAATATTTTAAGATTATTTTTTTTGCAAAATGGGTCTACCTGTAAAATTAATGTAAATTTAAAGGAACGTTAAATGCAATATTTTGTGAAAATGTGACTTTTTATCAACCAAAAATGATGCTGGGAAACGCCGCGCTTTTTAATCCTCGGTAAAATTTGTTTAAATTAAGATAAGGGGAAAAGTTCAACTCAGTTTACCTGAATATCATGCCGTGGACTGTTTTGCTCTTACTTATTTTTTCAATATTTTTCTTGGATTCAACTTGTTTTATGTTTTGAAAACAAAAGCTTTCCTGCAAGCTTTGACCATAGCATTACTCATCGAAAGTAAACAACTCCATTGTTCATTGTCTGCTACCCTTGGGCAAAAACTCGTAACGAATTGTTTCCGCACAAAACGTGTCAACTTGTAGATTCTAATCTTGGCCTACCCTCACCGCCACCAATTCCAAGTGGCCATAACTCGGCAAGCTACTTTACAAGAGCCCAAATTTTGCTCAAGTCCCCGATTGTCGATCATAACTTTCCAACGTTTCTATGCCTGGGCTCGTGCGTCATTCGTCATGCAAAACAATAGTTTGCTGCGAATAAAATCGCTGAACACTGACAGTGATTTATGAGCTGGCGCGCTCGTACGGACGTGAAATGCACCGAAAAAGCCCACATGTGAGAGGGCTAGGTTTGAGTGGACCTACGATAGGTTGTTCCAAATGTGTGGCAGCGTGTGAGTTAAAGGATCATTATGATCAGCTGATCATTGTCAATTTGTTTCTCAAAGGTCTACGGAATAAATTGATGAAGACCGGACTTAGAGTTTCCAGAATAAAGTAACAGCTTTTTGAAGAAATTGAGGACCTTCAAAGTTTGGCCCAGTCTAGCTAATCCATGCATCAACGGCGAACAAACTCGACAAAATGGTCTTGACAAACCGTCAACAAGAGACGTGCACACACATGAAACTTGCGGAGGTGGGTCTCCGTGGTACATGTTTCGCCGCAAACATAATGTTGATTTTGTGCAACAAGACTTTGCGCGGTAGGCTCCTTAAATGGTAACACGATCGTCACTTATGACAGTTGCGCGCAAAAGTGAAATTGATCAACCGGCGCGTTGTTATTGTCTTGTCCAGCATTTGACCTCGTTTTTAATTTCCATTTAAGATTTACTAACAACTTCTTATTTCTCTTTCTCTTTTTTTACAGGTAAGCTTCTTATTCCATAAATTGAATAGTCTGCGCAGCGCGCTGGGTAAGGTCACGCATATTTCCCATTGCATTGTTTGTCAAAATGGCTTGTTTTGAAATCTCGAAAAAAAACATAAAAGCAAAAACAGATAGTTGTACCGGTTAAGTCGCCCCTCAAAATGCAAGCGAATCTGCCAACAATGAGCAATTATCGACCGGAAGTGCGGGCTTTCAGACTTTTGGCTTAAACACCAAAACAAAATAAAGCCAAACCCGAAAGAACCCCCCTCCAAACGTTAACTGACCGGAATAAGCACGCGCTCGCACTCACTTTGCATATCGCCATCTTTGGGTGAAAATGCGAAACAAATCGGAGCCGCAAAACCGCCAGACTGGAAAGTGTGACGACCGCGCCGGGAGTTGTGACGAGTGGACCCAAATCGCTGGTGAAGTTGTTTACCTTTTGCGCGACGGGTAAGGTGTGACTATCGGGTGTCACTCGCGAAATTTGACAGGGGACTCGTTTTTGGGATGGTCCCTATTTTGGATCTAAACATATTGTTGCTAGGTCCAATATAGGGGCATTTGACCTACTTACTTTGACAATGCTATTCTAGAGTACACAGAAAAATAATGATGGTAATATTCATCAGGGAATGATGACAGATTTGGTGTCAAAAAAAAATGCATCAGAAACTGGTTAATTTTCATCAGATTTTGTTGAATTTTCATCAAGTTCACATTTCAAACATTTGTTATGTGATATTTCTCAAAAAAAGAAGTAATATTCAACCAACCAAATTTTCAACCTTCCTTAACTAATTTTTATGTGTATTGAAATTTTAGTTTTCTCATTCTGATTAAATAATTACTTTTTGCACAACTTGTTTTTCATAATTTTTAAAAGAAGAATACTTTTTCCCACTGTGCGTATCAACCAAGCTATCAACTGGTTCTGTGTATGAAGCACCCCGCATTTGAGCCTTTTTGTCTTTTAACTTGATGTTGCGGTTTGGTCGAGTGACTTTTACGTGACTTTAATTGTTTGTCGCGTTGTTGGTATCGGTAGGAGGTCCATGGGGGTACTGAAACGAAACTAAAAGAATAAAGCTCAAAAGTCGATGAATGCCTTAAAGGTTGACCTGTTATGCAAATTTAACTTGCATGGGCAGGGGGTGCTTCGTGAAGAGGTAAATTGCATAAAAGTACAATGAGGTCGTTGGAAGAACGATTGCAATCAATGTATTGCTTGAAAGTATGCGTTTGGTATAAAAATAAAGAACAAAACATTAAATTTCATTTAATTTTTTTTATTTTTTGCGGTTGGAGTAAATCTCGGCAATTTAGTTTTTTTTCATATTTTCAATCCCATTTTTTTTAAATTTTGGGTGACACGATGTGCATGCAATCCCTATTTCAAAAGAAGTTATTTTGTATGATAAGTTTTTTTATACTTTCAAATGGGAGCGGCCGTGGCTGACTGGTTACGGTGTTCGCTTTGTAAGCGAATGGTCCTGGGTTCGGTTCCCATCTACTCTTTATGAGAAAAGGATAGGAATTATAAATCTTGAAACTCTGAATAAGAACGAAAAATCAAAGTCGCTCGAGTCGGGGTTCGATCCCCCGTCCCTTGGATTGGTAAGCAAAAATGCTAACCACTAGGCCATCGCGGCTTGGTGAGCTATGACTGGAATTAGGAATACTGTTACTATCAACTATATACGCGCTGGGTCGTTGTACATTTGACAAGGGTTCGGATGTTCTAAATAACGTTTAAATCCGATTGGTGCAAACGTTCTTCAGGGCGGGGCTTGTCGATAAAGCTGAAGTACCTCGCGCTCGGCTAGCCAGCGTAGAAATGGGTCACCGAAGCTCGGCAGAGCTAACACCTTCCAAATGCCTATGCGAGTTATTTGCATGTATAGAATGTAGATCTTAAAATACATGGAAACAACTCAATTTGTAAGAAGCGACCGCGTGGTCCCGTTTGGTTAGTTGCACACACACACACACTTACGTTTTTTTACTTTCAAATCCCTATACAATTTTGCGTGCCGATAATACAAAATAAGAATGTGAATTTTTGAAAATCTGTATACTAAGGTTAATGATTAAGACTTTTCTGAAAAAAATAGGTAGCCCAAATTTTTTGTGTGATTCTAATTATTTTTTCTACCAGTTTTCTTCGCACACGCATTTTCTAATTTTCAAAGTTTTGTTAAATAATATGTTTAATATGTTAACTAACCCTAGATTTAAAAACTAACAACTAATTTAAATGTAAAAATATTTTCACTTCGATCTTGTGAACCATCCTAACCTAACCATCATTGAAATGGTCATCGCGAGAAAGTGTACCAATCTCTCTCAGAATGGTCACTGCAATAGAATTTGCGTAGGAAACAAAATACGAAAATTGCTTAGCCTGTAGTGGTCAGCAGCAGATAGGTTCAGATTAAAGCAGCAAAACCCCCCAGAATCAGATCCCAATAAACCACGGTCGAAGCTATCTCGGTCTCGCGTTTTATCCAAAGAAAATAAGTAGTTTTTGTTCCAAGTTTGTGCGAAATAAAACCCAAGTACATTTAACTTTATTCTGCGAATCTTAGTTCTATACATAATCCGAACTCGTATCCGCTTGTGGTTGCCGTGGTGAAATCCCTGGTGAAGTTCTGGGCTGTGTGAAAATTAATGCGCTGGTCCACTTGAGCCGTGAAGAAGTGTGCATTAAGTGGCTGGGAAAAGGTTCTCGTGTGTGCTCTGCGAGGAAATAAGTCGTGTGTGATCCGTTTGGTGCTACAAGTTGGTTTGCTTACGCAATCAACCGAGCTGAGTGGGAATTGGGTGTTTCTGCTGTGGCATATTTTTTAATCTTGTGATGGGAAAATGACTTAGAGGACCATACGAAAATTATAGGCTTGTTTTTTTGTAGTCCTGAAAGGGGTAAACAATCACATTTTTAGAAAACCAAAAATTGCTTATGTCAAGAAAAAAATATTTCAAAATAATCAGCTGCTGTCGTAATACTGCAAAGTGACTTATGCGCCAAACTCTTTTGAAATATGCCGAGCTAAAATTAGTTCAGCCGTTCCGGAGATACGATTTTCAGAAAAATGTGGTTTTTGTGAAAACCGATCTAAAACGTTATTTTGGAATAAACTGATTTTGGATAGGACCACCACAAAGTACTCTGTAGGACCACCCTAATTGCGAAATAAAAAAAAATACGGTTTTAATTATTTTTGCCAAGGAATTCCCATTCCACATTTGATCTGGATCTTGCTTGTTTGACGTGGAATCGCTGAATATTGAGAATATTCATTAATGAATAGACATTTGTCAATCTTGGAGTTGCTGAACAAGAATGCATGAAGAAAAAAATCACAAAGCTTGTTTTAATGACTTGATTAACCAGTTTTGTGTTATAGACCTTCGGATAGTAAAATTTCGAATAATCGAGGCTTTGCATAATCTAGTTTGAACTTTGAGAAATTTTCAATTACTTCTCCTCCAAATGATCCAAATGATTAGTTTATTTCGGGGAATTGTGTAATACCTTGAGTTATTTTTTATATCATCAGTTCACATTTAATTCCGATTTAACCAATCTGATGACCGAACATTCGTACCCACAACCTAATCGAAAACATTATCCAACTGATAACAAATGGGTTAATCGAAACACGACGCACACGCGAAATGTTCGTTTGGCAGCAAGTTCAACAAACCGTTGCATCGCCGTCAAAACACTATCTGACATAAAATAACTTAATGTAAACAAATAAATAAACCATTAAGTTTTTAATCAATTCGTAAACGCAGGCACTCCACATGAGACCAAACACTCGCAGGGTGAAATTAGAAACCCATCGAACCGTTTGATCGATTCGCCGGCCACCTACCTGCTCGATGTCGACAAAGTCGACTGTTCTCTGTAATCACACACCGCGCTCGGATGACGACGTAACACCTTTCCGCTCGCGGAATTCCAGTACCGTAGACAGCTCTTTTTTTTCTACTCCTTACGCGCGGTCTAAGCCGCACTAACTTGTGTGTGCGACTTGTACGGCCAGCGACCAACTTGATGAACTCTAGCGCGATTTTGAGGTTAAGCACCATATTGCTCTTTCCGGGCTAGCTCGCGGAATGATCGGTATGGCGGCGGTGCATTCCACGGCGCAGCCCGGAAGTCGTCCGGTGACGAAATGTGATTGACATTGACGTACGGACAGAGTGCTTGAGCTTGAGAGAGTTGCTGCTCATCGGAAGTGCTTTGGACAAAGTAATGGTTACGGGGTTCCCATGATCATCCGTTGCTGCTACTGGATGACCTACACAGGAGTTGCACGGAGAGAAAAGCTGGCTGTGAAACTGTAGATTTGTGTCGACGATCTTAAAGTGTTGTCGCGACTTCAATTAATGTATATGTATAAACAAGATTTACTAGAATGATCTTGCGTGAATACCAAGTTCAAGAATATACCGCAGCTATTACACCACAACAACTCAGGATCCGCTTTGCTCAGTGAATCCCATTTTAGCCACTACTAATAGCTTTAAGGCGAATATACCCTGTACGTAAGCTGGGGGGCTTTGAATAATTCAGCAGTTGGACGCGCGGCGTTAGCACCTTGGGGCTATCGCAAAAGTTGCGCATTTGATGTCAGCAATCGTCAGAGAGTACAGATCGAGCACACGGAAGGTGGGTGGTTTTAGTTAGACCCCGCGAGTCCGCGTAATCGTCACCGTTTAATTCAAGCTTAGTAAAACGCGCGCGCGCTCTAGTAAGCTTAGCCAGGTAAGGAGTTGCATTGCGGTGGTGCGGAACTTGAACTTAATCTGCCTCCGCGTATCGTGCTGATTTCACTGGGTTGTAAGTGTTAGATTTGACGCGCAAACGAGCAATTTTCAACAGTTTGTTGTGATTTGTTGTAGCAATTGGGGTTCTTTAGTGTCGTGAAAACTCTCCAAAACCTGAATTTGAAAACTATGTTGGGAAAATTCTTATAAATTTTCCCTAGTAAAATTTTAAAATCATTGAGTTATATGATTCTTGTCATGCAAGAAACGTTATATTTTCAATTACCCCGTTGTGTTCCGGGAATTCCCTCATAAACGTATTCAAGGCACGTAACTCCTTTCACTTTCCGATCCGCGGTGGTATCTCTTAATTAACTACCGCCGCTTAAAATCACTTTCATCTCGATCAAAGTCGCGGTCCATCCCATCTGGAAGCATACCTCCACGTTCGTCTACAAAACCAAAGATCCATGATTGATGGACGTACTCCTCAACAACAGCTCAAGATTGATCTTCATCTTTCTCTCCCTCTCTAATAGCTAACCTTGATTAAGTTTTCAGCGTCGAAAAGTGCACACGCGCACCAGATGGCCACTGCTCTGGAAGGGGACTCCGCGGTGCGTGACTTAATGCGCCGCATGAAAATATTAAATCCGTGTCTCGTTAGCCAGAGAAGGTCCCCCCGCTGGGATGTCCTTTTTAGGAAGTGCCGGCCACAAACCTGTTCCTCTCGGCTCTAATTATGCGCGTGCGCTGTCGAGGACCTAATTACGGGTGGCAGTTGGTACGCCGTGGTGATTGTAGTGATTCACATGCAACTAAGTAGTACCTTGAAGAGGACCACACCTTTCGTATCTTCGAAGGAGATTCGCAACACTGCTAAGTTTAAGGGCGCAATTAAATTTCAATTAAAGTTACACCCCTTGTTGAGTGAGTTGCGAAGGTGATGAAAGCCTCATTATCACCCTGGCTATTATCGTAAAGAGTTGCTCATCTGTGGTGGTTTCCGTGGGAGAAATGCCGTAATTAACGCGGAGGAGTTGCTACCGCTGTGGGGTTGTCTGCAGTCAATGCCACACTCTTTTGTTGCTTGATTAACGATCTGAAGATCAGTTTGATGGGATGGAGCTGCGATTACTTGCGATGTTAATAATGACAGACATTTGAAAGCTAAAGAAAATACGAGTTGCAAAAAACTAGACTTTTCAACTTTCACGCCTAATCTAATCTAATCTAATCAAACCCTAGCGCAGCCAATCTTTCAAAGGACCCTGGAGAAAACCTGAGGTTAGATTACACCTAGCTCTCTTCTTGTCATTTATTAACATCTGTAGTGCCCCATTGCATTAGAATGCATTGGAGCATCGCAAACGTTAAAGCGGCCAGGCCTACTGCGTAAAGTTTACTGCAAAGATGGTTCATTGAAGTGAGAGTTTGAGCACGATTTTTTTTTTAAATAAAATATGTCTTTATTGAACTTTCTTATAATAATTACATTTCTTTTACATGCTAAGTGGTATGCCTTAATGCTCTTAATCTTTTTTCTATTTTTAGTTTTATTATTAACTGTTCACATTCATTTATTAACTTCAAATTGTTATACATTTTTGCGTTGAATTGAATACATTTGGATAAAAAAGAAAAATCACTTTAACAACTAATCGGAACTTAAATCTAAAATAAAAATTAATTGAAATATTCAAAATCATTAGAACGAGTAAACTACGAACTGTATTTTAAGATAAATCCTCCAAGCGTTCTCAATTGTTCTGCACGAGTTTTGCAACCACGCAGTGTTGTTGTCATCTCGATGAAAATGTTCAGAAGTTCTTGTGGTGAAAACAGGGCACTACTGAGCAGTTCTCTAGGATTTCGGTCATTCGTTTTTTTTTTGTATTTTTTAATCCGAATGAAACTTTTTTGGTGCCTTCGGTATGCCCAAAGAAGCCATTATGCATAATTAGTTTGTCCATATAATTTTCCATACAAATTTGGCAGCTGAAAAAAATGATACACAGTAAAAAAAATTTGGTGATTTTTTTATTTAACTTTTTATTACCAAAACTTGATTTGCAAAAAAACACTATTTTTTTTTTTTTTTGATATGTTTTAGAGGACATAAATTGCCAACTTTTCAGAAATTTCCAGGTTGTGCAAAAAATCATTGACCGAGTTATAAATTTTTTAATCAATACTGATTTTTTCAAAAAATCGAAATTTTGGTCGCAAAAATTTTTCAACTTCATTTTTTGATGTAAAATCAAATTTGCAATCAATAAGTACTTTAGTGAAATTTTGATAAAGTGTACCGTTTTCAAGTTAAATCCATATTTAAGTGACTTTTTTGAAAATAGTCGCAGTTTTTCATTTTTTTAAATCAGTGCACATGTTTGCCCACTATTGAAAAAAATATTTTTGAAAAGCTGAGAAAATTCTCTATATTTTGCTTCTTCGGACTTTGTTGATACGACCTTTAGTTGCTGAGATATTGCAATGCAAAGGTTTAAAAACAGGAAAATTGATGTTTTCTAAGTCTCACACAAACAGCCCACCATTTTTCAATGTCGATATCTCAGCAACTAATGGTCCGATTTACAATGTTAAAATATGAAACATTTGTGAAATTTTCCGATCTTTTCGAAAAAAATATTTTTCAAATTTTTGAATCATGGCTAACATTTCAAAAAGGCCAAACTTTAAATATTACGCCCTTTTAAAATGTTAGTCTTGATTTGAAAATTTTGGAAATATTGTTTTCGAAAAGATCGGAAAATTTCACAAATGTTTCATATTTTAACATTGTAAATCGGACCATTAGTTGCTGAGATATCGACATTGAAAAATGTTGGGCTGTTTGTGTGAGACTTAGAAAACATCAATTTTCCTGTTTTTAAACCTTTGCATTGCAATATCTCAGCAACTAAAGGTCGTATCAACAAAGTTCAAAAAAGCAAAGTATAGAGAATTTTCTCAGCCTTTCAAAAATATTTTTTTCAAAAGTGAGCAATCATGTGCACTATTTTCAAACATTAAAAACTGCGACAATTTTGGAAAAAGTTACATAAAAATGGCTATAACTTGAAAACGGTGCACTTTATCAAAATTTCACAAAAGTACTCTTTGATTGCAAATTCGATTTTACATCAAAAAATGAAGTTGAAAAATTTTTGCGATCAAAATTTCGATTTTTTTAAAAAATTAGTTTTGATTAAAAAATTCATAACTCTTTCAATGATTTTTTGCACAACCTGGAAATTTCTGAAAAGTTGGCATTTTATGTCCTCTAAAACATATAAAAAAATAAAAAAAATTAAAAATAGTGTTTTTTCGCAAATCAAGTTTTAGTGATAAAAAGTTAAATAAAAAATCACCAATTTTTTTTACCGTGCATCATTTTTTTCCAGTGTAGTCCGTATACATACCTACAATTGACCAAAAAATTCCTTCAAAAGATACAGATTTTAGAATTTTCATACATCATTTTTGTATGGACAGCTGCGAAATTTGTATGGAAAATTATATGGACAAACTAATGATGCAAAATGGCTTCTTTGGGCATACCGAAGGCACCAAAAAAGTTTCAGTCGGATAAAAAAATATAAAAATTAAAATTGAAGAAAAAAGATCGATTTCGTATAGAATTACTCTACTGCCTTCATCCGTTGATGCTGGTTGGTTTTCCCTCGGTTGCTGACTGAAGCCTGGAGGTGTTGTATTCTCTGCAACTTTGTGCCGCTGATTCAACGGTAATGGCTGCAGATTTGAAACCACTCGAGCAGATCCCGCTCCTGGTGACGCTAAAGCAGGCAAATCCAAGGAAAATCCACGTCTGTCAATGCTGGTGGTGTTTTCCGGCGATTTGGTTGGTGCCTCGTCGTCGCTTGCTGCGGAATTTTTACAAACTCAACACGTTTTGGGCAGCTTCGATTCTTGGTCGAGTGGTCGCCACCGCAATTGAAGCATTTGGCTTTGATGTTCTCGTTGATTGTGTTGCAAGCTTGAGTTTTGTGCTCACCTCCGCAGGTTGCACAACGACTCTTGATGAAACAGTTCCTTCCACCATGCCCAAACTGCAAGCAGTTCGAACATTGCGTCACGTCACGATAACGTTCCCAAGTCACGATGATGTTGAAAATTGCCCGAACTGCTTTCAGCTCAGACGGCGTTGTCGATCCTTTCTCGAGATGAACCAGGTACAGTTCCAGGTACAGAAGACTTCGTTCACGTTCTGCTTAAGAGTTTTTAGATCTTCTTTCCAGCACACTCACATCCATGTCGTACAGGCCTACGTTTTGTTCAAAATCTCATGCCGAACATTTTGCTACAAAAAGCTCATGAAAAGATGATTTCTATAAAAAGTCATACTACAAATACTATTACAATTTTTTTTTTACATCCCAAGAATTCCAAGATTTATAGCCTAAGTGTTTACAGCCATAATACTCAAGAGGTCGCTGGATTTTGACCCTGGATCATATCTGTATTGTTTCAGAGCGCATGGTAGATGTATATCCTAGGTCATCCTAGGATTCCTTGAAAACAATATCTGTGCCCGTAAAGATCTAACGAGACTTCCGCTGTAACTAGCAAAAGGTCGTTGGAGTTTGATTCCGGATCAAATCCGTATTGCCTCAGAGAGTATTGCAAACTTCACTTCACTGATACAGTGAGATGTTCTAGGTCATTCGAGGAGTCCTTAAAGCTAAGGTCTTTGGCCGGATTTCGACCACGAATCATACCCGTATTTCTTCAGAGAACATTGTAGGCTACTTTGATGATATGTTGGGATGTCCTGGGATGTCAATTTTTTCATCGACTAAAATTACACTGACCCACAAAAAAACAAAAATCACTGCGCAAGCTCAACTCGAGGCGAAGCATGAAGTTTGGGTTCCCCAGAAACACCTGCACTTTGAATTATTCTAAAATAATTAGACAGGGCTGAATGGTTTTTCTCCAAAGTTTGTATGGAGAATTAGGGCGGTTCGTCGCTGTTGCATACAAGCAAAAATTGCATGCAATATGTGGGAGTACCGAACCGCACTAATTCTCCATACAAACTTTGGAGAAATACCATTTGGCCCTTTCTAAATATTAGCATAGAATTGGTGTCTACCCGTAGATGCTACTTCGTTATTGACCAGGACCCCCAAAAATTGCTCCGTGGACCACAGATGAAAAGTAGGAACCGATCATCACCCCTTCGTAATTTTCAAAGGTCCCTATCATGCTGATCAATACCGACGCCGGCCACGACCAGTGGTAAGACACGGGGAAGTGGATGGAAATGTTAGCCGATAGTTGAGTGATGGAGACCGCTAAATCGGCTGCGTCTCCGACAAAGTGTAACATGAGTTTTGAGGGGTTAGTAAGATGGGTTTGCGGTCAGGATTCACTGTGGTAGGTGATTCGACCATAAGCAATTTGTTTATCGGTTGAAATTTTAAAAATCTTAGGCAGCCAACTGCGGAAAGATGAAACAAAAAGAAGAAGGAGAAAAAACAGAACTGCGCGTCCCCACAGGCACCGCACTAACGATGTCATTATTCAATTATAATAACCAATCACCCCATGCACTCGAACCCATTTTGTCCTTTCTAAATATTTTAGAAAAATTCAAAGTTCACGTGTTTTGTAAACAATAATAAACACGTTTAGTTTGGTTGAAGATTCTGTGCATTGTCCAGAAGTTTGCTTGAATTCGGTTGTCGGAGTCCCGAGTTATTATTGAATATGTTTACGGTAGTTGTTTTCGTATGTGTCAAACGCGTTCTGACCTGAAATCCCTTTGGCCAGTTGTCGTATTTACATCATTGAGACTTCTTTCATATGAAAAGTGACGGTGCATGGAGTTTTTCGGTTTTTATTCAATATCTTTGGATTAAAATCGAATTTTGGGTATCTGTGAAGGTCAAAAAGTGAGTCATTGTGAGCTGCACAAAATGGTTTTCTTAACATAATTTGGCCATAAATGCACGTGCGACAACTTAGCGCGACATCGACGATCTTTATGTTCGACAATTAAAAAGTAGCCAGCGAAACAAATGTTTTTATCGTGATTCAATATTCCAAAAATACGATTTCCTAAAGTATTTTTTTCGAGGAATTCGGATAATCGAGTCTTTTCTTGTCTTGTCTAAGAATTGAACTATCAAGATAATCTTGTGAAAAAAAAAAAACAAACAAAAAGTTTTATAACAGAATTGTAATGCTCCTTAATCGATTTGCAGTTTTCCCAATCTAATTGCACACTAATGAGTATTAATTAAAAACTTAAGCTCGGATCACATACAATCACACCCACGCCTTATTCACCATCAAGGCTATCAATTTTCGATTGAGTAAATTAATATATTAACACATCGTTCAACTGCACCACGCCAAGTGCCGCTGTTTATGGTCTGATCAATTATGCAATTAATTGCTGTGCTCAAGTAGCGCCCTAGGGGGCGCGGGCAGATGGGTACATATTTTAATTAAATTGCAAATTGATATCGATTACACTTTCCCCTCCGGTTGCGCTTTCGGTCGATTGCTGCTGTACAAAAGTGCCAAGTACTGATTCAGGGACGAGTCGTTGTCCATTTGATTCCACCTTGAAAACGGAACCCCCGTTCCCATTCCGGGAAAATAAATTCCATCATTGAAGTTTGAATTCCATTAAGGAACTCACTTCCCTTCGATGACCGGTGCAAATGTTGTCCCCGTTCCCCTTAAGGGGGACTACCCCTACAACGCAATTTATTTTAAGCTTCAATAACTCACCTCATGACGAATTCGCGCGCACCGGTAGCATGCTACTTCCACAACCGTTAAGGGAAGGAGCTTACGCGGAGAACTTGACATTGATTCCGAACGAAGTGATTTACATTTTGTACATACAGCAGTCATCGCTCTGCTGGCTAGTTGTTGTTGAGTTATGGCCGGAACACGGCATTACATGGTGCTTAAGTCTGCTTATATCGCTCGAATGTGTGTTGTACCGCTGCCGTTGCAGCTGCCATCTAGACCAGAACATGAAACTCGAACATTTAGAGCTTGATAGCCACACGACGAAGTGTTTATTGGCTGTGAAGAAGTTGTTTATAGCCTCAAGTTGTCATGCGTGAAAATTGGATTATGGGCGGTATCAACAGGTTGATTAACGATTAGTCAGATAAGTAGTTTTTTGTATGAGAAGGGTTTTTACACGGAAAGATACGATATGGACATCACCACAAACATATGTTGGAAACTTTGGGAATGTTTCAAAGAACTTGAAGCATCATTTGGTTAGGGCAACTTGACCTTTTCAACCAATTTTATCAATATCGAATGCTTGTGACTCGAATCACTCAAAATTACAGTGACGACCATATCAAACAATTCTTAAAAGAATATTAATTTAGTATTCCATGTCTCAATTAATATTATTACAATTATACTTTTTGGTACTCAACTTCTCTAATTCATTCCTTATTCGAGCACATCACAAATGCCAAACCACTATTATTCGGTTGCAAATCAGTCTTGAGAACTAGGACCCCCACCACATTCCATTATCGTACTAAATGTCGACTTATTAAGCCACTAAATCGGTTCCGCTTTAGGCGGTTTTATTGTTTTGACTCCCGCCACCGTAATTATTCCATAATTTGATGTCAAAAATCAACCATAAATGTCATTCCTCACCTTCTTGGCTTTTAGTTTCACACCATGGTGCCATTTTTGTACCCTCCAAAACTAAAGCGAAACAAGTCGAAGTTTTTGCTGGTGCTTCTTAGCTTGAATGTCATTCACAAGTCCCTCACCGGTCAACAATGGACCCATTAACCAAGTGGATGGTAGCGTGATTCCGGATAATGTTATGATGGTGTAATTGGGTTGCACAAATTTGATTTAAAATATTGTTTAACCCTCTACAACCTAACCCCGCCTCTAGACGGGCTTCAATCTAAAAAATCGCCAAAAATCCATTTTCCAACCGATTTTTGATCTTTAAAAAGCATTGGAAAGAAGAACTCTTAAAATTTTAGAAAATTTCAGGGTTGGGAGTTTAACTTGTTTTATGTGACTTAGCCAGTGTTTTTAAAAATGTCATTTTTTTAGGGGTCAACTTTGGCTGTGTTTTTTACTAACATTTCCTATAATTTCAGTAAAAAGAAGTGTGCAGTAATTTTTGTAGTGTCCCAGACTATGCCTCTACGCATTTTTTCGCAATTTAAATGATGATGGTGCCATTTTATAGCAGAAAATGTGAAAAACATGCAAAAAATTGAAAAAATGACTGTAAAAACGTGAAAAAATTAGATAGGCAAAATGTAATTATATTAGATGGTAGAATAGGCCAAATACTACCAAAAACAAACATAAACTAAACAAGATAAATGCAAATTAAAATACTAAAAATAAAACAAGAAAAACATAAAACAAGAGAAGTAAAGTTTTTCGTAGAACAAAAGTTGCTCAAAATGACCTCCTGAACACGGGAAAAATAAATATTTTCGAAAAAAAAATTTGGGCAGTAGAGGGTTAATGATTATTGTTCCTACTCTTAAGAAGGACTTGTTTCGCAACATCTTCAATGTTTCATTTAACGGAAAATTTTAATCATTAAGCGATTCCACGTCAAATCAGCAGGGTTCCTCTTGTCCCATTAGCAATTCTCTACCAAAACCGGAAATTGATTTTATTTGTATTTTTTGATTTGGCTCAAACTCTATGGGGGCCTTCCCCAAAGAAGCTATTTTGTGTCATTGGTTCACCCATACAAGTCTCCATACAATTTTGGCAGCTGTCCATACAAAAATGGTACGTAAATATTCGAATAACTGTAACTTTGAATGAATTTTCTGATCAATCTGATCATGAATCATGAAACATTCGTGAAAATTTCCGATCTTTTCGAAAAAAATATTCTGAATTTTTTTAAATCAAGACTAACATTTAAAATGTTAGTTTTGATTTAATTTTTTTAAACATTTTTTTCGAGAAGATCGCAAAATTTCACGAATGTTTCTTGTTTTAACATTGAAAATCGGACCGTTATTTGCTGAGATATCGACATTAGAAAATTGTGGGCTGTTTGGGTGAGACTTAGAAAACTTCAATTTTCGTGTTTCTTTTTGTTTAAGCCGCTGTATCTCAACAACCAGAGGTCTAATCTTCAATGTCTCTTAGACAATTTTATAGCAAATTTTCTGAACATTTCAAAAAAATATTTTTTAGGATGGTCACTTATGGTCACTATTTTTAAAAATCGAAAAACTGCAAATATTTCGCTAAAATCAAACTTTGGGGGCTATATCTTGAAAACAGAGCCTTTTATCAAATAATCTGTAGAGTACTTTTCGATTAGAAATTCAATTTTACATTAAAAAATTACGTCAACTTTGTTTTTGCATGAAATTTTGATTGTTCCCAAAAATCACATTTTTTTCAAAAATTCATAACTCGGCGGCAGATTTTTTAACCATGTTTCTTTATGGCTCAAAAGTTGCGGGTTTTTGTCCCCTAAAACATATCAAAAAATCTCGAAAATCAAAAAATACGTTTTTTGGGAAATTGAGTTTTTGTGAAAAAAATGTTAATAAAAAAATCGGCATTTTTTTTTCGTGTACCTATTTTTTTCTCAAAAGTCCTCAACAATACCTACAACTTTTTTTATGTACGTACCATTTTTGTATAGACTGCTGCCAAAATTGTATGGAGACTATGGGTGATCCAATGACACAAAATAGCTTCTTTGGTCATAGGAAAGGCCCCCACAAAGTTTGAGTCAAATGAAAAACTACAAAAAATAAAAATGGCCGAAATCGGCCGATTTCGTAGAGAGTTGCTCCCATATGATCGTCTTGCCCCACTCTTCCCTACTTCGATATCGTGCACCGTTTTCAAGTAATATCCGGTTAAAAACTGATGGTTTTTTTATGCATGACTTTTTTCATGTTTAAGGCCAAACTTGAACAAACCTGAAAATATTTTTTAAAAGAGATCAGAGATTTTTTTATAAAATTAAATCAGATAAATTTACAATACAAAAAAAGCTTTTTTGTACAGTTTCTGAAATTCATATTTATTTTCGAAAAATTGGCAACACTGCCAAATCATGATTTTGTCCAACTATTGTACCATAGTTCAAAAGATAATATATTTTGCCATCTAAAATTTATCCAAAGACGAGACATTTCCAGTTTCATCCAAATCAAAATTACCAAAAATAATTTCTATTATTTTTTTTTTTCATTGTTTGAACAATTGTTCTTTTGCAGAGATGTCACTTTATGAGCACATTGGTCATTTTTGCGAATTAAGGGGCGCTACATGAAAGGCTTGGCAGAAGCTGTAATGAAGTTGGATAATTTATTTATTCTCATCTACAGTCTTATATTGTTCTTTTTTAGACAGGTAAAAATTTTATTTACAGATTTTGTCCCTCGATTCACAAGATCGAAAGGAGGTGGGCAGGGGAGGGGGGGGGGGGGCTAAACAAACGAAATTAAAACCCATTTTTCATAATTTTGAAGCAAAAATTATCACAATATTGTAACAGTTTTGTTAACCGAAAATGAACTCATGAAAATATTTATAAATTTTATGTTTTTTTTCCGATCTGTGTTTTCCTACACTCAGAATTACCAAAAAGTCCAAAAATGCCCAATTTGATTAAAATACAAAAATAAACTTGAAACAAACGTTTTTTTTTTCTTAACTTATTTTTATTAGGTCTTCTTAGGTGCTGTGACCAAGTTGGGACCGAGGATCAGTAAAAAACAAACGTTATACAATGTTTTATTTATTAGTTGGCACACATTAGTTTTTAGAAGTTTTTTCAATGATAAAATATTTCAGCAATAATTATTTTTTGGGGAATTTTTGAGGAGTGGGCAGGGAAGAACGATGACTTGAATTGAAATTAGCAATGGCTTATTTCTCTCAAATCTAATCCATTTACTGAAATCATGTCAACAGATTTTTCAGGCTGAAAAAATCATCAGCAAATGATTTGCCTCCTCTCTCTTTCGCGAGTGAAGAATGTTCGCAAGCGAGAAGGATTTTTTTGCGATCATTCTATCCCTGGCCGTTGCAAATACTTTTAAATGTTTATGTCGCCACCCCTTTCGAAATCGGTCTGAAAAATCAAGGGACAGAAACATATTTTTTTTTTTTTCAAAAAACGTAAATTTTGTAATCTAATCTAATCCAATCTAATCTAACCCTAGCGCAGCCAGTCTTTCGAGGGCATCCTGGAAAATGCCTTAGGTTGATTAACGCCTAGCATCCTCTTGTCATTATTAACAATTGCAGTGCCCAATGCAATAAATAGCTTTGAAACATCACAAACGTTAAAGCAGCCAGGCCAACTGGGTAAAGTTTACCGCAAAGATGATTCTTTGAATTGGATTGAGTTTGAACACGAATGTTCAAACAACAACACATTTCTGAATCGACAGGGGAGGAAGAAACGTGGGGATCCCCCGCTCACGTTCCTGTTTGTAGGAGCAATAAATCGTTGGGAGCCACCAGCTAAGAAGTTTTGGTGCTCCGGGACCCTCGAGGATGGGACACTGTATTTCCACAAATGCCCTGGACACTATTTGCCGTGGTTATAGCGCCACAACTCGCTCATTTAAAAAAACGTAAATTTTGTAATTTACCTAAATAGAAGTCTAGCTAACTGAAACAATGCATTTTTTTTGCGTTTCAAAGCATATGTATGTATGTCTAGGATCGACCGAAAATATATTGATTTTTTTAAAAGTTCCGTTGTGAAAAAGTTTTTATTTTCAGCGACAAAATAGGCTATACTTAGATATTTTGACATGAATTTTAAAATACTTGTTTCGCGGTATTTTTTTTTCTGATTGTCGCCAACGAATTATTGCAACAAAATTCTACGCGGTTCAAGTTTAAGTGTTTCTGAATTCGGCGAGCACTAGAGTTGAGCAAAAACAACCACTTACAAATGGATAAACAAAAAAAATATCATTGAAGCTCACCTAGAACAAAAGAAAAAAGCTTCGCCAACCAAATTAACCAGAAGTCCGCAACAGTGCCAATGTTTGCCTTCAAAGAAAAGCTTTCATGAATATACACAAAAGCTGGAAGTCACAGGTTCCCGGAAAACCGTCTGACGTACGGTGATTACGCTAGAAGTCGAATATTGTTGACCAAATATTATGCCAAAACGACAGCAGAGGCTGCTGAATAAACACGACACATCGTACGTACAAAGCTGCATGTCTGGGAAAGACACTTTGACCGGGCAATGGCTTCCAGGAATGTTTCTGTACTGCTACCTGTATCTTATTGCGCCCTAAGGTGAAACCAATTCTTCGGATCAAACGTTTCGCTGGGTTTTCCGCACACAGGGGGAAATGTGATATATTTTATTGACACTCCCAGAAAGAAATCGACCTTTTTCGGCAACTTAATTGATTACGCAGCACGTGTTGACGGACCTCCCCGTCAAACAGCTAATAAAGTACAACTGCGGTCGAGACACGAATCGTGTAATTCGCACCCCACCAACGCAATAAACTGACCAATCTCTGAGGTCTCATTAACGCACAGAACTTAAGCCGCGGGGACGGAGTGTCGTGGCCAAAAACAGCGCCGCCAAAGCACTTGTCTAGCAGCAGTAGCTACTAGCTTTTGAACGGTTGTAAAGCTCTTTCAACGAGAAGTTAGTTTCGGCGGCAGTCTTTGACTGTTGGTGGCGGCTGTTTTGATGTTTGAAGTTTAAGAATTGCCACACTTTGTCACGGTATGATCTTTAAAACACGGTTAAAAAGTGCTGTTAATTTGAAATTTTCAGCACTCAAATGGATGCTGAAAAGTGCTTTTCAGAAGTGTTATTTTTGTTTTGGTGATACAAAGTAGTTCAACCACGTCGAAACTGATCGCAGTATCTATAATCAGATATGATCAACAAAGTCAAATGACCGCTCAGATATTCAATCGAATTCGTTTCATCCACAATCTACAATTTGAACCAAAGATCCGTGTTAAATACCTGTCAGTCCCACTTTTGACGGGGGATTATTTTGTTTACCTTGCCAATCGACAAGTTGGAGTCGCCAAACGTTTGACATAACAATTCCGGCCAAAAATGTGCGCGCACCAACAACCTCTCCTCCACCACACTGTGTGTTGAATTGTACTCGTAACACACAAATCTTGACCGGTTCAAATGTGTGCCGGCGCAATATATTGGTCATGGTGACAGGGAATGGACAGACACCAGCGGTCGGTTGTTTACGTAAATCCCGAGCAGTTGAACTTTTGAGAGAGATCCGCAAAAAAAAAACGAAGTTTGTATTTGATTTGCCATTGACAAATTTTGGTCTTGTTTGTTTGAAAGTTTGTCGAACCGATTTAACCCTTGCTCTCTGTGTGTGACTCTTTTTTTTTTTTTTTCATAAAATTATTTTTATTAGGTCCTTTTCGGTACTGGGACCTGGTTAGGACCGAGTCGGCTTTTGTAATTACAAAAAACTTAATAATTACAGAGGATCTTGTGTGTAAATGTTAGTGGGAGGGGAGCCGATTACCCGCGGCCTACTCGGGGTTAGTAGGGAAGGGATTGATGTTAAAGACAAGGCGTGGGAAGGGAAGGGGGATTGTGTAGGGGTCTTGGTTGGCTCTTCTGGCCTTTGCGTGTTGTCCTCAGCCGCAACTCGGTGTCCAGCTGCTGGGGCGATCTTGCTTTGCTTCCGGTGCAAACCAGAAACGACGGCTTTGTGTGAAGGCGAGTTATACTAAATAGAGGAAAACTAACTGAAGAGAAACTAACTGGAAGAAAACTAAATAGATATTTTGGAATCTGAGAGGAACTGATAGATAGGATAGAGAACATCAAGGTCTAGCTGAGATAACGCGTCTCGCATCGGGATTTCTGGTGGTCTTCCTCGGGCCCTGAGGGTATCTTTCAACTTAATTCTGTGAGCCTGGTGATCTGGACACGCCCATACGAGATGGTCGATGTCCTGATAACCCTGCCCACAGTCGCAAAGGTTCGTATCACTCATGTTGATACGGTACAGATGAGCCTTGGACGAGTAATGGTTCGACATAAGGCGGGACATCGTTCTGATGAATCCACGCGTCAAGTCCTGTGTGTGACTCTTTGTTTTGCTTTAATTTTTACCCCCCTTGTTTACTGTTTGATACTAATCTTATTTTTTCGCTTGTTTGTTTTTCTTCTCCCCTTTTTTATTTCATGCACATTTTTCACACTTCCATCACCTTTATCTCACCTGTTGACGCTGCTGCTGTTGCTGCTGCTATCGAAATTTTGCGCACTCAATTGGCACTCATTTATCATCATCACCATCGTGTGCGTGACGTTTTTATTGCTGTTGTGGCTGCTGTTTTGTTGTGACGTCAGACGATTCTTCGGACACATCGAGCACATTGGGCAGAATGAGACGACCCAGCGATACCGACTTCAACAAATCGTCGCATCTGCCAGGTAAGAATAACGGGAAGCATTCATTAAATGTAAACAACAGGTCAACACAATATCAACACAATGTGATCCTTGGGTCCTAAAATAAACACTTAGTACAGCAACGAAGGGTTAAAAATGACTATTGAATTAATTTGGAAAAAAATAGCTTATATGAGCCATTATCTACGAAATCGGTCTTTTTTTAGAATTTTAAGTTCTGTCTTTTAAATCCGTCTGAAACATTTTTGGTGCCTTCGGTATGCCCAAAGAAGCCATTTTGTATCATTAGTTTGTCCATACAAATTTGGCAGCTGTCCAAACAAAAATGATGTATGAATATTCAACAATCTGTAGTTTTTGAAGGAATTTTTTGATCGATTTGGTGTCTTCGGCAAAGTTGTAGGACTACACAATATTTCCAGTTTTTTTTAATCAGTTTTGATTAAAAAAATCATAACTCGGTCAAAGATTTTTTACATATTGAAGGCACCAAAAAAGTTTCAGTCGGATTAAAAAATACAAAAAATAATCGAATGACCGAAATCTGAGAGAACTGCTCATATACTTCACGCAAATAAAATAATGAAAAATATTTGCAACGGCCTTACATTTAACGTAAAATTTGAGTTCTGCGATCCCATTTTCGTCAAATTTCAATAGTTGATGGCCTATAAATTATACATATGCATTTTTTTAATGCATTTTTTTATGTTTCATCAAAGGAATGTTGGCCGCCATCTTTGATTTTAAAAGTCTAAATCACTTTTGCGTACACGGAGAAAAAAGAGTTCCCAAAATCGTGAACAAGCGTTCATGAAAATGGGAACCACGAACAAAGTGTTCAAATTACATGGTACGTTTTTGGAAATCGTACCATGGGATTTGAACACTTTGTTCGTAGTTCCCATTTTCGTGAACGCTTGTTCACGATTTTGGGAACTCTTTTTTCTCCGTGTAGTTGGGGGGGACATGCTTGAGCTCGGCAATCAAAAGTAAAGCAACTAAACAATAATAATTTGTGTTTCGATTATCCAAGTCCCATTTTACCAAGCCCTTCGGATAATCGAGTCTGGACTGTACTTATTTTGCTTGTGTGCTAGTGAGAAAATAGCCTGCGTCGCATCACCAAAAATGATTGTGCTAATAATTTAGTTAAATCACAAATTTTAGTGCTGAAAAGTGTATTTTTTCAGCACATGTTTCAAATAGAATTACACTTTTTTGGATTCAGTTTTCCAAACAAAAAAAAACAGCATGTAAAGATTTTTTTAAAAATCTTTAAAATGTTAATACATAATTTCATCAAACTTATTTCAAGAAACCAAATCAAATTTGCAATCTAATTACAATTTATAACTTGTTTGATAAAGTGCACTGTTTTCTAGTTATAGTCATTTGAGGGTTAATTTCAGGTAAAAGTACTTAAATTTGTTGTTTTTTTATATTGTTCTGAATATATGTTTTCAAATTTAAAATCAATCAATTTGTTGCTGTCACATAACATTGCAAAGAATTGAAATTAAAATTGAACTGAAGTGTTATCGAGATATCTTCAGTTGAAAAATTAAGGACGAATGGAAAACTATTGAAAGTTTGAGTTTCTTTCAACTTCAATTGTTGAATTTGAAATTTGAGCAAAAGTTGCAAAAGAGCATGTCCTAGCAACCTTTGCCTGAATTTCAAAGTCAAGATAGGAAAATTTTAAAGAATGTTCGCAGATATTTGAAAAAAAAATTCAGTTATTGGTATAAATGAACATCTTTTTTTAAATCTCAGTTAAACATATTTCTACTGAATTACTAAATTGAACATTTTCAAGGTACAAAAAAATTAATAAATACACCCAAAATTTAACAATATTTTTAGAAAAAAATAAGAATTTCGACATTAAGGTATTCTTGTCACAATTTAAATCCATAATTTCGTCATAAACTTTGAAAAATGATTTCAACAGCCCTTAATGTCATTAAGCAGCAAATATTTAGATATAATTTTACAAAAGGGTAATTCTCTACCAACTCACACGAAATCGGGAAAAGTTGCCCCGACCCCTCTTCGATTTGCGTGAAACTTTGTCCTAAGGGGTAACTTTTGTCCCTGATCACGAATCCGAGGTCCGTTTTTTGATATCTCGTGACGGAGGGGCGGTACGACCCCTTCCATTTTTGAACATGCGAAAAAAGAGGTGTTTTTCAATAATTTGCAGCCTGAAACGGTGATGAGATAGAAATTTGGTGTCAAAGGGACTTTTATGTAAAATTAGACGCCCGATTTGATGGCGTACTCAGAATTCCGAAAAAACGTATTTTTCATCGAAAAAAACACTAAAAAAGTTTAAAAAATTCTCCCATTTTCCGTTACTCGACTGTAAAAAATTTTGGAACATGTCATTTTATGGGAAATTTAATGTACTTTTCGAATCTACATTGTCCCAGAATGGTCATTTTTTCATTTAGAACAAAATTTTTCATTTTAAAATTTCGTGTTTTTTCTAACTTTGCAGGGTTATTTTTTAGAGTGTAACAATGTTCTACAAAGTTGTAGAGCAGACAATTACAAAAATTTTGATATATAGACATAAGGGGTTTGCTTATAAACATCACGAGTTATCGCGATTTTACGAAAAAAAGTTTTGAAAAAGTTACTTTTTGCGTTTCTCTTTGTTTCGTCGTCCGTGTCTGTCGCGGGTGACCATGAACGGCCATGATCGATGACGACCAACTTTTTCAAAACTTTTTTTCGTAAAATCGCGATAACTCGTGATGTTTATAAGCAAACCCCTTATGTCTATATATCAAAATTTTTGTAATTGTCTGTTCTACAACTTTGTAGAACATTGTTACACTCTATAAAATAACCCTGCAAAGTTAGAAAAAACACGAAATTTTAAAATGAAAAATTTTGTTCTAAATGAAAAAATGACCCTTCTGGGACAATGTAGATTCGAAAAGTACATTAAATTTCCCATAAAATGACATGTTCCAAAATTTTTTACAGTCGAGTAACGAAAAATGGGAGAATTTTTAAAACTTTTTTAGTGTTTTTTTCGATGAAAAATACGTTTTTTCGGAATTCTGAGTACGCCATCAAATCGGGCGTCTAATTTTACATAAAAGTCCCTTTGACACCAAATTTCTATCTCATCACCGTTTCAGGCTGCAAATTATTGAAAAACACCTCTTTTTTCGCATGTTCAAAAATGGAAGGGGTCGTACCACCCCTCCGTCACGAGATATCAAAAAACGGACCTCGGATTCGTGATCAGGGACAAAAGTTACCCCTTAGGACAAAGTTTCACGCAAATCGAAGAGGGGTCGGGGCAACTGCTGTGTGAGTTGGCGGAGAATTACCCAAAAAAGATAAAATTGAGGTTAGAACTATTTTTTCACTTTTTCAAATTATTTTTTTATTTAACACATGATACTTTGAAATGGTTTTATAAAAAACTCAATTTGGTGCCTCGTTTTTCCAATTATGTTTATTGCAATAAGTTTGATGACTCAGATATAAATGACCAATTCTCTATCAAAACCGGAAATGGAGTTTATTTGTAATTTTTTTTAATTGGCTCGAACTTTGTTGGGGTCTTCCTTATGACCAAATAAGCTATTTTGTGTCTTTGGTTCACCCATAAAAGTCTCCATAAATTTTTGGCAACTGTCCATACGAAAATGGTACGTAAAAATTTGAAATTCTGTATTTTTTGAATGAATTTTCTGATCAATTTGGTGTCCAATTTTTCAATTAACTTTTTTAACTCTTTTTTCAAAAATCCGTATTTTTTATTTTCTTGATTTTTTTTAAATGTGACAAAAATCCAAAACTTTTGAGTTATAGGGAAGTGTGGCAAAATTTCTGCCGCCGAGTTATGAATTATTGAAAAATAGCGATCTTTGGAAAATAAATCTAATATTTATGCAAACAATTTTTTTGACCCATTTTTATGTAAAATTAAATTTACAATTGAAAAGTACCGTCAGTGTGGGTGACTTTGGGTCAAATAACGATACACCTCTCGTTATTTCCCAATAACAAAAACAGTTTAAATAACATCGAAAATCTTTCAACGTAGATTTGTTTTCAGATTGTTTACTGACATTTTCCCAAAATATGGTGGATTTTGATGAGCACTAGCTTAAATGGGGGGTTGACATTGGGTCAAATGAAACTAAAATGATGCTCAAATACAACGATATGGTAAAAACAAGTCATCCAACAGTGTATCTTGTTTGAGGGAATCGTATTGACATGCTACAATGTTTGAAGTAGATATTTTCAGACATTTGGGTTATTTTGCGAGCAATTAAAAAAAACTATTAAAAAAATGATTTTTCGAGAGGTCATTTTTGGCCAAAAACGTACCTCAACTTTAGACAGCTGCCAAAATAACAGGATTTGTTCTTTGTCATCGTACATTTACAAAAATCTCGATGATAAAAAATACGGATTTTAAATAATTTAGTTTTTGTGTACAAAAGTTTATTAAAAAATCGGCAAACAAATTTTTCCGTGTACCTATTTTTTCGGAAAAGTTCCCAACAATACCTTCAACTTTGCCGAAGACATCAAATTGATCAGAAAATTTATTAAAAACTGACTGTTTTTCATGGAGAATTGCTCAAATTCAGCAACATGGAAATTAACACCTTCAGGAGTACCGTAAACTGGGGTCAATTGGGACACATGGGGCGAATTGGGACAGCAGTTTTAACCATGTTGGAGCACAATATTTTGATTTTTCTGGTTGGTTTCGGTTAGAACAGACTCAAACTAACAAAATGTGTACATCCATTTCCAAATTTAAAAGCTTTACGTGCTCTAAAAACTGCTGTCCCTATTCAGACTGAAGTCTCGATTCGACCCAGATTACGGTGCCGTAAATATTTAATGTACTTACATACTATTTATAGTGATGTTAACGAAATCTTTGTACATGTTTCCAATGTATAACACAGCGTAACAAAATATTTTTTTTATTTTTTGGCAGCACGAAAAAAAATGCTCCTCTAGGGTTCGGCTTCCCGAACAAAATGCAACCTGGCGCATATTTTTATTGTTATCCTAACTCGAGATATTCAATGCAGAAGTTTTGCATATGAATCACCCCCCGTCGGAAAATATTTTTTATTTTGTTTTCTCTGTAACTTCTGATCAATTAGGTCTTTTTGGACGCTTCCGGTGTCATTCGACGGTAAATTGTTAGAAAAACTCAAGATTTGGTCCCATTGGCCGGTTCCCGTAACCGGTTCCGGAGGAAATCCGGAATATTGGCCAAAACTGTGCAAAAACTTCAAAATTTTGAAGTTTTTTGCTCTTAATGCGAAGTGAACGCACTATAGCATAAAACAATCTATACAAACTAAAAAAATGTTGGTCCCAGCATGTTTGAAGGTGTTTAATTGAAAAGGTGGCCATTGAGAACCGGTTCCGGTCAATCCGGATCCGGAAACTCCGGAAAAAAATAAGCAATATTTTCACAATTCCAATGTGTCAGACAGATATAAATAAAAGTGTTGTTGAAGCATTCTTTGCTACTTCATATTCATATGACCACAAAAACATGGCCAAGTGGCCAACGGGAACCTGCTCTGAATGTTCCGGATCAGGGAACCTGTGGAAATTATATTTTTTTTCATTAATTTTATGAAGCAGTTTTTATTAAGACATTTTCAATGTATCTGGAAAAATCTGAATTGATTCAAAATCAAAATCAGAAATGTGGCCAAGTGGCCAACGGTAACCCGTTCTGAATGTTCCGGATCATGGAACCAGTGGACACTTGACTTTTTTTTTAAATTTTAAAGGCAGTTTTTTATTAAGAAATTTTCAAGGTTTCTGGAAAAAATATGAATTAATCCGAAATCAGAATCAGAAATGTGGCCAAGTGGCCAACGGGAACCCGTTCTGAATATTCCGGATCGGGGAACCAGTGGTCACTTGAAATGTGCATTAATTTAAAATAGCGTCTAGTTTTCTAGAAAAATCAGAATTAATTAAAATCAGAATCATAAATACGGCCAGGTAACCAACAGGAACCCGTTTTATATGTTCTGGATTAGGGAACCAGTGAACATTTGAAGTTTTTATCAAGTTTTCAAAAAACATATTTAGATTAATGAAATTTAAAAATTCCTGTAAAAATTAAGAACATATTCGATATCAGAATTAGAAATATTGCAAAGTGGCCTACGGGAACTCGTTCTGAATGTTTCGGATCATGTTACCAGAGGAAACTTGAATTTTTAATTAATTTTAAAAATGCATATTTTAATTAATGAAATTTTTAAATCCCTGGAAAAATCTGAATGTATTTAAAATAAGAAAAAAAAATGTTGCCAAGTGGCCGACTGTTCCGGATCAGGGAGCCAGTGGTCACTTGGCATATTTTAATAAGGAAATTTTCTAGATTTCTAGAAAAATCTGAATTTATTTGAAATCAGAATTCAAAATGTTGTCAAGTGGCCAACGAGAACCTGTTCTGACTTTTTTATTATTTTTTTTTTTTTTATTATTTAAAAAAATATATTTATTTTACTGTTTTTTTTATTTTTTTGGAAAAAATCACAATTTATTTGAAAACAGAATTAGAAATGTTTTCCAAGTGTCACTTGAAATGTTTATTGATTTTAGAAAAAGCATATTTTAATTAGGAAATTTTCTAGTTTTCTAGAAATAGCAGAATTAATTCAAAATAAGAATCAGAAATGTGGCCAGGTGACCAACAAAAATCCGTATGAAATGTTCTGGATTAGGGAACCAGTCCCAGAACATTTGATTTTTTTATTAATTTTAATAAAGCATATTTTAATTTTTTTAATTTGCTGGAAAATCTGAATTTATTTAAAATTAGGAATATAAATAATGTCAAGTGGCCAACGAGAACCTGTTCTGACAGGTCACAATTTATATTAATTTAAAAAAAATACTGATTTTTTTTATTAATTTTTGGAAAAAAAATCACAATTTATTTGAAATCAGAATCAGAAATGTGGCCAGGTGACCAACAGGAACCCGTTTTGAATCTTCTGGATTAGGGAACCAGTGAACATCTGAAATTACTATCAAGTTTTCAAAAAACATATTTTGATTAATGAAATTGTAAAATTCCTGTTAAAATTCAGAACATATTCGAAATCAGAATTAAAAATGTTGCCAAGTAGCCAACGAGATCCTGTTCCAATGTTTATTAATTTAATATATAGAATTACTTTTAAGTTATTAAGAAAAATATTATCAAGAATTACGAGAATTTGTTTTTTTCCATTGATTGCAATGTAAATTTCTCATTAATAGTTTTTTTCTTTTTCTGAAAATGTTTGTATTTTCTTAATACGAACCGTCGAAAAATTAAGATGAAGATTATGTAGAGATTATTTTTTAAATTATCAAATAAAATTAGTGCTACACTTAACTCATTTCTTAATATGTCCGCCTCTGAATATGTAATTTATTTTGAGTTTTGAGTAATGTTTTTTTTTTTCAAATTTAAACATTTTTGGCGAAAAATAAAAAGATCAGAACATTCAAAAATTAATGCTCCATTATTCAAAATTCAAATTTCATCAATTCGAAACTTTTTTTTATATTTTAATAGTTTTTCTGAACAATTTTTTTTTTAAATTCAGATGTATTTTTTTTCGAATTTCTAAAATTGTAATTAAAATTGGATTATATCTAAATACAGAATTTTAAAAATCTCCAAAAAACTTAAAAATCAAAAATTCAAAATTTATAGAAAAATTCAAATTAAAAAAAATCAAAATTGAAAAAAAAATCACTATTTGAAAACTAAAAAATATAAAATTTAAAACAATTTTGCAAACAAAAAAAAACAAAAATCTCAAAAATCGCAAAAAAAATAAATTCTTAGATTTTAAAATTCTTAAATTCTTAAATTGTTAAATTCTTAAATTCTTAAATTCTTAAATTCTTAAATTCTTAAATTCTTAAATTCTTAAATTCTTAAATTCTTAAATTCTTAAATTCTTAAATTCTTAAATTCTTAAATTCTTAAATTCTTAAATTCTTAAATTCTTAAATTCTTAAATTCTTAAATTCTTAGATTTTAAAATTCTTAAATTCTTAAATTGTTAAATTGTTAAATTCTTAAATTCTTAAATTCTTAAATTCTTAAATTCTTAAATTCTTAAATTGTTAAATTCTTAAATTCTTAAATTCTTAAATTCTTAAATTCTTAAATTCTTAAATTCTTAAATTCTTAAATTCTTAAATTCTTAAATTCTTAAATTCTTAAATTCTTAAATTCTTAAATTCTTAAATTCTTAAATTCTTAAATTCTTAAATTCTTAAATTCTTAAATTCTTAAATTCTTAAATTCTTAAATTCTTAAATTCTTAAATTCTTAAATTCTTAAATTCTTAAATTCTTAAATTCTTAAATTCTTAAATTCTTAAATTCTTAAATTCTTAAATTCTTAAATTCTTAAATTCTTAAATTCTTAAATTCTTAAATTCTTAAATTCTTAAATTCTTAAATTCTTAAATTCTTAAATTCTTAAATTCTTAAATTCTTAAATTCTTAAATTCTTAAATTCTTAAATTCTTAAATTCTTAAATTCTTAAATTCTTAAATTCTTAAATTCTTAAATTCTTAAATTCTTAAATTCTTAAATTCTTAAATTCTTAAATTCTTAAATTCTTAAATTCTTAAATTCTTAAATTCTTAAATTCTTAAATTCTTAAATTCTTAAATTCTTAAATTCTTAAATTCTTAAATTCTTAAATTCTTAAATTCTTAAATTCTTAAATTCTTAAATTCTTAAATTCTTAAATTCTTAAATTCTTAAATTCTTAAATTCTTAAATTCTTAAATTCTTAAATTCTTAAATTCTTAAATTCTTAAATTCTTAAATTCTTAAATTCTTAAATTCTTAAATTCTTAAATTCTTAAATTCTTAAATTCTTAAATTGTTAAATTCTTAAATTCTTAAATTCTTAAATTCTTAAATTCTTAAATTCTTAAATTCTTAAATTCTTAAATTCTTAAATTCTTAAATTCTTAAATTCTTAAATTCTTAAATTCTTAAATTCTTAAATTCTTAAATTCTTAAATTCTTAAATTCTTAAATTCTTAAATTCTTAAATTCTTAAATTCTTAAATTCTTAAATTCTTAAATTCTTAAATTCTTAAATTCTTAAATTCTTAAATTCTTAAATTCTTAAATTCTTAAATTCTTAAATTCTTAAATTCTTAAATTTCTAAAATCTTTAATTTTTGGAAGAAAATATTTCAAATATTGGAAATGCAATTTGTTTCGGAATTATTCGAAATTAAGTGTGGAATATGGAATATAATCTGTATTAAAATTCATAGATTTTGAAGTTTTAGAATTTCTAAATCTAAAATTCAATTATATTCAAATTTTAGATTTTGTTTTTTTGAGCTCATATTTTTGAAGTTAAATTTCATTTAATAGATTTTTAAATTTTGTTTATATTGGTTTATAATTTTCTATTTCGTTTATATTGGTCAAAATTATTGTAGTGTCCCTCTGATTCGCAAAAAGAATTTTTTGGTGACACTTTTCTTGACGACTCTTTAGGTATTTTTTAAAAGGATTTTTTGCTATCACTCCTTCAAACATAAAACGAGTTAAATTTTGTTATCAAATACTTTCTTTATTAGTTTTTTCTTTGGAAATAATGTTTCTTGAATGTTTGTCGCGATTTTTTTTATATGGCGTGAATTTCGCGCGGATTGAGGTTTCGGTCAGCGCGGAATTGGCGCGGATTTTCTTTCGACTTTCCCGTAACAACCCTGCATGTCCACTGGTACCCTAATCCGGAACATTCAGAATGGGTTCCCGTTGGCCACTTGGAAATATTTTTAATTCTGATTTCAAATTAACTGTGTTTTTTTTTTCCAAAAATTTAAAAAAAAAAATCAGTAAAATAAATATATTTATTTCAATAATAAAAATTGTGACTAGTCAGAACAGGTTCTCGTTGGCCACTTGACAACATTTTCAATTCTGATTTCAAATAAATTTAGATTTTTCTAGAAATCTAGAAAATTTCATAATTAGAATATGCTTTATAAAATAAAAAAAAGTCAAGTGAACACTGGTTCCCTGATCCGGAACAGTTGGCCACTTGGCAACATTTTTATGTCTAATTTTAAATATATTCAAAAATTTTCAGGAATTTAAAAATTTCATTTATTAAAATATGCTTTTTTAAAGTTAATAAAAAAAATTCAAGTGTCCTCTGGTTCCCTGATCCAAATCATTCAAAACGGATTCCGTCGGCTACTTGCCTAATTCTGATTTCAAATATGTTCTGAATTTTTAAAGGAATTTTAAAATTTTAAATATTTTAAGTGGAATTATTGAATGTCATTTATTGAAATATGCTTTATTAATATTAATAAAAAAAAATCAAGTGTCTTCTGGTTCCCTGATCCGGATCAGTCTGAACGGGTTCCAGTTGACCACTTAGCAACATATTTAATTCTGATTTTAAATAAATTCTGAATTTTTACAGGAATTTTAAAATTTCATTAATCATAATATGTTTTTGAAAACTTGATAAAAATTTCAAATATTCACTTGTTCCCTAATCCGGATCAATTAAAACGGGTTCCTGTTTGTCACCTGGCCACATTTCTGATTCTGATTTTGAATTAATTCTGCTATTTCTAGAAAACTAGAAAATTTCCTAATTAAAATATGCTTTTTTTAATTAATAAACATTTCAAGTGACTACTGGTTCCCTGATCCGGAACTTTCAAAATGGGTTTCCATTGGCCACTTGGAAACATTTCTAATGCTGTTTTCAAATAAATTGTGATTTTTTCAAAAAAATTAAAAAAAAATCAGTAAGATAAATATATTTTTTTAAATAATAAAAAAATAAATAATAAAAAAGTCAGAACAGGTTCTCGTTGGCCACTTGACAACATTTTGAATTCTGATTTCAAATAAATTCAGATTTTTCTAGAAATCTAGAAAATTTCCTTATTAAAATATGCCAAGTGACCACTGGCTCCCTGATCCGGAACAGTCGGCCACTTGGCAACATTTTTTTTTCTTATTTTAAATACATTCAGATTTTTCCAGGGATTTAAAAATTTCATTAATTAAAATATGCATTTTTAAAATTAATTAAAAATTCAAGTTTTCTCTGGTAACATGATCCGAAACATTCAGAACGAGTTCCCGTAGGCCACTTGGCAATATTTCTAATTCTGATATCGAATATGTTCTTAATTTTTACAGGAATTTTTAAATTTCATTAATCTAAATATGTTTTTTGAAAACTTGATAAAAACTTCAAATGTTCACTGGTTCCCTAATCCAGAACATATAAAACGGGTTCCTGTTGGTTACCTGGCCGTATTTATGATTCTGATTTTAATTAATTCTGATTTTTCTAGAAAACTAGACGCTATTTTAAATTAATGCACATTTCAAGTGACCACTGGTTCCCCGATCCGGAATATTCAGAACGGGTTCCCGTTGGCCACTTGGCCACATTTCTGATTCTGATTTCGGATTAATTCATATTTTTTCCAGAAACCTTGAAAATTTCTTAATAAAAAACTGCCTTTAAAATTTAAAAAAAAAGTCAAGTGTCCACTGGTTCCATGATCCGGAACATTCAGAACGGGTTACCGTTGGCCACTTGGCCACATTTCTGATTTTGATTTTGAATCAATTCAGATTTTTCCAGATACATTGAAAATGTCTTAATAAAAACTGCTTCATAAAATTAATGAAAAAAAATATAATTTCCACAGGTTCCCTGATCCGGAACATTCAGAGCAGGTTCCCGTTGGCCACTTGGCCATGTTTTTGTGGTCATATGAATATGAAGTAGCAAAGAATGCTTCAACAACACTTTTATTTATATCTGTCTGACACATTGGAATTGTGAAAATATTGCTTATTTTTTTCCGGAGTTTCCGGATCCGGATTGACCGGAACCGGTTCTCAATGGCCACCTTTTCAATTAAACACCTTCAAACATGCTGGGACCAACATTTTTTTAGTTTGTATAGATTGTTTTATGCTATAGTGCGTTCACTTCGCATTAAGAGCAAAAAACTTCAAAATTTTGAAGTTTTTGCACAGTTTTGGCCAATATTCCGGATTTCCTCCGGAACCGGTTACGGGAACCGGCCAATGGGACCAAATCTTGAGTTTTTCTAACAATTTACCGTCGAATGACACCGGAAGCGTCCAAAAAGACCTAATTGATCAGAAGTTACAGAGAAAACAAAATAAAAAATATTTTCCGACGGGGGGTGATTCATATGCAAAACTTCTGCATTGAATATCTCGAGTTAGGATAACAATAAAAATATGCGCCAGGTTGCATTTTGTTCGGGAAGCCGAACCCTAGAGGAGCATTTTTTTTCGTGCTGCCAAAAAATAAAAAAAATATTTTGTTACGCTGTGTAATTACTGTCCATATTTTATCTATGGTTTGACATGCAACAATTTGTTAGTATCTATCAAATGCCAAGTTGATTTGAGTTTGCGTCCCAAGATGCATTGGTGTGCAATCCATCACATTAATTCCAACACCGCAACTCTGGCGTGTGGCATTATACTCACCAAAGGTCACCCAACTGGCGCTGATCATCAGGAGGAGCGTTACCACGGGAGCAGTTCAATTGACCCGACCGTCTATCGACGTCAGATAAACCCGACGCTAGATTTATGAGCTGCCATTTTGAACGCAGTTATTTATCCCTGCTTGTCTGCGTCGTTGCGAAATGGGGGTTTCTTCCACGAAGCGATCTATACCTGGCGTTGTTCGACTCTATTGAATATATTTTATGTGACGTCATCGATGGCAGAACGTAAATCAACTTCGCCTCTGGATAGATTCTGGACCATGAGCTTTATTTTGCGATATATTTATGGAGCAATTTTTCGTTTTGCTGAAAAGACCTTACACTCCGGAAAAATGATTAAACTGACCAAATACTTCCGAGAGGTAATTTATTCACTTCATGTCATACAGAGCTGTTAGTGGCTACTGGGGAGTTTTACTTCCGTCTCTACCATTTTAATTCTGAGATATTCACAAAACCGTAAAAACTCCATGCAATGTTGATACTTTTCAAATGAAATGTAATTCCGAACAGGTCGTTTTTTTGCCACACCCTGCAATTGCGACAACTGGCTAAAAGGAATTTATCCAGATGCCGTTTTGTCACTCGTGTATGCACTTTTTCTACCAAGTAGCTTTACACTCCCCTACTCAAACTGAAACGATATTGGTCCTTGTTTACAGCTCTGGGTTGCTCACTTTCATTCTGTTTCGTAAATAAACAACCAACTGCCCCAGAGAGAAGGTGGCGAGTACCATGCTGTTTTCCCAAACAGAAACTTTCAAGTCGAAAGACGCTTCAAGAACAGTGTTTTTAATTTCCGGAATGCATTATTTATGAGGCCTCTCTCTCGCTCAGAAAGCTGTGCAAGCTTTGAAGAATGAGACCCCCTCACCCCCACACTTTTCCACCTTGCTTTTGCTGCTTCAATCGATGCCAACATGAACTTCATGGGACGAAAGGTATGAGTTCTTTCGAGTGGCAAATTGGGAAAGTGCTTCAGATTCCATTTTCGTCGTTTCACCTTTTCTCACGGTGAAGCCGATGGGGGGAATTCCCTTTCCAAATATTTCTTTTGGAGGGGAAGTGAAAGTTTAGGACCACTTTGGGGCGGCTAGTCACACCCACATCAAGCACAGCCCGCTGCTCTGCTCTGTAATTGCTCGGAGCTAATCTCTCGGGCCCATGGAATTATCTGTCATCGAATTTCACCCTCGGAGCACAATTAGTACGAAATTGGAGATTAATTATAACTTGGGCCTGCAGGTGGCTCGGTAAAGCCTTAGTTGAATGTCTGAACGGTAAAGGGTATTGTCTTTACAAAAGTGTTAAATAAATGTTTCAAATTCTTTTCAAATTCAAATTTAATCTTCGATTAGCAACTCTTCAATCCTGTTAGAAATCTCCGCAGGATTACCACATGATCGGTTAGACCGCCAAACAAACCTGCCCATATTAGGCGTGTGCTACTGGCTTCATGGTACCGCTCTATACAAGCTGATGGCAATCTTCTTAGCTTTCAAACGAACTTGTGCATAGTGCCCTGATTGGATGCAACAATGTTGACGGTTGCCTGTTTGCGATGTACAGATGGATCGAATTCCGCGAGTTCACAGACATCACAGACTATTGTTTAGATTCTGTTGAATTGAGCTCTGCTCTCTCCTGATTGCAAATGAACTCGCAGACTCTATTCAATTAATTAGAATCATATTCCATCATCAACTTGGTTGGATTTGCAGCTATTATGTGAAATAATTATGTTATGAAATTGAACTATGGCTGTGACTATATTTTATATTGGCTTTTGTGCAGATGTGTTTATTTGAAGTCGGTCATACTTAATGGAATTATCCTTCTCTATTATCTTGGATCCATATAAATACAGAGATCAGAATAACAGTTTTTTTTGCATTCAAGCCTTGTCATCGATTAATGCTTTTAAATTTTGTCAAATCGCCAAACACAGCAAACAAGTAGTAATCCAGCTGAGCAATTCTGTATCAAAACTGGAAATGGATTTTATTTGTATTTTTTGAGTTGGATCAAACTTTGTGGAGTCCTTCCCTATGACCAAAAAAGCTATTTCGTGTCATTGGTTCACCCATACAAGTCTCCATACAATTTTGGCAGCTGTCCATACAAAAATGGTATGTAAATATTCAAACAGCTGTAACTTTTGAGTGAATTTTTTGATCAATTTGGTGTCTTCGGCAAAGTTGTAGGTATTGTTGAGGACTATTGAGAAAAAAATAGGTACTACATGCAAAAAAATTGCCGATTTTTCAATTAAATTTTTTTCACAAAAACTCAATTTTCCAAAATACGCATTTTTTTTATTTTCAAGATTTTTTTATATGTTTAAGGGGAAAAAACCCGCAACCTTTGAGCATGATTAAAATATCTGCCGCCAAGTTATGATTTTTTTGAAAAAAATAGTGATTTTTGGTAAAAATCGGAATTTTATACAAACAACATTTGACCAATTTTTTTAATTGTAAAATTAAATTTGCAATCGAAAACTACTTTGCAGATTTTTTGATGAATGGCTCCGTTTTCAAGATGTAGCCACCAAAAAATTGATTTTAGCGAAATATTTGCAGCTTTTCGATTTTTATGAATAGTAACATGAGTGACCATTTCTAAAAATATTTTTTTTGAAAAGTTCAGAAAATTGTCTAGGAGACATTGAAGATTGGACTTCTGGTTGCTGAGAAACAACGGCTTTATGAAAAAGAAACAGGAAGTTGAAGTTTTCTAAGTCTCACCCAAACAACCCGCCATTTTTAATGTCGATATCTCAAATAATGATCCGATTTTCAATGTTAAAATATGAAATATTCGTGAAATTTTCCGATCTATTCGAAAACAATATTTGGAAAAATGATTAGTCCTGACTTACATTTCAAAAAGGCGTAATTTTGAATGTTTGGCTATTTGGAAATATTCATCTGGATTCAAAAAATATGAAAATATTGTTTTTGGAAGGGGATACACTATTGTTTACAAAAGTGTGTGCCCTTTTAAAATGTTAGGCTCCATATGTATAATGTTCACTCATGCTCTTATTTTTTAAAACGAAAAACTGCAAATATTTCGCAAAATTTTGGTGGCTATATTTGAAAACGGGGCCCTTTATCAAAAAATCAGTCAAGTGCTTTTCTATAGCAAATTCAATTTGACCTAAAATTAGATAAAAAATAAATTTTGAACAAAATTTCGATTGTTTTCTATCTAATCAATACTTCATATCAAAACATCTCGAAAATAAAAAATACGTTTTTTGGGAAATTGAGTTTTTGTGAAAAAGTAAATTAAAATCGGCAACTTTTTTTTCGAGTACCTATTTTTTCTGAAAAAAAAACAAAAATACTTGCCGAAGACAATGATAAGAAAATTCCTTTAAAAGTTACAGATATTCAAATATTCACGCTGCCAAAATGGAGACTTGTATGGGTGAAACAATAACACAAAATTGTCCTTTGGTCATAGGGAAGGTCCCCACAAAGTTTAAGCCAAATAAAAAAAATACTAAAAATAAAAATGGTCGAAATCAAAAGATAAAAGGTGCTCAAAACTGATCTCAAATGTGAATATTACGTTAAGACCGGTTTTTAAAATGTTGTATTTTTTGCTATTAGCAAGGTAGAACAGTATTTTCTGTTGAGTTTTTTGTTTTTTTTTTTTTTGCTTTTTTTTCAATTTGAAAGCTATTGTATTAATTTTTCAATTGGAAGCAAAATGAAAATTACAAAAATCAAATTACAAAAAGATGGGTTTCCTTTACACATTCTGATACATAAATACAAATTAAAATGCTTTGCGGAAAAGTGGGCTAAAATTGTTGAATGCAACCCAATTCTGTATGTGCCAGCAAGACCAGTGACTCACCTCTTGTTATTAGAAGCTGGTCACATATTGCCATTTTTATTTCCAACCAAACTCTCCCAACATCATAAAACAACATTCACCCACACACAGTGCCCGACTGACGACCGGAACATAAAACAGTCGTTTGCTGTGTCACAGCCTTACCATGTCGCATTAGGATGTAACGAAATGAGTCATTTTTGCGAGCATTTCAGGCTGTGTATCCTAACAATTTTCCAAATTTTCTAAAGAATTTTATGATTTTTTTTTTCTCAACAAAGCCAGAACAAACAGAGAGGAGATGTTCAAAAATGTACAAAATTCTTAAGAATTGATAAATTTCTTTACGGTTCTTAGCAAAGTTGTTTCTGGAACAGAGCTCATGTGTTTTTTTGAAAAAAAAAAGTTTCGTTACAGTCTAATGTCATGTAGGCCTCCAGTAGCTGCCGCATGAACTTTTCTGTGTGGCCAAGAATTGGCTGAATGAGATTAAAAAGCCAGACATTCTGGTGGACGCATTTTGTAATATAGGACTAATAACTTGGTATGAAATTTATGGGTGTTTACTTGTGGCAGAGAACTTATCGGTTGTTCTACTTTCGATCGACTGGCGGAAGTTCGGTTTCTGGAAAGATAGTAAGTCATACTAGATGGGGAATGAAGTTTGATTAGTTTTAAGCTATGCACGTTTTTCTTAAGCATATATTAGTTTTGTGTGATTTTGTAGTGTAGATATGTTTTGTGTGTGTTCTATTCATTTTCTTTTTTATATATTTCCTTCTAGTTTAAGTTACTCTGCATGTTGTAGTTTGTTTTTCATAATCTTTTGTTTCTTCCCCCCACCTCTGTTCTGCACCACCCGCCGTTTGTGTGTTTATCATTACTCTGCATGTATTTCTGTGTGTTTGCCTTCACGTGTCCACGTGTGTGCATGTCCTTGGGCCGGTTCCAGATGTCGACGAAGAAAGCGAAACCGACCTGATGAACGAACGAACCTCGAGATCTTCGCGATCTCCCGACTCCGGCTTCCGGAGCAACCGGACGTCGCAGGACCGCAAGACGTCAAGTAAGTATTGGCATGATGGTTTGGCGTTGTTTTGAACTTTGTAGAATTTGGATGGACTGTTGAAGTACAATGTGTGTTTACAATGATGACGATTTTTGAGACTTGATTGATATGCATTGTACTTCAAACAGTCTCTAGCGTAGCATCCAAAGTAGTTTTCCTCTGTTGTGTTATGTAGTAATGAGTGTGTTATGTTTTCTTCCTGTCCCTTTCTCTATGTATGTTACCCCCCAAATCACTGCACATTGTCCGTCGTAAACCATCCCTTATCCCACGTGTGAATTTGAACACTGCACTCTGTCAACACTTTGTCCATTGTCCGTCCACACTACGCGTTGCACGTAATCCAACCCCGCAGCGACCTCTACCGGCTCGGACCACTACTGGGAGGCCACCGGACGGCGCCGAAGCTCAGGTAAGTGTCCATCATGTACGATCTACCTCACAATTGCACTCTCCACCAGGTTGCATGTATGCATGCAAACGACTGCCGCAACCCGGATGACCTCCGGGGTAGAAGCTGGCTTCCGCTGCACTTGGCAGTGCCCTGGGGTTGCTTTGTAACGCTTTGTACACGCTTGTGACGCAAGTTCAAACTAGCACTAGTCTACGGTGGTCGGGAAGGGGTTACACATTGTACTGTACACAGTTTATAGTGATGGGAACGAAAAGTTGTTGCCCGAAAGGGCTTAAGGTTGGACTCACACACGTACTGCACCGGAAGTGGAAGCAATTGGACACCTGTTGCACGTTCCCCCGGAGCTTAACACCTGGAAGTATGGTGGCCACGTCGGCAACCTGTAACAACAACATTGTGGTGGTTGGTGGTGGTGGTGTTGGTTGTAAATTATTGAGGTGTACTTTACACGGTTCGGTCAAAGAGAGGAACATTGGGCCGATGAAATGTACGCAGCATATGGGAAATTCAGCTGAAAGTCACCCCCACTGACGGTACAACTCTAATTTTGATTATAAATTTCTCAATGGTGCTAGGTACGAAGCGGCTTATGGAAAGTTTATTTATGTTGGGAAGGACGCCGCAGCTGCTGAAATTACTAAGTGCCTATAATATTCTCTAAACATGATGACATTGTTGCTCACATTACTTGTATCGACCAACTGGTAAAAGTCGCCTAAGCAACTTGATGGTTTTGTTGAACTAAAAAAAAGTTTTTGTGTGCACTCAAATGAAAAGTTGAACTACGTAAGTAATCTTTCAATTAATCAGTTGAAATTGCATTTTTACAGTTAAATAGGTTCAATCTTTCCACAGCCGGCTGTCTAAGAAAGAACGTTTTAGACAATTTAAACCTCATCCACTAAATACAAATGGTCTCGACAGCAGCATCCGATTGGTTGCATTGAGAGTAATATTTCACTTATTAAAACACTTAAAATTACAACAAACTTAAATAAACTATAAATGTCTCGACAGCAGCATCCGTTTGCTTGCCTTGGGAATTAATTTTTAATCCTGCTAAAATACTAACTCTTGCCAAAAATAAACGGGAATTTGCTCGATGGTGGTATCCGATTGCTTGCCTTGAGACTAATATCTTACCATCTAAACCCTGTTATGCCATTGGTCGTATCGCTTGCTTAGGGCGACTCCCTGACCTTCACCTATCACAACTACCAACTCCACGCGACGCTTACGCAGCCCTGTTGTTTAAATTCAATCAAATTTGGTCAAACGGTCAATTTGATCGAGTTCCACAATAGGGTTGGGAAAAAGAGCCTGCGGTTTCGCTACCTTTTTCTAAGTAAGTCAAGCATCAACATTTCCCGTGCTCCGCATCCTTTTTCCTCTCCCGGTGTATGGTGGAGATGGGAGCGGCCGGCAATGGATGGCTTTCATGGTGCTGTCTGTCCTGTTCTGGTAGAATTGGTTTTAATTCCTTTTAATCAATTTCTAAGCAACCTGGGCTGGACAATCATCACATATACATGACGAAATCCAGTCTGCAACCCGCTAAGATCACCATCTCCATGCGAATGCGAATGCGAATGCGAATGCGAATGCGAATGCGAATGCGAATGCGAATGCACTCAAATGAAAAGTTGAACTTTTTAGCACTTGTTTCGAAAAGTAACACTTTTCAACATTTTTTTTTATTTAAACGATTTATTGACAAAATACATGAAAATTTGACATAAAATTTCACTCAGTTTGTGTTTTTTGGAATTGCAAAAAATGTTGTATGGAACTCGTTGCAAAACTTGATTTTTTCAGCACTCTTCGTATTTATCCAACTCGGTGAACCTCGTTGGATAAATGTACGACTCGTGTTGAAAAAATCCTTTTTTTGCAACTTGTTGCATAAACTACTATTATGCAATTCCGTAAATTTAACGTTCAGAACTAAAAAAAAAATTGAAAAATTTTACTTTCCGATACTAGTGAAAAGTTCCACATTTCAGCACTGTACTATATTGCACGGCACTGGACGGTTTCAAAAGATATTAAGAGCGAGTTTTTCACCAGTGTGTAACATGTCGTATCGAGGTACTCCGATTTGGATGAAACTTTCAGCGTTTGTTTGTCATGAGATGAACTGAATGAGCCCTCTATGACAAAGGGAAGTGGGGTAAAACGGGCATTGAAGTGTGAAGTCCAAAAAAATATGAAAAATCATAAAATTGCTCCCATTTGCGTAAAAACTTGATCAATTCCAACTCTCTTAGATGCATTCGAAAAATCTTTTGAAGCACTTTAAAATGTGCAATATATATCTAAGATTGGTTTGACTTTTTCTCATAGCTTTTGCAAATTACTGTTAAAAATTGATTTTTTAAACCTTAATATCTTTTTGCAACAGCTTCCACACCCACACTCTCGTAATTCAAAAGATAGGTAATTTCACGGACTTTAAGCCTACGGTATTAACTTTTTGGCCAGTCGCAGTTTTTTCTAATAGATTTACGATTTTTCTATAACAAACTTTTTACAACGTTAACTTTTGCCCTGTAGTCCAAGAAGACGGTACTTTTTGGGCTCAATTTTTACATATTCGGAATGCTTGGGAAATTCCACGACAATAAAACAAATAAATGAACGTTTTACTGAAAAAATCCTGTTCAACCATGTTATTCCAAATTGCAATAAATATTGAATACAACTCGTTGCAAAACAGTATTTTTTCAGCACTTTTTCCATTTTTTATTACTCGACGTTAACATTTTTTGACGCATGTATTTTTTGGGAAATTTAATGTACTTTTTTTTAATCAGCAATAACCCAAAAGGGTAATTTTTTCATTTCGTGTTTTTTTTCTAACTTTGCAGGGTTATTATTTACAACATGTAACAATGTTCTAGAGTTCTAAGTTGTAAAGCAGACAATTACATAAATTTCGATATTGGAACATAATGGATTTTCTTGTAACGAAGTATCACTAGTGCGTCCATTCCGGAAATTCCCGGGACAAAATTTATGGGTTTTTTGTAAAACCGGAAATTCCCGAATCCCTGGATTTTTTAATATTTTGTCCCGGGAATTCCCGAAATTGAAATAAAAAACAAATTTTGGTCTGCAAATTTAGATTTTGTTGAGGAAATAGATGAACAGTTGAACACTTAGTAATCGATAAGAATTTTAAAGCATTAAAATTTGTTTTTGGCATATATCAGCATTAATTTAGCTTATTTAAGAAAATTGTTAAAATTTTAGTTTACAGATGCTTAATAGTAGTTTATGCAACAAGTTGCAAAAAGAGGATTTTTTCAGCACGAGCCGTACATTTATCCAACGAGGTTCACCGAGTTGGATAAATACGAAGAGTGCTGAAAAATCTAGTTTTGCAACGAGTTCCATACAATTTTTTTTGCAATTCCAAAAAACACACAATGAGTGAAATTTTATGTCAAATTTTCATGTATTTGTCAATAAATCGTTTAAATCAAAAAAATGTTGAAAAGTGTTACTTTTCGAAACAAGTGCTGAAAAGTTCAACTTTTCAGCACCCATTTCAGTGCTGAAAAGTAGAACTTTTCAGCATTTATTTTGAAAAGTGTTGCTATTCGATTCTGTTATTTTTGGTACAGAAAAGTAGGCTATTTCGTCGTTCAAGAATGACAGGAAAAGTGAGTAGTTTCACGACGGAATTGCAAAAAATATGTTTAAACGGGGTCAAAACTTACGCGAAGCACCAAGGGGGTCAAAAAAGTTGGAAATGCCACTTCAACCGGCTGTATCTCGGCGAAAACTCAACCGATTTGGATGATTCTTGTTGCATTCGATCCGGAAGAATGTCAAGAATCACCACCAATAAGGTAGATCCAAAATAGATGCGTCTACCTTCAGGTATAATAAAAAAGGCATTTCCAACTTTTTTTCCAAGGGTTGTATGAGCCGGTGAAAATGCATTTCCAACTTTTTTGACCTCGTTGGGGCTACAAGTGTTAACTTAATTTTATTTATTTTTTATATTACCTGGTATAATTTTTACGTATATTTATGATTTCGAAAATAAAAAATAATTATTTTTCATCAAACACCGGCATTTGGAGCAAATAAGGACAAAAGTAACGAATTAAGACAGCTGTTTAGGCCAAATGTTTTGATTTTTTTCATTGATTTCGGTTGAAACAGGAACAGAACAAAACAATTAGTACACAGATTTCCAAATTTATTGCTCTAAAATCACCTGTACCTATTCAGACTGTAGTCCCGATTTTCCCCAGTTGGCGGTAGTGACTTAAAGATAATTTGTAAAATATGTTTTACATAAAACATGAAATTCTTAACATATAAAAAAAATTACATTGGCTTATATCATTTTTTTTTATATTTTCGTTTCTTGTTTTATATAGACAGTTTCAAAGATTTTGTTAAAGCTTTTGTAGTCATGGCATAGAAACAAAAATAATTTGAATCACATTGGCTTAAACATTGTGGTTTATCTGAAATCCAAAGCACAACAATGAACAAAAACAAACAATTTTTAATGTTTTTTAAGCTATCTAAATTTGCTGTCCATGTTTAGATTGAAGTGTAGATTATCAACAATTACTAGTATTGAGTACATTCTATGATTTTAAGCTTGAAAACATAACAACTATAATAAAAACATAGATTTTATGACTGTTTCAAAAATTTTCCGGGATCCCGGGAATTTCTGGGATTTAAAAAATATTTTTCCCGTTTCCCGGGAATTTCAAAACCCGGGAAAATTGGACGCCCTAAGCAAACTCCTCATGTTTTTTTTCAAATCATTCTGTTTTCGTGGGGTATTGCTGTATAACCTTAACGCTGTCATCAAAATTGTTGTTCAAAATTGAAGAAATAACCAAAATCCATTGATCAACACTATCATAACCCATAATCTGATCCTACTCGTATTCAAAGCCAAGTCAACTACCTTCTAATTCAATAAACACACCCATATAACACAAACAATTAAGCTTCAACATTCCATCGAACCGGGCGACAAGCTTCGTCTGCCTCCGTCCTACACTTGTTTGAGAAAATAACTATCCATAGCCGCTTGGACATGGTCCTCGCTCGATAAGCGTGTTGTCATATCCAATATATTGCACGCCTGTCTATCTGGGGATAGTTGACTCAACCGGTCGTATGTGGAGAAAGCTAAATATTTGCCCATCTGATTCTGAGCCTGAGTCTGACATCATCCTCAATTTCTCTCTCGTTCTCTCTCCTTCCAGACCAGGGTGTCGTCCTAACGGCAGACACGGACAGCTTCATCATCGGGCAGCGCGTCTGGGTGGGAGGGCTGCGGCCGGGCCACATTGCGTACATCGGCGAAACGCACTTTGCCCCGGGCGACTGGGCCGGGGTCGTGCTGGATGAACCCAATGGCAAAAACGACGGATCGATTTCCGGCAAGCGATACTTCCAGTGCGAAGCCAAGAAGGGCGTGTTCTCGCGGTTGACCCGGCTGACGCGGGAACCGCTGCCCGGAGCCGGGGCCATTTCGGCCGGTGGATCCGGCGATACGTCGCTGGACCAGAGCCTCCGGTCGCTGACTTCGCCGATGCGGTCGGGAGCGGTCTCGCCGACGCACAGCGTGTCCAGCTTCGCGTCCAGATCGCCGGCCATGGGCAGTGAGTATTTTGGAGTTTTGGAAAATTCGCCAAACGTACAAATTTTCGAATCTAATTTGCAGAAGCCGCAACGCTGACGGTGGGCGACCGTGTCATTGTGTCTTCCGGATTCGGTTCCCGGCCGGGAATCCTCAAATACCTGGGTGAAACCCAGTTTGCCAGTGGAACCTGGTGTGGCGTTCAGCTGGACGAGGCCAGCGGCAAAAACGACGGTTCCGTCGATGGTGTCAAGTAAGGGTACCTCCTAAACTGTTGAGAAAATCTTTACTAATCCCTTCAACTCTTCTCCGCAGATACTTTGACTGTCCGGCCAAGTGCGGCATCTTCGTGCCGATCGCCAAGGTTACGCTGTCGCCCTCCTCCCGGAAGGCGCGGCTGTCCCGGTCCGGCTCGAAGGAATCGCTGACTTCGGTGGGAACGATGAGCTCGATCGCGACCACGGCCACCTCCAGACTCCGCATGAGCGCACAGGTATCGCTCGAAGCTTGGTAGAACGAATGAGACGAACCCCAATTGCGCCCTCCCCCGGAGTGTTTTTCGTTTTTGTTTAGCGAGAAGAGTTGTTTTTTGTTTGATTTTGAATTTCTCCCCATTTCCCTTAAAACGATCAAATGGATTGTATCTGTTTAACGAATCCTTTAAAAAAATCCTTCCTTTCCTTTATTCACTGATTTAAGCTAGTATTCCCAGAAAAAAACGAAATCCACCCAACCTACACTTGTAACGCTAACACCCCTCCGTAACCCCCCACACGTAACCGCCGCTTGTGTTATTTGCAGAGAAAATCATCGGTCAACGCAGTGCCTTCAACGCCGAAAGCTTCCTTCTCGCTTCAGGTAGGCACACTGTTGCTCGTTTGTGTTTGTATTGGTTTATGATGCATTTTAGTGATTTGTTCTGCTAGTTGTAAGAACTTGCTACTAAAACGACTAGCTCTCCCCCTAACGCCATAATGGTCAAACGTTGGTTGTAAATAAAAGTGTATTATGTCCCCAAATGAGTGCCAATCCTTTAGTTAGTAAAACAAATCAGTTCACAATTCTAAAATTAGATGAAAAAACAATTATCCGAAATGTTTAATAAAAACAAAAAAAAACACAAAATCATTCGATCGTATACGTTGAAAAATTTGTTACTTATACATGAGGCCAAGGATGATTTTATTTAAAGTAAAATGCAATGGCCTTAGGCCGTTACAAATATTTTTCAAAGATTGTGTCCTAAATGGGTATCTTTCGCATCAGAGTTTAAGATGGTGTGAGTTCTGGCACCAAAGTAATGATTTTGTTATTATTATTTTTGAAAATAACGAAAATATGCTCGAACAATTTATTGAAATTTCTAAACTATTGCATGAGACGCATGAGACAGACTTTGTGAACGGACCCTTTGTTCACAAAATCAACAGGGGAGTAATGGGACATTACTTTCCGAACAGGACATTCCGAACATAACGCGTGATATTGTACAAATTCTAAGTTCAATCATGGTCGAACAAATTGAAGGTGATCGATCGGGAATGACTGAACCGTCCACTTATGAGGCGAGAGCCATATCCATTAAACCATGGATTTTTATTGCATTTTTTAAATACAGTCCCTCGGAAAAAAATCAATTCGGATAATCGAATCACAAAAAAAAAATTTTCGTTGTCTTATTTTCTTATTGTCGACCCCTTAACTGCCGTTCTACGCATAATTGTCCCATGTCATTTTTGTTCGATTCTCAATCGATTCTGACTTTTTTGACATTTTTAAGTTTAATTTAATGTATACTTTAAAAAAACCCCATAAAATTAAGTTCTATGTTCGGAAACTCATCAAAAACAACACCAAGTCTTTCACGAAATCATTTGTTTTACGAAGTTTTGTGTCCTGTTTACCCATTTTATAGCAGGAGGATTACTAATAAGAGTGATAAACTGCTAACTGGGATGATAAGGAACTTATAGGGTGAATAGGAACCCACGGAACAATAATGCGTAGAAACACAAAAATCGGTTGAAAAATTTCAATCGCGTTTTTCTCAGTTGCACTTTTTTGAACATGGGACAATTATGCGTAGAACGGCAGTTAACAACGCTAAAGTGATTTAAATTTTTTAAATCTAAGGTGGCGGTCAATATGGCGGTGACGAAAATTGGAAAAAAAGCGACGAGCTTTCCGGTAAAAATATTTATGAGACTGAAAAATCAAGTCTGTAATATAGAAATTGTCAAAAACCATCACAAAACCTATTTTTTCAATAATTTTATTTAAAAATCCGCTGTATCTTCACAAGGATTGGACATAGGTCTGGAGAATCGATCTGTCGGTATTTAATAATTTTGGCGTTTAGACCACTATTCAAAAAACAGTGTTAGTAAATGATTTTTGTATTTTTTTGGAGATACATACCATTTTGCATTTTTCGTGATTCTTTTTGTAACATTTCCTCAAAAATTTTGAATGAAAAATAATTGTAGCATCACTTTAAAATCTAACTTTTAAACATAGAAATTGAAAAATCTCTTAGAGGTGGCGTGTATTTTTCTTTGAGTGTATTTTTTTTTTCAGAGGGCTCGTCCAATTTCCTACAAGTTTGTCTTTGACCACGATGCAATTCGGTTTCGAGGTACAGTTATTTTTAAATTAGAAAATACAAAAATATTTAAATAACTTACGCCCTTACCAAATGTTATTTTCGAGTACAATTGGCTCCATATACACAAAAATGGCTTATATAGGCCTAGAATAACATGTCTACAAAGTTTCATTGAAATCGTACAAAAGTACCAGAAAAAATTCCCGAATTGAGCTGGAATTGCTCAATATTTAGTTCTTAAGATAGGTATTTCGCATTAGACAGGAAAAAATCAGAGCAGGTTTCCTTAGAATGAACAACTGTTTTTTTAAATAAATTTTAACTTTTTTTTTTCAACATGGCTGAACTTATGGATACATTTTGTATAAAGGTTTTTAAGCGAAGATGGCGTTCGAATGGTGAACGTCCGAAATGTCAAAATCGCGCAGTAGCACCAACATTAGAAAAAAAATGTGGCGGTAATGCCATGTTACACTTTTTTCGCAATGTTGGTACCACTGCGAGATTTTAACATTTCGGGCGTTCACCATTCGAACGCCATTTTCGCTTAAAAATCTGGATAGACAATATTTGTATTATAAAACTGCGACAGCTGTAATTTAAAAAATAACAAGATTTTTTGCTGATCAAATTTAATTTGACAGCATTGCCAATTTTTCAAAAAGAAAAGCTTTATTTATTGGAAAGGGTCGAAAATGACAATGTGTGGTTTTGACCACACATGCACATGATCAATTCTAGAGTTTTTTCAAAGGTTCAACAAACAATTTTCTGCTTTTTGAGTGTTTAAGAGTCTGGGTTATAAAAAAAATATCCAAAAAGCCAACAAAAAAAATAACATTTAATTCAATGAATCTTTTCATAAATAACTCCAGAACTTCAGAACTTAGTAAGGAAATACTTTTTATTTGAAATTTTACTTTCCGAGCTCAACTCGTATCGCTTTGGAGTCTTCGATAAAGTTGTAAAGCGTTAAATTTCATTTCCCCATGCATATTTCAACGATCAAAAACGACTCCTAAACACGGGCTTGATACTCACGTAGTTTCCTGGAGGTGCCACGAAATGTGTGGCTGCGCTGTTTTCGACACAACATTTGAAAAGATTCCATTTTTCTGTCATCCCAATGGACAGCTGCCAACATTGTTTGAGGAGTTTTATGGACGAACTACACTGAAAGAAAAAAAAGTGCAAAAATTCCTTAATTCTAGGAATTTTCTCACCTTTCCTTATTTGGTAATTGGGGTTTTTAGAATTATTTAATAAGAAAAGGAGGCAAAATTCCTAGAATTTAGGAATTTTGTACTTTTTTTTATTTCAGTGTATTGATTCAAAATGACTTTTTCGGTGAAAGTAACATAGTTTCAGCCATATCAAAAATGCAAAAAGTCTGAAGTTCCCGAGAACTGCTCTTCAAGCTCATTCCTCCTCCTTTTCACTCAGTACAAAGTCTGTTTAGATAACCAGAAATTCAAGCTGACTTAAATAGTTGACTATCAGAAACCGACAACGATTCTAATTAATTTACATCATGAACAACCTTCGTGATGCCTTCATCTTATTTCCCAAAAGATTAATGAGCCGCCTCGAGAGGTGTCAAATTTCCCGCAAATTTACAGTCCATCTTCAACGTGAAATTAATCACGCTCATGCGTGAGTTCACGACGGCTCGATCGGTCACAACAAACTTCTCGACTAAACTCTTGACTTTGCCCCCTCACTGAAACAAGGGAGGGTCAAAAGTTTAAGCGAAAACCATTAATCAAACGTGTGGGAGAGATCCACTTCGGGCGACATTTGAGGCGACTTGGGTCACCACGGCTTCAAATTAGGGACCTCCTTGGCACGCAAACGAGCTGAATTGATTGTTTTTATGTGCCAAAACATCATCATTAACCTCGGTTGAAATATGATGAAGAGCAAATTTCTTAGAACATAACTAATTTCCTAATGCTACCGCGACCAATTTCGTCATCGCGGTCACCCACTTGGGGAAGAATCGTCATCTTTGAGGAATTCCGAGAAAAACAATCCCAATAGTCATGTGGAACGCACCTGAAACAGCGATTCTAGCTTGGGAAGAACAAATCGTTGCCGTTGTGCCATATTGTCAAACTTAATTCAAAATTATTCCGAATTAAAAGCAGAATTTATTCAAGCATCGACACAAGTGGCAAGACAGCACGACGGCGACGAGTTGATACTGGCAGCAGCAGCCGATAATACTCAACGAGTTGAAGAGGACAAGCTACCTTAGAAGGAAGTGCCCTCTGCTGTGTATCGATCTCGCACAGTATGCTAAGCAGTTTGCCATATTCGGTGGACTTTGTAGAACTATCGTTCTAGATAGAATGATCATTCGATTTGTTAAGAGGAATCAGAGGTTATGTGCGTCGTCGTCCAAGATGGATCGTGAGCGTTTTGTGCGGGGAAAAAATATGGTTTGGGTTGCGGTTGACATAGCGAGGATGGCATCCGGAAGCAAGTTGGAAGTCGGCTTGACAGCAACCCATGATGGGTTAGTTATTTGGTTAGGTGACATTTTATACCATTTTATTTATTTGTTGAAAATTATGGCTTTAACAGAGAGACAACTGTTTTTTTTTTTTAAATTAATTTTACTATTAACTTTTACTATGTGCAACTATCAAAAAAAAAATAATTCCGCATTCCAACAAAAAAAATCGCTTGAATGAATAAATATGTCTATCTATGTAAATCTATCAATATTTGCTTCATGAGAAACATTCTTCTGCAAAGTTATAGATTTTATAAATTTAGAAGAAAAAAATAACTCTTGAAAAATCACTCTTTTTGTTAAATTTGCGTGGATAATGGAAAATTATTCATTTGATTTTATTTCTTAAAAAAAATAGTTAACATATTTTGATCAATTGCATAGTTTAAATTTTTATCTTGATCATGTTTTTTTTTCTTCTCACTTTTCTGATGTTAATCGAAGATGCAATAAATGCTTACAACTTTTACGTTAAAATCATTTTCAAGCAGAAGCATAAACTTTGACTCTAATTTTTTTTAAATAAATTGGAAAAAATGGTAAAATGTTACATTATAATTTGATTAAATTTAATTCAATTTACAGTTCTTTTTGGAGGAGGCAAAAAATTGTATAGTCTATTTATGCAATTTGATCAAAAGGGCACTTTTAGACTTTTTGCTAATTTTGAATTTTGAGATTACAGGTCTTACTTTAATTACTTATTTTTTTATTCATTTTACAAAATTAGAAAGAAAAAACTAAAATGTTTTTGACGTTGTATAATTTTTTACAAGCAGTAAAGACATTAATTAGCCCTCACGCTTATTTTGATCATTAATGTTGCAGTCCTGTACTATTTTGTTGCACATATTTATCAAAACCAGGATCAGAACAATTTTTAATAAATTAATAATAAATAATTCCCGAGATTTTTGTAACTACGGGAAATTGGACGCTCTGGATTAATTCAAAAATTTATTTTTTTTTTCGCTTTTTTCAATTTTTTGAATATTTCTATAACAACTAATTTTCGTGTCAGTAGTTTTTCATGACTATCAAATCAAATTGAAGTGTTTTTTTTTCTAAGAATGTATTTTCCAAATTGTCATGGCTTTTACTTTATAACAAAATTATATCCAATCTTTTTTCGATATTTCTCGACAATAATGATTTTACATTCAATGGCAATGCTGTCCAACATATATTATTCTATAAGGCAAGGCAAGACGAAATTTCCAGCTGTCAAAAAAAATTTAGCTCGTAAAGCGTGCTTTTTTACTTTTAATTATTATTAACAGTTTTATGAACATAGTAATTCAGGGTTAAGTTTTAGAGAAATGTGTTGTTCTGAGCACGTTTAGAGCTCAAAAAACGCACATTTTTATTTTCTGACGAGTCATTTTGAACTTAAGGGTCAAAGTTACAGCCATTTTAAGGTAAAAATATGCAAATTGAAAACTCAATCATTTCGAAAAGGCGCAGGCCAAATTTTAAGTGCCAGGTTGCATTCGAGCACTATAAACGCTGAAAAATCCCAGTGATATTTTTCTTTAAACTCGAAACATCTTCGAATCAAAATGTCTAATTTTCAAGGGAAAAGTGTATGGGCCACCCTAATGAGCATGAGCATGAGCATGGTTGACTGCCAATGAGCTGCTACTCCGTTATTGACGGATCAGCTGAAGTTAAACAATGAATCAAAAATGATCAGTGGGAGCCAACCATCCGTTCACTGTTTAACCTCTGAAGATCCCTACTTTATTAGTCAATACCGGCGCCCTCCCAAGAAGCCTGCAGTTCAACGAAAGGGAGGAATGTTAGTCCGATAGTTGAAGTTGCAGACTCATCAAGCACATAGTTTTTCGCTATATACTTGTTGATACCGCTTGAGACCGTTGAATCCACAGCATCTCCTTCAAGCATCACGTGATTATATATTTTTTTGGGTTAGTAGGATAAGGTATTGGCTTTTTGATGCCTCCCGAGCTACGATGCTATGGGGAGGACTTTCATAACAAACCCGTCGGCGAGCCTTCCGAGCAACGATGCTATGGGAAGGTCTTTCTGGTTAACACACAAAATCACACAGTTATTTTGCTCCACTATTAACTCGACGATCCAAATTGTCAGTGCGTCTTTCGATCATTATATAGAAATAGCTTTTTCACCGCAAAAAAATAAAACCTTATTCGAAAAATTTAAACACAGTCCACCCGACGCCGTGCCTTCCGATCAACGATGATATAGGAAGGGCTTTGAAAATCACAAAACATCACTTTTCACTCTGAATATTTTTTTACGACCACGTGCTCCCTTTGCCAATTATGCACTGATGACGCTGCATTTTCAGAGGGTAATCCTCTCCTCGCAGCACACAATTCCCGACAAAAATGCGAAACAAAAGGCACACACAAAAAAAATCACTTTTCACTCCGAATATTTTTTTACGACCACGCGCTCCCTTTGCCAGTTATGCACTCACCCGAACAGCGACACAAAAGAGACGGAAAATAACACGAAAAAACAGGACTGCGCGTCCACACAGGCACCGCACTACTGATGCCATTATTTAATTATAATGACCAATCACCCCATGCACTCGAACAGCGACATAAAAGAGACGGAAAATAACACGAAAAAACAGGACTGCGCGTCCACACAGGCCAAAAGTGTATGGGCCACCCTAATGAAATTTAAAAATTTTCCAACTATATGTTTTTCCATGTAATTTTGCCTGCTGAATCTGAATCTACATTTTAATTCAAATCTTTATTTATTTATACATGTAGTTGTAGAGTAAGGACTGCTCCTTTTCAATTACTACAATTAGAGCCCTTAGAATTGATTCAAAGTGTCAAAAAAACGATTTTTGGTAATATTTTGAGTTTTATGATAGTTTTACATAGAAAACCTTAAAATATGACCAAAAATCGATTTTTTGATACTTTGGCTAATTTCAGAGGGCAGATTCAGATTCAACGGGCAAAATTACATGGAAAAACATATAGTTGGACAATTTTCGAATTTCATTGGGGTGGTCCCATACAGTTTCCCTTGATAATTAGCATTTACAAATGAAGATATCTCGAGTTTAAAAAAATACCCCTGATTTTGCAGTGTTTATAGTGCTAGATCTTCTCTTTAAAATGCAACCTTGTGCTTAAAATTTGGCCTGCGCCTTTTCGAGGTATTTGAGTTTGAAATATGCATTTTTTTACCTAAAAATGACTGTAACTTTCGACCCTTAAGTCCAAACTGACTTGTCAGATAATAAAAATGTGCGTTTGTTGTTCCGAGCAACACATTCCTCTAAAACTTAACTCTGAATTGCTACGTTCAAAAAACTGATTTTTGAAGGATTGCTTAGATGCTTTCTCTAAATTTGGTCGTAGAAGGCGTAGATTTCGATAAAATGTTGGTGTCTTCGACAAAGTTGCTTAGATTGGCAAGCCCAACAACTTTCTAGAAGACGAAAAAATTCCCAAAAATATTTCTGAAAAGTTAGATTTTCATAGGCACCCTAATCGTGAACCACCCTAATTTTGAACCAAACCAAAAGCTAGCCTTTGCCATTTGCAACAACTCTTTTTAAGACACCAAAGCTCCAAAACGTCACCATTTTTCGAAAAAAATATTTTCCACTTAATTTTTCATTCTGGACCACTGTGCAATGAGTTCGCAATATAGAACATTTTAAATTTTATAATAGAGATTCATTTTAAAAATAAAATTCAAGAAATTAGTGTACAAATTGTTCAAAGCAACTCAGATAGGCCGGTTTAAAACCCAGTACATGTTTGCACTGATTATGAATCTCAAAAATCTACAAATGACAAATTTTAATCGATTTAGATTTAGGTTTTGCCTTCCTCACCTCAATGAAGAAAGGCTATAAAATCACTCGAAACATGAACTTCTCTATTCGACCTCGTAGTATTTCAAAAGTTATGCTAAAAAACAATTTGGCTAGAGTTTGAAATATTTTAAAAAAAAGGGTGGTTTTTGTAAGAGAACCCGTCATGCTATATACATTGTTAGAAAGGTATTTGAAAGACCTTTCCAACGCCTGACAACCCCATCAAAAGTTATGAGCACTTAAGTGTTATTTATACACTTTTTTGAGGCCGGATCTAAAATATTTTGATGAAAAAGTTGTCCGGATCTATCATGCGACCCATCGTTGGATAGGTAATCAAAAGACCTTTCCAACAAGCCCAAAAGATTGAAGATCTGACAAGCCTATCAAAAGTTATAAGTACTTTAGTGTTTTTAATACATTTTTTTTTGAGGCCGGTTCTCAGATATTTTGATAAAAAAAAGTATTATTTATATAATTTTTTGAGGCTGTGTGGTATATTCACTTTATGAATGCGAGGAAGGCACCAACCACCTAAAGGTGGATTAAGTAACGTTTTTTTTTTAGTGGTTTACATCTATTCCGGCTTTGGTGTTAGACAATTTTAAATTTTGACGTACCCGTTTGGATGGACCATATTTGCTAAAATTCTTCAAATTATCTCAACAATCCATTATTGACATGAACGGAAAAATGCAGTGGTTAAAAAATCTTTTCAGACGTAGAAAAAAGTCCATAATTTTCTGAATATTCCTGAACAAAGTTCCATTACGCAAACCGGTCGCAAAACTTCAAAGTGCCTTCAATTGACCGATCAGTTTTTTTTAAGACGTCATTTCAAGTGCTCAACTTATCTTTGGAGTGCGCACTTGGGCAAACTTCAAACGGGCGTCTTAAACTGCTTAATTACATTACACCAGACCGTCGTCGTCACCAGATATATACAAACACCACTCTGACGTGATCCTATTAAACTGCAATCAGTACCGGAGCGAGTCGTGAGTCAGCAAAGGCTCAGCTTTAAAGAGCAATTATTCTCACATTTGCATATTTCGCTAGTGCGGTCTAGGTTTGAGTGGACAAAAATTAGAAGGCGGATAATTCGATTTAGATTATTGTATGATTTAGTACTACTTTTTTCATACAATCTTTTTTTTATTCTGAATAGTATCTTATAAATTATCACACTCGTCTGAGTAATATCTCGTTGAACATCAAGTAAAATCCTGTACAAATCTTTAATATGATAACATTAGGTTTTGAGTTGAAATCTCATACAAAGTTCATTTCAAGAAGAAAACTATTATAGTAATAGTATAATACATCTTATAAAAAAATCAAACTTTCAAAAAATGTTACAAGTATGGACCACCCTAGTGCTCAGCTCTCCGCGGTTCGTTAGTAGTCGCATTGTTCAGCCATCCCAGCGCGATTTTTCACTCCGTAATCGATAGTGTTCCAACCGCCCTCTCGAATGCAAACCTGTTCGCCTGTTCAAGTCACTCAAGTTGCGGGGGCGGCGGTGGCCTAGCATCAATATACATCAATATATGTGTGATACTAGTTCCGCGCGCGTTCAACTCCATTAGAGAGGGCGCGCGATTCAGCCAGTTATTAGTGATTCCTTAGTGGTTGTGCGTCCGACCGACTTCAGGAAACGCGAAGATCCGATAGAGGAGGCGCCGCCGATCTTAAGGTTGCTGCGGCTCTTCCCAAAGTTGGTCATATTCAGTTAAGAAAATCAGCTGAACGGGGGTGACACATTGTAAGTGGTCCGCTTAGTGCCGTGAGGAAAAGGTGGAGGTGCTTAAGGTCGTTTCGTTCGTTCGGCAGGTTTAGGAATTGTGGCGTTTGTCACCCGCGGCGTCGGATTAGTTCAGGGAGTGCACGATCAGTTGCTGGTGAGAGCTATCGTGAGAAGGTTGTGCTGGCTGGGGTGCCCCCTGGAAGGATACTCCACCGCTGACTGGAGGATTTAGGTGGTCAAGGAAGAGTAGGAATTAGTGCAGATTATAGTGGTGCATCGATGTGACAATAAAGATTTTTATTTTGTGCTGTTGGCTTGAAGTTTTATTTTGAAAAGAGTGCAGTTTTCGAGTGGAAGTGTTGTGTTCATTTTTTTTTTCATCCAATCAAATTGAATTAATTATAGATTCGTATTATATCAAGATGTTAAAACATGTTGCTGGGATGTTCGCAAATAATTAAAAGATTGGTGAAACTTAGTTCTGCTGTATTTTGCAGATTTGGCCCATGTAGAATGTACTATTTTTGTCTCTCATATAGCAAAATATTGAAAATAAGAGTAAATGATGTTTAATTTAATGTTTGGTATTTAAACAGATTTAAAATGTTGTAAACTTCCTCGATAGGTTTGGTTTTGTTTGTCACTCTTATTGCCTTTGTTTTAAATTTGAGGATTTGAAAAAAAATCGGTAATGTGAAGTATTTTTCACAGACACATTTTAATTTTTCAAAATCCTTGCAAAATTTGTGGACGATTACGCCAATATGTAGGTACATGATCATCAAGTACATAAAAAAAAGTTTGGTATTTTGTGAAAATTTTCGTATTTTGTACAAAAAAATCCTCGAATTTAAATTAACCCTAATACTAAAGTTTGAAATTGGAAGAAACAAATCATCAAAAAACTATTTTTTGTAACGTTTACTTTTGGCGGTTCGGCGCTGTTAACAGGCATAATTTATAGCATAAGCGTCAAACTTTCTTGGATTTATTTGGATCCCAGATAAAAATTTGGTTTACAGTCATCCCACATATTCGGAACGGTTTCCAGATTGGCCAATGTTCAAAAAATCATAGCAAATCGATAATTGAACTTAATGGATTGTTTTTACCTTCATTTGAAAGCTTTTCTTGCGATCTTTCGAATGCTGTATCGAACATCTGCAAATTTTAACTTTTATATGAAGTTTTTGAAGAATTACTTTGACCCTTGAAATCCACAAATTCGGAACACTTTTTTCTTGCGAATGTAAGCAAAGTTTGGATTTCTCACACTGAAACCAATGAAACTCAAGCTTAGTGATGTTTTATACATTGTTTGATAACTTTTTTGTGAAAATATCAGTTAAATTCAGGTGTTCCACAATTGTGGGAGGTACAATAACATCCCACCATTATGAAACAGGCCATTTGGAGGCAGTGTTTTGCTGCTCTGGACAAATAGTCTTGGAATGAAGTTTTTTGTTCAAAAAGTTCTACTTTTACTAGTGAAATAGCAAGATAATGTCCAAATGAAGGTTCTAAAAATAGTAAGGTCGACAGAAAAGCTACTTTTGGCATGCTATTGACAAATTATCATAAAAGTGTTCCGAATTTGTGGGTGTTCCGAATATGTGGGATGACTGTACTCCATTTAAAAAAAAAAACTAAATTTCCAGCCCGAGCCCGAGCTTTATTTATACAATATACAATAGGATGACAATAAAAAAAGACATCAGGCATAACCCCTGATTCGATTCCTAAGACAAAAAAAAGTAACTGTGAAAATTTTGAGCGAAATTGAAGCTGGTGAAAAAAAAATCTTTCATTCAAAAACATCTTTTTTTAAATCGTTTATAACTCGTCAGGGTTAACTCGAATCGTTTTGCACTCTTCGACAAAGTTGTTAATAATAAAATTTTACATGAGAATCTTACACTTGACAATGATCCGACACATTTAACTCTACCTTTTTGCGAAAGTTTGAAATTTTTGCTTTTCCCCATACAGTCCTGCCTCGGTTTTGCACGCTTCGGTTTTGCACTGCCCCGGTTTTGCACCGTTCAGCTGCCTCGGTTAAGCACGGCCCAGTGCTTAACTGAAGCACAGAGCTTATGGGTTTTTGGCTATATGGGAGACATTGGCTTTAATCGTACGAAAAATCATGCAAACATCAAAAAATTATATTGTTTTGGAATCGGGATGATGTCAGTTATCCATTTGAATTATTATTTCATGAAAATTTTCACAAAAATACGTATTTTTCCTGTATTTTGAAAATGCATTTTTTTTCTCTAAAGAATCCAAAAATATATTGTTATTGGAATATGGGTATCAAATGATCAGGTTTTTTCATAAATTTCGAATAAAATAACAATTTTTTTAGAAAATACTCCAAATTTTCACAAAACTACATTTTTTAGAAAAAAATACTCAAAATTTCAATTTTTACTATATGGGTATCAAATGATCGGAATTTTTTAACAAATTTCGAATGTAATAACAACATTTTTAGAAAATACTCAAAATTTTCACAAAACTACGTATTTTCGAATAAAATACTCAAAATTTCATTTTTTACAATATGGGTGTTAAACGATCGGGATTTTTTCATACATTTCGAATGTAACAACAACATTTTTAGAAAATACTCTAACTTTTCACAAAACTACCTATTTTCGAATAAAATACTCAAAATTTCCGTTTTTACAATGTGGGTATCAAACGATCGGGATTTTTTCATACATTTCGAATGTAATAACAATATTTTTTGAAAATACTCAAAATTTTCACAAAACTATGTATTTTTGTAAAACTTTTCAAAATTTCAGTTTTTTTCAGTTATGGGTATCAAATAATCAAATAATTTTTTTTTCAAAAATACGCAGTTTTGTGAAAATTTTGAGTATTTTCATTTTTTTAATAACTTTTGAAATGTATGAAAAAATCCCGATCGTTTGATACCCACATTGTAAAAACGGAAATTTTTAGTATTTTTTTTTCGAAAATACGTAGTTTTGTGAAAATTTTGAGTATTTTCAAAAAATATTGTTATTAAATTCGAAATATATGATAAAATCCCGATAGTTCGACACCCACATCGTAAAAACGGAAACTTTAAGTATTTTTTTAGGAAATACGTAGCTTGTGAAAATTTGGAGTATTTTCAAAAAAAAATGGTAATGACATTCGAAATGTATGAAAAATCCCGATCGTTTGATACTAAGATTGTAAAAACGGAAATTTTGAGTATTTTTTTTCGGAAGTACGTAGTTTTGTAAAAATTTGAGTATTTTCAAAAAACATTCATACATTCGAAATGTATGAAAAAATCCCGATCGTTCGATACACACATTGTAAAAACGGAAATTTTGAGTATTTTATTCGAAAATACGTAGTTTTGTGAAACTTTTGAGTATTTTCTAAAAATGTTGTTATTACATTCGAAATGCATGAAAAAATCCAGCTCGTTTGATACCCATATAGTAAAAATTAAAATTTGAAGTTTTTTTCAAAAGACGTAGTTTTGTGAAATTTTTGAGTATTTTCTAAAAATGTTGTTATTACATCCAAAATGTTTGAAAAAAACCTGATCATTTGATACCCATATTGCAATAACAATATATTTTTGGTTTCTTTAGAGAAAAAAAATGCATTTTCGAATTACAGGAAAAATACGTATTTTTGTAAAAATTTTCATGAAATAATAATTTTGAAGCAGGGCCGTAGCCAGGATTTTTGTTCGGGGGGGGCTTGGGTGCAAAAATTCAAGGAGTATAAAAATCAGCAAATCATTTATACCATCACTTGGTTTGTGGTATAATTATTGAGATGAATTGTAAAATTTTAATGTAATGTATGCAAAAAAGTTTTCGAAAATTTTCATATTAAGTTATCAATGTATTTATTGAAGAAACTCGTTCGTCATTTTTTTTCTTTATTTTAACAGCTAGTTTGTATTAAAGGAGTAGAGAAAGTGTTTTTTTTTTACATTTTCTTGAATTGTTTAATTTCCAATTTCGTGATAAACGTCGCTAAATTTAAAATATACTTAACTTGAATCAAATTTTTGAAAGCATAATTTTTTTTAAAAGAAATATCGATTTATCTAACCATAAAAACTATGGTTTCTGTATTTTATACTGAGAGAAATTTTAAACCGTCTGGATTTACATTATCAGCTGTGTGATAATTGTGATGGTTTATCTAACATTTTTCATTTTTTCTAGCACAACATAAAACAACTGGAATATTTGTTTTTCTTAAAATTTTATAAACAAACTTAAACAATGTTTTATTTTAATTGTTCTAAGCTATTGAAGCCATTTCATATTTTGCGAAGCTCCTGGTGCTCTCAAAAATAAATAATTTTAATGAAATACAAAAAAATATAATCGTTGAAATTTCAGCTTCTGAAGTGTCTCCATGGCAACAAAAAAAAAATTACGTCGAATCTCAAGTTTACATCAACTGAGTTTACATGTGATTCATTTTTTCCGTGTCGAGTAAATTCACATTTTTTTTCTGTGTAGGCCTATAATAAATATATATTTGAAGAAAAAAAAATCAGTGCCTGTGTTTAATTTTAATGTGTTAAAAAATTTAGATAAAATGTATTAAATTAATTTTTAACGCCAAAATATTCACTGGAAGATAGGGCGTCCAAATTTCCCGGGTTTTGAAATTCCCGGGAAACGGGAAAAATATTTTTGTGGAATCCCGGGAATTCCCGGGATCCCGGGAAATTTATGAAACAGTCATAAAATCTATGTTTTTATTATATTTGTTATGTTTTTTAAGCTTAAATATATTTCTTTTTTATATGACATGATCAGAACAGCTTGAAAAAATTATTTGAAAATATCTTTAAAAAAAAACAAGAGGCGACAACAAATAAAATGACAACAGTCAATGTAAAATTTTAGATAAGTTTTGAATTTGAATTAGCGACTTTTGAATTGATTTTTTTTCCATAAGTAAATAAATACACCGTTAAAATTACAAAAAAAAAAATAAAATTTGCTTATTGATGCTTGTATTGAAAAGTTCAACTTTTACAACAAAAATAACTTTTGCAGAAAACCATATTTTAAAAATTATCTTGTAAGTTACTAGGAAAAAACAGGAATACAGTCTGAATAGATAAGTAGATTTTAAAGCAAAAAATTTAAAAATCGGTGTTCTGTGAAACTGTTTTGTTCTGTTCCTGTTTTAACCAAAGTTATTCAAAACATCATGCAAAAAATGGCTAAATAAGTGTCTTAAATCGTTTCATTTGTTCTGATTTGCCCCTCATGGCACTGTTTGATGAAAAATAATTTGATTTGATTTTTATTTTAAATCATAAATATACCTGGGTATTTCAATCTTTTTTTAATGCGCTAGGCATTTTGCAGATCGGTAAACTAAAATTTCAACAGTTTTCCCTAATTACCAAATCATGCTGATATATGCCGAATACAAGTTAAAATGCATTAAAATTATTATCTATTATGAGGTATTCAACTGTTCATCTATTTCCACAACTAAATCTAAATTTCCAGTCTAAAAATTGTTTTTTTTTTTTTTAATTTCGGGAATTCCCGGGACAAATTATGAAAAATTCCGGGATTCGGGAAATCCCGGTTTGGGAAAAATCCCGGGAATTTTGTCCCGGGAATTCCCGGGATGGACGCACTACTGGAAGAGTTGTTAATAATGCATATGTAACCATTTTTAAATGCATATGTAACCGTTAACATTTTCCTCGATTGCATCAAACATTAAAACGAATCATGTTTAACTTTAATATTCCGACTAAACGCCATTTTCAAATTCATTACTCATTGTATTCTGAAAATTGGTCCAGAATTTGAGCAAATATAAAATTTTAAAACATGACAAAAAATTTTAATCAGATCTCAATTCTAAAGATAATTTTTTAATAAAATTTTAATCTATATACAAGTTTAATAATTTAGGATAGTAACCATTTATTAAAATCGATGTTTGTTCAAGCAATATCTTGACTCTAGGAACAAAATCCTGCACATTTTATGGTTTAGAAATTTTATATTTACGAAACGTTGCTAAATTAAAAATAAAGAAAACTTTATATAAGAATTCATGAATTGATTAGTTTTATCCTGTAAATCTAATCTTAGTCTGCAATTGAATTCAAACATACCAATATTCGAAGCATCAAAAAAATAAGATTATTAAAACATAATTTATTGAAATGATTGAAAATTATTTTTTGAATATCTTTATTTAAAAATGATAAAAAATGTTTTTTTTTATAATTTAAGGATTTTTTTAGTTGTAATTATTTAATATTTTTTTATGTATTTGATTTTTTTCATTTTTGGAATTTCTGATTTTTTTGAAATTATCATGTGTAATTATTACCTTAAATTTTTGTTTTAAAAGTAAAGAATACTTTATGTAAGAATTCTTAAATCAATTAAATTTTTCCTGTAAATCAAATCTTAGTCTGAATTTTGCTACAAGAACTATATTTTACCTTCAAACGAAAATTTTAAAAAATGTCCTGTAGTACGGAGACTCTTAAAACTCCATACAAAAAAATCTCAAGGAACGGTCAAGAAAAGGTTTACGAAAAAACTTCTCTTAAGCGGTACGCAGCTGAAAAGGAACAGAAACAAAAAGCGTCGTTTGATATTTCTTCGGGAGCAATATGTGTTGATGAGATTTTGATTTGTTTATTTGGATGCGACTGAAAATAACGTTTGAAAATAATGTATTCGCTTAAATAATATTGAAGAATTGCCTCATGAAGCTGACTATCAAAACGCTGAATCTTAAAATGCTGAAATAAGGGAAAAGCCATTACAAAAATCACTTAATTTTCTGGTAAATATAAATTAATTTAGGAATACTAGAATTCAAACATAAAAATATTTAAAGCATCCAAAAATTAAGATTGAAAAAACATAATTTATTGGATTTTGAATAACTTAATTTTAAAATGATATTTTTTTTAGTTTAGGATTTCTTAAGTATCAATTATTTTATTAATTTTTCAGTTTTAGATTTTTAATTTTTGGAATTTCAGATTTTTTTATATTATTCTGTTGAATTGTTATCTTAAATTATTTATGTTTTTATTATTTTTATTTTTGATTTCTGGCATTTCTTTGTCTTATACCAAAAAAATTTAAATCAAAAAATATGAAAATTTAGAAATTTGAAAGTGTAAAATTTTTATATCTTTAATTAGCCGTTGCGAATATTATTCTGAAGTTTATGTCACTAAACTCTGACCAAAGTTGAGAGGGTTACAAATCAAAACTACAAGCTATGGTTTTATTATTTTAAAAGTGTTCAAAACACACTTTAAATCAGTACAGTTGTTTTGCATCATTAGTTTTCAAAATATCTAGCTGATGGCGAAAGCCTTTTTTCGTGAGAAAAAACTTTCCGCGGTTCCGCGACATGTTACAAAAATTCTAAATATTTTTAAACGAGCCCAAACATGTCGTATATGATTATCAAAGCAGGAAAAACATTTCAAATTTGTTTTCCGGACCGACCTGGTCGCTGGTCCTAAAAAGACTTAATCGAAATAAGTTATTTCCATTAAAATTGTGAAGCTATTTTTTTTAATATTGTATTTGCTCTCTGTTTTTTGGTCCATTTTGAAAAGGTGGCAACATAAACTTTGGAAAATATTTACAATTGATATTCAGAAATAAGAAATTATAAAAAAAATAATAAAGAAATTTTAAAATTTTCAAAATGCAAATTCTAATCTGTAAAATCCAAAAAATAGAAATTAAATAGTTTAAAAATGAATTATTGATCAGAAATTATATAATTTGAAAGTGATGTTTAATTAATTTAATTTCAGAGTTTTTGAATCCAAGCTTAAATTTTTTTAACGTTTTGAATATTTTTATCATTTTATTTCTTCCTTTAAAAATCGCAAGCTCATGCACAAAGTGAAAATTAGTTGATAATAAGTATTCTAAAAAATGTGACCAAAAGAAAGCATTTTGGACGAGTGGTTTCGGAAAAAAGGTTTACGAAAAAGTAATAAAAAAATACACACAGATATTTCTCAAGCATTTTTCTCTAAGGTCTTAGATATGTAACTAACCATATTCTTAAAACCAAAACGATAAAATTAGAATTGTATTTCTGATAATAGTCAAAATTCACTCAAATGTTTTTCATATTAAATGCTTTCGTTTTTGAAAACAAAATCTAAATATTTTTGACAAATTATGATAAATTTTGAAAAATGTAGAGAAAAAACATGTATTAACAGTTTAAAGGTTTTAATGCAAATAAAGGAGGGCTATTAATTTTACAATCCAAATTCGACTAGCCGAAGCCTCTATTATCCAAAGTTTCGATTATCCGAAGTTCGAAGGACTTCGGATAACCGAATCAGGAACAAATGAAATCGGCATGTTTTATTTGCTTGTTTTTAACATCAAATTCGGCATCTTTTTTTTTAATGGTCCAATACACCAAGTTTTTGCTTTTTGGGTGTTTTTTAATACCCCTGACGGTTTCAAAAGCACCCAAAAAGCAAAAACTGGAAATTTGGTTTATTAGAACTTTAAAAAAAAAACACCAGAAATATTTCTTGACCTCCATTTTGAATCCAAAAATTCTAAATTATTTTATGGTTCTTCAGGGGTCATACTTAAGTTCTACAATCAAAAATAAGACAACAAGATCTAAGGACTTTTGCTGTCCCTATTCAGACTGTAGTCCCGATTCGCCCCAGATGACGGTAATTATTTCTATGTAGCCCCTTAGAGCAGTCCGCTCGGAAATTGCTATTTTCGAAGGTTAATAACTTTTTAGCAAAAAACCCAAAAAAATAAGGTGTCTTCGGGAAAGTTTTTCCAAATTTAAAGAAGATACTAGTTCTGAAAATTGATAAGAACTGGATAGTTATTGCGCCTTCCATTGGTCAAAAACTGAAACAGTTGCTTTTCTCCATACAATTTGACGATTTTGCCCAAACTTGGTGGTCAGTGGTCAGAAAAAGCTCAAATTTTGGAACTTAGGCTAGTGATGCGTAAATCTTTGATTTCAGGGGATAGCCCCAAGTAAGCCCAGATTTGGACCATCCTAACCAATGTAATGCTAAAACTACAAGATAAATGAGATGTTACTGAATGTAACAATGTTCAAATCTGCAGCTCAATTTTTAAATATCCAAATTTTGGATCCACAATCTACAAAAACTGAGCCCGGCAATGGACAGGCAAATTACTTAGTTTGATCAATCAATTCTTGATTCTCTATCTTACAAATTATTTCTGGGAAGAGAACACACAATCATTGATTTAAGATTTTTTTAAGGTAGTTCAATTTTAAAAAAATTGGAAAAAATTTCGGGGGGGGCTGCAGCCCGGAAGCCCCCCCCCCTGGCTACGGGCCTGTTTTGAAGAATAGCTGACATCATCCCGATTTCAAAACACTATAATTTTTTGATATTTGCATGATTTTTCGTACGACTAAAGCCAATGTCTCCCATATAGCCAAAATCCCATAAGCTCTGTGCCTCGGTTATGCACGCCTCGGTTTTGCATCCCCCATATGCGGTGCTAAACCGAGGCATGACTGTACATTTTTTCAGATTTTTCCATATAAACTTCAACGAACTTTTTCTTGTCACCAAAAATTTCAATGAACTTGAAAAGAAAAACAATTTTGTTTTTTTTTTTACTTTTACGGCTTTTACCGAACCGTGATGCCAAAATCCAAAATTTGTTAAAAGATTAAAAGACGTTTTATGATAATTTTTTTATGATTAAATTTGTAATGGCCTTATAAAATTTATAAAAATAATACCTGTTCTGCTAAATTACCGAAAACTTTCTATTAAAATCATTCTTCCACTATCAAACTACTGATAATACCCCGTACACGTCAATATCAACATAAAAGTTATCTCTCGATGAAGGCAAATATTGTTCATGTAAAATTTTCCGCATCAACAACTTTCCTCTCAGCACACGAAAGTTCATCGCCGCGGGCACCTACTCCCGGTTATGCAAACTTACCCCGCTGCGCTAAGTAAATTAAGCTTAGTTTCAAAGCAAACAAAAAAAATAATAATCAGCGTGTGATTACAACTTTCCTCCCGCAACTCTGAAAATTCTACGTTCAACGGTAGTCGCAACCCTATTTTCCTTGCTGATGGAATTGTTGTTGGCCGTAAATCAAGTTGAACTTGGACTTTCCCCGCTGGGGCAAAACACGCGGGAAAAGCGAAAATTCATGCAACGCTGTTGTACTTTTTTTTGCGGAGAGGAATGAACAACTCCTAAATGTAGACTAAAATTGGGAATACCTCACGGGAGCTGCACGTAAAAGTTATTCAGACTGGGTTATCCAAACGGTTAGTTCAACGCTGTGGAAATATTTTCTCATTTACTCGTAACAACGGACGCAATTTCCTGTAACTATAGTGCACCGCTTTTTCAATGCTATTCGGCAAGTAGATTAATGGAACTGGGAAATGCTCTTCAGCATAGCGTTCACAATATTTTAGAAGAGAACGTTGCTGCTGTCGGCAGTGTTCTGAAATGAAGATCATTCAACAGGTTAGGTATCTTCATGTTGGAATTTAAATTTAGCATGGTAATGGATTGGAAATGTGGTGTCAAAGGAGTACTCAGAATTCCGAGAAAACACGTTTTCCCACGGAAAAAGATTAAAAAACTGGTTTCAATAATTTCGAAATCCATTTTTTGTTATTCAACTATAAAACTCAGTGGTTTTCTGTACTCGACCCAGCACCGTGTGTGTACGCGTACACGCAAACCTAAACTCTGCCGTGTACAGGCTGTACTCGTACACGAACCTCGAGTTTAAACCGAACCTTGCACCTCGGGTACACACGCTGTGCAGGCTGACGACGTAAAAAGAGACAAAAAAATAGTTCCCTCACGCTCACTCTGCGGTAATGTGGTGTTTCATTCTCCGTTGCAGTCACCCTACACCTTTTGTGGCAGAGAGACTGAGAAGCAGTCTTTGGTTTGCACCTCACGTTTATACCGCGTGCAAACCTTGAGTGACCTTGAGTGTTTGAGGTTCGCATACAGTGGAAACATGTACGGCGTGTTAACATACAGTGCGTTTTGGGGAAGACGGATAAAAATTGTATGCATATCGATTTCTCTACCTTCTTGTGCTAGGATAGAAATCCCATCTAGCTTAATGATCCAATTTACAATGTTAAAATATGAAACATTCTTGAAATTTTCCGATCTTTTCGAAAACAATATTTTCAATTTTTTTTAAATCAAGACTAACATTTCAAAAAGGCGTAATATTTAATGTTTTGCCCTTTTGAAATAGTAGTCTTGATTTGAAAATTTTGAAACTATTGTTTTAGAAAAGATCAGAAAATTTCACGAATGTTTCATATTTTAACATTGCAAATCGGACCATTAGTTGCTGAGACATCGACGTTAGAAAATGGTGGATTGTTTGGGTGAGACTTAGAAAACATCAATTTTCCTGCTTTTTAAGCCTTTGCATGGCAAAATCTTAGCAACTAGAGGTCGTATCAACAAAGTTCAAAAAAGCAAAATATAGAGAATTTTCTCAGCTTTTCAAAAATATTTTTTTCAAAAGTGGGCAAGCATGTGCACTAGTTTTAAAAAAATAAAAAACAGCGACTATTTGCAAAAAAAATACTTTAAAATGGCTATAACTTGAAAACAGTGCACTTTATCAAAATTCACTAAAGTACTTTTTGATTGCAAATTTAATTTTACATCGAAAAATGAAGTTGAAAAAATTTTGCGACCAATATTTGGATTTTTTGAAAAAATCAGTATTGAAATGATTCAAAAATCAAAGATTTTTTGCACAACCTGGAAATTTCTGAAAAGTTGGCATTTTATGTCCCCTAAATCATATCAAAAAATAAATTCAATTCAATTCGGGTTTATTTGTGAATAATCAAGTAAGAATGAGTTCATTTAGGTTCATAATAGAGTTTTGGAGTTCCTTTCAGCTGTGTGTTACATCGTAGTTCAATCGAATGCATTATTACTTATAACTATTGAATAGACAAGAGTAAGAAAAAGTTTTCAAAAAACTTACAGAAAGAGCAATGAGAAAAGGATAGAAGAAAGCAGCAGCGTCCCACCCTCCTCAGCGAAGTACGAGCGTAACCGTGCCGGCAGCTGGTCATCGTACGGTTCCAGCGGACAACTCAGCGTTTCCTCCTGGATGGGGGCGATCGTTCGCCAACGTGGTCGCTGCCGGCAGTGGCAATACGATCCAGCAAGAAGTTACCGGGGAAGATCTATTTACCCTGCTAGAGTTCTTTGCTCTCGCAGGGGAGATGATGACGCGGTTTCGGACCTGCCGTAACAAGGCAGAGCAATTCCTGGCCCTTGGGGAGCTGATGATCAAGCACATCTATAAAGGATAAAAAACTGTGATCTAGTTTTAAGCTTCCTCTATTTCTATCCCCTTTCCCTTGCAATTATAGTAAGTTTTTTTTATTTTTTTTTTCTTACTCTTGGTGACACCTTTATTTACAACCAATAACTGTTCCAACATGGGCTGCGCTCGTACTTCGCTGAGGAGGGTGGGACGCTGCTGCTTTCTTCTTCCTCTTTTTCTGCTCCTCGAGGTAAGACCTGCGCGCGTCGCATCCGCGGTAGTTACCGGTATGGTTGCCGTCACAGTTCGCGCACTTTACGCGCGGCTTGGTTTGTTCTGCTTTTTCCCCCAATTCCGCCTTTCGTGGCAGTGCGCACGCCTCCGAGAGGTGTGAGTCACCGCACTTCACGCCGCGGGGCCGGATGTTGCAGTTCCGCAAGCCGTGGCCGAATTTCTGGCAACGGTGGCATTGCGCTACGTCCGTCGGGTTTTTGGTGTAAAACCGCCAGTTTACCCAAAATCCGACCAACGTCTTAATCCGCCGCAGGTCTTGGATCTTGACGGTGCCGCGGTCGAAGTACAACAGGTACAGGGTGTGTGTACCTGTGACTGTTGTCTTCCGCGAGAGTACTTTTATATCTCGCGGCTTTATTCCGGCGTCCGAAAGGCGTTTCTTCAGGTCGGAAACCGGACGGTCTTGGTAACCCTGCAAGACTACCTTAACATGGTGCTTCTCGGGGTTGAATGTGTAGAAGTTGAAGTTGCTACGCTTCAATTCTTCAAACACCAGGTCGAAGTTCTTTTTGCCTTTCTTACTAAAGAAAGGTATAGGTTTTACTTTAAGGCTGGACGTCATTTTCATCTTCGTAAATATGTCGATTCAGCATGAATTTTCTTTGGAAAAATCGTCAAAAAATCACACTGCATCGATTTTAGACGCATCGTCGCCAAGTCGACAAGTTGTCAAGTTGAGCTTCTAATGCTGGCGCGTACTGCTGGCGCGTCTTGTTATTGGGATCCAATATACTCTAATATGTGTTGGGTGCCCTATCGATTTTCATTTGCTACTATAGACATCGTATATTTTTCGGCTCTTTAGTATTATCATTATATGCATAACTGTCCAGTATTTGTTTTGAAACCTGCGACATGAGACCATTATGCGATTTAAATTCTGTCATTTATTTTTGTTGTGTGGTGGTCTAGAGGTTTGTGTCCTAACTAATATTTTATCTAGATCAGAGGCAAAAGATTAAATCTTGAGAAACATTGAGGTGAATTTGAAAGAACTTTTAGAGAGTGGGGATCTTTTTAGAAAGTGGGGATCTTCTTCGAAAGTTCTTGGTTTGCTTCTTGTTGTTGGGTGAAAAAGGAAAGCTTTGATCGCAAGCGAGCGAGGGAGAGAACTTATATTCCTTTCCTCTCCACACTCGCGCTCACCGCACACGGCGCCTTGTGCTAAAGAGGCGATGGGGATGGTGTAGAGGTATAACTTCAAGCGTTGTGTTGTTGTTTTTTTTTTTCGTTGCCAGCTAGAGCTTCTTCTCGCTCGCGGGCAAAAAATCGCTGGCAACAGTGCCTGCGGCACATTCTGAAATGCCGCGCGGCGTGTACCTTTGAAAAAAACGGACAATACCAACACACAAAAGTGCTCGTACCGAAGCTAAAAAACCAAAACCGCGGTGTTTGTTGTCACTGGCGCAAGGGAAGCTTGCTATGATCGCGTTTGTCATAAACGCTTGTTTGATTACAAACTTACAAACATATTGTACGATTGAAAATATTCTTTTGGTGAAAATTGCGTTTTTTATTTCCTTTGGAAATCATATCATTTATAATACATTGCTTTCATCATAAGACTTTCTTTTGTGCTGACGTTATAAATAAACAAAGTCGATGTTATGAATTGAAAAAAGGTTCTACCATTGTTATATTCTTTAGTAAGAAAGGCTCTATCTCACCCCAGGTGGGATTAAATCGGGTTTTTTTCAGTGTGATCACTTGCACTGCCGACTTACCGATTATCAGACAATATCCGAGGCCTTCCAGCGACTCGTCAACATCGTCCGCCAACGTGTCCAAAACAAAAATTGTAGGTGGTCTTCGTTCCGTTGGAGAATTGCTCTTTTTTGACGTCGACACTTTTTTGCGTGCACGTCCATCTTCGTCGTCGTCGTCGGTAGTGCTACCGTCGGTGTTGTTGTTGCTTTCTTCGTCGCTCAGCATCTGGAACTCAGTACCGGAACGGGTTCGCACTGGTGATCTCGGAACATACCCGGGATGTAGTAACTTTTTGTCGATGCCTTCTGCGCTCACGCTCCCCTGAGCGATGGCGGCCGACACGGCGTTGGTTTGTTTACCTTTTTGCACACGGCCGGTAGACGAACTTCGCGGGTTTTTCGAGGCCGCACTCGAACTGCCACGGCCACGGCCGGCCTTTGGCATGCTGCAGGAGCAAACTCGCGGGTAATTACTGTTAATAACGGCGAAAAAAATTGAAAAAACGATAGAGCACTGAGCACTTGACTGCTGCTTGCTCTCGTGCGTACAGGGAAGTCCATAAAAAAAAAAATCTGCAGATCAAGTTTTAGTGACAAAAAGTTAAATTAAAAATCACCAAATTTTTTAATCGTGTATAATTTTTTTTTCAGTGTAGTCCATATCCATACCTACAACTTTACCGAAAACACCAAATCGATCAATAAATTCCTTCAAAAGATACAGATTTTTGAATTTTCATACATCGTTTTTGTATGGACAGCTGCCAAATTTGTATGGAAAATTATATGGACAAACTAATCATGCAAAATGGCTTCTTTGGGCATACCGAAGGCACCAAAAAAGTTTCAGTCGGATTAAAAAATACAAAAAAAAATAAAATTCTAAAAAAAGACCGATTTCGTAGAGAATTGCTCTTGAGTATTTTTCAAACCTACGGTACTTTGTGAAAAATGTAGCTGATAAAATAATCTACAATGTATTGGAATACAAAATTTGTGGCGCTCGATGTCGATATAGCATTTTTTTTATTGTGATTTTTTCAAAAAGTGCAGCTTGGGCTGTCTGCAAACTATATGCAACTTATGGAACAATTTCTGTCCTTGATTACGGATTCGAGGTCCATTTTTCGATGCCTCGTGGCGGTGGGGTGGTGCGACCCCTTTCTTTTTTGGAATTCGAAATAAGTCATTTTTTCAATCATTTGTAGCTTCGAATTGTTGGATGAGTTGAGAATTTGGTTTTTATGTAAAATTGGATTGACGGAAATTGATTTGGTATACCCAAAATTTCGAGCGAAAAAAACCTGTTTTACAGCAGCAAAATTGTGAAACTAATTTAAGAAACCTTTGATGCCATTTCTCGATACTCAGCTGTCAAAAATCGTGGGCCATGTAAATTTAAGGAAACTTTTATGTAATTTTCAAGTTTGCAATAAATCATTTCGTATATTTTGCCACAATCTTGTAACTTTGCATGGTTATTTAGATACAAAATTGCTTATAATGTGTGGTAATATTGTATGAAGTGTAGTGGTATTTGTTGAAAATTGCATTTAAACATAGTTTTGATAATTTGGAAAGCAGTGCACAATGATTGAAATGATTGAAGCTAAATAAAATTGACCTTTTTAACCATCGGAATTATGAGAAATTGAAATAACCCAGCCATTATTCCACGTTGGACAACCTTTTCCTCGCATAATGAATTTCCCATTTTTTTTTATTTTTAAATCAAAAGGTGGATGAACCGGCTTTGTGATAAATCGCAATCATTTCACATGAAACATATCGAAAACTGTGGACTACCGCAATTACGCTTGCACCACCCAGATAAACCAAATACGGCTCCCGTTTGACCATTATGGCTGACCTGTTTTTAATTACCGTCCAACTCCATAACGCCTACATTGTATCCGAGAACCACAACATCGCACCAACATACCAACGGCGAGCTTTAATTTGTTTTCTTTTTTTCCTCGTCTCTTTGCGACAGGACGTCCTCCGGGAGAAGCAGAACCACATCGAGCAGCTGATGCGGGAGCGGGAAATCGACCGGGAGGAAGGGGCCAACCAGACAATCTTGTACCAGAAGAATGTTCAACAGGTATTTCTGCTCGTCGGAGTTTTTTCGGAGCCAGAAGGTTGCCCGGCTTGGACCATTTTTGGAGAGCGTTGTTCGGATTGCGATACCTTTCCCCCACCCCCCTCGTGGAGTCTGATTGCTTTATTATCCTCCTGCTTGCGTTGAAGTTTCGTAGGACAAATTAATCATCAAGGGCTTTGTTTTTTGTTTTTAGCACCACCAGCACCGGGACGCGGAGACCGAAATTGGCCGCTGGGCGGATTTGGTTCGGCGACGTGCTTTGAGGATTGCCGACCTTCGTCGTGAGTTCCAGGGCTGGCACGGAAATCACGAACGGCACTGCATTCTTCACGACGTTCTGCTGGCTTAAGGACGACCTTTACCGCGCTATGAGAGACAGAGAGAGAGAGAGAGATGTAGAGAGGAAGCATAAAGCTGTGATTCGCGCGATGCGGAAGGAGCGAGCAAAAATGTGCTGTTTATGTTCATCCTTGGAGCACACAAACCCCGGAGATGGGAGAATTCCTGGACTCTGAAAGAAGCAACAGCAGCACCACGTGACGGCATCGGATGAGCTTGTTTTGTTGTGGAAGCGCAATATGGAAACTTTGCTTGTTTTTTGCTGATGCTCATCCGACAGCTGTCCTAGACCTTAAGAAAAACCACTTATTTTAACTTGCTTGTGAAATCTGTATTATTAGAGTATTAAGAGCTTGAACAAACGCCACTTGCGCTACATTTTAAATTCCTTCATTACATGTGCATTAAAATAGTTGCTGATCGAAACAACAAAGTGTGTTTTATTGTCCTTTTCCGCAAACAATCAACAACCTCTTACCAAGTGATCACTTAACTTGCCATCATCAAGTTTTATAGCCGACACATCGGATACCCCAAAGCATTCGTATCTTTTTTGCGTTCAATTTCCTGTTCAACAATCGTTGCCACCACACCGGAAAGAAAACATGTGCCGAATAGGGGAGATTATCACACATTTTATCATATTAAAAATCCGAAAATTGTTTTATCATTCATCAAATTCAAAAGAAATTTCAAAATTAAAAGCAAATTAAAAGCTCAAATTCCCGGTTGCCCTCCCCTAACGGGTCTCCTGAAAGTAGTACAACCGACCGGGGAAGGTCGGCGCCAGAAATAATAGAATCCTGTATATTGCGCCACCCACCGAGTCAGAGCCAACCACAACTTTTTATTACATCCTGCATCCTCTCGGTCCTAACCAAACACCAGCCAACAACCCCAAAAGGACCCTGAACATGTGGCGTCTTCTGGGGACGATTCCGCTGCAAGCGCTTCTTTGCTTACGTTTTATTAAACTGCGAAATGCGATTAATAGTTGCAGAAGAAATTGAGCTTTGCCGAAATGAGCTTTTATGGATGGTAAGGGACCATCCACAAACCACGTGGACACTTTTTTGGATGGTCCCTAAGACATGTTCGTGACAGTGCTGCGTACAAATTGTGACAAATGGTCGCCTTGTTTTGCAAAGGAAAATTGAGTAAAAGTTCAGAACAATTGGAAATTCTATTTTTCAATAACAATTTCTGATTTTTTTTTTTTTTTTTTTTTTGTATCAAAACAAGTAATTTGCGTCTAAGACAACTAAAATCGGTTGAAATGGTGCGGAGTTATGATTTTTTTGAAAAATGTGGTTTTTGCGAAAATTTACGAAAATTGCCGTATTTGGGATCACCCTAGCACGGTGTAGGTCACCCTAACGGCCAAACAAAAAAATACGGGTCTAATTATTTCGGACCGAGCCACGAAGCCCAGTGGTAACGCTTCCGCCTCGTAAGCGGTAGATCGGGGTTCAAATCCCGGCTCGGACCAACACAACTGGTGATCTTTTCCCTACTGGAATCGATTGCTTAGTAAAGGGAAGATAGTGTACCGTCACAAACTGGACCTTATCACGACACCTTAGGGAGGCGACCTATGGAATGTTAACAGAATGTAACAGAATGTAACTGCCACTGAATCCGCTTTGTAAATGCCGGCCTCGATACTCTTCAAGGGTGTTCCCCTCAGGAACATTTTCTAATTATTTCGGCTAAGGAACCTCCAGAATTTTTTTTAGCTCGATCGGAGATTTTTTTCGGTCCTATAAGCACAGTATAAAAGAAGCAAAACATTATAAATCGAAAACACCCATGGGAGATTTGTACGTAGAAAGTTGTGTTTCACCTTTCTGATTAAGAATATGTTCGATTCAAAAGATTCTATCGGTGGAAATTGCGTTTTTCAGAAAAATGTACTAATGTAATGTACGCAAAAAAAATCAAATTATTCGCTCTACAGCATTGCCTTGGCGTTCTCGATTGCGAAATTCCTACTCGAAACTAGGGGTCCGACGACTCCTACACCTGGACTGAGCTAACGACCCAACCCTTTAGGTTAGACCGGGCCAACATTTACTTCCCCATCCGACGGGAGGCGTGATCAGACAAATCTCGTCTCAAAATTTGCCACCGGGACCTTCTGGGATCGAACCCAGGCCGACTGGGTGAGAGGCAATCACGCTTACCCCTACACCACGGTCCCGGACTGTAATGTACGCCTGGTACTAATTTTGTTTAAAGTTGATTAAAATTTACTTTATGTGACACTTTATGCTAATCAAAAGGTAAAAGAATTGCTAAACATTTTGAAACAACCATGTAATAAGACTCAATAACAAATTATTAGAATTTACTTGAGTCACCATGCGCCTCCTCCCATGGTACTTTATATGAGAAAACACTTGTTTTTTCTTCAAAGCGCAATTTTCACCGATAGAATATTTTGAATTGAACATGATCGCCTTGAGTCAGGGGTATTGAAAACACCCAAAAAGCAAAAACTGAAAATTTGGTTTATTAGACCTTTTAAAAAAAAACTACAGATATGGGTATCAAACAAAGCGAAATTTGATATGCATGTTTACATTAAAAGAGTTGTTTTTTGGAGAAAACTAAAATTTTCACAAAATACCGCATTTTTTTCGAAAATACTCAAAATTCAAAGTTCACAATATGGGCATCATCAAACGTAGCGAAATTTGTTGTACTTGTTCACATTATAGGAGTTTTTTTTTGAGAGAGAATACATAAATTTTCACAAAATAGCGAATTTTTCCAAAATACTCAAATTTTATTTTTTTGCAATATGGGTACCAAAAGAAGCTAAATTTGATATGGGTAATTCTCCGCCAACTCACACAGCAGTTGCCCCGACCCCTCTTCGATTTGCTTGAAACTTTGTTCTAAGGGGTAATTTTTGTTCCTGATCACGAATCCGAGTTCCGTTTTTTGATATCTCGTGACGGAGGGGCGGTACGACCCCTTCCATTTTTGAACATGCGAAAAAAGAGGTGTTTTTCAATAATTTGCAGCCTGAAACGGTGATGAGATAGAAATTTGGTGTCAAAGGGACTTTTATGTAAAATTAGACGCCCGATTTGATGGCGTACTCAGAATTCCGAAAAAAACGTATTTTTCATCAAAAAACACTAAAAACGTTTTAGAAATTCTCCCATTTTCCGTTACTCAACTGTAAAAAATTTTGGAACATGTCATTTTATGGGAAATTTAATGTACTTTTCGAATCTACATTGACCCAGAAGGGTCATTTTTTCATTTAGAACAAAATTTTTCATTTTAAAATTTCGTGTTTTTTCTAAATCTGCAGGGTTATTTTTTAGAGTGTAACAATGTTCTACAAAGTTGTAGAACAGACAATTACAAAAATTTTGATATATAGACATAAGGGGTTTGCTTACAAACATCACGAGTTGTCATGATTTTACGAAAAAAAGTTTTGAAAAAGTTGGTCGTCATCGATCATGGCCGTTCATGGTCACCGGCGACAGACACGGACGACGAAACAAAGAGAAACGCAAAAAGTAACTTTTTCAAAACTTTTGTTCGTAAAATCGCGATAACTCGTGATGTTTATAAGCAAACCCCTTATGTCTATATATCAATTTTTTTTTGTAATTGTCTGCTCTACAACTTTGTAGAACATTGTTACACTCTAAAAAATAATCCTGCAAAGTTAGAAAAAAACACGAAATTTTAAAATGAAAATTTTTGTTCTAAATGAAAAAATGACCCTTCTGGGTCAATGTAGATTCGAAAAGTACATTAAATTTCCCATAAAATGACATGTTTTAAAAAATTTTACAGTCGAGTAACGGAAAATGGGAGAATTTTTAAAACGTTTTTAGTGTTTTTTGATGAAAAATACGTTTTTTCGGAATTCTGAGTACGCCATCAAATCGGGCGTCTAATTTTACATAAAAGTCCCTTTGACACCAAATTTCTATCTCATCACCGTTTCAGGCTGCAAATTATTGAAAAACACCTCTTTTTTCGCATGTTCAAAAATGGAAGGGGTCGTACCGCCCCTCCGTCACGAGATATCAAAAAACGAACCTCGGATTCGTGATCAGGGACAAAAGTTACCCCTTAGGACAAAGTTTCACGCAAATCGAAGAGGGGTCAGGGCAACTTTTCCCGATTTCGTGTGAGTTGGTAGAGAATTACCCATATGAATTTTCAGTTTATTAGAGCTTTTATTTGAAGAAACACTCAAGTTTTCACAAAATATTGCATTTTTCGAAATTTCTAAAATTTTCAAAATTAGCATAGCAAGCAAAATTTTTAGAGCAATTTCACATTTTTTTGTAAATCAGAAAAAAAATCCACAAAATATCGTGTTTTTTTAACCAGAAATTTCTATAATTTGCAATCTGTATGGAAAGCAAACGGACTGAAACTGACTGAAAGAAAAAGTTTCTATTTTCTTTATTAAACTGCCCAAACTGCCTGCGTTATCAGTCTCAGATGGTAGTCCCAAATGTCTCCAAGTCCTAGTCCAGGTCGGATCGAGTTGATACCTGAATTTAACACTTTTGCCTTCCTCACTATACAGGCTATAATCCTGCTCTAAAAATGTACTTTTTATTTAAAGCTCGAAAATCCACCTTGATGTATACATATCGACTCAGAATCGAAAACTTAACAAATGTCTGTGGGTAGGTGTGTGTATGTGACCAATAATGTCACTCAGTTTTCTCAGCACTGGATAAACCAATTTTGACCAAACCAGTCGCATCCGTCTTGGTTCAGGGTCCCATACGGTGCTATTGAATTGTTTGAAGTTTCGATAGTTTAAAAGTTATGTATAAAAATGTGTTTTTGCATATTTTCGGAAATTGAATAAATTGCAGGAAATTGCACCAAATATCATCATGTTATATATCGTTAGTTAGGTAATCGAAAGACCTTTCCAACGATTCCAAAACATTGAAGATCTGGCTACCCTGCCTAGAGTTATGTCCACTTAAGTGATATTTATGTACTTTTTTGTAGCCGGAGCTCACTTATCTGTATGTAAACTAAGTCCGGATCCATTATCCGACCCATCGTAAATTATGTTATCGAAATATCTTTCCAACGAGTCCAAAATATTGAAAATCTGGCAACCCTGTCTCGAGTTATGACCAAATAACTGATATTTATGAATTTTTTGAAGCCGGATCACATTTAAAATGTATTCAAACGAAAAAAAATAAAAAATATAATTCAATTTTGCCAGTTACGGCCTTTTTAAAGTTTTTTTTTTAATTTTTTGCATCTTTTAAACATTGAGTACCGATTTGCCCCATTTCCCGATTACCTAGAGGGCTTATATTTGGTCCAGATGCTAGTTATATATGTCCAAACAATTTCTGAAAATTTCAGATTGGCGGATTGGTGAGGTCGATGCGAGATGGTTAATACCCATGGGTATGCACTGCTCGTGGAATCGCTCCTTACAGTCAGATAAGACTCTAGGTAAAAACATGATTTCAAATGATTACTTTTGACAAAGAACTTTGTCCTAAGGGCTCTATTCTGGTGAGGTGTCAATCCAGAAAAACGAAAAATGTCGCGCGTTACGAAAATGTTGCATGCTTGGTACTGCGGAAGGGGTCTGCAACGAATGAAATGTGGCAACAATGGTGCACCATTCTCGCGTGACAGTTCCAAGAAAGCAGGAGACGAGGCAAAATTTGCACCATGTTGCCACATTTCATGCTAACTATATAAGCTAACAGATAGCCTCTGAACAATTTTAGTTTTATTCGAAAATCCGTCAGAGACGGATCGACGGTGGTAATTTTATTGCTCACACACACATGCACACATTGAAAGACACAGGTTGTGCACCAACTTGGGAGGAATTCTGTTCTAACGAAGATTGTTAGATCGGTCACTCGAAAACCAGAATGATTTAAGGAAACGGGGTTGGGACCAAACTGGTAGGATATTGGCCACACCCGGAGTGGCCATGGCCCTGAGGGAAGGTTCTACCGGGGGGACATTTATCGAACCATTCGACTTGGGGCAATATGGGTATCAAAATTCATGGTTTTTGATACTGGTAATGAAAACGGCCATTTTGACAGGATTGGCCACACTCGGAGTGGCCAGTGCCATGGGGAATGTTCTTCCGGGAGGACATTTACGGAACCATATAAATTGGGGCAATATGGGTATACAAATGCATAGTTTTTGATACAGGTAATGAAAATTGCCATTTTGACAGGATTGCCCACACCCGGAGTTGCCAGTGCCATGAAGAAGGTTCTACCGGGGGGACATTTATCGAACCATACGACTTGGGGCAATATGGGTATCAAAATTCATGGTTTTCGATACTGGTAATAAAAATTACGGGAAGGTTTTCCCGGGAGTGTTCTGTTGGATGACGTTGTAGGGCTTTGGTGTATAGGGAAAAGTTGTAGAGGAGAAAATTTCATGAAAGTTTGTCAAAGGCGCCAAATTTGTAGCTCTTAATCTACTCGAGATATACGCCATTTTTGCAACAATGGTTAAAAAGCACTTTTTTGGTGATAACTTAAAATGTTAGCATTTTAGCGGCCTACTATGTTCTGAAGAGTTGTTTATGACATAAAATTACACATCTTTGCCGAAGACAGCAAAATGTGTTGAGCCTTTATTGAGGAGTTATAACCATTTTTGAAACTGCCACAGAATCCGCCTTGTAATTGCTGGCCCCGATACTCTTCAAGGGTGTTCCCCTCAGGAACTGGGAAAGATTTACTTTTACTTTTACTTATAACCATTTTTAAGTGATTTTGAAGCTATTTTCAAGTTGCAATGTTTTCAAAATGGCGCATTTTGGCGCAAAACCGAACAATGCACATGAAAGTACACACTTTCAACTAGATTTTCTGAATATATCTCCGTGTCTATCGGTGTCTATTTTTAGATATCTCAATTTGAATTTGACGGTTTTTAATCAATTTAATTATAATTTTTAAGCGGAATCTTATTGAAACGTGGTAATAATTGGTAAATTGATCGTTTTTTATGGAAAATACATTGTTCATGCTTAAAATTATGATATATATTTTTAAATTATGAATAAAAACATGTTTTCTCAAAAATAATGTAAGTGAAAATTTTAAATGATTGTCCGTATTTAGAATTAAGTATTTCCTGTTATATTAGGTCACTCTGGAAAAGTTGTCGTAATTTTTCATAGACGATGTAATTTCCATAAAAATCGATCAATTTATCCTTCAATTTACCGATTTTCACCTTGTATTCATTATGATTTCGAATAACATTTATAAATAAATTTATTAAAAATCTGACGAATTCAAATTGAGATATCTGAAAATAGACACAAATAAACACGAAAATATTTTCAGAAAATGTAGTTGAAAGTGTGTACTTTCAGGTGCATTGTTTGATTATGCGCCAAAATGCGCCATTTGAAAACATTGCAACTTGAAAATTGGCTCAAAATCACTTAATTTTTTTTTAAACTCCTCAATAAAAACTCAAAACAATTTGCTGTCTTCGGCAAGGATGGGTAATTTTATGTCATAAACAACTCTTCAGAACATAGTAGGCCGCTGAAATGCTAACATTTTAAGTTATCACCAAAAAAGTGCTTTTTTTACCATTTTTGCAAAAATGGCGTATATCTCGAGTAGATTAAGAGCTACAAATTTGGCACCTTTGACAAACTTTCATGAAATTTTCTCCTCTACAACTTTGCCCAATACACCAAAGCCCTACAACGTCATCCAACAGAACCCTCCCGGGAAAACCTTCCCGTAATTTTTATTACCAGTATCGAAAACCATGGATTTTGATACCCATATTGCCCCAAGTCGAATGGTTCGATAAATGTCCCACCGGTAGAGCCTTCCCTCAGGGCCATGGCCACTCCGGGTGTGGCCAATCCTGTCAAAATTGCCATTTTCACTACCAGTATCAAAAACCATGAATTTTGATACCCATATTGCCCCAAGTCGAATGGTTCGATAAATGTCCCCCCGGTAGAACCTTCCCTCAGGGCCATGGCCACTCCGGGTGTGGCCAATATCCTACCAGTTTGGTCCCAACCCCATTGCCTTAAATCATTCTGGTTTTCGAGTGACCGATCTAACAATCTTCGTTAGAACAGAATTCCTCCCAAGTTGGTGCACTATTAGCCCTTCTGCGTGAGATCATAAATGGAAGGAAAAAAAAAATGATACAGGAATGGGCAAGAATATAAAAAAAAAAATTTATCCAAATAAATCTTCACCATGCAAAGGGTGCCACAGCTGTACTTTGTCGTAGATTTGTTAAAGAAAATATGAATGTTGCTTTTGTGCAAGAACCTTGGTCAAACAAGGGTAGAATTTTTGGAATGAGCTTAAAAAACAGTAGAATCATTTATGATGAAACAGTTAACAGGCCAAGAACTGCAATTTTAATCAAAGAGAACATCAAATTCGTGCCGATAACAGAATTTATATCACAGGACATAGTTGCAGTACGAATCGTAATCCCAACCGCTAGAGGGACGACTGAAGCTTACATATCATCGGCCTACTTCCCAGGGGATGACGATTCCGTCCCTCCACTATGTGTTGCTGAATTCATTGCGTTTTGTAAAAAGAATAATAAAAAGTTTATCATCGGGTGCGATGCAAATTCCCATCATACTATTTGGGGAAGCACCGACATCAACGCCAGGGGTGAATGCCTTTATGAGTACATATCTTCGAATAATATCGATTTATGTAATAAAGGAGATCATCCTACATTTATACCTAAAAATAGACAAGAAGTTCTTGACATAACGCTTTGTAGTCCTTTCTTAACCACACACATAGATAATTGGCATGTTTCTGATGAGATTTCACTTTCTGATCATAGACATATCATTTTTGAATACAACTCTGGTGAAATGATAACTTTTTCGTATAGAAATCCTAGGAATACCAACTGGGGTATATATGAAAATATGATTAAATCAGACCATATTCTGAATTTTCAAGTAATTGAAACTAAGAATCAGTTGGACAAGTTAGCTTTGCAGGTTACGGAAAAAATAATGAAAACCTATGAATCTTGCTGTCCAAAAAAGAATGAAATTTCAAACCGTGATGTTCCATGGTGGAATAACACGTTGATGAACCTAAGGAAAAAAAGTAGACAACTTTTCAATAAAGCTAAGAAAACAAAGCAATGGGAAGAGTAACAGAAAGCTCTTACAGCCTACAATAGAGAATTGCGTAAATCCCAGAGGAAAAACTGGAGGTTCTACTGTGAAAAGGTAGAAAAAACCCCAGATGCGGCAAAATTACAGAAAGTGCTTTCGAAGGATCATTCAAATGGTTTAGGAAGTTTAAAAAAGAATGATGGATCGTTTTCTAAGAGTGATGAAGAAACACTGGAAATAATGATGGAAACCCACTTTCCAGGATCAATATTGGCAGCAAACGAAGATCTCGGAACGAAAAGCGTTGACTATGGCCGTGACACGACCATGGAAAAATCTTTTGTACCGAAAAGCATCTTCACGCGGGCTAAAGTTGCTTGGGCAGTGAGTTGTTTTGAACCATTCAAATCTCCAGGCAGAGATGGAATATTTCCCGCCCTTATTCAAAAAGGAGGTGGGAAACTGATTGAATGCTTAACGAATATTTTCAAATCAAGTCTAGAATTAGGACACATTCCAAAGATATGGAGTCAAACACGCGTTGTCTTCATACCTAAAGCTGGAAAACGAGACAAAACGGCTCCTAAATCATTTAGGCCAATAAGTCTCACATCCACAATGCTGAAAGTAATGGAAAAGATAATTGATGAATATATTAAATCAAAGTTTTTGCACACGAAACCTCTCAGTAGGTTTCAGTTTGCTTACCAGCAGAACAAATCGACAGTTACAGCATTAAACGAGCTAGTTTCAAGATTGGGAAAGAATATGAGTGCAAAAGAAATTGCCCTCGCTGCCTTTCTCGATATTGAAGGAGCTTTTGATAATGCATCATATAAGTCTATAAAAAAGAATATGGAAAAGCGAGGCTTTGAGCATTGCATCACACGATGGGTCATGGCCATGCTTGATAGCAGAGAAGTGTTCGCTGAATTAGGAGGATCTTCTGTGACTGTAAAGACCACAAGAGGCTGTCCTCAAGGGGGCGTGCTGTCTCCATTGCTGTGGTCATTAGTTGTAGACGACCTTCTGAAGAAACTATCTGAATTGGGGTTTGAAGTAATTGGGTTTGCTGACGATGTGGTAATACTAGTCCGAGGGAAATTTGAAGAGATAATTACCGAAAGAATGCAATATGCCCTCAACTGTACTTTTGAGTGGTGCAAAAATGAAGGGCTTAACATAAACCCTAAGAAGACTGTAGTTGTCCCGTTTACTCGTAAGAGAAAGATCCTTCTTAAAACTCTTACTCTAGATGGGTCCGCTTTGGAATTTTCTAAGAATGTGAAGTATCTGGGGATCACTCTAGATGCAAAATTAAACTGGAACTTACACTTAGATCAGGCTGTTCAAAAAGCCACAACTGCATTATGGGTATCTAGGAAGACCTTTGGAATGAAATGGGGACTTAAACCGAAGATGATATCCTGGATCTATTCGGCCATAATAAGACCCAGATTAACTTACGCTGCCTTGGTATGGTGGCCAAAAACAAAACAAAAAACAGCGCAAAAAAAACTAGAAAAATTACAGCGTTTAATCTGCATATCCATCACTGGAGCAATGCGAAGTACACCAACGAATGCTCTAAATGCTGCTCTTCATCTCCTCCCGTTGTACCAATACGTTCAAATGGAGGCTGGAAAGAGTGCGCTTAGACTAAGAAGAAATGAGAATTTATTCAAGAATTGTAAGGAACATCTAGGAATTTTAAAAGAACTTAACATAGATCCACATGTGTTTATGAACGAGGACTGGATGGAATATACCTTGAACCTTGATATAACATACAAAGTGATTTTAACTGATCGCCAAGTATGGGAATCAGGAGGTCCAAGCCTACCTCCGGGAGCAATCATATTCTACACGGATGGATCAAAAATGGGTAATAAAACAGGAGCGGGGATCACGGGACCAGGACTAAGTATTTCGGCTCCTATGGGACGCTGGACTACTGTATTTTTGGCCGAGATCTATGCTATTTTAGAATGTGCATCAGCATGTCTGAAGAGAAACTATAGGTATTCTACAATCTGTATTTTCTCTGATAGTCAAGCTGCTTTGAATGCTTTGAATTCTTCCAAATGCCAATCTAGATTGGTTTGGGAGTGTGAAATTCTTCTGAAAAAACTGGGTAATAAAAATCGAGTATTCTTGTACTGGGTTCCAGGCCACTGCGGGGTTGAAGGGAATGAAAAGGCCGATTTGCTTGCCAGGAAAGGCTCAGATGACCTTTTTGTTGGTCCGGAGCCATTCTGTGGAGTGTCGAAATGCGTTCTGAAAATGGAAATTACAAAATGCAGGGTTGTTACGGACGGCGCGGATCGCGCGGATGACGCGTTTCGCGCGGATAGCGCGGATTTGGCGCGGATTTGCTGGCTTAATTTGCTCAGGCGCGGATTTCGCGCGGATGGCAATTTTGATAAATAAAATAATTAACTTTCAAGTTATAAAGAAAATTATTATCAGGAATTACTGTAATTTTTTTAAGTGCAAAAACTTCAATTTCTTAGAAGTTGTTACTGAAACAAAATTGATTTTTTCCGGAAATGTTTAGATAATTTTTGTTAAAGATTTTTTAAATAAATTTATTCTTACACTCAACTCATTATTAACATCTGATACGGGTTCTAAATATTCGATCTCTTATGAGTTTCAGGTTATGTTTTATCAACAATATGTATTGTTTATTTTATACTGGATACATTTTGATTTGATTCTTTTGAACCATATTTCAAGTTTTCTATCGATATTCGGATTACACAAAAAAAAATATTGGGGGTGCTCTGGTGGACGTATTGTGGTCAAATCCCAAATATGAGCAATATTGGACGGAACAGAAGCTGGCTTTCCGCCTTTGATTTTAGTTAGGATTTAACCCGTAGAAGGTTTTTTTTTAATTTACATGAAAAAATAAAAAGATCTAAATATTCAAATGTGAAAGCTCCAACATTCAAAATTATAAGTTCAGAAGTTCTAAAATTCTATTTTTTTTTAATTTTTATAGTTGTTAAATCCAAAAATTGAAAAATTCTGAGTTTTAAATAGCCAACAATAAAAAAATCTAAATTTCTGAATAAAAAAAAAATCCAAAAAAATCAGGAATTCAAAATATTTAAAAATCAAGAATAAATTCTCCAAATTTACAAATTTTGAAAATTGATAATAAAAACAATCAATGGAACAAAAACTTATAAATTCTCAAATAAAGTTCTTAAATTCTTAAATTCTTAAATTTTTAAATTCTTAAATTCTTAAATTCTTAAATTCTTCAATTCTTATATTCTTAAATTCTCAAACTCTGGATCTTAATAAAAAGAACCGCTACAAATGCTACAATTTTTGTCACCATCATAGATTACAGAAAGTCTGATAATTTTGGAGCATTTTTTAAGTAATATTTTAGGATTGAGAATTTTTTAGAAGAATATAATACAAATTTCGTGTCGAGCACGAACTGCATGTTATTTATATAATCCTTAGATTTATGAATTTTCAAATCTTAAATTTTTTTCAATTAATTGATTTTTTAAATTTAAATTTTCAAATCCCTATTTGAATTTCTTTTTTGCTAAATTTATTGTTATGGCTTTTCTCTCTGGTTTAATTCATCCTAGCAAAAATAAATTTGATCATATAATTTTCAGCGTTTTAACATTCTGGGTCTTGAGATTAAGATAAAGCTATTCTGGATTTTAAATTCTATTTATTGAATACAACATAATTTTATCGTTTGTGGTTTTTGCGTTCCTTCCGACGGAACCCTTAATCATAAAACGATTTTAATTTTTGTTCTCAAATACTTTCATAAAAATTAAATTGTTGTGAAACTCTGTGGTATATTTGTCGCGCAAAATTATTTTTCTTATTATGGCGCGGATTTCGCGCGGATTGGGTTTTTGGGACGGCGCGGATTTGGCGCGGATTTTTTTTCGACTTCTCCGTAACAACCCTGAAAATGGGAAAATTCCATGATACAACAGAATTGGATTGCCTCGCATTCTGCAAAGCAATCCAAGTTGTTTATCACCCCTAGCAAACAGAAAACGTCGCGAATACTTGGTCTGAATAAACGGTCACTAAACATATACATTGGATTAATTACAGGACATTGCCCATCACGGTATCACTTGAAAAAGCTAACGCGAAGTCAAACTGATATCTGTAGGCTCTGTGACTGTGAAGTGGAAACTTCAAGGCACTTACTGTGTGAGTGTGGTGCACTGATTGCAAAAAGAATTAAATTTTTCAATAAAGGGATTTTAACTCCCTCAGAAATTTATTCAGAAAATCCCACTTCGGTTGTTGACTTCATTCTCGAAGCAATGCCAAACTGGGGTATATCGCATCCTCAGTCAGTGGCGGTCACCCTAAATGGTGACTTGTCACCCTGCAAATATGCGACAGTAATTAGGGGTACACTACAATAGATCAACTAAATGGTCGCAGTAGTCTTAAATCCCACAAAAAAAAAAAAAAAAAAGTTGGTGCACAACCTGTGTCTTTCAATGTGAGCATGTGTGTGTGAGCAATAAAATTACCACCGTCGATCCGTCTCTGACGGATTTTCGAATAAAACTAAAATTGTTCAGAGGCTATCTGTTAGCTTATATAGTTAGCATGAAATGTGGCAACATGGTGCAAATTTTGCCTCGTCTCCTGCTTTCTTGGAACTGTCACGCGAGAATGCTGCACCATTGTTGCCACATTTCATGCGAACTATATAAGCTAACAGATAGCCTCTGAACAATTTTAGTTTTATTCGAAAATCCGTCAGAGACGGATCGACGGTGGTAATTTTATTGCTCACACACACATGCTCACATTGAAAGACACAGGTTGTGCACCAACTTGGGAGTAATTCTGTTCTAACGAAGATTGTTAGATCGGTCACTCGAAAACCAGAATGATTTAAGGCAATGGGGTTGGGACCAAACTGGTAGGATATTGGCCACACCCGGAGTGGCCATGGCCCTGAGGGAAGGTTCTACCGGGGGGACATTTATCGAACCATTCGTCTTGGAGCAATATGGGTATCAAAATTCATGGTTTTTGATACTGGTAGTGAAAATGGCCATTTTGACAGGATTGGCCACACCCGGAGTGGCCAGTGTCCTGAAGAAGGTTCTACCGGGGGTACATTTATCGAACCATACGACTTGGGGCAATATGGATATCAAAATTCATGGTTTTTGATACTGCACCCAGAACTGGACATCGGCATTCGAGAGTATAAAGAGCACGATTCGGTAGTAAAATGTTACTGTGTGCGGACTGAGAGGATAAATCCCGAGTACTTTACTCATGGGTTCATCTTCAAAAAAAGTTCATCCATAAAAAAAAACGAACCGGTACCGAGACTCGAACCCAAGACCTTCGGCATATTGATCCGTGCCTTTGCCGTATGGGCCACCATGGTTCGGTGACTGAATGGTGGTCATTTGTCCATATAAGCCATTCAGTAGGATGAACTATTCCAATGAGCGAATGAACACGCGAGAGGACTATACTCTCGCAAAATAGCACTTTCCTCACGCTTCTTTTCGTGAGGACTATCCCCTCGTTCTTTAACTTTGGGTGTGGTAGTGAAAATTGCCATTTTGACAGGATTGGCCACACCCGGAGTGGCCAGTGCCTTGGAGAAGGTTCTACCGGGGGGACGTTTATCGAGCCATTCGACTTGGGGCAATATGGGCAATTTATATCCACAGAGGTGCCATTGAATGCAAATATTTAATTAGAATTAATTACTCAGGATTAAATAAATTGGCAAAGCATTAAAAAATATAAATAAAAATAGCATGATTTTTTGAGTTTTGTACAAAGTTCTTTGTCATATTGGTCATGTAGAACATAACCACCTGCACCTTTTTTAAATTTAGGATATGTTACACCATTTTTGAAAAAAAAGGAAGAATTCAATGGCGTTGGAAATACTGACGCCCTTTTATTTCGTCAAATGTTCAAAGCCCAAATCATCAACTTTTTAAACTAAATTTATCAAATTTATTGCTAATCAGATTTTTTTTTTAAATTGGCATCAAAAGCACAGGGCCAGCTCCTGTAGTAATCGAGGGGCGCGACAATGCCCTTAATGTATTAAATATGAAGGTCATACGATGGATCATAGAAATCAGTGCAAAATGGCGTCTTTAACCTAATTTAAAGCAAATGGACGCGGATTCAAATCGTTTGTAGATTTAAATTTAGCCGGGCTGTGATTTATGTTTGTACTGGAAAGTGAATAATAAACAATATTTTTGCTAATATCGGACCGTTGAACACGAATTTACCTCGATAAGTTCCATTAGTTTATCACTCAATCAAGGACACGTAGCCCGCACATTTCGCACCAGAATTCCCCACTCCAAAATCGATTGCCAGCACTCGAGGGAAAACCAATTCAAATATATTGACAACAAATTGAATGCGCGTCCATTCAGTAATCCGACGACGGTCTCTGAATGCCAATTGTATGCTGACACTCAGAATATGGTGACGAGGGGGAGGGGGGGGACCCGCACAACGATAACCGGGCGGCTGGCATTGTCCTTGGTGTATTGCCGTATATGGGGACCGGGTGAACCCGTTCCCTGATGGGGATCGGAACCTGGAAAGGTGGCTTGTGATTCCACTGAAAGCACCTCGAAACAATGGCTAATTGCACCGGCTCCGGTCGGTTGGCCGTTGTGGATGCGTCCTCCTCGCCATGCTCTGGACCTTGTTTTGCAAGAGGAATGGCGAGGTTTCACGGACCAGAGGGCAGGCAATTAATGCGAAATGTGCAAGGAACACATGGCAAATGAGGGCTGCATGCTTGACTTTTGTTGCAGTGGTTCATGCCTGGGGAAAAAGGGGGGGTGCTAAATTCAATTAAATGTTTGAGGATAGCATAATGAATCAAGTCAGTCTTTTATTCAAAATTTAAAAAGATTTTAGGTTTTCCAAAAGATGAGAAAAAAAACATTTTCAAGCACCCCGAAGAAACGCAATTCCGCATTAATCGTGCATTGTGAACCCACCTGGCCATTTTCCCGGACCATGCAAACTCATTTCAGAAGTTTGTGGGTGAAAAATCGGCACCAACACGGAAGTCGGTGTGGGGGCGAGCTTCGAGTTGGTTTGTGTTATAAATGCCATTTACGAGTGTTGAATATGCGACGTCTTGCACAATAGGAACACCAAGTGAACCGTGTACCATCGATTGTACAGGACAGTTCAACCGGGGGTATTGTATGCAACTCCGGAAGTTCAAGGTCACCGTCCGAAGCGATCCAGGGTAGAGGGATGTAATTCGGCCTGTGGCATTCAACAACTTCTACAGAATTTTAAAGGTTCAAAAATTGTAAACCAGCGATTGAACTTGCAAATAGCCGGGAGAAGCTTTTCGAGTTGAATCCACCAGTTGGATGGACGTAAAGTCCACTCCAGACAAATAAGAGAGAGAGAGAGAGAGAGAGAGAGGTATTGCTTGCCACAGGCAGCAAATCCTGTATCGGAAGCCAATCTGACATTGTTCGCATATCGTGCCTTATAGAGCAGCTTGTCCGGACAAATTTCGATACTGTCGGTCGTAATCCAGACTGCGCTGGATATGTCTCAGAGTAAGGAAAACATACAGCTTCCAGTGTGGCAAGTTATTTTTTGTTGTATGGTACGAAAACATTCCACAACCGGCATACTGTTGGGGAGAAATTTGCTGGAAATGTGTCTTGTGGGAAATAAAAGCCAGCAAGCAATTGAAGATAACGTTTGATATCGTTTGTAGAGATTTAGATGGAAGAAATTGAAACAAAATAACCAAAAGCAAACTTTCCATGACTGTTCAGCATGCCCCCCGAGAGAACCTCCCTGAGGCCGCCGACCACTCCAGAGGTTGTGGCCAATACTGTCAAAATGGCCGATTCTACGAGCAAAAATGTAGCGTGACGTTGCAACGGTGGAATATTTTGCTTTTTTCTTTATTTTTTTGAAAAAAAAATTATGATTCGGCTCTATTAATCAATATAAACTAGACTATTTCTTGTTTTTTTTATACATAATATTGACTGCTGAAACGAATGCCGTCATTGGTTTTTGAAGAAAAAAAAGAAAAGCTGTTTTTTTTTGCACCCGCTTTACATTTCGTGACGTTACAACGCAAACTTTTACAAAAGAATGTTTTGCTTGCATTGTAACGTCACGGAAATTCTCAATGCTGTATGCTGTATGCTCAACCAATTCCGATCTGTCCAGTTGTATTCGACGGGAAATTAATTCTAGTTTCAGGACATGATCAGGTGTTTTTTTATGATGGTGATTAATGATTTCAGTGGATTTAATGATTGGCCATCTCCGTGCGAATGCGAATGATTTCGGTATTTTGATTTCTTGCAGTTAATACTTCACTTGCGCCAAAAGTTGTTTCGTAAGCCTTGAACTATGTGGAATCCAATCACAACATCCATGTTGACATAAACTTTGAAAAATATTTGCAACGGCTCTATCTGACTTTTGTTCTCTAAATCAAATCAAATTCTCATTGTTTGTCAGTAAAGGGACCATCCATAAACCACGTTGACTCTTTTTTGAAAATCTTTCCCGAATCCCGGGAACTTTTATAATTTGTCCTGAGAATTTCCGAGATTGAAAAATAAATCGAATTTTAGTCTGGAAATTCAGCTTGTTTGTAGAAAATGCTGACAATTTGAATATTTAGTAATCGATATGAATTTCGAAGCATTAAAGTATGTATTCTAATCTATTTTATATATTTTTAAAAGACTTCGTTTTATATTTACGTATGTTTGTAATTTTAAATTTGAAAAAATATCAAATTGAATTAATTTTCATCAAATACCGGTATCTGGGGCAAATCAAGACAAATGTTACGAATTAAGACAGCTGTTTAAGCCATTTTGTTACATAATGAATGACTTCAGTTAAAACAGGAATAGAACAAAACAATTAGTACACCGATTTCCAAATTTATAGCTACCGTCAGTGGGGGTGACTATGGGTCAAAAATCGATACACCTCTCGTAATCTCTTAATAACAAAAACAAATTGAATAACATCGAAAATCTTTTATCGTAGAATTGTTCTTAGATATTTTACTAACATTTTTTCAAAATATGGTTTAATTTGATGGGCTCTAAATGGCAATCGTTTGAAAATTGACCCAATCTCCCCCCTTTGAGGGGGTGACATTGGGTCAAATGAAACTAAAATGATGCTCAAATACAATGATATAGTAAAAACAAGTCTTCCAACAGTGTTTCTTGTTCGAAGGAATCGTATTGACATGCCAAAATATTTGAGGCAGAGATTTTCAAACATTTGGGTACAACAAAAATTTAAAAAAGTTTATTTTTCGAGAGGCTGCTTAAATGACAGGATTTGTTTTAGGAACGAGATTTTTCAGGAAAGGCATCTTAAGATGTCCTTTGCACAACCCTTTTAACAGAGTTTAGTTTTTGAGAAATGGTAAAATCCGTTTTAGTCCCGATTTTCTCCAGTTAGCGGTAGTAACTTGTAATAGATGTACTTATTTAGTTAATCTTTATCAGTATCTGTATCTGTAACAGCTGTCCCAATTCACCGCATGTGTCCCGATTCGCCCCAGGTAACCGTACTTCAAACGAAATGCTAAAATCGTAGTTTTTGCAATTCCGTCGTGAAACTATACTTACACCCAAAGTTAAAGAACGAGGGGATAGTCCTCTCGAAAAGAAACGTGAGGAAAGTGCTATATTGCGAGAGTATAGTCCTCTCGCGTGTTCATTCGTTCATTGGAACAGTTCATCCTATGAGTGGCTTATATGGACACTTAGTCACCGAACCATGGTGGCCCATACGGCAAAGGCACGGTTCAATATGCCGAAGGTCTTGGGTTTGAGTCTCGGTACCGGTACTTTTTTTTATGGATGAACTTTTTTGTAAAATGAACCATGAGTAAAGTACTCTCGGTAATTTCGGGATTTATCCTATCCGTCCGCACACAGTACCATTTTACTACCGAATCGTGGTCTTTATCCTCTCGAATGCCGATGCCCAGTTCTGGGTGTACTTTTCCTGTCATTCTCAAACGACGAAATAGCCTACTTTTCTGTGCCAAATATAACAGAATCGAATAGTAACCCTTTTCAAATCAATGCTGAAAAGTTCTACTTTTCAGCACTGGAATGGATGCTGAAACTTTGAACATTTCAGCACTTGTTTGGAAAAGTTGTACTTTTCAACATTGTTTTGATTTTATCAGTGAACTAAACAAATAGTCAATTGACTTAAAATTTCATTCAAAGTTTGCAATTCCGCTGTGAAACTGTCAATTTTTCCTGTCCTTCTGGAAAAACAAAACGGCCTACTTTTCCCTACCAAAAATAACAAAATGGAAAATTAATACCTTTCAAAACCAATACTGTATTGGGTGCTAAAAAGTTGAACTTTTCAACACTAGTATCGAAATGTGTTATTTTTCTTTTTAACAATTTATTAAACACATGAAAATTGACATAAAATTTCATTCTAGAAGCGTTTTCGGAATTGCAAAATATGTTGGAAGCAACTCGTTGCAAAATTTGAAGTTTTTTTTTCAGCACTCGCCGTATATATCCATGTACGGCTCGTGCTGAAAAAATCTCCTTTTTGCAACTTGTTGCATAAACTACTATTTTGGTAACAGTCCGAATGATTGTAAAAAGGGTGGTTTTTGTAAGAATACTATTTACAATTTTAGAAAGGTGTTTAACCCTCTAACGGCCAGAGCTTTTCACATGTATTAAAAATAGTAAATGAGTAAATTTTGGTCCAATATCTCTGGGATTGCTTTACTTTGACCCACAAACATTGAATCCACGCAAAATTTAAAAATTTTGAATGGTGCACATGTGCTCCAACAAGAAGATAAGGATTTTTTTTTCTTTACCGGTAAAAACTCTATCTTTACAAAATCAAGATCTCATGGGCCATAAGTCATGGCAAATATTTTTGTGAAAATGATAAAGGAGATTGGCACTACCTCTATCACCTTTTTTATTGCTAAACCTTCAGTAAAACTAGTTATACTTCTTTCAATAATTCTCTGATATTCCCATACAAGTCCAAGAATAACTTAAATATAGAAACATTGATGTTATAATATTACATAACAATCAATGACTTCACTTTTCATTAGCCCAGACTATTTATGAACTTATTTGTCACCAAACTATTGATTTTATCGCACTTTGAAAAATCAGCCTTCAAGAATTTTGGTTCTCCTTATGCCCAATGGGGCCGTTAAGCCATAAATGAAATCAAAAAGGTTAAAAGTTCAAATTCAGTGGGCAAGGGTCCTAATGATTCGTGAACATTTTTTCATCTAAAATGTTTTCTTGCCAGTTGTTCCAGCATGTAAAAAAAGTGGTTGGTCTATAAAATGATCGTACTTTATCAATATGGCTGAAATTCGACCAGAAGATAGTTTATATGTTTCCTAAACATTTGAACTCTCTACGAAATCGGCCGATTTCGACCATTTTTATTTTTTGTATTTTTTTATTTGACTTAAACTTTGTAGGGGCCTTCCCTATGACCAAATAAGCTATTTTGCGTCATTGGTTCATCCAAACAAGTCTCGATACAATTTTAGCTGCTGTCCATACAAAAATGGTATGTAAATATTCAAACAGCTGTAACTTTTGAGTGAATTTTCTGATCAATTTGGTGTCTTCGGCAAAGTTGTAGGTATTGTTGAGGACTTTTGAGAAAAAAATAGGTACACGGAAAAAAAATTTACAGATTTTTTGAACAACTTTTTTTTTACTAAAACTTTCCCAAAATATGTATTTTTTGATTTTCGAGATTTTTTGATATGTTTTAGGGGATAAAAATCCGCAACTTTTGAGCCATAGAGAAACATGGTCAAAAAATCTGCCGCCGAGTTATGAATTTAAAAAAAATAGTTATTTTTGGAAAAAAATCGAAATTTCATGCAAAAACAAGTTTGACATTATTTTTTAATGCAAAACTGAATTTGCAATCGGAAAGTACTCTACAGATTTTTTGATAAAGGGCTCCGTTTTCAAGATATAGCCACCGAAAGTTTGATTTTAGCGAAATATTTGCAGTTTTTCAATTTTTTAAATAAGTGACCATGAGTGACCGTTTCATCCGATTGCTTGCCTTGAGAATAAAACTATAAACCTTAAACACACTATGCCAATGGTCGCAACGCTTGCTTAGAGCGTATCCTAGACCTTCTACCTTCCCAAAAACCGTCCAACTCCAAGCGAAACTTTCTTGGGGACACCGTGGAGATTTTCCCTTGTCCCCTTAAGTGGAGCATCAACACTTCCCGTCTTCCAAATCCCCTATCCTTGTCCCTGGTGAGCGGTGGAGATGGGAGCGGCCGGCAATGGACGGCTGTCATGGTGGTGAGAGTCTGGTTCAGGTGGAGTTGGTTCTATTCCCAATTATCAATTCCTAGGCAACTTGGGCTTAGACAATCATCACATCACATGGCGAAATCCAGTCTGCAATCCGCTAAAATCACCGTCTCCTAGCGAAGCGATGAGTGACCGTTTCAGAGTTCAGAAAATTTGCTATAAAATTGTCTAAGAGACATTGAAGATTGGACCTCGGGTTGCTGAGAAAGAGCCGCTCTAAGAAAAAGAAACACGAAAATTGAAGTTTTCTTAATCTCACCAAAATAACCCACCATTTTCTAATGACGATATCTCAGCAACTAAAGGTCCGATTTTCAATGTTAACACATGAAACATTCGTAAAATTTTCCGATCTATTCGAAAAAAAAATTGAAAATTTTTAAATCAAGACTAACATTTTAAAGGGCTAAACATTGAATATTAGGCCCATTTAAAATGTTAGTCTTGATTTAAAAATTTTCAAAATATTTGTTTTGAAAAGATCGGAAAATTTCACGAATGTTTCATGTATTAACATTGATAATCGGACCATTAGTTGCTGAGATATCGTCATTAGAAAATGGTGGATTATTTTGGTGAGATTAAGAAAACTTCAATTTTCGTGTTTCTTTTTCTTAAAGCGGCTCTATCTCAGCAACCCGAGGTCCAATCTTCAATGTCTCTTAGACAATTTTATAGTAAATTTTCTGAACTCTTCAAAAAAAATATTTTTAGAAACGGTCACTCATGGTCACTATTTTTAAAAATTGAAAAATTGCAAATATTTCGCTAAAATCAAACTTTCGGTGGCTATATCTTGAAAACGCAGCCCTTTATCAAAAAATCTGTAGGGTACTTTCCGATTGCAAATTCAGTTTTGCATTAAAAAATAATGTCAAACTTGTTTTTGCATGAAATTTCGATTTTTTTTTCCAAAAATCACTATTTTTTTTTAAATTTATAACTCGGCGGCAGACTTTTTGACCATGTTTCTCTATGGCTCAAAAGTTGCGGATTTTTATCCCCTAAAACATATCAAAAAATCTCGAAAATCAAAAAAATACGTATTTTGGGAAATTGAGTTTTAGTGAAAAAAAAGTTGATAAAAAAATCTGCAAATTATTTTTTCCGTGTACCTATTTTTTCTCAAAAGTCCTCAACAATACCTACAACTTTGCCAAAGACATCAAATTGATCAGAAAATTCATTCAAAAGTTACAGCTGTTTGAATATTTACATACCATTTTTATATGGACAGCAGCCAAAATTGTATTGAGACTTGTATGGATGAACCAATCACACAAAATAGCTTATTTGGTCATAGCGAAGACCCCCACAAAGTTTGAGCCAAAACAAAAATTACAAATAAAATCCATTTCCGGTTTTGGTAGAGAATTGCTCAGGTGTAAAAAGAAGTTTGCAATTGCCTCAACAATCAACACTTAGTTTCGAGTAGGAATCTCGCAATCGAGAACGCCAAGGAAATGCTGAAAAGCGAATATTCTGATTTTGAACGATAATGAAACCAGGAAAAGATGCTCAGTGTTCGTGAAACAATGTATAGACATTACCTTTACCTTAATAAGTCTCAAATCTTGTACTTATTTTGTGAAATGCCCAAATGGTATGGTTTCAGTTTCTCTCTGATCATTTTTACCAGCCTCATAGTACCCTTGACCAGCGCATCTAAGTTGCTAACAAGCTTATTCATTCAACACGTTCTGCGCCAGTTTCCTTCCCCGTTCATAATATCCCAGCGGATGAAGTCCTGTAAACCACGGGTAAGTATACATTTATCCATTATGATGCACTTATGAAATCGTCTGAAGAATTTCCCAGCCTGGCTATATCATTTTCTTCTTTTACAGACGGCGACCCTCCAGCAAATAAAGTGCTTCCGCAAATGAAATTCCACCGACGAGGTTAATCTGATATTCCCCGGCTGCCTTTGCCTGGCGGGCAAACGAGCCGGAAAATGAGAAAAAGTGTAAAAGAAAAGTACATCGCAGCTTTGGCTCGAAAAAAAAACAACTCCCGAGCGCACAGTGTGCGAAATTTTCCCGAGAGCTTTAAGTTTTTTGTTGGATGTTTGCTGGGGTTTGACGCTGGGGAAGGGGAGTCGGGTATCGCAATCTTTCTCATGTTGTTCTAATGTTTTACTGCCGCTGACGAAAAATTAATTTCATATTACATTCCGGTTCTTGCCAGCCTGATGGCGCTTTTATGGTTTTCGTCGCAAGCACGGTGCGCAACCTTCTGGGAAGAAAACGCAACTTAATTTACACTCGACGGTAATGTTTTTCTTTGTTAAACTCTCCACAGCTCAAGGAAAAAATAGCCAAACTCGAAGGGCAGCTTGGCGATGAAAAGCGCCGCAACGAGGACCTCCAGTTCAGCGTGGACGAGGTGACGTTCTGCAACGATGAGAATAACGTAAGTTACTCAAGTTTAAGAAAAAAGGTAGTAGTTATTGAACAAGTTTTGGGTTTACTCAAAATCGCGAATCAATTTCCAAAGCTATGTACAATGTAAGAGAAGCTCAAAACATGTTCAATACACTGTCCCAACAACAACAAAAAAGGTGGGTAATTTCACAAAAACCACAAACCGCCCGCTGTCCATCACAGATTTTTCGTTTAAGCTGTAGAAATTTCGTGTTTCCCGGTACACCAATCTCATCATTCTGTTGTTTTTCTTTCCTCACAATTTTGCCCTCCTCCATACTTCTAAATGAAAAAAAAAAGAAAAATCCTCGCCAGATAAAATAAATCTATTAGGGAAATCATACACTCTGGGGCTTAAAACCGTGTGGGGGAGGTGACGCTCTGGTTCACGTTGGAAAAGCTGTTGCTTGCTCGAAAAAAAAACCCAACCACGCTGACCCGAAAACATACAAACAGTGCACACCAACACCGTACCACGTCACGTGGCCACTGTGACCACATGTGCGCAAGCCGAAAGGATTATGGCGTATAATTAAAACGGTGATCCCCAGTTTACGATCCCTGATGGTGGTGGTATGCGGTAGAATTCAAAGTGCCCTCCTCCGTGCTGTCCAATTTGTTTGGGTTTTTCGTGGTATAAAATGTGATTTTTGTTTTTGTAAGGTTTGAAACAGCAGCTTTTACTGTGTTCAAGTCTATTCGGGCAATTCATTTTTTATTTTGAATTATTCATTCAGAAATGCATCAATTTAGGGAGTTTGTTTAATTTTCATTATGCATTCAGCAGTTCTCTAGGAAAATGCAACTTTCGATAACAAGATTTTATCATTTTTTTTTTTCATGTAGAAGCCATTTGTTGATTATGAATTATCTCAAGTTTTCTTTTTAACATTGCTCTTTACTTTTCTCTTGTTTCCATTGAATAAATGTCACTTATTAAGATATTATCATTTAGATAATTAACTTTTTCAATCATACCATCTGATAATTTTAAATATTGATTCTCAATACCATCAACCTCAAAGTTTTGGTGAAAGCTCGTTAAACCGGTCCCGTGTGCATGACGAAAGCCGATGTTTTTTTTTTTTTTTTTCATTTTAAAAATTGACAGTTTTTGATCTTTGTATTTTTTTAAAGCAAAATTTATAAATCGGGCTTCGTCATGTACACGGGATCAGAGCTGAAAATGTCAGGGGTCCTGACGCGAAAATCGGCGACGCATACACGATTTTTTCAGATCCATTCACTGAACCGCAAAACCGTGACATAAACAAACCCGACTCAGTCGTGAGTGTCCTAGCTCACTGAGCAGCTGCAATGCGAGGCAGTAGTCGACCAACGCTCATTCGACGTTGCACGCACACACATAAAGAAACAAGTTTTTACACAAAAAGTTGGTATTTATGCGTGGAAATGTAATTTTGAATATAAGTCATGGTTGTTTTAAGTGTTTTGCACAGTCTAGAATTATTCAATTGTTTAAAAATAGTCAAAATAGTGTTTAGAGAGGATTTTAAGAGTCAGTCATACGACACGAATTGAGTGAGTGTAGCTCATGTTAACACGTCTCTCATTCTCCAGCGGCCGACCGGCACGAGTCAGGCGGCAGTGGTTGAATGGACACAGTAGGCTTACAGTCAGATGCTAGCAGTGAACTGACATTTTGGTTTGCTTCATGTGTACGCTGGGTTGGAAACATTTTGCAGGCCTGCACGGGATATGTCTGGAAAATTTTCGCCTCAAATATCAGCCAATTTGGTCCATCCCATATCGAGATATCGTGGCAGCCGTAAAACAACTCTGTGTTTAGAAAAAAAACGTTCACAAAGTTTGACAGTTCACTTTGCGCATGGTAAAATTTAAATCATAAATCGGCTTTTACTCCGTAAAATCATGAAATATCTTCATGATACTTTATGAAACATCTTTTTAGTGGATTTAATCAATTTTCTGTTTTATTAAATTTTGTGATTATCTTTATGTATGTAACACCTTAATTAAACATGAGAAGTTTCTAAAAAAAAATACATTTTTATTTTATTTTTGGAAAGTCTATGCATTATTTAAAAAAAAAGTTTTTCAAAGGTTTTTAAAAATAGTATTGCTGGAAATTGAGCTACTTGTTTTTCTTGTTAATGTAATTATTTCATGAAAAATGTTTATAAGCCATATTTCAAAAATAAACATAAATTTTATGTAAAACAATTTGAAAAAATAGTTAAATAAAATAATAATAATAATAATATGGCTAATAAACATAGTTCAGTAAATAATTACATTGTATTTTCAAATTCGATTTTAACAAAAAAAAAAACAAATAACTGAATTAAAAATCAATTTCCAGCGAAACAATTTTTTTAACACCTATGAAAAACTTTTTTTTTTCTCAAAAATAATGCATGGACCTTTGTGCGGATAAACCTTACCAGTTGGAAGGATCTTCATGTTTCCGAAAATAACATAAAAATCTCATGTTTAATAAAGGGGTTACATGAAGAAAATCATAAAAATTTAGGCAAAGTTCTAATTTTTTGTAAATTATTGACAAAAGCATGATTTAACTTTTGGTTATTTTTGTTGAGAGCTTTTAAAAAATCTTTTTCAGGTGGGGCAAGTGTACCATATGGATTTTTAGTATGGAAAAAATTATGAATTGCTTTAACAACATATTTGATTGGGGAATAAATACATGAAAGTACTTAAAAACTGATAAATAATTGTTAAAAAAATGTCCAGACAAAATATAGTGATATTATGAAAATTGACTTTTTATCATCTAAGTAATATTATTTTTCGTAAAAACGATGAATTTTTCAGTAAAATATTATGATTCTATCTAAAAATGGAACACACCTTTCAAATACATTCTAATCTGATGTGTTCAAGTGGGTAACAGTTCAATTGTTAGCAAATTAACATGTTTTTTCATGCATTGTTCGTCTTGCCCCACTAGTTGAGTAGAACGTACGGAAAATCAAAAATTTTAAAATCAATTTTTTACATTAAAAAACAGGATTTTTTAAAAACTTGTTCTAACAAAGTCTTAGTCAAGACCTAGAATAAGATGATTATAATAAAATCCAACAGATTTTTTAACTTTTTAATGGGTTACAACGAGCATTTCCTTAGCTTGTTACACTTGCCCCACTTTCCCCTACATAAAATTTATTGTCAGGATTTTTTTTCTAATCCTAGTGGAATATTATCGAAAGAATCCAAAAATACTTTTCGCTTTCAAAATCGAATTAAATGAATTCCATTGAATTTCATTGAAAAAAAAACATGAAACCTTGAGAATTTGAATAATCCTTTTCTTTTTTGTTATTTAGCTTTTTTTCGTAAACCTACTAAAGGAAAAAAAATAAAAATAACTTTTCCTCAAACAAATTCTTAAAAAATACTGTAACAAAAATAAACTACAGATATTTTACAAGAATAAATGATTTTAAATGAATATAAAATACTAACTTAACATATTTTTGTTTTCTTATAAATCTTTTCAAGGAACTGCTTATGCTTGAGAGAATCGAAAAACTAACAAAAATGTTACTGAGACAAGAATGAGTTATTTAAAAGAATGAAAAAAAAAAACTCACAGAAACATTAAAAATACATTAAGTATCAATGATTTCTGAAGATTTAAAAAGTCTTTAAAACATGTTAGAGTTTTACGACTTTCTCTCATTAAACAAAAAAACTGCTCATGTTTGAAATAGTGCAAAAAAATGCAAAAATGTGCACATTAAAAAAAGCATGGTAATATTACATCTGGGAAGGGTTATCTTTTGAGCAATTCCAGCTCAAATCAGGATTTTTTCTGGTACTTTTGTACCCGACCCTCTCCGAACTAAAACTTTGTAGACATGTTATCCTAGGCCTATATAAGTCATTTTTGTGTATATGGAGCCAATAGTACTCGAGAATAACATTTGAGAAGGGCGTAATGTATTTAAATATTTTAGTATTTTGCAATTTAAAAATTACTGTATCTCGAAGCCGTTGCATCGTATCAAAAAGTGGTCAAAGACAAACTTGTAGGAAATTGGACGGGCTTTCTGAAAAAAAATACACTGAAACAAAAATACACGCCACTTTTATATCATTTTTCAATTTTTAAGTTTAAAAGTTAAATTTGAAGGTGATGTCACGATTTTTTTTCGCTCAAAATTTTTGAGGAAATACCCTAAGATGTTACCAAAAGACTGACGAAAAATGCAGGATGGTATGTATCTCCTTTAAAAATACAAAAATCATTTACTAAAACTGTTTTTTTGAAAAGTGGTCTAAACGTCAACATTTTTAAAAACCGGTAGTGGAAATCGATTCCCCAGATAATTTTACATAAAAGTCTCCATATTGACCATTGTCCTATGTCCAATCCTTGGGAAGATACAGCGGTTTTAAATATAAAAATGTTGAATAAACGGGATTTTTTGTGGTTTTTGGCATTTTCTATATGGGTAATTCTCCGCCAACTCACACAGCAGTTGCCCCGACCCCTCTTCGATTTGCGTGAAACTTTGTCCTAAGGGGTAACTTTTGTCCGTGATCACGAATCCGAGGTCCGTTTTTTGATATCTCGTGACGGAGGGGCGGTACGACCCCTTCCATTTTTGCACATGCGAAAAAAGAGGTGTTTTTCAATAATTTGCAGCCTGAAACGGTGATGAGATAGAAATTTGGTGTCAAAGGGACTTTTATGTAAAATTAGACGCCCGATTTGATGGCGTAATCAGAATTCCGAAAAAACGTATTTTTCATCGAAAAAAACACTAAAAAAGTTTTAAAAATTCTCCCATTTTCCGTTACTCGACTGTAAAAAATTTTGGAACATGTCATTTTATGGGAAATTTAATGTACTTTTCGAATCTACATTGTCCCAGAAGGGTCATTTTTTCATTTAGAACAAAATTTTTCATTTTAAAATTTCGTGTTTTTTCTAACTTTGCAGGGTTATTTTTTAGAGTGTAACAATGTTCTACAAAGTTGTAGAGCAGACAATTACAAAAATTTTGATATATATACATAAGGGGTTTGCTTATAAACATCACAAGTTATCACGATTTTACGAAAAAAAGTTTTAAAAAAGTTGGTCGTCATCGATCATGGCCGTTCATGGTCACCCGCGACAGACACGGACGACGAAACAAAGAGAAACGCAAAAAGTAACTTTTTCAAAACTTTTTTTCGTAAAATCGCGATAACTTGTGATGTTTATAAGCAAACCCCTAATGTCTATATATCAAAATTTTTGTAATTGTCTGCTCTACAACTTTGTAGAACATTGTTACACTAACCCTGCAAAGTTAGAAAAAACACGAAATTTTAAAATGAAAAATTTTGTTCTAAATGAAAAAATGACCCTTCTGGGACAATGTAGATTCGAAAAGTACATTAAATTTCCCATAAAATGACATGTTCCAAAATTTTTTACAGTCGAGTAACGGAAAATGGGAGAATTTTTAAAACTTTTTTATTGTTTTTTTCGATGAAAAATACGTTTTTTCGGAATTCTGAGTACGTCATCAAATCGGGCGTCTAATTTTACATAAAAGTCCCTTTGATGCCAAATTTCTATCTCATCACCGTTTCAGGCTGCAAATTATTGAAAAACACCTCTTTTTTCGCATGTTCAAAAATGGAAGGGGTCGTACCGCCCCTCCGTCACGAGATATCAAAAAACGGACCTCGGATTCGTGATCAGGGACAAAAGTTACCCCTTAGGACAAAGTTTCACGCAAATCGAAGAGGGGTCGGGGCAACTTTTCCCGATTTCGTGTGAGTTGGTAGAGAATTACCCATATGACAGACTTGGTTTTTCAGTCTCGTAAATATTTTTAACGGAAAGCTCGTCCAATTTCCCATAAGTTTGCAAATTTAAGTTTTAGACTTAAAAATCAAAAAATCTCATAGATGTGGCGTGTATTTTTGTTTCAGTGTATTTTTTTCAGAAAGCCCGTCCAATTTCCTACAAGTTTGTCTTTGACCACTTTTTGATACGACGCAACGGCTTCGAGATACAGTAATTTTTAAATTACAGAATACAAAAATATTTAAATACCTTACGCCCTTCTCAAATGTTATTCTCGAGTACTATTTGCTCCATATGCACAAAAATGGCTTATATAGGCCTAGAATAACATGTCTACAAAGTTTCATTGAAATCGGAGAGGGTCGGGTACAAAAGTATCAGAAAAATTCCTGATTTGAGCTGGAATTGCTCTTTTATGTCAGAAAAAAAGTGTAATTTTACCACTTTTATGGTGTAATGTCACTTTTTCAGTCTAAATTGAGGAAAAATTACATCTTAAAAGAGGTAATATTCATCCTTCCAAAATAACTCCTTCCAATTTAACATAATTTTTTACTGTGTAACTGAAACAAAAATAAATTACTTTGAAAAAGTAAAATTCTTTTAAATATGTTTGAATTTAACCTTTTTTTCTTTCACTCATGTTTGACAGAATTGGAAAACTGACAAAAAAATATAACTGTAACTTAAACAAATTACAGTCAAGACTCGAATATCCGAAGCCCCAGGAAAAAAAATCTTGTGTTAATCGAATCATGAAGCAGCTAAATACCGTAAAAATATTTAAAAAAATAACACTAAAACAAGATTAGATGATTGTTGAAGAATATAAAATTATTAAAAATATGCTTGCCTGCAACCTTTACCTTAGAGAAAACTTTTTGAGCAACTCAGTTTTGAACTTGAAAAAAATGTTACGTAAAAACGCTTCTTTATTTTAATTCATATTAAAATACGTTTGAATAGATACTTTTCCATTTTCTCAATTTGGCCTGTTGTTCATTATTCTTATGTCTTTCGACCTTAAGCCATTCGAACTATTTTCATTGGTCTAAGATTTAGGCGCTGGAATCAATTATGAAAAATTTCTGCAAAAATATATTGATTAAAATCGACCAGCCTTTTTTCTAGAGATTTGCTACCACAGTTTATGTAAAATATTTGCACTTTCCACGTGGAAAAACAGCAATTTTCCCTCGCCAACCAGGGTTACACAAATTACCCCTGTCCAAAAACCCACCACCTGCACTCTGTAAATATCACCTCACATATTCTGTTATTTTTCATTTCGGTATCTCCATCCCCCCCACATCGGTCGAAATTACTGCAGGGAAAAATTCAAAATTCCGCTCATGTGAGTATTTTGCAGCAGCTGCACAAACACATCCACAAATTGCCGGTTTGTGATGGATGTGTTTTGTGTTGTTTCACTGTTGTTTTTTTTCCTGTCGTTTCCCGCTCTCCCTGGCAATCGATATCGATCCTTGTCCCTTGTTGCCGCTGGATGCTGCTTTTGTTTGTTCCTATAATGATCCTCTCCTCCACACCTGTGTTGCATGCCTATCGATTGTCAGGAGGGAAATTAATTGGCTTCGAGCAATTGGACGTACACGTGTTGATTGGCTACGGCTATTCCCTTCCCTGTTTTGTATCCTGCCCTTAAGATCCTGTATCCTGTCCAGTTCGCTTGTAGATTTCCTGAGAATTATTATCCCTTCATCTGGTCACTGTTTTGTTCTTGATGTTTGCTGCATGTTCTGAAATGTTTGAAATTAATGTCTTTCGTAATTAAAAAAGTTGCTGTTAGATATATTGCACTGATATTGATAAACTGTATGTAATTTAAAAATTATAATATCCAAATGTTGGAGGAAAACCAGTTCAAGCATAATTTACTGATTAATTACTATTTCCTTGATTTTGTTTTTTTTGCAACAATTTAAATCATGATATGGCAAATTACATGGAGACACTTGGTAGTTCATGTTTCTGAAAAAACCTCTTCCTTGCGTGCATTAATTTCCGCCGCAATCTAATCCAAGTATGCGCTGGAATACCTTGGGCAATGTTTGTCAAAATCGTAGCGAAACGCCAACGTTTATGTCGAGCATGTAAAGCATGCTGCATGTGAGATTATGCTGCTATGTACGTGTTTTGCATGGATTGTTGTTCAAGCGATTTTCCCCTCCAACTCGCCACAAACTAATCGATTTGAAATTTCCCAATCTCCCCTTCTTGCACCACCAAAGGCCCAAACCCAAATCTACAAGGAGCGAATAGCGGAACTAGAGAAGCAAGTGGGACAGAAGGGAGGAGCCGAGCCGGATCTTCCCGCCAAGGAGCCAGGTAACTTCACCTTAACGAACGAAAGCGTTTCAGAGTCTAAACAAAACCGTCCCCCGCCAGATTCCACGGCCCAGCTGAACGCGGAAATCGACAAGCTCAAGGCGGAAATACTCCAGCGGGATCAGAAGCTGCACCTGAGCGAAGAGCTCAAGCAATCGCTCGAGGATGAAGTCGCCAAGCTGCACGAGCGGTTGGCCGAAACAGAAAAGAACCTGGACATCAAGGAGTCGAGCTACAACATCAGCGAGCAGTGCCTCAAGGAGAAGATCACCTACCTGGAGGGACGGATCGACGAGCTGGACGTGGAGCTGACGACGAAGGACGCCGACCTGGAGAAGCAGTACCTGGAGCTGAAAAACGCCGAAGGAAACCTGGAAGAGGAAGTGTCCCAGCTGCAAAACGACGTGCGAAGCAAGGAAACGCTGCTCGGCGAGCGTGACAAGCAGCTTGAGAAGCTGACGGCTGAGGTTGAGTCGTTGCTGAATGATCTCCGACAGAGGGATGTGAAACTGCTGGAAGGCGAAAGCGGACTCAAGGTTGTGCTGGAGGAGAAGGATGGCGCAATCAGCAAGCTGAGCAAGCAAGTGGAAGAGCTGACACAGGAACAGGCAGCAGCTAAGCTTGCACTGGAAGACAAGGAGAAAAAGGTAAGCGATTTGAATGCGAAACTTGTGGCTACCGAAGAACAGGCAAAGCAGCACGAGGAAAGTGTCCGAGAGCTCAAAAAGAGCCAACAAACGCTGGAAGAAAATCTCAAAGCAAGCGAGAAACTTGCAGAGGACAAAGAGACGCTTCTCGTAAAGATTCAGGACGATCTGAAGAACAGTTCCGCTGGGAATGAGGAACAACTGGCACTGCTTCGTTCGAAGGACGCCGAACTGGAGCAGAAGCAGCAAGACATCGACGCGAAGCAATATCAAATCACAACCCTCGAATCCAGCATCACAGAACTTTCGAAAAAGCTCGACGACACCGTCAAAGACCGTGACAGCCGTCAAGCGGAACACCAAGCCGCACAAGAATTCGAGAGCAAAGCCAAGGAAGACCTGCTCAAGAAGCTCGCCAACTATGAGACTGATCAACTTGCCAAAGACAAGCAGCTGGAGGAAGCGGAAATCCTCGTCAGTGCCCTGCAGGGCGAACTGAAAGAACTCAACGCGGCCAAAGCGAATCTTGCTCGGGAGCTGGAAGACACGCGAAACAGTTTTGCCGACCGGGACAGCGCCTTGGGTAAGCTCAACGAAGAACGAACCTTGTTGGCCGAACAACTGGAGAAACTGCGGAAAGAATCGAGCGGGGCCGTGTCGCTGCTCGAGGAAAGACTGAAGAACGCACAAAAGACGCACGAAGAAGAGCTGCAGAATGCGACGGAAGCTCACGAGAAACAGATTGGTGCCAAAGAGGCCGCGATTGGAGAACTCGAAGCATCGCTGGACAAACTGGGCCAGCTTAAAGAGCAACTGCTTACGCAGCTGGACGAATCAAAAACCTTAGGCAAGTCGTCAACAGATGAACTCTCCAGCAAAACAAGCGAGATTCAGGAACTGAACAAGCAACTGCAAGCGCTCAAAACGGAACTGTCTTCCAAATGTGAATCAGCAGACAAACTAAACAACTCGCTAAGCGAAAGCTATGCCAAGGCGGAGTCTAGCGAAAAGAAGCTGTCCGAACTCCAGGAAAGCTTCGGTAAGCTGGAGATCGAGCATGCCGACCTGAAGCGCAAGATGGAAGCGCTGGAGCAAAAATCCACCCAGTTACAGCAGCAAAAATCCGACCTCGAACGTGAACTGGACACGCTGCGGTCCTCCACGCTGGACTCGAACTCGGAACTCGCCAAGACCACGGAAGAGTTGAAAAGCAAGCAGAAACTGCTGGAAGAGCTGCAGGATGCGTTCGACAGCAGCAAGATCGACATGGAGCGGCGACTCGACGAAGCGAACCAGTCGAACGCTGGGCTGAGCGATCAGATCGAACGGTTGCGCGGTGAAATGCAGCACATTTCCGGGCAGAAAATTGACCGCGAGAACGAGCTGAACGTGGAGCTGGCCAAGATCAAGGAGACGGCCGAGGTGGAGAAGGAGAACCTGGTGCGAGAGATTGCCGGGTTGAAGGCCAGCTTCGAGGAGGAGAGGAGCCGGTTGTTGAAGGAGGCCGAGTTGAAGCTGGTGGAGTTTGAGCAGCTGAAGGAGGAACTGAACGGGAAGGTGGCACGACTGGAAGGTTCGTTGAAGGAGGTGAAGGATGAATTTGAAAAAGCCGTTGAGAAGGCGGGCAAGGAGCGTTCCGAGCTGGAGGATGTGCTGAAGAACAAAACTGAAAGTGAGGATTCGCTGAAGAAGCAGTACGAGGAATTGAAGGAAGCCGAAGCGAGCGTCAAAAAGTCGCTAGCTGAATTGCGAGACTCGATGGAGAAGGGAAGTCACGACGCGTCAGCTCAGTTGGATGAAAAGAACACCAAGATTACGGAACTGGAGAAAGATCTGCGGTCACTGCAGGATGAGTTGTCCAAGAAGCAGAGCGAGTGCGTCGAGTCGAGCAAGAAGCTGGAGCAGAATGCCGAGACGCACTCGGAGCTGTTGAAGCAACTGGAAGGCTATCTAACGCAAGTACAGGAAGTGAACGGAGAGAAGGGTAAGGCGGAAGCTACCTGCAAGGAGCTGACTGCGGAATTGACAGGATTGAAGGAGAAGTACCAGGAGATGGAGGAGGAGCAGATTGATCTGGTAAACCGAGAAGAAGTGCTCAAGGAAGAAGTTGAACAACTTAAGGGAAGTTTGGAGGGTGTCCAAGAGCAGTGCAAAGACCTGCAAACGCAGCTAGAGAAGGAAGCACAAAAGTCGGCGAGTACAGCGGGTGAACTGGAAGCCAGTAAAACGCAATTGGAACAGGAATGTGCACGACTGGCAGGAACTGTCATGGAGAAGGAGAGCGCAACTGTAGAGTTACGATCAAAGTTAGAAGAATTGTCAAGCCTTGTTGAACAACTTCGTGCGGAGGTGAGTTCAAAGGATCAAACGATCAAAGCGGTTGAAGAGGGTTCCCAACAGAAGGGACTGGAGCAAGAATCTCTGCAGAAGTCGGTTCAAGAAAAGGAATCGCTGATCGCACACAAGGAAGCTGAAGTGCAGCAACTTCGAAGCGATTTGGCACAGAAGGAGGAAGCACTACAGCACGTGTTCGACAAGTTAGCATCTACGGAGAAGTGCCTTACCGAGAAGAGCGAACAGGGAACGAAGGCAGCTACTGAAGTGAGCGGTTTGAGGGAGGAACTGGAGAAGGTGAAAGCTGCTGGGAAGACACAGGATGAAAAGCTAAAGGAACAGGACAGGACGATCCACGAGTTGGAAACAAAACTTTCGGCACAGACGTCGCAGTTTGAAGACTTGCTGAACAAGAAGAAATCCGTGGAGACGGAGAGTTCGCACAAGTTGCACGAGCTGAACCAGAAACTGCTGGAAATGGAAAGCCTGAAACAACAGGAGATCAGCGAACTTCAGGAGAAACTTTCCTCTACGCTAAGCAAGTTTGAGGCCCAGATGAGTGAATCGGCCAAAACAGTTGGAACGATGCGGTCGGTTGAAAAGCGCCAACAGGAGCTGGAGTGTGAAAAGAAGGACCTGGAACTGCGCGAAACCGAAATGCAGATCGCAAGTCGAAAGCTTCAGAAGGAGATTGATCTTCTCCGGATGCAACTAACGACCAAGGACAGCGATATTCGCAAGTTACGGCAAGAACTGGAATCGGCAGCGGCTTCCGGTACATCAACGACAATGACCATCGGTAGTGAGACCACCGACGATGACGCTGGAGCGCAGATAAACTTCCTGAACTCGATCATCGCCGACATGCAGCGCAAGAACGAAAAGCTAACGCTCCGCATCCAGGCGCTGGAGCAGACCAGCATCGAAGGCACAGGGTAGGTTTTCGATTTCGGGATTATGTTCACTGTTGACCAAACTAACCCAACTCTACTTTATTTTGCCAGCTTCAACTCGAGCTTCGAGTTTGGCAAGCGGAAGCCGGCACCGCGCGTGTTCTGCGACATCTGCGACGAGTTTGATCAGCACGAGACGGAGGACTGCCCGAAGCAGTGCTCGGACAGCCCGCCGGAATCGCTCAAGCATCCGTCGTCGGCGGCGGACCCGACGAAGGAGCGCAAGGTGCCCCCGCCGCGGAAGTACTGCGAGGGATGCGAAGGTAAGGCAAAGTAACAATTTATAATGGGGTTTCATGTTCTAGTCATGTTGCATGGAAGTTTTGATTTTAGATTTAGGTACTTGAAGCTGCAACGCAACAAATTACTGAAATAAAATCTCGATATCTGATTGAAAGTCCATTAACTCGATTACCGTCATCTGGTTCGAATCGGGACTACAGTCTGAAAGGGACAGCACGTTTTAGAGCACTTAAAAGCTATAAAAAATATAACTTTTGGTAGCTGCACCATTGCTAAAACTGGTGTCCCAATTCGCACCATGAGTCCCGATTCGGCTCTGATGACGATACGAACGGGCCAAATATTAGAAATCGTTATTTATTTGAACTTTTTTTTACATTTTTAGAACTTTATTATCATTTTGACAAACATTGCAAAATCCTATGTTTTATGGATATTAAAAATGAATATAAATAAAAATGTAATAATGAGCCAACCATTTTTAATGTTTCTTAAAAAAACATTTTTAATGTTTCTCTTTTTATAATATTCAAGAAAAAATTCAAACAATCAAATGCTATTATTTCAGTGGCAGTGCGTGGCCGAATGGTTACGCTGTCCGCTTTGTAAGCGGATGATTCTGGGTTCGATTCCCATCTGCTGCAACCTTCCATCGGATGAGGAAGTAAAATGTCGGTCCCGGCCTTGGTTGTTATGCCGTTAAGTCATTCCAGGTGTAGGAGTTGTCTCCATGCTATAAGTACAAACAACACACCAAACCAAGCCTACTCCGGTGGAATCGCTGGCGGCGGTTGGACTCGCAATTTAAAGGTCGTCAGTTCAAACACTGGGGTGGAAGGTTCCTTGGAGTAAAAGAGGTTTGGGTGCTCTCCCCATTCAAGCCTTCGGACTCCTAGGTTCGAGCAGAAACTTGCAATAGAGACCACAAAAGACCCGGGGGTCGTTAATGTGGATGGTTTGATTTTTGATATTTCATTACATAGTTTTTTTCGAATGGTTTTTTTTTTGGTTAGTAGTGTATGTATTTTAAACTTTTGCCTCAATATTGCAAAAATAAGCGGTACTGAAGAAATTTTCGTGTATTGTCGCTTTTAGGGACCATCCATAAACCACGTGAAAATTTTGGGAGAGGGGGTTTGGGAGGGGGGTAAGTAATTGTTCACGCCGAGGTTCATGTTCCATACAAAAAAGTTTTTTTTTGTTTTTTTTTTTTTGTATGGACAATTGTCGAATAAAGTGTCCACCAAGGTTGTTAATCGATAGAATTAAGGTCGATAATATTATCGTCTAACGATAACGGTAATGGTCAGGACGATAACGATAATCTGCTATCGTTATCGTTACTTCAATAATTCTATCGGCGATAATCCATGAATATCATGGTAAATATTCAATGCGTTTGCTTAGAACATATCTGGAGTTTTTTTTTTAAAAGGTCCAATAAACCAAAATTTCAGTTTTTGCTTTTTGGGTGTTTTTTAATACCCCTGACTCAAGGCGGTTTCAAAAACACCCAAAAAGCAAAAACTGGAAATTTGGTTTATTGGACCTTTTAAAAAAAAAACTCCAGTTATATTTTTTGATAATGTAGTAAGTTTTCAAGGCTGTGGAGTCGGAGTCGGAGTCAGAGCCGGAGTCGGTGGAGTCGGGTCTTTTTGGGGATCTGGAGTCGGAGTCGCCAAAACTCGAACAGCTGGAGTCGGAGTCGGAGCCGGAGTCGGCTAAATTTTAAAAGCTGGAGTCGGAGTCGGAGCCGAAGATTTCTGATAACCCGGAGTCGGAGTCGGAGCCGGAGTTATCTTAAATTCAACAAAAAATATGTTTTTCTTATTGTTCAGTATTTCCTATAGAACTTTATATTTTTAATTGATTTATCAGATGCCATTATGTTTTTGAAGCTTTTTATTGCGATTGAAAAGCTTTAATTGTGTTATTACACTATAATCATGAGTACAAGAAAATCAAAGTGTTGCATTTAAAATAATTGAAACTATCAAAAAAATATCAAAAGAAGTTGCAACAAATTTTGAAATAATCATTGATTGTTGATGTTGATTTTAGGCAAACTATTTTGATATCGTTGCAAATTATCGTTGAACAAATCTCAAGAATTCAGTACAAAAATAAACTAATAAAAAAATGTATAGAACAAAATATAGGATTTTAATTTATTTTTCAAATATTATAAAAAAACAAAATCAATATATTATTAACTGGTACGAATTTTCTCATACTGTATGTCCCACGCCAATATGACGGAAGGTGATAATCATTGCATATCAATGTACCTTAAAAAAATGAAATATTTGTGACCTAGAAAATATTTTACTTGTGGATATTTGTTTTTTTATTATATTTTAAGTTTTTTCATATATTTTGATGGAGGCGCAAGATCATTCATAAAGCTTCGTTTTAGGTTTCACGAAGTATCGTGAACCTCCTTTTTAAAGTATATAAAATTTTAAAATTAAAATAAATTAAAAATTTCCAGGGTAAAATATTTTTCATGTCACAGATATTTGAAAAGGACATCTTAAGCGTCCTTTCCACGAAGAAATTGTTTAGATACATTGATTTGCAATAATAATCTCCTTCAGCCATGGCGTGATGTCCATGTACGTCTTAAAAAAAAAACAAAAAAAAATGTTTCGTTTAAAATTGTCATTAAAAAACAAGGTGCCTGTCACTTCTTACAAATGTCAGCCTGAAAGTGAGCAAATTGAATTTTAATGTTCAATAGATCATTAGGGCCAGGTTTCTTTTAGTTATTCATTCAAAAATAACAATTTTATATTTAAACTTATTTGCTTTGAAAAAATATTTTCAAATTTGAGGTTAAGCAAATAAATCTAAATTTACTTACAAAACTGTTCTTCTCAAAATGCCTCTAAAACTGAAGATATTTTTTGATTTCTGTTTCCATAACGTATAAAATTTGTAACCTAGAAACTTTTTTTCCGTTTATTTACTTTATTTACTTTTACTCAACTTATTTTTCTTGAGAAAAACATGACGCTTAGAGAGTATTTAAATAATCCTATTTATCAATGTTTTAAAAATAATTAACTAATAATAGTTAACTAACTTTTGAAACATTTAAAAATATGTGGAGTCAGAGTCGGAGTCGGAGCCAACCATTTGTTGAAAGCTGGAGTTGGAGTCGGAGTCGGAGTCGGCTAGAGTTGGTAGGCCGGAGTCGGAGTCGGCTAATCTGAGAAAGCCGGAGTCGGAGTCGTTTGAAATATGACCCGACTCCGCAGCCCTGTAAGTTTTAAAGCATAAATACTAAAATTTTCACAAAATACTGTATTTTCTTTCTTTTTGTTGCGAATTATAAAAATTTGGGTATTTTCGAGAAAAAACGGTATTTTGTGAAAATTTGAGTATTTCATTCAAAAAACTCTAAAACAGTGAAAATGCATGCAAAATTTCAAATCGTTTGATACCCTCGTGGCGCAGGGGTAGCGGCTTCGGCTGCCGATCCCGATGATGCTATGAGACGCGGGTTCGATTCCCGCCTTATCCACTGAGCTTCTATCGGATGGTGAAGTAAAACGTCGGTCCCGGTTTCTCCTGTCTCGTCAGAGGCGCTGGAGCAGAAATCCCACGTTAGAGGAAGGCCATGCCCCGGGGGGCGTAGTGCCAATAGTTTCGTTTTCGATACCCATATTGCAAATTATAAAAAAAATAATACTATAAAAAATACGGTATTTTTTTTTTCTAGTATTTATACAGTAGTTGTTCGGTAACTGGGCTGAGAACGTAGCCCAGTCACCGAATGTTGCTCGTTAACTGGGCTGAACAGAAAATAACGAGGGGACCACCGATGAATAATATTTTCCAATAAAGCTTCGAAATATAAAAACAAAAGTTACTCAAATTTAGTTACTATTCTTGCTTTTCATATATCTTTAATTGCAACTTGAAATTAAACAAAAGTTTGAAAAAAGTTTTTTTATTTATTGAATATGATTTTTGCATCCATTAACCCCTCGGTCATTTAGGATTGTTTTGGTTTTTTGACGTTTGTCTGCTTTTTAACTGGGCTACGGCCCAGTTATCGAGCGCCCAGTTAAAAAGCAGCCCAGTTAAACAACACCCATTTACCGAACAACTACTGTAGTTGGAAACTTATCATACCAAAAAAAATAATTAGGAAGAGGAAGCTTAAAAATTTAACATAACTTTGTTGGTTCTAGTCAATTTTAGAGATATATTAAATATAAGTTATCGTCCGTTATCGTCGATAAATGATCGCCGATAGAATTATCGGAATAACGATGACGATATCGATAGAACTATCGTTATCGAACCTCGAAAATTTTATCATTAACAACCTTGGTGTCCACGTGGCTTGTGGATGGAGTTTTACTTAGCACAGTTTCATCATATTTTTATTATACCAAAACGCTAGTAAAATTAAAAAGAATTCAAAAATTTATGTAAAAAGGCTGGTAAAAGACAATTGATTGTCAAACTTTCAATTTTCCAATCTTAAAATTGCTCTATAAAAATCTCAGGAAATAAATATGTTTTATTGAAAGTTTTCGATCTTGGGTCTAAACCTTGGACCTGCGGGCCAGATCTGATTTTTCTGAACCAGTGGCGGACCGGAACAAAAGTTTGATAAAAGTTGAATACCGTAAAACGGGGTGACTTTGATAGCCGGGGTGACTTTGATAGGTTTGCGATTTTTCCGCAAAATGAAGAGTACAATTGAAATACGTAAGGAATGGTTTAGAAACATACTGAACGTGGTAGAGAAGTGTTCAAAGTTCCTCAAGAAGAACTTTTCATAAATTTTTGACAAGTTTAAAAAGTTAGTTAACTATAGTTAAGAAACTGTTGATGAAAGTCATTATTTTAAACTTCTCAAAGTGTCATGATTTTCTCAATGAACATGATTTTTAATCGGAAAACGGAATGAATTTTCGGATTCTTTGGACAATTTTCCACTAGGAGAAGATTAAAAAAGTTTGTAAAAAATAAATAATATGTGTTTTTGAAAAACAATTATAAAAACTCTCTAAATTTATAGGCAATTTCAGTTGAACAAATTTCATGTAAAATGTGAAAACTTGTGATTCGTGCTTCGAATTCAGTATAAAATGCAATATAAATCGATAATTTTATAAACAAAACTAGTTTTAACAAATTTCAGGCAAAATTCAAACTTTTTAACAATTTTACCTAAAATTTATATGTATTTTGCTTAAAAGCTTATACACTTAGTTAACTAAATATAGACATTGATTTTTTTCTTAAATACTATATCAGCTACTTTAGTGATGGTACATTTAACGTACAAATAAAGTTTGAACATCTTAAATATGATTTTAACAAGAAAAAACTGTGACTATCAAAGTCACCCCGGAATTCAAACTAAGAATTTTTAACGTAACTATTTTTCTAAACATTATTGAAAAAACTTTTTTTTCGAAATAGTGCATGGACTTTGTGTGGCCTACCCCAGTACATGTTTTAAAAATAATAATCTTGAGAAAAACCTTTCCAGTTGGAAAATATACTAAAAACAAATTGAAATCCTATCAAAGTCACCCCGGTTTACGGTATGTAAAAACGCCCAACCAAACCACAAAGATAATAAAAACTTTTTTTTAATTTAAGGTTCTTTCAAGTCTAGAGTTTTTTAAATTGTTTTTTATGTGTCCTATAAATAAATAAACTAGTGTTAGTTCATTACCATGATTTTAGAAAGATAAACAAAGATAAATTTCAAAAATATGTTTATTTGATTTTTTTTTAAATTGATTGAGTAATTGTTTATGAAAAATATATTTTTGATCACTGATTTCTTTACTTATTTTGGACTTTTTTTTAAATTCTAGATTTTTTTGCAGCAATCTTTATTTTCAGTATGAGTAAATTGCTTTCTGTAAGGTTTTTCAAACAAAACTTTATCACTACAAAATGTTATTTAAAAAAATACTTTGCTTTGCTTACTCACTTATTGAAAAAAATCAATTTTAATCAAGTCCTCAAAAAAGAAAAGCTTCAATTTGCAGTGAACATGGTACAAATTGTAAAATTTTAAATTAAGTGTCTTATTGTGCATTTTTAAACAGTGATACGTTTTTTTTCATTTACATTTTTACTAAATGGGTAGTTTCATTATCTTGCGCCATTTTACAGTTTATTAATTGATTCTGAAACATTCAATAAAGAAATGACATGAATAAAATTTAAACATAAAAAACTGCATTCGAAGAAAAAATATTTCAAAATTACAAAGCCAAATTAAAATGATAGTTGAATTCACAAAATTGATCTCAAGTTTATTTTTTTTATTTATACACTCAATTTTTTTTATTCAATATTTCATGATCAGCGTTAGGGGCCGGTCATAGAACTATTTTGAAAAGTCATCGCGGGCCGGATGAAATGGCTTCACGGGCCGGATCCGGCCCGCGGGCCGGACGTTGGGCAGGCCTGGTCTAAACTAAACATCAAACAAAATGATGAAAAAGGACTGTTTTGCGCATTTGAAATTGGCACACGGGCCATATTTGGACTGCGGGCCATACTTTGGTTACCCCTGGTTTAAACTTATTGAAATACTAAAATGTTCATAGAATACCGTAATTCTTTTCCAAATGCTCAAATTTGCATAATTTGCAATATGGGTATCTAATCTAATCTAATCTAATCGAACACAAGCGCAGCCAGTCCGAAGAAAGCATCCTGGAAGAACTTGCGGTTAGATTACGCCTCAAGTACTTTCTTGTCTATATTAATAATTGCAGTACATCCGAGTAACCCCAAAAATGTACAGCAAAAATTAAAGCGGCCAGGCCTACTGCGTTGATAATTTGCAATATGGGTATGCAACGTTGCAAAATTTTGTACGCATTTTAAATAAGCTTACTAAAATTTTCTTTTTTTGTAAATACTCTTATTTTTATAATTTTGTATGAAACGATTTGAAAATTTGTTATGCAATTTCGGTGTTTTAGAGTTTTTGGAATTAAGTACTCAAATTTTCACAAAATGGCGCAGGGATTTTAATACTCAAATTTTCATAATTTGCATTAAGAGCATATCCATAAATGCATTTGCACTGTTTTTTAGTTTTAGGAATGAAGTTTCAAAATTTTCACAAAATATCGTATTTTTGGTGTTTTTATTATTTGCAATATAGGGGGTTTGAACAATTCGAAATCTTCAATGTTTTAGAATTTTTGGAATGAAATTTTCAACTTTTTATGAAAGTATTTAATTCCAAAAAAGTCTAGAAGAAAAGAAATTTTGAATCGGGTTTAGATCTTTTTTGTTTAGCGTTTTGTTGAAATTTTAAAAGTATTATTTTCTTATCTTGTCATGTTTTCTTATCACAAAACCTTTCAGAAAAGCTTCAAAAAGTCAGTTTCTTTTTTTTAGAAAACAAGATAAAACATATTTTTGTGAATTCCTTATAACTTTATGGTTGGGACAAATTTGGATACAATTTTAATTATCTCCGTTTGTCATTTCAGTGTTCGGCCACGAGCTGGGTGAATGTCCCGACGATGAAACGTACTGAGATCGGAGCTCGGTGTTGGTGGGGTGTTTTCCCAGTCAGACAGTCAGCAGTCAGTGGAAACATATGCGCGCATGCTTTCCAGCAGCAGTTTGTGTTTTAATTATACACTCCCGCACCCGTTCGTTCTTTATGTAATTTTATGAAGCCCCAGACTCACAGTGAAGTTCAGTTCTTGTTTTCGTGTTATCAGGAGAGACAGTGAGCTTCGTTCGCAGAAATAGCTGAATACAGTTCAACGAATTATTTATTTGCTTTTTTGTGTATGTTGATGAACTTATAATGTAAGAAACTGTTTAAACTTTCCGCAAAGTTTGTAGAACAAACGACTCACTCTAGAAACTTTTGGCGCATTTCCGTGTTGTTGTAGAAGGAATCTTTCGAAGAAATAAACACCAATTAGTTTCAATAGCTAACAGCAGTTGATTTTCTCTTTATTTGTAAATCTTAGACATTATTTAGAGTCAAGTTAGATAGCAGAAAAATAAAAAATACTTTAAATAACCTAATCGTGTTCAATTATTCACAAAAAAAAAGAAAAAAAACTCTAGTCCCCGCCCTCCTTCTTGTCCTTGTAAGCCTCCCGGAAGCGTTCCTCGAACAGCGACAGCTCCGACAGCAGATCCGTGATGGCATTCATGAACGCTTCCTGGGGCGAATAGTCCGACGTCGTCTGGATGCGGATGACGAACTTGTGCTCGAGCGGATGGGGCAGCTTGTAGCCGGCGAACAGCACGTTCGGGTCCTTGAGCAGCTGGTTGCGGATCATGTTGCCCAGCGTGTGGTCCTCCTTGTTAACGGTGAAGATCGCCGCGTTCGGGACCTTGGTGTCGAGCTCTTTGATGATTCTGCCGGAAGGAAGTTTCTTGTTAGCACTTGAAATCATTTAAAAACCAGCCATACTTACTTCTTTTCACCCTCGTACAGCAGGAACGATTCGAAGGTAGGTGGTGCGTTCATTTTGAGATTTTAGGTGACGAAATTATCGCGTAATTAGCGAGGAAATTCAGCAAGCAAAAATTGATTTCAAGCTTTGTTTTGCGATTTCGTTGCGGATGCGGCGGCGAAACGCGCGAGAGCTGTCAAAATCTATCTAGTGAGTGCGTTCAAAGCTGGCGTCCAACTTTTGACATTTGAGAGATGTGAGCAGTGCACTTGTTTGGAAGCTGGGACTACTACAGCGTATGATGGATTTTGTGAGCTTCATTTAAAAAATCTTAATTTTGATCCATTACGTTCCCCCAAGAAAAAGGGTCAAGAAATGGCTTTACGAAGTACAGAACAATGCAGAGGGAACGATTTCTTGGGACTTTTCTTAACCCTCTCTGGCCTAGTGTTACCAAACGTACTCTTTTTAGAGTACATGTACTCGACATGTACTCTTTTTGAGCCGAAAATATAGACAAATCCAGCGTAAGCTCATCGGTACTTTTTGATGGTGAGAGATTTGACAGCTCTCATATTAAAAGCCTCGATTTTCATACTTTTTGTTAATTTTCTTTTAAAATAAAATACTAAACATATGAAAACTATAAATTTGTGGTGCACAAAACTCCTGCTGAATCAAATGGTGTACTTATCTCGATTGCAAATTGTTCTCGTCTTTCTTGCTGTCCTAGTCCTCCTTGGGGGGCATCCGTTTCCGTCGTTTGTGCGAGTTGCTAGCAATTCAAGTGTCACTGCAAGTGCACGGTGCCGGTGAAGGAGATGGTGGCATATCGAGCCGGTCAACCGTTTCTTTGTTGCCTCCGGAACCTTGCTTGGTTTTCGCTGGCCAAACGGCAGGTCGCCACACCAGTTCGCCACGGCCTAGAGCGTACACGTGTGCAGCGATACGGTCTTGTCCTGGCCAAACTCCGGATAGCTGGTGGCCACAAGTTCCAGCTTGCTGCCGGCATAAGTGACCAACTCGTTCTTCCACGTGGTGATTCGTCCACTTTTGGTAAAAACTGAACACCGATGTCACCGAATTGTGCGTGACCTTCTCGTACTGTCCGACAAACTTAGAGTTTAAGATCCACGGTATAGAAAAGTTGCATTGTTCGAGATATAGTAAGTCCACTTCTCAGTCTACCAACAACACGCCTTATACAGCGTTGGACATCGTACACGAAATTAGAGACCTGTCTTGGCCAACCGCCAACACCAGCGGTCCTCCCCTAGCCAAATGACACCACTTAATAAAATTTCTGATTTCCCCCACCTACTATGTGGCACGCCATAGTAGGTGGGGGAAACTTACCACCCTCCTTCTCTCAGACGTGGTCCAAAGTACTGTCGATCGCGTCACCTTTCCGCTCGGCACTGTTCAATTCGGATACGCTTCCATCACTGGCACCGCCTCCTCCCCAGGAACCACCGGCCGGAAGTCCAGACCGACAGCAGCACCGGACGCCGTATACTTTGCCGGTTGGTCGCTCCGTGGCTCGCTGCTTGACCGGATACAGATTCTTCCACGTTTCCACAAATTAATCAATTTTAGTGCAAGGCACTTCGCCGGAGGGTCGCTCCGTGTACTTCACCGGCAGTCGCTCTGTGGCCACAAATTCATCCGCAACCTCAACCTCAAAAGTTTACGATTGGAAAAACACATTTTTCCAAAACATAAACAAACCAAACGAATTGTCAAAACCAACACTCTGAATGAAATTACACAGATTCGGCTAAAAGCGGTAAACGGACTTCGGAAGGAATCGGTCAAGAAAAATTTCAAATGGGAAAGCAAGCCAGATAGGGTGAAGAAAAGCCCCAAGAAATCGTTCCCTCTCCTTTGTTCTGCTATTCGTAAAGCTGTTTCTTGACCCCCTTCCTTCCGATCTGCGTACTAGCCTAAACACAGGAAGCGGGTCTCAAGGTTTTGGAGCTGATCGGAAGGAAAGGGGTCAAGAAACAGCTTTACGAACAGCAGAACAAAGAAGAGGGAACGATTTCTTGGGGCTTTTCTTCACCCTCTCTGGCTTGCTTACTCTGCCGCTGTTGCCCATTTGAAATTTTTCTTGACCGATTCCTTCCGAAGTGCGTATACCGCTTAAATTTAAACCGTAGAATTCTGAGTGAAATTTCAGCAAAACTATACACAAATAAGCATAACCTGGCCAAAAATTCAAAAATTCGGAAAGAAAGGGACCAAGAAACAGTTTTACGTACAGCAAAACAATAGAGAGAGAGAACGATTTCTTGGGGATATTCTTCACCCTCTCTGGCTGCTCTCGCCGCTGTTGCTGCGTATCGAGAAATTAAAATCTTTCATTTTAATGTGAGCCGGTAACACGGATTTAAACTTTCGTAGCTGTCATGGAAAACCTAACAGCAGCTTGACAGAGAGTTTAACCACAGACAAACAGACTTGACTCTCCATATAAATTATTATTGAGATCCATCGTCCTTCATCAAACCACCAAATCACGGCGACGCCAGCGCTGCCTGTTGAGCTGATGCCGAAGCGCAGCCCAAACATACCAATACAAACCCATTACTGTCATGTGTCATGTCAGTGTATGCGTGAGACAATCAAGCCTTAACGATTGTAAACATTAACAGCTGATCGAAATAATTTTGTTGTTGCTGATCGTCAGTACTTGATGAAAAATAGAAATTAACACCGACGACCGAAAATGACGGTGGGTTGGTTCCGTTCCAATGGCAAAACCTCATGAGCCAATCATGCGGCAGCACCAGCAACGACGCACCACAACCGCAACGACAGAGACCAAACTACTGGTCCTTCCCGTTGCTTATTCTGTCGAACATTCCTTCTCCAACGAAACCTCGGACCATTACACCTGACACCAAGATATAAGAAGAGGTCACGAAAACTCCAGTAGTGGTCGCCGAAATAGAAAAAAAAAGTCAATTCAAATCTACCGGAATTGGTCCCCACGATGGACATTTGGAAACATCCGCGGGAAACGTGTCCACGGCGCAGTTAAGTTGCGTCAAACAACAAAAGTAAAAAGTGGCCGCAAAATCTTACATCGAAACAGAACTGTGGATGAAGATTGAGTGGCGCTCACGATCGACGCAACATCGCCAAAAGGCCAAAAGGACGACCAGCAGCAGCAATCTGAGCAGCAATCCACGAAGGATAAGCAGGTTGCTCCGAAGGACATGTCTCCACCACAGAATCCGGCTTCCTCCGCAGTAGCGGACGCCGCATCAGCAGCCTCGACATCGGCAGGCCTACCGGGTTAATTGTGGGGCAAGAGGTATGTCCTCGCTAGTCAGTCGCTCATCTGACCCTGGCTGAGACTGCCCCAATCTTGTCCCGCAAAGCCAGGATTGTGGATCATCGTTAGAATTCCTGAATTTCATCATATTTTTGTTGTTTTCATTTGCTGCCACGTGCTCACGCTCAACTTAACAACACTAAAACACATCACACACACTGAGGAAAGACAGGCGAGCTGTCACGACAGCAGCGCCATCAGCGCCGGGTGGGTGGATGCCGAAGCTAAAGTGCATTTGAAATAACCGTTTTGGCTCGGTTATTGCAGGACGATGGTTCCGCACTCGAGTGTCCCGTCTGTTTGCCTGTGGTTTAACTCCATGTTGCAATTTTAATTTTTCGATACTGCTTGAGTGATAAAAAACCAAAGGGCAATTCACTTCTGATATTGCACCAATATGAAGCCAATATTGGAGTCGATACGATATGCAGCCAAGGAATACTGCGCGAGTATTATGCGCGTATGATATTCACGCTGATATTTGGGTAGATATGACCTCAAATACGACGAATATGGGGTTCATATCGTCAATATGGTATGCATACAATGAGAATATTATGTGCGTATGATACACGTATGCAGTATACTCGAAGAGATTAACCCCTAGTAAAAAACCATAAAAATAACATTCTACGGTGCGGGTCCGAGAATCCTTTCATTACTGTACCTGGCACGCCTCACATCTCTCGCACCACCATTGAACGCACCCTCCTTCTTTGCGCTTGCGTCATTTCGCGCTGTCACTTTTGACAGAACCTCTCTCCGCTCCGCTCTCCACGGTCATTCCGCGTCGTTCTCTCTGGCCCCGCAAGTCCGCCGAACCATCCTCCAGCAGCAACAGCAGAATCTGCAACCAGCCAGAGCCCGTTTCGCTACCAGAATCGCACGTTTGCGCTTGGCATCTTTTTTTTTGCTCTGCCTGTTTCCGTCGGTTTCGGGTCGGTCAATATTCCGCGAGCGCTCGGTCGTCGGGTCATTTGCGTTCCAGTAGTGCTTCGGTGCGGTCGCGCGCGCGGATTCTCTTGTTCCGGGATTGGTGTGTCGCGTTGTGTTGTGTGGCGGTTCCTGGCGGTCAGCGGCCAGTCTGAGCGTTTTTCTTTCCTTTCTCCGGTGCGGGAGGATACAAATTGTGCCCCTGGAAGAGAAGGAGAAGTGAAGGTGCGAAAGAAAAGGAGGAAGAAGAAGGTGCGTTGATGTTCCGGAATTTATCGGAATTTGACAGCCGGAGGAGGATTTCGAGGAGGACTGTCAAAATTTATTGTGGGGGAAAAAAGGCAGGAAGAGGAGATTTTGAACCAGCTGCTGCTTGGAATTGGATCCGGGTTCCGCCCTGATTTGTGTTCCAGGTGGGGGAGAAGGGGACTCGAAGCTCCAGCCAGAATTGATTTCAATCAGCGCTAATCAGTCTCTAACTCGCGGGTTTGTGCACGGGAGGGGAAGCAGCAACAGTAGAGCGAAAAAACAAGAAAGCGAGAGTGAAGAAGATTCCGCGGCTAGATTGGCCAAAAGTGCGGCTTCCCGTGTTTGTGGCGGAAGATTGTGAGTCATTCTTCCCTTTTGCCTTCGCGTTGGGAGCATGCAAATCGAAACAGAAATTGATTTTGTGAAGGGAAGAAGCAACAGAACGAAGAAGGAGAGAAACAAGTGAAGGGCGAAATGTGTAATTTGATACATTCCAGCAGAAGGGAAGAAGATGATGATGCTGGACCAGGATGGGCTGTCCGAAAGAAATCTCCCAAAAAAATAAGGAAGACGATATTGACAGGATGCTACTGCTGCTGGTGAAACAAAAGTCCGTAATGACATGAAGAACCCGCTGCGAAGTGAAGGGGGCAGGTGGTGGCGGTGTCAGCAATGGCAATCGATAGTAAACAGGACGAGCCTCCCTGGCGGCGCGACGGAATGTGGGATTGTGTGACCGCCCACCAACCCACAGTCAGTGTTTCATTGAAGTTCTGCGAGTGTGTGTGGGAAGAGTGAGGGGACGAGTTTTGGCTGATGTTGGGTGGGGAAGGTACCCAATTCAAGTGTGTTTGTGTGTGCATCTCGTTAAGCTTTTTTCGTTATCAAAGCTTCAGATAGAATAAAAAAAAACAACTTTTCGCAAACGGTGGGGGAGTTTTGTGCCTTTAGCTTGAATATTGCTTGAATTATCGCGAACGCTCAGATGTGCGATCAAGGCAAAGGAATTTTCCAAGAGAAGAAAAGTAAAAAATGTGTTTTTCAATTCTGGTTAGAATTTTATAAATAGCGAATTAGCACAAAGCGTGGGTTGTTTTGAAAAAGTAATCTAGAAATATTGCTTTTTTTTAAGTTTAATTTAAATGGTAACATTCATTTTTTGATTAAAAAAATGCACTGGATTATCTCGGCACTGGCTCAACCGATTTTGTATGTTTTGGTCTTATTCGATTCGACTTGGGGTTCCATAAGTCGCTATTAAAAATTATGCAGTTTAGTTAAGAGCGAGTCCACGGCATACCTCTTTGTATGGGACATAGTTTGGACCTCACCAATCTGCCTGAAATTTTCAGGGGTTGTTTGTACATATAAAACTAGCATCTGGCTAAAATATGAGCACTCTAGGTCAACGGGAAGTGGGGCAAATCGATACACAAAATGCATCTGAAATAGCCTAAAAAATGCAACTAAATGCAGGGAAAAGCATTTCAATTGGTTAAATCTAAAGGGAGTTTAAGTGACAAAATAGCACAATTTTCAAACTCAAATATAAAAGTGTTCCATCCAGATATCAACTCGATTCGACCTGCAGCTTGTAGTTAACATCTAGGACTATCATCTGAGACTGAGAACGCTTTGGGTAAGGCAGTTTAACACACGAAATACAGTCATCCCACATATTCGGAACGGTTTCCAGTTCGGCCAATGTTCAAAAAATCATAGCAAATCAATAATTGAACTTAATGATTCGCTTTTACCTTTATTTGAAAGTTTTTCTTGCGATCTTTCGAATGCTGTATCGAACATCTGCAATTTTTAACTTTTATATGAAGTTTTTGAAGAATTACTTTGACCCTTGAAATCCACAAATTCGGAACACTTTTTTCTTACGAATGTAAACAAACTTTGGATCTCTCCAGGAGTACATATTTGTAACAAAATAATGACTTCACACACTGCAACCAGTGAAACTCAAGCTAAGTGATGTTTTATCCATGGTTTGATAACTTTTTTTTTTTTTTTTTTTTTTTTTTTTTTTTCACTTGTACTGCCATCTTAAAAAGTTGGCGCGCCGAATGAGAAGTGTGATAATTTTCTGGTGCTACCGTATTGTGGTTCGAGTCGAAATCTCCATGGGACGAGCGAATCTTGGAGAGTGGCCAGACTCGCAAGCGTTATTTCCCCACCACCTGACAGTTGAGTGCTTGGAAAAGTACCAACAGACGAAAAGCACCTTCTTTTCGATTCCTTGAAAAAGGTTCTATATGAACCGAAACGTCGGAGAAGAAAGCAAACTGGTGTTTGATTTTACCAAGTGACCGAAAGCCGAAACGTAACCTAAAATAATTGTAACGGTCGTGAAAAACTACAATGAAAATATCAGTTAAATTCAGGTGTTCCACAATTGTGGGAGGCACAATAACATCCCACAATTATGAAACAGGCCATTTCGGGGCAGTGTTTTGCTGCTCTGGACAAAATAGTCTTGGAATGAAGTTTATTGTTCAAAAAGTACTACTTTTACTAGTGAAATAGCAAAATAATGTCCAAATGAGGGTTCTAAAAATAGTAAGGTCGACAGAAAAGCTACTTTTGGCATGTTATTGACAAATTATCATAAAAGTGTTCCGAATTTGTGGGATGACTGTAGACACTTTTATTCTAGTAAATCTTTTGGATGTAAATTTTTGCTCGGGGGACCCCTTAGATCCATTTTTTGGTGATAATTTTATCATATTCGTGTTCCTGAAACAATTCCACAATAGAAACATGCATTAAAATGTTTGTTTTCATCCATTTTAACACTTTAAAAAATTAAAGTTGAAAAAAAATAAGAAGCTGCATTTTTCTGGTGACATTTAGTATCCTTGGAAACGGACTTGATTTTCAATAAATGTGATTCGAAGATTTTTTCAACATAAAAATGGTTTTTCTTTAAGGTTTTGCAAATTTTTGCTCGCATGCAACAGCGACGAACCGCCCTAATTCTCCATACAAACTTTGGAGAAAAACCATTCGGCCCTGTTCAAATATTTTTGAAAAATTCAAAGTGCACGTGCATGTGTGTCGACCTCAAACTTCATGCTTCCCCGCGAGTTGAGCCTGCGCAGTAAGGTGCCAATAAAAAAAACGACATCAGGGATACCCTCTGATTCGATTGCTTAGGCAAAAATAAGTATCTGTGCGAATTTTGAGCCAAATGGATTAAGGTTGAGGGGTCGCTTTTTATCGTTGAAGTTTATATGGGGAAAATCGCACAAAATATATGCAGAAAAACATCGTTTTACTATTTTTTGACAGGTGGCGCACTCAAAATTGTCTAAGTGTAAGATTCTTGTAGAAAATTTAATTTCCTGCAACATTGTCGAAGGCTGCAAAACGATCCGAGTTGATCCCGATTGTTGGTGATTTTTAGTAAAAAGGATTTTCTTTTATACTCCCTAGGTTTCCAACAAGGCCTCAGACTGGCAAGTAATTAATAATTACTTTGATTTTTCGCTGGTAATTTGGTAATTCTTCAATTACTTAGAAATTCATGGTAATTAGAGTAATTTAAAGTAATTAATTGGTAATTAACCCTCTACAACCCAACCCCGCCTTTAGACGGGCTTCGATTTAAAATATCGCCAAAAATCAATTTTTCAACAAATTTTGGATCTTTAAAATGCATTGGAAAGAAGAACTCTAGAAAATATATAGGTTGGATGTTTGCCTTGTTTTATGTGACTTTGCCAATGTTTTAAAAATGTAATTTTTTTAGGGGTCAACTTTGGCTGTGTTTTTAACTAACATTTCCTATATTTCAAGTAAAAAGAAGTATGCAGTAACTTTTCTAGTGTCCCAGACTATGCCTCTACGATTTTTAAAAAATAAGGGTAATGGTGCCGTTTTATAGCAGAAAATGAGAAAAATAAGCAAACAATTGAAAAAGTGACTGTAAAAACATAAAAAAAATTAGATAGGCAAAATGTAATGATAGGAGGTGGTAGAATAGGCCAAATACTACCAAAAACAAACATAAACTAAACAAGATAAATGCAAATTAAAAAAAAACTAAAAATTAAACAAGAAAAACATAAAACAAGAGAAGCAAAGTTTTTCGTAGAACAAAAGTTGCTCAAAATGACCTCCTAAACACAAGAAAAATAAAAATTTTCGAAAAAAAATTTGGGCAGTAGAGGGTTAAAGTAATTTTTGAGCAATTAAAGTAATTGAGTTTTTTTAATTGTACTTCTTCAACGAAACTATTTACTTTTTATGTATAATCTATCATAACAGTGTTTTATTAATTTCAAATAAGTGTAAAACAAAAAGATTCTGTCTGCCTTATTCACCATAGTTCTCTCCTAAAACTCTCCTAAACTTTATAATTATTATGTTGTTTATCGAAGATGATTTACAACAAAAGGCCATGATATATTACCCAGTGAATAATGTTTTGTGAATCTGAAATCTATTCATTTTTATGAGGTAATTATATAAATATGTTTTTTTTTGCAAGAACTACAGCAACTAATGGTCCAAAACATCAATTTTCATGTTTTTAAAACTTTGCATGGCAATATCTCAGCAACTGAGGGTCGTATCAACAAAGTTCACAAAAGCAAAATATAGAGAATTTTCTCAGCTTTTCAAAAAATATTTTTTTCAAAAATGGCCAAACATGTGCACCTAATTAAAAAAAAATGCGACTATTTTGAAAAAAGTTACCTAAAAATGGCCTTAATTTGAAAACGGTGCACTTTATCAAAATTTCACTGAAGTATTTTTTGATTGTAAATTTGATTTTACATCGAAAAATTAAGTTGAAAAATTTTTGCGACCATTATTTCGTTTTTTTTTTAAATCAGTATTGATTAAAAAATTCATAACTCGGTCAAAGATTTTTTGCACAACCTGTAAATTTCTGAAAAGTTGCAGGCCAAGTGCGAATGATGCTGATGATACCTCTTCAGTTGACGCTCAGGCGAGGAACATCCTGGAAGGAGCGTCACTGACTACGTCCGTAGTCCTGTTAGATCATTCTTGATCAAGACAGTATAGCTCTGGTTCCTTGCAAGTGTCCTATTTTCTTACCTCCACGTTGGCTTGGTTTTCATGATGACCTAGCTGGTGGCCTGTGGAAACGGATCGTAAACCTTTGACCAAAGTCAAAGTCGAGACGGCTAAAAGAAAGGGGCGCGACAATGTGGGAAAGGGAAGTAATTTGTGATTGTAGACGGTATTGTTTTGATTCGCAGTATGTTGAGTCAACTGCTGTGGATGTACCTGAAACATCGCACAACGGGGTTTCTCTTCTCTTCATTCTCAGCTACCACCTATCTTCTGTTTATTTTGTTTCACTGATTTTCTAACGCGGCTTCTATTTACTATCCTCCATTTGATTTCGATTTTACTCATTTGATTCTCTTATTTCTCAACGCTTTTTCACTCTATTTTACCAATTGATGCTGCTGTAACATACTTTCTGCTTTCCCTTAATTTGGCAGCGATGTCAATTTTGTTATCATCTGCCTTTTCTTTATTTATCTATTTGAATAATTTTTCATTTGCCCTATAAATTGCCCTCAATACAATCTAAGCTTGTTTGTTACCTCTATTTATTAATTATTGTTAATTTATTTATCTACTTCATAAATTACTATCTTTCTTTTACTATTGATTCTTCAAATAGTATATTTCTTTCACTGTCCATTGTTTTCAATCTTCACCCTTTTCTTCAAACAAATGAGGTTCGAGCCCTTACTCAATTTTTGGAGTGATCAAAGAATTAACACAAATATTACTATTGTACTTTTGAAAAACTTTTATAAAATGCTTAGGACCAAAAGTTGTAACAAAACACCGCGACAAAAGAAATAGCAACATAAAAACACGACTCAACACTAGGAAAGATTTCAGGAGAAAACAACACACAGTAAATAACAATAAGTTTTTGAATTCAAACTAAAAAAAAAAACAGTTTTTGCTTTAATGAAAGTTGATAGGCACACTATAAATGGTTAGGCGCTTATACTTACATCAAACCCTACGTAATGTACCACCCCCGGCCGAGTTAAAATGCGTAACCGGAAAAGAAGGTGTGCATGCCTGGCACGAACACTCAAAGCGTGTTCTAGCGTGCTGCTCGTACTGACTCAGAGCAAGGGTGAGATGTAGGTGTAAGGGCAGTGCGTGTTCGTCGGGAACCTAGTGCATAAGATCGGTCAAGGCCCGTTCTTACACCGAAAATTGCGAATTGCGAATTGCGAACCTGTAAATTTCTGAAAAGTTGGCATTTGATGTCCCCTAAAACATATTAGAAAATAGAAGAAATTAAAATAGTGTTTTTTTGTAAATCAAGTTTTAGTTACAAGAAATATAATAAAAAATCACCAAAAAAAAATTTTATCGTGTATCATTTTTTTTCAGTGTGATCCATATCCATACCTACAACTTTACCCAAGACACCAAATCGATCAAAAAATTCCTTCAAAAGATACAGATTTTTGAATTTTCATACATCATTTTTGTATGGACAGCTGCCAAATTTGCATGGAAAATTATATGGACAAACTTATGATGCAAAATGGCTTCTTTGGGCATACCGAAGGCTCCAAAAAAGTTTCAGTCGGATTAAAAAAATACAAAAATTAAAATTAAAAAAAAAAAGACCGATTTCGTAGAGAATAGCTCACCTATATATTTGTCGGAGTTTCATCATGTTGTAAGAAAGGCTCTATTTCACCACTGGTTATATTAAATCGTTTTTTTTACTGTCGGCTTGCGTAACGAAGATAATAAGTAAACTTAGAGCTTTGAAAATTTGGATTGTTTTTAGTTAGAATGTTTACTTTCGAGAAAAAAAATACCAAAAAATATTTGTGGCATTGTGGTTCCAAGGAAAAATAAAAAAGTTAAATAAACAAGTGTTTTAAAATGTATTTTACACCTGTCCAGCTGTTTTGAAATCATTAATTTAAAAAATGCCTATGTACTGACGAACATTTTGTCATTTCGTTTTTGCGTACAGCACATTTTAATTTCATAAAAAAGTTCAAAATATGTTTAAACGAGCCTAAACATGCTAAATATGATTATCAATGCAGAAAAAGGCATTTTAGATTGTTAAAATTTTGATGCTTAAAAAAAATGTCCTCTGTTTTCGGACCAAAGGAAATTGACATAAGGGAATTGACATAAGGGAATTGACATACACATAGAAAAATATTTGCAACGGCCTTTATGCACTAGAAAAACAATCCAGAGATTGTTGGCTCAAATCAAGAATCTACGAGGTTTCAGGTGTTTTCTAAGTTTTAATTAAGTTTTCTGAGAAATGTCTGCTCCATTCTACTTATCAAATTTGCAAAACCGCTTTATTCATAGGTCATAAAATTGATAAAACTCTTATCTTCAAACGCTCCACACTCCTCGAAATCCTCCCAAATGAGCTGATAGCAACAGTGCATTTCGATAAAGAATCATTTTTAAAGTTTCCATAACATAAGATAACACTTTCTTTTGCAGCCAATTTCAGCTGTTCGGCCAGTGTGTTGGTGTTCCAGTGATAAATCAAGCCGGCGAATACAACGGAAAGCAAAAAAAAAAAAAACAGTAAAACGTAAACAAACGCCGCGAAATCGCCGCGTCCGAGTGTGTTGGTGTTGTTGAGTGTTGTTGTTCAAATTCGCGCACGTAGAGTGAGATAGGCAACAAGTGCTACAACAAAAAAAAAGTTGATTTGTTTTGCGCGATAGTGCTAGGGAGAGTGTAAAAAAAGAAGAAAAGTAAAAAACAAGCAACTTCAAGATGGCAGAAGCGGCCGGTCCAACCAACAATCCAGCAGCGCAGGCAGCCCCAGCGGGAGCGGCCGCCGGTGGCACCGGCAACGGGGTGACCAATGCCAACCCGAACGCCGAGGTCATCCGGGGCCAGCTGTTTGAGGTCGGGCCGCGGTACGTCCAGCTGGCCTACATTGGCGAGGGCGCCTACGGGATGGTTGTGTGAGTAGATTTTTTGATTGTTTTATATTTTGGTGCAGGAATCATCAAATGATAATTTTTCCTTTCATTCATTTTAACAGAAAAAAAATCATGGTAATATTACATCTGGGAAGGGGTCTGACATCTTTTATGTCAGAAAAAAGGTGTAATTTTACCTCTGGAAATGTGTAAATTTACCACTTTTCTGGTGTAATACCACTTTTTCCGTCTAAATTGAGGTAAAATTACATCATAAAAGAGGTAATGTTCAACCTTCCAAAATTACAGCTTCCAAATTTACATTATTTTTTACTGTGTGCAACATTGCTTGAATTCTACCTTCTCGTGAAAAAAGCTCTAATTACACCAACATTGCTAGGAAAAGCTCATCGGAATCTGCCTCATCAGTGAGGATTAAGTTCACCATTGCTCGTTTTACCTCAACCCCCTTTACTTTAATTGGAGTTAAATTTCACCTTAGCTACGAGGAGGAGTCACCTTCCATGTCATCTCCGAATTTGACCTCCGATGCTAGAAATCATTCGAAACCCAAGAAGATCTGATTAACTTGCCACCGTCCTCAAATAACTTTCTCAAAATTTGAAAGCATTGTAAAAAAACGCGAATCATTAAGCGTCACGCCAAATTCCCATTCGACGTAATTTCAACAATGCTCGGATTGTCATTCCTGGGTTATTAATTTTCTTTGTGACAATTTGTTTTCTTTCTGTTTTTGGGTAAAAAACCTGAACCTTTTGCCGGAGGGAGTGGCACCGAAAAAAGTTTGACGAGAAGAATGGCAGCTACCGCGCGACTTGAGTGGAATGTTTTATGTTCCGATTTCGGAGAAATATTATTTCATGCTGTCGAAGATTCCAGGAAGAAAAATCAGCGAGCATTTTCCGAACGCGAACCACCGAATCACAGTGAGGATGTGTTTTTTTTGTGTTGAAAGCTTTGCAATTGCTTGGAAAAGTTCCTTGAATCGGGCTTGAAATTATTATTTTAATTACCAAGCTTTTGTTGCACAATTTTTGTAATCAAAATTGAAAATATAAAAATATAAATAAATCCTTAAACAATAAAAATCCTTCATCCTGACCGTAATCGATTTTTCTTCCAACGTTAGCCGGGCAAATCGTCACCGGGCAGATAGAACTAGCCACAAAGAGCTTAATCCTGGCCACTAATTTTCCCACTCTTTTTCCCTCTTTCACTTTTCTTCGACGATTTATCGCGGTAGCGGTGGAATCACCGTTGATGCGCCTGGAAAAGTGAGAAAACTAGGTCAAACTTGGCGTCACCGCAACATGGTTGGCGGTTGTTTTGTAACTTCTTCTATGTGTGGAATGATTCATTGTGTTGCTCAAGTCGGAAAAGTTTGATACATACTTTCATATTATGTTGGCACATAATTTTGGAAGATTTTCTTACTTATTTTTTAGTATATAAAACAAATATAACAATGCTTAAAAATATTAAAAGTTCATTCATAAATTTTAATTATTTTCATTTAATTGTGTAGAAAGTGATTTGATTCCCAAGATATGTCTATTTCCGGAAATTCCTAGTACACGTCTTAAACTTTGTCCATTCATTCCCTATGTAAAAGTCAATGGAATCAATTTTTCATCATGAATTTTTCTATAGTCTCCATATATTTTTATGAGCTTGTCATACAAAATAGGCATTTAATTCTGTATCTTGAGAAGGGATTTTCAAATCGATTTGATGTCTTCTTAAAAGCTGTAGACGGAAGCAAATATACGGGAAAAATTCCGACCTTTTTTAACCCTCTACTGCCCATTTTTTTTCGAAATTTTGTATTTTTCCCGCGTTCAGGAGGTCATAGAGGGTGACGAGTGGGAATTTCCCGGAAATCGAGCATTATTGGACCTCTTGATTCCCGGGAAATTCGGTCGAGACTCCCGGGAAATTTTATACTTATAAATATCGATTTTGCTTTATAAACAAATCAGAAAATTATTTGAAAAACTCTAAATTGAAATTCAATGTTCGATGTCCAAGTTAGAATAAACCAATGCTTCTCTGATCTTCTTATTCAGAAAGTTTTAACTTGTCAAAATACCAAAAAATATAATTTAGAGAAGCCAAAAAAATTGTACCTCAATTTATCTTGAAGTATACTTAGCAGTTGCATCTCAGAAATGAATTCGAAAGTTTTTTTTTTGATTATTTTTATTTATTTTTTTTTCTTTTTTTCAAAATAAGTTTAATTTCCATATCTTCTCTTGAGCCCTAAGAGTAATTTCGCTGTATCAAGGTAATTTCCTTTGTTGATGTCAATAAGTCATTTTGTGTTTCACGTCAACCTCAATATTCAATTATATTTTGGAAAAAACACTCTGTAAATTGTTATAAAGTTAAGGTCCACCAATTGTGAATATTCGGATTTTCCTGATTACTGTAAATATTGCTTCAATGAATATTTACAGTAGAACTTAAAAGGAAAAAAAACAAGTTTAAATTGTTGTTTGAGTCATTGCAAATATCCCGATACTGGAAAAAAATATATATCAGCTATTTTTTTTACTTCACAAAAATTAATAAGAAATTCATGCAACAAGCTTGTGAAACTTTTGAAAAATCACTCAGTGCGAATAAAGATTCGTTAACACTTAAACTACAATTTTGAGTCCCAAAAAGCACAAGAAACGGTCTTGTATTTGCTGATTCAGAAGTAAAAATCAAAAGGTAGATAAAGAGGATACTGTAAACCGGGGTGACTTTGATAGGATTTCAATTTGTTTTTGGAATATTTTCCAACAGGTAAGGGTTTTCTCAAGATTATTATTTTTTAAACATGTCTGGGGTAGGCCACACGTTGTACGTTAAATGTTCCATCACTAAAGAAGCTAATATAGTTTCCAAGAAAAAAAAATCAATGTTTATAATTAGTAAACTAAGTATATAAGCTTTTTAACAAAATACATATAAATTTTAGGTAAAATTGTAAAAAGTCGGAATTTCGCCTGAAATTTATTAAAACTAGTTTTGTTTATAAAATTATCGATTTATATTGCATTTTATACTGATCACAAGTTTTCTCATTTGACATGAAATTTGTTCAAGTGAAATTGCCTATGAATTTTAAGATTTTTTCAAATTGTGTTTCAAAAACACATACATGACTTATTTAACCTTCTCCTGGTGAAAATTTGTCAAAAGAATCCGAAAATGCATTCCGTTTTCCGATGAAAAAATCATGACACTTTGAGAAGTTTAAAATAATGACTTTCATCAATATTGTCTTAACTATAGTTAACTAACTTTATAAACTTTTCAACATTTTATGAAAAGTTCTTTTTAAGGTACTTTGAACACTTCTCTACCACGGTCAGTATGATTCTTAACCATTCTGTACGTATTTTAATTGTACTCTTAATTTTGCGGAAAAATCGCAAACCTATCAAAGTCCGGCTATCAAAGTACTGGTACTGAAGTTAACATTGCATATAATAAATATGAATTAAAAGTCACTTAATTGATTGAAAAGAAACAATATTATTACATTTCCTTTTAAATTATTGCCAGAAAAAAACTCCCGGGTCCCGGAAATTCCCGGGAAATGACCAAATTCAACTCTCGATTCCCGGGAAATTGAAAATCTCGAGAATCGTCACCCTCTAGGAGGTCATTTTGAGCAACTTTTGTTCTACGAAAAACTTTACTTCTCTTGTTTTATGTTTTTCTTGTTTCATTTTTAGTATTTTAATATGCATATATCTTGGTTAGTTTATGTATGTTTTTGGTAGGTTTTGGCCTATTCTACCACCTCCTATCATTACATTTCGCCTTTCTATTTTTCAGGTTTTTAAAGTCACCTTTTCAATGTTTGCATGTTTTCACATTTTCTGCTCTAGCATGGCACCATTAAAATTAAAATTGTAAAAAAAATCGAATAGGCATAGTCTGGGACACTACAAAAATTATTGCATACTACGTTTTACTTACAATATAGGAAATGTTTGTAAAAAACACAGCCAAAGTTGACCCCTAAAAAAAATACATTTATACAAACATTGGCAAAGTCACATAAAACAAGTCAAACATCCAGCCCTAAAATTTTCTAAAATTTAAAGAGTTCTTCTATCTAATGCTTTTTGAACATCACAAATTGGATGGAAAATGGTTTTTTGGCGATTTTGTAGGTCGAAGGCCGTCTAAAGGCGGGGTTGGTTGGGTTGTAGAGGGTTAAGACCATTTATCAATTGATGTTACATTTGGGTGACAAAAACTTTAAATAAAATTTGTACCAGCCTTACTCCTTTTCAATTGCATAATTTAAGAAATAAAATCCAGTCTACCATTTTCAAGGAGCTGGAAAAAGTTTTTTTGAACATTGCCTGTGTCTAAAAATTTAAAAATTTTGTAATTTTTATCGTATCGCTTAATCTTTGAAAAATTTATATTTTTTCTATCATTGAAAAAAAAATTCAATTTTTTTCTATTTTTTATCACACTATACCTCATAAAAAAATAAAGTTAAGATTTGTTTTTGCCGTAAAAATACTACAGGGATTTAAAAAAAAATATCTGGTGTACTTTTTTAAAAGGTTCTATGAGCAATTCTCTGTGAAATCGGCCGATTTCGACTATTTAATTTTAAAGAAGCCATTTTGTGTCACTGGTTCACCCATACAAATCTCCATACAATTTTTTCAAGGAATTTTTTATTGATTTGGTGTCTTCGGCAAAGTTGTAGGTATTGATAAGGACTATTCAGAAACCCAGAGAAAAAATTGAGATTTTTTAATCAAAACCGTTGCAAATATTTTTCATAGTTTATGTCCCTCCCCCCCTCCTTCAAAATCGGTTCGTAAAACCCCCTCGACCCCGGCCAGAGTCGAGGAACATAAACTTTGAAAAATATTTGCAACGGCCTTACTTTTTTCCACAAAAATCATTTTTTTCAAAATCCGTATTTTTATTTTTTATATGTTTTAGGGTTCAAGACACCGCATTTTTTAAGTTTTTTCACGGTGTTCAAAATCACGTTATAATGAAAAAATTGCGATCCCAGATATTGGTGTCTATCAATTCCTTACACCATAACACACCTCTGAGTAAAAAATGAAAACATTCGCTGGTATAGTTTCCGAGACACAGCCCTTTTAAGATGTTACGTTCGATTTTCATTTCGGGATAACGATGAATTTTGCTTCATATGACTGTCAAGTATCTCTGGGCCTAGTTTCAGAAGGTTTGCTGATGTAGTTCTCGAGATACAGCCATTTTAAAATGTTATTTCTGACTTTTTCTTAGAAAATCTATAAAATCATTACAATTCCATTCATATTGTTACGATACCGAGTAATGCGAGGTGTGAACCGTAACAAGTAACTTTTATTAAATCAAGTAATAATTATAAATAATTAACACTGATTGCACTTCTTCAGCCGGCGCGGGTGCAAGAGAGAATGGAAGACTCTGCACGGCTGATAGATGTTGATGCTGTCACGAAGACAGTTCGCAGTCGGGTGCGAATAGGGTCGCATCCCAACACCTCCCCCTTTCTAGAAGTCGTGCAGCTTGCAGTAGACAGGTGTGAACCGCAATCTCGACGAGCGTCGCAGGTGTGGTGCTTCAGGATGAACTCTACCCGCGGAGAATCTTGATGGGCGCTCCGGGCTTGATGGCTGGAACTGTTGACGTAGCTCGTTCAATCCTTCAGGTTCAGCTGGCTTCAAATTCCGAGCGCCCAGCAGAATGTCAAGAGAAAGTTTCTGCTCTGCTCGACTCAATACTCCTTCACAGTCGTCATTATGTTGCCACAGCTGATCGCTGAATAAACAGATGATACGATGTCGTTCCGGGAGTCCAACACGTTGCAAGAGCGGTCCTGGATCCCAAACCCAAGCAGCGTACCGAAGAACCTTGAAGATGTTGAAATCCTTGGTACTGTTCTGCTGGTTGAGCTGAACGTCCAGCGCTAGCATTGTTGTTGTTGTTGTTCTCCACGTTGGAGAATTGGTTGTCGCCCGGAGGGCCTTTCCCCCCGATGATGTTGCTTCGAATGTCTGCTGGCCTGTGGGCGCAAAACACTCTGCGGACTCGTCCGACTTGAGACCGCCGCGGACGAATCTGTGAACAGATCGACCGACTTGCACGTGCCCGTAGAGGTGATGTTTACTTCTACCTGGACACGATCGCTGTGTTTGATCGCGGCGCTGCTCCTGCACCTGATTGACGACCAAGATGTCATCGATTTGACTGACGCCGCAGACCTTGTTGTTTACCATCAGATGAGATGCATCCGGTGTGAATGTTTCCGGAGTGCGAGTGAGGATAGCAAACGATGAACGATGTGGTCGATGCGGATCGATGACTGACAGGTCGGTGCGTTCGGACAGCGCGCCCTCCGCTGGTATGATGACGTCATCCAGTGAAGACAGCGACTGTTTGTTGAAACTATCTTTGGCGGCCGGCTGGGTTGCTGTTTGGCCGGAAGACAGGTGTAATTGTTCCTGCTCCAGCTCACCTGTGCGCACGATCGCTTGTGATCGTGGCAGCCGGGTCTCCGCCACTTCGTGCGAGTTACCTTCGGTGTGGTCCACGTGTGTGTGGTGAGAGTTGGTGCTGCAGGGCTCGCGGCTGCGGGCGAACAGATCTCCCGAAGGCGTTTGAGCCTCCAGCTGGGACGCTGCCGTGTGTGCGTCCAGCTCGTCGAGTTCCTTCGTCGGCTGCTGCTGCTGACACAGGCTCTGTTGCAGAAGCTGCTGAACTGCCAGGTCATCCATCGCGCACCTAACCTCACTTTGGTGTAGTGAGCCAGCACTCGGTGAAGTTGCGAAAACGACCACGGACGGAGCCGACTCCGTAATCCTCGTCGCCAATTTGTTACGATACCGAGTAATGCGAGGTGTTAACCGTAACAAGTAACTTTTATTAAATCAAGTAATAATTATAAATAATTAACACTGATTGCACTTCTTCAGCCGGCGCGGGTGCAAGAGAGAATGGAAGACTCTGCACGGCTGATAGATGTTGATGCTGTCACGAAGACAGTTCGCAGTCGGGTGCGAATAGGGTCGCATCCCAACACATATTACTGTCAATTATCTCTGAGCCAAGTTTAAGATGGTTTGCTGATGTAGTTTTTGAGATACAGCCGCATTAAGATGCTATTTCCGACTTTTTCACGCCGATTATATAGATTTTCCTAGAAAAAGTCGGAAATAATATTCTAAAATGGCTGTGTCTCAAAAACTACATCAGCTAACCATCTTAAACTTGGCCCAGAGATACTTGACAGTCATATGAAGTAAAATCCATCATTATCTCGAAATGCATATTATTTAAAGTGCTGATATTGTATTGATTTTATAGATTTCTTGGAAAATCGGAAATAACATTTCAAATGGGTGTATCTCAGGGACTACATCAGCAAGTCTTCTGAAACTTGACCCAGAGATACTTGACAGTCATATGAAGCAAAATTCATCATTATCTCGAAATGCATATTCTATCAAGTACTGAAATTGTATAGATTGTTTGGGTTTCTTATTGAAAATCGGATGTAACATCTTAAAAGGGTTGTATCTCGATAAGTACATCAGCGAATGTTTTCAATTTTTGCTCAGGGGTGCGTTATGGTGTTAGGAATCGATAGATACCAAAATCTCGGATTACATTTTGTCCATATAACGGTATTTTGAGCACAGAGTATTTAGAAGTATGGACCAAAACTTTGTCGACGAGTTATGATTTTTTTAAATAGTGATTATTTTTGAAAATTTAAATCCTGTGCTTAAAATTTTTTAACCTCATTTTTTATGTAAAATGAAATTTGCAACCGAAAAGTACTTCTCAAAAACCGGATTTTTTCGGACAAATTTAACTTTTAAAAATTCGATTTTATATAAAAATGAAGTCAAAAAATGTTAAGTACAACATTTCAATGTTTTACAGAAATCACTAGTTAAAAAAAATTAGGACTCGTCGGAAAAAAAATTGTTCCATACTTCTGAATGGCTTTAAAGATGCGGGGTTTTGTCTCCTAAAACATATTTAAAAAATTAAAAAAATACGGATTTTTTGAAATTTCGACTTAGTTTGTGATAGCTGACAGAACACTCTAATCGTCTTCACCACGACAACATGATTTTTACATTCTACTTTCGTTCGTTTCACACACAAAGGAATGAGTGCTACGCAAAGTCACTCACACAATCATTGACTTCCTTTCAGGAGAAAATCGCTTAGAGAGCGGTCGTTTGACATTCTATAAAGGAGAAAAGCTCGGAACTTAACCTCAAAGGTAAACAACCGAATGAACTTTTTTGACAGGTGTCAGTTCCGAGACTTAGCATTTAAAATTATTATTTTGTTCCGGTTGTTCCGTTTCGCATGGACACAAACACGACCAGGAAAACGGCAAGGACACGGCCACGGGAATGGCCAGGAACAGGCACCTACACGGCCAGGTTCACGAAAACGGCCAGAAGCACGGGCACGAACACGGGCAGGAGTCCGGACAAAGACACGGCCTAGAGCACGGCCACGGAAACGACCAGGAACAGGCAACTACGTGGTCAGGTGCACGTACACGAACACGGCCAGAAGCACGGCCAAGCACACGGACACTTATACGAAAAAAAACCCGGGTTATGACGTTTCGCGCAATCGGAAGCAAATTCTAATTCAAAAAAATGTTAAGTCCCGATTTGACACCTGTCAAACCACTCAAATGGCACTCACAAAATGAATACTGAGTTCTTTGAGTTCATTTGCTACGTCACAGTTTTCTTGCCTATCGGGAGAAAATCGTGACGTCAGAAATGAACTCAAATCACTCAAAGTTCATTTTATGAGTTACTTTAACATTTTGGCCTAGTTTGACAGCTACATTGTCCCCAGTTTTCTGTGGGAGAGAAAAGGAGGCGAATACTTTATGAAAATCATACATGTCAAAATTCCTAGCAATCATATGATTTCTGTCACCACGCAGCATACACTAGGAAGAGAGAGGCAAAAGCAAGAGAAAGAGAAAGAGCACGTTGTCTCGTTCGGGCGGCTGCTTGAGTGGTGCTCATTTTTCGTTCGTTTCGTCTTCGTGTTCATCGACCGTCGCCAAGCAATGACGGTCATGATAGGCGTTGTGTGTCAGCGATCAAATATCGTTTTTGGGAAATGGTCGCTGACAGAAAGTTCTATCGAATATCGAGCAGTCCCGTTCAGTGATAGATCCCTTTTCAAGCATTGGTTAGGACGAAAATTATTTTTGATTTGTACTTAGCCGTGTATTTGAATTTATGAAAACCAAACAGTAACAATACGTTGCTCAATTTGAACCCTCAATTTAAGATGAATACATATCTTGAAAACAAATTTTGGTAGTTGAAAGATAGAAGCTTTCCGTTTAAAGAATCAAAATTGCAATAATAAATTGCTCGTTAACAACCTAACTTTACCTTGTCCAACCACTTATCAAGATTGTGTGTCATCAATTCTTCTTTTCTTACGTGAAGTGTACTGTACACATACACATTATTTTCTTATCGCACCTACTTTAACTCCCGAAAGCCTAGAGGGAATTAGTGTATCCAGGCATCGCTAATTCAATATTGTTGTTCACACTCGGATGAGTTCATACGAAAAGCGGGCAAGACACTTGTTTCTGTTGTTGTCATTGAACTGAAATAAGAGTATTGACACGTTTGTTGGATGGTTCTGTGCACTTCATGCTAGACCGTTCTTTGGTGGTGATTTGAACTGATTAATTTCACTATATTTTCAATTTTTACTGAAAATTGATATTATTTCTTTGTATTTTTTTTACAAATCTTTCTAGATTAATTTAAAAAAAACCAAAATCACCTCAAATGTCAGTGGAACCTTTTTCACACAAGGACGACGTCGACCATCTTCCGTTGATGTGTTTATGTCAGCTGGGACGTGCCTTCGGACCAGTGCAGTAGATTCACTCGCATTTTTTTTGTTTTATGTTTGTGGGTGAACACTCTAAGCGCGAAAATTAAGAGTCCACTGGGAACCAACAACTCGTTCATGATGTGTGTGCGCTGTGTGCTGAAAAGGGAAATAAAACCCCGGACATGTGTGTGTGTGTGTGTGGCACCATATGGACACGTTTGCAGTTCCTTTTTTGTGGATCCTGGAAGTTTTACTTATTGAGATGTATGAGGTGTCGTGGGGTGCCTTTTTTCCTACTAATGCTGCTGCTGCTGGTTTAAGGACATTTTTTCCGTTGACAGAAGCAGAATCACGAAGGATGTGTCACGTAGTTCTCGGAATTGGAGGGAGAGAGAGACCTCTAAGCCATAAATTGGGGTCCCAGCGCTGAAATATAACCTGCAATCAATTAAAACGCACGCTGCGTTTGGGGATTTTGCAGAAGATTACTCTTTTCCTTGAAGAATTTATTGAAATCATAAGATTGCTCACATTTTCGTAAAATTTGAAAAAAATCTCTGCATTTGAAAGATCCTTTAAAGCATTTCAAAAAGGGCCATAGAGATCTCGAAATGGTTTTACTTTATATTATAACCTTTGCAGTATTTTAAAAATCTCATATTTGATAAACCTTTATATCATTTTGTAACAGAGCAACTCTCTACGAAATCGGCCGATTTCGACCATTTTTATTTTTTGTATTTTTTTATTTGACTCAAACTTTGTGGGGGCCTTCCCTATGACCAAATAGGCTATTTTGTGTCATTGGTTCACCCATACAAGTCTCCATACAATTTTGGCAGCTGTCCATACAAAAATGGTATGTAAATATTCAAACAGCTGTAACTTTTGAGTGAATTTTCTTATCAATTTGGTGTCTTCGGCAAAGTTGTAGGTATTGTTGAGGACTATTGAGAAAAAAATAGGTACACGGAAAAAAAAATTTGAGGATTTTTGTATCAACTTTTTTTTCACTAAAACTCAATTTCCCAAAATACGTATTTTTTGATTTTCGAGATTTTTTGATATGTTTTAGGGGACAAAAATCCGCAACTTTTGAGCCATAGAGAAACATGGTCAAAAAATCTGCCGCCGAGTTATGAATTTTTGAAAAAATAGTGATTTTTGGAAAAAATCGAAGTTTCATGCAAAAACAAGTTTGACATTATTTTTTAATGCAAGATTGAATTTACAATCGAAAAGTACTTTACATATTTTTTGATAAAGGGCTTTGTTTTCTAGATATAGCCACCGAAAGTTTGATTTTAGCGAAATATTTGCAGTTTTTCAATTTTATAAAATAGTGGCCATGAGTGACCATTTCTAAAAATATATTTTTTGAAAAGTTCAGAAAATTTGCTATAAAATTGTCTAAGAGACATTAAAGATTGGACCTCTGGTTGCTGAGATACAGCGGCTTAAAGAAAAAGAAACACGAAAATTGAAGTTTTCTAAGTCTCACCCAAACAGCCCACCATTTTCTAATGACGATATCTCAACAACTAATGGTCCGATTTTCAATGTTAATATATGAAACATTCGTGAAATTTTCCGATCTTTTCGAAAAAAAATATAATGAAAATTTTTAAATCAAGACTAGCATTCTAAATGGGCGTAATATTCAATGTTTGGCCCTTTGGTAACCACTCATATTACCCATTTTTGGTAAAAAGTGAGGAAGGCATCAACCACATAGGTGGATTAGGTTAGTTTTTTTTTATGTAGCTATTTTTTCTGTAAAGCCGTTAAACTTGCTTTGTAAGCGTGCCAGGCAGCATTGTTTGGTCGCCATTTAGCAATTTCAGCCCAAAAAGGTTTTTTGTACTTTTTTACTCGATACTCATTGCATCGTTTCAAAAAGTGATCAAAGACAACTCAAAGACGAATCAAAGTCCCCGATCCCAACAAATCCAACTTCTATTCCACCGAACTCAACCCCTCCGACCCCGCCAAAGACAAATTTATAGGAAATTAGACGGATTTTCTGAAAAAAAAATCCACTGAAATAAAAATACACGCTATTTCTATGAGAATTTTTAAATTTCAAGGTTCAAAAGTTCTTCGCTAATCTTAGTTTTGTATGCAAATAGCCTTAGATGTTGCAAAAAGCCACTCGGAAATCTCGTAGCTGCAGTTGCCCCGACCCTCTTCGATTTGCGTGAAACTTTGTCCTAAGGGGTAACTTTTGTCCCTGATCACGAATCCGTTTTTTATATCTCGCGACGGAGGGGCGGTACGACCCCTTCAATTTTTGAATATGTGGAAAAAGAGGTGTTTTCACTTTTTTTTCGTAAAATCGCGATAACTTGTGATGTTTATAAGAAAACCTCTTATGTATATATATCATTTTTTTGTAATTGTCTGCTCTACAACATTGAATAACATTGTTACACTCTAAAAATTAACCCTGCAAAGTTAGAAAAAACACGAAATTTTAAAATGAAAATTTTGTTCTAAATGCAATAATTACCCTTCTGGGTCAATGTAGATTCGAAAAGTATATTAAATTTCAATTAAAATGACATGTTCCAAATTTTTTTACTGTTGAGTAACGGAAAATGGGAGAATTAAAAAAAATAGTGTTTTTTTCGATGAAAATTACGTTTTTTCGGAATCCTGAGTACGCTATCAAATCGGGCGTCTAATGTTACATAAAAGTCTTTTTGACACCAAATATCTATCTCATCACAGTTTCAGGCAGCAAATTGTTGAAAAACACCTCTTTTTTCGCATGATCAAAAATAGAAGGGGTCGTACCGCCCCTCCGTCACGAGATATCAAAAAACGGACCTCGGATTCGTGATCAGGGACAAAAGTTACCCCTTAGAACAAAGTTTCACGCAAATCTTAGAGGGGTCGGGGCAACTTTTCCCGATTTCTTATGAGTTGGTAGAGAATTACCCTAAAACTTAATCTAGAAAAAAAAATGTTTTTCACAGTCACATTTGTTTTCAATAAATAATAGCTCCGGTATCAGATATTGCACCATCTATAGCGCAAAAGATGCATTTTTAGTACTGTAGTATACATATTAAAAAAAAACAAAAATTAGAATAAAACCTATTTTGGGATCTAAATTTTGAGTAATAATTAGTTTTAAAAACAGCTTTTTTCTGTGTACCTATTTTTTTCTACACAGTCTCAATCATAACCTAAAATTTTGCCGAAAATACCAAATCGATTAGAAATCTACTTAATTGTAATATTCAAACAAGAAGTTTGAAACATAATTATCACTCAGAATGAAACTCAAAATTGACAGTTACATGTAGTGAAAAAGTGCTTATTTATGTCGAGCAATCTTCAACTAAAATCACGATTTATTTCTGATAAGAAAGTTAAAGTTAGTAGGAGAAAATTTTGAAATGGTTATCATTAATTCTTCAAAAAAATGCAACCTGGGATTTTTTTTAAATCCGTTATCAGGAGTGTGATTGGGGGAGAGGTTTTTTTTAATGTATTTTTTCAATATAGGGGAAAGTGGGGCAAGTGTAACAAGCTAAGGAAATGCTCGTTATAACCCATTAAAAAAGTTAAAAAATCTGTTGGATTTTTTATAATCATCTTATTCCAGGTTTTGACTGAGACTTGTGTAGAACAAGTTTAAAAAAAATCCTATTTAATAATGTTTAAAATTGATTTTAAAATTTTCGATTTTCCGTATGTTCTACTCAACTAGTGAGGCAAGACGAACAACCCGATGGGGCAAGAGGAACATTGCATGAAACAACATGTTCATTTGCTAACAATTGAACTGTTATCACTTAGATACATCAGATTAGAATGTATTTGAAACGTTTCTTTAATTTTTAGATTAAAAAAAATATTTTACTAAAAATTTGATCGTTTTTACAAAAAAAAATTATTACTAAGATGATAAATAGTCAATTTTCGTGATATCACTATATTTTGTTTGGACATTTTTTTTAACAATTGTTTATCTGTTTTCAAGTACTTTTATGTATTTATTTCACAATAAAATATGTTGTTGCAGCAATTCGTATTCTTTCCATACTAAAAATCCATATGGTACACTTGCCCCTCCTCAGGAGCGGCCGTGGCTGACTGGTTACGGTGTTCGCTTTGTAAGCGAATGGTTCTGGGTTAGATGCCCATCTGCTCCCAACGAGAAAGTTAAGAACACATAAATTTGAAATGATGAATATGAACGAAAAATCAAAGTCGCTCGAGGCGGGGTTCGATCCCCCAACCTTTGGATTGGTAAGCAAAAATGCTAACCACCAGGCCATGACGACTTGGTGAGCGTGGACTGGTATTAGTAATATTGTTACAGAGAGCGAGTTGTGGCGCTATAACCACGGCAAATAGTGTCCAGGGCATTCGTGGAAATACAATAGGGGGATGGCGTCGCTATTTTTAGACCACGTTTTCCACTTTTTCTCATCGAAACCGACTACTTTATCGACTTAATTTTGCTGGGCAAGATAGGACGCCGTCTATTTTTAAACGATGTCTCAGCACTTTTCCACTCTTGCGCTTAAAAAAACCAGATGGCAGCACGATGTAACGCCACGTCCCTATGTCCCATCCCAGAGGGTCCCGGAGTACCAAACCTTCTTAGCATGGTGCTCCCAACGAATACAACCAACTCTCGGAGCGTATGGTGGTGTGTCCCCACGCTTCTTCCTCCCCTGTCGATTCAGAATTGTGTTGTTGTTCGAACACTCAGTGCTCAAACTCAACACAATTACGAGTCATCTCTGCGATACGGCTTTACGCAGTAGGCCTGGCCGCTTTAATGCTTGTGATGTTTCAATGCATTTCAATGCAATGGCGCACTACAAATGTTAATAAATGACAAGAAGAGTGCTAGGCGTCATCTAACCTAAGGCACTCTCCAGGATCCCTTCGAAAGATTGGCTGCGCTAGGGTCTGATTAGATTAGATTATATGGTACACTTGCCCCTCCTGAACATGATTTAATAAAAGCTCTCAACAAAAATAACCAAAAGTTAAATCATACTTTATAATAGGTGCAAGTCATTGGAAGGGACTTTACTGATCTAGGAAAAATAGCACTTTGATAAAATGAGCCTTAAAACGAACCCTAAGCCTTATTTTGTACTTCCCAAATGTTATAAGAAAACAATGGTTTTGAAATAAACTTTATTCAATCTTATGCCCCGTGGCGTTTACGTCGTTTTGGCGGTTATGTGGTAGTAGATTCAGTTAATTGCCTGTTAGCAACAATCCCTCATACTGGAAATAATCAAAATTGTAGAAATTACTGCCGTACAAGCGATTGTTTCTCTTGCCCCATATGGTCGTCTTGCCCCACCTTCCCCTATTTGTAAATATTTGGAAAAATACTTTTTTCAACTCTGCATTTTTGCGCAAAAATAGCTTTTTAATTGTGACTGTTATCCAAATTTACTCTGTTACATTGACATCAAAACCATAAGACCCGCCTCAGTAATTTCAAATTAACGAGTTCTCTCTCGTAAGAGGGGTTTTCCCGGTATGAAAGCATTGCCAAATAATGAAACTCTTTTACTCTCAATCAAAAGTCATCCCCTAATCCGAACCCCGCCTGCGTTGTCAATGACATTGAAAAATATTCACTTATCTGTCTATCACGACGACGACGTGAACCTTGAATCCTTGAATATCCTCATACTGCTGCTGCGAGGTTCTGTCGAAAATAATATTAGGCTTACCATGTCATCGGCGTGTGTACACGAGCTCGCAGCATGGTTTCCATTGCATATCATGAATTTCAACTTGATCCGTCCCCACACTGGTTGCGTCATGGGAGAACACGGTGGGTGTTTTTGAAAAAGCATTTTTTTTTGTGAAATTGGTTATTTTTTATGTCAAACAGAGATTATCACTTTTTGCCATATTTCGAAAACTTTTTTTTTCTCAATTTTCCACAATTTAGTCCCACCGTGCGAAAAAGCGCGCTGTGAAAATTCGGAAAACTTTCCGTTGTTTTGCAAACATGCTGGGAGGGGTATTAACAGGTCAGGTCGAGGTGGGGGTGGCTCCACCGTTCTCAAATTATCATACACGGACCGAGTTTAGGCTTTCTCTATCTCTCATGGGCTGGACGCAAACATGGCCGGAAGTTGTCCTGTCAGCCATTTTAAGCTTGGCGCACATCAACTCACAGCGTGTCCATCATTGGACGCGGACACTGCTTTTGAAAATTGTGTTTCCTTTTCTCGAAAAGCTGCCTTTGGCTTGAATCGTTTACGTTTAAGCAACAAGTTTAACTGAATTAGCAATCGAAAGATATTTAACAGATTTAGCAGAGTCCCAAGAGATTTACACTTTGCTCAAACCTAATCCATCAGAAAGATCAAGGTCCCCAAATCTTCAATCAAATCTCCACAAAAAAATCAACCACAATGACAATGTCATTCCGACGAGATAAATCTGTGCGCCATTTTAGGAACTGTGCCGAGGTCCTGATGACTGATGGCCGAAAAAATGGAGAAAAATTGACAACGTCATCAGCCAAGCAACTGCTGCCAAAGGGGCATATAAAAGCTTTTCCAAATAAATCACGCATCTTGGAGTTGGAGGCGAAGAAAAATATCATCCTTGTGGGGCTTGTATCCTTGGCGACGAGCCCTTCTCCCTTTTCCTGCCTCAAGAAGATCCCTTCCGCCATCGTCGTAAGTAGTGACATTGTCACGCGAAACCAAACCTCCCGAGTGATTTGCTATGGAAAAAGGGGCAATTCGTTTGGAAGTTATAAAAATAGAAAAGCCTGCACAGAAAAAAAAACTACAGTTGGTTAAAGTCCATTAATGACGTAACATTAATGTTGGAATATTTTAAAGAAATATATTGAGATATCTTGGCAGTGTTCCCAGATCTCTTGAATGCCTTGTCATACACTTTCAAGTAAAAATATCTATTCTTTATTAGTATATCTTTAAAACAATATTTTCTTTTAAATGAAGGTATAGATTTTTCAAATTTTGTTTTTAAAATCACGGCTATCATTTCAAATGAGCCAAACATTCAATATTACGACCTTTTGAAACGTTAGTTTTGATTGAAAAAATTAACATATTGTTTTCGAAAAGATTGGAAAATTTCAAAAAGTGACTAAAAGTGAAATTAAAAATCACAAATTTCATTTGCCGTGTATCTTTTTTTTCAGTGTAGTCCTTCTCCATACCTACAACTTTGCCGAAGGCACCAAATCGATCAAAAAATTCCTTTAAATGATACAGGTTTTTGAATTTTCATGCATGACCAATTCTCTACGAAATTCGTCCTTTTCTTTATTTTAATTTTTGTATTTTTTAATCCGGCTGAAACTTTTTTGGTGCCTTCGGTATGCCCAAAGAAGCCATTATGCATAATTTGTTTGTCCATATACTTTTCCATACAAATTTAGCAGCTGTCCATGCAAAAATGATTTATGAAAATTAAAAATTCTGTATCTTTTGAAGGAATTTTTTGATCGATTTGGTGTCTTCGGCAAAGTTGTAGGTATGGATATGGATTACACTGAAAAAAAATGATACAGGGTAAAAAGAATTGGTGATTTTTAAATTTACTTTTTGTCACTAAAACTTGATTTAAAAAAAAACACTATTTTTATTTTTTTCATTTTCTGATATGTTTTAGGGGACAATAAACGCCAGAATGGACAAAAAATCTTTGACAGAGTTATGAATTTCTGAATCAATACCGATTTTAAAAAAAAATAGAATTATTGGTCGCAAACATTTTTCAACTTCATGATGTAAAATCGAATTTGCAATCAAAAAGTACTTTTGAATTTTGAAATTTTGAAAAAGTGCACCGTTTTCAAGTTATAGCCATTTTTAGGTAACTTTTTTGAAAATAGTCGCAGTTTTTCATTTTAAAAAATAAGTGCCCATGTTTGCCCACTCTTGAAAAAAATATTTTTGAAAATCTGAGAAAATTCTCTATACTTTGCTTTTTTGAACTTTGTTGATACGACCCTTAGTTGCTAAGATTTAAAAACAGGAAAATTGATGTTTTCTTAGTCTCACCCAAAAAACCCACAATTTTCTAATGTCGATATCTCAGCAACTAATGTCCGATTTTCATTGTCAAAATATGAAACATTCGTAAAATTTTCTGATCTTTTCGAAAAAAATATTTAATTTTTTTTAATATGGACTAACATTTCAAGAGGGCGTAATATTGAATGTTTAACCCTTTTGAAATGTTAGTCTTGATATACATTTTTTGAAAATATTGTTTTCGTAAGCCTTTATCAAAATTTCACTACAGTACTTTTTGATTGAAAATTCGATTTTACATCAATAAATGAAGTTGAAATTTTTTTTGTGGCAAATATCTCGATTTTTTTGAAAAAATCTGTACATTATTCAAAAATTCATAACTCAGTCAAAGATTTTTTGCCCATTCTGGAAATTTCTGAAAAGTTGGCATCAACCCTAAAACTTCAGAAATGAAAAAAAAATAGTGTTTTTTTGCAAATCAAGTTTTAGTGACAAAAAGTGAAATTAAAAATCAAATTTTTTTTACCGTGTATCAATTTTTTTAGTGTAGTCGTTATTCATACCTACAACTTTGCCGAAAGCACCAAATCGATCAAAAAATTCCTTAAAAAGATACAGATTTTTGAATGTTCAGGTATTATTTTTGTATGGACAGCTGCCAAATTTGTATGGAAAATTATATGGACAACCTAATGATGCAAAATAGTTTCTTTGGGCATACCGAAGGCACCAAAAAAGCGATTGTCCATGCGTGTTTAAAGAGCGCAAAACTATCATACTTTTTTGAAAATTTCGACTTACTCCAAATAATACAGATTTTTTCGAGCCTCCACAATGTTCAAGCCAAGCAAAAAATAAAAATAAAAATCTATTTCGGGGAGAATACCTAGTTCTCTTTCCGTTTTAACTGTGCACTCAGAGAAAATATCTTCACTGTTCGTCGACCTCTTCCTCAGGGGAAGATACGGGGCGGGACTTAACGTGTCACACGTATTTGCGGACATAAATTCGGCGATTTATCAGCAGGGTACAACCTCTCCCACTCCGACACACCGGAACTTTTCCCGACTTTGTTGATGCGTGGAGGCCCGCGCAAAAATCGAATCTCCCAATCCTGTGGCGAGAGAGTATTTCAAGACCAAGACTTAAATTCCCACGCAACCAGAGTTCGATTCAACACCCCCTCCCCGGGAGCTCAAAGGATCAAACTGTCAACCGGTGTTGCGTTGTGTTGGGTTTGTCGAAGCTCAACTCGCAGCTCAGCCACCACGAAGGCCCGATAATTCCGTGTGGATGCTGTCGTCGGCCGGCTTAGCGCTTTCCAATGCTAATAAAGCGATTAATCCGTTGACAACCCGGAGCCGGAAGAACCGGATTGCTTCCGCCGCCCCCGCGCCGTCGTCGGTATTAATTGCAATGTCTTAGATAACGGTTGCGGGAGTTGTGGTTCCTGTCGTTGCCGCACTTTGGGCGGTAGAATACTGTCACGTAGATTTGCCACGTGGTGACACGCGTGTTTGCGGCGTGTGGACGATGATTCATGGTGGAATTATCTGTTGATATCACTTTGCTGTCCATGTTCGTATAAATGTCTCAATAGCATATTATTCGGATTGGAGAATAACCTTGTATTTGATTTGGTAAATTTAAATTTGACATTAAGTTTTTCACAGAAGCAGGCAAAAAAAGTCTTGGAGCACTGCCGTGACCAGGATTCGAACCTGGGTTACTACGGCCACAACGTAGGGTCCTAACCACTAGACGATCACGGCTAACTAGGTGGGGTTGCTTGTGAAAAGATTTTATTCATCGGATGATCAAAAAATTGATCCAAATTGCACATGTTGAAGTGTATTGACTGATCAAAGTAGCAACCATCGTTCATCAGTGGTTTCCGTGGTGTAGTGGTTATCACATCCGCCTAACACGCGGAAGGCCCCCGGTTCGATCCCGGGCGGAAACAATATATATATTTTTTTTCAAAGAGAAGCCTATATGACCATTCTGTGCATTTTCCCAAAGTTTCTTTGATTTTGGTTGCTGAAGTCCCGAGCTATAATAAAATATGTTTGCAGTAGTCGGGCATGTACGTGTGTCAAACGCGTTCTGGCTAAAATCCCTTTATCCAGTTGTCGCACTTACAGTAATTTGCAGGGTGTGTCAAGATAGTACGATCAGATCGATTTTGTTTCGTTGAATATCTCAGGATTGAAATCGATTTTTTGGAATCTGTGAAAATCAAAAGGTGAAGCATTGAGAGCTGCACGAAACTACGTTTTCAACTCAATATGGCCCAAAAGTGCGACCAGATAGCACGATCACGACGAAATCATGCTTTTTCAAAAGAAGCAATAATTCGATTCTTTCATGCCAATATTTTGATTTCCATTGTATTCTCATCCATACAAAATCCGAGATCACATAAAACGAATCATGCATAATGGATAGGAAACATAGAAGAATAACGTTTTCTTTCGAAAAGAATATCCCATGAAACTGACGGGTCTTCACAATTTCCCCAGCGGGACGCTAAACTTCATCCAGCCATCGTTGCCGACAGCTTCAATCAAATTCGCTTGCGCTCCTCCTAGGACGGGGTGTATTCCAATTTAATATCCCCCACCGTCGAATAGTTGGCAAATGTGTATAATCACCATCGTTACCATCATTATCATATTATCAGAGCATGAAAATACATACAAACTGACTGCACTGACGTAATATTATAAAGCGACGTAAGCGCCATATTAAAATAAGGCAACTCGTCAAAACGCTGTTTTCATTTTTAATGTCGCTTACGTCACTTGGCAATGTTCGACACAGTGCATAAAACGGTTCTGATTTAATCTCGCTCGCTTCGGAGCTCGGTCCTGGGCTGCAGCTCATCGCGGTATGACATGGTGGCTTATCAAACCCCCACCCCCTCCTCCAACTCCAAGACCATCAGAACACGAGCATGGTCCTTCCGTCACACTGGATCCACCCGTCATCAGTGCCAATGTACCTTGGCGGTACCGCATTTATCCATCATAATCAACGATAGGTAGAGAGTAGAAAGCGGGAACAAGGTTGTAGTGGAAATATCCTGATGATGGGAAAAAAATAATTTTAAAAGCTGACTCACCGTTGTCAACCATCCGAGCGAAGAACCGTTAAATGGGTCTTGAGGGACCTCTGACTAGACCGTACTATACTAGCCAGGATGTGGGGGACACTTCGCTTCAAGAACCGTACCACTTGACAAACTGGCTGAATTGACAGCTCTGTTCTACCAGCTCGTTGGACACTGTCCTCCCTGCCTTTCATAACGTAATCGAGTATATTGAATTGAACGTCACCGGAAGAGACGTGGAATATTAAACGCTTCACAGCAATGGACAGGTGTGCAAAATGTCTAGTTGAGCTATAGGAGGGATGACCGTCAATAAACTCGGTAGTCGTGAAATTGCAAATTTTCAGCCCCTTCCATCATACAATAGTTTCACTGTTGTGTAAACCGTAGTATTTCACCATTTTTTAAAAAAATAATTTGTTTCCGCCCGGGATCGAACCGGGGGCCTTCCGCGTGTTAGGCGGATGTGATAACCACTACACCACGGAAACCACTGCTCGAAGTTGATTGCTGCTGCAATCATTCGAAAAATTTCATAAAGTGCGATTTGGACTCATTTTGAATCACTTGTTGAATGGAAATCGTTTTACCAACAACCCTTCCTGGTTAGCCGTGATCGTCTAGTGGTTAGGACCCTACGTTGTGGCCGTAGTAACCCAGGTTCGAATCCTGGTCACGGCAGAGCTTCCAGAAGCTCTTTCTTTTTTATTGCGTTCAATGGAAGAATAAAAAAAATGCTACATTTTTTATTTTGTTTTTGTCATCTATTCGGTACAAATTCATTTGATTAAAAAAAATGTTTCCTGGGAGCACTGCCGTGACCAGGATTCGAACCTGGGTTACTACGGCCACAACGTAGGGTCCTAACCACTAGACGATCACGGCTCATCAGAAAGGGTTGTTGGTAAAAAGATTTCCATTCAACAAGTGATTCAAATGAGTCCAAATTGCACTTTATGAAATTTGGCAGTGCGTGGCCGAATGGTTACGCTGTCCGCTTTGTAAGCGGATGATTCTGGGTTCGATTCCCATCTGCTGCAACCTTCTATCGGATGAGGAAGTAAAATGTCGGTCCCGGCCTTGGTTGTTAGGCCGTTAAGTCATTCCAGGTGTAGGAGTCGTTTCCATGCCATAAGTACAAATAACACACCAAACCAAGCCTACTCCGGTGGAATCGCTGGCGGCGGTTGGACTCGCAATCCAAAGGTCGTCAGTTCAAACACTGGGGTGGAAGGTTCCTTGGAGTAAAAAGAGGTTTGGGTGCTCTCCCCATTCAAGCCTTCGGACTCCTAGGTTCGAGCAGAAACTTGCAATAGAGACCACAAAAGACCCGGGGGTCGTTAATGTGGATGGTTTGATTTTTTGAAATTTTTCGAATGATTGTAGCAGAATTCATCTTCGATCAGTGGTTTCCGTGGTGTAGTGGTTATCACATCCGCCTAACACGCGGAAGGCCCCCGGTTCGATCCCGGGCGGAAACACAGCAATATTTTTGTGGACCACCCTGATGTTTACAGTGAAAATGTTACTTGATCACTTTTACACTAGCTGCTACTTTGGTTCCCAGTAAAAAAATATGATTTAAATTTACACTTTTTAATGTTATTTTATGTTAAATGATGATGGGAAAATGATTCATGTGACCATATGAACATGATAGGCTAGTTTTGGAAATTTAAACTACGTAGAATAACTGCTGTTTTCACCGGCTTCTGATGTAAAATTATACTTTTTTTACACAAAAACATTAAAACAGATTATTGCAATTTTACATCAGAAACTGAGTAAGATTTTCACTACAAACAAAGTCAATTTAAAAAAGTAAAGTGCAGGGATCTGAGGGTGTGTGATTGGATTTTATATGCACAGAAAAAAAATCAATTCCAGTAATCGTGAACTGTGTTCATGAATTTAAGATTTGCATTTGAACTATAAACGTGAATATATTACTTCGCAAAAAGTAACTTTTTCCAAACTTATTTTCGTAAAATCGCGATAACTCGTAATGTTTATAAGCAAATCCAATATGTTTACATATCAAAATTTTTGTAATTGTTTGCTCTACAACTTTGTAGAACATTGTTACACTCTAAAAAACAACCCTAAAAAGTTAGAAAAAACACGAAATTTTAAAATGAAACATTTTGTTCTAAATGAAAAGATGACCCTTCTGGGTCAATTTAGATTCTAAAAGTACATAAAATTTCCCTTAAAATGACATGTTCCAAAAAATTTTACAGTCAAGTAACGGCAAATGGGAGAGTTTTTAAATCTTTTTTAGTGTTTTTTTCGATGAAAAATACGTTTTTTCGGAATTCTGAGTACGCCATTAAATCGGGCGTCTAGTTTTACATAAAAGTCCCTTTGACACCAAATTTCTATCTCATCACCGTTTCAGGCTGCAAATTATTGAAAAACACCTCTTTTTTCGCATGCTCAAAAATAGAGGGGTCGTACCGCCCCTTCATCACGAGATATCAAAAAACGGACCTCGGTTTCGTGATTAGGGACAAAAGTTACCCCTTAGGACAAAGTTTCACGCAAATCGAAGAGGGGTCGGGGCAACTTTTCCCGATTTCGTGTGAGTTGGTAGAGAATTACCCATGTAGTAGTTAATATTATGCAGTCATGAATTCTCAACTATGATATATTGTGACCTAAAAAGGTATGTTTCCGCCCGGGCTCGAACCGGGGACCTTCTGCGTGTGAAGCAGACGTGATAACCGCTACACTACGGAAACTCATATCTTCTCGGAACATTATGCCACTTCCCATGAATGATTACGTTTCTGCTACTTCAGCTGGGGTCTCGCGTGCCGTTAAGTTATAATTCACACAATCGGTCTTTGTCCTTTTTTTTCTTCTTCGAAAAAGATGTCCTGACCCGCTGCTGTCTAACCCCATTTAACACAATGGGGTTATCGGAGCTCGGAAGCAACCCCAAATCAGCCCCCGGGACAGCTGTTGACAAATGTCATTAAATTTTTCATTGTAATGCACAACAAGACACATGATCCCATTTATTTTCGGGCGAGGAAAAATGACGGAAAACTTTCTTCGGGGGGTTTCTCGAACCAAAAGAATGGATTAACTTATTCACTTTAAACTCTTTGTGGCAGGACGTTCCGGAATGTGCCGTTTCTTGTCCTCTGACCGAAGGATTGTTGTTTCGCTTTTCTTCGGTTTTTGACGGTGCCATGGGCCGTGTCACAAAATGGAGATTGTTTCTTTCTTTTTTGGAAAAGAAAAACACGCCCCACGGATGGACTCCGATGTCGCGTCCTTTTTCCAGACTTGTCATGGTCCTTTTTGTGTGCTTCATTTCGCAGTGAAAAGTGCTACTGAAGCGCCACTCGAGACTGCTGTCAAACATTTCCAGATCAGAAGATCCTGGCGCGTGGTGAGCCTGAAATGGTCTCATCCGGGAAGCAATCAATTTCGTCGCTCTTGCGGGAAATCGAGCGATAATTTGTTTTCACTTGTTTTGTGCGCAAACGATGGCCATCTTCATCACAGTCACTGATGGCAACACTGTGAGATTTGGGCTGTAGGGTAAAGTCCGGTAAGTTTGCCAGTTGACACCCGAATGCAATTAGTGAGCTGGCAACTCTGCTCCTTAAAAAAATATTTTGAAAATAAAAAAAAAAACAAATATTCTAGCAACCTTGTCATAATCCAAGTCAAGATCCTTTTTATAATAAAGAAAAACAGATTTCAATGAAAACCATTTGAATTCAGTTTTGCAAATATTTCCTTCACTATCAGCGTCCTGTGGTAACCGATGCAAATGAAAGCCGGCCTCTGGGTCACATTCAAATAACCAAATGGCTCCTCCGGTCGTTGTCCGTTGTGAAATGGGAGCCGGAATTCCTGGAAGGACTGCGGTCGAGGACATGAATTCGTCCCCATACCAACCATATCTGGAATGGTTTAAATTCGCACGAAAAAAAGTAACAAACACAAACCGTTGATTTCAACACCCAGGGCGACATTGGGACACTTGCCCTGATTTTAAAGAGGGTCATGAAAAAAAAACACGGAATAATGAACGGAACGCCCTTCAAGCGTCTATTGTCTGCCCTGAAAAACAGAGTTTATGCGCGCGGAATTGGCCAGTGCGCGCCTGGAAATGACATTTTGATGATGGTAATCAGCTTTGATCGGACCGGAGAATATAATCCTGCTTCCGTGGGGGTTGCGGAAACCGTTAGGAGGATTATTAAAATCTAAAATTGGGCTTTGCAGAATTGATGACCCGCAAATATAATCCGGTATGGCTCCCCATTGAGACGGAAATTGAATGTGATGGTTAAGAAAAGTAAAAATAAACGACTCACTTTTTTTTCTTCAAGCGTAATAAAACCGTCAAAATATATGTTTCCGCCCGGGATCGAACCGGGGGCCTTCCGCGTGTTAGGCGGATGTGATAACCACTACACCACGGAAACCACTGATAATGAATGATTGTTGCTTCGATCAAGTTTAAATCTTAAACAATATAAATGAAATCACTTTTGATTCATTTGTTGAATGAAAATCAATCTACTTTCAACCCATCCGAATTGGCCGTGATCGTCTAGTGGTTAGGACCCTACGTTGTGGCCGTAGTAACCCAGGTTCGAATCCTGGTCACGGCAGTGCTCCAAGGATAGTACTATTTTGTCAACTACTTTTTTGACAGATAAGTTTTGATTATCGGCCAGAAAAAAATACCTTGAGCAAAAAAACAAACTATTGGACTTTTGAGATACAGATCCTTTAAGAGGTTACGTCTGATTTCAGCATGTTTAATAATATGCACTTCTAGGTAATGATGTATTATGCTCTTGATGAGTTTTTACTTTACACACTACTTTTGATCATGTTTCAGAAGGTTTATCGTTGAAGTTTTTGAGATACAGCCATTTCTAAATGTTATTTCCGATTTTTCTAAGAAATCCTATAGAATCTGTGCAAATTTAGCATGTCTCCGGTGAATGTTAAGTGTGAATGTTAAAAATAATAAGCAATGTTTTAGAAGGCTTGCTGATGAACAACATCATGAGACCATTTAAAAAAGTGTACCTTTGATTGCGAATCCAGTGTAATTCACTATCATTTTGGATTTAAAGCTTGAGTTCTGACGTTGTTGCTCAAAATTTAAACTGTAAACAAATTTCAGACAGTATCAGAAATCATGGTAATATTACATCTGGGAATGAGTACATCTTTTATGACAGGAAAAAAAAATGACTGCTAGAAATTGTGTAAATTTACCACTTTTTCGGTGTAATGCCCCTTTTAAGTCTAAATTGAGGTCATATTACATCACAAAAGAGGCAAACCTTTCAATTCACTTCACTACGGAAACCGAAAACTATCGTGAGCTGTTTTGCCATACAAAGCTGACAGCTGTTCTTACGAAACACAGTGAAAAATGTTAATTTGGTAGGTGTAATATTGGAAGGTTTAATATTACCTCATTAATTAAGTAATTTTACCTCAGTTTAGAGTGAAACGTAGCAATACATCATAAATAAATTCGTTTCCATGATTTTACACACAGTAAAAGAAAAATCATGGTAATATTACATCTGCGCATGAGTACACCTTTATTTAAAAAAAGTGTAATTTTCCATCTGAAAAATTGTTAAATTTGTCATTATGCTGTTGTACTGCCCCGTTTTCAGTCTAAATATTACACAGTTAAAAAAATCATGGTAATATTACATCTGGGAATGGGTACATCTTTTATGTTAGAAAAAAGGTGTAATTTTACCTCTGAAAATGTGTAATTTAACTACTTTTCTGGTGTAATGTCACTTTTTCAGTCTTAATTGAGGTAAAATTACAACATAAAAGAGGTAATATTCAGCCTTCCAAAATTACAGCTTCCAAATTTACACGTTTTTTTTTAGAAAAATGGTAATATTACACCTTTTAATTTCACACCTTCCAATTTAACTTTTCCAAATTAACACATTTTTACTGTGCAGTAAAAAGAATCATTGTAATATTTCATCTGGAAATGGGTACATCTGTTAGGTCAGATAAAAATGTTAGTTGGCAGCCCTGCTGGCAAGATTTCAGCATTTTTCAGTGCCGGGTATTTTCTATTTTGACGTTTGTTTCGCGCGGCATCTGATATTTTCTTTTCATTCGTTGTTTACCGTCAAATCGCTCAAGTCGCAAATAAACATCGCTCTGCGCTCAAGCTACAAAACCCTGTTTCGCTCTTTTTCCTGCTGTGGTGGCAATAAAAATGACCAATTTTACTCCTAAAATATGTAAATTTACCACTTTTCCATAGTAACGCCACTTTTTCAGTAGAAATCGAGGTAATATTACATCGTGAAAGATGTAATGTATCTTCCAAATTTACAAATTTTTACTGAGTAGGCTAGCAACGATGAAACATTGTGGCCGTGTTGTAAATTCTTTGATATCATAATATTTGAAAAATATTCAAAATGGTATAAACATAAATTTTATTTTCTTTTCCACAATAACCGAAAAAATATTCTGATCCCTCAGAATGTAATTCAAAAACTTTGAATTCAACTTTAATTGTGGCCTCTTTCGAATGTTAGACTTAAATTTAAAATGTAGAAAAAGTTTCTATCAGAAAAATCAGAAATTTTCTTCTTTTAAAGAGTCGAATATTTAAAAAACATGCCTTTTTTAAGAAAAATAGAAAACCCAAAGTTCCTTTCGCTAATTAATTAGCCTGTCAAGTGATTGTTGCTCTGCCGACACAACCAAATGTTTTGTTGTTAATTATTCCAGGAACTTCTGCAAGTTGTTTTGTTCGCGCGCGTTGTCAACAGCTTCCTAATGGTATCCTGGATGTTCCTGAAAAAAAAAAAAACTCAGACAGAAATCTTGCTATAGAGTTATCTACGTGCGCATGTATTGCGTGTACGTACACGAAAAAGATTGAGGTTAAATTTTGTACCGGCCAGCAAAACAAATGGCGTGCTAGTGTGCGTGAGATCGGGCTTAGATAACTCTATGGCCTTCAGACCTTGCTTGAGTAGATGGCTTTTGTCCGACAGCGCGACCTAACAATACCACACCTTTTTTAACCATGGCCTTAATCCTGGATCCACGTGCCATTACTTTATTTGTCCTCCTTGCAGAAAGCACAATTTTTCCTGGCCGCCAACGATTCATCTGAATCATTCTGAATGCTGCTCGCGTTGACACTAATCTTCCCTTTCTGGGTCAGTTGATTGAGCCATTTGTCAAAATGGGAGTTCGTCCGATCGTGGGTGGACGACTCCGCCCTTCTGCACACGGCTGAACTCTTTGGTTCAATTGAAAACTTTCCAGTATTCCTGGAATCGCACAACTTCAAGTGACACTTGTAACCTCTCCCAATTTGTCCGTTTAGCAAGCAATTGAGCAAAAGTTTCCCGAAAACGACGACGACTGTAATGTAATTGAATTTCCTTCCCAAAGACCGGACACTGAAGTTTTCCACCGGTCACCGGAAACAGCGCAACAGGTGCTTGTAATGAGATAAGGACGAGGCCGTCCTGCACCGTCAGGACATGGGTCAAAATTGGTGTATACGAAAATATTTCTAACGACCATTTCGAGGTACTTTTTCTCAATCACCGTCGTTGGTTTTCTTGCCGCGGTCGGTAATTTTGCTTAAATTTAATTTTATTTTGGGTGCTGCTATATTTTTAGCGCTCACTTTTACGGCGCAGCAACTTGTCGGTTATGGCCACTGCCGAAAACCACGCGAAGCCCACACGTGGAGGGAGGTGGGTAGACAGTGAAAACCAAAAAAAAAAGTGGCTTAATTGCTGGGTGGGGCCAAGTTGGTTTTGCTGCGATCAGCTGATTGGTGGCGAGAAAAACGGGTCTAAAAATAAACATAAATTGTTGCATAATGCAGCGATCGGTTTTTTTGAGTTGCAGTTATTGGCGGCGTGAAGTGGGTACCGCAAAAGAAGTTTTTTATTTCATATCTCCCATGCAGCCGTGATCGTCTAGTGGTTAGGACCCTACGTTGTGGCCGTAGTAACCCAGGTTCGAATCCTGGTCACGGCAATGTTTCCGAGTAGAAGCATTGTCACGGATGGGATTTTTTTGGTGACGAAGCGATAAAAAAATGGTTCGAAATTCTTACAGTCAGACTAGCAGGCGTAAATCATGAAACTAATGTGTAAATCAAACATTCACAGTTCTTACTTGAATTATCTTCGCAAGAAAAGATATTTGGAAGACGGGAAGAGTTAATGCTTCACCTATTTTATTTATGGACAAGGGAAAATCTCCAGGGTGTCCCCAAGTACAAACAGTTTCAAACGGTGCAAATGGTGCAAATGATTTCAACTTTTTTGGGGAACGATGCCGGGCATGACAATTTACATTTTGTCAGAACTGGTTACAATTCTGGTTTTTAAGATTTTCTCAAACGATTTTTTGTCATACTGGTAATGTCTGTAACATAACCTCCTGAGCCTTTTTCTTACCCATTTTCTCTCTGTGTTTTTTAATTCTATTTTGCGGTTCAGCAGATGGGTTAAACTCTGTCAACTTTTAGCTATTTTCCCGGCCAATCCCGGAGTATTTTTGAGTTTTTCATGGCTTATGCAATTCTTATCGTGAAAGAGAATGTTTTTGTTTATAAAACAAAAGTCGTACATTTATCCAACAAAGTTTACCGAGTTGGATAAATACGACGAGTGCTGGAAAGATCATGTTTTGCAACAAGTTGCTCACAACATTTTTTGCAATTCCAAAAAATGCTTTTTGATTGAAATTTTATTTCAAACATTCATGTGGGTAATTCTCTACCACCTCACACGAAATCGGGAAAAGTTGCCCCGACCCCTCTTCGATTTGCGTGAAACTTTGTCCTAAGGGGTAACTTTTGTCCCTGATCACGAATCTGAGGTCCGTTTTTTGATATCTCGCGACGGAGGGGCGGTACGACCCCTTCCATTTTTGAACATGCGAAAAAGAGGTGTTTTTCAATAATTTGCAGCCTGAAACGGTGATGAGATATAAATTGGGTGTCAAAGGGACTTTTATGTAAAATTAGACGCCCGATTTGATGGCGTACTCAGAATTCCGAAAAAACGTATTTTTCATCGAAAAAAACACTAAAAAAGTTTTAAAAAATCTGCCATTTTCCGTTACTCACTGTAAAAAATTTTGGATTTTATGGGAAATTTAATGTACTTTTTGAATCTACATTGACCCAGAAGGGTCATTTTTTCATTTAGAACAAAAATTTTCATTTTGAAATTTCGTGTTTTTTCTAACTTTGCAGGGTTATTTTTTAGAGTGTAACAATGTTCTACAAAAATTTAGAACAGACAATTACAAAAATTTTGATAAACAGACATAGGAGGTTTGCTTATCAACATCACGAGCTATCGCGATTTTACGAAAAAAAGTTTTTAAAAAGTTACTTTTTGCGTTTCTCTTTGTTTCGTCGTCCGTGTCTGTCGCGGGTGACCATGAACGGCCATGATCGATGACGACCAACTTTTTCAAAACTTTTATTTTCGATAACTCGTAATGTTTATAAGCAAACCCATTATGTCTATAAATCAATTTTTTTGTAATTGTCTGCTCTACAACTTTGTAGAACATTGTTACACTCTTAAAAATAACCCTGCAAAGTTAGAAAAGACACGAAATTTTAAAATTAAATTTTTTGTTCTAAATGAAAAAAATGACCCCTCTGGGTCAATGTAGATTCGAAAAGTAAATTAAATTTCACATTAAATGACATGTTCCAAAATTTTTTACAGTCAAGTAACGGAAAATGGGAGAATTTTTAAAACTTTTTTAGTGTTTTTTTCGATGAAAAATACGTTTTTTCGGAATTCTGAGTACGCCATCAAATTGGGCGTCTAATTTTACATAAAAGTCCCTTTGACATCAAATTTCTATCTCATCACCGTTTCAGGCTGCAAATTATTGAAAAACATCTCTTTTTTCGCATGTTAAAAATTGGAAGGGGTCGTACCGCCCCTCCGTCACGAGATATCAAAAAACGGACCTCGGATTCGTGATCAGGGACAAAAGTTACCCCTTAGGACAAAGTTTCACGCAAATCGAAGAGGGGTCGGGGCAACTGCTGTGTGAGTTGGCGGAGAATTACCCATTTGTTACACACTAAAAAAATATGAAAATTACTCTTGACGTAATTGAAACATTGACTGAAAACTAAAGCACGTATCAAAAAAATCAACCTAATTTTACATCTTACCAGACGTAATCACCAAACAATATTGCAAAACCCAAATCCTTGATTATATGGGCAATTTTACTGGATATTAATATTAATTAAATGTAATTTTGTGTCTCTTATGATGCACATAACTGGAGCATACGATTTGTCTGAATATTCAATCATGTTACTTAATTTTACATCAGTTCGGTTCGAATTTCACCCTTTTTTGCTGCTTTGCATCGCTGCGTGCACGATTGTCAAAGTCAGCCATCTTGAACTGTGCGATCACAACAGTCGCGTGAAAATTTTATTTGCTGCTAAGGTGTTTTGGCAACCAGAACCCTTCGAAATCTTTTGGCAGTTTTGTGTGCCTTAGAGGAGACTTGATGTCCGGTACCCGAGAGCTATTTGCCAGTTCCGGTACTCAAGCAGATTCCGGAGGGGGATCGCTAATTTCAAGGTGAGTGAGGCAGTTCTTGATTACAATCATAGATCATCAATTTAATCTTTTCTTGTCCCCAGACTGCTGCAGTACAATGCGGAAATCCTTTGGCAGCTTGTTCAGGAACCACTTTCTGAAATTTCTCTACGAGCATCACCAAGATCGACAAGCCTCCAGAAGTAGCCGTCCGTCGCATCCAAGCAAATGCGCCAGCGAAAAAGACTTTGGGCGAAAATGTTTTGGTGGCCGCATCTGGACCAAAAACGGCACGGTGCAATGTGTGTTGATGTGTGTGCTACTCGTTAAGTGCTGAATTGTGAAGATTTTAATGAAGGGAAGCGAGTGCTATCGGAATCCGCCAAAATATCGCGTTCCGGACCTGAATATTGGAATGTGCGCCGTTGATTTCAACCTCCCGATAGAACCGAACTAGTGCAATCAATCAGCGGCTTTTCGTGCCCAAGGTGGAACCTGTTCTAGGCGATTCTCGAAGTCACATGATGTCAGAGAATAATCTGGTAATAAGTGGCAGAACGTAACGATGGAATGCAAGTGAAAACTAATCAACAATATATTATTAATTGTTATGAAACTGTCGAAATAAACATGTTTATTTAAACGTCGAAGATATTTTTGTTTCAGTCCTAACCTAGAAACACGAGCAAAACCTATCCGGAACCCACGAGCAGCCCAGTGAAATTAAATGAATTTTAATTTTACATCAACGTAATTTCCTCTCGTGTAAAATTCAATGCTAAAAAATGTCTAGAAAGGGTCGTGTAATTTTCTAATCTGATGTAATTTTGCGTCAAAGATGACGCTCCAGTTATGTGCATCGTTTAGACAGAAAATTACACGATTATTTTTTGGTGTGTAAGTAAATTCACCATTCAAAACAAAACAATATTGAAAAATGTTACTTTTCGATACAAGTGCTGAAAAGTTCCACTTTTTAGCACCCATTTCAGTGCTGAAAAGAAGAACTTTTCGGCACTGTTATTAAAAGGTATTGATTTTCAAATCTGTTAATTTTGGTAGTTAAAAGTAGGCAGTTTCACCAGCGGGATTGCAAAAAAAGTATTTACCATTTGCTCCACGACTGATTTTAGAAATTAAGTGCCTTTTCTCGGTTAAACGAGAAATGGACGCTCTAGTTTTAGGGGGGAAATATGAGTTTTTGCAATGTTGAGAATGCACTGAAAAATATCCCAAAGATCCTTCTTTAATATAATTCGCTTAAACATATTTTTCTTTCAAGTCCCATAAATATTTCTTGTCCATTCTTTTGCTAAATAAAAACACTAAAAATATTTTGACAAATTTTACTCTTAAAAAAACAATGTTCAAACAGGGTGACTAGACTACCCTGCAAGGTGTCAACCACATTCTCACTTTGTTGCGCGATGTTTTAGGACTTTGGTGTCTTCGGCAAAGTTGTTCCAGGAATATTGGATAATCGCATTTTTTTCATAAACATACATGTTTATCCCTAAAAAAGTGCATTTTACGTTAATATTATGTTCTTTTTACGTAATTTTTAGTAAAAATTGCGTATATCTCTTGTAAATTAAGGGCTAAAAATATGAGGCTTTTGATATTTCACATGAATGTTTTATTTTCTTTTACAAAAGCTCTGAAACTTTTTGGATAAAAATATTTGTTTCCGCCCGGGATCGAACCGGGGGCCTTCCGCGTGTTAGGCGGATGTGATAACCACTACACCACGGAAACCACTGATCGTGAATGGCTGCTGCTTCGATCAGTTTATAACAACAATAATGACACGGTAGGGTCAAAATTGATTCTTGTATTGGCTATAAACAATCATTAACGATACACTGCCTTGATAGCCGTGATCGTCTAGTGGTTAGGACCCTACGTTGTGGCCGTAGTAACCCAGGTTCGAATCCTGGTCACGGCATAAGCCTTTTTTTGTTTTATTTCTTATTTATTTTTCCTTACTTACTATAGTACTAATACATGTTTTCTTTCTCCTTCCAGGTGAGTATTCATCATAAGACAAACTTGGCCATAATCAAGGGTAAAATTATCAGTCATGTTCACGGTGGAATTCTCAATCGCAAATCACATTGGACCCAAAATCGATTGATTGAATTTAAAATTGAGTTTTTGGCCCAAGGTATCTCCCATGGGAAGTATCCCAAAATGAATTTCGAAAAACCCCCTTGTGAAAAACAGTCCTCCTTTTTGTTGATGCTTGATGGTGATAACGTTTCGCATTCGGTGCGGAATAGTGCAAACAAACAATAATTGGATTCGTTTCCATTCGACGAAGATCGACTTTGATGTCGCACGGTGGAAAATTATTGGTCGATGTTCATTACCTGATGGTGGATGGAACAGGGTAAACACAATTTATTTGATGGCTTCCATCGGTGGTTCGTCACTGAATTGAGTTGCTGCAGGTTATGAACCACCTGAGGATAATGACATCAGTTTCATTCAATATAACTGAAACACTCTGTTCCTTCCAATCGGTGAAATTGTGATTATGAAAAGAAATAATTGCAATGTTAATTATGCATTATTTTTGTTCACGCTGTCTTAAGAAACTTCGCCAATGTAAATACTTATCGTCTTCAGAAAGGGACTCAAACAAACCACATCAATTTACGTCCTGTCCCATGCGTTTCGTAATTTGCACATTCCTAATGTTTCAGTGGGACATTTTTGCATTCATAATGTGTCCCAACTCCCGCCCTTCTTACACTCCAAGGAAGCCATAGAGCACCAACCCAAAGTCAACACTTGCCCTTCGGTCCTTAGGTCCGCTCATAACCGTTAGCGCCGACGACAACGTCTCGGAGCTGGGCCACAATTTATGGGTCAGAAATATAATTCCTGCCACAACAAGTCGTCCGCCGGATGTTTCCGTCGTTCAGCTCCGGTGTTGATAATGTCGTCCTCAGTTTTCTTTTTTGCCCCGCAGTTCGTGTCTGTGGCAAATTACCACTTGTAAATTTACGCTAATGGAAATTACATTCGGCCACCGTCGTTGGTCGTGGAGTCCCAGATTGCGAGGCGCCTCCTGCGGGGATCATGGGACTTATGGCGGCGGCGGTCCCTTTTTCCCACTGACTGCTGGCAACCGATGGGGAGTTCCCTGCGAGTGTATAGAGATATGATCACACCTATTAGCGATAATGTTCGGGCTTTTATCGGCCTTGCTGCACTGCTGGGAGTTCTACAGGACTGGAGCAAACTGTAACGTCCTGGTTTGAGAAGGAAATGCTATAACTTTTTTGCTCAGTTGTTTCAAATCTCAGATTCAGATCTCATATATTTTGACAAAAACGCTGTCCGGATCTATCATGCGACCTGTCGTTGGATAGATAATCAAAAGAACTTTTCAACGAGTTCAAAAGATTGAAGATCTGACAACCCTATCAAAAGTTTTAAGCACATAACTGCCGTTCTACGCATAATTGTCCCATGTCATTTTTTGATGATTTTGACTTTTTAACATTTTTAAGTTTAGATGAATGTTAAGAAAAACACATAAAATCTCGTACTTTGTTCAAAAACTCATTAAAAACAACACCAAGTCTGCTTGTCCCATCGTTACATTTCTACGCATAATTGTCCCACTAAGTATTTTGTTATACGGAATCATAAGTTTTATGAAGCATTATGTCGTGTTTACTTGTTGTTTAACAAGAGGATCACAAATAAGAGTGATTCACTGCTAACTGGGGCGATTAGGGACATATAGGGTGAATAGGAGCCCGCGGGACAATTATACGAAACACAGAAATCGATCGAAAAATTTCAATCGCGTTTTTCTAAGTTGCACTTTTTGAACATGGGACAATTATGCGTAGAACGGCAGATAAGTGTCCTGAATTATGAAGATCTGCACACAGAAAAAAATAATGTAAATTTGGAAGCTGTAATTTTGGAAGGTTGAAAATTACCTCTTCTATGATGTAATTTTACCTCATTTTAGACTGAAAAAGTGATATTACACCAGAAAAGTGGTAAAATTACACATTTCCAGAGGTAAAATTACACATTTTTTCTGACATAAAAGATGTACCCCTTCCCAGATGTAATATTACCACGATTTTTTTTTTCTGTGTGACTACCCAATCTGATGGTATGAATAATGAATCAAGTTGATAGAACACTGAAAGGTCCGCCCTTTTGTATCTATTTTGGATAGCCTCTAAATATGAGGAATACACCAACCACCTAACGGTGGATTAATTAACGTTTTTTCAATAAGAATTGTTCAAAAACTCAAAACATTTGGTTTATAGGTTGACTTATTACTACGCCTAAATTTAACCAATGTTTTGTTTTTTTATTTCAATTTGTAAACTTTTTTTAAATCAACTCTTATCTCAAAATTTTTGAACCCTCTAATGCCCATCTTTTTTTTTATTTTATTTTTTACTTTTCCAGTGTTCAGAAAGTCACTTTGAGCAACTTTTGTTATGCGAAAAACTTTTCTTTTCTTGCTTCATGTTTTTCTAGTAACATTAATATTATTCATATTTTCATTTATTTTGTTTGGGTTTTGTCTGTTTCTTATAGTATTTAGCCTACACAGAAAAAAAAATCATGGTAATATTACATCTTTTATGTCAGAAAAAAGGTGTAATTTTACCTCTGGAAATGTGTAATTTTACCACTTTTCTGGTGTAATGTCACTTTTTCAGTCTAAATTGAGGTGAAATTACATCATTAAAGAGGTAATATTCAACCTTCCAAAATTACAGCTTCCAAATTTACATTATTTTTTTCTGTGTACTCTTTCACCTCCAATTATTAGCTTTTGCGTTCCTAGTTTTCATGTTTTTACTGCCATTTTTGAAATGTTCTGCTTATTTTTATCGTGTTTTACTTTATAAAAATAACTTTATCATTTAGATTGTAAAAAAATATGTTGATTGCAATGCAAAAACTAGTGCAAACTTATTTTCACATAAAATTAAGGAAATGTTAAATTAAACAGTTCTAACTTTTAACCCAAACATTTTCCTAAACTTTAATAGCTCTTCTTTCCAAGGCTTTCAAAGATCAAAAATTATTTGAAAATTAATTTTTGGCCTGCCTAGAGGCGAGGTTGGGTTGTTGAAGATTAATTATCAAAGGTTGTATAGGTTTCTGTTATAAAACAATGTGTTGCACCTCTATTATAGCAAAATATGTGTAAAAACATATAAAAGAAAGCGCCTGGAAAAATATTAAAGAAGTTGATTTTTCGAGAGGTAATTTTTGGTCAAAAATGTACCTCTTCTTTAGACAGGATTTATTCTAGGAACGAGATTTTTTCAGCAAAGTCATCTTAAGATATCTCCTACACAACCCTTGTAACAGAATTCAGTTTCATTGAGAAGAACCTGAGAAATTGTAAAATCCGTAAACATCACTTTGGACCAATCTCACCCCCCAGACCCCATGTTACCCCCACTGACGGTACCAATATATATTTCGCACCAATGTTTTCTTCATACAAGTCCTCAAAATAATTTGTCTGTTGTACATATAAAAGTGCTAAACCCGAGCAGGGGTAAATAACACGGAAATACCAAATTTTGGTATTACTTGGGCTAATAACAGCGACCAAAATGTGCCCTTGGTTGCCCAGTAATAGATGGTAAAATACCATGAAATCATACCAAAATCTTGTATGTGAAAGGGCACAACAATACCAAAACATGTTATTTCAAAGGTAAAATAATACCACAAAATAAAATCATTTCAATACCAAGTTGAGGTCTTCTGGATTTTTGAACATTGCTTGAATACCAAAACTTGGTATTGCCATGGTTTAATTTTTAGGTATTCCCGCGCCCTTGGAAAATCAGATTTTGGTATTCCTGTGGTCTTCCACAAACATGATTTTGGTATGATTTCATGGTATTTTACCATCTATTACTGGGCAACCAAGAGCACATTTTGGTCGCTGGTATTTGCACAAGTAATACCAAAATTTGGTATTTTCATACCATTTTTAGTGCAGCAGTTGCAGTTTGTGAAAAAACGGAAATGATCCATATGCAATAGCCAAATCTACTCACCTGATGATTCCATGTTGTTCATAGTGATATTCTTCACCACACCGAATGCATTTGTCATTGATGAACGGCCTGTGCTTGAAGTTCTTGAAGCTTCTGAAAAATAACAAGATTGAAAAATAAGTATTATTAAAATGAAACCGGATTGAAATTCAATAAAAATTCAATAATCTGTTGATTGACTCGTTTTTCAAAGTATTTGGTTATCCCGACTTAAAGAAATTTCAACGTTTTTGAAAAAAATATTAGTGAGTATATCACAAAAAAAACAGCTTTAACATTTTTATGTTTCAAGTAATTTTAGCGCAAAATTAATTATCTCGCAAAATTTTTAAAAAAATTCCATAGTTTCAGAGAAAATTGATGAAACCTTTCAATACCAAAATAATACCAAAATGTGCCATCCTGACTTAGACAATTTTCCACAATTTCAAGTCATTTCTGTAGGGGGTATATCAAAAATGTTTAAAATCAAGTTTGAAATTTCTGGTTTTCAATGAAAGCATTCGCTTTGAGACATCATTTTAGCGCAAAATTAATTATTTTGTCAAAATTGGTCTAAATTTTCCCATAGTTTCAGAGGAATTTGATAAAATACTGTAACACCTAAAGAATACCAAAATGTGGTGTTCGACCATTGCACAGTGGTCCAGATCGCAAAATTAAGTGGAAAATGGATTTTCCGAAAAATGGTGACGTTTTGGAGCTTTGGTGTCTTCAGAAGAGTTGTTGCAAATGGAAAGGGGCAACTTTTGGTTTGGTTCAAAATTAGGGTGGTTCACGATTAGGGTGATTTTGAAAATCTAACTTTTCAGGAATATTTTTGGGAATTTTTTTGTCTTCTAGAAAGTTGATGGGCTTGCCAATCCAAGCAACTTTGTCGAAGACACCAAAATTTTATCTCGTAATCTACGCCTTCTATGACCAAATTTATAAAAAGCATCTGAGCAAACCTTCAAAAATCAGTTTTTTGAACGTGGCAATTCAGGGTTAACTTTTAGAGAAAAGTGATATTCGGAGCACTTTTAGAGCTCTACAAAACAAACATTTTCATTTTTTGACATGTCAATTTGGACTTAAGGGTCAAAAGTTACAGCCATTTTAAGGTAAAAAAGATGCAAATTTAAAACTTAAATATCTCAAAATGGCGCAAGCCAAATTTTAAGCACTAGGTTGCATTTGAAAGAAGAGATCTAGCACTACAAACGCTGAAAAAATCTCAGGGGTGTTTTTCTTTAAACTTGAGATATCTTCATTTGAAAAAGTCTAATTTTCAAGGGAAAACCTTATGGGACCACCCTAACGAAATTCGAAAATTGTCCAAATATATGTTTTTCCATGTAATTTTGCCCGCTGAATCTGAATCTGCCCTCAGAATTGAGCCAAAATGTCAACAAATCGATTTTTGGTCATATTTTGGGTTTAAATGATAATTTTACATGGAAACCCAAAATATGACCAAAAATCGATTTGTTGACATTTTGGCTCAATTCTGAGGGCAGATTCAGATTCAGCGGGCAAAATTACATGGAAAAACATATATTTGGACAATTTTCGAATTTCGTTAGGGTGGTCCCATAAGGTTTTCCCTTGAAAATTAGACTTTTTCAAATGAAGATATCTCAAGTTTAAAGAAAAACACCCCTGAGATTTTTTCAGCGTTTGTAGTGCTAGATCTCTTCTTTCAAATGCAACCTAGTGCTTAAAATTTGGCTTGCGCCATTTTGAGATATTTAAGTTTTAAATTTGCATCTTTTTTACCTTAAAATGGCTGTAACTTTTGACCCTTAAGTCCAAATTGACATGTCAAAAAATGAAAATGTTTGTTTTGTAGAGCTCTAAAAGTGCTCCGAATATCACTTTTCTCTAAAAGTTAACCCTGAATTGCCACGTTCAAAAAACTGATTTTTGAAGGTTTGCTCAGATGCTTTTTATAAATTTGGTCATAGAAGGCGTAGATTACGAGATAAAATTTTGGTGTCTTCGACAAAGTTGCTTGGATTGGCAAGCCCATCAACTTTCTAGAAGACAAAAAAATTCCCAAAAATATTCCTGAAAAGTTAGATTTTCAAAATCACCCTAATCGTGAACCACCCTAATTTTGAACCAAACCAAAAGTTGCCCCTTTCCATTTGCAACAACTCTTCTGAAGACACCAAAGCTCCAAAACGTCACCATTTTTCGGAAAATCCATTTTCCACTTAATTTTGCGATCTGGACCACTGTGCATTGACAAATTTTGCAATTTTGCAATATCAAAACAATACCTTAAATTGGTATGATACCACATTTTGCTCTTGCATAATCCTTAAGATAAATTTTCAAGGGTCCAGGAATACCAAAATTTGGGATTGATACCAGAGAAAGGTATTATTATGCATTTCCCTTGTTATTTACCCATGCTCGGGTAACAGGAAAAACAAATTAGTTATCCAGCTGCGTGTAAAAGGTCTGGGTGTAAAATAAATGTTGCATTATTTTATGCAATTTTATGTAATATTACACCCTGAAATATGTAGACCATCAAGACGGGTAAACTTTTTAACAGAAATGTAAGGCTCATAAATGCGTTTATCCTATCCATTATTCATCGGTCTAATGGCCGAGCTGGTTAAGGCGCCAGTCCTTACTGTTGGTGCTAGGTTTGAATCCCGTGGGTTGCAACTTTTTTTTGTGTTTACAAAAATTGTACACGCAGTGTGTAATAACAAAACTTTTTGCGGTTCTGTTTATCGGCGTGGGCGTGGTAAAATTGTTTTTGCTAAATTTCGATTTAGGAATGATTAAGCTTTTGATTTGGTAAACAGTTTGAAAACTGCCTGCAAAAGTTTAAAATTGCTGAATAAATTTCAGATATTAAAAATTTTCCTCAACCCGAAATCTCCCACCGCTCCCTGTAGTGTCGGTATCGTTCAATACTTTTTTGTTCAAACATATCAAAAATCCTGGAATAAATTTTATTCCCCACCAACCTCCGCAACAGTCATAATTGACTAATTAGCAAACAAAAGGGTTCTCGTTGACGCATCTGAGAAATCAAGATCTCGTCAACAGAATGAACATCCTCTGCCCCATCTTAATGAGAACGATTATATGGTGGCACAGTGACACACAATGTAGCAACAATGATATGAGCAGGGACTCGACTCACCTAAAGTGGTTAACATAAATGGATCCCTGGAGTGGGTGCGACCCACACACACACACACACACTTCCTGATTTCCATATCAATTAGATCTGGGAATGCTCACATTGTGACGACGGGGGCCGTCCCAGGCACGTTCCGGTCCTGGTGCCAACTGGTACTGCTGTTGAATTCGTAATTGAAAGTGTAAATTCATTTGGCCATTCAATCTTGTCGGTTGCAATTGCACCATTCATATCTTTCTACCGAAACACTGCTAGAGAACTTGGCTACCACAGCCGGAATCCGGCTACGGTCGAGCCATAAGTCCTGTGTTTCCGTTTATTTCTAGAATTTTCACATACACACACATTTCGTTTGGATTGGAATATGGAAATTTGCTCCATTTTCCTTAGGGGGGCCTCTTTCGGGCAGAGATTGAAATTCCTTGCTGCTGCTTCGTCGGTTGAACCATTCAGCATCATGCGATACAAGAAATGCGAAGCTGAAACAGTAGCTCAGTCGTTCGAGTATAGCTTGTAGAGCAGTAGCAGTTTCACACAAGAGCAATTCTCTACCAAAACCGGAAATGGATTTTATTTGTATTTTTTGATTTGGCTTAAACTTTGTGGGGGACTTCCCTATGACCAAATAAACTATTTTGTGTGATTGGTTCATCCATACAAGTCTCCACACAATTTTGGCTGCTGTCCATACGAAAATGGTATGTAAATATTCAAACAGCTGTAACTTTTGAGTGAATTTTCTGATCAATTTGGTGTCTTCGGCAAAGTTGTAGGTATTGTTGAGGACTTTTGAGAAAAAAAAGCACACGGAAAAATTTGCAGATTTTTGAATCAACTTTTTTTTACTAAAACTTTATTTCCCAAAATACGTATTTTTTGATTTTCGAGATTTTTTGATATGTTTTAGAGGACAAAAATCCGCAACTTTTGAGCCTTAGAGAGACATGGTCAAAAAATCTGCCCCCGAGTTATGATTTTTTGAAAAATAGTGATTTTTGGAAAAAAACGAAGTTTTATGCAAAAACAAGTTTGACATTATTTTTTAATGCAAAATTGAATTTGCAATCGAAAAGTGCTCTACAGATTTTTTGATAAAGGGATAAAGGGTTCAAGATATAGCCACCGAAAGTTCGATCTTAGCGAAATATTTGCAGTTTTTCAATTTTTTAAAATAGTGACCATGAGTGACCGTTTCTAAAAATATTTTTTTTGAAAAGTTCAGAAAATTTGCTGTAAAATTGTCTAAGAGACATTGAAGATTGGACCTCGGGTTGCTGAGATAGAGCCGCTTTAAGAAAAAGATACACGAAAATTGATGTTTTCTTAATCTCACTAAAACAACCCATCATTTTCTAATTCATATCTCAGCAAATAATTTAAAAAAAAAATATTTTTTTCGAAAAGACCGGAAAATTTCACGAATTTTTCATGCCTTAAAATTTAAAATCGGACCATTATTTGCTGAGATATGGTCATTAGAAAATGATGGGTTGTTTTGGTGAGATTAAGAAAACTTCAATTTTCGTGTTTCTTTTTCTTAAAGCGGCTCTATCTCAGCAACCCGAGGTCCAATCTTCAATGTCTCTTAGACAATTTTATAGAAAATTTTCTGAACTTTTCAAAAAATATATTTTTGGAAACGGTCACTCATGGTCACTATTTTTAAAAATTGAAAAACTGCAAATATTTTGCTAAAATCAAACTTTCGGTGGCTATATCTGGAAAACGGAGCCCTTTATCAAAAAATCTGCAGAGTACTTTTGGATTGCAAATCCAATTTTGCATTAAAAAATAATGTCAAACTTGTTTTTGCATAAAACTTCGTTTTTTTTTCAAAAATCACTATTTTTTCAAAAAAAATCATAACTCGGCAGCAGATTTTTTGACCATGTTTCTCTATGGCTCAAAAGTTGCGGATTTTTGTCCTCTTAAACATATTTAAAAAATCTCGAAAATCAAAAATACGTATTTTGGGAAAAAGAGTTTTAGTGAAAAAAAGTTGATAAAAAAATCTGCAATTTTTTTTTCCGTGTACCTATTTTTTTTCAAAAGTCCTCAACAATACCTACAACTTTGTCGAAGCACCAAATTGATCAGAAAATTCACTCAAAAGTCACAGCTGTTTGAATATTTACATACCATTTTCGTATGGACAGTAGCCAAAATTGTATGGAGACTTGTATGGGTGAACCAATGACGCAAAGTAGCTTATTTGGTCATAGGGAAGGCCCCCACAAAGTTTAAGTCAAATAAAAAAATACAAAAAATAAAAATGGTCGAAATCGGCCGATTTCGTAGAGAGTTGCTCACAGGACACTTTTGCACGAATATTTCATATTCCATTTATAGAAGCGTTCCGAAAATGGCCTTTTGACACGAGATACGCACGCTTTTGCCATAAAAGCAAATCGAAGTTCGGTGGCATGATCTAGTGGGTGATGAGAGGACACATTTCTGAAAAAAGAACGTCAATTCACTGAACTACAATCAAAATTTAAGCATATTATGAATGTATGCACTATCAAAACCAGCTTATTTGTGATAATGGGATGCTAAATGAAATTATTTGCAGGTTTATTTTTTTTTTCAATAATAAACACAATTTTTACGATTTTCCATATTTAAAATTAATTATAAAGCAGTTTTTGAAGCGAAAAATATTCAATCCTTTGTAGTTTTATTGCGCTCTAATTTCATTGAAATTCAAACAAGATACTCCCTCTAAGAAAATTAAAAAAAAAACTAAAATCGTGTTAACATTTCCATATTTATTGTTACTTTGACACAGTCCATTTCCATCTGCATTTTCGGCCCAGCGACATATGCTAATTGTCGAATTTTTCATAAATCAATAACCTTACTCTTCATCACAAGGATTAAAAATATAAAATGAGCAATTCAACAATCGCTCAAATTCAGATATTTCATTTCTTATTAAGAAATTACAAAAAATGGTCCCACAACCCGTGGATATCCCCATGCGCACACGTCATCATCCACGAGGAGACCCCGCGAGGATCATTAGTATTCCGAAGGCGAGCGCAAATGTATGGGCTATAAATACCTCCATCCTCAGTGGCACCGGCGACGTCACACGACCATGGTAGAGTGACTTCGAGAGCAGGACGAGGCCACCGACTGAAAGCTCACCGAGTGCCACAAACTGCAACGACGTGCTTTTGTCGTCGATGGAGGCCTTTTTACCGCGACGTTCCTGTTGACAAGCCTGCTCAGAAAGGGGGAAAATTGTACTGCAGATATTCTTATGCGACTTGACTGTTGGGAAGTTGTGGTTGATGAACACAACTTGGAGAAAAAAAAGTGTGATAAATGCTGAATTTACTGAAAACTCAGTTCTGCCTCCGCAACTTGTGAACAGCATCATTTCAGCATCATCAGGCTCCGAAAAATCTGATCTGCGGCTCTTCACGGCTTAGACACGCCTCCGCCTTTTGCGCGCCGGTGTGGAGTGGAAAATTTTGCATGTCGAAATTATGCTTATTTAGGGAAAATTCATGATTATAGCTCTGTGCCAAGCGCTCAGCTCACAAGAGTTGTCGTTTTCAGCCCAGAAAATGGCTGACTGATGAGGACGCTTATGTTTTGATAACGAAAAAAAAGACCGGAAAGGCTCGTTATGAAAAAAGGGAAGGAAGTTTGAGTGGTACAGGCTAAAATTTGTTGGCACAGCTTTTCACCGGTGCGCGAAATGCATAATTCATGGGACGAACTGCTCGAAAACGATGCGTTGTGTCCGGAGATTTTCAGACACTGCAAAATGATAATACTAAAGGCATTCTTCTTATGAGATGTTTTCTGGTAAGTTGCCTGTGAAGTTTCAAATTTTCAAAACTTTTTTCGTAAAATCGCGATAATTCGTGATGGCTATGGCTACAAGCAAACCCCATATGAGCAATTCTCTACAAAACCGGCCGATTTCGACCATTTTTATTTTTTGTATTTTTTGATTTGGCTCAAACTTTGTGGGGGCCTTCCCTATGACCAAAGAAGCCATTTTGCATCATTAGTTTGTCCATATAAATTTCCATACAAATTTGGCAGCTGTTCATACAAAAATGGTACGTATATATTCGAAAATCTGTAACTTTTGAAGGAATTTTTTGATCAATTCGGTGTCTTCGGCAAAGTTGTTGGTATTTTTAAGGGCTATTTAGAAAAAAATAGGTACACGGAAAAAAAAATTTCCCGATTTTTTTATTAACTTTTTTTTCACAAAAACTCAAATTCCCAAAATACGTATTTTTTGATTTTCGAGATTTTTTTATATGTTTTAGGGGACAAAAATCCGCAACTTTTGAGCTATAGAGAAACATGGTCAAAAAATCTGCCGCCGAGTTATGATTTTTTGAAAAACTGGTGATTTTTGGAAAAAATCGAAATTTCATACATAAAATTTTTTTGACCTCATTTTTTTATGCAAAATTGAATTTGCAATCGAAAAGTACTCTACAGATTTTTTGATAAAGGGCTCCGTTTTCAAGATATAGCCACCGAAAGTTTGATTTTAGCGAAATATTTGCAGTTTTTCAATTTTTAAAAATAGTGACCATGAGTGACCATTAATAAAAATATTTTTTTTGAATAGTTCAGAAAATTTTCTATAAAATTGTCTAAGAGACATTGAAGATTGGACCTCTGGTTGCTGAGATACAGCGGCTTAAAGAAAAAGAAACACGAAAATTGAAGTTTTCTAAGTCTCACCCAAACAGCCCACCATTTTCTAATGACGATATCTCAGCAATTAATGGTCCGATTTTCAATGTTAATACATGAAACATTCGTGAAATTTTCCGATCTTTTCGAAAAAAATATTTTGAAAAAAATTAAATCAAGGCTAACATTTTAAAAGGGCCAAACTTTCAATATTATGCCCATAAAAAATGCTAGTATTGATTTATTTTTTTTCAAAATATTTTTTTCGAAAAGATCGGAAAATTTCACGAATGTTTCATGTATTAACATTGAAAATCGGACCATTAATTGCTGAGATATCGTCATTAGAAAATGGTGGGCTGTTTGGGTGAGACTTAGAAAACTTCAATTTTCGTGTTTCTTTTTCTTTAAGCCGCTGTATCTCAGCAACCAGAGGTCCAATCTTCAATGTCTCTTAGACAATTTTATAGCAAATTTTCTGAACTTTTCAAAAAAAAATATTTTTGGAAATGGTCACTCATGGTCACTATTTTTAAAAATTGAAGAACTGCAAATATTTCGCTAAAATCAAACTTTCGGTGGCTATATCTTGAAAACGGAGCCCTTTATCAAAAAATCTGTAGAGTACTTTTCGATTGCAAATTCAATTTTGCATAAAAAAATGAGGTCAAAAAAATTTTATGTATGAAATTTCGATTTTTTCCAAAAATCACCAGTTTTTCAAAAAATCATAACTCGGCGGCAGATTTTTTGACCATGTTTCTCTATAGCTCAAAAGTTGCGGATTTTTGTCCCCTAAAACATATAAAAAAATCTCGAAAATCAAAAAATACGTATTTTGGGAATTTGAGTTTTTGTGAAAAAAAAGTTAATAAAAAAATCGGGAAATTTTTTTTTCCGTGTACCTATTTTTTTCTAAATAGCCCTTAAAAATACCAACAACTTTGCCGAAGACACCGAATTGATCAAAAAATTCCTTCAAAAGTTACAGATTTTCGAATATATACGTACCATTTTTGTATGAACAGCTGCCAAATTTGTATGGAAATTTATATGGACAAACTAATGATGCAAAATGGCTTCTTTGGTCATAGGGAAGGCCCCCACAAAGTTTGAGCCAAATCAAAAAATACAAATAAAATCCATTTCCGGTTTTGGTAGAGAATTGCTCATATGTTCATTCATATTTTTAACAAAAAATTTAACAATTACTCCAATACTCCAATACTTCTAACTTACGTGAAATTTTCCGAGGATTCCGAATATGACAAAATTGAGATCAAAAAGTGCCGCTATGACGGCATACAGGGCAAAAACTAATTTTGTAAAATGTTTGTTCTAGAAAAATCAAAAAACTATGAGAAAAACTGCAATTGGCCAAAAAGTTATTTCCGTAGGCTTATAGTCCATGAAATTACCTATCTTTTGACCTATGGGAGTATGGGTGTTGGAGGCTGTTGGAAAAAGATATTAAGGTTTTAAAAAAATCCATTTTTAACAGTTATTTGCAAAAGCTATGAGAAAAAAATCAAACCAATCCTAGATGTCTATGGCACATTTTGAAGTGCCTCAAAAGACCTTTCGAATGCATCTAAGAGAGTTGGAATTGAAGAAGTTTTACGGAAATGCGAGCAATTTTAAGATTTTTAATGTTTTTTCGACCTCAAAATTCAAAGCCCGTTTTACCCCACTTCCCTTTGTCGTAGAGGGCTCATATTTGGCATGAGTTCATCTCATGTATAGACAAACAAACGCTGAAAGTTTCATCCAAATCGAAGCACCTCGATACGACACATTGGTGAAAACTGGCTCTTAAATTTTCCATAAAATGGCATGTCCCTTTTTTTCACAGTCAAACAACAGAAATGACAGAATTTCTGAAACTATTTTTGTTATTTTATTTTTTTTATGAAAAACACGTTTTTTGTAACTCTAAGTACGCCATCAAATCAGGCGTCAAATTTTACATAAAAGTCCCTTTGACATCAAATTTCCAAACCATCAGGTTGCATTTTATTGAAAAACAAGTCTTTTCGAATGATCAAAAATAGTCAGAAGATATCGAATGATTGGGCTCGGATTCGTGATTAGGGACAAAAATTAACCCTTAGGACAAAGTTTCACTCAAATCGAAGAGGGGTCGAGGCAACTGCTGCGTGTGTTGGCGGAAACTCACCCAGTTACGAAAATGTAACTACAAAAAATAGGCGAAAATAAATGGATAGAGAATATCAGACACATAAAGATTTTTTATTACCGAATTCCGTAAAAATATTGGGTTTTCAACTGCTGAACGGCGGTAAAATTAAAACTTCCAATTTCGGTAAAAATCAAACCGAAATTCAGTAAAAGATATCGTTATGGATCATCTTTCAGTTGATTTTCGGTCAATTTTTTAGACGAAAAAAAAATTTACCCATAGTTTACCAATTCAAACTTTACCGATTTATCAACTAATCTGTCATATAAGTTGTCAAAAACCATCAAAAAACCTTTTTTTTTTCAACATTTTTATTTTTAAAACCGCTGTAACTTCACAAGGATTGGACGTAGGACAGTGGTCAATATGGAGACTTTAATGTAAAATTGTCTGAAAAACTAACTTAATCCACCTATGTGGTTGGAGCCTTCCTCACTCATTACCATCAATGGCTGTACACGAATTTCATCTATTTTTTAGATCTGGATTGAAAAAGAACATAAATATCACTTAAATGGCCATATCTCGAGACAGGGTTGCCAGATCTTCTATGTTTTGAACTCGATGGAAAGGTCTTTTGATAACCTAACCAACGATGGGTCGGATGGGGGATCCGGACATAGTTTACATACATTTAAGTGAGATCCGGCTTCCAAAAAGTACATCAATATCACTTAAGTGGCCATATTTCAAGACAGGGTTGCCAGATCTTCTATATTTTGGACTCGATGGAAAGGTCATTTGATAACCTAACTAACGATGGGTCGGAAGGTGGATCCGGACATAGTTTACATACATTTAAGTGAGATCCGGCTTCCAAAAAGTACATCAATATCACTTAAGTGGCCATATTTCGAGACAGGGTTGCCAGATCTTCTATATTTTGGACTCGATGGAAAGATCAATTGATAACCTAACTAACGATGGGTCGGAAGGTGGATCCGGACATAGTTTACATACATTTAAGTGTGATCCGGCTTCCAAAAAGTACATCAATATCACTTAAGTGGTCATATCTCGAGACAGGGTTGCCAGATCTTCAATGTTTTGGACTCGTTGGAAAAGTTTTTTGATAACCTAACCAACAATAGGTTGGATGGTGGATCCGGACATAGTTTACATACATTTAAGTGAGATCCGGCTTCAAAAAAGCACATCAATATCACTTAAGGGGCCATATCTCGAGACAGGGTTGCCAGATCTTCAATGTTTTGAACTCGATGGAAAGGTCTTTTGATAACCTAACCAACGATGGGTCGGATGGTGGATCCGGACATAGTTTACATACATTTAAGTGAGATCCGGCTTCCAAAAAATACATAAATATCACTTAAGTGGCCATATCTCGAGACAGGGTTGCCAGATCTTCTATATTTTGGACTCGATGGAAAGGTCATTTGATAACCTAACTAACGATGGGTCGGAAGGTGGATCCGGACATAGTTTACATACATTTAAGTGAGATCCGGCTTACAAAATGTACATCAATATCACTTAAGTGGACATATCTCGAGACAGGGTTGCCAGATCTTCTATGTTTTGGACTCGATGGAAAGGTCATTTGATAACCTAACCAACGATGGGTCGGATGGGGGATCCGGACATAGTTTACATACATTTAAGTGAGATCCGGCTTCCAAAAAGTACATCAATATCACTTAAGTGGCCATATTTCGAGACAGGGTTGCCAGATCTTCAATGTTTTGAACCCGTTGGAAAGGTCTTTTGATAACCTTACCAACGATGGGTCGGATGGTGGATCCGGACATAGTTTATATACATTTAAGTGAGATCCGGCTTCCAAAAAGTACATCAATATCACTTAAGTGGCCATATTTCGAGACAGGGTTGCCAAATCTTCTATATTTTGAACTCGATGGAAAGGTCATTTGATAACCTAACCAACGATGGGTCGGAAGGTGGATCCGGACATAGTTTACATACATTTAAGTGAGATCCGAATATATGTGAAAACACATTTTTATACATAACTTTTGAACTACTTATCGAAACTTCAATCTGTATAAAACTCGATCTATGGGACCCTAAACCAAGTCGAATGCAACAAGTTTGGGTCAAATCGGTTCAGCCAGTGCCGAGAAACATGAGCTAGTTTGTTGGTCACATACATACATACACACACACACATACACACACACATACACACACACATACACACAGACATTTGTTCAGTTTTCGATTCTGAGTCGATATGTATACATGAAGGTGGGTCTACGACGTTTTTATACAAAGTTCATTTTTAGAGCAGGATTATAGCCTTACCCAAGTAACCGCGAGGCACTAAATAGCGGCATTAAATCAGCATTATATTGGCATTTAATACCAGCAAATAATGCTTCAAAACATTAAATCAGCACTTTTCCCTTGAGAAATATTTCAAGTGGCGCACAGTGATGCCGATTTAATGCCTCACCGAAAGCTCGAACAAAAAAAACTGCTTTATCGACGTCAAGGCTGGGGGAAAAAAAGGACAGCTAGCTGCTCCACACACTTGGTGGTGGGCCTCCTTTGTTTTTTTCTCCTGTTGCGTGTCATGTGTGAGTGTGACACTTTGATGTTATTCTTGCATTTTTCTCGTCGATCTCCAGGATGCGCGCCAGCCAACTGATGTATTCGGAATTGAGTGTTTGTTTTGAAAGTTTTAATCGATGTGGTTGATGCATCGAACATTAATGAAGACTTTCTTTCTGCTGTTTCGAGATTCTGGTCCCTGGTTCTGGTTCAAAAACCCGTTGTCATTTCGTTGGACGGAAATTATTTACGAATCACTCAGCAATTTGCGGCCAGCCAGTAAGTGCAGTGCAATCAATTACGGAAAGCTTGAGGTTAATAGGGACAAGTACTCGCTAACGGCTAACGGGAACTATTTTTCCGAGGAGTGCTTGGTCCACGGTTGGCAAAATTTCCCAAAGTGTATCAGACTTCCAGAAAGCAGCTTTTTGCTTGCGAGAAAATTCATTCAATTTACCAGAGAACTTTTGATAATGTCCTTTGTGCTATGGGCATATGTTTTGAAAAATTTGGCTTCATTACAGGCTGCAGTTTTCCACAAAAAAAAAAAACAAAACAAAAAAAAACACTTCAGTCAGCGGGAATTGAACCCAGTTTACGCAAAAATAAAACTGTTGCATACTGGAGGAAATGCGCCTTAGCCCGCATGCTTATTGGGACGGTATAACGGGAGAAGGATAAAAGTCAATAAGAGCGTGCCTGGCTGAAATGTTTCCCGTATCGATGGGTTACTTTGTTGATAAACATCAAATGCTTTGAAGCACATTTTCAAGGTCGTAAATGGTTATTTAATGCCAGTTGTAATGCTGCAAAGTTTTGGTACTTTGAGGCATTCGAAAAGCTTATTTACTACTTCAAAACATTCCAGTGCTGATTTAGTACTGAATTAATACTTCAATTAAGTGCTTGTGGTTACTTGGGTACCTCAGTGAGGAAGGCAAAATCGATTCCCGTTTGAGGTTTAGAGCACTTAAAAAAAACAGTTTCAGTAAATGATTTTTGTATTTTTTGTAGGTGAGTTGCTTCATCCTGCATTTTTCGTGAGTCTTATTGTAACAACTCAGGCTATTTTAACAAAAAAAAAAAAAAATTAAACGAAAAAAATCGCGGGCTCTCCATCAAATTTGACTAGGGGAAATTTACCCATTTTAATCCTAATAAGCGGTCGTGTTTGAATGATGCTGGATAATCTAGAGTCTCCCTTGAATTTTACTAAAACCAAGTACACCAACGAGTAGAGCAAGTTTTTGTGAACATTTCTGTTTATTTTCACTTTCACTAAAAGTTATTCTATTTCTTTACCAAGCATTTAACAAAAAAAAATTCCAAGGGTATTCTAATCGAGGCGAATGCATTGGGCCACGCCCATTTTTCTAATATCGGCTTAGTTCTTTTTTCTTCCAACACTCTGTCGAGTGTTGCCATTTGCGCTGACAGTTCAAACGAACACTCACGAAAAGTGGCATTTATAGGGAAAGTTTCCTGGCATCGCTGGCTGTGCTGCTGGTGGTTTTGACGGCCAGCCTTTGTTCTTTTTTTGCCTTCGTCTCTCGCTCGGTTTTCTTCAGCCTTCGATTAGAATGCAAAGTGAACATTGAAACGTCAAACGACTTGGCGCGTTTGTTTTTTTGATGGCGCTTGCTAATTTATTACATTTTTCGGGATTATTCTTCAAGTGAGTGCCTTACTAATGATCAAAAGAACATGTTGCCGGTAGTTGGAAGCAATTCCATATCTTAAGCGCCGTGAAAAAGTAAGCGAAAGTGAAAAGTTAATTTTGGCGACATTCATTAAGCGTTTGAGGGATTCTCGTGTGTGTCACTGTGTGTGCCAACAAAATGATGAGAAGTGGTCTCGCAAAATACAAATTATGATCAAAAGTGCATTAAATGTGATCTTTTTGGCCAGTAAGTGGCATACATTTGCGTGCTTACTCGAGGCGGTGCTGTTGCTGGTAAGTTTATAGCCCAAATAGTATTTTTGGAGCTTTAATCGAGCATCAAACTCTCCATATGACGAAGATAGGTGTTTGATTGGAAAGGGTAGATTTCCCCTATTCAGCTTTAAAATAAAAAAAACTCGCAAAAGTAGCGTGTTTTTTTTTCTTTGAGTGTATTTTTTTCGGAAAGCCCGTCAAATTTCCTACAAGTTTGTCTATGACCACTTTTAATACGATCCAGCTTCAAGATACAGAATTATTTAAATTACGAATTACAAAAATATCTAAAACGCTTACGCCCTTCTCAAATGTCATTATTGAGTGAAATTGGCTCCATATACACAAAAATGGCTTACATAAGCGTAGGATAACATGTCTGCAAAGTTTCATTGAAATCGGAGAGGGTCAAGAAAAAAGTACCTAGAAAAAATCCTGTTTTGGGCTGGAATTGCTCAAGTGTGTAAACTTGAAAATGTCATGAATTTTTACAAGTGTTCAGTTAGTTTTAGGTGAGTTGCAGGAGCTTTTAGATGTTTTCAGTCGCTTACATATGATTTAAATCGACATTTCAGACGTTAAAGTTGCTTCAGACACTCTCAGTTGTTTGCAGACGATTTTTAACGATATCAGACGTTTGCTAACGTTTGCAAACCATGACAGAGCGTTCAAGCCGTTTTCAGATAGTTTCAAAAGTGCTTTGATCGTGAGACGGTTTAAGACGTTTTCGTAGTTTTTAATAGATATTTAGCAATTTAAGAAATTTTAAGACAGATCCAATGTTTCAGGTTGCAGGCTTTTTGAACGTTTCCATACGTTCACATATGATATTAAACAACTTTAGACGTTTATCAACGATTAAATTATTTCTTTGCTTGAGACGTGTTTTGTGTTCAGCAGTTCTCAAACGGATTAATTATTTTTTTCAGTTATTAATACGCTTTCAGACGTTTCATTCAATTTTAAGATGATTTAAGACGTCTTTAGGCGTGCATTGCGCTGGTGTTTCAATCAATTCTTCACATTTGCAGACGATTTCAAATGTCTTATGTCGGTTTCAGACGTTTTCAGATGTTTGAGCCTTAAGACGCTTTCAAACGTTTTATTTGATTTTAAATGAATTCAGACGATTTAGACGTGTTTCACACGATTTCCGACATCTTCTTTCGAATTCATACTATGCTTTAGGAGGGAAGATTTTTTTCACTTTGAATCTTCTAGATATATTGTCAAATTGTGCGTTACCTGTTGTTTGTACACACTGTGACGTACAACACTGCCGAGGATAAAAGAAAGAACCACACAGGGCAGATAATTTAGAACGCGTGCTTAAATAACACAGACTGTACAGATTGGAGGAGCTTTTCCACTTCCACCAAAGTGGGTGTTTAAGTGGAGGTGTACCATTTTGGGGCGGTAATCCTGGAAGCAATTTCAACTTTTTCCTTTCCGGGCTCTGCGTGGCGTGTGCGAAGAGTTTTGAATTAAAATTCAGAGGCTTCTCTTCGTCACTCACGTTTGCTCGAGCGGGGGGAGGGTGAATGCTTATAGACGTTTGATTACGCAATGAACACTCATTTTACTGTTGTTGAAGGTGTACTTTTTAGGGTTTGGGGTTTTTTGTTTGTACAAGCTTAATAAGTTGAATCGCGAAAAATGCTTCTTTATTTAAGCAAATTAGCATTTTTTGCAACATAGTTTTCTTTGAAATTTGGAAGCACCTAACATTCAAACGCATTTCCACTCTGTTTCAAAAATATTTGTGACAACAAATCATATCGCAATCCAGTATACCGTAAAGCTGTTTTTCGCACATTTCCACGAACCAATTACCTGATGCCTTCGGGCAGCTCAGACAGGGGGCTCGTTCCGAAGATATGTTTGCCTTTCTCACTGAGTAATGGTAATAGAATTATGCAATATAAAAGAACCGAATCGTAACATTTGGTGAAAAATTCCTTTTCGGGAAATATTAATTCATAACTTGCTTGGAAAAAAAGTCTCTGATTTCAATCCAGATGTTTTTTTTTTTCACGAGATCGAAGCCGTGTTTATTATGTTGCCAAAATAAAACTTCCGGTGCGATTTACAGCCCCACCCCCTCAGCAGGGCGAGGTTTTCGATAAAGTGCCAAAATCAGAGTTACCGCCCATAAAGTACGAGAGAGAATCTTGTGCCAATATACGATACCCACAGTCGATTTTTGGTTCAGGCTGTAAATCCTAGAGGCTGGGCCCTGGTTAATGGAGCCTGGCACCCGGCTCAATGTATCGTAACGTAATCTGGATTAAACGTGGATCGAAGCCCTTATCGGTCACGCTCGGTGCAAATGGTGTGTGGTCACACCACACCAGATTTGGGTCCTTTCGCTGACAAATTTATCAAACCAAGTAACAGTGATAAATTGTTTGTGTTATTTCCAATTTTGCCTTTTTCATTTCCTATTTCTTTTGAAAATAAGTAGGTATAAATTTTCTGTTTGTTTCAAAAACTTTTAATTTCTGATGTGCATTTGCAAAACCTTACTGTAAACTTAAAGCTGCACAACTCTTGCCATAGCAGATCGGCTCGAAACAACTTGTTGAAGGTCTGCCTAGCCACTTCGCTCCCGAAGCGATTGAAAATGGCCACCAGCATGGCTAGGGCTTCAGAAGGGCCCCCAACCCACAATAGGAACAACAACATCAACGAGAGAAAAAAGGTACACACAGACAAACTTTGCCTTCGAAATTCGCTTTTCCTCGTTCGTGTTGTTTGGAATTTTCCTCCCTTTCAATCATGGTGATGAAGAGAGGGGGAGGAGGAAAGCGTTGCGTCTCGCTTTGCAACGGGTTTCGGGCCTGTGACATTCAGGTTTTATTCCGGGCGGCCATTGTGGACGATAAAGTTTTCCGAAAGTGGCCCAATCGGTATATTAGCTCTGGCTGTTGCTGACGGCTGCTCGGCGGATAATGGTGGCGGGCAATCGGAGGATAAAAACCAGGAATATTTTTCTCTCTATTTTGGGTTTATTTTGCCAACGGTATAGCTTTTTTTTATATATTTCGTATGCTCTTCAGGAAATAATAAAAAGTATGTGGATAAACTGAAGAACAGCCGTAGAATTATCTCAACATTTAATTCTTTACTAGCGTATTAACTTCCTTCGCAATCATAAAAGGCAAAAGGTAAAAAACATATTAATTATTTCACAGCAAAAAAGTAGAAATCCAGCTGCGTGTAAAAGGCCTGGTTTTAAAATAAATTTTCCATTATGTTGTGAAATTTTATGTAAAATTACACCCTGAAATGTGTAGCCCGTCAGTATGGGAAACCTACTTGACCGAATTGTCAAGCTCATAAATGCGTTTATTCTATCCGTACTTCATCGGTCTAATGGCCGAGTGGGCTAAGGCGCCAGTTTTCACTGTTGAAGCTCGATTAAAGTCCCGTCGGCTGCAAGTTAAGTGTTTTCACAAAGGTGAAGTGCAATTTTACCATCGGTTCTTTTGCTGTGCAGCCAACTTTTTAAGCGCTTTAAGTCTGATTTTAAAGTTTGCAAAATAGGTTATGAAAACTGAACCAGCTCTGTCCATCAACTCGATTGATATATTGTAGGTTTGCAAAAAAATATTGTGTTTTCTGTGGATATATAAAAAAAATCTCAAGAATGGATTACTTCTAATCAAAACATTTCTATTTTTTTGCCATTTCTGTGAATCTAGCTGGAAACATCAAAAGCATTTCATCTGCAACTACAACCATTCTCAGTTCTGCGAAATGGTAGCGGTAATGAATCTGGCTGACGCGGCCTCGGCACCGGTTAATTAATGATTTCTTTTCGGAGAAAAATCCGAATTCTGGAGCTCCCACATCAGATTTACGTAATAGGGGAAATAGGCCCATTTTAAGCCTAATAAGCGGTCGTGTTTGAATGATGCTGGATAATCTGGAGTGTTCCTTGAAATTCACTAATACCAAGTACACCAACGAGTAGAGCAACTTTTTGTGAACATTTCTGTTTATTTTTAATTTTTATCAAAAGTTCTGCTATTCCTTTTACAAGCATTTGAAAAAAATATTTCCCAAATGTATTCTAATCAGTCGAGAATGCATTGGGCCACACTCATTTTCTTATTTTCAGCTTAGTTATTTTTTCCTCCAGCGCTTTTTTGGGTCTCCTTAGTGCTGCCAAAATTGATGAAATTTTAAGCGAAAACTCACGAAAAGTAGCAGAAAATTTCCTGACATCACTGGCTCACTCCAACAGGCGCTGCTGGTGGTGTTGGTGGCCACCCTTTGTTCTTTATTTGCCTTCGCTTCTCGCTCGGTTTTCTTCAGTCTTCGATTGGAATGGGTCGTCAAAAGTCAAACGTCAAAAGACTTGACGCGTTTGTTTTTTCGATGGCGCTTGCTAATTATTTACATGTTTCGGGATTATTTTTCAAGTGAGTGACTAACTAATGTCCAAAAGAACATGTTGCCGATTTCATATCTTAAGCGCTTTGAAAACGTAAGCGCAAGTGAAAAGATATTGATGGCGATTTTCGTTAAGCAGTTAAGCTCTCATCTCGCGTATTTTTAGTTTTTAGGATATGTGTGCCACCAAAATGATGAGAAATGGTCTCGCAAAATAGAAATTATGAACAAAAGTGCATTAAATTTGATCTTTTTGGCCAGTAAATGGCATAAATTTGCGTGCTTACTTGAGGCGGTGCTGTTGCTGGTAAGTTTATAGCCTAATTAGTATTTTTGGAGCTTTAATCGAGCATCAAACTCTTCATATGATTTATATGATTTCCCCTACGTGAGATATTTTTCATAAGGTTACAAGATAGTGAGGAAGGTTTGATGTGTACACAATAATCAAATAAAAGCATCAAATTTGTACTTGTGCGGTTTGCTCAAGCATATCCTTCTTGAAAATTATACCCTTCAAAGGTAGCCTCAATGAATAATTTAGCCATAATTGACAAATATGGGCTCTGGGTTTTTGGGAAGGATTTCCGGGGAAGGGCAAACAGAAGGGGCGCTCCAAAGTGATTTTAGGGTGAATCCTCGCCGGACGACCTAATTGGGGTTTATGAGCCAATTCGCAATAAGAAGCTGCAACGGGGAGGACGTTTTATGCTCAGTAACGGGGTGCCTGACTGACGTCAGGGTATGCGGTATCTTCTTGGAATGGAGAGATATCTTGAGTGAGTTGAAGTTCCGATGCTAAAGCTTTTTTTTTACAATCCAAGGTGAGAGGGACAAACGTTTCCGGACACAATGCATCGGGCTTGGAACTGCTGTGGAAGTTTCTACCCTGAATGGAAATTTATTGTTGCAATTTTCCACACGTCTGGCGTACCCAGAGGAAACGGTACAATAAGGGTGATCGTTTTTTGTGGAATTAAAATTGCAGTTATTTTTCCATTAAAAAAATACAACAGCATTATTTGATAACATTATTTTACTTTTTTTTTTTAAATCATCGATTTGTTCTTAAATAACGCGTTACCAAAGTTGGCACTGTGCTTTCCCAGATGTCGGATGAACATCCCAACCACCGGCTGCACCAATATGAATTTATCTGAGAGTCATCCGTTGCCACCTCTCGGCAATGTTGCAAGCATTCGCAACACACGTACGATGACAAATAGGCTTATGTACATACACACACGTTCAGTCTAATGGAGACGCATAGTGCTTTTTGTGCTTGAGGAGGGAAAAAAAACCTTAATATCCGACCAGGAAAGCCTTGCCACTCGGAAAGATAAATGAATATAGAAAAAATACAGAAACAAAGAGAAATCCAATATCAACGAACCGGTTGGCATGGTTCAATCATACATTTTATCAGCTGTGGTTCGAATCGGTTGGAAAGTATCCAATGCGCCAGGGTGATTCCGTTTTTTTTTTTTGTTTCATCAAAGGTTTTGTTTAATTTTCTGATCACATGCTGCGGATCATGGGTTCGCTGTGCTGTAAAAAAATCAGTTTTATTTGTCATTTGACTAATTGCCAATACCAATACGAAGTGATATATTTGGCGGGAGAGTTATTCTCTAGGTTTTCACAAATCGAGCTTCCCTTGCATCATATTTTAAAATTTTGATAAAATATTGTTTCCTTCTGTAAAAAAACATTTACTTTCTGGCTAGTTTTAGTAAGGGAGCTTGTAAATATTCGAGGATCTTTACCTTTAAAAGGATTTTTCTGATCGATTTCCTGTCGTCGGCAAAGTTGAGGGCTATGGGTAGGGCTATCCAGAAAAAATAGATACACAGAAAAAAAACTTTCTATTTAACTTTTTTTTATTAAAAAAATCTCATGGTGTTTTGATATGTTTGAATGGACCAAAATAGTAGTTTACGCAACAATTTGCGAAAAGAGTTTAGAGATCAGTAATGCGATGCTTGTGGGGACGCGCAGTCCTATTTTTTCGTGTTATTTTCCGTCTCTTTTGTGTCGCTATTTGTGTACATGGGGTGATTGGATTTCTTCTTCTTCTTTTTCCATTTATTTTTTGTTCGCGCGTTCGTTGGCCGATGAATTTTATTTGTGTTCGCTTTATATAGTTTTCGATAGAAACGATCCGATTATTGTTTTTTGAGACAAGCAAGTCGTATTGCTGGATTAAGTCCTTTCCGTATCATCGAGGATCGGAAGGCACGTCGACGAATATGTTTTAAGGCTTATGATATAAAATAATTTTAATTAATGAAGCCCTTCCTACATCATCGTTGATCGGAAGGCACGCCGACGGAGAATTTCTGGAGAATCGCGAAATTAATACTATATTTAAATCCCTAGATAGCTATCTTTCCGCAGCCGGCTGCCTAAGATTTTTAAAATTTCAACCGATAAACAAATTGCTTATGGTCGCATCACCTACCACAGTGAATCCTGACCTCATCCTCATCTTACTAACCCCTCGAAACTCATGTGATACTTTGTCGGAGACGCAGCCGATTTAGCGGTCCCATCACTCAAGTATCGGCTAACATTCCCATCCACTTCCCCGTGTCTTACCTCTGGTCGTGGTCGGCGTCGGTATTGATCAGCACGATAGGGACCTTTGAAAATTGCGAAGGGGTGATGATTGGTTCCTACTTTTCTTCTGTGGTCCACGGAGCAATGTTTGGGGGTCCTGGTCAATAACGAAGTAGCAGCTACGGGTAGACACCAATGCTATGCTATGCTATGCAATTTGCGAAGAGAGTTTAGAATGGTGCTAAATCTGGGCCCGGATATGAAAAATATGGTGTTTAGAAAATATTTTTTTCAAAATGCATTTTTTGATGCAAAATAACTAGCAATTGAAAATTACATAATAATATTTAAGATTAAATACGCCGTTTTCAAATTATAGTCAGTTGAGCAATTCTCTGACACATATAGTCCAATTTTTGCAGTTGTCCATAGTGTTGAAATATTCAAAAAAATGTATCTTAAGAACGGATTTTCTGATCAATTCGGTATCTTCGGCAAAAGTGAGGACAAGTCAGGAAAGATGGCTACACTTAAAAATTGAGCAATTCTCTACGAAATCGGTCTTTTTTCTTCAATTTTAATTTTTGTATTTTTTAATCCTACTGAAACTTTTTTGGTGCCTTCGGTATTCCCAAAGAAGCCATTTTGCATCATTAGTTTGTCCATATAATTTTCCATACAAATTTCGCAGCTGTCCATGTATGTATGAAAATTCAAAAATCTGTATCTTTTGAAGGAATTTTTTTATCGATTTGGTGTCTTCGGCAAAGTTGTAGGTATGGATACGGACTACACTGGAAAAAAATGATACACGGTAAAAAAAATGGGTGATTTTTTTATTTAACTTTTTATCACTAAAATTTGATTTGCAAAAAAAAACATTATTTTTATTTTTTTATATGTTTTAGAGGACATAAAATGCCAACTTTTCAGAAATTACCAGGTTGTGCAAAAAATCATTGACCGAGTTATATACTTAGTAAAATTTTGATAAAGAGCACCGTTTTCAAGTTAAATCCATATTTAGGTGACTTTTTTGAAAATAGTCGCAGTTTATCATTTTTTTTAAATTAGTGCACATGTTTGCATACTTTTGGAAAAGATCTTTTCGAAAAACATTATTTTCAAAATTTTCAAATCAGGACTAACATTTTAAAAGGGCATAATATTGAATGTTTGGCCCTTTTGAAATGTAAGTCTTGATTTGAAAATTTTGAAGATAATGTTTTCGAAAAGATAAGATCGGAAAATTTCTTAAATGTTTCATATATTAACATTGAAAATCGGACCATTAGCTGCTGAGATATCGACATTAAAAAATGGTGAGCTGTTTGGGTGAGACTTAAAAAACATCAATTTTCCTGTTTTTAAACCATTGCATTGCAATATCTCAGCAACTAAAGGTCGTATCAACAAAGTCCGAAGAAGCAAAATATAGAGAATTTTCTCAGCTTTTCAAAAATATTTTTTTGCAAAAGTGTGCAGACATGTGCACTAATTCAAAAAAATGAAAAACTGCGACTATTTTCAAAAAAGTCACCTAAATATGGATTAAACTTGAAAACGGTGCACTTTATCAAAATTTTACTAAAGTACTTTTTGATTGCAAATTTGATTTTACATCGAAAAATGAAGTTGAAAAAATTTTGCGAGCAGTATTTCGATTTATTGAAAAAATAAGTATTGATTAAAAAATTCATAACTCGGTCAATGATTTTTTGCACAACCTGGAAATTTCTGAAAAGTTGGCATTTTATGTCCTCTAAAACATATCAAAAAATAAAAAAAAAATTAAAAATAGTGTTTTTTTGCAAATCAAGTTTTCGTGATAAAAATTTAAATAAATAAATCACCATTTTTTTACCGTGTATCATTTTTTTCCAGTGTAGTTCGTATCCATACCTACAACTTTGCCGAAGACATCAAATCGATCAAAAAATTCCTTCAAAAGATACAGATTTTTGAATTTTCATACATCATTTTTATATGGACAGCTGCAAAATTTGTATGGAAAATTATATGGACAAACTAATGATGCAAAATGGCTTCTTTGGGCATACCGAAGGCACCAAAAAAGTTTCAGTCGGATTAAAAAATACAAAAAAAAAATAGAATGACCGAAATCCTAGAGAACTGCTCAAATACCTATTTTTCAAATTTTCACACCGAATTGCACAAAATTATTATTTTTGAAAAATCTTATTTTTATTTAAGTTTTTGGCAATTAAATTTAAAACAAAAAATATTTTAATTACAGCTTGATTTTTTTTAATAAAAAAAACTTATGCAGATATTGATTGAAATCGGTGCATGATATCAAATTTTAGTGAAGTATTCTTTGATTGAATTAGTAGTTTATGCAACAAGTTGCAAAAAGAAAATTTTTTCAGCACGAGTTGTACATTTATCCAACGAGGTTTACCGAGTTGGATAAATACGACGAGTGCTGAAAAAATCAAGTTTTGCAACGAGTTGCTTACAACATTTTTTGCAATTCCGAAAAACGCTTATTTAATGGAATTTTATGTCAAACATTCATGTGTTTAGTAAATTCATCGTTCAAAACAAAACAATATTGAAAAATGTTACTTTTCGATACTAGTGCTGAAAAGTAGAACTTTTCACACCGGTTATTGAAAGGTATTAATTTTCCATTCTGTTATTTTTGGTAGGGAAAAGTAGGCCGTTTCGTTTCTCCAGAAGGGCAGGAAAAGTTGACAGTTTCACAGTGGAATTGCAAAAAATTTATTTTGCATCTTAAAATACAATCAAAAAGTTTTTCGACTTTTTTCCACGTTCAAAAAAAATGTTTCGGGAAATTGGCAACACTGCAAAATTAATGTTGACCAATTTTTGTTATAGCTTGAATGATGCCATCTCTTGTCTAACATATCTGAAAATAACATATAAAAAAGTCAATATTTAGTGTGAAAAGTTTTTTTTTGGGAGATTTGCATTTTTTTCAATTCGAAATAATCCACGAAGAAGAAGAACCTTGGCAATATCTAAAAGATGAGAAATTTACCTACAACGTTTGCCTGACTTTTTAAATGAGCTGAAATCACGTATATTTATCATTTTTAAGACTCACGTTTGATTCTGAAAATTAAAAAATAGTTTTATTCACAAGAGTTTACATTTCCAAGACTGAAAACTCAACCAAAACTTCTCGATGTATCGTTAGTGGAAAACTAAGGTCTTATTGATATTATGCACGAAAGATTAATTTTTTTCTTTAAAGCATATAAAATATGTGTTGATCAGATTTGATTTTTTAGTGATGAAATGCGTATTAAAAAATCGGGATTTCTTCCGAGTTCCTCCATTTCTGAAAAGTTTACAACTACCTTCACCGAAGACAGAAAAATTGATCAAAAATTAGATTCTCGAATATTCACATGACTATTTTTAATAAAAAGGTGGAGTTGTATGGAGACATAGTGTCATCCAAATAAAAAAAATACAAAATTAAAAATCTTGAAAAAACATTTATAAATTTTTCATTCATATTAGAAATGAAATTTATCTTTATTGCAATCAATGAGAAAATGCTCAATTTACATTTAGCATCAGTATTGTTTATGAAATTTGATTTAGATATTTTTGAAGTATTTCACATTTCGACAGTGATTTATTAACTTTGACATGGAATTGGTCCGTTGCTTTTGAGCGAAACAAATCCTGATAAAGTATTTGTGCTATTCAACGTCCCAGTTGGTTCTCGGTGCGTATCGATGCGAACGTTGTGTTTTTTTTCTTTATCGATTGCGCATCAAAGGACACACTTTTACTATGGCGTATGACGACTGTGACGGAGGATTGTCAGCTGGCACTGAATACCGATGCATGCATATTTTTATTCGGAAAAATATTGATTCGTTTTTCCTTGCGTCGTAAAAAAATGCGAATAAATCCTATTCCTAGTCCCATGTGTGACTCTCGTGACAAGTTTTATTGCGGCCGTGTGCAAGTGTCCTTGTGGGAGAAAAAAAACACACACACACACCTCGAAAATCTAAATGGCAACGAGCGGCTCACATGCACAAGTGCAGATAATTTACGGTCCTTAATTTCCCGGAAGATTTACCACACCACGTCGTGTACTGCTCGAGTGTGCACTTTTCATGGCTTCCACCAACCTCCAGGCGGATCCACCCCAACAATTTCCCACCCGGTGAAGTTTTTCCTTTTTCGTGTTCTGGCGCGCCACCACCAACATCATCATCTCAAGTGACGGTGGGGCCACGCGGTGGGTTTTAAAGTTGTTCACATTTTATTAATGATTTAGTCTGCTTTGAAAATTTACTTAAATGTCTCAATCGCTCATTGCACTTTTCGTGTGCTTGAAATTTAATGTGAAATTTAAACACACCGTGCATCTCCTTGCTTGATGGAGGGTCTCATTTTGTACTCGTAGTTTCGTCCTTGTGTACTTGTTGGTAATCATCTCTTCAGATCTCAATTTTTGTGGAGAAGCGATTTTTTTCCTGCTTCAAATTATGCAATACTTTGTTAAAATGAAGAGGACTAGGTACAGATTTCCCGTTTTCAAATTTTCTACCAGATTTTTTTAATGAGCACCGGTTGCACGTGGATTAGTGGATTTGAAAGTACCACAGGGAAATTCCTTCAAAGGCAGCGATTAATTGCAACAAAAAACGACTCCTGTTGAGATTTAATTACTTGCCATCGTTATAGGTGTGTGTAGTGTGGGCAAGTGTTGCAAACTGTTTTGCGACGCTGGAGAAACTTTTCTTTGACGTTCAGCGCCGCGTGTTAATGAAAAAAGTTTAACTTTTGCGCGCGCAAACATACCAGGGCCTCCCACGTGGAAGTTGAACTCAGTTTACACCCATACCGCGCGCGCGCCGGTACTAGTTCTATGGAACAAAGTAAAGTTTTGAGCAGGGGGAGGGACAGGGAGCGCTAATTGACAGCGGAAAATGTTGTGAAGGCGGCTGCCCCATTCATTTGCGGGTAAATATCTGCCAAAGTTTTGTTTGATTTTCGTGGTTGGAGGCGGTTCACACGTGCACGAGCGAAACGGTGAAACGATGGGAAAACTTTCCGTGAAGAGTTTTTGATACTCTCATCAAAAGTGTCGGTACGTTGACAGTTGAGGCAGTTTTTGGTTGTTCCGTGTTGTTTGAACGGGGAAATTTTAGACAACAAAGTACTTTTAAATGTCCTTAGTCCTTTTTTCAAGCAGAGAGTAACCATTCTTGAAGATAGAACATAGCATAGCATAGCAAGAGTGACATTTGACAGTGATTCCGATTTTTTTAAACCTAATAATATAAAAAAAAACTGTGGTTCATACTTTCTATGAATGCGTTAAATTGAATCCATAATCAAAAAGTATTAATCCGGACACTGTAAGTCGAAAAATTCAAAACTTTTAACATCTAGATAACCACTTGTTGTTAGTTAACATTTCTAGCAGCACTAGTCCAATAAACTGGACTTTTGCACTTTGTTTTTAATAATTTTAACAGCAGAAAAAAGCTGGCATCGCTAGGTCGCTTTGCTGATCTTTCTAAGGAAATTTGCAATTTCTCAGACCAGTTTGATAAAACGCAAGAGAAAGCTATAAAATCACTTAAAAAGCGCACTTCTTAATTTGACTTCCTAGACCCACCTTCACGCGTACATATCGACTATGAATCAAATTCTGAACAAATGTGGTGGGATTTTGTCCATTTTGGTTTCATTCGATTCGTCTTGTGGCCCAATAGGCTATTGAAAATTATCAAATTTAGTAAGGTACTTCAAAAGTTAAGCTAAACCAACAGTTTAAAAAAAAGTCCAGTAATTAAAAGACTATTCAACCCAAGTCCTTCGGCTTATTGAACCGTGCCTTTGCCGTATGGGCCACCATGGTTCGGTGACTAAGTGGCGGTCATTTGTACACATAAGCCACTCAATAGGATGAACTGTTTCAATGGACGAATGAACATGCAAGAGGTCTTTACTCACGCAGAATAGTACTTTCCTCTCATTTCTTTTCGGGAGGACTATCCCCTCGATTTTTAACTTTGGGTGTAGGTAATAAGACGGCTTTGGACACAAATTTTATAATTTTTTTTTACATCCGGAATAACAAAGTACATAAATATCACTTAAGTGGTCAAAACTTGAGACTGGGTTTGATCTCGTTTGAAAGATCTTTCAATTACCTATCTAACGGTGGGTCAGGTGATAAATCCGGACATAGTTTTCATACAAATAAGTGAGATTTGGCTTCAAAAAAGTACATAAATATCACTAGAGACAGGGTTGCCAAATCACGATAACTCGTGATGCGTACTAGCAACCCCTTATGTTCATATATAAAAATTTTTGTAATTGTCTGCTCTACAACTTTGTAGAACATTATTACACTCTAAACATTTGCCCTGCAATGTTAGAAAAAAAACACGACATTTCAAAATGTAAAATGTTGCACTAAATTCTGAATTAATGTAAATTCAAAAAGTACATTAAATTTCCCTTAAAATTCCATGTTCCAAAAATGTTTACAGTTGAATAACAAAAAAAGGCAGAGTTCTTAAAACTTTTTGTAGTGTTTTTTTTTCTTTTTGTAGTGTTAATTTTTTTCAGAATTTTAAGTATGCCATCAAATCGGGTGTACAATTTTACATAAAAGTCCCTTTGACACCAATTTTCTATCTCCCCACCGTTTCAGGCTGCAAATGATTGAAAAACACCTCTTTTTCGCATGCTCAAAAATGAAAGGGGTCGTACCGCCCCTCCGTCACGAGATATCAAAAAACAAAAGTTACCCCTTAGGACAAAGTTTCACGCAAATTGAAGAGGGGTCGGGGCAACTGCTGTGTGAGTTGGCGGAGAGTTACCCATATTCTTTCTCAGGTAAAATGCACCAAATTTCATCAACAGAATGTCAAAATGTGCTACTAATGTCACTTCCGAGCTATTTCTAGCAGCTCGTAACCCTTTCAAACTACGAGACGGGCAGACAATTACGGGTTACAGACGTGCCTTCACCTATGTCAAACCCGTCACAACCATCTCATTCAAAGCCAAGAATCAGGGCAATCCGTGATAGCTTTTGCACCGGGGTAAAGGTCGAAGCTGCAAGACCATCATAACGGTTCGTTCCTGGAACCGGCTTGGCATGTACTTGGCATAAGTACGTTTCTTTGCAAAGGAGCTTTCGCCAGCTCTGTAAAGCCAAAAAGCTTTCCCCATCAGCATTTTGCCTCCAGCCGACGACCTTCTTGCCTTCTTGGGGTGCTTCCGGGTCGGCTTCTGAATGATGTTGGCTCATAACTTATTAATTGTACGTACAGCACATTACATAACACGAGAGCGTGAGGAAGACTAGAGTGTTGCCAAAAAGACTTAATGTGTAACAGGGATTTTAAGGATTCTTATGTGTTTATGTGAAAATTTACATTTTATTAGATAAATTAAAGCATTTTGGAAAAGAAAATGTCTGGATTTTATGAAAAAAGTCTCATCAAATTTGAATACTTTAAGTATGCTTCACATAAGAGAGAAAAAAATAAATCTGTGCAAAGAAATAAGCCCATCAGTGACGGAAAGGTGATTTTCACCCTCACTCAGACTCCGAGTTCGTCCGTCCAAGGATCCCTTCTGCCAGGAAAAAAGTTTCGCTTTCGTGAGATGGTGATGAGTAATACAAAATTAATGAGAAAGAAATTGCATGTTTACGGTCCGTACACGTGCCTTCCTGCAATGATACGTGTTCACGTGGCACTCATCAGGACATTCCGTGGAATGATACTGCAAAGAGAGAAAAAGAAGAAAAAAACCTTCGAAAGTGGTTACCGAAGATCGTATCATAGATTTGGTTTCATTCCACAAGAGGTTCTCCGAACTGGGGCAACACACTGCTGGTTCGTCAAATTACCCATCGAGATGTTTCGGCGTAATGATGGAAATTTCCCGAATTGGAATTTCGTCAAGTCGGGTTGAGCAAGAACATCGCAAAGAAAACATGATTAAGTTTAAATTCTTTATTCGGGGAAAAAAACTAGAAAGTGAAACTAAAAATGTAATGAGCAATTCCAGTTCAAAACAGGAATTTTCCAGGTATTTTTTACTCGATGCTATCGAATATTGTGTATCACAACTCAACCCCAACTGCGATCACCAGAATCATTTTTTCAACAATTTTGGATCTTTTTTTTTGCATGAAATTTCGATTTTTTCCAAAAATCACTATTTTTTCAAAAATCTATAACTTGGCGGCAGATTTTTTGACCATGTTTCTCTATGGCTCAAAAGTTGCGGGTTTATGTCCACTCAAACATATCAAAAAATCTCGGAAATCAAAAAATAGGTATGTATTTTGGGAAATTGAGTTTTAGTGAAAAAAAAGTTGATAAAAAATCCGCTAATTTTTTTTCCGTGTACCTATTTTTTCTTCAAAAGTCCTCAACAATACCTACAACTTTGCCGAAGACACCAAATTGATCAGAAAATTCACTCAAAAGCTACAGCTGTTTGAATATTTAAGTACCATTTTTGTTAGCAGCCAAAATTGTATGGAGACTTGTATGGGTGAACCAATGACACAAAATAGCTTCTTTCGTCATAGGGAAGGCCCCCACAAAGCTTGAGCCTAATAAAAACTACAAATAAAATCCATTTCCGGTTTTGGTAGTTCATTGTGGAAAAAAATCATAAAAACCCACAATATGTTTTATAAATATAAATGTTATAAGTCAAACTCAACCAGCTGAAAAAGATTTTTAATCGAAATTATATCAATGGCACCGCTTGTTGGCGGTATTATTTTTTTCTGATTTTTGAGCTTTTACATGAAATTTTCAATATTAGTTTGTTTCTCTTAACGTTTATTTGCGTAAAAATTGCTCGTGATGTCTTTTTTTCCAAGGATAGCTGGCTTAGCATTTTTTTGTCGCTTTTCAATGTATTTGAGGCTTGGACATGTACAACCTTTAACTTTGATTTTGAATAATAAAGATACTTTTAATATTTTGCTGTAGAATGAATCTTTAGAATTCATCATTTTTGAAAACTTACCAACTTAAATGAAAGGTGAGATTGCATAAAGTAATGATTGGGATTTTATAAATATGCTTGGATTATTTTGCCTTCCTCACTAAGGTAAGGCTATAATCCTGCTCTGAAAATGAACTTTTTATTAAAAGCTCCTAGACCCACCTTCATGTATACATATCGACTCAGAATCAAAAACTGAACAAATGTCTGTGTGTGTGTATGTGTGTGTGTATGTGTGTGTGTATGTATGTATGTGACCACAATTCTCACTGAGTTTTCTCAGCACTGGCTGAACAGATTTTGATCGAACCAGTTGCATTCGACCTGGTTTAGGGTCCCATACATCGCTATTGAATTGTTTGAAGTTTCGATAAGTAGTTCAAAAGTTATGTATAAAAATGTGTTTTCACAAATATCCGGATCTCAATTATATGCGTGTAAACGATGTCCGGATCCATCATCCGACCCATCGTTGGTTAGGTAATTGAAAGACCTTTCCAATGAGTCCAAAACATTGAAGATCTGGCAACCTTGTCTCGAGTTATGACCACTGAAGTAATATTTATGTACAATTTTGAAGCCGGATCTCACTTAAATGTACGTAAACTATGTCCGGATCCATCATCCGACCCATCGTTGGTTAGGCAATTGAAAGGCCTTTCCAATGAGTCCAAAACATTGAAGATCTGGCCACCCTGTCTCGAGTTATGACCACTTAAGTGTTATTTATGTACTTTTTTGAAGCCGGATCTCACTTGAATGTATGTAAACTATGTCCGGATCCATCATCCGATCAATCGTTGGTTAGTTAATTGAAAGGCCTTTCCAATGAGTACAAAACATTGACGATCTGGCAACCCTGTCTCGAGTTATGAGCACTTAAGTGATATTTATGTACTTTCTTGAAGCCGGATCTCACTTAAATGTATGTAAACTATGTCCGGATCCATCATCCGACCCATCGTTGGTTAGTTAATTGAAAGGCCTTTCCAATGAGTACAAAACATTGACGATCTGGCAACCCTGTCTCGAGTTATGACCACTTAAGTGATATTTATGTACTTTTTTAAAGCTGGATCTCACTTAAATGTATGTAAACTATGCCCGGATCCATCATCCGACCCATCGTTGGTTAGGTAATTGAAAGGCCTTTCCAATGAGTCCAAAACATTGAAGATCTGGCAACCCTGTCTCGAGTTATGACCACTTAAGTGATATTTATGTACTTTTTTGAAGCTGGATCTCACTTAAATGTATGTAAACTATGCCCGGATCCATCATCCGACCCATCGTTAGGTAATTGAAAGGCCTTTCCAATGAGTCCAAAACATTGAAGATCTGGCTACCCTGTCTCGAGTTATGACCACTTAAGTAATATTTATGTACAATTTTGAAGCCGGATCTCACTTGAATGTATGTAAACTATGTCCGGATCCATCATCCGATCAAACGTTGGTTAGTTAATTGAAAGGCCTTTCCAATGAGTCCAAAACATTGACGATCTGGCAACCCTGTCTCGAGATATGAGCACTTAAGTGATATTTATGTACTTTCTTGAAGCCGGATCTCACTTAAATGTATGTAAACTATGTCCGGATCCATTATCCGACCCATCGTTGGTTAGGTAATTGAAAGGCCTTTCCAATGAGTCCAAAACATTGAAGATCTGGCAACCTTGTCTCGAGTTATGACCACTTAAGTGATATTTATGTACTTTTTTGAAGCCGGATCTCACTTAAATGTATGTAAACTATGTCCGGATCCATCATCCGACCCATCGTTGGTTAAGCAATTGAAAGGCCTTTCCAAAGTGTCCAAAACATTGAAGATCTAGCAACCCTGTCTCGAGTTATTACCACATAAGTTATATCTGTGTTTTTTTTTTTCTGGATCTAAAAAAAAGCTGAAATGTGTGTCCAAACCACCATCATTTTTGGTAAAAAGTGAGGAAGGCATCAACCACATAGGTGAATTAGGTTAGTTTTTTAATATTGCATAAGAAAATAATTTGCAGTGCAAGTACAGTCGAGAAATCGGGAAAATCGGGAAAAAGTCGGGAATTCGCCAAAATCCGCTAAAAATCAGGAAAAGTCAGGAATTTGTAATTTTATGTCATAAAGTCAGAAATCTAATGCATACCTGCTTGATGTTTTTTGTAAATGTAATATTTTGGTCAATTTTCAAAACAAAACAAAAAAAGTTACAAAATTCAAAAGGAAACTTAGTAAACATTTTTTTCAAATTCCTAGATGTTTTCAAAATCATTTGAAGGAACATTAACAGCAATCATATTTTAAATTTGAGAATAAAATTTTAAATTTAGTAATCTTCAACTTTTTGTCATTTCCAGTTGAAACGAAGTATCAAAAACTATACTTTTGCCAATTTTAAAAATAAACATTGAAATTACAAATACTATTAGGCTTTCGGTTATTTTTCAAAGATTAGTTGTTTATGTTTCTAATCGGAATCAAAATAATGAGTGCTTCAATTTTCAAAGTTTTTTTTTAGGGAATTTGTTGTTAAATTTCTGTTTTTACGCAAATTGTCAATAGTTTAATTTTCTTTAAATTCGTTTCGATTTTTTTGATGGTTTATATTGACTTTCAATAAAGAGTTTTTTGTTTGATATCATTCTTTAGGTAAGAAATTCCTATTTTTTAAGATTCTGGAAAAGTCGGGAAAAGGTTGGGAATTTCAAAATGAGATTTGAGTGGCCACCCTGAATTTGAAGGATAATTAGTTTTCTAGAGTCCAAAAGTCAAAATTTTCAAAAACCAATTGTGAAAATCGATTTGTCAATATCATAGAAAAGTCGCCATGTTAACCATTGTCCTAAGTCCGATCCATGTGAAGACCACTGTATCTTAAAAATGTTAAAAAATAAAGGGATTTGGCCATTTTGTGGTTTTTGGCCATTTTTCTTTGTGAGACTGAGGTTTTCAGTCTAAACAATATTTTTACATTTTGCCGTTGACCGTAGGTAACGGATTGGTGGCATACACACACAATGCACTTCCTGCATTGTTTGTCAATTCTGTAGTCTTCATTTACCGTTTTTTCCTGACGAGAATTGATTGCCTAAATCGGCTTATGAACTAGGAATTTCAGGTCGTTACTGCAGATTAGGCTTTTCAGATGAAAAAAAAAACTAAAACCTGAGCCCAGCTTGCAAATGGAAAAGGTACTTTGACTTGTCGGGACCAAAGCCACCCCCTAAAAGCCGGTTTCGATTTGCCGGGACTTTTAAGAGAGTAGATACACAAAAACGCGCCTCGCGCCCGAAAGAAACACCATTTTCAAAGGCCAATGAAAGGGGTACGAACCGGGAGCAACAAAACCCCTTTTCCACTCCACAGGAAAAGCCTTTTCCTTTTTCCGCAACGTGCACTGCACACAAACACACATACACGCGGTTGAAAGCAGCTGGAAAACCCTCTGCACGGGTGTTGTGTGCAGCCCGGTGAATGGGCTGTGTGTGTATTACCCCTCTTTTTGGAGTGGAAGCACCCCCTGACTTGTAGCGGATTTGAGTGGCTTCAATGGAGTATTTCGTTTTTTTGCCGATTGATTCGTTGAAATAAATTTAATTAGATTTGGCTTCACGAGCTGCAACGAAGCGGAAATTTTAACGGTTCAACAGAAATGAGTGGTTTTTCGCACGGAAATACAATGAAGTGTTCTGTTTCTGATCTAGGAGAGAATTCCATTAATAAAAACTCACATATTATGTCAAAGTATTTTCTGACATTTTCAGATGGCAGACTATGAGAACATTTATATTGTTTATTAGTGAGCTACTCGTTTCAAAATTTTGCGAGGATTTCAAATACTCGTTGTGAATTCAGCGAATCGTTTTGTAGGAATTATGCAACCATCCTAAATTCATGCTGCGCTCTATTATTGTCTTGTCTGTTAACTCACGCAGAATAACCAGTTTGGAATTTCCTGTGAAGCATTCCCGAAAGACAGTTGGCACCATCGTTACTCGACAATTGGTGCACATTTTGAATGCTTTGAACAGAATTCAAATTAAACTTGCATTCTCGCCACTTCAAAGCAACATTCATGCTAATGCTCGCCCCTTGATTCCCGGGAAAGCTTCAAACTTCTCTGCCAGATGCCCTGGCCTTTCCGAGTTGGCCTTGACCGCAAATCCCTGGTATTTTGCAAATGCATCCGTCTATTGGGACGGCTTCCATCACCATGGTGATCCCCGGTTCCACACAGGTCGAGCCTTCCGGTATTGATTTTCAATTATCACAGACGTGCGGATTGACCTCCGCAGTATGTTGCTGGCGTTCTGCCAGCCCAGCATTTTTCCACGAGTTTCTGTCGTCTAGAGGAGAAGGACACGTGACAATGAAAAATTGCTCACAGGCCGGTACAAGTTCATCAACGGTCTGACAAACAGATTCCTCTAGCCTCTGGCCGAAGGGTGAGGCTGTAAAATTCATGAAAAGGATTTTTCTATTTATATCCCGCTTTTTGCGCGCTCTCTCTCGGACCCTCTTCCGGTCGAATAAGTTGCCAGTACCACATGCGTTCAGACGCCCTCTGGTAAGGACGTGAGAACTTTTTGAATAACTGCTACATACATGAGAGAAAAAAAGAACTCATTCCATGAATAAAATATCGTAACGGTGCGTATCTCCTCAACAATAACGGCCAGGAATATCAAGACATGAAGACATTAGAGCATGAATTCCTTTAATTTAGGCAGGACTTATCGTCGTGCTTTGAGGTGAATGTCAGAAAGAATTATGTTGAACACGAAAATTCTATTTGCCATCCTTGGTTATGGTGCTTTTTCTTTTCGAAATTGAGTTAATTAACTTCTTTTTAAGATTCAACATGAAAAAAAACAAATTTGACTAAAAGAAGAATAAAAACTGTTTTCTAAAAGCAGTATTTTTAGTGTTACTGAAAAACCATATTTTTCGCAAATTATTCCTCGATTTAAAATTTTAATTGTTTTGATTTAAATGAAACGCTTTCCATGCATTCTGTAGAGAAAATAAAAATTAATTTTAAACTTGAAAAAATGGATGCAAGGAACTTTGTTTGATGATAACGCATTGGCGTAATTAATTAAGAAAAATCTACCCTTCAGTCATGAAACTTCCAAAACTTATGTTAGTCAGAATAGTGGCCAACTTTGTTGAAATGTCATCATCATTTCCATTACAAAAAAAAACTGTGATTGTTGCTCTAACATGAATGATTTGATAAATGTTCCCCATCGGAACATCCCCGAGGGCACCGGTCCCTGCTGGTTGTGGAGAGCTACCAAATTGATCCCAGTTCCATTGTTTAAAATCGTTATTGTATTCCGATTCTACCGAGATTGAGGCACATTGTCGGGTTAGTTTTTAACGCGTCGTAACGGCCATCACGACTTACGACATTCATTTGATTTTTTGTCTCTAAAACAAATATAAATTTCATTGCTTTTTTTTATGTCAATGGTCGTGCAGATGATCAAATTGAATCATTTTTAAAGTTAAAAATTCGTTAAAATTGTAAATCTGACCATAAGTTGCTGAGATATCGACGTTAGAAAATGGTGGGTTGTTTGGGTGAGACTTAGAAAACATCAATTTTCCTGTTTTTAAACATTTGCATGGCAATATCTCAGCAACTAAAGGTCGTATCAACAAAATTCAAAAAAAGCAAAATGTAGAGAATTTTCTCAGCTCTTCAAAAATATTTTTTCAAAAGTGGGCAAACATGTGCACTATTAAAAAAAATAACTGCGACTATTTTTGAAAAAAAGTTATTTAAAAATGGCTACACACCCAATGTTTTTTGCTGAAATTCAGTAAAGTTTTACTGAATTTCATTCATTCATTGCTGGTATTTCAGTTGTCAAAATTTGATTTTGCTTGTCATTAAAATACTGTTATTAGTTAATTTATTTCATCAATCGTCCAAACCTAAAAAAACAGTTGGTTAGCATAGAGGCATTTGTTATTAACATTTTTTTTACCTTTGTTTCTAAAATTAAAAAAAGCAACACATTTAAAAGAGGACTTTCTCTCGACAGCATCCAAAGAATAAGTCAGAAGTGACATTTCAGTTTGACAGGTATGCAGCTACTGATTTTTCAGTAATGTTTTTGTTTGTTACCGAATATCAGCAAATGCGATGATTACTGAATCGCATTCAGTTATTTATTTTACTGAAATGGCAACCCAAAATTAGCTGTGTATAACTTGAAATCAGTGCACTTTATCCAAGTTTCACTAAAGCACTTTTTAATTTGATTTTACATCGAAAAATGAAGTTGAAAAATTTCTGCGACCAATATGAGCATGAGCATGAGCATGGTTGACTGCCATTGAGCTGCTACTCCGTTATTGACAGATCAGCTGCAATTAAACAATGAATCAAAAATGATCAGTGGGAGCCAACCATCCGTTCACTGTTAAACCTCTGAAGACCCCGACTTTATTAGTCAATACCGGCGCCCTCCCAAGAAGCCTGCTGTTCAACGAAAGGGAGGAATGTTAGTCCGATAGTTGAAGTTGCAGACTCATCAAGCACATAGTTTTTCGCTTGTCTTTGACCACATTTCAATTGGATGTATGGGCTTACAGATATAAGCTAATTTACTATCCAAGTTACTATACTACACTGAAAAAATATGATGTTTTCAATTATGAGCAATGTAATTAGCTTATATCTGCAAGCTCATGCATCCAATTTAAATGTTGTCAAAGACAAACTTATGGGAAATTTGACGAGCTTTCCGGTAAAAATATTTACGAGACTGAAAAATCAAGTCTGTCATATAGAAATTGCCAAAAACCATCAAAAAACCTATTTTTTCAACATTTTTATTTTTAAAACCGCTGTAACTTTACAAGGATTGGACTTAGGACAATGGTCAATATGGAGACTTTTATGTAAAATTGTCTGGAGAATCGATTCCCGTATTCAGTTTTTGAAAATTTTGACGTTTAGAGCACTTTTCAAAAAAACAGTTTCAGTAAATGATTTTTGTATTTTTTTAGGTGAGTTGCTCCATCCTGCATTTTTTGTGAGTCTTTTTGTAACATCTTAGGCTATCTTCACAAAAATTTTGAACGAAAAAAAATCGTGGGCTCCCCCTCAAATTTGACTTTTAAACTTAAAAATCAAAAAATCTCATAAAAGTTGGGTGTTTTTTACTTTCAGTGTATTTTTATCGAAAAGCCCGTCAAATTTCTTACAAGTTTGTCTTTGACCACTTTTTGATACGATGCAACGGCTTCGAGATACAGAAATATTTAAATTCCGAATTACAAAAATATTTAAAACACTTACGCCCTTCTCAAATGTCATTATCGTGTGGAACTGGCTCCATATACACAAAAATGGCTTATATAAGCGTAGGATAACATGTCTACAAAGTTTCATTGAAATTGGAGAGGGTCGAGAAAAAAGTACCTGAAAAATTCCTGTTTTGGGCTGGAATTGCTCATTAGTTAATATAGAATGTTAACCAATAACCAGGGTTGTTAAAATATCAAAATATCAGCTCTCAGAACCTACAATTATCCCGCCTGAATATTCATGCCTCAAATACAACTGCTCTTCTCTCTTCATTGAAACTCTCAGCGCCGAACATAGCTGAACACGTTTTCGTGTTTACCCACTCGCGATTGACATTTTTCTTTTCTCTCTTATTCCCGCTTCCACGATCATCCTACCGCAACAGCGTTTAACCACAAAAGCCGCCACAAAACCAATTTCGCAAACGCAGTTTGACGGGACGTCATGCGTGGTCGGCTCCTAATCGCCATCTCGCGTTCTCTCATGGCAGTTTTTGGAGAGATTGAGAGACTCAGCGGTGAGAGCGTATAGTCGAGGAAAAGGGGAAGAGTGATAGAGAGAGAATGACATCGCTGGGAATCACGAGACACAAGAAGAGATCTCACAAGCTATAATGACGGCCACTATACTCTCGGATATTTTTGGTGCAGAGATAATCTATTGATAGCTTTTTTATCACTCATTTGCAACACTGCCAATAACCATTAAAATTTCGTCCATTTTGGTCGATCCAGTTACGAGTAATGTGGAAAAACGTAAAAAATCACGATTTTGCTCTGGGCGGGAAGGGGTTTAGTAAATTTTCGTCCTGTTACTTTTTTTTAACAACTAGTATCTCCAAATGCTGAATGCATAAAAACAGTTCTGCGACTATTCAATAATTGAAAATTGCAAAATATTATCTCTTTGATCTCAACATTATTATTGCTTTAAAAAGCTTCACTTCTTCTTAAAATGAAAATGGAAGCGTTTAACGTACTCAATGAAACAAATTAGTTAAATTGAAATTACAAGCCATGGTTTAAACATTTGAATGAAAAATTGTTCAAAGATGCATTATAAATCTGTCAAGTTTGCAACAGCCTAAAAAATAAAATTAGTCAGTCTTTTATTTTTGTTTCTAAACATAAACATAATTTTAAAATCAGGCTTCGTCATGCACACGAAAGACTTAGTCTTCAGTTCCATATTCAGTGGCACGGAGCCGCATGATAGCCTTATGTAAAAATTCTTGCCAAAAACCTCCACTAATTTATGTTTTTCTTTTCTCCTCTCTCTCTTTCTAGGTAAGTACACCGTAAAGCAGAACAAAACTGATCCATCATGGTGAGCTTAATCGACCTCCAGCGATTCATGGGCAGATTTTATGCTTCGAGTAAAGAAAAGAAGAAAAGAAAAAAAAAACCCTAAAGTTCTCCGTTCAAGTGGAATGATGATAGTGATTATGACGGCCGGCCCGGAGCGACGACGCTCGGATGACCTCGATTCTGGGGAAGACATTATCCGGTGACCCGTGGGCGAGACATAAAAGGACGCAGCCAGAATGCTGAAGACAGCAACAAACAAACATAAAAAATAGGGAACACTTCCGTCTAGCCGTATGACGTAAGCTTATTGAGCTCCCCCCGGGAACAAGCCTCATACGTCAAACTTGCGGGATAAAATGCCAAAAGCTCTGTCTTTCTTTCTCCGTCATGCGCGCATTCAAAGGAAGCTTCCGGAAGGGGGAGGGAGGCTGTTTTTTGAACAAATAGATCAACCACCACCAGCCGATCAATCACGACGCGCTCGGAACGCTTTGCATCGTGTGCTAAAGTGGTGTTGGTGTGCCAAAACAGGAAGCATTTCACGAAAGAGGAACCCTCCCTCAGGCTTTGGTTCTGCCGCCTTGTTGGAAAAGCTTTCGTATATTGATGGTGTATGGGAAACAAACGAGTACCGAACTTTCATCCTTCCCCATACAAGGGTGCTAGGAATTGAACTGAAGCGGTTCGTCCCCGAAGTGGAGTGGAGCTTGTATGTACTACACGTGGATTTTTTGGGGTTTTACAAGAAATGAAGTGGTTGCTATTTTTGTCTGAATCAAGCATTGGAGAATTATTTTAAATTTAAAGAAAGATTCATTATATGGATCAAGTGTTGAGATTTTCATAACCTGTTCGTTTTCAATGTCGGATGTAAAAGTGGTAGACTGCAACAAAAGCCCACGTGGTGAAAGGCTCGTGATTCAATTATTGGGTGGAGCCAAGCTTGGTTGGTATAGCGACCACCCGATTGCAAATAAACGCATGGGTCCAAAAATAATTGTTGCATAATCGCCCGAACTCGCTTTTTGAGTTACATTCAGCGAACGTGTTTAATTGGCGGAGTGGAATGTGTTTCACCGATATTGAGCCTGTAAACATGACTCCCATACAGCCGTGATCGTCTAGTGGTTAGGACCCTACGTTGTGGCCGTAGTAACCCAGGTTCGAATCCTGGTCACGGCAGTGTTTCCAAACATTGGCACGGATGGGATTTTTTTTTGTTAGCAATTGTTGTTTATAGAAATAACCCGAGATGTATTATTTCTTCATCCCGAAAATCAATCTGTTTTGCAGACTTTATTCCTACTACTTCAAAAACAACTCTACAAGTTGTTAGAAATTACCCGCTCTGACTCAGGGTCTTGAAAATGAATTGATTCCAACCTCACTATGTTGGCCACATGGAGCAAAAGAAAAACGTTAAAATGAACCAAAACCATGTCCAGTCCAGCCCAGTGAACCAGTCAAAAAATATTTGTTTCCGCCCGGGATCGAACCGGGGGCCTTCCGCGTGTTAGGCGGATGTGATAACCACTACACCACGGAAACCGATATGTTTGTTCCATGATGGAACTTTGCGCGTTTCAATTTTATAGAAATTATTCCGCTTAAATGTTTGTGGAAATAACCACAAAACAACTTTTTTGTGTTAAGGTATTTTATCATTTAAGGTTTTATTATTCTTGCCAAACTATCCCTAACCCTTTGAGTATTTGAATTTGAATAATTCTGAGGCATTCATGACTCATACAATGTATTTATGAGCTCAGGTACCGATAGCTGGGGTTACATTGATAGGTTTAAGATTTCTTTTTTCTATTACGAACACATCCGATGGTAAAATCGCATGCTAAAGCATGCACATCACCTTTGTGAGAAAAAGCATTTAATATTGTATGAGATAGCGTGTACACAAAAAGCATGTACGCAAGAAAAAAAAGATTGTGCACACTCCAAAAATAACATCAATCTGGTGAGAATTATCTCCAGATTACCAAGTCCGCGCCCTAACCATCTCGTCTATCTAACTGTCTTATAACAGTATGGTTCAACACCAATGTACCAATAGGTTTCTCGTACGTCGTATACTGCATTTACTGTAATACGGTGTAGCTGTATACATACAGCTACTGCGATATTGACCCAGAGATAGCCGAGAAAGTTGGAGCGCGGACTTGGTAATCTAGAGATGATTCTCACAAGATTGATTTTATTTTTGGAGTCTGCGAAATCTTTTGCCTTCCTCACCTTACTGAGGAAAGGCTATAAAATCACTCGAAAAATGAACTTCTCAATTAGACCTCCTAGACCCACCTTCATGTATACCTATCGACTCAGAATCAAATTCTGAGCAAATGTCTGTGTGTGTGGTGGGATGTTGATCAAAAAATTGTCACTCGATTATCTCAAGACTGGCTTAACCGATTTTGTCCGTTTTGGCCTCATTCGATCCGTCCTGGGGTACCATAAGTCGCTTTTAAAAATTATGGAGTTTAGTTAAGTACTTTAAAAGTTATGCTAAAAAAACGATTTTAACAAAAGTTCGGAAGATTGTAAAAAGGTTTTTACTGTGAATCGAGTACAAATAAAATCGTATGGAAACATACCGAGTTTGCTAGAGAAGTGTTCAAAGTACCTCAAGAAGTAGTTTTATACAAATTTTGAAAAGTTTTTAAAGTTAGTGATTATAATTATGAAAACATTGATCAATATAAGTATTAAAATACACAGAAAAAAATCATGGTAATATTACATCTGGAAAGGTACATCTTTTATGTCAGAAAAAAGGTGTAATTTTATCTCTGGAACCGTGTAATTTTACCTTTTTTCTGGTGTAATGTCACTTTTTCAGTCTAAATTGAGGTAAAATCATCATAAAAGAGGTAATATTCTTCCAAAATTACAGCTTCCAAATTTACATTATTTTTTACTGTGTACCTTCAATGTGTTAGGTTTTCCCATTGAAAATTAGTTCATATCTGAAAACGTACTGCATTTTCAAATCCTTTGAACAATTTTACTTTGCTTTTTTTCTTCAAATCTTACATTTTTAGAAAACTAATTAGTGCAAATCAACTGTACGGATATAAAATGCATATTCCAAAAAAAAATATTGTGATGTTGAAATTCATGCTTGTGTTTTCAATTTTCATATTTTTTGTGTGTCATCCGTGCAAACTCCACAGAAAAAAAAAATCTGTACTTATATTCATCAGATTTTCTGCAGAAAATGGTTATGCGTCCCAAATATTATATATCCATTTAAACTGTTTTTACTTGTGAGTCAGTCAAATAGCCAAAATCTGTGCCGTAAAACGGAGTGACATTGATAGAATTTAAACATAATTTTCAAATATTTTACATTTATACAAACTAATCTATTCTTCCAGGAAAGCCTGGTATTTTTTATTCATTTTTTGCCTTCCTCACCTTACTGAGGAAAGACTATAAAATCACTCGAAAAACAAAATTCTAAATTTGACCACCTAGACCCACCTTCACGAATACATATCGACTCAGAATCAAATTCTGGGCAAATGTCTGTGTGTGTGGTGGGATGCTGATAAAAAAATTTTGCACTGGATTATCTCGGCACTGGCTCAACGGATTTGGACCGTTTTGGTCTCATTCGATCCGTCTTGGGGTCCCATAATTATAAAGTTTAGAGTACTTCAAAAGTTATGCTAAAAACGATTTTAACGAAAGTCCGGAAGATTTTAAAAAGGGTGGTTTTTGTAAGCCGTGTTAAATATTTTCAGAAAAGTATTTGAAAGACCTTTCAAATGATCGTCAAACATCGAAGATCTGATATTCCTATAAAAAGTTATGAGCAGTAAGGTTAATTTATACACTTTTTGGAGTCTGTTGTAAAAAGATAGGTCGTGTAACAAGATAGTACACAAGTGACGATGTACTATATGAATGTGAGGAAGGCACTAACCACCTTAAGGTAGCTAGATTGAGTAAAGTTTTTAGTGGTAAACCTGCAAAGAATGCCGCATTCCACCTTGCCTTCGTTGACGTTTCTAGACAACATCAGTTTACCGTTTAGAAAATATTAAGAAATATACAAAAAAAATCAAAAGAGTTCATGATTCAATTGTTTAAAAATTGTCTTTCTGAAACAGTCTAAATAAAATAATCCAGCTCTTTTTATATGACATGTCAAAAATATATTATTGTTTCCGCCCGGGTTCGAACCGGGGACCTTCCGCGTGTGAAGCGGACGTGATAACCACTACACTACGGAAACTGTTGGAAATATTGGTATCGTTTTCTTTTCTTAGGCTTTTGAGTTGAGTTCATTTTTTTTTATTTGAGTATGCTCAACGCTTATAATCGTTTGTCCAATTCGACTGTTTAATTCCCTCTGTTGACATGTTTTTCCTCGTTCACTTCCGGTCAACTTGTTTCGCGATATTTTTTTAGCCAATTTCAAAATTGACAGCACTCTTGCTCAGTTCAAAGTTCCGATTCCAAGAACAGCAAAGAGCCAACTTTTTGGCGTAAATATTTGCGATGGACTTGTTTTGCAACCCCGTTGCTCGGGCTTTTTATTATACATTTACAGTTTGTTTGATCGGATTTAAGCTGGATTTATTTCAGTTCGCAAACAATATTGATGCATCGCGTCACTTATCTCGTAAAACGGTTGTTTTGCTGGTCTATTTTGCTTACGAATGCAATATTTTTGTGCAATAATGTAATTAATTTATTAATGAATATTTTCAATCATGAGAAAGTTGGCAATAAATTATGTGTATAAACCTTTTAACATTTATTGTACTTTTACAACTTAGCTTTGCGTTGTATTTTTTCTTGTCACTGTTCGTTATCCACCTGGTATCTGCTTTTTGAAGGGTTATTACACATTAAAGATAACGTTTCGCTCTCGCAGTAAATCAGATGTGATAAAAAAAATCATGAACCACCTGCAGCAGCAATGGAGTCGTAAAATATTTTATTTAACCATTTTTAGGCCGAGCTTCACCTCCGTTATGATGAGTAACACTCGTATTCAGTGTTTTCGTGCATATTCAGCGAGTTTCATCGTGATTTTGTTGTTTGGAAATTTATGTTTCGCCGTTTAGCAAAATCAAGCTCAAATCGACGTGATTATTTTAACTTTGAAAATACGCACAAGTCTCTAAAGTATCAATTTCTGAACACCCAAGGTGAGGCTTGGGTCCTTTACCTTTCAAAGGGAAGGGGAGCAATATGTGGCAAAGCAGGTCCTTTCCTCGAAGCAATTTGCATAAGCTGATTGGGGTAGACGGCGTGATTTTTAAGTCGCCTCCTTCACCAACAGCTATTTCGGTAACTTTTCAGTAAATAAACACGCTCGCATCCCGGCAGATGAAAGAGCTTCAAGTGTTATCGGAAGTTGGGGAAGGAGCCAAATTCTCCAAATTGAAAATAAATTATTAATAAATCATTTTCTGAAGGGGCTGCTCCGACGTTCTGCCGGAACAAATTTTGCCAAAATACCAGCGTTCAGCGCGGTTGGTTGCGACCAACATCCGGTGAAGGTCGGGCCTACCCCCCCCTGTTGGGTGTTGAAGTGATGGGAACGAAACAATTAATTTTACCTCACCTGGTTAACCTTCGACAAAGTTTGGAGGAAGGATCTCTGCCTTCAACGCCGGTGTTGTTGTTTCACATATCCTCCCAGGGTGTGTGGCGTCTATTATGTGAGGACGGCGGTAGGGAACCGATTTCCACGAAAAGACAAATTTTCCGCGCCACCCGTGGAGTTTTCCGAAATGAGAAGGGGATTTTCGACGGATTATGGTGTTGTACTTGTACTTGGATATAATTCATAACTACTCAAACTTAATATTCCGTTCTTCACTAGTATTTTTTTTTTTCAATTACGAAAGTGAGACGAGGCGAAAATAAGATGACGAAAATCTCTCCCAAACTTAGTATTTCATTCAAATTTCTCTCTCAATGAGTACTCATGCTCAATGAAACTCTTTTGATGAAGATTCGTTCTTTACTCCCTATTGAAATTCACAAAATTGTGATTTGAAAATGAAAAGGGCGTTCCCTACCAGAAATGTTCCAGTCAGTAGTCCCGATTCCGCGAACCACATCACACAGAAGCTATTAATCTTGTGAGCTTCTCCGATTTCACCCCTTGGGGGTGCTGGGAGAGGACCGGCATTTTCGCGGAACCCCTTGGAAGCTGTGTCAGCCAGAAAGGGCTTTCTGCGCGTTTGTTTGTCGTGTCGGTGTTTTTATTGGCAGGGTGGAAAACTCTTCCGAGAAGGATCGCGAACGCGAACTTTTGCATCGGAAGTCGGGTCGGTCCCCCACTAATCCATGATTGATTCCACAGAACAACCTTTCCGTGGGCGTTCGGTGTACCCTCAACTGACTGTAGTATGGGAGACTCAGGTGCTTTGTTTACCGAGGGTAATTAATTAATATCGTGCTGTTGTACCCGGTCGGGGTCCGCGTGCCTTTAATAACTTTGTCTCCAGGGATAAAAGCGTGATTTGGGTCGAGTTTTGTATATACTTCACTGTGCAAGGAGACCCCGTCATCGATCAGCGCGCAGGAAAAAACACTCTTGAACACTCATCCATTAGCACTCGCAGATAATTCGATTGGGTGCAAATGGTCTGCCAGAGCCGAGTGGGCTCAACTCAATTAACGGTCCCTCCCCCCAGTTTGTGCAAAGATATGAAAAAATGGAACTCTTCGCCGGGATAATCCAATCCCGGTGCTGAGAACGAAGAATGATTTGAAAATCTTGACGGAAAACACCGAGTCCGGATGGCAGTTTTATCTTGATAATAGGAGAAGTATTTTCATGACTGCCAAGCGAAGACATTCGCGCGGAAACTTCCTTTCATTCATTGTGGAGTCTTTGCATGGTGTTTATTTCTGGTGAAGATGGTATTAGGAGCACCACTTGAAGAAGATATACGATAAATCAACGCGAACTTTTTAATAAAATTATTCGATCCAAGATGGTGTATGGCGGATATTGAAGGTTTATATTGAAGTGATTCTCTAGAGCTCCAAATAACCCGGATTAATTTTCGTATAGGTTGAAAGTTTAAAAAAAAAATGGCAAAGGTGCTGAAAAGATACATTTTTTTACTATTAGCAAAAAAAATCGATTGGCAAACACCATTTTGCATTTTTGTCTTGGAGGACAACATGTTGACAAAATTTTCTTTCACCTCATTAAGGGGTTACATACATGTAAATCGACAAAAATGTAAGAGGTTGGTTTGGGCACACACTTAAACTTTTTTAAATTATGTTTTAAGGGCATTTAAATACATATTTTCAACTAATATCAAAATAAATTTGAAGATATTTGGTTGTATCATTGCCGAGATATAGCCATTTTAAGTTACCAGTTTCAAAAAACGGGTGCCACGATATATCCTCACTGCTTTGACCAAATCGGCTCAAAATTTTGGTGCAGCCTCGTTAAACCGGTCCTGTGTGCATGACGAAGCCCGATTTTCAAAAAAAATTTTTGAAAAAAAAGATAAAAATATGTTTATGTTTTTCATATAAAAAATCGCCATTTTAAGATTTTTGTATTTTTTAAAAAGCAAAACTTAAAAATCGGGCTTCGTCATGCACACGGAATATGTCTTAAGAGTCTTCACCCCAAATTTCAGCCAATTTGGTCCATCCCATCTCGAGATATCGTGGCACCCGTAAATCAACTCGGAGTTCAGAGAAGACACTCACAAAGTTCGACAGTTCGCTTTGCGCAGTTTAATCATGAAATATCTTTATGAAACTTTCAGGAGTGATTGAAAATCATCTTTTTGCAATTCCGTCGTGAAACTACTTACTTTTCCTGTCATTCTTGAACGACGAAATAGCCTACTTTTCTGTACCAAAAATAACAGAATCGAATAGCAACACTTTTCAAAATAAATGCTGAAAAGTTCTACTTTTCAGCACTCAAATGGGTGCTGAAAAGTTGAACTTTTCAGCACTTGTTTTGAAAAGTAACACTTTTTAACATTTTTTTGATTTAAACGATTTATTGACAAAAAAAAAATGAAAATTTGACATAAAATTTCACTCAGTGTGTGTTTTTTGGAATTGCAAAAAATGTTGTATGGAACTCGTTGCAAAACTTGATTTTTTCAGCACTCTTCGTATTTATCCAACTCGGTGAACCTCGTTGGATAAATGTACGACTCGTGCTGAAAAAATCCTCTTTTTGCAACTTGTTGCATAAACTACTATTTTAGTGGATTTATTTAATTTTCTGAAATATGAAATTTTTGAATTTCTACATGTATGTAGAAATTTTAAATAGTGGATCTCTTGTTGCTCTGGTTCGCTACTGCCACAAGAGTTAAAGTTTGCCATTAGGGTGAAAAGATAAAAAATAAAATTTTGGAAAATCGTAGGAGATACCCCCTGGCTCGATTCTTTTGGCAAAAATAAGTACCTGTGCCAATTTTGAGCCAAATCGGTTAAGGGTTCGAAAAAAATGTATGAAAAAAAGCTGAAAATTCAAAATTCCGCCAAAAAACTTTATCCAAGACCGCAAAACAATCCGATTTAATCTTGACGAGTTATTTAAGATTTAAAGAAGACGTTTTTGTATGAAAAGATTTTTTTACGAACTTCAACGATAAAAAGCGACCCTTTACCTTAACCGATTTGCTCAAATTGGCACAGTTACTTATTTTTGCCTAAAGAATCGAATCAGAGGGCATCCCTGTTGTCGATTTTTGTTATAGTCACCCTAATGCATATTCATGCGAACATGGGCAGTTTAGAGAATCTAAAAATTCGAATTTGGAGATTTTCAGTTTAACTTTTTAACAGTCCTTACCAATACACAGAAAAAAGTGTAATTTTGGAAGGCTAATTTTTATTATTTGGTTGATTATTAGCTATTTATATGATTAATTTTATTTTAAAAATGTGTGAAAATTTGAACCTGATGAAAATTTAGCAGAAACTGATGAATATTCACCAATTCCTGATGTAATATTACACAAAATCGATCACATAATTCCGTTCCAAAATATAGATTTTCGAATATTTACATATCATTCTTATGGCTTACTGTAAAAGTTGTTTGGAGACTTATAAAGGCAATCAAAGATGCAAAATAGCTTATTTGATCATAGGGAAGCAACACACAAAGTTTTAGTCAAATAAAAAAAAATCCATTTCTGGCTTTTGCCGAGTTTTGTGAAACACAAAAAAATTACATTGATAAAACCAGAATTTCGTTTTTTTAACATCGTAGCTCAAGCCCTCCGTCCGTCAACTAACAAGTTGAGGACTAATTAAACTAAAAAGTTAATCAACTCCGCCAAAATAATTCAAATAATATCATCGACTTGGTAAACCTACCTAATACTTAAGTCAGGAGCAGGGATGGAATAATCGCAAAAAAATCATTTTCGCTTGCGAACTTTCTTCACCCGCGAAAGAGAGAGGAGGCAAATCACGCCAAAGAAAATCGCTCCTGAACTTCTCCAAAAAAGTAATCTGTTGATGATTTTTTTTTGTGAATTTCCTTGTTAACACAACTTAAAATTATTTATTTCGCTTTGTTTACACTCATTGCCCATCTACAAAAAGTTACGTTACACATGAGCAATTCTCTACGAAATCGGTCTTTTTTCTTCAATTTTAATTTTTGTATTTTTTAATCCGGCTGAAACTTTTTTGGTGCCTTCGGTATGCCCAAAGAAGCCATTTTGCATCATTAGTTTGTCCATATAATTTTCCATACAAATTCGGCAGCTGTCCATACAAAAATGATGTATGAAAATTCAAAAATCTGTATCTTTTGAAGGAATTTTTTGATCGATTTGGTGTCTTCGGCAAAGTTGTAGGTATGGATACGGACTACACTGGAAAAAATAATACACGGTAAAAAAAAATTTGGTGATTTTTTTATTTAACTTTTTATCACTAAAACTTGATTTACAAAAAAACACTATTTTTAATTTTTTTTATTTTTTGATATGTTTTAGAAGACATAAAATGCCAACTTTTCAGAAATTTCCAGGTTGTGCAAAAAATCACTGACCGAGTTATGAATTTTTTAATCAATACTGATTTTTTCAAAAAATCGAAATTTTGGTCGTAAAAATTTTTCAACTTCATTTTTCGATGTAAAATCAAATTTGCAATCAAAAAGTACTTTACTAAAATTTTGATAAAGTGCACCGTTTTCAAGTTATAGCCATATTTAAGTGACTTTTTTGAAAATAGTCGCAGTTTTTCATTTTTTTAAATTAGTGCACATGTTTGCCCAGTTTTGAAAAAAATATTTTTGAAAAGCTGAGAAAATTCTCTATATTTTGCTTATTCGGACTATGTTGATACGACCTTTAGTTGCTGAGATATTGCAATGCAAAGGTTTAAAAACAGGAAAATTGATGTTTTCTAAGTTTCACCCAAACAACCCACCATTTTCTATCGTCAATATCTCAGCAACTAATGGTCCGATTTTCAATGTTAATATATGAAACAATTGTGAAATTTTCCGATCTTTTCGAAAAAAATATTTTTGGAATTTTCAAATCAAGACAAACATTTTAAAAGGGCGTAATATTGAATGTTTGGCCTTTGTGAAATGTTAGTCTTGATTTGAAAATTCCAAAAATATTTTTTTCGAAGAGATCGGAAAATTTCACAAATGTTTCATATATTAACATTGAAAATCGGACCATTAGTTGCTGAGATATTGACGATAGAAAATGGTGGGTTGTTTGGGTGAAACTTAGAAAACATCAATTTTCCTGTTTTTAAACCTTTGCATTGCAATATCTCAGCAACTAAAGGTCGTATCAACAAAGTCCAAATAAGCAAAATATAGAGAATTTTCTCAGCTTTTCAAAAATATTTTTTTCAAAACTGGGCAAACATGTGCACTAATTTAAAAAAATGAAAAACTGCGACTATTTTCAAAAAAGTCACTTAAATATGGCTATAACTTGAAAACGGTGCACTTTATCAAAATTTCAGTAAAGTACTTTTTGATTGCAAATTTGATTTTACATCGAAAAATGAAGTTGAAAAATTTTTACGACCAAAATTTCGATTTTTGAAAAAATCAGTATTGATTAAAAAATTCATAACTCGGTCAGTGATTTTTTGCACAACCTGGAAATTTCTGAAAAGTTGGCATTTTATGCCTTCTAAAACATATCAAAAAATAAAAAAAATTAAAAATAGTGTTTTTTTGTAAATCAAGTTTTAGTGATAAAAAGTTAAATAAAAAAATCATCAAATTTTTTTACCGTGTATTATTTTTTTCCAGTGTAGTCCGTATCCATACCTACAACTTTGCCGAAGACACCAAATCGATCAAAAAATTCCTTCAAAAGATACAGATTTTTGAATTTTCATACATCATTTTTGTATGGACAGCTGCCGAATTTGTATGGAAAATTATATGGACAAACTAATGATGCAAAATGGCTTCTTTGGGCATACCGAAGGCACCAAAAAAGTTTCAGTCGGATTAAAAAATACAAAAAAAATCGAATGACCGAAATCCTAGAGAACTGCTCACATGCAAGTGTAGTAGTGAAAAAGATGTTCCGCCGAATAATCAAGATGATGATTCTTTTTAGATTCCTTCTACCGATCTTTCGTGCGCTAGAGAGGAGAGCCATGCCTTCCTTCGGATTTTTTCTCTTGATGAACGTCCAAAGATTTTCTTTTGATGATGATTATTCCATCGCTGGTCAGGAGGAAATACTATACCCACCGATTGTTGGATTTGCCTAAAATAGTCTCTGCGTTCCATATTCAAAGAAATAACTAGACATTTTTCGGAAATCCAATCAAAACTCATATTTCTAATTTTAGTTACCTCTGAATATTGATTTCCGTTCAACGAAAAATCATCGCTGTCAAAACAGTTCTCCGAAAAATAAGGAACTATTTTTATGATCCTCTCTGGACAAAGCATCTTCGTCCATTCTCCAATTTACCTCAGTCTCTCCCACTTTCTCAACTGTCACTAGGATGCCTTAAGCACCGTGCACATATCACTAAGCTTCCGTTGTCGTCGGACGGTGGATGCTGTGAAATGGCTTTCCGGTATGTTTTTTTTCTCGCTCGCTTCCGCAATTTGTTTTTTACGTACGTTGGCATCCCTTCCCTCCATTTTTGGTCCGAGCAGTGCGGTGCGAGCCAGCGACTGGAAAGGGGAAATGATTGCCCTAGATTTGTTCGCCATTCACAAAACGGACTCCGTGAACCTCTCAATGAACCTCGGTGGGTTTTTGTGGGTGTGTTTCTATGTGAGTAGTTTTGTTTGGGGGCGAAATGATTTTCGCCGTAGGTGGATTTTCCTGTTTTTGTTCCGAAAGTCTCGTGACATGCCAGACTAAATAACGGGTCCTCGGGAAAGATAAGGCGGAAAAGCGTCGCAGTTTTATAGCGGCATCGGTGCGGTTTATCGATGAAAGTTGTTTGCGCAATTCGCCCCAGGATAATGTCATGATTTTGAACGTTAGTTGGCAAGTTGATAACGGCTGGAGATGCTAGCAGTCGGATTCTTTTGAACTGTTTGAAACTTGACAAGTATTCTCCAAAGTTTGTACTTAGAAATAAAGGTAATATCCCGCAATCGTGAATAAACTTTCGTAAAGTTAGAAGTCTTGAAGAAATTCATTCATGTTCAACTATGGATCACAATTTCATGAACTTTCAAGACTCATGTTTTCATTGCAATAACTTGACACTAGCTGAAATATTTGCTGAAACATAACATATTTTTGAACAAAATCCTTGTCTAACACAAACGCTCATGAATTCGCATTTTTCAACCACTAATGGTGGTTTTTCATCCCATCCTCTCCCTGCTAAAAGCTCCTGTTTATCCTGTTGATGGTGCTGCATATTTTTTTCACGTACGACTGAGCACTGCATTAATGCAACCACCGACTGCAGCGGTATAAATACAGAGATGCATACCAAACAGGGAGGAGCCACTTTGCACAAATCCGACTTCCGAGTTCGGAGAGGAGGCCGCCTTTTAGCTTTTTAGCAAATGAAATAATTTTATGCATCGCTACGCTGCATTAGTTTCGCCGCTGTCGTCACCCGGTTGTGCAGATTGTGCGAATATATTAAGTTTAAATTTCTTCCTGGAAATGGCAAAAATCATACAGCAATTCCCCACGAAAACAGCATGAAAAAAAACAAAAGTGCTCGGATCGGGCTCAAAATTTTTCTGAGGGTTCCCTGGCCGAAATAATTAGACCCGTATTTTTTTGTTTGGCCATTAGGGTGACCTACGCCGTGTTAGGGTGGTCTGAAAAATGGCCATTTTCGTCGATTTTCGCAAAAACCACTTTTTTCGAAAAATCATTACTCCTCGTCATTTCAACCGATTTCAATTGTCTTATACGCAAATGAAAGGTGATAAGTTGGCCTTTCAAAGAAAAATATTAAGAAGTTTCAAAAATCTTGCCTAACATATGAAAAAGGCGTATGAAACATTAAAATGCCGTTTTGACGGTGTCTGGACCAAAGAGCCTATGTCTGGAAATATTTTTATCGGATTCCCCGGACATTTTTACATAACATACTAAAAAATGGGAGGAGTTCATTAACAGGATTCCGAGATATGATTTTTTGAAAATAAAATCCGTGTTTTTGGACGCGCCGCGCGCAAAAACCGGAAAATGACGAAATCGGCAAAAAATCAACTTTTTTCACTAAAACTGCGATAACTTTAAAATTTCAGCGATGACCTATACATGTCTGGGTACGTCTTTTAAATACAAAAATTTTGGTACCATAACATCTATAGGTCATCGCTGAAATTTTAAAGTTATCGCCGTTTTAGTGAAAAAAGTTGATTTTTTGCCAATTTCGTCATTCTCCGGTTTTTGCGCGCGGCGCGTCAAAAAACACGGATTTTATTTTCAAAAACTCATATCTCGGAATCCTGTTAATGAACTCCTCCCATTTTTTGGTATGTTATGTAAAAATGTCCGGGGAATCCGATAAAAATATTTCCAGACATAGGCTCTTTGGTCCAGACACCGTCAAAACGGCATTTTAAAGTTTCATTCGACCTTTTCATATGTTAGGCTACATTTTTGAAACTTCTTACTATTTTTCTTTGAAAGGCCAACTTATCACCTTTCATTTGCGTATAAGACAATTGAAATCGGTTAAAATGGCGAGGAGTTATGATTTTTCGAAAAAAGTGGTTTTTGCGAAAATCGACGAAAATCGCCATTTTTCAGACCACCCTAATACGCCGTAGGTCACCCTAATGGCCAAACAAAAAAATACGGGTCTAATTATTTCGGCCAGGGAACCCCCAGAAAAATTTTGAGCCCGATCCGAGCACTTTTGTTTTTTTCCATGCTGTTTTCGTGGGGAATTGCTGCATAGTCATTGTATAATCATTCACCGTCCATAGCCATGCATGGTAGGGTAAACTTTCAGATAAAACTGTGTTGTCCAAGGATTTTGCCGGCAGGTGGCACGAGTCCCAAAAAACCAACGCGATTCTTGTAAAAAAATTCAATCCGCTACATTTTTGTTGAAGGGTTCAATCAGATTTGAAGTCAGGAATGGAATAATCACCACCCGCGAAAGAGAAATGAGGCGAAACACGCAAAAGGAAATCGCTTCCGAACTTTTGAACAAATTCAATCAGTTGATTTTTTGTGAATTTTTGTGAACCACTTAAAATATTGTTTTTTCGTTTTGTTTTACACACATCGCCAGATAATTTTTCGACCTGTGACGTTACATCTGCCAAATAATCAAAATAAGGATTTTTTAGATTTATTTAGATCTTTTTGTATTTTCTCTTCCGATTATTTCTCTTGATGAGCGTCAAAAAAATTTTTGCTGAAAAAACAAGTTTTGCAACGAGTTGCTTGCAACATTTTTTGCAATTCCGAAAAACGCTTTTTGAGTGGAATTTTCTGTCAAACATTCATGTGTTATGTAAATTCACCGTTCAAAACAAAACAATATTGAAAAATATTACTTTTCGATACAAGTGTTGAAAAGTTCAACTTTTCAGCACCCATTTCAGTGCTGAAAAATGGGACTTTTCGGCACTGGTATTAAAAGGTATTGATTTTCAAATCTGTTATTTTTGGTAATTTAAAGTAGTTTGCGAAAATCTTACTGGGTAGTTCCATGTCAACGAAGTACACTTTTGGACTCGACCTTTACCGATTTGGACCCAACTTGAAGAGAAAAAAAAAACAAAAATCCCTGGCTAGACCATTGTTTTGGCACCTTTGCACGTGCAGACCCAAAGACTTTCTTCTGGTTGCATTGTATAGGAAATTATCCAAGGAATTCGATAAAAAATAAATATTTACCCCCATTTTTCCAATATTATTTCCTGATGTTTGAAAACGTTGTTTTGATTTTTTTTTTCTTCATCGTACTCTCCGCACAGTGGTCTAAAAAGCAAAATTTGCAAAAAAAAAATCGGCTTCTGGGAAGCATTTTGGAGCATTGGTGTCAAAAGTACTTTTGTTCGATATAAAATTCTTTGGATTTTAGTGGAATTGGTACTATGGTGGTCCTAAACATTTTTTTTTTTTTTCAAAAAATATCTCCAAACCCTGAACAGGTAGAGGCATACTATCTTCGGAAGTATTGTAGTGCTAGCCATTCGGAACTACATTGCAGAAGACTCCAAACTTCTATCTCCTTATCTAATAAAACAGAGAATGAGGGTTGATGTGTCGATATGAATGCAAAGAGAAGGTCATGTTTCGAGTTATTTTGTAGCCTTTTCACAGTGAGCGAAGCAAAACCACACACAAGAAAAATAGTGCAAAAAATCTCATTCAAGCTTTTACTAGTTTACCGCTAAAGGGTCGCAGAAGCTCACATACTCTGCAGACAGTTATGCGCAATATCAGGTTCCAACTTTATCAAATTAACTTTCCCCTAAAAAGGTTCAACAAGCGCTCAATACCGTCGTCGTTCGGTTCAACGATATCGTCGTCGTTAGTGCGTCCATCCCGGGAATTCCCGGGACAATAATCCCGGGATTTTTCCTAAATCGGGAATTCCCGAATCCCGGGATTTTCTATAATTTGTCCCGGGAATTCCTGAAATTGAAAAAAAAATCATATTTTGGTCTGGAAATTCAGATTTGGTTGTGAAAATAGTAGAACAATAAAATGAATTAAAATTTGTATTCAGCAAATCTCAGCATTAAATTGGCATTTAAGGAAAAAATATTTTAATTTGAATTACCAGGTCCGCAAAATGCCTAGTGCTTTAATTTTTTTTTCTATTATTTTATTTTTTTTGAAAAACTGGATATATTTACGTATATTTTCGATTTTAAATTAAAAAAAAACAATCTCATATCAAATTATTTATAATCAAACACCGGCATCTAGGGCAAATACGTACAAATGTAACGAATAAATACAGCTATTAAAGCAAAAAATATTTGCATGACGTTTTGGATTACTTCGGTTGAAACAGTAACAGAACAAAACAATTTGTACTTCCAAATGTATTGCTCTAAAATCTCCTGTACCTATTTAGACTGTAATTCTGATTTTCCCTCGGTTGGCGGTAGTAACTTGAAGATAATTTGTAAAATATGTTTTATATAAAACAATGAATTCAAAACTTATCTAAAATTTTACATTGACTGGTATCATTTTATTTATTGTCGTTGTTTGTTTTCTAGCTGTTTTAGTCATGTCATATTAAATATATATAAAAGAAAAAAATATGAAAGAATTCCAAAGTTTTTTTGAATAGGTCCTATAAACATATGGAAAACAAAAGCTTATTGGATCTATAAAAAAAAAACTCAAGAATTATGTAATTTGATTCGCAAATAAAAAAATGATAAATCATACTGGAATTAAAAATAGTAGTTGATATAAAATCCTAAACACCACAAAGACAAAAAAGTTCAAGATGGTATGTCAGAGACATAACCGAAAGACATAGGACCAAACAATTTGAAATTGTTGTTGGATTGCTAGTGAAATCTGGAATAAGATTATTTTATTTTGTTTCATAGATTTGTCGGCAAAATTGTCATAAATGTTCTCCCAAGGTGAACCTTCCATGAGGGCACCGGCAACTCCAGGTTGTGGCCACTACTGTCGAAATGTCAATTTTCATGTTCAGTATCAAAAACCATGAATTTTGATACCCATATTGCCATGAATTTTGATACCCATATTGCAACAACTCGTTCTGTAAATGTCCCCCCGGGCCCCGAGGGAACCTTCTTTGAGGGCACCGGCCACTCCAGGTTGTGGCCACTACTGTCGAAATGGCCATTATTATGTTCTGTATCAAAAACCATGAATTTTGATACCCATATTGCCACAACTCGTATGGTTCTGTAAATGTCCCCCCGGGCCCCGAGGGAACCTTCTTTGAGGGCACCGGCCACTCCAGGTTGTGGCCACTACTGTCGAAATGGCCATTATTACATGGTGTCGATTTCTGGAAAAGTCAGTGAAAACCTGGAATTGTCAGGGAATTTTATTTGACCTGGAAAAGTCAGGGAAAGTCAGGGAATTTTAAGCTGGGTCAGGGAATTTCGATGATCCTAAAAATATTACTACAAAATTTCATTTCGTTTTGTAAATTTGCCCTTGATGATGTATTTGAATGTCTTCCAGGCCAAACTTTGCAACATTGATAATATTTATTTTTTTATATTGGTCAGTCTGGAAGGAACGTAAAACTCCATATAAAAAATGCTAAGAAAAGGGTCACGAAGTAAAGGATCAGCAACGAAAAGTTGCATTTGGCATTTCTTTGCGCATTGCTTGTTTGCAATATGTTTAGGTTTAAAAATCAAATAATTTGGATTTGCTTTGGATTTGCGTTCAACTGAAAATTACAAATTACTAGCGCACACAGGGTGGGACAATATGAGGCAGTTGCCCCACCATCCTCAGAGATTTGTTCTAAAATTGGTCGTTTGCTCAGCATATAGAGACCATAGAGAAAATCATACATTTTTTTCAGAAAAATTGAATGATTAAAAAAATCAAAAGTAAAAAAAGCAAACATTTGAAAATTAAATTCTAAAGCTCAAAGATTCTAAATTTTCAAAATTTGGAAATTCTTATATTTTTTGAATTGTTGATTTCTTAAATTTTTAAATTTTATTCTAAATTTCTAAAAAAAATGTAAGGCTAGAAAATTTTCCAAAATTTCACTTTAGTATTATTTTTTAGTTATCTAAATTCTTATTTTTCTCAAAATTAAACTGAACTATGTCTTAAAAATGATCCAAAGTTATCTAATTTTGTGTAATCTAAAATGTAAGCAAAATAGTGGTGGTGAAATGGAATAAAAAAAATAAAGAATTAAATTCAAGAATTAAAGAAATAAAACAAAAAAATATGGAATAAACAGGGTTGCTACGGACGGCGCGAATTAGGCGCGGATTTCGCGCGGTAGCAATTTTGATTAAAAAAATTATAGAGAGATAAAATTACTTTCAACTTATAAATAAAAATATTATCAAATATTTTTTTTTCGTTGAGCAAAAACTTCGATTTCTTATTAATTGAATTTTCTTCTGAAAATTTTGGTTTGTATTTTCGAAACGTCTAAAGATGAAGATTATGAAGAGATATTTTTTTTAAATGTGTTGTTGAGGATTTCCTAAATAAAGGTATTACTACACTCAACTCTCATTCCTTTGTGGACCATCATTCAGTGAGGTACTCCTGGATTTTAGCTCCTGAAAAGTGCTTAAAAAGTGCAAAAATGCCTCAGGGCAAGAAAAAGAGGCGGTCCTCACCAGCAGGATCGGCAGATTTGAAGAAGCTAAAGAATGCCGAAGCGCTACCTGCAAAGCCAGGCAGTTTGAGCAAGGACGCTCAAAAATTGTCTGGAAACCAGTTCGCTACCCTCCCTGTGGACGTGAGCGAGAAGGAAGAATTTGAACGACGGGAAAAGTTGCCACCCATTTTTGTGAAAACATCGTCATCGGATTCGGTGCGAAAGTGGCTGACCGGCTTTATCAAATCTGGTGCTTTACGAGCTTCCATTCGCTTGTGTGCTGATGGACTCAAAATTCTGCTACCTACCAGAAAGGATTACAACTACGTTCGGGATTTCCTGAACAACACAAAGATTGAATACTACAGCCATGACGATCCAGGTAAACGCCCCATGAAACAGGTCCTCCGTGGCTTGTACGACATGGATGTGAGTGTGCTGAAAGAAGAGCTCAAAACTCTTAAGTTGAACGTGATCGAAGTCTTCAAGATGACGAGACACAACAAGGACATCAAGTATCGTGATCAACTGTACCTGGTTCATCTCGAGAAAGGATCGACAACGCCGTCTGAGCTGAAGGCAGTTCGGGCGATTTTCAACATCATCGTGACTTGGGAACGTTATCGTCCAGTGCACCGTGACGTGACGCAATGTTCGAACTGCTTGCAGTTTGGACATGGTGGAAGGAACTGTTTCATCAAGAGTCGTTGTGCAACCTGCGGAGGTGAGCACAAAACACAAGCTTGCGAAACAATCAACGAGAACATCGAAGCGAAATGCTTCAATTGCGGCGGCGACCATTCTACCAAGAATCGAAGCTGCCCAAAACGTGCTGAGTTTGTAAAAATTCGGCAGCAAGCGACGACGAGGCACCAACCAAATCGTCGCAAAACACCACCAGCATACACGGACGTGGATTTTCCTGCTTTGGCGTCGCCAGTAGCAGGATCTGTTCGAGTGGTTCCAAATCTGCAGCCATTGCCGTTGAATCAGCGGCAAAAAGTTGCAGAGAATACAACACCTCCAGGCTTCAGTCAGCAACCGAGGGAAAACCAACCAACATCAACGGGTGAAGGCAGTAGTGACCTGTTTACACCACAAGAACTTCTAAACATTTTCATCGAGATGACAACAACTCTGCGTGGTTGCAAAACTCGTCAGGAACAAGTAAGAACTCTTGGAGCATTCATCTTAAAATACAGTTCGTAGTTTACTCGTTCTAGTGATTTTGAATATTTCAATGGATTTATTTTTTTTTAGTTTTAGGTTAGGATTAGCTGTTAAAGTGATTTTTTTTCTTTTTTACCCAAATGTATTCAATTCAATGCAATAATGTAAAACAATTTGAAGCAAATAAATAAATGTGATCAGTTAATAATAAAACGAATAATACAACAAAGATGAAGAGCATTAGGCCATACCACTTATCATGTAAAAGAAATGTAATTATTATAAGAATGTTCAATAAAGACATATTTAATTTCAAATTTTTTACACTCAACTCATTTTTAAACATACTGACTCTGAATATTTAATTTCTTTTAAGTTTTGAGTAATGTTTTTTACTCTTATTTAGTATTCTTTTATACTGGATACATTCAATTTTAATCTTGTGAATCTTAATTATAATTTAAACTTTTCCTGAAAATATAGATATTAGGATGTAACAAAAATTATTATTGGGGCATGTTCCAGTGGGTGTACTGTGTTTTATCCCAAATATGAGCTTCATTGGACGTAACAGAAGCTGGCCTCCGCCTTTGCATTTTAGATGGGATTCAACCAGTAGAAATATTTTTTTTTAAATTAAACAAAAAAAAACAAAACATTAAAAAATACAGCTCCCACATTTAAAATTATTTCATTTCATTTCATTCCATTTATTGGATTGTTTTGGCAAAAACATCAGTGCAGTAATTATACTAAGCTGAGATATGGGGTACCTTTCAACAGCTGACTAATTCAAACGGTGTTAGAGTTTACTGGTACACGGGAGAAAAATTGAGCAGGGGAAGGAAAAAAGTTACAAAATAACCTTCGAAATTGCTAATAGATAGGGGATAGTTAGAGGAAAGGAGGTATTTCTTATATTCAAAATTAAATTATTCAGATTTAAGGAAAAAAAATGGCAAAAATAGTATTAAAAACCAAAAAAAACATATTTAAAAAATATAATAGATTCGAAATTTTCAAATTGAAAATTTAAAAATCTGAAAAAAAAATTCAAAAATATCAATATTTCAAAATAATTCAAGAAAACAAAAAAATGTATTTTCTTAAGGGACCATCCATAAACCACGTGGACACTTTTTTGAGAATCTCGAACCCCCCCCCCCGCTTCGTGGACAATTGTCCATACAAAAAAAATATTTTTTGTATGGAGCGTGGACAATCGCCATACCCCCCCCCCCCTCCCCCCCTAAACTGTCCACGTGGTTTATGGATGGTCCCTAAATTCTTAAATTCTTAAATTCTTAAATTCTTAAATTCTTAAATTCTTAAATTCTTAAATTCTTAAATTCTTAAATTCTTAAATTCTTAAATTCTTAAATTCTTAAATTCTTAAATTCTTAAATTCTTAAATTCTTAAATTCTTAAATTCTTAAATTCTTAAATTCTTAAATTCTTAAATTCTTAAATTCTTAAATTCTTAAATTCTTAAATTCTTAAATTCTTAAATTCTTAAATTCTTAAATTCTTAAATTCTTAAATTCTTAAATTCTTAAATTCTTAAATTCTTAAATTCTTAAATTCTTAAATTCTTAATTTCTTAAATTCTTAAATTCTTAAATTCTTAAATTCTTAAATTCTTAAATTCTTAAATTCTTAAATTCTTAAATTCTTAAATTCTTAAATTCTTAAATTCTTAAATTCTTAAATTCTTAAATTCTTAAATTCTTAAATTCTTAAATTCTTAAATTCTTAAATTCTTAAATTCTTAAATTCTTAAATTCTTAAATTCTTAAATTCTTAAATTCTTAAATTCTTAAATTCTTAAATTCTTAAATTCTTAAATTCTTAAATTCTTAAATTCTTAAATTCTTAAATTCTTAAATTCTTAAATTCTTAAATTCTTAAATTCTTAAATTCTTAAATTCTTAAATTCTTAAATTCTTAAATTCTTAAATTCTTAAATTCTTAAATTCTTAAATTCTTAAATTCTTAAATTCTTAAATTCTTAAATTCTTAAATTCTTAAATTCTTAAATTCTTAAATTCTTAAATTCTTAAATTCTTAAATTCTTAAATTCTTAAATTCTTAAATTCTTAAATTCTTAAATTCTTAAATTCTTAAATTCTTAAATTCTTAAATTCTTAAATTCTTAAATTCTTAAATTCTTAAATTCTTAAATTCTTAAATTCTTAAATTCTTATATTCTTAAATTCTTAAATTCTTAAATTCTTAAATTCTTAAATTCTTAAATTCTTAAATTCTTAAATTCTTAAATTCTTAAATTCTTAAATTATTAAATTCCTAAATTCCTAGGTTCTTGAATGCTGCCATTTTTGTTACCATCTTAGATTACAGAAAACCTGATAAAATTTGAAGTATTTTTGGAGTTATTTTTTTCGGTTAGAGAAATTTTGAGAAGAAGATGTAGGAAAATTTGCTTCGATTTTTCTAAGTGACGCTTTGGTAAGATCATCGAGTATGAACTGTATCTTAAATTTAAAATCTCAAGATCGAGGATTTATGACAATTTTAAAATTTTATTATTTTTCTTTATTTAGTTTTGATTCAGTTTTTAGATTTAAATTTCTAAATGTTGATTTTTTTTTTATTTTTTTTTGTGCCAAGATGTTTGTTTTGGATTTTTCCTCTAGTTTACCTAATCCTAGCAATAATACATTTTCAGCGTTTCAAAATTCTGCGTTCTCAGGTTACAAAATTGAATTTATTATGAAACTTTTTTATATGTTTGTCGCAAAAATAATTTTCTTAAAATGACGCGGATTTTGCGCGGATTGGGTTTTGGGATGGCGCGGATATTTTTTTTCGATTTCTCCGTAACAACCCTGAATAAAGGAATTTGAGAGTTCAAGAATTTATAAAATATGGTCTCTTCGGAAAAGTTGTTTCAACTTTAATTAAGATCCAGCATCCGAGATTTAAGGGATTGTACAACTACATTTTACATATTTTTCCCAAACAACATTCAAGGGCTTACAAGGTGGAGTTCCCGTGGTCAGATTGATCATAGATTTGGAATCTATTCCAAAACACCCAAATATCTAAGTTTGATAAATAATGACTTTTCGAAAAGCTCGAGCAGGTTGTATTTTGTTTTTATTTTTATAAAATATATTGATCGTGTGATTGATCGTCTGTAGGCTCTGGTCAAGGTAGAAAACTTTTTTTTTTAATTTTATAGCAAAAATATATTTTTTGTAAAATTATTTAAGGAGATGTTTTCTTCAAATATCCAGCAAACTGTTTACTTTAAATACAAACATTGTTGAAAAAAACATAGATCTTTTTTAAAACCGTAAACATTAACAATTAATTGTATATTTTCATTATTTTTTCATTTTTCTAAATCTTTCTTAAGGTTCTACAAAATTACATGTTTTTTCAAGTTTTCGTCTCCAAAACCTTTAGTTTTTTTTATAAAAATACAATCAAAAATTTTAATTCTGCCAAAGGCAACAAAATGGAAAAAAATGGTTGACAAAATTAAAAAAAAAGTTTTTTAGTTTTTGCAAAATCCATCGTTAAAAAAAATAAATTAAAAAAGTCATTGAAGTTTTTCAATATCTTAAATTTCCAATATTCAAAAAGAAAAATGCATGAAACCATAAAAACGCTCTAAACAATATGTTAGTAAAAAATAGAAAATAAAAAAAAATTGGTGGTCTGGAGAGGTCAGGGAAAAGTCAGGGAATTTTATTTTGGGATTTGGATCGACACCATGTATTATGTTCAGTATCAAAAAGCATGAATTTTGATACCCATTATGCCACAACTCGTATGGTTCTGTAAATGTCCCCCCAGGCCCCGGGGGAACCTTCTTTGAGGGCACCGGCCACTCCAGGTTGTGGCCACTACTGTCAAAATGGCCATTATTATGTTCAGAATCAAAAACCATGAATTTTGATACCCATATTGCCACAACTCGTATGGTTCTGTAAATGTCCCCCCAGGCCCCGGGGGAACCTTCTTTGAGGGTACCGGCCACTCCAGGTTGTGGCCACTACTGTCGAAATGGCCATTATTATGTTCAGTATCAAAAAGCATGAATTTTGATACCCATATTGCCACAACTCGTATGTTTCTGTAAATGTCCCCCCAAGCCCCGGGGGAACCTTCTTTGAGGGCACCGGCCACTCCAGGTTGTGGCCACTACTGTCGAAATGGCCATTATTATGTTCTGTATCAAAAACCATGAATTTTGATACCCATATTGTCACAACTCGTATGGTTCTGTAAATGTCCCCCCGGGCCCCGAGGGAACCTTCTTTGAGGGCACCGGCCACTCCAGGTTGTGGCCACTACTGTCGAAATGGCCATTATTATGTTCTGTATCAAAAACCATGAATTTTGATACCCATATTGCCACAACTCGTATGGTTCTGTAAATGTCCCCCCGGGCCCCGAGGGAACCTTCTTTGAGGGCACCGGCCACTCCAGGTTGTGGCCACTACTGTCGAAATGGCCATTATTATGTTCAGTATCAAAAAGCATGAGTTTTGATACCCATATTGCCACAACTCGTATGGTTCAGTAAAAGTTCCCCCAGGCCCCGGGGGAACCTACTTCGAGGGTACCGGCCACTCCAGGTTTTTTCCACCACCAATTCGAAATTTTTCATGAGAACCGCCGCATCATAGCGGCTTCAACGCGGTCCGCTTCGCTCGAATTTCTTCCTTCTGCTGCCGGTGGTTCTTCCTTCTGGTTGCTGGTCCTCTTCTTCTATTGGCCGCTGCTGCTGCTGCTGCTCCGCGCCTGCCCGACGCGCACTCTGATTGGTCATCTGTCCGATTTGTACTGAAAAATTACTCATTTTGATTGCATGTTTTAAGTGCTTTAACTATGTTTAGTCAAACTATCTATGTAGTTAAACAATAGCTGAAGTCTTCCTCTTTCGATTGGTGGTCCAACCGTCTGGATTGATTCACAGGGAAAAAAGATATAAGCGTTCAAAATGTCCCCTTTTTTAACGCTTAAATGTGACGCTTTGGATCGAATTTCTGAACTGGCCCCCCAATATAGTAAGTAAAGACATAGTCCTATGTCAAAAAAAATCTTTTAGGCTACTTTAAAACTGTCGTCTTTGTTTAGATTGAAGTGAGGATTATAACCATTTGATATTATTAAGCTAATTCAATGATTTTAGGCTTGAAATCATAACAAATATAATGAAACATAGATTTTATTACTGATTCAAAAATTTCCCGGGATCCCGGGAATTCCCGGGATTCCAAATAAATTTTTCCTGTTTCCCGGGAAATTCAAAACCCGGGAAAATTGGACGCCCTAGTCGTCGTCGTCGTGTCACAAGTTTATTTCAGTGCTCGCTATAACGGATACACAAACACGGCTATATAGCTTCGAGTGTAGAATCCTTTCCAGGAACTAGGATCTCTTTGGCATCTTTACATAGGGTGAATGGCGTTTTCAGAGAATTATTTCGGAGTTTCCATCGGCAGCACTTTTTGAGAGGTTTCTATTTACTCTGTTACAAGCGGAAAGTTACAACATCATTTTTCCACCTTAACTTGATTGTGTCCAACGGTTCCCGTTAGCCCTAAAACACCCCTACACAAGGGTGAACCCCAACCAAACCACACCAAATTAACCCTCCTGCGCGCATACACACAGACAAACACACGGAAAGGTGGGGCACGTGTCGCCTTAAGGTCCACAAGAAACAGGGCAGATATTTCACTCCGCTTATCTCTTGAAGCTCGGCTGAAGAACCGGTCGGCGGGGAGTTCTTCCGGTGCAAAAGGCACAGGTGCAAGAACAACTTTTCCCCACCAAGACAAACATAAATTCTTAGTGGTGGTCGGTGTGTGTGTGTGCGCGCGTGGTTTTGCTTTCCACAAGCCGGTAACTTCTGGACCAATTCTGCTTCATTCTTCCTTACCTGAGAATTCGACACCCACTTCGGGAGGGAGGGGCTTGTTGTTGACCCACTTCACGGACGCTATACGGTTGCTTGCAGCTCTTTTCGGTGAAGCTATGCAAGGTGTCGATTCATTCAGGTTCGAAATCTTCAAAGTGCATATTCGATTTGAATCAGAACTCGGATTCTCTACACAGCATTTTTTAAGTCGTCTTTTTGCAGAAAAAAAATAGATAGCGAAAAATAATCATGTTTGCTAAATTTCATTTTTGGATAAGCCAAATATTTTGAGATATGGCACATGTTAGTCATAATTCATTTGGCAGTGTTTGCAATCGAGTTGGAAGTTACATGTGAACACTAGCAGAAGTGATTATTTTCCCTAATATTTAAATTTCACCTTACTTTAAACGGGCAGCAAAAGTTTGAATGTCAATCAAGCTTCCTGACCAACAGCCTCCCCCTAGATATGGGTGGCAATTAAAAGTTTCCCTCCTACAGCAGAATAACAGGAAAACAGACGTCACACTCTAATATTTTTGCTTGGTTCAGAAATGTAATTTTGATATACGAGATCATGTTTCGTTATCAAAAAATTACGAATTTCATGGCCATTTGTCTGTGGTAGCAACGTCCATCGACATCTGCCACCTTGTTTACCCATAATTAACACCAAGTTTGCTAAATTTTCTCACCTCAAACTTATTCCTTTCTCTCTTTTTTCCCCTCAATTACAGCTCCGCAGTGGACACCGTGTCAAATATCAAAGTGGCCATCAAGAAAATCTCCCCCTTCGAGCACCAGACCTACTGTCAGAGAACGCTGCGGGAAATCAAAATACTGACCAGATTCAAACACGAAAACGTGAGTATAGCTTGAAACGTGGATTTTCACGTGGATATCATTGCATTTGACATACTTGAGCGAAAAGTTCTTTAATACAAAGGCACGATTGAAGAGAAACAAGAGCAAAATGATACAGAATGATGAATTTGCAAAGTTTTAGATTAAATAAAAGTCGCCCGGAGCGAACTTTTCCAATATGATTTCCCTGCAAACGGTTTTGGCAGTGCTTAACGAGTTTGGCTGAAACTTTAGGGCAAAATTACTTACCGGCTAGCGTGAGTTGAATTGTTTTTCCCAGGAAATTTTACGAAAATAAATGCTCAACATTCGTGCTTAATGGGGAAGTCTTCGTTACTCGCAGGCGATGCGGTATTTGACTTACTCCTCTTGGCAAAACTTGGTCCAATTCAAACATTTTAAGCCCACATTTGCAGGCACACTTTTTCGGTGGAAAATCTGTCCCTCCCGCAAGGAAGCCTTCAAATATTTGTTCAATTGTCTTGATTTTCCGCTTGCGAAACTTTCTTTTCTTTTGGCTGTCACTTTTTCGAACTGATAGCAGCAACAGTCACTTCTTCCTCTTCTTCCACTTCCTGCACTAGAATAATTCAATCAGTGAAAAGTTAATCTTTCGCAAACATCTCCTTAGTCGTCGTCCCCCGAGAGGAAAAATCCCCGCCTGGCGACGAATCCAAGTTTGCTTTTCACTTCTTCACACAGCCAAGTCAAAATGTATTCAAAAGAAAACGTGGAAAACGGAAGAAAAGCGATGGAAAAGCACCGACATGGAATCCTTCAATCCGACGTTTGACGAAAACGATTCCTTAAATGATGGCAGCGAAAAGGATGATCCTGCAGGGTGCACAGTAAAAAAGATGGTAATATTACATCTGGGAAGGGAATTTGAGCTCTGAAAATGTGTATTACATCATAAAAGAGGTAATATTCAACTTTCCAAATTTACTATTTTTGTTTACTGTGTGGTGCAGAAAAAACAACTGACTGCAGTGTAATGTAATATGCAAATTTACAAATTGTTCGTTGACCGTGAGGTAGGTAAATTGTGAAGTTAAAAGCAAAAAAAAGTTTAGGTAAAAACTGTAAAAGAGCTTTACAAAAATGTTTTTAAAAAGCCACAAAAGTTGCCTTTTCATGTTCAGCAGCACTTTGTGGCTTCAAAATGATCTAATTACAAAAATTTCACAGATTTATTAAAATCGAATTAGGCGTCTCCAAACTTTGTCTCCCAACCTCTCATAATTTAGTCATTTTGAGTCAATTCCTAAAGTCAAACTAAAAAAAATGATCCGCTTACTCTATTAAAGTGCGGTAAAACGAACATCTCTCATCAGGAGAGACTTTTCGTCGAAGGAGGATAACTTTAATCCCTGAATGGCATATTAAAAAACTAGAAAGCTCAGCTACGGCGCTAGGACCAAATCCCAACGAGACCAAAGTTTCATCAAACAGTCGTTAAAAGCCACGCGTAAAACATTCCTTTTTGAGACTCTTTTGGAAAGTTGAAATCGCATAACGTAATCTTTAAAGTCAATCGAGTTTTATGAATCGTTAGGATTAAGGCAAAAAGCTTGGGCTGAATGTTAATTGAATATATCAATCTGTGCAAACCGCAGCGGCCAATCAATGCGAACGATAATTCAATTACAGAAGAAATCAAAACCCACTTCCACAGCATCAATCGCTCCAGTGATGCCAGCTTCGGTGAACTCGCACACATTCCGCACGCGTTCGATCACCGTCCAAGTGTCACTGTGGAGTCAACAGTTGGGTTCTGTTCTTCCAAATTGAATGTGTCCATCAAGCATATCAGAACGAACGCCATTTCGACCAGCAGGCAACCCATTTTTCCATTTTCCACTCCCTTTTTCTCTGTTTGTATTTGCTCGTTTGTTTTCCAGCGAGCGATATTTCGACCTGTTGATTTTTTTCCCCGCATGATATGTGGACTAAGAATCGGTCCATTGGAAATTCACCATTTAGAAAGAATCTAGTTTTGATACGATTTTTGACATTAAGTTACATTTTTTCCACATAGGTTTGTAAACATCAATGGATTTACCAACTTCTACTCCAACTTCGCTTTGTAAAACCTCGCTCAATCGATTCCGACTCCAGCAGCAACTCCCATGAGCAATTCTCTACAAAATCGTCCGATTTCGACCATTTTTATTATTTATATTTTTTTTATTTGGCTCAACTTTGTGGGGGCCTTCCCTTTGACCAAAGAAGCCATTTTGTGTCATTGGTTCACCTATAAAAAAAATTGGTACACGGGAAAAAAATGGTGTTTATTAAACCTTTTTTTCACTAAAAATCCATTTCCCAAAATTCGTATTTTCTCATTTTTTAGTGGAAAAAACCACGCATCTTTAAGCCATTCAGAAGTATCGACCAAAATCTCCTCTTTAAAATGCAATGTGGTGCTTAAAACTTGGCTTGCGCCTTTTCGAGATATTTATGTTTTAAATATGGATTTAAGTCCAAATTGACCTGTCAAAAAATAAAATTGTTTGTTTTTAGAGATCTAAAAGTGCCCTAAATATCACTTTTCTCGAAAACTTAACCCTGAATTGCCATGTTCAAAAAACAGATTTTTGAAGTTTTTCTCAGTTGCTTCCTATAAATTTGGTCGTAGAAGGCGTAGATTACGAGATAAAATTTTGGTGTTTTCGACAAAGTTGCTTGGATTGGCAAGCCCAACATTTTTTTAGAAGACAGAAAAATTCCCAAAAATATTCCTTTTCAGTCAGATCTTCAAAATCACCCTAATAGTGAACCGCCCTAATTTTCAACCAAACCAAAAGATACAATAGATACGCAAGTGCCGCAGTAGTCCGTGTCTGTTTACAGTATAAAAAAGACATGTCCCACAATTGTACAGTTGAGTAACGAAAAGTTTCATGGGTTTAAAACTCAATTTGTATTATTCTTTCATGAGAAATATTTTTTTTGTCACCACTTTGTCATTTTAAGTACACCAATTACACAATTTTTGCATAAAGGTCCCTTTGACATCAAATTTCCAAATCTTCACCAGTACAAGCTGGCTGCAAACTATTGAAAAAATCGTCTATTTTAAAATTTTATAAAATCAAAGTTTCCGTCAAATATCAAAAAATGGACCAAAACTATCCCTTAGGAAAAAGAAGAGTCGGGGCAACTGCTGTGTAAGTTGGTGGAGAATTAACCACTGGAATAATATTTGAAAAACATATTGATGTCCGTTGGTTCGCTGATAAGAAGAATTTTTTTTCGCCAAGAAAATTTTTGAGATAACTCCATCGTTGAACATAATCCAATAATATAAAAGCCTACAGCATGAGGTACAAATGAAGCAAATTCCGGCCACCAAATGAGATTTTCCTAATATATTGAACTCCTGCTGCTTTTGATCATGCTGAGTTATCACAACCTACAGCACAGCTCATGCAACTTCCGAATCTTCAACCACACTTTTTTGCCATGGAAATCTCTTGGAATCCAGTACGAAAAAAAACTCACCAAATTTCAATCAAACCCTGACGCAATGCAGTTGGCTGCTCGACGACACCCTTTTTGCTGGCAAAGGAGATACCGGCACACTCCATGGTGTAATGCACCCATCGCTCTCTCTGACAATCTGGGTGACTAAGCAAAAGAAAGCTGACACCCAGCGCCAAGATCTTGAAACGGAAGGTTGGCACCATTTTGTGTTCTTGTGAAAAGAAGCTCCAACCGAAGTCAGGGCAATGCTAACAAGTTCTTCGAACAGGAACTGGAGGTTGTGTTGGAGATTTTCAAGGATTTCTTCTCGAGTTACTTTCATTCTAACCTGTCATTTCCAGGAGTCTGACCCGTTTGACAGCATCCCTCTGTCGACGTCGTCCCGAGATCCGTTCTCTGTGTTTGATAAAGTGATTCTCACTTTGCTCGACTCAGGGTGTACATCTGTGTGCGTGTGCCATTCGCTATGTAACTGCCGCCGCAGATTGTATTCCACGTGTCAGGTTACGAGACGAGGCAGCCTCCAGCGACATCTACACTTGACTTTCTGTGCAAAACAAGTATCTCGCTGGGTTTAGCCCGGCGGCGTTTGATCATCAGTTTCAAATTTTAATCAAGAAAATGGTTATGGTTCGGCCGGATAACAACACCGCAGAACGTGTCGACACGTGTCAATGGTGGCAACACCACCGATACATCATTAGAACAAATTGAATTTTTCAACGTTATCGTGTCTTCTGGAGATAAAACCGTACCAAGAGATATCTAGCTATCGTGAGAGAAAGAGACTTTCGAAAAGACGCTACCGATCTCATAAATCAAACTGTTCAAAATGTCATTTTGATGCGCGAAGTTGGCTGTTGAAGGTCTGCAGGAACTTTTGAAAGAAGTGGGCTGTCATCATTTATAATTTGGAATATTCCATTAGGGTGATGACTTTATTATTGTTTCTTACATGATAAGTCCGCTATTATCGACGCAACTCTCATCTCATTAATGTCTAGCAATCAATTGTTTCCGTAGTGTAGTGGTTATCACGTCCGCTTCACACGCGGAAGGTCCCCGGTTCGAGCCCGGGCGGAAACACGTTTTTGTATGAATTTTGTAAGATTTTTTTTAACAGAGTTCTAATTTCCAATATATGATGAGCAATAATAACTAATATTTCTCCCAACAGCTATTCTCAATTGGAATATTTCTACAGCTTTACCCATGTGCCACTGTGCCAAATGCCCGAAGCACGAGTCCCCATGGGAGCGATTCGTCTCCAAATTGGCAATAAATAATATCCTCAAACACTTACCCACTAGAGCAGCAAAACCACACACCATCCCAAGAACGCTGATGGAGTCCTTGCCCCTGGAGTTGGTAAAGAAGCTATTTATTTGCCATTACTCGAGTGGATGCTGGATGCTCAAGAGCGCGTGGAATCCCCACCAGAGAGATGACTGGTTTTCGGGGCTGAAGTCACTATACTCTCGTCGGTTTCAATTACTCGACATGTTGAGATTCCAATTTATTTCCACACTTCACAACAATTTTGTAGTGTCTTGTTTTGGAGGTTGGATTTCTTAGTAGGGAATTTTTGTAGGGAATTTGCCGGTTCAAAGCTCAGCTCAGAAGTTAGATTTTAATACAAAAAAATCTTTTTTATAAAAATTCACATCGAAATAATCCTTGCTAGGAGGAATCCTATTAGAAAATCGATCGAAATGTAGCAAAGGAATATCCGTCACACGGCCCGCGGGGATAAAAACAGCCCAATCAATGCGAATTCAGCAATCCTCCGAAATGCCGGCAACTGAGCACGGTTCAACCCGCTCTGAACGGAAGAATATTGGTCGCGCCATTGGACGTGCCCAGGACATGCCGCCCAGATTCCCGGAATAGCGCAGATCAGATTCATCTGCGATGGAAAATTACTTCTCCGGCGAAATGAAATGGCACGTGCCATTTCTTGGAGCTGTACTGTGTGCGAATGATGAAGCTTGATGAAAGTTTCTTAAAACAATGAGCGTCAAATGAAGGCAAAATTTTCGTGAGTTCAGTTAACATTCTTGTCATTTTTGTCGATAAAATACTACACAATTTCTAAAAATACATTAATGGTTGAAAATATAAAAATGGAAAAAAATAGAAAATATTAAAGACCACACAACAAAAATGAAACAAGATTTATTTGCTGAATTTTGTCACTAAGAATTGATATAGGAAAGAAAACTTTTTTTTTAAACATAACATTTTATATTTAAAACATATAAAATGCATTTTTTTAAATTCAGTAAAGAAATAAAAACCTTTACAAAGTTATAATTTTTTGATATTATTGCAATTTCAGAAAAAAAAATCATAAAAAGTTCTATAATTTTGTCGATTTTATTTTTTTATTCACTTAGGCCGTTTCTCAAAGTTTATGCCGCATTGATAATCAATTCTGAAACAACTATATTTAGCATTTTTGGGCTTGTTTGAAAATGTTTTGAATTTTTATGATATTCCAATGAACAACACAGCAAAATAGTAGTTTATGCAACAAGTTGCAAAAAGAGGATTTTTTCAGCACGAGTCGTACATTTATCCAACGAGGTTCACCGAGTTGGATAAATACGAAGAGTGCTGAAAAAATCAAGTTTTGCAACGAGTTCCATACAACATTTTTTGCAATTCCAAAAAACACACACTGAGTGAAATTTTAAGTCAAATTTTCATGTATTTTGTCTATAAATCGTTTAAATCAAAAAATGTTGAAAAGTGTTACTTTTCAAAACAAGTGCTGAAAAGTTCAACTTTTCAGCACCCATTTGAGTGCTGAAAAGTAGAACTTTTCAGCTTTTATTTTGAAAATTGTTGCTATTCGATTCTGTTATTTTTGGTACAGAAAAGTAGGCTATTTCGTCGTTCAAGAATGTCAGGAAAAGTAAGTAGTTTCACGACGGAATTGCAAAAAAATATTTTTCGCTTATTGTGCATTTTAAAACTCTTTTTGCCTTCCTCATTAAGGTAAGGCTATAATCTTGCTCTAAAATGATCTTTTCACAGAAAGCTCGTAGGCCCACCTTTATATACCTATCGACTCAAAATCGAAAACTGAACAAATGTCTGTGTGTATGTGACCAAAATACTCACTGAGTTTTCTCAGCACTGGTAGAACCTATTTTGGTCAAACCAGTTGCATTCAATTTGGTTTAAGGTCCCATACCTACCTATTGATTTTTATAAAGTTTTGATATGTAGTTCAAATGTTATGTATAAAAATTTGTTTTTGTAAATATCCAGATGTTGGATAAGTGACCGGAAATCGATTCAAATATCGTCATGTTATACATCGTTGTTTAGGTAATCGCAAGACCCTTTCCAACGAGTCCAAAACATCGAAGATCTGGCAACCCTGTCTCGAGTTATGACCACTTAATTGATGTTGTGTACTTTTTATTGCGGATTTTAAGAAAAACTACATGAAATTTGTGTCCAAACCCATCGAATCACCAATAGTTGGTAAAAAATGAGAAAGGCACCAACCACATAGGTGGATTAAGTTAGTTTTTCATTAAAATGTTATTCCCATGCCCCCCTTTTGACAGAAATTTGTTCTAAATTTGTCCGAACACAGCAAATTCTGATGTTCGTTTTCAGTTAATGTTTACTGAAAACTGTACTACTTAAATTTTCAGTTAGTTTTTCGCTGAACATCAGTCAGAATTTGTATGGATCCGTCAAAGTTTGCTGAAATTTCAGCAAGTTTAAATTTACTGAAAATTTCAGTAGTGCAGATTTCAGTAAATTTAACTGAATTCAGTAATCAGAATTTTTTTCAATAAAATTCAATTCTGTTGATTGGAGCGTGCCCAGGAAGCCCAAATCTATCATACCTTGATAAAACGGGAGCGTTTATAATTCAGAGTGCAACCGAAATACATCTTTGTTTAACAAAATCCGCGCCAACGAACTAAAACGAATCTGCTGAACTGTCAAGACAAATCTGTGTAGGTGTGTGTGTAGGCTGAGTGACAGGTGCGAGCCCTGACACGTACACTTACACTTTTTGTGGTTGCGATATGGAGGTATACTTTACCACCACGCGCGCACTGTGCTGGCTGAAGCGAAGTTGCTGATGGTGGATTGAATTTCCTCCGGGGAGCAGTCCAGGCCGTCGTCGCCGTGATTGCGGCCACACGGGAATCCCCGAGAGCAATCACAAATTTATTGCGAATTGTGGGTTGTATTTGCCATGGCACGCCCTCGTTCTAATTGAGGGAATAAAGTTGATTAATGAGTTGTATTTTTAGAAATATTTCATTTTGTTGCGTTTTGAATGATACAATGTTTTCAAGTTACAACAAGGAACAACTAAACCCGACCATTATTCTAACATTCATTAACGATTTTGATGATAATTTCAATTCCAATCTCAAGCCCGGTATCACTTGCTGTATTGTTTGTCAAAATGGGCGTGTCTGCGTCGGCTTGAAATGCCTCCTTACTTCAAATTCAGCAGGCACGATGATTAACTTTGCTCATTTCGTTTCGTTCAGTCTCGTCAGGATATAATACTGAGTGTTGGAGTGGGGAGACTCTCAACGTAATTTGGATTGCCGGAGGACATTTTAAAATTCACACCACATTATTGTTACAGACACCAGAAAGGTGGCCCCAAAAATAGCAGCGCGGAAGGGCGAATTCATTAGACGGAAGTTGAATTTTCGTTTGTCAAGGGGAGGAATGTTTGCTTTAGGAAATTCTCATTTAGAAATGGAGCCTAAATTTTCGCAAGTGGGGAATTCTTTAGGGAAACAGGAAATGAATTTCATTTTTCATTGGGATAAATCTTCGAGGGATAAAAACTAAAAACTAAAAAAAACTAGGGGAAATATACCCTTTCTAATCAAACACCTATCTTCGTCATATGAAGAGTTTGATGCTCGATTAAAGCTCCAAAAATACTTTTAAGCTATAAACTTACCAGCAACAGCACCGCCTCAAGTAAACACGCAAATTTATGCCATTTACTGGCCAAAAACTTCAAATTTAATGCACTTTTGATCATAATTTCTATTTTGCGAGACCATTTCTCATAATTCTGGTGGCACACACATCCTAAAAACTAAAAATACGCTAGATGAGAGCTTAACTGCTTAACGAAAATTGCCATCAATATGTTTTCACTTGCGCTATTTTTTTCAAAGCGCTTAAGATATGAAATTGCTTCCAACTACCGGCAACATGTTCTTTTGAACATTAGCTAGTCACTGACTTGAAAAATAATCCCGAAACATGTAAATAATTAGCAAGCCCCATTAAAAAAACAAACGCGCCAAGTCTTTTGTCGTTTGACTTTTGACGACCCATTCCAATCGAAGGCTGAAACACCACCAGCGGCGCCTGTTGGAGTGAGCCAGTGATGCCAGGAAATTTTCTCTATAAATGCTACTTTTCGTGAGTTTTCGCTTAAAATTTCATCAATTTTGGCAGCACTAAGTAGACCCAAAAGAGCGCTGGAAGAAAAAAAGAACTTAGCTGAAAATAGAAAAATGGGCGTGGCCCAATAGGGTGTAATATGGTTTTATGGAAAAAAATAAAGTTGTCCAAATTTAGTGAGCACAAACATTTTTCAGTTCCTTTTAGGGTCCTAAACAACTCCCTAAAGTTTGGGAACGATTGGTTTAGTCCTCACTTTGCGCAAAACGATCCAATTTTCCATATAAATTAGTATGGGAATTTTTTTTTGGATTTTGATATTTATAATATCCACGTTTCACGCTGTACTAAAACCGGATTCATATTCGGATGCTCTGGAAAGTGCTCTACAACTTTCCCGAAGAGAGTATGGTGCTAACTTGCTCCTATAAAATGATACAGCGTGTTCAAAACTCGTCTAAAACGTGTTTTTTGCTCGACCTATATCTTCTTTCAGGGGCAAGCTAGCACCATACTCTCTTTGGGAAAGTTGTAGAGCATATTTTAGAGCATCCGAATATGAATCCGGTTTTAGTAAAGCGTGAAACGTGGATTTTATAAATATCAAAACCCAAATCGCTTTGCGCAAAGTGAGGACTAAATCAATCGTTCCCCGTTTTTTAGGACCCCAAAAGGAACTGAAAAATTGCTGTGCTGGAAAATCGATTTTGATATTTCACCCTAGTGGCCCAATGCACTTGACTGATTAGAATACATTTGGGAAATATGTTTTTCAAGTACTTGTAAAAGGAATAGCATAACTTTTGATAAAAGTGAAAATAAACAGAAATGTTCACCAAAAGTTGCTCTACTCGTTGGTGTACTTGGTTTTAGTAAATTTTAAGGAACACTCCAGACTATCCAGCATCATTCAAACACGACCGCTTTTTAGGCTTAAAATGGGTATATTTCCCCTAAAAGCTTCCTCCAAATTGTCTCAATAGGCCGAATGTCTCGAAAGGCAGAATGATTATGGAATTCAGAATTTTGTTCTTATTTTCACGATTTTCATTGATTATGATGTTTAGAGATACAGTAAACTAACGGATTGTGATCTTTTTTTTGTAATTTCAAGCGAAATAAGTACATAATGAATACATTCTTTTTATCTTTACTTATCATATTGTTACCATGCATGCAAGTGAGTAGAGAAGAATGAATTAAAGCATTTCTGTTTAGTTTTTTTGCGGCAAATCAAATCAAAACTTTAAAAATTTAGTTAGTAGCAATGCTAGAAAGTTATGCCTTCTTTATTTCGAAACCATTTTTTGCTACATGACTATGCTTTATGAAAATAATAATAGCAAACCGTGAGTTCGAGCGCGGTTTGCCTTATGAGGTTTGGCATTTTGAGCATTTGGCCTTTTGGGATTCGGCCTTATCAGAATTCTGCCTATCGAGTAATTCGGCTTTTCGGGATTCGGCCTTTTGAGATTCGACCTTTCTTAGGAGACCCTATAGAAATGACTTTTTTTCATAATGATAATTTTACTAATTATTCGAAAATTAACGCATAATTTACCCGACGCCGTACCTTGTGATCAACGATGATATAGGAAGGGTTTTAAAATCACAAAACAATAAGTTTAACCTTAATTAAAACACAAAAAACACAAATTACAAAGACGCGCTAAACACGAATAATCCTGCAAGGCTAGCGCGCTGCCCACCGTCCACAATAGAGTTATCTACGTGCGCATGTATTGCATGTACGTACACGAAAAAAGTGAGGTTAAATTTTGTACCGGCCAGCAAAACAAATGGTGTGCTAGTGTGTGTGAGATCGAACTTAGATAGCTCTATCGACTCAAGTAAGGCGTCGGTTTTACATACTAAATACAAAACCGAAAAACCGACAAATGTAAATCTAGTCAACGTTCCCGCACTCTACCTTTTGTATTTGTTGGGTTTTTGATTGGTTTATGCTTTTTAAACAATTGGCAACACTACCAATTTTTGGTAATTCTGAATATCACTCTCGCCGGATCGATGTTATTTTTGGGGTGAGCAGACCTGATTTTTTTTTCTTCGGTACATGCTTTTTGTGTACACGTTTTTTCATACAATATTACATGCTTTTTCTCACAAAGGTGATGTGCATGCTTTTGCATGCGATTTTACAGATATTTTTTTTGCTGTGTACGCTCTATTGTAAAATTATTACGGAATTTTGAGCAAAAAATCGTGTAGCACATAATCTTTGTTTCGCATACCAGACAACAGGGTCTTCTTTCCTTCTCTCACGGCTAATCCACTCAAAGTCTTCTGAGAACAATTAATGCTACTACGAGCTCGCTAATTAGTCGTAATAATTAAGTGGCCGTGATGTTCTTAAAATTCATGGTGCAGCTCCAAATTGCTTCCAAAACAACATCACGTCCTTTATTTCTACGATTGTCAGTTGAAATGCTGCTGTTCTCAACAATCTACGAGTGGCATGCAAATGGCGTTTCGCTCGTTAGATTTATTTACCTTGTTGATTCCTGTTTTTTAAACTATTTTTTTTCCTTTCAGATCATAGACATACGAGATATCCTGCGGGTGCCTAGCATAGAACAGATGAAAGACGTATACATTGTGCAGTGCTTAATGGAGACTGATCTGTACAAACTACTGAAAACACAGGTGAGTGCAGCGGGAATATTCCACTGAACCGTTAGCTGGGGCTGAATAGGGACAGGGATCGGGTGTCCCTACTCACCCCGGTGCACGGTACCGCAAAGTTTGGCCACCGCCGCCGACGACGACCTACATTTGCCCACGATGGTAATGAAAAGCACTCTGCCTCTTCGTTTTGCTGGAACTCTGCCAACCAGCCAGCAAGTCACCATGAGCAACCAACAACAACCCCCTTCGGTGGATAGAACTTCAAAAGCTCAAGCAGCATCTCTGTCTCGGGCTCAGTCTTTTGAGCGAGCTTTTTTTCTCGTTTTCATTCAAAAAAAAACTCCCCCCGGCATCAACCGAAACAGCCCGGCCTCCCCGAGAGTGGGGACAAAACAATGGGGGCGAAATTTTTGAATAATTCATGGCTTTGCTTGGCTCCCTGCGGAAGGGGTGCAAAGGACTTTGGAAACAAAAACAGAAGATACAAGAGCCTTCGGGGTGGCTGTGTAGGTGTATTTTGGGTGGATATTTGTTTCTAGGTGGGTGAGTGGGTGGGATTTTGGCTCGGTCTACGGTTCTGGTTTTACAAAAAGTACAAAGTAGTTCATATAAAAAAACTCAAAAATTTACTCATAATTTGCCTGAAAAATACCTTGAAAAATTGTAACATTAATAAAAACTTACAACTATTAAGCTTTGGTCAAAGAATACACCATGACCCCAATGCACAGTGGTCCAGATCGCAAAATTAAGTGGAAAATGGATTTTCCGAAAAATGGTGACGTTTTGGAGCTTTGGTGTCTTCAGAAGAGTTGTTGCAAATGGAAAGGGGCAACTTTTGGTTTGGTTCAAAATTAGGGTGGTTCACGATTAGGGTGATTTTGAAAATCTAACTTTTCAGGAATATTTTTGGGAATTTTTTTGTCTTCTAGAAAGTTGATGGGCTTGCCAATCCAAGCAACTTTGTCGAAGACACCAAAATTTTATCTCGTAATCTACGCCTTCTATGACCAAATTTATAAAAAGCATCTGAGCAAACCTTCAAAAATCAGTTTTTTGAACGTGGCAATTCAGGGTTAACTTTTAGAGAAAAGTGATATTCGGAGCACTTTTAGAGCTCTACAAAACAAACATTTTCATTTTTTGACATGTCAATTTGGACTTAAGGGTCAAAAGTTACAGCCATTTTAAGGTAAAAAAGATGCAAATTTAAAACTTAAATATCTCAAAATGGCGCAAGCCAAATTTTGAGCACTAGGTTGCATTTGAAAGAAGAGATCTAGCACTACAAACGCTGAAAAAATCTCAGGGGTGTTTTTCTTTAAACTTGAGATATCTTCATTTGAAAAAGTCTAATTTTCAAGGGAAAACCATATGGGACCACCCTAACGAAATTCGAAAATTGTCCAAATATATGTTTTTCCATGTAATTTTGCCCGCTAAATCTGAATCTGCCCTCAGAATTGAGCCAAAATATCAACAAATCGATTTTTGGTCATATTTTGGGTTTAAATGATAATTTTACATGGAAACCCAAAATATGACCAAAAATCGATTTGTTGACATTTTGGCTCAATTCTGAGGGCAGATTCAGATTCAGCGGGCAAAATTACATGGAAAAACATATATTTGGACAATTTTCGAATTTCGTTAGGGTGGTCCCATATGGTTTTCCCTTGAAAATTAGACTTTTTCAAATGAAGATATCTCAAGTTTAAAGAAAAACACCCCTGAGATTTTTTCAGCGTTTGTAGTGCTAGATCTCTTCTTTCAAATGCAACCTAGTGCTTAAAATTTGGCTTGCGCCATTTTGAGATATTTAAGTTTTAAATTTGCATCTTTTTTACCTTAAAATGGCTGTAACTTTTGACCCTTAAGTCCAAATTGACATGTCAAAAAATGAAAATGTTTGTTTTGTAGAGCTCTAAAAGTGCTCCGAATATCACTTTTCTCTAAAAGTTAACCCTGAATTGCCACGTTCAAAAAACTGATTTTTGAAGGTTTGCTCAGATGCTTTTTATAAATTTGGTCATAGAAGGCGTAGATTACGAGATAAAATTTTGGTGTCTTCGACAAAGTTGCTTGGATTGGCAAGCCCATCAACTTTTTAGAAGACAAAAAAATTCCCAAAAATATTCCTGAAAAGTTAGATTTTCAAAATCACCCTAATCGTGAACCACCCTAATTTTGAACCAAACCAAAAGTTGCCCCTTTCCATTTGCAACAACTCTTCTGAAGACACCAAAGCTCCAAAACGTCACCATTTTTCGGAAAATCCATTTTCCACTTAATTTTGCGATCTGGACCACTGTGCAATGTTTTCATCCTCAAGAAGAAATAAAGGGCCATAATACTCACACGATACACGATGGACTTTTAGAAATAACTTTTTCCAACTTTTGTCATTGTTTAGCTGAGGATGTTTAAAATAGGAACTTTTGTGAAAACTTGAAAAAAAAATTAAAAAAGTATAACGCGTTTTTTTGCAACTTAAATCGAGTTACAAGAAAGTGGATATTGCCAGTCTTTAATACCTTGTCGCTCAGCTCCAATATAACATGAAGCCATTCTCATCACTTCGGATACTTTCAATCAGGAGCGTTTCCAATTTGCTGAGCTTGGACTTTAAAACCAATCTCCCGCAGGACTTTGGGTGGCATGATTGGAACGGATTTTATTGCGCTGTGTGGTTTGTGGTTTGTGATAAGAAAAAGTAGAAGAAATTCCTGCACATTGTTGGCTATCAAATGAATCGCCAAGTTTAGGGGAGGACCTGAGTAATTGCTTTTGTAAAGTTTCAAGCGAAGCAAACTGTTGAAGGTTGAAAGTTGTACGACTACACTCTGAGTTGATTATTGTTGTTTGCGCTCTATAAGCTTCCCATCAAAACTTACTGAACTTTACGATTTTTTGTTTTGCATTTCATAGCTAAGTGCAAAATTGAGTTGACGAGAAAAGTTTAAGTTTTGAACAAATAATTCCAAGAAAATTCATTCCTTTATTTCAACATATCTTTGTTTGAACTTTCGAAAGAAAACAACCGCCACTTAGTGCAATTCCGCACAGTCAACGCCGCTGGCACTGCTCTGATGAGTTTATCAACAAAATGCCGTTGGCGTTCCATTACTTTGCAAACTGATGCGCTCCAGGGAGGCCACCCCAGAGGAAACTGAACATCAGAGGATGTACTTAAAAACAACGTTGAGCATTACATGTTTTGGTCAAGGAAATGTTCATATGTTTTTAAAAACAAATGCTTCTTAGCAAATACAAATAAAGGAAATAGATAGATTTTAAGAGCTTCCTGCAAAGTTCTTTGTCGTATTGGTCATGTTTGTTACATAACCACTTATATATTTTTCTCTAAAAAATAATAAATAGCTTCCTTGGTTTTAGACTAGGTTTGGAAAAAATTTGCAATCGTCTCTGTAAACAAATTAAATTTTACAATTCTATATTGTTAACATTGGCAGAAAAATTGCAATTGCACTAGATAAAGTTACTTATTTTCTATCAGTTCTCAAAAATTTCACAAAAAAAATCCTAGTTAATTTATTTTTTATTTTTTGTATTTCCGTGAAACACTCTAAATTCCAATCAAACAATCCCTTTCTTGATTGAGATATTGATTTTTGAATATTTTCATAGCACTTTTCTATGGACAGCCCTCAAGTTTGTATGGAGACTTGTATGCAGAAACTAATGATGCAAAATACGATTGACAAACTTTATATCCTCGATTTTATCATATCTTTTGGCAGAATAAAGTACCGATTTTTGAGCTAAAAGGTATGACGGAAGTTTTGTTATCGGTTAAGTTATGATTTTTGTGAAAAAATGTCTTTTTTTAAAGTAACCAACAATTCATTTTTAACGTGAAATTAAATTCTGAATCGATAACCACTTCTGTAAAATTTTGGTAAAGTCCATCGTTATTGGGTTATAGCTATTTTTAAATTAAATTTTCAACATAATCGTCCTTTTTTTATTTAAAATAGAATGATTTTTTTTAGCTCTGCTCAATCGATTCTAAATTTTTAATCAATGATATCTTGGAAACATTACACATATTTCCAATGTTACAATGTGAAACATATGAGAAACTCTATGAAAAGATTATTTTCAGATGTTTATATCACGACCTACATTTCAAAATAGATTCAAATCATATTATTTGGCCCTATTAAAATGTAGTCGTGATTTCAAAATCTGAGAAATATGTTTTTCAAAAGATTGAGAAAACTTCACACAAGTTTTACTTTTAACATTGAAAATCTGCTCAACGGTTTCCAAGATCATCAACATCAATTATAATCGTTTGAAAATAGAGAGTCAATTCAGTAGAACTTAGAAAAACTAATGTTTGGTAATTTCAATTTTTTTTCGTGGTTATATGTGGGTTTTTTTATTTGAAAAAAGGCTAAAAAATTAAAAAAAAAGTTTTGTTTTTTTTTCGTTTCTTTTAAATACCCCAGCCCCAAGGTGGTTTTAAAAGCACTCAAAAGATTAAAAAAACAAAATTTTTGTTTGTAGGTCCTTTTAAAAAATCTTCAGATATCTCTGCAACCAAACATCGGATCAAAAATGTTCAAAAAAGCGATTTGCCGAGAATTGCTTTTTGAAAACCTTTATCACGAGGCTGGACACTTTTTCGAAAAGTTTACAAACACAATTTTGTTGTAAAGCTTATACTAATCTTCTCTGTATCATTCCAATTTTAGTATATGTCTTGCCGAAGCAAAGAACCTCCCGTGGTCGAGTGGTTACGGGATCCGCCTAACAAGCGGAAGGTCAGAGGTTCAATCCTCGGGTGGCAGCTTTGGAGCTTTGGTCATCCCGCAAAATCAGTACAGGTTTTTCTTTCCCTGCTGTCTGCGCTTTGGAGAAACGTCGAGTTAGTCAAAAATGGACTACTCGGCGAAGAGCTCCAATGCCAACTGACGACAGTCGGGTCAATACGAGAGAGCCGAAAAACTGATGACAAAGGGGAGAGATCTAAAAATAGCCAACAGGGACCGCTCCAGTCCCCGTCCGTCCTCATCATTTGAAGTTGGACATCAACAGCCTGCGAGCCACAACAATTCTTCAAAAGTTGCTCATTTCTCCTTCGCTAGGTCAACTACAACTACTTAGCTTCGGCTGATATTTGCACTTCGGAAGATAGTTGACTGGCCAACTAGCCGAAGATGCGCTAACAGATACGATGAGTGTTCGGACTCAAAAAACACGAGAGGAGAATTCTTCCTTTCGCACAACCACGCTTCAACGCACTGCGTTCAGGCGCACTCTACCAGTGTATATGTGCATTGGAAAAAAGACTGTAAACAGATAGCTTGATTCTTCTCAATAAGATTCGAGCAAAAATTGCAGCCTTAAGAGTATAACAGGGAATCACAAAAGATAGTCGCTAGGACGGTCGAGGTGAACTAATCCCAATATCTGCCCACAAGGCGGACATAAAAAAAAAAAAGCTTATACTAAAATTACCTAGCAATAACTCAAAACCGGTGCACTTGGTCAAAATTTTACTAAAGTTCATTTAAAAATGTTTTTTGTGCATTTTTGATACTTAAAAAACACATTATTTCAAAAAAAAAAGTATTTAGGCCAGAAACGAAACATCTGTCATACCCTATATACTTTGGTTTGCACTTTTGTTTACTAAAACATTTAAATAGTAAGAAGAGCATGCATTTGAAAAAAAATCAATTTTGTCAACTCGAATTCCATTATTTCTATTATTTTTATTTTTTAAATTTTTTTTTTTTGAATAGTAAAACTATCAAAACTTAAAACTTTTGCGAAGACATCAAATCGATCAGAAAATTCCTTTTCGAGATACAGATTTTCGATTTTTGTTCATTACACTTTTCTATAAAGACTTGTAAGAAGAAACTAATGAAACAAATTGGCTCATTTGGTCATTATGAATCGATGGACATAGTCTTTTTTTATGGATTGCAGCTTAACTCTGCCTGAAAATTGCTGGTTTCAAAAAAGGGAGTGTTTTTGCCTCTCACTGTAAACTGAACACTTGAATTTAAATGCAGACGCTGCTATTTTGTTTAAATCGTTTTCCCTTCAAATGATAAAAAACGCTTCCATATTTCATCGTTCCGATAATTTCTACGTATTCCAAGTCCACCAAACTCAATCCTGACGGAAAATTTTCCACACCGTAGGGCTTCGACCACTCCCGCTCTCCGGTCCTCGCCTCGGGCATCAGCAGCCATTAACTTTAGCCTACAACCTTGGCAACCGAGACAGCTTCAGATAGCTAGACAAACTCGGACAGTTTATAAATTTCATTAATTAAAAGCAACGCACAATTTGACCCGGCCAAATGTGTCCGCGCCCGAGGCCACCTCCAGAAGATTCGCTTTTGGCCGCTCTTCATCCACTCCACACCATCCTCGAATATCCCGAGCTCCAACTCCAACTCCGGCTGCTGCTGCCACTGGCGAGATGATTGAGAGTAATGGGAAGCAGCTAGAAATAGCCACACCCCCCCGCGCCAGATGCCCGGCGGAATTTTCCGCCCGAGATTCCGACGCGGGGCTCGTTTATAACAATCGCTCCTCGAAGTGACTTTTGCGCCCCTTTCCACCACCCCATGCTAATGATGTTATATGATAATGAAATATTTCTTCTTACGCAAACTTATCCTCCCGCAGAGACTAAGCAACGATCATATCTGCTACTTCCTGTACCAAATTCTGCGAGGTCTCAAGTACATCCACTCGGCGAACGTCCTGCACCGGGATCTGAAGCCGAGCAACCTGCTGCTGAACACGACTTGTGATTTAAAGGTGAGTGTTGAGATTTACACTTTTTTTTTTGTTCTTATCGTTATTCTAAGGACGTAGAAATATTCCACCGGAAGGGATCCTGCCGGATTTTTGCCGATGCTTTAGATTGTTTTTGTTTGTGTTCACGAAAAAAGTGATTGAAAAACTCGCTGCCGTCTGACGAATCCTTTGTAAACTCAATCACCCTTTTTCTGTTATGAGAACGCCTGGAAGGAATGAAAATTGAGTTGGTTGAGTGCCGGATTTTATTATTCAAGTCAGATCCTAGAATTCTACGAAACAAACACACCTTTCACTAATGAGCCAACTAGACTGCGCATCAGCCATTGTCATGTTGAAGGGAAAATGCTTTGTTCGTCAGGGGTTGTGTGCAGATGAATTGTTATAATATGTTGGCAGCCATGTAGTGACAACATAGTACGATCTGTAATCAGTTTGCTTCGTTTGTAGTGACTTTCTATTTCTGGTAGTTAACATCAGGAGCAGTATTGATCTTTTAAATCAATTCAGTTTAATGGTTCCGATACGTGCAATTGTTTAGCTTGCCATTTGATTTTTTTTTTCATTTGAATAAAATCACATTTTAAAACAGTTTGGCTAGTTTTGTTAATTTCCAGTTAAATCCATATTAAAAAGGTTAAATGTGTAAAAACTGTTAATTTAGCTTTAAATGCACAGCAAAAAATCCGATGGTAAAATCGCATGCAAAAGCATGCACATCACCTTCGTCAAAATAAAAACTTAATATTACACACTGCATGTACAATTTTTGCAAACACAAAAAAAAAGTTGCAACCGACGGGATTCAAACCCAGCACCAACAGTAAGGACTGGCGCCTTAGCCCGCTCGGCCATCAGACCGATGAAAAACTGGAAGGATAAACGCATATATGAGCTTGACATTTCGGTCAAGTAGGTTTCCCATACTGATGGGCTACATATTTCAGAATGTAAAATCACATAAAATTGCATAAAATAATGCAATGTTTATTTTACACCCAGGCCTTTTACACGCAGCTGGATTGCTATTTTTTTAGCTGTGTGCTTTAGAGCAATTCTCCCAGAAATCAGTATTTCTGATTTTTTTTGTTTTAATAAAAAGTCTTAAACTAGCCAATCCCTTTAGTCAAAGAAGCCAATTTGCGCTATTTGTTCGTCCATACAAAAATTGCATCTAAACATTCCAGAGTCAAGTCATAGCTTAAAATTTGATTTTATGATCCTGGGTCACAGAGCAGTTGCCCCGACCTCTCTTCTCTTTGTCACAAGGGATAATTTTGATCCATGGTCACGAAGCCGAGGTCCATTTTTCGATATCTCGTGACGGAGGGGCGATACGATCTCTGTCGTTTTTGAATATTCTAAAAAATCGAGTTTTTCAATCATTTGCAACCTGCAATGGTGATTTGGAAATTAGTTGTCAAAGGGTCTTTTATGTAAAATTGGACGCCCATTTGATGGCATGCCCAAAATTAGGAAAAAAAAACCCCGATTTAACCCCCCTTGGACTGAGATAGAGACTTTCTTACTAAAGAATATAACAATAGTAGAACTTCTTTCAATACATAACATCGACTTTGTTTATTTATAATGTCAGCACAAAAGAAAGTGATATGATACAAAAAATCGTATGATGAAAGCAAGGTATTATAAATGATGTGTTTTCCAAATGAAATCGTACAAATTCTTAGTGACAACGCACACCGCGGTTTTGGTTTTCTTATTTCGGTACGACCCCATAAACCGAACAAAGCAGGCGCAAAGCTAAACCGAGGTACAAGTGAACCGCGTATGCCGCACGGTTAGAGGGTGACGATTCTCGAGATTTTCAATTTCCCGGGAATCGAGAGTTGAATTTGGCTATTTCCCGGGAATTCCCGGGACCCGGGAGATTTTTTTTTACTACGCCAACAGTGTCAAAAATTTAAAATGAAAAGTAATAAATTTGTTTCTTTTAAATGAATTCAGGTACTGTTAATTGGGTCTTAAAATGAAGCCTAGATTGCTGATATTATTTTTAACAGCGATAAAGCTTATTTTTCTGAGTACAATGACCCTTTGTACGACCACAAAGAGTTTAAAATGGATTTTTAAATCAATTTTGAAAAATTAACCTTGCGGTCCTTCATGACAGAAAAGCTCCTACTTGACAGATCGTTCCAAGGGGACCATAGTTGATCCATCGAAAAAAATGTTGTCTTGTCAAAAAAAAATGTTGCATTAAAATGAAAAAAAGTGATCAGAAGTGGTTTTTAATCGTGTTTTTTACCGTTCTACATAAAAATTGACATAGGGCTTTAGTACCCAATTCATACTAATTCTATGAAACGTTAATTTGAGCAGCCTCATTGTTTTGAGGAACTATATAAAACTTTTGATTTTTTTTTCTGAATCTGCAAAAACAAAATCGTTTCTTGAGTTTTTTTAAGACTCAAAATTGTAGTTTAAAATATTTACGAATCTTAATTCGCACTGAGTGATTTTTCAAAAGGTTCACAAACTTGTTATTAGATTTTTGTTTAAAAAAAACTGATTAAGCTTATATATAATTTCCCATTTTATCGGGAATTTTGCAATATGATAAACAACGACTCAAGACAACAAATTAAATTGTTTTTTTGTAATTTTTAAGTTCAACATTAAATATTCATTGAAAAAATATTTACAGTTATCAGGAAAACCCAAATGTTCACAAGAAACTAAATTGGATTGCTATGTTCAAGAGAAGATATGGAAATTTAACTTAACTTGAAAAAGCTTTTCCCTTTTACAAATAATTAGAAAACATAATATTTGAAATTAAAACATTTGATTTCATATCTAGGGTGTAACTGCTAAATAATTTTTAAGGTAAATTTTGGGGTCCACCCGTGGGTCCACCTTTTTTGGCTTCTCTAAATTATAGTTATTGGAATTTTTGACAAGTTAAAATATACACTTTCTGAATAAGAAGATTAGAGAAACATTGGTTTATTCGGGGGGGGGGGGGTCTCGTGGCGCAGGGGTAGCGGCTTCGGCTGCCGATCCCGATGATGCTATGAGACGCGGGTTCGATTCCCGCCTTATCCACTGAGCTTCTATCGGATGGTGAAGTAAAACGTCGGTCCCGGTTTCTCCTGTCTCGGGAAATTTTTCCCGGGAATTCCCGCTCGTCACCCTCTACGCACGGTGCAGGAAAGCTTTCCATTCAGCTTCACGAAAGTGAGACAACCGCACCACTACACACTCAATCGCAAGTACCTTAGGGAGAAAACCATTGGCGTCGCGAGCATTGAAAACTTTGAAAACGATATAAACGATGAAAAAGTTAGAAAGCTCCTAATGGAGTCCAACGAAACCTGTCAAATAAACATACGAAATCACGTTAAAATGAAGCCTACTTTTAGGCGATTTTAGGAGCACATGGGAAACAAATTGATTGAAGCCGGATGAATGTCCTATGTCACAAAAGTTTTTGCATAAACAGAAACCGAAAAGCTACGATATCTTACATGTTGTAGGAAACATCTGTAGACAAGCTACTACAAACAAGTATATCTCGAGCCACAAAATATATGCGCCAGCATTCTCGCGCCAGTATTCGAAGCTTGATATGACAACTTGTCGACTTGGCGACGAAGCGTCGAAAATCGATGCAGTGTGATTTTTTAGCGATTTTTCCGATTAAAATTCATGCTGAATCGTCTTATTTACGAAGATGAAAATGATGTCCAGCCATAAAGTAAACCCTAAACCTTTCTTTAGTAAGAAAGGCAATCGGGATGATGATCGCGATTGCTGATAGATGTCAAATTTGTTGGCACCAATATTTCGAAAATATAAAAAAAATATATGAGAGAACCTTATTTGATTTTATCCATTTCAATCGACTGTTCATATTGAACTAATCAGCTTGCCTGTAAATTGTGAATTTGTGATAACCTTTTTAAACAATAAAATGTGTTAGGTCATTCGAAAATAAGATTTTAACCCCTTCTGGCCAAGATATCAATACATTTTAAAATATTTTTGTTTACCTTGACCAAATTGGATGAAAACTGAATTGATATTTTTTGCAAGGAGAAATTTGTGTAATAGTATTCGAAAAATTACAGTCTGTAATTATTAAAAACATGTTTTGTTTAATTTAATCCACCTTTTGCACTATAAAAATTCTTTTAAGCTAAGTCTTTATTAACCTGAATACCATGTTACACAAACTATATCATAAATGAAAACATAAAAAATCATTTAAAAAACAACTTCGTATCATATGAAAGGTGCAAACATAACAAAACTCGCGGCAAATATTTAAAAACTTTGAGTTGTGATTTCATGAAATATTGTTTCAATTGAAAAAGGCCGAGAAGTTAAATTCTTAAGCTAAATTCAATGTTTATCTGTTAATGTTTATCAGCATATAAAATTAGAATTTGTATATTTTAATGACAGTTAAGCAATTAATTAATACTCACACTGATTTGGCCATTAAAGTTGCTGATCTATTCAATTTTATTGCAAAATTTTAATCAGAAGCGGGATCAGAATATTTTTTAATAAATTTCAAATTTCCCGGGAATTCCCGGGATTTCCCGGGGAATTGGTAGAAAATGTCTCGTTTTCCGGGAAAGGAAATCATTATAAATTGAGAAGACCCATGGAATTTATACGTAGAAAGTTGTGTTTCACCTTTCTGAAATTTTCCAATTGGTGAAAATTGCGTTTTCAGAAAAAAGTGTTTTTTTTTCATACTAATGGAGATGCCTAGTAGCTGGGTGCTGAATAGTTGTTCGCAAAACAGCCTCAATTCTAAACTGTTAAAGTGGAACCAATTTACTGTTCGCCAAAAGTAGAGAGTATTGTTATCGTTCATTAAAATTTGTTGTTTTTTTCTTTTTTGCAGAATGAAAAATGTGTGGCTTTTGAGAACCTGGAGTTGAAGTCAAGAAATCTTAAGAAAGTTGAAGGCGAGATCGTAATTTTTTATAATTTTTATATTTCTTCTTTCAGTTCTTCGTCACCTGTAAAAAAGAAAAACCTATCCTAATCGATCGAAACGCGACCATTTTGCAGTAAAAAAATTCAAAAACTAGACGAAATAAAACACATACTACTGATTATAAAACAGCTCATTTACCAATAAGTCATGTCATGAAGTCACGTTTGTGTTTGAACAGCCTCCTACTTTGAAGATGTAAACAAAATGGGATTATTCGAAAATCACGTTACGCATTCTCTCTATTCATCACCCAGCCTAGTAATAAATAAAATAGAAAAATTTAAATTGAAACCCGATTTAATCCCACCAGGGGTGAGATAGAGCCTTTCTTACTAAAGAATATAACTTCTTTCAATTCACAACATCGACTTGATAGAAAAAATCTTCTGATGAAAGCAAGGTATTATTAATGATGTGTTTTCTAAAAGAAATTGAAAACGCAAAAATTTGACCATATTTTCATTTGAAAACTGTGTATTTTGTTGAAAAGTCTGGCCGCATCCGAAAACAGATGAATATTTCGAAATTTGCGCGGCAACTCGCCCAGGTTCAGCACACTAGCTTTCATCTGCATTCAGAAGAATCGCAGAGCTGATTTTTTGATTTTTTAGCGATTTTTCGGATTAACACGACATGAATAAGACATATAATAATGCTTAGTTACAAATTATAAAAAATTTACTTGGGCCACCATGTGCCTCCTCTCATGGTACTAAAAAGTTGTCCGATCGGGCTCAAAATTGGAGTGAGGGTTCCGAAAAATGGTCACTTCGACGATTTTCGTAAAACCACATTTTTCGTAAAATAACTCAAACATTTAAGCACATTTTACATTTTAGGGTATCAAAAGTTGTGTCTTTCTATTACGAAAATGTTAGTTTAGTAAAAATCTACGTTATAAAATTTTAGTACATTCCTATCCACTTCTCCGTGTCTTACCACTAGTCGTGGCCGGCGCCGGTATTGATCAGCATGATGGGGGTCTTTGAAATATGCGAAGTGGTGATGATTGGTTCCTACTTTTCATCTTTCGTCCATGGATTTTTTTTTTTGAATGTACTGGTCAATAACGGAGAAGCATCTACGGGTAGATGCTAATCTACGTTTACATTTTAGTATTAAATACGAGTCTTTCATATGCAACAAGAATCATCTTAAAAACTTTACAAATCACTGGAAAAGAGTCCGCCTGATTGCTTGAGTTTTTGCCGAGAACCAGCGAGTGGATGTTACCGTTCCAACTGATTTGTGGGGGTTGAGTTTTGGGGTGTTAATAACACTTGATTTTCATGATTTGTTCCAGAACGTTGTAAGAAATTTAAATTTCGAATTCATTTTCAGACGTAAATTAAATATGCAATCAAAAGTACTTTTCAGACGTTTTGATATTTTGCTTTTTTTATGATTGATAAAAACGGAGCATTACATTTAATATCAACTAGTGAAATTATTCTGATTCCCATGAACTAGAAAATACCTTCAATGTTTGATAAACCAACTTATAAGCTTCCCAGAACGCATAATAACACCCATTTCTCTCACTCAGTTCCGTCACAATCAGTTATCGCGCGCACTGCACACAAATGTGACCCACCACTTTGCTATTCATGAATGATTAAATTATTTATCACTAACCAAAAACGGCTCGCGCGGTGATGTTTGTGTTGTTTCAGTTCTATTTTCGTACGTCAGAACCCATTATCACACCCTGGGTTCGCGATTTCTGTCCATTCCAGCAGGGTGGGCAGGGTGGTACACTGTGGTGACATCACCACACGGGACTCTGACCGATTCTGAAGTGTGGGCACTAATTAATGATCTCACCTTGCTTTGTTTGTTTGCTTGCAGATTTGTGATTTCGGCCTGGCACGGGTAGCGGACCCCGAACACGACCACACCGGCTTCCTGACGGAGTACGTCGCCACCAGATGGTACCGGGCACCGGAAATCATGCTGAACTCCAAGGTAACACGCTGATCTTTGGGAGAGGCTTTTAAGAACAATCAGTATAAATTGTCCCTTATCGTTCCAGGGTTACACCAAGTCCATCGACATCTGGTCCGTCGGCTGCATACTGGCGGAGATGCTCAGCAACCGGCCCATCTTCCCCGGCAAGCACTACCTGGACCAGCTGAACCACATCCTCGGCGTGCTCGGGTCGCCCTCGCAGGAGGACCTCGAGTGCATCATCAACGAGAAGGCCCGCAGCTACCTGCAGTCGTTGCCGTACAAGCCGAAGGTGCCCTGGTCGCGGTTGTTCGCGAACGCCGACCCGAACGCGCTCGACCTGCTCGGCAAGATGCTCACCTTTAACCCGCACAACCGGATCTCGGTCGAGGAGGCGCTCGCCCATCCGTACCTCGAGCAATACTACGATCCCGCCGACGAGGTAACAACAACTGCACTCACATTCTTCCAACTCTGACTAGAGCTAATGTGCGTTATTGCCACTCAAGGTGTACGCGAAATCGTTGTGGTACACAGAAAACTCGTCACCGAACGTGACCATTTTTCGCTGCTTCCATGGTTGAGCCGTCGCTCAGAAGGATTGATTTGTGAATCAGCTGGTTTCTCTGCACTCTCTGGTGCACTCAGGCGGAATTGGCATCACAAATGTCTATCATTACGCCGGAAGCTTGGGGGAACGCGCCAGTAGACGATGACGACGGGATGATGTAATGTAAACGATTCTGTGCAGGATTGAACCATAAGCACACGTGCTTGTTGATTGCACTGAAGGAATTGTGCTTCTTTCAAGCACTTCCACGAGCTTATCGTCGAACCCTGGTACGGCACAGCGACACTCTCGCAGTTGAACCCTAATTGGAAACCGAACACGTATCATCGTTAGGGTGGTTCACGAGCTAATGTAACATCGTTTCGTTCCTTAGAAGGAATGAGCCGTTTGAAGTAGCTTCTTTCGTGCCAATACGTACAGAATATGAAGATTGGCGGTTCGTCTCGGATGCTTATCGTCCTGTGCCGTTCCCCTCCCTTCAACTGAACGTATCCTGATCCGAGTTTGCTGACTAGCACCATCACTGCTGTCATCATTATCACGCTTATCGGGGCAGAAATAGCGAAGCACGAACGATTTGCGCACTCGAGCTCGAGCAGCCATCACCAGAATAGTGGTAGCAGCAGCAGTGGTTTCATGGCTCTGGGATGCACTTCTGCACAGGCTGTGACGTGATGAGTTGGTTGCGTGCTCATTCATCATGGTGGCGAAATAACGAAAAATGTAAAAAAAAGGATCCACCTGGCTCGATTCCTCAGGAAAAATTACCCGAGCAGGGGTAAATAACACAGGAATACCAAAGAACTGAGACCAAAATGTGCCCTTGGTTGCCCAGTAATAGATGGCAAAATACCATAAAATCATACCAAAATCTTGTATGTGGAAGACCACAAGAGCCACTCTCTACGAAATCGGCCGATTTCGACCATTTTTATTTTTTGTATTTTTTTATTTGGCTCAAACTTTGTGGGGGCCTTCCCTATGACCAAATAAGCTATTTTGTGTCGTTGGTTCACCCATACAAGTCCATACAAACGGACCATTAGTTGCTGAGATATCGACATTAGAAAATGATTAGCTGTTTGGGTGAGACTTAGACAACTTCAATTTTCCTGTTTCTTTTTCTTAAAGCGGCTGTATCTCAGCAACCAGAGGTCCAATCTTCAATGTCTCTTAGACAATTTTATATCAAATTTTCTGAACTTTAAAAAAAATCTTTGGAAATGGTCACTCATGGTAACTATTTTTTAAATAGAAAAACTGCAAATATTTCACTAAAATAAATCTTTCAATGGCTATATCTTGAAAACAGATCCATTTATTAAAAAATCTGTTGAGTACTTTTCGATTGCAAATTCAATTTTACATTAAAAAATACGTCGAATAAGTTTTTGCATGTAATTTCGATTTTTTCCAAAAATCACTATTTTTTTTTTTCAAAAAATTATAACTCGGCGGCAGCAGGGGTGCCCAACCTTTTGGCCCTGCGGGCCAGTTCTGATTTTTCTGAAGCAGTGACGGGCCGGAACCAATGTTTGATAAAAAATTGAAAAAGTAAACATTTTTTTCATAAAATTATTCTTATAGGTTCTTTTCATGTAATCAAATGAATAAACTAGTGTTGAAAATAAGAATCAAAACATTGAAAAATGTGTTTATTTCTTTTATTTTCATTTAGTTTTTTTTTCATTTATTGTTATTGGTTTTGTAGATTGCTATTCAATACCTTGATATAATTAATTTAAAAATTAGTAAAAAAAAAGGCAAAAACATTCAAATTTAACTGGTCGTTGCAAGTTTTTTTTTGAAAGCTTGATTGCCAACACAACCAAATCAATGAGGCTTGACAAAAACTATCTAAACGAAATTTGGATCCAAGCGTAATGAAACAAAAAAAAAAGTTTTTGCGTTGTTGTTCACCTTTATTGAAATATATTTTATAAAACATTTTAAAAGATTTTAAACAAACAAATTTTAAAACGTGTAGAAAAACTAAACATGAAAAATATAGTTTTCATGTTTAGTTCATTGAACTTCTTTAAACTATCGAAGTTTATGAAAAATATACTGAAGAACGTGTCATATATTTTATGCTCCCAGATTTATTGACTCATTTTAACATTTCAATATTTTAAAAATATTTGCAGCTATTTTTTCTTCGGTCTTAATAATTTGCTTTTAAAAAGCTTTTTTTTTTCAAACACGAGTTTATCACTGAAAAGATGTTCTGAAAAAAACGATATTTGAATTTTAAAATCAAGTTCCTAAAAAAAGAAAAACTTCAGTTTTATTTCACATTCTCACGAAATGGATAATTTTATATTTTTAGCCATTTTTCAGTTAATTGATTAATTCTGAAGTCAACAATAAAGAAATGATAAGAATTAAATTCAAACATGAAGAATGTTAGATTTTGAAACAAAAATCTTTGAAAATACAAAGGCAAAATCCAAATAATACGTTGAATTAGTAACATTTTATAGCAAAAAAAAAAAAAAACAAATAAAAAACCAAAATTTTTCTCGTTAAATTTTTGCTTGCGTGAATATTTAATCTCATGCTTATTTTTTAATTTAAACACTCAGTTTATTTATTGAATATTTCATGAACAGTCCATGAACAGGGCCGGTCATAGAACATTTTTGAAAAGCCGTCGCGGGCCGGATGAAATTGCTTCACGGGTTACTTAGTATTTAACTGTTCTTCTATTTTAATGCTTCTTATCGATTACTTAGTATTCTACTATTTCCACAACAAAATCTGAATTTCCAGAACAAAATATGTTTTTTTTTTCAATTTCCGGAATTCCCAGGACAAATTATGGAAAATCCCGGGATGTTTGTCCCGGGAATTCCCGGGATGGACGCACTAGTGGGTAGGGTAGGGTTGTCAATTTAGGGTTAGTGAATTTTCGCGATTTCGCGGACAACGTAAAATTCGTGAAATTTGAAGATTTTCGTGAAATTTATCAATTTTCTCAAATCAATTCGTTAAAATAACAACATAATAAATATTTCATCTCTTTATACTTTTTCATTTAGTTTTATTAGTTTTCAATTGATCCATTTGAAGAATTGTTAGCAAAACAGGCATTAACATAAAATTGTGACAAACATTTACTTAGAAATGAAAGCTACGAATACTTTAATCATTTTAACAGAAATCACTCAAAGTAAAAAAAAAAATCTGGGAATCACACAGAAGATAACATTAATCATTTGATTGAAGTTATTCTCATAGAAAAAAAATATGTTTTACAAATGTTGGATTTTTCACCCAAAACTTGTGAGAATTTACTGAACAAGTACATTGTGATAAATGTTTGAAAGATTGCACAATTTTTTTTCTGAGATTTGAGTCTGAGTTTTGATTATTTGGTTAGATGGCTCCCGTGGAAGCTGAAAAATACCACCTTTTTTTTGAATTTTGAAGATTTCGTTCCTGATTAAATTATTTTTGCCTATTGATTTTTTATTTTGTTTAGAAAAGTGCGATGCAAATCTTAGAAAATATTTTTAACTGGAAAAAATATCGCAAAAAATTAACATTATCTAAATCAATAAAATATAAAAGATAAAATTAAAGCGAATGAGTGATTAGGTTTTAAAAAAGCTCTTTTAGTCGAATATTAGAAGAAGAAAAAACAGCTCGATCAATGCACAGTGGTCCAGATCGCAAAATTAAAAAATGGTGATGTTTTGGAGCTTTGGTGTCTTGAAAAGAGTTGTTGCAAATGGAAAGGGGCAACTTTTGGGTTGCTTCAAAATTAGGGTGACTTTGAAAATCTAACTTTACATGAATATTTTTGGGATTTTTTTTGTCTTCTAGAAAGTTGTTAGGCTTGCCAATCCAGGCAACTTTGTCAAAGACATCAAAATTTTATCTCGTAATCTACGCCTTCTATTCTATGTTCAGTTCAAAAAATACAAAATACAAAATCAGTTTTTTTGTACGTGGCATTTCAGGGTTCGACATGTCAATTTGGACTTAAGGGTCAAAAGTTACAGCTATTTTAAAGTACAAAATAAGCAAATTTAAAACTTAAATACCTCGAAAAGGCGCTGAAAAAATCTCAGATAACCTCGATTTCTACTCAAATAGTTGCAAAACACTGGAATAGATAGAGGTGGATTCAAACATTTTTAATGGTAAAATTACACATTGTTTTCTGACATGAAAGATGTACCCAATCCCAGATGTAATATTACCATGATTTTTTTTACTGTGCACTCTCCATTCAAAATCTAGAAGTCTAAAAGGAGTCAAATATGACTCCATTCCTGACAACGTTTATTATTAAATTTAATGATTTGCTTTCCCAGTTAATCATTTGGACCGTAACAAAACAACGTGTATCCCATTTAATACCCTCGTTAAATATTAAAACACAATATTAAAACTAATGATGGAGCCCTCCGCCCATCCCTCGGCCCACCCCGGACCAGTATCGACCTGCCTGAATATTTGACCAAACGAGTTTCTAACCGATTGAAGACTGCATTATTAATGGGGCGGTGGGACACTTTGCAAATTAATATTCCGCCCGGAAGCAACAATCGGTCCAGGTCTCGTTTGAGCCCCACAATTTACTAAATTGGCCATGTTCCGACATCGATTTTGCCCGACAATAGCCAATAGGACCGTTTCCAGTGTCACCCGAAGTGCAACCGTTCTTCATTAATCATTTGACGTTTGGTTTTTCGCTTCGCTTTCATTCACAGCCCGTGGCCGAGGAACCATTCCGCATCGCGATGGAGCTGGACGATCTGCCGAAGGAGACGCTGAAGCGATTAATCTTCGAGGAAACGCTCCGATTCAACCACAACGATAACCTCCCGGATAGCATGTAATTTCCTGTTTGATGAGCGCGCAGCCCATCCCATCCCATCCCGATCCGTTTGCAAAGAGTTTGAAAGAGTCCATCCTTGGGCTGGTCAACCCCCCCTACTGCTAGCAGGAGACCGTCGTCATTCATTGTGTTGTGAATATTGTTTCCTGTGTCCGGAGTCCGGAAGTGAAAAGATTTCACCCCTTCTACGCGCACGCCCCTCTTCCAAAATATTACAATTTTAAAGTTTTACTGATTCACGTTAGCGAAGGCGGAGTTTCGATTAACTTTTGAGGGCTGAGAGTTTTAACAGAAAATCGTGTGCCAGTTAAGAGTTAGAAAGAGAGTGGAGTGGAAAGGTTGCGTTTGGTTTGCTTTTATTTAAGAACACAGATGATATACACTCTACTTTTGTTGCAATCCATGCAAGTTGTACCCAAAATCAGGCTAGGTTTTGTCTTAAGCGAATATATAGAAAAAATATTTTAATTTTAGGTTATGCGCAAAGATGTGCGACTAGAGAAAGAGGAAAATGGAAGAAAACAAGTAAACTGCAAATAGTTAAACCAAAAAAAATGAAGATGAAATCAAGCAGCAGTGCTAACACTAAAAAAATATGTATAGAATATTTACGTAAATCATTGAGACTTTTTTCCAGCGCCTAATTGTTGACTGTTTAGGGGAAGAAGATTTGTAAGATAATTGAAGAAAGGCTCACTCGCCAGGCGATCATTCGTATGGGAGCAGAATAGTTTTCATCAACACACTCACACAAAACTCACAAGTATTGTAAATGTTTTCCATTGTACAACGCATCCAGCACGGCAAATGTATGTAACACCCGAGAATGACTGTTGAATCCGGCGGAAACTGAACGAAAAAAAAAATGTAAAAAAGTGAGAAGAATTTTGTGAATCCTTTTTTTTCATCTGAGACCACTTATGAAAAACATCCGCAGAAAAAGATGAAACGGAAACTCGTTGTTAATTACTGTAATTTTTAAACGTGTGTGTAACTCCCTGGGCCTTGTAAAGTCAAGGGGCATGATTTGATCCTAGTGCATTAGTTAAAATTTGGGTATACATTCTTTTTTATAAGCACTATGGACACCACTTCATGCTATGAGAACTCGCTTTGCCGCAGCCCCAGGGCTTAAGCGTTGACCGATAAGCTGTCTTCGTGAACTAGGTAGTTCTCCGATAGTGAAAATATCACAATTGCACAAGACACCGCTGCTTCTGTGACTTTTTCACTATCACAATGTGGGATTTAGGTTGGGACTTCAGGATAGTACTATTGATTTGTTGCTTAGCATTAGCATTAAAAATAAATCTGTATCCTTTCCAAATCTATTTCATGTTAAAGTTAGTTGCAATTGTTAAGTAAGAGTAATGCTGTCAATAAACTTTGATTGATGTAGAATACTAGGCATTCTTTTATGTCAAATTGTCCATAGAGTCTCGATCAATCAATAGTGAAATGATATCGGACAAAATTCGTTGATCTGTTGAACTAACGGTTTTCGGATTATGGTTGTATCGACCATTGTTGCGAATCGAGGAACTACGGATTTTTTGACGTAAATGGTCATTTCTTTTTCAAATCGAGATTTCTTTCCTATTTGTATATCAGTTCATAAATTTTTATTGTTTTTGATAGAAGAAGTACTACAACAGTTAAAGGAATGTTTAGTTTTGAACATTAAGTTTAGAGGATTTTAGATTAAAGTTTAGATTTTCAATCCAAAGTAGTTAGCAAATGAATATTTGGACTTAAATGAATAATTGAATAAGTTGGACTTATGAATAACACACCACTGTGCATTTATTCTAGAGTCAGATCCATACAGCGTCAGTGTTTATTTGGTCGAAGTGTACTAATTCATTGGCAGATCTGATTCTAGTTGTAATGTACGACAAGACTACTGACGGACGTGACAGGACGAGGGCCCAGTTTAGAGGTTTCAACATCAACGATGTGCGGCTGGACCACCCTCCCAAAAAAAAAAAAAAAAAAAAAAAAAAAAAAATTTTTAAATGTGTGTGTAACTGTGAATAAGTGTGTGCAATTGTGTAAGTTTTATCTCTCACTCGTTGCAAACGCGTTAATTTTCTGCAATAGCGCCCCCACGTGCGCATCATTAACTTATTCAAGCGGAGCTGAATACCGAATCGTAAATCACGCAATTTTGGGTTGTGGTTGTAAGTCAACTGGAAAAAAATTAACGACGCTTTACATGTAATTACTGGTGTAATACTGTTCATTTTCAGGATTTTTGAAAGCCGTAGGGAGGTCGATCCTCAATCGGTCACCCTCTCCATACGCGTATGGAAGCCAACAAAACAGAGCAGCTAAAGGGTTTCGGTCGTCACGGTGCTTTGGAAGCTGCTTGTGGCGCTTTGTTTCCGATAAACAATTGTGTTACAGTTATGTTCTACCATGCTAAGAAACGTGCTAAACGGGTTTCCGTCGTTACAAACAGAAATGTCCATAAAATGAGCTTAATAAGAAAAGAAAAAAGAAATTTTTCCTCAATTCGAAAATCTGACGGACTTCGTGACCCTGCAATATGATCTTCAAGGGCATCTTCTCAGTAGGATCGAAAGTGTGAAACTTGAAGTTCTTAAGTTTCATTTCTGACGTGTTTTCGACCGAATACAATCTGCCAAATGTAAACATTCAAGTATGCTGACATAAAGTGTGAGTAGGATGGACTAGATGTTTACATTTGGCGGATTGATCATGAAAATTACTGATTTCGTTCACACCCTTGCCAAAATTCCGTTTGTTATGTGTAATCACTTGCGCTGATGAATTTTCTACGTCAGACAATATTCGAGACCTTCCAGCAACTCGTCAACATCGACCGCCAACTTATCCAGCACAAATATCAACCACTCTAGCGAAAATCGCGTCCATTCGGTGCAAATTTGATCAACAAACTGTTTCTTCCATCCGTCATGTCAAACGTCAAAGCGAACATCACGGCTCACATCTCGCAAGAACAACCCGAGCAGAAACTAGTTTACCACAACTTTGTGTTGGAATTTCATTTTGTCTGTAGATTTTTCGATACTGGAATTCAATTGGGTACTAAAGCCCTATGCCAATTTTTATGTACAACGGTAAAAAACACGATTAAAAACCATTTCTGATCACTTTTTTTCATTTTAATGCAAATTTTTTTTTGACAAGACAACATTTTTTCGATGGATCAACTATCTGTCAAGTAGGAGCTTTTCTGTCAAGAAGGACCGCGAGGTTAATTTTTCAAAATTGATTTAAAAATCCATTTTAAGCTCTTTATGGTCGTACAAAGGGTCATTGTACTAAGAAAAATAAGCTTTATCGCTGTGAACAATAATATCAGCAATCTAAGCTTCATTTTAGGACCCAATTCTCCGATGCTTTTTTGGTTTGATTTTTTGCTCTGTAAATACAACTACTTGAAAGAATAATTTACTAAAGGCGCTCAAGCAGCTGACCAACACTTGTTTGGCGCACCGAAAACCCATTTTCAATGTTGATATACGTCGTTAAAACTTTTAATCACGATCACTGCGTTGCTCGTAAACTGTTGTGACTGTAATACATATATTGGTGTTCGTTACCGAGTTTTCATTGCCTTTTTTTCGTCACTATTTCACGCACGATCCGTTTTGGTAGTGCGCTGTACATAGACGATTGCAGATTTTTCAAGTTTTTTAAACTTTCAATTCAAAGTCTTCTAAAACTCACTTCGCGTTATGCGCACTTGCAAAAGAAAGGCTAAATGCAACCGGACAGTGTACAGTATAATGGAACAATACGGGCGTCTCAGAAAGTGTAATTATCAAATTGTAACTCAACATTAAAAAAAAAACAAAATCTAATAAAAGCAGAAACAAGTGAAATCAAATTCAACAAAACAAAATGTGTACATGCAAACAACGTGATATTTTTCATGAGGGAGAAATGTACAAGCAGAACAAAACAAGCCAGTCGTATATATTATATTGTTGTATTATTCTGATAAGTAGTTATAAACAAGTGAAAGACATGGAAATGCAGCAATTTGCAGTAAAAAATAAATAACAGTAATAAAAAAGGAAACAAAACTTTTCGCGAAAGCGGCACCATCATCTGCACCTCCATTCTGTAGTATGACGCATTCATCTGCGCCCCATTACGATTCATTCTACCTTGTGAAACCCAAAACAGTGAGTGGTGATAATCTAACATATTGAAATAATACATGGACTAATGGCAGTTTAGCAGCATTAGAGCGACTAGATAGGGTTAAAAATATAACTAAAGCAGAAAAACTAAACAAAACAGCATGTATCAAACATTGAATATAAAAATATGTAGCATTAAGCACCGGCAGATGTACTTATCGTGAGAGCAAACAAAAAAACGCAAATTAGGATCTTATCGAACTAACGAGTCAAAACATTGTAACATTTCAAAATACGATCTTACGGATAGTCGTCTTATGATCATACCCACTGGTTACAACATAATGAAAAATGGATAAAAAACATGTATTTATGGACTAGTCCAGTGTAGGTGCAGATCGTGGGGTCCTCTTTCCCGTCTCTTGACTATTCTTAGTTACGCCCTTTCTTAAACTATTGCAATATCTCCAACCACACAATCCGACTAGAATCGAGCGCAGATTTGTGCCCCAGTTAAATCCAATAAACTTATTCCACCATCTTAAAAAACAAACAAAATCAAACAACTAATCACATAACGAGGCAGTATCGAAACATTATTTGTCAGGAAAATCGAACGTAAATCGAATTAGCAGTTAAATAAGCATCTGTTTTTAAAAATTTGTGCTAAAATTCTCAACAGTAAAAAAAAACAAACTCTTTTACGTCGCAAGTCGCATAAGTAACACAGCAGATATTAAGTCATTCGATCGGTGGTTAAACAAAAACGGTGTGTCATCAAACCAAGTTTTTTAAAGCTCTAAAGGAATATTTTTACTGGATGTATTTTAAAGTTCACACAACTATTTGTCTTCTCATATAGTCAACCATATGCATTCAAGCGGGCACACTCTTTTTTCGTATATTGCAACATTTTCGAACGCCGGTTATAAATGTGTGTATAGAAGATCGAGCAAAAAAAAACTCAATTTATCAACTCAGACTAAAAAATATTAAAACGAACTGACCAAATGGTGGATTCAAATGTGAGGTTTGTGTTCTTGCTCCAGAGTAAAAGTTACATCTCTCTCTCTCGATATGTGTCCTGTTGCATGGATATTCATTACAGCAAAAACAAACAAAGCACATTCAAAATAATCCAAACAAAAGTCAGATAGGGGGAGCAAATCCCACGTGCAGAAAGCCGTGAAAAAAGCATGTGTTAATAGTTAAGCACTCATACTTCTTACAAGTGAGAAAACAAAAAAAAACAAATGAAATCTGTTCAAAAAGTATATGAATAAAAGATATATAATTAAGTCAAAAGAAAACTGCGGTTTTGCTTATCCTGAAACATCTCCGAAATCTTCCGTACAATAGGCAATCAAACGTCAAAATTACCCCCCACTAGAGGGCGCTCAAACTTGGGGTGATGTTTTCATTATAACCTACAGCGAGTAAATTGGTTTGAAATTTGAAATTGTTTTATTTCATCATAAAATCGACATTAATAGCAAATTATACCATTTTCAGGTAAGAAATAAATAGCTTAATTGATATAAACGAAAATATTTTTGTGATGATCGATTTAACCTGTTCATTATCTGATTCAAAATAAGGGAATGTTTTAATCAACCAAAACATAACTAATCAATTCGCGATTAAGAGCTCAAAAATTCCTACAGATGGCGCGAAGCTTCGAAGAATGACGATTCAAATTTTCGCTGTTCGGTTACATAGGAATGCAAACTTAAAATTGAATTTACAGCTCTTAGAACAACTTTTGAGAAAAAATTCAAGTATTACGAGTGTAAACTTTTTGCCCTCTATAAATCAACGCAATAAAAAAAATTTGGAAAAAAATAATTTTGAAAAAATAATATTGTTTAAAATGATAGAGCATCAAAAGTTAACAAAGTATCAGCTCAAATTTTTGCTCAAAAGTTGTTTTGAACGCTGGAATTTAACAAAACAGAATTCGCATACATAACCTCAAAGGGCGGAAATTTCAATCGACATTCTTCGCTCTGTTCTGCTACTCAACACTAGGTGTCGCATGTCGTTTGGCTCTTGAACGGCAATTGAGAGATTCGACAGAAACGTGCACGCATCCTGGTGGCGAGTAGAAGCACTACGCAACGATGTTCGGAATGACAGCGTGCTTGGAAATATTATTTTTTTTGCAGTTTTTGATTTTTATTTCCTTCAAATATTTTTTAACGTCGATGAAAGTTATTGTAAAGTGTGGCAATCGCATAAACGAATCGAATGATGTATAAATCATAGGGGCTGAGTTAATTTTTCATGTTTTTTCCTCAAATTTACCAAAAAGATCTTTTGAAAAATTGATTTAAATATGATTTATTTGATTGATAATGCTCCTTATGTGTGTATTATTGATAGAACAAACTATTAGAGTCATATTACAGCATAATTACAAATATTTTCTCAAAAAATTGCCAGTTATTCGAATTTTTCCAAAAAATTCCAAAAAATCACCAAAATGCATTTTTAAGGTCAATATTTTGGTCAAAGGGGAAGAAAAGTAAAGTTTAAACACTTTTACATAACATTTCATCATTACTTTTAACTTTTGCAACATTTAACTCAAGTTATCCAAAATATCGATCATCTTTTTAGAAAAATCGTTTAAATAAAATACCAGTCACAATTAATCACTACAAATCACCACGCATTATGATCGTTAGCGAAATTGCCACACTTTGCAATACCCCACTTTTCTGAAAATGCTTGATTTTTCATCATAAACGCGATTTTTTCCTAAAAACTGCTCAAACTGTATGGGGGCTGTCATTCCGAACACCGCTGGAACAACAGCGAACCTAGCGGAAAAAACGTCGTCGAATTCTTCAATTGAGAATGTAGATTATTCAAGTGGACAATTATTTTTTAAAGTCACTTCTACCATAAAAGCAAAGATCTGCTTGAAAAATGATAATTGGATTGATTTCCAAAATTAGCAATCTAACCTCATTCTCGCATTTTCAATCCGGATCTCAGAATTTTCAATGAAAAAGGCAACTTAGCAAAAAAATCAAAAAGTCAGTCGATAGAACTTTTTATTTCTTACCTCCTGTTAACTTTATTTTATTACAAAAGATCAATTTTCTTTTAAAAAATCTTAGAATAGTTTTCACTCCCCTTTGCACTTATCGCGCATAACCGTAAACGTAACCTTGCACCAAAGTTCTCCTACTCGAATGTAGGTGGCGAATAGAGTTTTTAGCTTTGGTTTTGGGGGTCTATTGGGTTATGCTTAAATTTTTGATATTATTGCTCACAACGACAAAGCCTATTTTTCTGGGTATAATGACCCTTCGTACGACCGCAAAGGATTTAAAATTGATTTTTAGTTGACATAAAGGTACTTCTTGACAGCTCGTTCCTAGGGAACCATAGTTGATCCATTGAAAAAAAAATCTTGTCAAAATTGTTGTTGCTGAGACTCTAGAAAAACAAACAGGAAAAATTAGTATTTCTCTGCATCACCAAAATAACGTCAAATTTCTAAGAGACGATAACTCAGCAAATATGAGCCGATTTCTATTGTCAAAAAATTAATGCATCGTGAAAGCTTCCGCTCATTCCAATAAATATATTTCCAAATCAACCTCATCATTTGAAAACGCCCAAATGGTGGCCCAAATCCGGGCTTCCTCGGGCCTCCCCCCAGAAATCAAAGATGGCCCATCACTAGGCTAAATTCCAAATTTGATTTCATTTTGACCACGGAAACTCCACCCTCTAATCGCTTGAAGTTTGTATTTGTATGGGAAAAGTCGTCAAAATTTATGGAGAAAAGCAACTCTTTTACTTTTGTATCTATGGAGGGCGCCATAGTTATCCTTCATTAAATTTAGAACAAATTTCCTCAAGACACTAGGGGCAACATTACAGGTGCACTGCCAGGCGGACAGAATTTTGACGATTTTTCCCATACAAATCCCCGAGCGATAAGAGAGTGGGGTTTCCGTGGTCAGAATGAGCTCAAATTTGGAATATAGTCTAGTGATTGGCCAATCTTCGATTTCAGGGGGTAGCCCTGAGGAAGCCCGGATTTGGACCACCCTACCAAACACACTTATTATCGGCCATATGAAATGTTGACTTTAAATTTTTTTAAATATTTGAACAAGTAATCTGCCCATCATTGAAAAAAAGGCTATTATCCACTTTTGCAAAATCGAGATTTTTGCTCCAGGTGGTAGAGGATGTTCCAATCGAGAAATTAAAAAGAGAGATGTGAGCCGGTAACATGGAGTGAAACTTTCACAGCTGTAATTGGATTACTTCACAGCAGCTTGACAGAAAGTTTAACTCCATGTTGCACTTTTAATTTCTCGATATGCTCAATTTCAATCCTATTGTGTTGGTTTTTGAATTTGATTAAAAATAAAAATTATAAAAATCCAAATGCAAAAAAAATGTTTCCCCATACAAACTCCAATACTTAAATAAATCGCTTTGCGCCAATCGAGGGCTCAACCAATTCGCGATTAAAAGCTCAAAAATTCCGACAGATGGCGCAAAGCATCGAAGAATGACGATTCAAATTTTTGCTGTTCGGTTACATAGGAATGCAAACTTAAAATTGAATTTACAGCTTTTAGAACAACTTTTGAGAAAAAATTCAAGCAGTACCAGTGTAAACTTTTTGCCCTCTATAAATTAACGCAATAAAAAAAATTGGAAAAAAAAATATATTGTTTAAAATGATAGAGCATCAAAAGTTAACAAAGTATCAGCTCGAATTTGTGCTCAAAAGTTGTTTTGAACGCTGGAATTTAACAAAACAGAATTCGCATACATAACCTCAAAGGGTGGAAATTTCAATCGACATTCTTCGCTCTGTTCTGCTACTCAACACTAGGTGTCGCATGTCGTTTGGCTCTTGAACGGCATTCTGCATATATTTACTCTCAATGTCGCGTCCCTCGGATAAGGCATGCTTCCTTTTGTTCCGCTACTCGCTACCAGAGCTCGCAAACGACAGCAACTGTGCCAGTCTGTCGCGCTACAACGTCGTTGATGTCCACAACAACAAGGTGGTTTTGCAACAACAAAAACAGCAGAACTGTCAAAATACTTCCAAATCGATTGAATTCTCGGCGGAGTTCGGAGGTGGTTTTCTGATTAAGTGAAAGAAATATCGGAAAAGTGCTTCAAATTGAATGTTTTGTGATTTTGTGGCTACCGTGGAGTGTTAAACTTGGTGAAACCGTTGTTTGCAGACTACGACTTACCGAAACTGGCTCGCAACTGGCCAAGGAACTTTCGGCAGAACCTTGGTGACATGCCGCCTTCCGTCTGACTCAGCCTGTTATTGCGGCCCAGGTAAGCAATTTGGACAATCAATCATTCAAGTTTGGTTTATTTCTTTACCATTGTCATCGATTTTATCTTATCGCCTATGTCTCCAATCAATTGCGACGAAATTCTTAGAAATGATTGCTGAAAATTTCACAACCGTCCTTGAATCGGATTACGACCTTTGACCTAGTTTCAGTTCCCCGTGAAGTGCCTTCTAGAAGCCATCACTTTATTCAACGTCACCAAGGTCATCCGGCGGAATTTACCAACACAACAGCCCCGTTCTCTTACTTTTTGATGAAAAAAAAACAGTACGCGAAGTCGTCGTTGATGAATTAAATTGTTGGTTGGGGTTGATTTGGCTGGTTGTTGTCGTTTTGGTCGTTTGTTCAATCCCACTTGATTGGGTTGACTCACGCGTTTTGTGTATACACGTATGAGAACGTACACGTATACATACCAGAGTGTTGTTTGCGGGAAGGACCTTGGGGATATCTCGAAAGCGAGTTAACGCTTGTTGTCGCTTAGTTGCTAGTGGACACTGTGCAAGTGAGGACATTAAACGAATTTTACTTTTATTGCTTTATTTGAAGACATACGTGCTATCTCGCGTCTAGTTTAGTTTTGTGATTTAGAAGCCTCGATTTTAAAAAGTGATTATTTTTGATTCAAAACATTTCAAAATTCAATCACCGAAAACGATAACTGCTGAATCCAGGTATTAAAAAGCATTTTGAAAACAAATTTTGCACATTCTCATATTTTTCAAATAGGGAAAGATTGTTGTTGCCATGAAAAGCAAGTTATATAAATTAAATTCATACTAAAAACATAATCAAGAGTGAATAAATGTTAAATGAATTTTGCGGCACTTTGTTCTTTAAACTTATGGCTTGCTATAGCTTTTTTGTTAGTATTTTTTTCCTACATACTATTTAATGACTAGCGACAGACAATTAAAAATCGATTTTTACATTTTCTCGGTTGGTGTTCATTCTTAATTCAACCAAAGGCAAATTAAATCGATATCTACGCTATACAACTTGCAACATTATTATAAACATCTGTTTCAAATAAGTTTTTAAATCTGAATTTGATGGTCTGCTGCCCTTGGAAATGTTTGAAAATAAATTGCCCAAATTGATCAAAAATAAAATATATTTTTAATGCTAAGTTCATTTAATTTATTTCGTTGTTTAAGTATTACTTGTGTGAAGTTACTATCCTATGCTGAGATGTGGACAACCTTTCAACAGCTATTCAAAGTTGGGAACAGAGTTTGTGGGTGCTTAAAGAATCCAGTAAATCTACTGAAGGAAAAAAGTTACAAAAAAACCTTTGAAATGTATTTTTTATGTAAAATAACCTTTTCGTAAATTTTCGTAAATGACGAAGCATAATCCAATTTAATCCCAGTTATGTTTGTAACATTTGTAACTTCTCAACTTCTTCCCATGGGATTGTCTCCGTCAATCGTGCGGTTTGCTTCTGCGACCACACATCCGTAATTATTATTGATCGATGCACATCCCGTGTCATTAAAGTTTAACAACCTGCCCTGCAGGGCCCAGTCTTTCTCTAGACGTTGCGGTAAATTAATGCGACGCCAGCCAGCAAGCCAGCAGTGATATCGGCTATCGGTTACAACCCAGCTGTCTTCTCGTTAGAGCCCCAAGTTCTTTGCACCTTCATGCTTCCGTTCAATAACTTCTTTCAACCTCATTCAAGTTTATCACTTGTTGTCGTTCTCGCTGTCCCCTCAATGAATAAACTAGTTTGGAATTTACTCCCACAGGGTGGAAACGTCTTGTTCCATTGTTGAAATTCTTAACAGAACATCCACATTTCATGGTCCCCCAATTGGCTGCTACGCGTTAATCAGAATCTGCAACCGCACAGACTGCGTGTAGCGCAAAGGTCATTCGTCAAATTTTTGCAAACACAACAACTCGGCTGGGCTACTAAAATATGACATCATTCGCGAATAAACGTGAAAAAGAAGATAATGAAAAACCAGTCGGTCTCTTCTCACGGCCCGATGACCGCTCGCGCTCGTTTTAGGAGCAAAAGGTAAACAAGTCCCCGCGCAGAAAGAAACAAGATCCAAACCAACAAACTCACGTGGAGGTGAGAATTGAATTTTGTTTCCTTGTTGTGAAAAACTGAACAGATAAATAGGGTATTTTAACCATTAGTGGACCCCCTAGTAGAGTCGACGCGCATTTTTCACATTTTTTCAATATTTTAAGCACTCTTTCATAACCCTTTGTACAAAACAATGAAATCTGAAGTCTTTTGAACAATTTTGACTATGATGAAACAACATCAGTAATTTGTTTTGAGCAGAAAAATAGCCATTTGAAAAAAAAGTTTTTTTGCCTGTTATGGACCCCCATTTCTTATAGTGGATTCGGGTCCATAATCCGATTGTGGACCCGGGTCCACTATAGGAAAACTATTATTTTTATATCAAATTTAACCGATATTTGGTGTTTTGATGCATGGTTGAGGTCTTATGATAGATATAATGAATAAAAGATGGATTTTCCATCATAAACAAATATGTTTTGTTAGCAAATTTGGCTTAAAACAACAAACAACCTAACAGACATTTAAACACATTTATTTCCGAAAAAGATCAAAGAAAACGTTTCAAAAACAACTGTAATTTTGATGCACATAATTAAAAAGCAATTGGCAAAAATAATTTAATCTGCAAAGCAATCTTCAAAATTTTATTCAAAACCAGAACAGAAAACAAAAAGTAGTATTTTTTAACATCCACTGGAACGGTCCACCCACTTAATCAAATATCACTACAGTCGACTCTCTGGTTGTCAATATCCAAGGGACCGTCGAGGAAGAGAATAATCAGTTTACAGAACGATGCAAAATGAAGACTCGATTGAAAATTATTTTTTTTCATACCCAGCTATGGGAGAGAATCATGGCAACGTCCATCAAACAAAAACAAACTTATGTCAAACACCCTTCAAAGCTTCGTTTCGCCAAGAAAAATGTCTATGCAAGCCATGAGAAACTAAAATTATTGACAACCGAAAGAGATTTTTAAAGCAAACGGAATCCAAGGGACCGTCGAGGAAGAGATCCTTCAAGCAAGGGAACATATCGAGGAATGAAGATAATTGAAGTATGCAGATTGAAGGGACTGAAGAATTCATCGATAGATGGAGAATTATTGATATCGAGAAGATCGACAGCCAGAGAGTCGACTGTATTATTAATGTTCTAAATAACAATCTAATTTCTCAATATTTGTCTCTACTCTAATGGAACTCAATTTTTTACTATATATTCCTATTTCTTGCTCCTCCGGTCTATATTATATTGACTCAGGGAAAAAACGGCTGTTTATATTGAATGTTACTTTTACATAAATGTTTGCTTTTTATTGAATTCTTAAAAATAAATCAATTCAATTAAAGAAAATTTGTGCAATCTTTCAAGAACTTATCACAATATAGGGGAATTATACCATTTCTCAGCCTATTTCTATTATCGGCCTATCAACACCTCGATCATGAATTACAGCTTTCAACAAGTGTTTTATTTGACTGTTCCAAAGTAATAAATAGCTCAAATAAAAATGAGCAAGCAACTCTTTATTGTTGATGTATCTGAAAATGTTGATTTAATAGCAAAAAACTGCAAAAGTGATGAGAATTGGTCGAATGGCTTAGAGTGATTAAAATGGGTGTACTTGTTCAGTAAATTATAACAAATTTTGGTTGGAAAAGCCAAAATCTGTTAAAATTAAAATTTTTGGTATGCTAATTACTGCAATCAATTGATTAATGATATCATCCTTGTAATATTTTGATGATTCCTAGAATATGTTTTTTACCTTGACTGATTTTTGCTTGTCAATTGAAAACTAATAAAATTTACTTAAACAGTCTTTATGGGTGAAATATTTATTATATTTTGATTTCAAGGAGTTGATTTAAAAAAATGATAAATTCCACGATATTTCACGAATAAAATCAAATTTCCCGAATTTCACGCTGTCGGCGAAATCGTGAAAATGCACTTACCCTACTTATCTACACCATTCAATCACAAAACTTTACCACTTCTGAAAAATACCACTATATTGACGTAGACTACGTCTTACTCGAAGGTACTGGGGTGCCATTCCAAAAAACCCGGGCCGAAGGCCCTGGAATACTGAGTCATCCGTCAAACGCTTATATCTTCCTTCCCTCTTAAATGACTATTTACAGTTGTCCGTAAAAAGGAAAAAAAAACAAGTGTAAATTGTTGTCTGAGTCGTTATTTATCATTTTGCAAAAATCCCGATACTGGAAAATTATATATTATTCGTAAACATTTGAAACTATAATTCCTAGTCAGTCCAAGAGTCCCAAAAAAGCTCAAGAAACAATCTTGTAATTGAAGATTTAGAAGAAAAAAAATCATAAGGTAGATAGAGTTCCTCTAAATAATGAGGATACTTCAATTAACGTTTCGTAGAAAAAGTAAGAATCAATTGTAAGTAAATTTATTTAAAAAAAAACTTATTTTTTACTTTTCTTTTAACTTACTGCCACTTTTGGCATAGTAAATAAAATAACTCCCGGGTCCCGGAAATTCCCAGGAACTGGCCAAATTCAACTCTCGATTCCCGGGAAATTGAAAATCTCGAGAATCGTCACCCTCTACTTTTGAGTCATAAAGAGGTATTGACAAAAATGTTGCCGCCGAGTTGAGATTTTTTTTAAATATGGAAAAATTGTCATTTTAGTCATTATGTTGCCCTTTTGAAATGTTAGTCTTAATTTTGAAGTTTTCAAAAGATTTTTTTCAAAAAGATCATAAAATTTCACAAATGTTTCATGTTTTAACATATAATTTGCTTTTTTAATGAAAAATAACATTTTCAATTGAAAAATTTTTTTTTTTAAAGTACTCTGTTTTCAAGTTTTCAAGGGGCTATTAAAGAATAATTTTAAATCCCGTTTTTAGATTTTTAAAGATAGTGTTCATGATTATCCATTGCTGATTGTTTTTTTCTGAAAGTTCTGAAATTAACAATAAAAATGCCTAAGAGACATGGAAAATTGAAATTAGAACTGTGGCCAACTCTGTACAAATATGTAGGAGAAAAAAAACTCAAACGAGCATACAAGTTGTTACACCCAAACCAAATACAGTTGACATCATTCCTTGGGATAACTAGGTAACTATGCCTTTCTAAACAAGTGACATTTGATACAACGTTCAAACTTCACAAAACAAGTTTTAAAACGAAAGTATAAAGTAGCATCAAATCAACTATAAAAATTACCAGATAGTTTGGCTATTTGAAAAGCCGGTGATCAGCTTAGAAAAAAAAACTTAACTAAAATCACCTGAACCGTCTACAAAAAATACATCTAAGCCTTATGCAAACAAAAGAACACGAAAAGCCAAAAAGAGCTTTGTGAGCACTCTCAATCTCTCAATCAGCGCTCACCTCAGCTGCAGAGCCGGCGATGACCAGCAGACCAACATCAACAGGTACAACACCTTCGGCGCTCTCTTCGCTCTTTCTCTTTCGATCCAAGCAAACGTGCTCCACTGCTCCACCACATCGAAGCTCGAACCGGTCAGTTGCAGTTTATCATCCGCCGCCGACGCTTCGTTTCGCTAGCCGCCAAAGCCTCCTTCGTATCGCGTTACCGCGTGGTTGTGATTAGGTTTGTGTAGTGCCGTGTTGCTTACGACTCGTTTTGACCGCGTTGCCAACGCGCGCGCCCCCGTTACCGTGACAACGGTTCGTGATTACCTTCAACCTCGCCGTCGTCGTCGGGTGAATTACTGTAATTTTAGGCCGAGTTGGCAAAGAGTTGGCCAGTTTGAGCTTTGATTTTGTTTAGTTTTGGTCCAAAAAGGTGGAGCGGAGACCTCCCCCTACGGGTGAATACACACCCCTGCTAGACGGTTTAATTACGTTCCGTGGCGCCTTGCCAGATGTGAGTAAATTTATTTTGAAGCTGGGAGAGGAAGCATACCGACCGGTCTTTGCTGGCCGGACGGACTCATGATACAAGAGTAACGACTCCACGCGTGTAAACAATCGCCGGAACGCGTGAAGTCATAGGCTAGGTGGTTTAATCAGATTAGGTTTCGGTTTCAAGAAGAAGATGAAGAAAAAATGTGCCCCAAGCCAGTGAAATTAGGCACCCAGCAATTACCCGGTGGTGGCATTTCGTAACGTCAGCACAGAGATTACACCGTCAAGTTGTGGCCGTCAAGTCAATCCATTTCCACGGCAAATTAGCATAAGACTTGGACCGTGTGGAATTTGGTGGTTCCGTCCGAGTGACTCCTACGTATCGCGCTTCTTTGTTGGCCGTGGAGTCAAATGTAGTGTATACAATGGAAATGGAAGAAGACCCCACTGGGTGCGGCCTGGTCGGTTGTGTGTTTTGGGGTCTTGGATTGCGTACAGACGGCGGTGGATGGATAAGAGATCTGTTTGGTGAAGATTTGGATGCGTTAGATTGTGACCTAAGAGACGTCGGAAATCAACGGTCTGGCGCGTAACTACTTCTTGTACACTCGATGACTGTGCGTAATGAAGAAAAATGTGGTCAGCGGCGACGGAATGTACTCCAAATTTCATTCTTCTTCAGCAAGTTTCCTTCACTAGTGGTGAACCATGATGACGAAATTTTCTTCCGAACTATCAGAAAAACATTAACGAGTTAATCATATTCCCATAATTCGTCGTTGTCGTGCTATCTTATCGCATGTGCCTATTTAGCCAAATTGAGTTAAAAACGCTTGACCTTTTGACCACTCACAAATCCCCAACATTAAATTTCAATCTACCAATATTTAAAAAAAAAAAAAAACAAAAACATCCTTGCATGGTTGTCACTCTTCATATGAAAGAATTTTTGAGCTTGTCGTGCTATCTTGACACACCCTGAAAATTGGGTCCTAAAATGAAGCTTAGATTGCTGATATTATTGTTTACAGCGATAAAGCTTATTTTTCTGAGTACAATGACCCTTTGTACGGCCACAAAGAGTTTAAAATAGATTTTTAAATCAATTTTGAAAAATTAAGTCCTTCTTGACAGAAAAGCTCCTACTTGACAGCTCGTTCCAAGGGGACCATAGTTGATCCATCGAAAAAATGTTGTCTTGTAAATTATTTTTTTTGCATTAAAATGAAAAAAAGTGATCAGAAATGGTTTTTAATCGTTTTTTTTTACTGTTGTACATAAAAATTTACAAAGGGCTTTAGTACCCAATTGCTGTTAGTGTGACAACTAGTCAAAGGGATTTTAGGTTAAAACGCGTTTGACACACGTAAATGACCGACTACCGTAAACATTTGTAAGTATAACTCGAGAGTCCGGCAACCAAACTCTACCATACTTCGGGATAATGCATGGAATGGTCAACCAGACAAAATGTGTTTGTTGTTATTTACATTGCGTGCTATAGTTTTTGTTTATTCAAGATCATACATTAAAACTCGTGTCTCTTGAAACGTCAAAAAGCGACGTGCGACAAAATAGCACGACAATGTCGAATTCAAGCAAAACAAAAAAGTGTCACGAAAAATGCAAGATGGTATGTCTCTCATAAAAAAACAAAAAAAATCATTTTAAAAAAGACAACGAGCTTTTTGATAAAAATATTTACGAGACCACCAAAAACCCTATTTTGTCAACATTTTTAGTTTTAAAACCGCTGTATCTTCACAAGGATTGGACATAGGATAATGGTCAATATGGAGACTTTTATGCAAAATTGTCTGAGAAACGAAACTATTGGCACTACGCCCCCCGGGGCATGGCCTTCCTCTAACGTGGGATTTCTGCTCCAGCGCCTCTGACGAGACAGGAGAAACCGGGACCGACGTTTTACTTCACCATCCGATAGAAGCTCAGTGGATAAGGCGGGAATCGAACCCGCGTCTCATAGCATCATCGGGATCGGCAGCCGAAGCCGCTACCCCTGCGCCACGAGACCCACCTTGTCTGAGAAACCGATTCCCAATTTTGACGTTTAGACCACTTTAAAAATCAGTTTTAGTGAATGATTTTTGTATTTTTTTAGAAGAGACATACCAACTATCCTGCATGTTTCGTGAATCTTTTTGTAACATCTTAGGCTATTTCCTCAAAAAATTTAAACGGAAAAATCGTGACATCATCTTGAAATTGGTTAAAAGTTACCATAAAAATAAAAAAAATGTCATAGAAGTGACGTATATTTATATTTCATTATATTTTTGTCAGAAAGCCCGTCCAATTTCCTACAAGTTGACCACTTTTTGATACGATGCAACGGCTTCGAGATACAGTAGTTTTTAAAATACAAAATATTTATATAACTGACGCCCTTCTCAAATGTTATTTTCGAGTACAATTGGCCATATACGCAGATAAGCTATTTCCTAGGATAACATGTCTACAAAGTTTCATTGAATTCGGAGAGGGTCGTGGACAAAAGTGCCAGATAAAAAACCCGATTTGAGCTGGAATCACTCCATATATTTTCATATTAGTGTATTACGAGTATTTCATGTACATCAGGTATCGTTTCTATCAGCAATTACAAAATAAGCCAAGAATCATTGATACTGTCTCAGCTGATCCAAACCAAACAAACTCCAGGCAAATCGCCAAAGCTCTTCTGCATGCATTCGTCCATCACTTCCGGTTTCGCCCGCACTCTCTGTTACACGGTTCAAGGGGTTCGCACAATGCTGCTGCTGCTTCTGGCTGACGATGCGCCGAGGGGTCCGTCCGATCTTGATCCGGTCCGATGTTTATTTATTTTCGTTGGCCACTATACTGCCGTTTTACGGCGATATGATGTATACGCCATTGAGGTGATTTGGCTGTAGACACGATTTTCTGTTTTTGTTCATTTTTTCATTTTAAAATGACTAATTTAAGGTCTGCTCTGTAGAAACTGTTAAAAAGTACAATAAAAATGTGGCCCCTACAAAATTTCTTGATTTTTCCTATTCTCTACGATTTTAAACCACAAACATCATTTGGCCGTAAAAATAGCATTAAAAAATCACTACTTTTCCTTCCCAGTGATGTATGTATACATTGGTCGATCAATGCAAGCTATATGTTTTGTGCCAGCTATTTTGACAGCTGAGCGGATTAAGGGAATGCATTGTCCACGTGGACACTTTAAGGGGGGGAGGGTACTAGGGAGCGTTATTTTATTACGTAACGCATTTGGGGGGAGGAGGGGGGGGGTCGGAGGCCGTTTTACGCTTCATACATTTTTTTTTTAATTTGTATGGAAATTTTGTTACGAGGGGGAGGGAGGGGGTTTAAAAATCCGATTTTTTTGCGTTACATAATAAAAGAACGTTCCCTTAGCGATTGTCTACGCTCCATAAAAACATTTTTGCATGAACAAGGTGGGCAGGTTCAGAATTTTCAAAAAAGTGTCTACGTGTGTGTGGATAAGGTGTCATCCATTAAGTACGTCACATTAAAATCAGCCAAAATTTACTACACCCCCCTTTGTCACGATTTCCCTATGCTTTTAACGCGCAATGTCACGCTTGCTCAAACCCTCCCCCCACTTCAGAACGTGACGTACTTTATGGATGACGTTTAATGGATGTCCCCTTAAGAATTAAATCGAAATAATGTAATACATTATTTCCCAGTCTTGATTTGGTACCAAAACCTCAAATCAACATTCAAACAGTATTGAATTTGACTTCTATCAATTCTCAATGTATAAATACATCATGATGAGTAAAATTGGCGTATACATCATTGTTTGTTTGCTTAATAAAATGGGCCCCAGAGCAGCTTTTTGAAAAATTCTTTCGTCAGGAGGTAGCTTTTAAGATTCTTTATCAGACTGTACAATAAAATTAAAAATGTCCAAAATGGCGTATACATCATATCGCCGTAAAACGGCAGTATACGCCACACCTCTCCGCGGGCAGCGTCATCGCTACTGTGTGATATAACCGTAAATTCAAAATAATGTTTTTTTTTTCTCCTGCCTTTTCTTATTTCTATTTCTCACTCTGCAAATATACACGCGCGCAGCGATACAAATTGTGCAAAGTGCATCGCGACTTGATCATCGCGATTGAGGGGTGGCCCATTCATCATTTCTAAAAATAACCTTCACTGCGCGCACGCTATGGAAAATTGAGGAAAATTAATCCTTCAAATTACTCCTACGACGCGCGGCAGCCTGGAAACCTACCGGCTCAGAAAATTTACATTCCGCCAATTACGGTTCACTCTTGATTTCGAGAATCATCACACAAAAAATGTTGTGTAATTTTCACTTTCCATGAAACTTGTTTAGCTTTTTTCGTGGGTTCTTCCTCGTTGATTTTCGTTCTGTGTTGTGAATTCCTTCTCCTTTTTCGATCGATTTTCGACTCTTTTTTATTCATTATTCCTCTTTTCCTCTCTCATGTTTCGTTCCAGATTGATATTCAATGCCATACATTTTGATACGAGGCAATTTAGCTTCCTACAGCCATAAATATCCGTTTCGAGTGCTGGTTTCGGGCCTGAAAGGTAAGTTTCTCTCATTCTCTGAAATGATGCATGATCGATGGGAACATAACTTGTAACAGCAGCAAAAAAAGAGAATAAAACAAAATCACGCACATTATGGGTTCTACATCGTAAAATAGGTGCATGTGAACGCGTTCTGCGGAAGCACACTGCAAAGGTTTCTTTCCTTCAAGATGAGTGTGATGGAAAGGGGGGTCACCATCCTGAGGAAGTTGGTTAGAGCATAACATGTTTGTGCACGGTAGAGATGAATTTGGAATTGCAAGGTCATTTGGTGGAGCCATAAAGTCGGCTGCCATAAAAGTGTGTAACAGTGTACCACAATGTTTCTTAGATGGTTCGTGTGATATTATTTTTGGTTAGAATGCTTTAAGAATATTACACATCATCGCCGTAGTGCTATCTTGATGCACGTCTGAATAAATATTTGATCCTTAACCAATGATTCCGGCGACCACAAAATATAACATTGAACACTAGGGTGGCAATAAAAAAAATGACATTAGGGATACCCTCTCATTTATTTCCTTTGGCAAACATAAGTATCTGTGACAATTTTGAGCCAAATCGGTAAAGGTTAAGGGGTCGCTTTTTATCGTTGAAGTTTTTTATGGAGAAAATCGCGAAAATGTAAGCAGAAAAACATCGTTTCAATATTTTTCCGCAAGGTGGCGCAGGTCGTCGTCGGCAGGTCTCGACCAAATTGATTCAAGTGTGAGATTCTTGTAGGAAATTCAATTCCCAACAACTTTGTCGAAGGGTGCAAGAAGGTAAGTTTGATCCACAAAGACAAATATTACGAAAGTCCAAGTTTGCAGAATTAAATTTAGATAATTATTATATAGAATTTACAGAGTTATATAAACTTTTATACTAAGTATTTAGTAAACTTTATATTCAATCCAAATATTTTTTTGTATCAGTCAAGGATGCCTATTTGGAGTTGGGAGACTGCATTTATGGTGAATTGTCAGCAAATAACATTATTTATGTTAATTTTTCGAGAGATGTACAAACTTTTTTTGCCCCTTTTTTGATTTCTGTAATAGTACTTGTTACATAACTTTTAATGGAAATCATCTTTTCATGAGCTTTTTATAGCAAAATGTTCAACATGAGTTTCTGAACAAAACGTAGTACTAGGTTTCTGTCAAACTTTAAATTGTTTACATGTTTTATCACAAAATGTGCATAATGCCCAAGGGGTGCAAATACTTTTTTTTACCTACTGTAAACTATTGTTTACTACATTGAACAATTTTAGCAAATCAAAGTCTTGATTTAAAAGATTTCACAATATTTTTTCGAAAAGATCGGAAAATTTCACGAATTTTTCATGTATTAACATTGAAAATCGGATCATTATTTGCTGAGATATGGTCATTAGAAAATGGTGGGTTGTTTTAGTGAGATTAAGAAAACTTCAATTTTCGTGTTTCTTTTTATTAAAGCGGCTCTATCTCAGCAACCCGAGATCCAATCTTCAATGCCTCTTAGACAATTTTATAGCAAATTTTCTGAACTTTTCAAAACAAATATTTTTAGAAACGGTCACTCATGGTCACTATTTTTAAAAATTGAAAAACTGCAAATATTTCGCTAAAATCAAACTTTCGGTGGCTATATCTTGAAAACGGAGCCCTTTATCAAAAAATCTGTAGAGTACTTTTCAATTGCAAATTCAATTTTGCATTAAAAAATAATGTCAAACTTGTTTTTGCATGAAACTTCGATTCTTTTTAAAAATCACTGTTTTTTCAAAAATTCATAACTCGGCGGCAGATTTTTTGACCATGTTTCTCTATGGCTCAAAAGTTTTTTCCGTGTACCTATTTTTTTCTCAAAGGTCCTCAACAATACCTACAACTTTGCCGAAGACACCAAATTGATCAGAAAATTCACTCAAAAGTTACAGCTGTTTGAATATTTACATACCATTTTTGTATGGACAGCAGCCAACATTGTATGCAGACTTGTATGTGTGAACCAATGACGCAAAATAGCTTATTTGGTCATAGGGAAGACCCCCACAAAGTTTAAGTCAAATAAAAAAATACAAATAAAATCCATTTCCGGTTTTGGTAGAAAATTGCTCCCCTTTGTATGGGACGTCGTTTGGACCTCACCAATCTGCCTGAATTTTTAGGGGTTGTTTGTACATAAAAGCATCTGGCTTAATTATTATGAGCATTATTAAAAACGTCAAAAACCTTAAAAAGGCTGTAACAAAGGCAAAATTTAAAATGCATCTGAAAGGGCTTAAAAAATTAAACAAAATGAAGGGCGGTACATCCCAATTGGTTAAATCCTGAGTCGGGCGGAGAAGAATACACCTAGTTGTCAGTGTCAGCCGTTTGCGAACTGTCAGTGAGAGCCGTTTTCAATTTTTTGTTACTGTTCTTATTTGGTTGGAGAAGTATTGTATTTGAAAGAAAATAAATTTAAAAAAGTTTTTTAATTTGTTAATGTATTTTTGGACTGAGACAATTCATTAAATACAAAAAAGGCTAAGATAAAATAAAATAAAAAAAATTAACGTTTATTTATTTTCGAAATTTGGCTAATTTGTGATAAGAAAAAAAATGTGATAACACAGCTAAAAAAGTAGTAATCCAGCTGCGTGTTAAAGTGCTGGGTGTAAAATAATTATTGCATTATTTTACGCAATTTTATGTAATTTTACGCCCTGAAATATGTATCCCATCAGTATAGGAAACCTACTTGACCGAAATGTCAAGCTCATATATGCGTTTATCCTTATAGCTTTTCATCGGTCTGATGGCCGAGCGGGCTAAGGCGCCAGTCCTTACTGTTGGTGCTGGGTTTGAATCCCGTCGGTCGCAACTTTTTTTTGTGTTTGCAAAAAATGTACATGCAGTGTGTAATATTACGTGTTAATTTGACGAAGGTGATGTGCATGCTTTTGCATGCGATTTCACCATCGGATTTTTTGCTGTGAAGATTTAGTTTAAAATATGTATTCATGAGATATGTTTCCAATATGACCATAAATCAAACAATGTTATGTCATACATACATGAGTTTAAACTAAGACTTATTAAGTTAATAGTAGTGCAAAATTTTCAAACTCAAATAAAAAAGTGTTCCATCCAGATATCAACTCGATTCGAACTGGAACTTGTAATTAACATCTGGGACTACCATCTGAGACTGATAACGCTTTGAGTAAGGCAGTTTAACACATAAAATAGACACTTTCTCTTCTAGTGAATTTGTTGAGGTGGTAGAATAGACTAAATACTAAACAAACATAAACTAAACAAGATAAATGTAAATTAAAATACTTAAAATGAAACAAGAAAAACAAAAAAAAAACAAGAGAAGTAAAGTTTGCCGTAGAACAAAAAACTTCTAACTTTGACTCCGACTCCAGCTTAGGTCTTCAGCTCCAACCGACTCCGACTTCCAGCCTTCCAGCTGTAGCCGACTCCGACTCCAGCTTTCAACAAATTGTCGACTCCGACTCCAGCTCGATATTAAGAATTCCGTCAACTGATGGGGCGAATCTGACTACAGTGCACCGGACTTAGTCCGTGCGTACTACCCTCTGAATAGGGACAGCACGTTTTAGAGCTTAAGTTTAATTTTAAGCAAATGACTACAAAAATCTATTTTTGTTATTTTCATTAATATCGAAGTTAAGTCTTCCATCTATTGCTCAAAATTAGAATTTTTGTTCACTAAAATTTATCGGAAATAAAAAAAAAATCACGGTAAAGTTAGCCAAATAGATGAATTTATAACCTACAACCAAATCGATCAATTGATCAAACCCTTCTTAGAATAAAGATATTCGAATAGTTTCACTTTCGTATGAACAACTCAAAAAACTGTATGGCAATTGAATAGAGGCATCAAAGCAAAGGGACTTCTTTAAACATAAACAGTAGTTTCATTTATATGAAAAAGGGATTTTTTTTTTCATTAGGAGTTCCCAATCCTAAATAGTTCCACTAATTCCATGTAGGTTAATTATTCTTCTTCTGTACAAAACCTCCAAAATAACATTTGCTTCTTTCCTCCCCAATTCCACAGCGTCCGATCTCGAACAGCTGAACCGATTCCCGTGCGGTGGATACAGTGATGAGTCAACGATCGTTTACCTGCAGCATCCTTGTGTGATACTAACTGCACTAGAGGTAAGAGTTCCAAACGCTGTTCACATGGGATTACCCCATCATATCGGTGACTTGCACAAAACGCCCAACACACGCTTCGCCAGAACGCACCACGCGATGCTCGCGGTCTGGGAATGTAAACAATTTGGAGTACCTTTGGAAAAACGGAACCGGCACGCCGGCGTTCACGGAGAGTGTTGTTGTTGAGCGTTCCCTTGCCTCGTCTTGCTGGGAACACGGTGTGAAGATATGTTCGGCTTGCCTTTTCTCCTACGTGAAGAGGTGTGGTGGAAGTGCTTGGAGAACATGCAATCCGGGTTATCGATAAAAAGTCACGCAAGGTGAAAATAAAATGCGTGGTGACTTTGTTTCTAGAGCAAGTTTGTTGCAATCAAACGTTAGTAATTGTGTTTCCATTTTCAGGTCCTTGGATACCGCGTGGTGGCTTCGTCGTCGACCGCCGTCAAACAAGACTATAACGAATACATGTGGACTATGCGCAAGGAGTTCAACGACCCCGAACCGTTTGTGTGTGAAAACTCGACCACGATTGCATCTTCCGCGTCCTCCTGTAACAACTTCGAGCGTGACAATCTGACCAATCTGGGCCGCGAGGTGAATAACTATCCGCCACCACCGAGCAATAAGATCGACGTGCCGGAATAATCTGTACTGAACTCTCTCTCCATTAGTGTGGTGTGAGCAAATTGAAGACTAGTCCGTCTGTTACAAGTTAACTAGTTGTTGTTGTTAAAGATTCTTTGTTAACCCCTTTTACTCTGTGCGTGTGCGTATTTTACCCCCGAACAAGTCGAACGATGGAATCGCCCAACTCGACGGTTACCACGAACCAGAACTCGCTGACCAACAACGTGGTGACGGTGCCCATCCCGATCCTCCCGACCGAAGGCACGTACGCGTACGTCTTTGTGAAGGGCTCCCTGTACGCCCGGGACAGTGCCATTTTCGGCTGCTCCACGGATGAGACCCAAGCCCTGTCCAAGCGGTTCCAGATTAGCTCGATCCCGGTCGACAACGGAGTGGTCATCAAGGTGGCCCCTTCGTTGATCATCAACTCGCTCGCGCAGTTGGGATACAAGGTCATTTCGAGCACCGGCGAAACCGAGGTCGTGTGGACGCTGCAGCGTGAGCTGTAAACCGGACAATCACGCTTTTCTCTGGCCACGTTTCACGGAACCACTACTTTTACACTAGTGTTTAACTCATATGTATAAATAGGCATTTCCTCGTACGCCCGCACACACAAATTTCAACGATTTTACCCCGGGAAACACTTTTGGATGGTGCAGGTGGTGTGTGTTTTGTAGTTTGTTACATAGTTTTTATCAAGCAATCTCCTCTAACGAGCGTTGTTCACCGTTTTCCCGTTGACCTTCGAGCAGCCGCCCACGAGCAACGGATGTAAAAAAGATGTCGGCGGCATTCCACGACCAGCCGCACGGCGATCATCATCAGTGCAACTGCAGTAGCGCGTCTACGCCGGCCACGCAATCGCTGGATGAGCTGGAGTTTGAGCGGGGAATCTGGACAGCTGGTAACGTCCCCAAATAAAAATTCTCCTCTCGCAAATGTTAAAACCCAAATTTCACGCTCCCCACAGCGATCGACAACGATTCGGCCAAGGTGAGGACGCTGATCGGGAGGGGACATCTCTGTGACCGGGACAACTCGGGCTACACGGCACTGCACTACGCCGCCCGGGCTGGACACTTGGAGATCTGTCGGATGCTGCTGGAGGCAGGAATCGGTGTGAACGAGCGAACCCACGGAGGAGGGGCGACCGCACTGCATCGGGCCGCGATGATGGGTGAGTGTGAACGAACTCCTGGTGTTTTCTCTACGATTTTTGTTTACAATGCGTACTCGCGAACTTCCTTCCTTACCTTAACCTCATTATTTACGTCTGATAAAAGCATTTATTGCAAGATTTTTGCTTTAGGTTTAAGGTTTGACAGTTGATTCAGTAAAAAGAAGTTGATCAGATGCCACAGTTGATTTTTCTGCTTTGTACACTGATATTCAACTGCTCATAATTTTTCCACACATTCCCGACAAAACCTCTAAAAAATATGGAATTTTATGATTTCTCTCCGCACAGGCCGCGAACCTATCCTGAAGCTCCTCCTGGCGCACAAAGCCGATGCCTTGCTGCAGGACAGCGACGGCAAAACGGCTCTTCACCGGGCAGCCGAAAAGGGTCACCTCGAGTCGTGCCGGATTCTGCTTCAGCATGGTCCAGCGGCAAAATCCACCCCCGACAGTAAAGGCCACCGTCCAGCGGAATCGATAAGCGAGTCCTCGCCGCAGTACGAGCAACTGAGGGTACTTTTTAATGCGTAGGATTGCCATTTTTGTGTCCCGATTTGCCTTAAAAACATACAAAACGTTGTCATCCCCTGCTCCAATCCAGATAAAAGTCAGATTGCTAAATTTACGGTTCATGAGATGTTTGCTAAATTATTGAGTATTGTATCAAGCAATAGTCTACTTGTGATAGTCGCTCAGAGATATGCTGGATAAATTTTAAACTGGTTAAGTTCTTTGTGTTAGACAAAGTGTGACAGAATTAAGCTAGCTTATTTGGTTTGATCGCTGTTCAACAAGTAGCCCATCCCGACACATTTTATTTCAATAAATTGACACAGCGACTTGACGAAATCATTGACTTGCAGCTATAATTTCTTATCGAAACCTTGTGCATTGCCTCGAAAATCTGTGTAAAATATTTCTTTTTTTCTTTATTCTACATTATAAAACGATCACATATTAATCATAGAAAGAAACCTTTATGTACATGGGAACTTTATCATCGTAAAAGTACAGAATTATGTGTGTAGCTTGATGTTGTCTGCACAATTTCGGTTTACCGTTTGCGATAAACAATAAATGTTTGTGAAAATGATCAAGATTGTTTGATTTATATATTGAGAAACGTTCCATTTGTTCTAGACTCGATTCGAGTTGTTGAGATGTCAGTTTACACTAGAGTGTAACAAAAATGACTTTTTGGTGGGCATTCAGGGGTTTGTTCTGGGGGACATACTGAGCCCACATCCAAAATAGGAGCTTGATTGAACGTAACAGGAGCTGGCGCTTTGCATGTAAATTTTAAATGGGATTCAACCCGTAAAAAAAGGATTTTTTCAAAAATGTAATTTTTTGAGACATTTTGGCCACTGAAGCGTTTATTTTCAACATCATTGGCGTGTAGGTCAAATCCATGGTCATCTTTTGGTGTATTGTCCGTTTTTTTCAAAGGTACACGCCGCGCGGCATTGCAGAATGTGCCATAGACATTAGGTCTATTCCCGTACTTGCAGAATTGCAGAATTTCTGCAGCTTCTGCAGAATTCTGCAGCCCGCATAAGTCACTTTTTTGCAGCACGTTCCCGTACTTTTCAACTCGCTCTCTTCATCTCTCTCTTTTGCAGAAGTTCTGCAAGGAGAGAAGCAGCAATAATTTTGCCTGGGTAGCGCGTTCCAGTACTTTTTCTGCAATATTGTACACAGTTGAGTGGATTTACTCAAATTGGGTATTAAAGTTATTTAATGATTTCAAAAAATTAAAATAGAGGGATTGACGAGGGGATTGAGAAAAATAGTAATTGAAAGGAGTTTGCCTCTAGAACGGGGAGGGTTGCAGGTACGTTTTACAAAAAATGTCAAACAAAGGTACCATAAATACACGTTTTAATAGCAAAATGTTTGAAATATTATTCAGGAAAACATAAATAAATTATAAATGGATGTCACTTGGAAGAACAACGGTGACGCAGCGAAATTGACAAATTTAAAAAAATAAGTGAATCACAAACTCATAAATTTAGAAATCTAGACATTTAGAAATTCATGATTAAAAATATTTACAAAAAAAACTTATATTTTCAAATTGAGAAACTTAAAAAAATTCTGATATTTGAGAAATTTAAAAATGCAAATATTTATATCAGAAAAAAAATTAAACACAAATTCAAAGCCTCGTTCGAAGCTTGAAAAATACAAATAATTAAAAAATAAATATATCAAAATGTTCAAAATATCAAAAAAATCATAATTTTAAAAATTCAAAATAAACTTAAAAGTTCCTAAACTTAAAAATTCTTATATTTTGAAATTCTGAATAAAAAAATCAAAAGCTTGAATATTTCAGAGTCCAGAACACCAAAAATTCAAAAGCTACAATAAAAAAAAATAAAGCTGCTAAAAAATTTAAAAAATAAGTAATGTTTTAAAATTCTGTGAATCAAAAATTTTAAAATTCAGATATTAAAAAAATAGAAACAGATAGTACTCTATTTTCCGAAGAACTTGTCAAAATTTCCAACCTCTAATCTGAGCTTCTAACCTAAAATATGACTCCAATAAAAATTGTACTTTTTATGATTCAAGATGGCGGCATTTAAAAATTTCCGAATTTTAGAATTTAATTTTTTTTAAATAGAAGAATTCGACAAAACTACATCAAATTTTTTTGGTTCATATAAGAATACGAATTGGTAGCACCGTTAAAGGTACAATGTATTATTTGCCAATTAAATTTACCTATTATTTAAACACACATATTTAGTCTTTTCACAAACAATTGAAGATCAAAAATTATTTCTAAACAAATATTTATTTGAAATTATTAAACACAAAAGAAATGTGTCTTTTAAAAGATTTTTAAAACAATCTTTTATTATAATATTTTTTTTGTTGAGGTATTAGCCGTGCTGTAATACTGACTTTAGTTATCTTTTTTTGTCAGGTTAAAATATTAACACTAAAAAAATCGCTATATCATAATGTAGTTCAGCCTGAAACCCATTTCAATAAAAACAGACATTAAAAAAACTACCCCAAAAATCCATTAATTCAAAATATACAAACTTCCCTTCAAAAAGACTACTTCAATTTAGTAACAATAAAACATAAAGTTTATTGCAACTAATAATTAAATTGATGATTTCACCCAACTTGCAAATTTTACGTAAGCGTGTACTCAACATCCATCACACCAAATTGCAGTAACTTTTCAACAAGAAAGAGAAGAGAGAGCTTGCAGAAAAGTACGGGAACGGTTTTGCTGCAACTTCTACCTCTCTCACTGCAGAAGTTCTACCTGAGAGAAAAGTTACTTTTGTTGCAGAAAAGTACGGAAACGCTCTGCTGCCGTTTTTGTGCAGAATTGCAGAATTCTGCAGTACGGGAATAGACCTATTGTTGACAGCGATTTTCTGCACTTTTAGTGCAATATATAACATTGCAACCTTCAAAGTTTGGCATTTTTTCGAAAAAATTACCCCAGCAAAATCAAATGGCGTCTAGAGCGTCGTAAGACGCGACTCAATTTTTTTTGCCGGGCCGATTTTTTGAAAATATGCCAAACTTTGAAGGTCTGTACCGAGCTCCAGGGTGCTCCAAATTTCAATGTTATATATATCAAAAGATGCGCAAGGATGGCCAAAATGCCTCAAAAAGTGACATTTTTGAAAAAATCTTTTTACGGGTTAAATCCAAAACGTCATGAAGCTCTATAGAGCTTTATGACGTTTCGCGTACGCACACTAGCGCACCATTTGATTTTGCAGGCCGGACAAAATTTAACCTCACTTTTTTTCGTGTACGTACACGCAATACATGCGCACGTAAATAACTCTATTCTATTATGTCTGCGCTAGCAGCGTAAAGTCTGCAAAACCTCGTGCACAAACCAAAATGTCTGTAAAATACAAAACAGGCAACTCTGCCTACCACAGTTGACCACAAACGTCACGTTCTTCTTCCCTCACCTTCGCTTCTTCTCTAGAGAGCCTATATGGAGAGGCGAAATGTCACTCTCAGGGTTCCAATCGAACTGTCAAATCGAGGTTCCAATCGAGCAACAAGATTATGCAAGAACAAAGGTTGGAATCAATTGAAAATATTTTTGGCAAAAAAAGAGTCTTATAACAATCACAAGTATTTTAAAACTGTTGTTGATAATAATTTGGTAGTTTTTGATATGTTTGTGCTTGTTCGGTAAAAGAAAAGTGCCAGCACCAAAGAAAAACTACAAGTTTTTCAACCTTAAATTTTAATGACTTTGGGTGTTTGAAATTTCTCCCAGAACATTTCATTTCCCTACACTGAACAAAAATGACCCTTTTAAATCAAGTGTTCTACCCTTGATCTGACCCTGCTGTACAGTGCACTTAAAAATCAATCGCAAAACACTTGAATTTTGGGCACCAAAACTAGCTGTCATTTCAATAGTAAAACACTTAATTTTGATGTGTCATTTCACATGAATAAATATAGAATTTCTCTTGGATTTCAAATGATTTCTCCAACTATAATCAAGTGCCTATTCAATGTAGATGAAATGGAAATTGGAATGGAATGGAAATTGGAATGGATTGGAAAATAAATAATATACTGCGTGGAGAAAAACCTTTTGATTGCTTTTATTTTGAATGAACTCTTACGCTTTAATCAAAATAAAAGCTTTCAAAAAGTTTCTCACAATTCATCACTTCTTATGAATTACATTTTTGGTAAATGAACTGTTTTATTACAGTTATACGGTGTGTTTTGTGTTACAATATAATTGTTTTTTCTCTACAATGTTATATCCTCATACTGATAGTAATTCTTATGTCTATAGAACATCTGATTGTTAATTGAATGAATCATTATTGGCGGCCCGTCGAAATCTTCAAGCGGAGACATTTTGTAAATTGACGAATGTTTAATGACTTCTTGAGCCAAATAGTGATCACTAAAAGGACCACACTCCCAAAGTTGCCCTACTATAAAAATCAATGAGCAAAATTTCTGCTATTTTAAGTAGTTCAGTAACTTCAACAACTCATAACAATCAATGCTAGAGAATTTTGACGCTTGTTGGAAAGAATTCCCTTCGAAGCAAGTTCGATGAGTTCCGGTCCGTCAATCGTTTTTGCAAGTAAGCATTTCAGCCGGTTTGGTGTAAACTGAATGTGGAAGTGACTTAATGAGTTTTCTTTTTCTCCTGGGTTTTCAGCGTCCTAGAAATAAAATGTATTTTGAATAAATGAATAAATAAAAGACTGCAAATTAACTTGATAACTTACTTCGAGTTCTTCATCTTCGTATGAATCCTTCCGGCGAGACGTTTCTGGTGTTGGAGATCCAGTGGCCGATTAGCTCGCAGATGAAAAATCGGCCATCAGCACGACAGCGGAAGTGCCGGGCGCAAGCAAGCCGGCCGGTGAAGTTTTTACGATTAAGCCCGCAGATGGATCGGCCGTCAACACGGCAGCGGAAGCGGCGACACTCGTTCCAGCAACAGACGTACCAGTGGCCAGCGATACGGCCGGTGAAGTGCCGGCAGCAGAAGGAATGGCCGTCAGCACGGTAGTGGAAGAAGCGGCGTGCTATCCTGACGGTTGAGCAATAGAAACATTGCCTTGAACATCAACTCCTTTAACCTGAAAATAAATTGAAAGATTGTTGTTAAAAATCGTTGTATTTTTTAAACCGTCTACGCAAAATTCACTTACGTCCTCCTTCTCCAAGCCTGATGGGAGCGGCCAGCGAGCGATGATGTTGGAATCCATGGATGAATTATCCGGACAAGATGAAGCACTTTGGTCGATGTCGATCGCCGACTGCAAATAATTGAAATTGAAATAAAAGTTGTTATTTTTTCCTTATCCGGAAAAGTTACCTCCGGTTCTGGTTTGCAGAAGGATTGGTGGACTTCTTGGATCGTCTCGTCCCGCTGCTCGTCTGGTTGCTGAAAATATTATGGAAACAATTTTTTGTCTATCTAAAATTGCGTGAAAACAAAACAAAACTAACCTCTGAAAACTTGCCAAAAATGGTCCCAGCTCGTTGAAATGCTATTTAATGAAATATTATTTGTAAATTTGCTTTCAATTCAGCTCGGCGAATCGATTACCTTGTACTGGACAACAGTCGTATCGTCTTCCGTCGAAATTGAGGCCAAATTGAAACTGACCAGTAATTGAAGAACGGACGGGATGTTGTTCGGGTGTGCTCGAAATACTGAAAATATTTTGTGTTGTGGGCAGCAATTGTATCATAAAGCTAAATAATACTTACCGATTAGAAGATTCTTTATATAAAGCGGAAATCGGAACGAATCAAATAAGCACGATGATTCGTCCAAACTCCCGTCCTCCATTTTGTCGTCTAAAAGCACATCCTTCGTTGGCGGCTGTCACTTTGACCCATCAAATCAAAACAAAATCAATTTCAAGTGTTTGTCTCTTCATTTTCGATCTGTCAAAACAGTGGGGCAAATCTAATGTACAGAACACTTGAAATAACTGTACTACACGCATGAAAATAATGCTTCAAAAACTGCGTAAAATTTATTCAGCAATACACTTGAGTTTGACAATGGATTGGATTGAAATTTAAACAAAAACAACTTGGATCTAAGATGGGGCTATATTCAATCATTCAAGTGTTTGGGCACTTGATATAAAAGGGTGGCGTTTTTTCAGTGTATGTAGGTCCCTATTCTTCTCGCTCGCTCAGTTCCAGTTCGCGTCATCAACTGTCAGCTGTCATTCAGTCGTTGAGTTCTCTTCACAAGTGTAGGCAAAAATGGCGAGTCGTGGTCAAAATCGTCGTCCGGCCCAGGAAGTGGATAATACCATCTCGTACGTGCAGTGCGATGGCCTGGTAAGTTTCGTTCGCCGGTTTGCGGCCCGGGACGTCCGCCGGGTGCGGTTTGGTGCAGGGAAACGTTCGATTCCGGGGGTAATTTTGGATCCGAAAGTTGAGGGCTTTTCGGCCACGCTTTGTCAGCGCAGTTTGACGTTTCTCTTCGGTGAGAGGGAGGAGGAATGTTCACCGTACCGGGGTGGGAGATAGTAATTTGTTTGAAATTTGATAAAAGAAAACAGCGGTTTACTGAAATATTAGTTCGGAAAAAATGAATATTGCGTTGTTAAATGTATTAAAAGGTGCAGTGTTAATGCTACAAGGATAATAATCATGACGAAGAACTTTAGATACTTAAATAGCACGCCCCGAGGTGGGAATTGGTTATTCATCTTCTGGCGGATTGGATTGCTACCCCGTGTAGAGCCCTTAGACGAAATTGTTCGTCAAGAACAGTTATTTTATTTTCTTTTCCTTACGGCATCCTACAGTAACCAATCGATATGATACAATCCTTGACCTGATGCACAGTTTATACTAACAGGTTATCGTAACCAATAAAACAACAAATTTAAAATTTAATTTAAATTTAAAATATGTAACAACAAATTATTGTATGAACGGATCAATCCACCCGTTTCCCACTGACAATCCGCTGCACCTCGTCCAATGACCGCCCTTTGGTCTCCGGAATGTACGCGTAGATCAGCGCACCTCCAATGAGACCAAACACGCCGAACATCCCGAACGGCAGGTACGGCCCAACGTTGTCCAGCGTCAGCTGAAACATTTTCACCATCACGAACAGCACCAGCGCACTCAGTATCGTGAACAGAGCATTCGCAAAAGCCCGAATGTTCACCGGGAAGATTTCGCTCAGCACGGCAAAGGACACTGTGGCGAGTCCCAAGCCGTAGAACACGATGAACAGCAGCAGGGCTACGAACGCCAGCCAACCGAGGCTTGTTGTGTCGATGTTGTCCGCAGTTTCAACTGCAAAGTATGCCGCAGCTGCGAGCAATCCCAGGCTGGCTCCGGCGGTTGAAATCAGCAGCAGAGGACGCCGACCGACACGATCTACCAATACTGCTGGAAATAGAACTGCAAGGAATTGGACTGCTCCTAGCACAATGGACATCTCTTCAGGTTTGAGTTCGATGGAAATCTTCTCGAAGATGGTTTGAGCGTAGCTGAGAATTGGTAGCAGTGCGGTGAACTGCATGGCAAACACCAAAACCAGCACGATGCGAATGTTGTTTCTGTACTGGGGATCGAATAGTTCCCGGAACGAACCTCGGTTGGCACTGGCCTGCTGAATCGATGTCCGAATGGCGTTGATTTCCTCAGACACCGAAGACCTTCGTCGTAGCCAACGCAGAGACTTGGCGGCTTCGGCGTCTTTTTGCTTTTCGATCAGATAATGAGGCGACTCCGGCATCCAGAAGAAGCACAGGACAAAAATCGCCGGAGCAGCCATCGAAATCCAGGCATAAGTGTAGTACTCGACGTACGGTCCAATGCAATACACTGCAGGGTGGCCACTCAAGTCGGGAAATCGGGAAAGTCGGGAAAAAGTCGGGAATTCGCCAAAATCCGCAAAAAATCGGGAAAAAGTCGGGAATTTATGATTTTTTGTCAAAAAGTCGGGAAAAGTCGGGAATTCCAAGCATACTTGTTTGAAAATTAATTTTAACTTTTGAATAATTTTGTAATATTTTGTACAATTTCAAATTAAATTCACTCAATTCTGCTTTTGTAAATTACTTTAAATTTAAGGATCTTTTCACAATTTCAATATATTTGAGTATGGAAAAGCTGTTTAAGACAGTCAAAATCTTAATAAATATTGGATGCAGTTGACACAGATTTTCATAATTTTTTAGATGAATCAAATGATTTCTATTCATTTTTGTTTATCAACAAAAGTGAAAAACTAATATAAAAATAGAGCCTGATGACCAGCTTAGAGTAATGATTCTATTTCATTTTGTCACATAGATTGCATATTTGAAAACTGATTCCAACTTGAGTTTGGCAATAATATTTTTTTTAATATTTTTAATTGTTTAACTAAATTCATTGAGCAATTTCAAATATATTTTTTTCCAAATGTTGTCTTTGAACTTATTTTGTGAGTTTAAGTAAATTATCTTCTATAAATAAAACTAGATTTTCAGTTTTCGGAAAACTTAAATATCGAATAAAATCCAAAATTGAAAAACTTTTTTACGTTTTGAAAACATGAGGAAAATATTGAAATTGCAAAAAAAAAAAATAGTGAGTTATTGCAAAATTGTTTAAACTTTTTTTCTCTTCAAACATTTTGCTTAAAATAAGTGGGAGAAATAGGAATAAAATTTTAAATTTAGTTATCTTTAACTTTTTGCCATTTCCAGTTGAAACGAAGTATCAAAAACTATACGTTTGTCAATTTAAAAAATAACATGAAAGTTTTTACTTTTTATGAAAGTTATAAGATCTATTTTGAGGACTAATTGTTGTCTAAATTAATTTAGATTTTTTTTTTCGGTGGTTGATATTGACTTTTCTTATAGAGAGTTTTTTTTTAAATCAATATTTAGATAAGAAATGCCTATTATTTGAGCTTTCTGGAAAAGTCTGGAAAAAAGTCGGGAAAAAGTCGGGAATTTGAAAATGGGATTTGAGTGGTCACCCTGACACTGCCATGTAGCCCAGTTTGGCCATTACGGTGATGAACGTTCCGGCGGTGCCCCGGATCTGGTCCGATGCGATTTCCCCCAGATATATCGGAGACACCGAGTAGGCCGTCCCATACGAAAGCCCGAATAGAAAACGAGACGCGTACAGATATCCAACCGCATCGCCAAGTCCCACGAGCGTCCATCCGATCACCACCGGTACAAAGGTCGCCAGAAGGGTGAATTTCCGTCCAATGCGGTCCACCGTAACTCCGGCTACGATGGGTCCGCAAAGGCCACCGATCGCCAGGATGGCCACAATCCAAGAGCCTTCGTCTTCGGTGATCGGCACTGGTGAATCGTCCGCAAGGAGCTTGGGCAGAGCCGGCGAGGTCCACGCGTTGGTGGTTATGACCATAAACAAGCACAAGGTGGCTGCCAACGAGGCCACAAATTCATTGCGGTGAGTTTGCAAAAGCTTGACAATTGACATAATTGATGTGCGCGATTCAAAAGACACGAGAGGACTGAGCGTCAGATTAGCTTGGACCGAGATATGCGAAGTATTTTGGGGTTGTAATCGTCGTTTATTGCTGCGGTTGATAAGACTCTAGTAGTCTATTAATTAGCAAATATAACAGACCCAAATAGAGCGTTTATCTGCCGTATAGGCTTAGGGAATTGAGTTCATCAGCATGGCGATCAGGTCGTCAAACTTTCAGTCCTGGTTTTTGCAAATATAATCGTAAACCTAAATATGTCGAATGTGGAAAAGGATCTCTTTACAAAAGTATGGATCAGCACGAGTCCAACGTGAAATGCGCTCACTGCAGTGGGTACCACACCGCAAACTTTCGTGGCTCACCTCTATCAATTCCTTACTGTTTGTTTTTCTTTCCTCTAGGCCGCCATGAAGATGGTCAAGCACTGCCACGAGGAGTCGCTGAGCAACATGGAGGTGGCGCAGGGTGCCCTGCTCGGTCTGGTCGTGGACGATCGGCTCGAGATCACCAACTGCTTCCCGTTCCCGAAGTCGTCGGACGAGACGATCGACGAGGAGGAGTACCAGCTGAACATGATGCGCCGGCTGCGTCTGGTCAACGTGGACCACTTCCACGTGGGCTGGTACCAGAGTGCGGACGTCGGCAACTTCCTGTCGCTGCCGCTGCTGGAGTCCCAGTACCACTACCAGACCAGCATCGAGGAGTCCGTGGTGGTCATCTACGACACGCAAAAGTCGAAACGCGGCTTCCTGACGCTGAAGGCCTACCGGCTGACGCCCCAGGCCATCGCCATGTACAAGGAGGGCGAGTTCACGCCGGAAGCGCTGCGCAATCTCAAGGTCGGCTACGAGAATCTGTTCCTGGAGGTGCCGATCGTGATCAAGAACTCGGCCCTGTGCAACATCATGATGTCCGAGCTGGCCGAGATGGTACCGGAGGAGGAGGGTACGCACTTCCTGGATCTGGGCACCGCTTCTGTGCTCGAGAACCACCTGCGCTCCATGATGGACCGCGTTGACGAGCTGAACCAGGAAGCGAACAAGTTCAACAAGTACCAGCAAACCGTCATCCGGCAGGAACAGGTAAGCTACGAGAACTCAAACAATTCAAATTTGCAAACTACAACTCTCCCTTTTTACAGGACAAGCACCGCATGCTGGCGAAGCACGCCCAGGAGAACGCGGCCCGCATCGCCAAGGGCGAGACCGCCATCCCGGACGACGAGATCACCAAGCTGTTCCGTCCGCCGACGGTGCCGCCCAGGTTGAACCCGCTGATCGTGTCCGGCCAGATCAACACCTACGCCAAGCACATTTCCCAGTTCTGTTCGCAGTCGTTGGCCAAGCTGTACATGACCCAGGCCCTGCAGGGTGCCAAGGAGAACAAGCAGTAAGATTTTAGTTTATTTGTGCGCGTTTTGATTTGAACCGAACAGACCGAAGCCAGCAACTTTCGAACAGGACGATTTTGATGCTGTGTTTTTTGCATCGGTGTTGGTTGAAGTGAACATTTCCATTTGAAAAAAAGAAGAGGACAAGCAACAAGTGAACCAGTAGACTAGAAGAAAGGGGAGAGGAGAAGAGGCGGAACGGGAAACCGTCGGAAGGAGGGTAGTAATAAAACGGGAGCCGTCGTCCGGTTGGTTCCGAGTAACATCCAGGGACAAACGACCGGGACGTGCTTCCACAAAACAACAACGTTCGGCGCTGTATTTTACTCACCATAGAAGGCGAAAGAAAGCTCTCCCTGTGTGCAAGGTAAGTGTCTTTTCAACTTCTAGTATTTCACAAAGTCACCTGGACATCACCTAACCAACGAACGAAAACGCAAATCGACCATGTTCTCATCAAATGCCGATTCTTGTCGGTCAAACGGAATATCCGCACGTATCGCGGTGCGAACATTGACTCGAAACACTACCTACCTAGTTTGCGTAAGCATGCACTCAAAACTGTCGACAACGAAGGAGACCCACTTGGTGAGTTCGAAGATTTGGGTGGAGGAAAAAAGGTAGAAGCAGCGATTCGACGAGCACGGGGCGGAGGTGGAGTACCAGGGTGACGGGGGAAACGACGTCAGCGGGTAAAGGATATCGATGGGACGTATCTAGTCGGTTTTGTGGAGGGAATTCGACGACGAACCAAACACATCACATCTTCATCGATTTCAAGGCGGCCTATGATACAGTCGACCGCGAGCAGCTATGGCAGATTATGCACGAGAACGGGTTTCCGGATAAACTGACTCAACTGATCAAGGCTACCTTGGATGGTGTGATGTGTCACGTGCGTGTTTCGGGGGATTTAGCGGAACCCTTTGGATTACGCCGAGGGCTGCGGCAAGGTGATGGCTTATCCTGTGCGCTGTTCAACATCGTCCTTGAGGGCATTATTCGAAGGGCGGGCATTGACACGAGTGGCACGATCATGAACAGGTCCTACCAGCTGCTTGCTTTTGCCGATGACATCGACATTGTGGCAAGAAACCTGGAGACGGTGAAGGATGTCTACACCCGACTGAAGGTACAAGCAAGGCGTGTAGGACTTGGCATGAATACGACGAAGACGAAGTACATGAGAGGAAGGGGTTCGAAGGACGTTGGCCGCCCCATGTCTCAACCCTCTAGCTGTGGATGATGATGAGTTGGAGGTGATGAGCGAGTTCGTGTACTTGGAATCGCTGGTAACCGCCGAAAACGACACCAGCAAAGAGATCCGGACTCGTATTTTTGCCGGGAATCGTGCGTACTTCGGATTACGGAAGACTCTCACATCGGATCGAGTGCAACGCCGCACGAAGCTGGCGATGTACAAAACACTGATTAGACCGGTAGTCCTCTATGGCCACGAGACTTGGACGATGCAGCAGGAGGACGAACGTGCCCTTGGAGTTTTTGAACGGAAGGTGCTACGAACGATCTACGGTGGATTGCAGGTGTCTGGCGGAGTGTGGCGACGACGCATGAACCACGAACTGAACGCGTTTCTTGAAGAACCGACCATCGCCACCCAAGCGAAGATCGGGAGGCTCAGGTGGGCCGGCCATGTCGCCCGAATGGACGAGAGCCAGCCTGGCAGACTGCTTTTTGACCGCGCTGAACCAGCTGGCGGAACAGGCAGAAGAGCAGGGAAACCGCGCGTACGGTGGGGAGACCAGCTAGCAGCTCAAGATCGAGAAAGATGGAAGCGTCTTCTTGCTACAGCACGCGTACCTGGTATGTACCAAATCTTTTTGCTACGCCAATTCCTCCAAAAATTTCGTTAGTACCAGATCCCGACGCACCACCTGTTCGTCGAGTTCAAAACCGCACACGGCTCGATCGATCACAAAGAGCCATGGGAGGACATGTACTAGAACGGCTTTCCCGGGAAGCTGATCAGAATGGTGAAACCAACGATGGATGGGACATGGTGCAGCGTGAGGATTTCAGGTGCGATGTCCGACCCGATCGAATTGTGCAAGGGACTGCAACAAGGCGACGTTATCTCCGGCCTCTGTTTCAACATTGGGCTTGAAGGTGCTATGAGGTGGGCGGGATTCAACATGCGGGGCACGATTATTAACCGATTCAGCCAGTTCATCTGCTATGCCGACGACATGGACATTGTCGGTAGAAGGTTCGAGGGGGTGGATAGGAAGTACACCGAGTTGAAGCGGGAAGCAGAGAAGATAGCATTGAGGGTGAGTGTGGCGAAGACAATCTATCTGCTGACAGGAGGAACCGAGTTCCTTAGGGCTCGCATAGGATCGAGCGTGACGATACCTTGGATCGTTGGTAACGTCGGACAACAACTGCAGCATTGAAAATAGGAGCCGCATCCTCATCGGTAGTCGTGCCTACTATGGAATCTACAAGACCTTGAGGTCTGGTCTCCTTTCCAGGCGTACAAAGTGTACCATTTAAGAAACGCTGATAAGACCGGAAGTCCTCTACGGGCTCGAGGAGGACCTGTTGGCGTACGTGACAACAATGTATGGTAGAGAAGGATGAACCATGAGCTGGCGAAACTCTACGGCAAGCCAAGCATTCGTCGCAAGAACATCAATCCGGTGAGGTTGGTGTTTGATTCGGCACCGGTCATCGGAACGCGGTGGAGAGGGGCGCAACGTGCCAGGTGTTTGATCCAAGTGGAGGAAAATCTGGAAAGTGTGGGGGTTCCGAGTCGGAATTGGAGAGAAGCAGCCCAGAACCGAGTTAGATGGCAACGCATCTGAGCACCTCTCATGACCCGGGGATTGTCCAAGCAGTAAAAGTAAATTAAGTACCTACGAAACAATGGTAAAAAATAGTTTCCGTGAACATTAGCTATATAGATAGATTAATTTGAAGGCTGTCATCAGAACAATTCAAACCACTGTAGTGTTTTTTTTTTGAGTACATGAGTTACTTGCTTAAATATTTTCTAGCGTGTCCAAAACTTTGATACACAATTTCACATTTCTATCTGGTGCCCAATCCACTTTGCATGCAAAAAGGCTCTCACAATTGTTTATGACTAGCGCAATACTTGTTCGTTAATTCACCGGTCCGTGTATGAGTTGTGGTTGTGAGATTAATGCTGCAATTGTCTGTGTGTGTGCTTTCACCAATAGTGACAAATTTACACTGCAAACATCAGAGCTGCAAGACTTTAGTAACTCGTTTCAGTTGTGAATGTCCTTTCTTAGATCACGACAAGAGTAAATTTATTTACTTAAAACTACAAAGTTCAGCCATGATTTTTTTTTGTTTGGTTTAAATTTAGTCAACTTCTGTTCACACCGCATCAAAATCTTGATCAAAACTATTCACAAACGTTAGTTCGTTCTTGTGTCGTTTGTATCCTTTCTTGTATTGCACGCTCTACGGCCCACTGGTTTTTGCTGCGGAAGCGATAAGCTATCTTCGCACATATATAATTGTAAACTAAAAGTATCGTGTTCGTCCACCATAGCTTTCAAACATTAGAAAGAAGAAACGTTTTGTTGTTCGCTTGCGAAAAATGTACAGTTCTTTTTGTCTATAGATTTTTAAGTGTTTAGCGTTTAGCTGAGTAGGTTAATTCTTAGACATCAATTCGTAGAATGTTCTAATTTCTTCTTCGTTTCAGTTTTTTTTTTATGATACAGTTTTTTCCACTGTCAAACAGATGTGAAATTATTTTTTTTTATGGCCAAGCAAAAAGTAATACTTCATTAGTTGCAGTTTGAATTAGATCTGATTGAATCGTTCGTTTTCGATAGTTTTCGATTAAAAAAAATCCATAATAAGTTCTAAAATTCACATCTATTTGACTGTAGTCTTTCGCTATTACATTCAGTTGACAAAAAGTAGAACTGACGAAAGTGGTTCGTTCTATAGTTACTAAATATGGCACTCGGTTTTGCTGGGACCGATTTTCACGTTTCTTCTCAAAATAGAGTATCAATTTCAAACAAATGTGCGCATCGGGTGAATAAAAAGCCTCGAGGAATGTACCACGTAATTTTACGGGACTTCAATCGTAGAGGCATCACAGAAAATGAAGCCTAATATTTTGAGATTTAACATAAGTTAGAAGAACGTGGGAGTATGTTGTATGACTAGTTTGATTCACAGTCTAAGCATAACGGAGTATTTTGGTTTGACGATTTTATTACAAAATTAACAGCTTTTCGTATCGGAATGTTCAGATCCAGGGTTTCTGCATCTCGCTCTTACAATCTACCTTACAGACCAACAGTTTCTTTCACTATCAGCATACGCTCTTAACCACTAAGTTTTACACATTCTTTACGTTCGTATCTTTCCTAGAAAACATATCTTACCTAAGTCTAAGCAAATTTTGAATTTAGTCGAATTTTGCCGATTGTAGTTTACGGTTTGTGCTCTGCTGGAGATCGATTTGCGTTGCCCCCAACGTCAAAGTTTGACCTCGTGACGTCAGTGGCAATCGACTCCATTAATTTTGAAACATAAAAATAACGTTCCGAAAAAATTGCATCCAAAGTAGCCTAAATGTCATCACACCTAAAAATATTTCGCTATCTCTCCTGAACAAACATTCCATGAATCACTCTTCTTCTCTTTCTGTCAATCATACCTCAGCACGTCACACTCGTTTGTCACCATCTCCGTAGTCATGCTCGTTGACAATTAGTGAAAAGCTGCACAAGCAACCTATAGCAAACAAACAAGTTCGAAATCAAACGCCAATCATTCTCGCGATATCTTCGTCCTTTCAAACGGGGTGTCATCCCACCTTAAGCCTTGCGGGTTGCCTACATTTATGTACACACTCAGCTGTCATATAAAACTCAATAGCGTCGCGTGAAACACTCTAACTCTAGCCCTTTCCTCTGTTTGCATCATACCAAACTGCCCCTACACACATACGACTAATATACACGCGCGTAACCCCATCCTTTGCGACTACACATTAGATCCTATCGGGTTTTGTTTGGTGACTAGACTATATGCCCTCACCCTGCTGACTGCAGTGTGAGTGCGTGTTTGTGTGGGCAAGACTCTTGCCCACGGAATGACTAGAATTTCACTCGTAGCTTAGGCCACTACAGCGTCTTGACGGAGGGTCCTTGCCCCAAGCGCGACGCTGGATTGGCGCTAGTGAAAATTGTGAAAATTGTTGTTTACAGCGCTTGGAGGCATCTTCGATTGATTTTTATTTAGCAACCCACTTTGAACACCGCGGTGGAGATGACCTTATCTCAGTTAGCGAAAATCTCGATCATTACAGCGGAATTTTCTGCTTAACTGGCAATAGAATAAACAGTTCTGTTTAACTAAGAGCTAGCGAAAAAAAAAACACTTATCCAATGCAAAAAACCACTGGTCTAGTTTTCCGTTCCAGGGAAAACAAATTTGTGATTCCAGATAAATTTTCTTCAAGCTGAGCTATAGCAAGTTTTTCGCTGGTTTCAGTGAACCTTATCCTGTTTTGGCCATGGACCTGCTTCCGTGCACCCTGATTGGTCAAAATGGGCTGATTTTTGCTTTTTTACACAGCTCCGAAAACAGCTTTAGAATATGATTTCTCAGTGAGATTACCTTATTTTATGCATTATGTCGGCATCTTACGAAACGTCAACGCACCAGTTTTTTTTTTGACCCAATAGATTGTGATTAGTGAAATGTCACGAGTTTCCGATGCCTTGACAACGTTTCATAGTGGTCTACTTTTCAGCATTGTTGTTTTGCGCTTCATGACGTTGTGAAAAGTTGAAGTTCTTACAACTCCGGTGAGTTGCACAATGAAGCTTTCAGTACTTTTTTTTTGCGATATTTAATCAAGCCATTTTGTCACTTCAGAATAGTTCAGAATGGCAGGAAAAGTATGTTGTTCCACAACAAAGAAGTCATACATTTATCCAATTAGTTGTTAAGTTTTAATAAAAGTGTTGAAAAGTTGTACTATACAGCTCTGAATGGGATGCTGAAATAATAGTTTTTCAACAAGGTGCAAAAAGAAGATTTTTTCAGCAATAGGCCTCAGTAACCTGTTAATTCTGAAATAGTTTGTTCTGTTATATATTTTTTCTAACCTCCGTCAAGTCAAGTTGTTTTTTTCCAAGATTTGAAGAAGGAGTTTCTGTCCTGTCTATGGAAATTCCGGAAAATCGAAGGCGCTGTAGAATCACGTTCAAGCCACGGACAAAAAATGTTGGCTCGCTCGAAAAAGTCTAAAAAACTCACTGAGCAAAAGATTTTTAACTTTTTGAAGGAAGCCGACGACTCCATTAATTTTGGTACAAAGGTAAATTTAATGAGTGTGAGTTTTTAAGTAAATAAGTTTAGAAAAACATTGAACCACACGCATTCAAAACAGTGCTGTAAGGAAACATTTTTCAACAATCAAAACAATCCTGAATTCAACACGGGTTTATTGGTATGGAGGCCGTTTCGTTTCTCTCAAATGACAGGAAAAGTTAAAAGTTTCACAACGGAATTGCAAAAAAGAACTTTTTGCAATTCCACTGTGAAACCGTCAACTTTTCCTGTCCTTCTCGAGAAACGAAACGGCCTACTTTTCCCTATCAAAAATAACAGAATGGAAAATTAATACCTTTCAATAATAGTGCTGAAAAGTTCTACTTTTCAGCACTAAAACGGGTGCTGAAAAGTTGAACTTTTCAACACTTGTATCGAAAAGTAAAATTTTTCAATATTTTTTTGTTTTGAACGATGAATTTACTAAACACATGAATGTGTTGCCGGGACCGTGGTGTAGGGGTAAGCGTGATTGCCTCTCACCCAGTCGGCCTGGGTTCGATCCCAGAAGGTCCCGGTGGCAAATTTTGAGACGAGATTTGTCTGATCACGCCTTCCGTCGGATGGGGAAGTAAATGTTGGTCCCGGTCTAACCTAGAGGTGTTAGGTCGTTAGCTCAGTCCAGGAGTAGGAGTCGTCTCCCTGGGTCCTGCCTCGGTGGATTCGCTGGTAGGCAGGTGGACTCACAATCCAAAGGTCGTCAGTTAGAATCCCGGGGTGGATGGAAGCTAAGGTGTAAAAAGAGGTTTGCAATTGCCTCAACAATCAAACCTTCGGACACCTTGTTTCGAGTAGGAATCTCGCAATCGAGAACGCCAAGGCAAAGCTGTAGAGCGAATAATTTGATTTGATTTTTTTGATGAATGTTTGACATAAAATTCCACTAAAGAAGCGTTTTTCAGAATTGCAAAAAATGTTGTAAGTAACTCGTTGCAAAACTTGATTTTTTCAGCACTCGTCGTATTTATTCAACTCGGTAAACCTCGTTGGACAAATGTACAACTCGTGCTAAAAAAATCTTCTTTTTGCAACTTGTTGCATAAACTACTATTTCGAAACAAGTGCTGAAAAGTTCAACTTTTCAGCACCCATTTGAGTGCTGAAAAGTAGAACTTTTCAGCATTTATTTTGAAAAGTGTTGCTATTTGATTCTGTTATTTTTGGTACAGAAAAGTAGGCTATTTCGTCGTTCAAGAATGACAGGAAAAGTAAGTAGTTTCACGACGGAATTGCAAAATAGTAGTTTATGCAACAAGTTGCAAAAAGAAGATTTTTTCAGCTCGAGTCGTACATTTATCCAACGAGGTTCACCGAGTTGGATAACACGATGAGTGCTGAAAAAATCGAGGAAATTAGAACTTTTCAGCATTTATTTTGACTATTTCAATCTGTCAAATGATCAGCCGCCATTTTATTCAGAAATAAGAATTTCTGGCTCAGCTTCTGCTCTTCCAAATCACTAGTGAGTTCTTTGAACAACAAAATGAGTTGTATTAGATTCATGGTCGAATCGAATCGACAGTGAGTAATGAGCATTCAATTGCCTTCATCGCTCTTCATCGTAATTTTGATATTTTGTTATCTCTCGCGATCAAAGTTCAGGTGCCTCGAAGTTTTGTTTATGTCATGTTGGAAAGTTTAACAACATGTTTAGATTTAAATTCTCGATCGAAATCAAAATCAATCCGCAATCCACCAGCTCTGTAAACAACAAATTTCTGACTTTTAAATATTTTTTTTTTTTTATTTCTTCTTATGAGATACGTTTTGGAAAAAGCTTTAAAACAATATTGTCATTTATAAATAAATAAATACATCTACAGGTTGTTAGTGGAAAATCCAATTGAGGTAACAAATAAATAATTAAAAAGTATAATTAATAAATACTATCCAACTATTCCGGGCCCTGCAATCGCGCAAAACCCTCAGTACGGTCGCTCAGAAATTGAGTATCAACAGAAAGAAGAACTCCACCACGCCCGTGGTGTGGCAACTAAGAATTGGACTACCAAAATAACAAACAATCGCTCTACACCCACGACACCGGGTTGTTGCAAACCCACTGATAGTCGTACGACCCCCGAACTTCGGCCATGTCCTAGAACAGATAGTAATCGATCAGCTGTTGCTCCAGGGGCGTCACCGGCGTGGTACAATCGGACAGGGCCTCCGCCAGGTAGTTGGTGATACAGTACGGAAGGTTCAACCGGTCCAGCTTCTCGCGCGTCTTGATGTGCTTGATGATTACGGCCCGGCAGCGGTCCTGCAGGTTGACAAAGTCCCGCCGTGACTCCGTCAGCACCATCTCGGTTTTGGCCGCCGTCGAGCAAACCACCGGATACAGCGGTTCCCGAATCTACAAAACCAAAACACGACGTTAAATCCCGCTCCCAACAACCCACAAACCCCCCGCCCCCGCTCACCTCGTTCAACCCCCGGAACGCGATCCCGAGGCAGACGTCGTCCTTGTAGTACGTCAGCGTGCCGGCGACGCCGTCAAACAGGATGCCAATCCGGGTCGCCTGGTTCTCCTTGAAGCGCTTGGTGTAGTTCCGGGCGATGCCGCCGTGCCACAGCAGCCCCTTGTGCGACAGGCCCCAGCCGTTCTTGTCCTCGCCGAGCAGGTTCGTGAAGGCGTTCACGTGCAGCCGGGCCTTCTTGGTGCCGATGCCGAACATCATGCTGTGCAGAGAGGGAGAAAGAAACAAATTCGTGGTTCGTGAGTGGGTCCCATTAGCGGGTGGGCCAATCAAGTGCGGCCTTGGCTGGATGTGTGCTAAAATTGGAATCGCACCAACCCCAACGGTTATTAGCTGTTGTGCAATGGAAAATCGATCAACTCCTTGTTCCTCTTTCTTGACGCAGTTTTATTATGAAGACGTCAGATTGATGTAATCTTGAACGTAGTGCATTGATCAAAGACGCAAAAGGGAATGTATAAAATAGGGTTAGGCAAAGTATGGCCGTCTGGTCAAATGAGGCTTGCCAGCTGATATTTTTTAAATTGGTTGACTTGCAAATTGGCATGACATGCCAATTGAGAAGTAGTTTTTTGAAACAAGTTGCAAAAAGAAGTTTGATAAATCGACCGTTGTGTACTATCTTGTGACAACGACCATTTAATACTTTTCGAGAAAATCGATTTTTAAAGTTTGTTGGTAAATAATTTCAAAACTATGAATGATAGAGCCAAACTTTTTGAAGCAATCGGTTCGTATACTATCGCTTAACAAACGCTCCAAGTTTCAACTAATTTGGTTACACCAGTTAAAAGATACAGTAAATAATGTAAACAAAAATCTGAAAAGCACGTGTCACAAGTGTGTTTTGAAAGTAAAATTGTACTACGTGTCACAAGTGTGCACAGAATTCCCATACAAACTAAAATAAGCTCAAATCAATGGTTTAATCGACTTAATTAGTATATTTTTACAAACAAAAGGTTACATTGCCTTTAGAAAGTATGTGTACACATAAATTTGTGAAAAACAAGAAAAATTTTCCACATTTTCCAACAACATGTATGACGTGTCACAAGTGTGCACAATCATTTTGATGATAAATTGGTCTATGTCACAAGTGTGTATTGCGATATCCGGGAAACGGAAGCGAGTTTCCAAAATCGGGTTAAAGCATCTTGTAGTGTTTGTTAAGTATAGCAAAACGTCAGCATTAACTCATTTTCGACCAAAATGGTCTATGTCACAAGATAGCACACAGCTGATGAAATACGACAAGTGCTAAAAAAAACAAAGTTTTGCAACGAGTTGAATATTTAAACAGTTTTTATTTATTATTTGCAACACAACAAAACATATTTTTATTAAACTTCCCCTAGAAAAATAGTTTTCGTTTTGTGATCAAATTCCGGTTTAGTTTTCATAAGCTTCTATCAGTTGTTCCGATCTCCAGTAGTAATTTGTGTTTTACTCTGGAGAAAACCAAATTTTCGTTAGGTTTCTAGTTTTGATCATTTATACGAACTGAAGCATTCGTGAACTCGTGATCTAGTCAAAAACCGATTGATAAAACCCAAGGTGGCCACTCACATCACATGTTCGAATTCCCGACTCAAGCATAAATAAACGACAAAGGATGGTGTAATATCGTCAAAAACTATCTCTAATAAAATCAATATCCACCATAGAACAATAATTTCTAAATAGATTCAAAAAATATCTAACTTTTTGCTCTTTTTGCAAAACAAGAAGGCTAACAAAACACATGTTTGAAAAGGTTTTTTGGATCTAATCTAATCTAATCTAACTCTATCGCAGTCAGTCTTTCGAGGGCATCCTGGAAAATGCCTTAGGTTGATTAACCCGTAGCATCCTCTTGTCATTATTAACATTTGCAGTGCCCCAATGCATTAGATTGCTTTGAAACATCATAAAAGTTAAAGCGGCCAGGCCTACTGCGTAAAGTTAACCACAAAGATGATTCGTTGTAGTGGATTGAGTTTGAGCACGAATGTTCAAACAGTAATACGTTCTTGAATCTACAGGGGAGGAAGAAACGTTTGGATCCCCCGTTAACGTTCCTGTTTGTAAGAGCAATAAATCGTTGGGAGCACCTCCGGGACCTTCTGGGATGGGACATAGTATTTCAACAAATGCCCTGGACACTATTTGCCGTGGTTATAGCGCCACAACTCGCTCTTGAAAAGGTAATTTTTTTCAAGGGAAAATTTACAAACCCACCCAAAATATAAAAATTTCGAGGCCAATTAATTTTTTTTATGCCTATAATTTTTTCCCTCGCATTTGCCTAGAAAAGGGGTGGCAAAACTTGAAAAAAAGAAAAAAAAAAGAGAGAGGAGGCGAATCACGCAAGAGAAAATCGCTTCCAAACTTCTTGAACAAAATCAATCTGTTGAAGATTTTTTGTGAATTTCCTTGTTAGTACCACTTAAACCTACTTGTTTACACACATTGCCCATCTACAATAAGTGACAGGTCATTTTTCGACGTGTGACGTTATACCTGCAAGTAGAGAAATAGATGATCCACCGAGTAATTAAGATGATGATTTTTAGAGTTTCTTTATACCGATATAGTTCTTCCACAGAGTTACTCTGTGGTTCTTCCATCGCTGCATTCTTATCAATTTTTCTTTTTGGATTTGTGGATCAAAATTAAAATCAAATTATTCGCTCTACGGCATTGCCTTGGCGTTCTCTATTGCGAGATTCCTACTCGAAACTATGTGTCCGAAGCTTGATTGATTGTTGAGGCAATTGCAAACCTCTTTTTACACCTAAGCAGCTTCCATCCACCCTGGGATTCGAACTGACGACCTTTGGATTGTGAGTCCAACTGCCTACCAGCGACTCCACCGAAGCAGGACCGAGGGAGACGACTCCTACACCTGGCTTGAGCTAACGACCTAACTCTCTAGGTTAGACCGGGGCCAACATTTATTTCTCCGTCCGACGGAAGGCGTAGTCAGAAATATATCTTGAATCGAAAAATGCCACCGGGACCGTCTGCGATCGAACCCAAGCCGACTGGGTGAGAGGTAACCACGCTTACCCCTACACCACGGTCCCGGCAGATTTGTGGATCAAAATGTTTACATTTCCTCCAATCTGAAAGTTTTAATTTTGATATTTTATTTAGGCCGTTGGAAATATTTTTCAAAGTTTATCAGGGGCCAAAAATATATTTTTTTGCAAATAACTTGAAAATTTCAGTGGAAATAAAAGTCTAATCAACTGAAAACAATCTATTCTGCATTGATAATCATATTTAGCATGTTTGGGCTCGTTTAAAAATATTTTGAACTTTTATGGAATTCCAACGTACATCACGCAAAAAAATGTTTCTCGCAAAAATAAAATTTTCGTCAATACTTAGGAATTTTGGAAACTAATAATTGCAAAACAACTGGACAGACGTATAATGTATTTTAAAATGTTGAAACCGTGACCAGTAATTTCAATTTTTTTTAACTTTTTTTTATGTTTTAACCCCCCTCGACTCTGACATAAACTTCAAAAAATATTTGCAACGGATTTAAAAAAATCAACGTAGAGTTACGAGTTGTCAAGAATTCGTTTTTTTATGCTACCAATCTTCGAAAATTTATGACATTTGATTTAACGGTGCGCATCAACAAGAGCTTTTTGCATTAAGATTTTTGATACACACATTTGAGTGAATATCTTCAAACTACAGGTACTTTACAAAATATTGTATAATTCTTCAACAACTAGATAAAATATTTTCCAAAAAGTTATGGATTTTGGCATATATCCGACTTTTTCGATTTTCCTACATGAGTGGCTACTAGGGTGACAAGAATAATGAGAAATTTTGGAAAATTCTAGGTGAAAACCACCTGGCTCGATTCCTTCGGCAAAATCTGGAACAACATTTGAAAAGGGTACATTTTTCGTAGCTTGGACTGTTTTGCAAAATCGTAGACAATAGGTAACTATTTTAAAGAAACTTAAATTGCAAAATGGTACACAGCAAAAAATCCGATGGTAAAATAGTATGCAAAAGCGTGCACATCGCCTTCGTGAGAAAAAGCATGTAATATTGTATGAGAAAACGTGTACACAAAAAGCATGTACCGAAGAAAAAAAAATATCAGGTCTGCTCAACCCAAAAATAGGTTCCCCATACATAGTATGCAGTAAACCCAGTATACAGTACCATTTTCACAGCGGCGAGATAGCCGAAAGGGTTGGGGCGTGGATTTGGTAATCTGAATATGACTTTCGCTGGATTGATGTTTTTCTTCGGTACATGCTTTTTGTGTACACGTTTTTTCATACAATATTACATGCTTTTGCTCACAAAGGTGATGTGCAGTGCATGCATTAGCATGCGATTTTACACAGTTTTTTTTTGCTATGTATCCAATGTTTCTAAGTTGTAAGAATCTGTGCTAATTTTTAGCCAAATTAGTTAAGGTTTTGGGGTCGGAGGTTTTTCGATTTTGGCCCGGAAGGTGGTGTTGATTGTGTGGAAATTTGGGCAAGAGTGTGATTCTTATAAATTTGACTTGTTTTAAAACTAGCTTATTTATGCAAAAATCAGATTCTGTGATCCTAAGATTAGGTTTGGTAAAATGTTTTTGACTCAATGTTCATTTTTTTAGGGTCAACTAAAGGTTTAGAAACAATAGGAATCAATTACATATTTAAAGATTAATATTATAATTTTTAGTTTTGTTTAAGGTTTTGAAATTGCTTTTTTTCTGGTTTATTCCAATAATTGAAATAATTGTAAAACAGTAGTGTTACCGAACTGTATCAGCATGAGTTCGCTTTGAGTTAATAAACTGTTATCCTTCATTTCTAGCAAAACAATGTAATTTGGTAAATGTGGCCAATTTGTAAACAAGTAGTTTGTCTTTTTAACGTTCAATTTGACATGAGCAGGATAGACTTTTTGTTTTCAAATCCACATTGGCCCATTTACAATGTTTTGTTCGATTTGAGAGTTTCACACGTGAATTTTCAAATGGTGTATCGACTGATAACTTTTAATATTTTATGTGATTTTTTTTTAAAAAATTGCCAGTACAAAAACTCATTTTCCAATTTCATGACGATGTGGTTAAAGCATTGACCCGTAGAAGAAATGATTTCAAAACCCAATAATTTAAAGTTTTTCAAATAATTCACCAGACTCTTTCTATTGGCCAAAAGCTTTGCCCCGAGTCATAAACAAAAAGCGTTGAATTTTTCCACATCACTTTGCACTGAACTTCGAAGAAAGCCTTCCCGGCCACATTGCCACCGGGGCTTGGTAACAGCGGGTGGACCTTTCCAGGACAGTTACATTAATCTCGCGGTAAAAGTATTGCTGGTGCAAGCACTTTTCTTCTGATTTATGGCAACACTTGGGGAAAAGTCGCGCGACGGCTGCATAAATAATGCCTCTTCTGGATGGAAACTGGACAGGGCAGAAAAGAAAATGCTTTTGTAGGAACAAAGATTGGAAGAAATGCAGAACTAGACATTTTATGTCCAGTCTAGAGTTTCAAATTCCTCTACTTTAACGATATTTTAGTTTTTTAACGCTACTTAAATTTAATTTTGTTTTGTAACTTTTCCAACAATTTGTGAAAATTCAATGAATTTTGCTTTCCTGGCACAAAATGTAGCAATGTGACATTGTTCACTGTGTAGTCGTTCTTTCAAGCACTCGAAAGGCGGACGTTTGCCCTCCATTTTTAAAGAGCGAATCCGTACATTTTTGCTGCAGGGAAAGCCTTCCTTTGACGCGGAAACACTGCTGTGTGCACTGACTGAAGCATCCTTATCCTCATTTTTGTTTTTCCACAACTCTTCCCCCCTTCGAGAACCTTGGCCCGGTGGTGCAGAGAGAGGGTTCTCATCTTACCAACACCCAAAGACAAAAGGATTTTTTTCCCTCTGAGTGTCAATTTTGATCCCGCAGCCAGGACGTCCCTTTTCACCACTTTCAATTTAAACATTGCAGGAAGGAACCTAATTTTGCTACAGTTCAGTCTAGTTTGTGTTTTCAAAAAAGATGTTTGAACTTGTTACTTGTTTTTCTTATAAATTTAGTTTTTAGTTTCCAAGTATTATTTTTCATATTTTCTACATCCTATGCTTTGTTTTTAAATTTTACTGATACACAACTTCCATTAATGCATTTTGGCCCAAATTAAACAAGCCAATCTCATTTGTTTCGCATTTTGCTCTGCTATGTTCAATCTCCGACAAAGGAGCTGATGCAAGACTAAAACAAAATAATGAGCCTAAAAGGACGACGACGGCGGCAAGCCTGTATGCGCGTTGGCGCGATGAAACATTAGGGTGTAATATGGTTGTATGGAAAAAAATAAAGTTGTCCAAATTTAGTGAGCACAGCAATTTTTTAGTTCCTTCTGGGGTCCTAAACAACTCCCCAAAGTTTGGGACCGATTGGTTTAGTCCTCACTTTGCGCAAAGCGAATACATTTTCCATATAAATTTGTATGGGAAAAACAATTTTTTTGGATTTTGATATTTATCAAATCCACGTTTCATGTTGTATCAAAACCGGATTCATATTCGGATGCTCTGGAATGTCCTCTACAACTTTCGCGAAGAGAGTATGGTGCTAGCTTGCCCCTAAAAAAAGATACAACGTTTTCAAAACTCGTCTAAAACGTGTTTTTTGCTCGAAAATCACGTTTTAGACGAGATTTGAGGACGCTATATCTTCTTTCAGGAGCAAGTTAGCACCATACTCTCTTCGGCAAAGTTGTAGAGGACATTCCATAGCATCCGAATATGAGCCCGGTTTTGATATAGCATGAAACGTGGATTTGATAAATATCAAAATCCAAAAAAATGATTTTCCCCATACAAATTTATATGGAAAATTGAATCGCTTTGCGCAAAGTGAGGACTAAACCAACCGGTCCCAAACTTTGAGGAGTTGTTTAGGACCCCAAAAGGAAGTGAAAAAGTGCTGTGCTGGAAAATCACCTCTCGTGTCACCCTCTCGAAACGCAATCGAGAAAAATGGGTCCGCAACGGAAACCAATTAAAATTGATTGTAGCGAGCGTTTTTTCGGGGGGTTGCTTGTGCGCGATATAGGGAAACAAAGTGTATTTCCATCGGGTACTTAATGTTGGCATATCCGTACTTTGACGTTTAATTACAGTCTCTAAAAAGCGGTTTCATTTTAAATTCAGTAATGATGGTAGTTAATCAAATCTTTGTTTCAAATAAGTTGTGTAAAAATAAGAAATCGTCGAATTGGATGGATATTGGACCGAAGCCTTAACCTGACAAACAAAGAGCAATTATTCTTCTATTTGAAAAAAGTTATTTGGCATTTATAATGAATACAATTAATTAGTTCCCTTGAGCTTTTTAAAAGATATTTTAATAACGAACCATTCACTTTAACGACCCCACTGCCTATGTTCGCATAAATGTCCCATATGCAAAAACAGCAAGTTGAGAAAAACGCATTTCAAATTTGTCTCACACATAAGGATACATGTAAAGTTTTCACGAAAAAAACCGAGTCAAGTGTATTTACAGGGTTGTTACGGACGGCGCGGATCGCGTGGATGGCGCGTTTCGCGCGGATAGCGCGGATCTGGCGCGGATTTGCTGGCTAATTTTGCTCAGGCGCGGATTTCGCGCGGATAAATAAATTAATTGAGAGAGATAGAATTACTTTCAAGCTATTAAGGAAAATATTATCAGGAATTACGATAATTTGTTTTGTTTCCTTTGAGTGCAAGAATTTCATAATTTTTATTAATTGAATTTTCTTCTGAAAATGTTTGTTTGTATTTTCTTAGTACGAAACGTCGAAAAATGAAGATCAAGATTATGTAGAAATTATTTTTTATATGTTTCTTGTCATTTCTTATTATCTCCGGCTCTGAATATTTAATTTCTTGTGAGTTTTGAGTAATGATTTATTTTTAATTTTAAACTGGATTTATTCTATTTTTAATTTTGTAAATCAAATATTAAAAACTTTTCCCGAAGATATAGACATTAGCATGTGTAACAAAAACTATTATTGGGGCTTGTTCTGGTGAGCGCCAAATATGAGCTTGATTAGACGTAACAGAAGCTGGCCTCCACTTTCGAATTTTGGAATGGAATTTAATCGGCAGAAATATTTTTTCTAAATTTAAACATTCTTGGCGAAAATAAAAAGATCAGAACATTCCAAATTCAAGGCTTCAGAAATTCGAAAATTCGAAAAAAATTGTTTTGATAGTTTTATTATAACAAAAAAAATCAAAATACATATTAATTTTTTTTCGAAATTTCTAAAATCGTAATTTAAAAAATCTGAAATTTCGAAATTTAAAATTTAAGCAATCTGATTAAATTCAAAATTTAAGCAAAATACCAAAAATTAAAAAGTCAAAATTTAAAAACTAAAAAATATCAAATTCAAAATAATATAGAAAAAAAAATCTCAAATCTAAAATAATTTTAGTATTCTTATGCTTATAAATTCTAAAATTCTTAAATTACAAAATCCTAAATTCTTAAATTCTTAAATGTTTTTGTTTTTAAATTCTTAGTTCTTAAATTCTTGAATTCCACAATTTTTGAAGTCCTGTTTCATGTAAGAGATTTTGAAATTTTGAGAAGACATTATTTTAAATATCGGAAATTAAATTTTTTTCGGAGTGAAATTTTAGCGAGGATTTTGGATTACAAACTGTTTAAAAATTCTTAGATTTTGATTTTATTTTGAGGTTATATTTTTGAAGTATTTTCTATTTTGAAGATTTTTTTTTTCATGACCCTTGCCTTGACCGTCTCTTGAGGATTTTTTTTTAAATGGATTTATTGCTTTCATTCTTTTGGTTTTGGAGCCTTCAAACATAAAACGAATTTTTTTTTAATCAAATACTTTCTGAATTAGTTTTTCTTCATTAAAAAAAATTAAATTTCTTTAATGTTGGTCGCGATATTTTTTTATATGGCGTGGATTTCGCGCGGTTTCGGATTTTAGGTCGGCGCGGATTTGGCGCGGATTTGTTTTCGACTCTTCCGTAACAACCCTGATTACCTGAAGATTTTTTTATTATAATGTGCCTAAAAATCTCGTTTAAAGTTGAACTTTACAGCACTTGTTTGGAAAAGTAATATTTTTCAAGGTATTTTTTATTTAAACGATTCATTGACTAAATCCATGGGCATTTGACTTATAATTCTGTTCAAAGGGTATTTTTCGGAATTGCAAAAAAAAATGTGGTATGGAACTAAGTGCAAAACTTGATTTTTTCATCACTCGTCGTATTTATCCAACTCGGTGAACCTCGTTGAATAAATGTTCGACTCATGCTGAAAAAATCTTTTTTTTTTGCAACTTGTTGCATAAACTACTATTACCTACATTCGTCCAATTGTTTTGCAATCATTAATATGGTACGGCTCTTGTGGTAAAATTTTCACTATTTTCAACCGAAAAACCCGATTTAATATCACCAGAGGTGAAATAGAGCCTTTCTTAAAAAAATGATGAAACTCCGACAAATATATTGGTGCAATTAATTTTTTAGAAACAAAATGATACACCCCAGTGAGAATTTGACCTAAAGCTTCGAATATTTTAAGGCTAAACCTCGAATTTTTTTTTAAATTTCAGAGGTACATTATGGGTCGCAAGGTATTGAAATTTAATTAAGAAAAACATATTGGATTGACATTATTAGAAAAATATAAAGGGTACTCAGTCTTTAATGTTAGTCTATGATTAACTTAAAAAAATATGTATAGCTATTGCACTTTGTCGATCTATTATGAGAAGCCAAAAAGAACACTTTCACGCGGTGCGTAAAACGCTCAAGCGTAAATGTGCTGGCGTTTATGCTTCGACTTGAAGACTTGTCGATCTTTCGAGGGAAAACGTGCCGGGACATCGAATTTGATATTCAGTAAATGATTGTGTATAAACCCAAAAATTTAATAGGAAAAATAGGGTAAAAGTAAGACGAAAAACACTAATATGGCTATATCTCTGGAAATACATTTTGGAAAAGCTTCAAATTTTGGGGCCTAGCAGTTTATGGCGCATGTTTTCGAATGGCTTTTTGTTTGAATCTGAATTCTTGTAATTTGATAGTGTTATCTGTAAAATAGTCCAAAAAATACCTCTAAAAATGGTTTTGACCACATTTATTGGTCGAAAATTGTGAATCGAAAAATAAAATGTTCGTCTCCGACCCCATGGCTACAAATCTAAAATATAAAAATTGTGGGTTTTACGAGCAGTTTTCCAATGATGGAAGACACAATTTTTTAAGAGCGGATACAGACATCGCTCAAGTATTTCACAAAAAGAGCTCTCAAAAATCAGACTTTGAGTTCCGGGTTTCGGGCTAAAATTCAATCGAAAGAGCGCATTTAAACCTTCAATTTAGTAATAGGATTTTTTTTTCTGGGACGACTCCTCGCCGCGCACGATTTTTTAAAGTTTTCTAAGAAAAGTGTTTTCCCAAAAGTAAACCTTAAACCTTTCTTTTGCAGTTGATTTTGGAAACCTGCAGCTCTTTCTAATCTAGTGAAAAAAAAAAAACGTTGATTCCAGCGAAACTGAACATAAACAGTGATTTTTTTTTTACAAAACCATTACCACTGGTTCGGTCATTTTAGACCTGTTTCTAATCAGCGAAAAAAATTAGCGATTCCTGGCAATTTTTCTGTAGGCTGAGAAAATAGCGCCCTTTCCACTAGTTTTAGCGAACATTGGAAAGGGACCATCCATAAATCACGTGGACACTTTAGGGGGTGGGGGGGGAGGAGTTTTTTTTTGCATGGACATTTGTCCACGAAGATTCCCAAAAAAGTGTCCACGTGGTTTATGGAGGGACCATCCACAAATCATGTGGACACTTTTTTAAAAATCTCAAACCCCTCGTGGACAATTGTCCATACAATTTTTTTTTGTATGGAGCGTGGGCAATCGCCATACAACCCCGAGAAATGCGATTTTTTTTTGAATAAAGAAAAATACAGTCCAGACTCGATTATCCGAAGGCTTTTTCAAAATTTCACTTCGGATAATCGAACCACGAAAAACGTTTTGTTTTTTCGTTGTTTTTGATTACTTAGATTAAGTATGACCCCTAAACTATTCTAAAATTATTTAGAATTTTTTATTCCAAGCTGGCGGCCAAAATAGCGGAGATGAAATATTGAAAAGACATTTTTTAATTCAATAGGCAGAATTTGACCAAAATGGGGTCGCAGAACTCGAATTTGATGTTCAAAGTAAGAAAATAAAAGATACGATTTTTTTCGTGATCGTGATTATCCGAAGTCTCATACAAACCTTCGAATAATCGAACTTCGGATAATCAAAACTTCGGATAATCGAATCTAAACTGTAAATGAATACTAATAATAATTAGAAATTTCATATTTTCTATGTCTGCTGGAAAGCATTACATTTTAAGCTGTCCTAACAGTCAACCACGCAAGCCACTGAAAACATCACAATACAACAAGTGTTGTTTTCCCCCCATCCCTAAAATATAGTTCCATGCTTCGTCATGTGCTGATAACAGCAAACGTACCGCACCCCGTCAAATAAACTCCCTTTTGCCTCCTCCTGCGGCACTCGTTGGCGTACGATATCGATTTTTTTCGCTTTTATTTGTGTTCTTGCACCATACACAAACCTGTTTCCCTGTTGAGGGGTTGCATTCGGTATAGTTCTTCATGTATTGTGTATCCCGAAAGAATTGTGCGGCCGGGGATCCCTTTCAAGATATATGCTGTCAACCATTGTTCGAATCTCTAGATAAATACTTCAAAATATGCCCAAAGCTGTGCCATCCATAATACCTTAATGTTTTCAATGTCTATTTGAAAAAGTCTGCTTTTTATATATAAAACATTACAAATATCAATAATTGTAAGTGCGTACTACAAAATTGCGTTCGACTGAAGTAAATCTATTTCGATGGGACGTCACTCATGCATATTAACGTAGAAATGCTATCAATAAAAGTAGTATGATTTTGATGACAGTTTGTGCAGCACTTCCTTGCGATGAGTGTGCCAATCGACTTATCAAGCAAATCTATCCTCGTATGTACAGTTCATCAACTGTATCACATTAGATTGATATAAACAAAAATGTTTACTAATACAACTCCTATCTTCTGTATGAAAGCATGTGATTCATCTTTTAGAAACGAAGATTCACTGCTTGAGCTTGAAAAAAAAAACCGGTTAACTTCATATGATCGGGTGGTATTGCACTCACCTCGTCCCAAACACCCGCTGCGACACGCTCAGCTCCCAGTAGTAGCGGCCGTTGTTGAGCACCCGCGTGCCTCGGATTCCGGCCGTACCCTTGCTCCAGTTGGGGTGGAAGTGCACCGTCCGGTTGTTGGCCCCGCTCAGCCACACCTCCTTCGAGCGGTCCCGCTTGCTCCAGCTCCACTTGTCCTCGCAGCCGTTCTGCAGCGGGCGCTCCCCCCGGAACGGCTGCTGGTTGTTGTTGTCCGAGGCCACCCCGACCATGGCCACCGCCGCCGCCTCCGCTTCTTCCACAACCGGTACTGCGATGGCGGGTTGTTGGTGCTGCGGAGGAGTTGGAATCGGTTCCTGCTGTTCGGAACTTGGTTGATGGTGATGGTGGTGGGAGGCACTTCTGGCGGCGGAAGCTCCGGCCGTGAGTGATCCGAAGAAGGCGCTGAGTACTCCATTGCTCCTGCTGGTGTTGTTGGTTGTGCTGGTAGAGGTGGCAAGGTGGCTTCCGGAACCGATGCTGTGGCTGGTGGGTTGTTTCGCGTTACGACCCTCCTGAATGGTCATTTTCTGCGAAGGCGACCACGGTGCGGGCTTGAAGATTACTGGATTGTTGGAGACTTGGAAGAATTTCGAGAAATGGACGCTAGGCCATAGTTTGAGAGATGTTCAGCCTGGACGAGTATTGTACGAGTAATTGAATAATCCTACTGGTGATGATGATGGTTCTGGATGGTTGTGTTGGTGTCGTCTACTGAGGCGATGAGTCTAGCTACGGTGAGTCACGTTTCGAGGTCGAGTCTGCTCATGGAAGGCTAGCAGGGGTTTGCGTTGGCCCTGCCTAGTAGTACTTTCCGTAGCTGTCCCGGTCGACCATCAGTTCCTGCTGCTGCTGCTGCTGTTGCTCGTTGCGGAGCCGTCGAGTCCTGCGAGGACGCACCGGCAAATCCCGATCGTTGAAGTACACCTTGTGATTCCCGATCGTCCTGGACCGGTACCGATGGCCGCCGTGCTTGCCGGAAGCGTTCTCCAGGTGGTTCCCGTTCGGGTGAATCAGGAACGAGTTGTAAACCCGTAAAACCAACTTGTTACAAAAGATGCAAATATTTTTCAAAAACAGCAAAATCAGTATCAAAGTCATACGAATGTCCTTTTGGGGGAACCCGATGCGCGTGCGACCAAACACAACCCCCCGAACCTACGGCCTGACTCCGTAGAACCGTCTTCTATTTACAACCTTCCGAAACGGAGGGACTCGACTAAAAATTCCTTCCCCGCGCGACTTATCCTGTGGTTCCAAGGCCTACTATTGCGCCGACGCGTGACTTCTTTCTTCAGGATGCAATCGACGACATCTTGGAAAATCCCGAATTCTTTCTTCCCTCAGGTTGGCGTTCCTCTTTTCACGACAATCCAAACTGGTTCCGGACACAGACGACGTCACGACGTACGCGAACGGGCTTCTCTAGCGTTCACCAAAGATTTAAAAAACAGTACGACGGACCGTGTGTCACGGGTTCTGTTCGGTGCGCCACCCTCGGAAAGACTGAAGAAAGGAAAAATCGCCTGGCGCGATGGAAACCCTCCTCGCGCGATGACGATGACGGACGGCGATGATTAGGGTAAGTTGGAGCTCCTGCGTAGTCTGTTCTCTGACGAGCTGGGGTGGAACAAGGATAACACGTGTTCGGCAATGTGTTGGTGCGCGAAGCGTAGCGGCAGAGGAAATTGAACTGGAGTGCGCGTGATAAGCGTATGGGTGAGGGTTTGGTGAGGGTTATTTTTTACAGTATGTATACTGGCGTAAAGTGTTGATATCTAGATTTTTTTTGAAAACGTCCTTAAAACAATTTTTTGATTTTTTCTGCTCTTTGAGTGTTGCAGGCCAAGGATTGATACCTAAGAGCATGCAATGGCACTGACCTTGTTGCGTGCTCTTCGGTTGACGTCCACGTAAGGAACATCCTGGAAGGAGCGTAACTAACTACATCCGTAGTTCTGTTAGATCATCCGACTTATCTTGATCAGAACAGTATAGCTCTGGTTCCTTGCGAGTGTCCTATTTTCTTACCTCCACGTTGGCTTGGTTTTCATGATGACCTAGCTGGTGGCCTGTGGAAACGGATCGTAAACCTTTGACCACCGCGGGTCAGAGTCGAGACGGCTAAAAGAAAGGGGCGCGACAATGTGGGAAAGGGAAGTAATTTGTGATTGTAGACGGTATTGTTTTGATTCGCAGTATGTTGAGTCAACTGCTGTGGATGTACCTGAAACATCGCACAACGGGGTTTCTCTTCTCTTCATTCTCAGCTACCACCTATCTCCTATTTTTATTTTGCTCTTCTGATTCCCAATTCTTCACTGATTCTTCTATTTAATATCCAACATTTGATTTTAATTTTACTAACTTTTGATTCTCTTATCTCTCAAAGCTTTTCCACTCTTTTCTATCAATTGATACTGCTGTAACAAACTTTGTTTTGTTTTTTTTTTTCCTTAAAAATATACTTTTCCTTAATGTACTAGTAATATCAAGTCTATTTATCATTCGCCTAATCTTTTTTGATTTCATTGCGAATTTATTTATTTGAATAATTCTTTATCTGTCCTATAAATTATCATTACTATAATCTAAGCTTGTTTTGTATCTCTATTTATTAACTATTGTCTAATTTTACATCTAATACATCTAGCTTCTCATTTTCTTCTTCAAAATACGCTCATCATTGTCTTACTATTGATACTTGATTTTTATAAAATAAATTCTCTTTTACTGTCAATTGTTTTCATTCTTCACCCTTTTTTCAAACAAGTGAGGTTTGAGCCCTTACTCAATTTATGGAATGGTTAAAGGATTAACACAAATACTACTCTTATATTTTTGATAAACTTTTATAACATGCTTAGGACCAAAAATTGTAACAAAACACCGCGACAAAAGAAATAGTAACAGATAAACAGACTCAACAATAGGGAAGATTTCAGGAGAAAACAATACACAGTAAATAACAATAAGTTTTTGAATTTAAACTAAAATTAAAACAGTTTTTGCTTTAATGAAAGTTGATAGGCACACTATAAATGGTTAGGCGCTTATACTTACATCAAACCCTACGTAATGTACCACCCCCGGCCGAGTTAAAATGCGTAACTGGAAAAGAAGGTGTGCATGCCTGGCACGAACACTCAAAGCGTGTTCTAGCGTGCTGCTCGTACTGACTCAGAGCAAGGGTGAGATGTAGGTGTAAGGGCAGTGCGTGTTCGTCGGGAACCTAGTGCATAAGATCGGTCAAGGCCCGTTCTTACACTGAAAATTGATAATATTCCGAGATACAAATTTTTTGAAACAAAAACTGGGGTTTTCGACACGCCACGCGCAAAAATGGAAAAATGACAAAAACGAAAAGAAACAACCTTTTTTCACTAAAACTGCGCCAACTTTTGAAATTTAAGCGATAACCTATACATGTTTGGATACCAAAATTTTGTAATCAAAAGATGCAACTTTTTTTTTCGAATCATGCTGTTTTCGTGGGGAATGGAGCACTTCCATTCGAGCAGTTTTTGCTTTTTTCTACAATGTATTTCTTATGGAGCGAACTGTCAAAAACTGCTCGACTGCGAGTGCTCCATTGCTTTATTCGAAAATTAAAGTAGCCAAGCCTACTGCGTTGCATTAACCGTAGAGACAAATTCTGCGAACGGATCACGGTTTCACATTTCACAAAATCAATAGGGGTGGGAGGATGCGTGGACATTAGGGTGTAATATGGTTGTATGGAAAACAACAAAGTTGTCCAAATTTAGTGAGCATAGCAACTTTTCAGTTCTTTTTGGGGTCCTAAACAACTCCCTAAAGTTTGGGAACGATTGGTTAAGTTCCCACTTCGCCAAAAGCGATTCAATTTTGTATGTGAATTAATATGGGGAAAACCTTTTTTTTTGGATTTTAATATTTCAAATACCCACGTTTCACGCTATGCTAACTTGCTCATATCAAAAGATACAGCGAAAACTCATCTAGGACGTGTTTTTTGATCGAAAATCACGTTTTATACGAGTTTTGAGGATGCTGTATTTTCTTCCAGGAGCAAGTTAGCACCATACTCTCTTCGGGAAAGTTGTAGAGCACCTTTCAGAGCTACCGAATATAAATTCGGTCTTGATATAGCGTGAAACGTGGATTTTTTTAAATCTGAAATTTTAAAAATAAAATTTCCATCAATATATTTTCTCATGTAAAGAAATGCACAACATTTTTTTATATTACTTCATCACCAATTCTTATTTTTATTTACCTTCAAATTACACCACATTTACAAACTAGCCTTAAATTTTTCTTTTCCATCATTGTTTCACGAATATTATTGTTTGTATTATTCAAGTTTATCAAAGTGTAAAATAACCAAATACCAAACTCGACTGACACGTTTTAGATTCTAGATAATTTCGTCACTGGCTTGTTAGGGTGGAGCCCGATGATCTTTAAACTGTGGCGCGTGGATATCTTTTGATCTTGTTTTGAGTACTATTAGGTGGTGTATGTGTGCAGTGTGGCATCGTATTTTTTTTACATTCTTTCTAATTCATGCTGAAAATAATAACCATCGCGCTGTTGGCAGGGCTCACAATTGCTTTTGATTCGGATGCATTGCTCTCGCTTTGCCACAGAAACATTGCGGTACTGTGAATCTCTCTATTTTATCGGTATGAAAGCGTTCCTGGGTCGTTTTATGCAAACGTAGATGAGTTCGTCAAAAGAACGCGTGGAAAATGAGGAACGAGCTAGTTAACCTTATTTGACAAAGTCGGGATTCGCTTCGATCTTGTCCGAGAACTGCAAATGACTTTCGATGATCTGGAACAGTTCCTGGGGTGCCGGAATGCGGCCCGTTTCCAGCTTGGACCAAACCGGAACGTCGTTCAGCGCAATCTCGAACGCCCCGGACGATATGAGCTGCAAGAAGAGGTTTTGATTGAAGGTGTTTCTAAATTGAACTGAATTATGCGGGCTTTACCTGAGCCTCGATCATGTTGCCCAGGAAGAAGATCATCATGCAGGCGTACATTTTGTTTTCGGTGCACCAGCGCCACCAGGAGGGTGTGGCCGTCCGAAGGAATCCGAAAACGTCAAAGTTGGACATCAAGGCGATGATCATGAGCAGTTTTGTGACCAGCAGGACCTTCGAGAGGTACATGTTGAATCCTGGCGGATCGTAGTTGCCACCCTTGATCTGGATCTCCGGATACTTTTCGTGAATTATGTTGTAGTATTCATCAAAAGCCTTTCGGTAACCGCACGAATAGCTGTAAATATTTGATTAGCATTCCCGCGAGTAAGACAAACAATGAGTTATCAATCCAGAAAGATAACAGCAACGCTGCTGAGCTTACCAATAAAGGAAAGTCATGGTGGCCCCATAGCCGCCGACATTTTGGCTAAACTTGGTGATTGGGATCTCCTTCTCGGCACTTCCGGAGGCCGGAGCCAAGCTGAGCAGCACAGCGGCCACGCAGACTACCGTCAGCAGGGAGAAATGTTTCCGGCAAAACGCTGGTGCCCACATGATGATGATGGAAGTGCGGTGACCGTGACCACTTCAGTTGATTAGTTTCGTTTGACCCGCAAGGTACGCTCTGTTTGGTGGCACCCGCTAATTGGATTAAAACACCTGTGTTCTGTGATGGATCCCGGTAGTGTTGCAAAAATAGTTTCAAATGACGAGAGAAAATTTTTCAATGTTCGATTTTTGACACTGTTTTTTTTTTCCTTGGCTGAGCAGCGGTGACAGTTCACGCGGAGCCGATGTCATATCAGGTGATGGCCACAGTTGACTGCGGGAGTACATGATGAGACGGAAAAAATAATGTCGCTTTGAACAATGAAATATCACAGACGAATCGTTCGTGGAAAAACCGAAAGTCTAAAAATTGACGAATTTTCACATTTTTTACACGGTATTACGTACACTAGCAAATACATAGTTGTTTATGCTACATGTTGTAAAAAGAAGATTATTTCAGCACGAGTCGTAGATTTATCCCACATGGCGCTGACGATAAATACGACGAGTGCTGAAATAATCACGTCCTTAAAACAAATCCTGTCATTTTTAGGTACTTTTTTAACCAAAAATGACCTCTTGTTTTAACCCTATCTTTGAATTGGAGCATCATTTTAGTTCTCCTTTCCATTTGTCAATTCGTGCTTGCCATTTCATTAGGGCACATAACTTTTTAAAACAAGAGTGTGTCCTTTTCACACCATATGTAAACTGTCATTTAAGTGAAAGGGATACACCATTGTTTACGAAAGTTATGTGCCCTTTTGAAATGTTAGGGTCCTAGTTTCAAACGATTGACATTAAAGGTAAAGTTCATCAAATTCCATCATATGTTGGAAAAAATTGTTAGTAAGCTATCGAACAATTCTACGTAAAAATATTTTCGATGTTATTTAAATTGTTTTTGTAATTCAGAAACTACAAAAGGTATGTCACTTTTTGACATACAGTAGGGTGACAATAAAAAATCGACATCAGGGATACCCTCTGACTCGATTCCTTAGACAAAAATAAGTATCTGTAACCTTAAGCGTCACTTTTTGTCGTTGAAGTTTATATGGGGAAAATCGCAAAAATGTAGGTATACAGAAAAACATCGTTCCAGTATTTTTATACCAGGTGACGCGGGTCTCGCCCAAAATTGTCCAAGTGTGAGATTCTTGTAGGAAATTCAATTTCCTACAACTTTGCCGAAGGGTTTAAAACGATCCGAGTTTTTCGTGATTTTTGGTGTTTTTTAGTAAAAAGTATTTTCTCATATACTACCCATACACCCCTTATATATTTTCAAGTCTATAAGCCGATTTCTTTTCATCGCATTGCTAATAACTCATCAGGATCAACTCGGATCTTCTTGCACTCTCCGACAAAGTTGTAGAAAATTAAATTTCCAAGGAGAATCTCACACTTGGGCAATTCGTCAGCTGTGTGCTATCTTGTGACAACGACCATTTAGTACTTTTCGAGAAAATCGATTTTTAAAGTTTGATGATAAATATTTTCAAAACTATGAATGGTAGAGCCAAACTTTTTGAAGCAATCGGTTCGTATACTATCGCTTAACAAACGCTCCAAGTTTCAACTAATTTGGTTACACCAGTCAAAAGATACAGCAAATTATGTAATCAAAAATCTGAAAAGCACGTGTCACAAATGTGTTTCGAAAGTAAAATTGTACTACGTGTCACAAGTGTGCACAGAATTTCCATACAAACTAAACTAAGCTCAAATCAATAGTTTAACCGACTTAATCAGTATATTTTCAAAAACAAAAGATTGCATTGCCCTCAGAAAATGTGTATCAACATAAATTTGTGAAAAACAAGATAAATTTTCCACATTTTCCAACAACATGTATGACGTGTCACAAGTGTGCCCAATCATTTTGATGATAAATTGGTCTATGTCACAAGTGTGTATTGCGATATCCGGGAAACGGAAGCGAGTTTCCAAAATCGGGTTAATGCATCTTGTAGCGTTTGTTAAGTATAGTAAAACGTTATCATTGACTCATTTTCGACCAAAATGGTCTATGTCACAAGATAGCACACAGCTGACGAATTGTTGGCTAGACCTGCTGCAAAATCCTTAAGCAATGTTTTTCCCCATACATTTTCGCGATTTTCCCCATACAAACTTCAATGATAAAAAGCGACCCTTTGACCTTAATCGGTTTGGCTCAAAATTGGCACTTTAACTCATTATTTCCTAAAAATCTATCTCTTGCGATTTTCCGAAATTTTCATTTTTTTTGTCACCCTGCTGCGCAGGCTCAACTCGAAGGGAAGCATTAAGTTTGGGGTCCCCAGAAAAACATCTAGAGTTTTTTTTTGAAAAAGTCCTATAAACTATTGTCTTTCATATGTTTATAGGACCAATTTAAAAAAAACTAGACATTCAATTTAATTTTTTCAAAAATATTAGTACAGGGCCGAATTTCTCCAAAGTTTGTATGGAGAATTAGGTCGGTTTGTCGTTTTTGCATACACTGCCGTTCTACGCATAATTGTCCCATGTCATTTTTGGACGATTGTGACTTTTTAACATTTTTAAGTTTAGTTTGTCGTGTACTTTAAGAAAAACACATAAAATCGGGTACTTTGTTCGGAAACTCATTGAAAACAACATCAAGTCTGTTTGTCCCATCGTTAAACTTCTACGCATAATTGTCCCACCAAGTATTTTCTTATACGGAATCATTAGTTTTATGTAGCATTATGCCGTGTTTACCTGTTGTTTAGCAAGAGGATCACAAATAAGAGTGATACACTGCTAACTGGGGCAATTAGGGACACATAGGGCGAATAGGAACCCACGGGACAATTATGCGTAGAAACACAGATATCGATCGAAAAATTTCAATCGCGTTTTTCTCAGTTGCACTTTTTCGAACATGGGACAATTATGCGTAGAACGGCAGTACAGGCAAAAAAATCCCGAATGACCTCTCTAGGTTAAAGTCACGTTAATAAAATAAACAACTTCTTTGTCATATTGGTCATGTCGTGGCCGCATTACAACCAGCTGATGCACCTTTTCATTAAATCGTTTCTTAGTAAATGAAAACTAAATTATTTTTTATTTTATTTTATTGATTTCTCTCAAGTTTAACACATAATCTGTCGCTTCTTTACAATATCAATTTGCATATTATTACTACAGTTTCGCAGTTACGGAAGCGGCTCGGCTGGAGCAAGGATTCAAGAAACCAGGGAAATATATTCACGGAAAGTTAAATAGTTTTGGCAGTTCCATGACCAACTGTAGTCCCTAGGAAAGTATTCTTCTGATTTCCTACATACATCTTAACCTGCAAACGTACTGTTTTCCCTTTTTTGGTATTATTGTCTGTATTAGGTTTAGCACGCACATAATTTAAGTTCATACGTTAGTTATCATAATTTTAACCTGTGTTCGAAAATAACTAAATTCGATTTCTATTCTGTACAGCATTCGTTGTTCAGACACTGGAATTTTATTATAGCTTATAGGAAAAACATGCTTTCGAATTTAAAAGAAAATGGTGGCAGTTTATACTCGGAAGAATGTCGATTTGTCGCAAAATGGCACACTTAGCAGTACACAGCATTCATCGCTGACAACAGGGATTTGGAACCTTACAATTCTAAAAAAAAAACTAGGCGCATACATCACTTAACCACTGTTACGGTTTCGCTGTCGGCTTCCCGGCCTAATTCGCCGTCTCGGAGGCTGCGGCGGTGGTGGCGGGTAGTACGGCTTCTGGACGGTCGCAATGTCCGGACGACGAAGCGCCGACGCGCTGATGCCACCATCCGAGAGAACCCGCAGGAATCCGGCCTTGCGGCGGCAAACTATGCACCTACGGGATAAGACAAATTGGTCAGTTATAGTTGATCTCACTCGGTACAGGATACTCTTTACGAACCTGCTAATCTTGCTGGTTTGATCGGCCTTGAGCGTTTGCTGCTTCGGCTGGTTGAACTCTTCGCCATCCTCGATGATCGTCAGCCAGAACGAGGTGATACCGTCGTAGAAGTTACACGTTCCATGGCCGTGACACTCGATCACCGGTTGGGCGCGGAACTCTTCCAAGCAGGAACCAGGTGACGTCAGGTCCATACCGAAGCCTCCGCTGTTGTCGGTGGTGTGCTGAAAATGACAAATATCGTTTAAAAATGCTCAGATTGAGACATTTGAGACTCACCATTACGTAACTGTATCCGATCCACAATTCTTCCCAGCCTCCGGGACAGTCAGGAATTGCCATGGTTTGGCTATGGACAGCGATGACTCGTGTAGTGGTTTCGCACACGGAACATCTCGAAATGTACTGGGCGACCTCGCGGGACTTCATCGGTGCCATAGACATCGGCATGGGTTCTGGAGAGGCCAGCCAAATGCTGTCGTCGTTATTCGTGGCATAATTACAGACGTTGTTGATGTCACAGAACAGGTACGGCATGGTGCTGAACTTGCGCATGCATGACCCGGCAGAGCCTAGATCTTGTCCCACAGAACGGCTACTTCCAATAACGCTCACCAGCGAATAACCATCCCACAGTTTGATGGTATTCAACGGGCAGTCCGGAATGTGGACGGTCTGTGAGTGTTTGGTGAAAATGTATCCACGGCTCTTTGGCGGTGGTGGAGGAGGAGCTGGATCACCAATCTCTCCTCTAATTCCGGGATATCCGTCCAAACCATCGCGTCCTGGAGCTCCTTGGAAACCTCTCTCTCCCTTGAAACCCATCTGACCTTCTTCACCATCAAGTCCTTGTAATCCTCGCTCGCCCTTCAATCCAATGAGTCCAGGGTAGCCTGGAAGTCCCATATCTCCTTCATCTCCTGGTGCTCCCTTATTTCCGGGAACTCCGCGTTCACCAGGCTGATTTGGTCGCCAGTCATCCAAAGGAATCGGATCTCCTCGTTCACCTTTGACTCCTTTAAGTCCCAGTCTGCCGTAGTATCCATCTTCTCCAACATCTCCGAATTCACCCTTGATACCTGGGAATCCTCGCATGCCAGGTCGTCCTGGAAGACCAACTTCACCGACGAATCCTAGTGGGCCGGGCATTCCGTCGAGGCCGATCAAACCATCATCTCCGGCTACGCCCTTTAGACCACGCAACGAGATTCCAATGCTTCCCGAGAGACCCTTTTCACCAGGAGCTCCAGACATTCCTTGAGGACCGGGGAGTCCAGGCAATCCTTCCAAGCCAGGAGCGCCTTCGAATCCAACTTCACCCTTAATGCCCTTGAAGGCTCCGCTGACCATTCCAACTTCTCCCCGTGGACCTGGCGGACCATCATCTCCGTAATCTCCGGGAGCTCCCTTACTGCCGCGTAGGCCAAGACGTCCCGGGAAGCCATCATAGCCGGATTCTCCTTGATCTCCCTGTTCTGGTCGAATGTCCAGTGTACCACGTGGACCTTTGTAGCCACGGTCTCCTTGTTGTCCCTTCAGTCCATCCAAACCATTCCTTCCTGCAAAACCGGGTTCTCCTCGAAGACCAGGCTCTCCTTTCGTGCCGGGATATCCAATTCGTCCCTTGACTCCTTGTATGCCAGGCATTCCTTCCGGGCCAGGGAATCCTGAATCGCCACGATCTCCCTTCGCTGGTGATCTGAAGATAAGCTCTCCTGGTAAACCTTTGAAGCCTGGATCACCCAACATGCCTTCAATTCCTGGTAGACCGATACGGCCGATGTCTCCGCGTTCACCCTTGTCTCCAACGAATCCAACATATCCAAAGTCTCCCTCTTCGCCTTGTTCTCCTCTGCTTCCGGAGAGTCCTCGCAATCCCGGTAATCCACGGAGACCATCCTTTCCACGTCGTCCTGGAATACCTGGATATCCATCGCGTCCCTTATCACCTTGGATGCCTTTCGAACCGAACCTTCCTTCGTCACCGCGTTCGCCCTTTAATCCCGGAAGCCCAGAACGGCCGTTGAATCCTGGTGCTCCCTTAGGACCTTTGAGTCCAGGGGTGCCGTCGATCACATTTCCAGCTTCACCTTCTTCGCCCTTCATGCCAAACAGACCAGGCATACCGTCCAATCCTGGTGGTCCGCGAAGTCCAAAAATTCCCGGTTCTCCTTTATGGCCGCTGAACGAACCAGATCCCTTGGGACCTCTCACGCCAGCGAAACCTTCGTCACCACGTTCTCCCTTGGTTCCGTTACGACCAAATCTTCCAGGGAAACCAATATCACCAAGGTCGCCAATTTCGCCCTTTTCACCCCGCAGGCCAACCAAGCCACGTCGACCGGTCAAACCGATATTTCCTTGATCTCCTACTTCACCCCGTTCACCTTGGTCGCCTTCTCCGCCCATATATCCGTGGATGCCTCGTAAACCTGGCTCACCAGGTTCTCCATCATCTCCTGCAAATCCAGGAAGCCCGTCTCTACCAGTGTCGCCAATCTCTCCCTTGGGTCCAGAAGGTCCTTCTATTCCTGGTTCACCCCGTTCTCCTTTGTCACCATAGGGCGCAGTTCTTCCAGGGGTTCCATCAGCACCAGGTGCACCCCTGTCACCATAAATAAAATCTCCGACCATACCCTTGTTTCCAGGTAATCCAATTCTCCCCATCACGCCATCGTCGCCCTTTTCACCTTTTGGACCGGTAATACCAGGAGCACCGCGATAACCTTCCATTCCTTTGAATCCTTTGTCTCCGAACTCTCCGAAATAACCCGCTTCACCCTCTTCTCCCTTTTCGCCGAACAACACGGCCCGTCCGGGGTCACCTCTTTGACCTTTCAAACCGGGCAATCCGGGAGGGCCGTCGACGCCGGGCATACCGGGAAAACCATCTTCACCTTGCAGACCATGATCACCGATAATGCCAAAGTATCCCTTGTATCCAATCGGACCCTGAATGCTGTCACCGACCGATCCCTGGACACCTGGGGCGCCTCTGAAACCTTCATCTCCAATTTCTCCACGATAGCCGGGCTCACCAAAAGGTCCTTCGTCGCCGAAGTCTCCCCGTACGCCCTTATCGCCCGTTATGAGGTAGTCAAACTCAGCTGTGGCACCTCGCTCACCGCGATCTCCCTGATCTCCTCGCTCGCCTGGAGTACCGCTGTAAAGAAATTGTATGTAATTGGATTTTGATTTGATTTGTCGCTTCCAAACTTACTCATCTCCCGGAGGACCTTGCGATCCCTTCAGCCCCCACATGTTGTAGGCGTTGTACACTGCATTTCTGCCATGAACTCCGTCCCGACCAGGTAGACCAGGATCACCATCACGACCTCGCAAACCGGGACTGCCATCGTCTCCGAAGAGACCTTGCTCGCCAGGGAAGCCGCGTTCGCCCGGTTCTCCAGCCAATCCCACGTCTCCTTGCTGACCTTGCAGACCGAACATGCCCATCTCACCCTTATCTCCCGGGAAGTGCACCATGTTGCCCACGCGGATGACCTCTCCTTTCGCTCCCTTCATACCTGGCCGACCTGGTTCGCCGTTTTCTCCAGGATTTCCTAAAATCGTAGTGATGTTTGTAATGTGAGCTTGCATGGTGATTCAAGACTGTTCTCACCTTGAAGTCCTGGAATTCCCTGTGGTCCAGGTTTACCAGGTCCGCCCTTCAAGCCTCGTGGTCCTGGCAAGCCTCGATTGCCATCGAATCCTTCCCATCCGGGCCTACCAATGTCACCTCCCTCACCCTTGATGCCCCTGGGTCCAGGAGGACATATTCCACAGTCTTCACCACGGAAACCTCTATCTCCTTTTGAGCCATCATACCCATTCCAGCCCGCTTCTCCCGGAGGACCCTGCATGCCAGGAATTCCGTCTGGTCCGGGTGGACCGGTAATGTTGTATCCAATTCCTGGTAGACCTTTATCGCCCGTTATGCCGATTTCACCTTGGTCACCCTTGTCGCCGTATTCTCCGTTAAGTCCTGGCAATCCAGATTCTCCCTTTTCGCCAAGAATGCTTCTGCCGGGATATCCCTTGGGACCTTTAGTACCCGCTGGACCAGAAACTCCACGAGGGCCTACTTGACCACGAGGTCCACTTTCACCGTCGTCGCCACGCTGTCCAGCAATCGTTGTGCCTTTCTTACCACGTGGTCCATCAATACCTGGATCACCAGGAGGACCCTGCAAACCCATGAGACCACGTCTGCCTGGATTGCCAGGGATTCCTCCCAAGCCTTGGTTGCCGGCAGCGCCTACGTCTCCTTGTGGTCCTACTGGGCCGATAACAATTGGTGCCAGATTTGGATCGTATAATCCGGGCGGTCCTCGGACACCTTGCGTTCCGGGCAATCCAGAACGACCATCGTCACCGGGTTCACCCTTATCTCCAAGTTCTCCGTCTCTACCAGCGAATCCTGGAGCACCTTTTTCACCCTTTTCTCCGGAAGGTCCAGGTGGACCATCCTTTCCTTGCTTTCCACGGTCTCCAACGTTACCTTCTTCGCCCTTGAAGCCCTTGAGGCCACGCTCACCGTAACCACCGGTATCTCCTTTTCGGCCTGGAATACCCGGCAGACCGTCCGCTCCGTTATCACCCTTCGGACCACTGATACCCTTGTTGACAGTTGAGTTCTTGCTCGAAAAGTAGTACAGCGGTTCACCAGGTTCTCCGGGCTCTCCAGGACAGAACGGAATGGATGCTTCCCCCTCGTCACCTAGTTCTCCTTTCGGGCCTACTGCGCCATCTATACCGTTGATGCCATCGATTCCGGGCAATCCACGGTTACCCTTGAATCCGTCGGCACCTGTTATTCCGGGTCTTCCTGATTCGCCTATCGAACCCTTCGTTCCCTTGGAGTTGATACCTCCCTCGCCTGAGTCTCCGCGAAAACCGATAGGTCCCTGCAAACCTGGTTGACCACGGTCTCCTGGCCAGCCAGGCATACCCGGAATTCCCATTGCACCGTCGGTTCCGTTGCACCCGTCAATTCCTCGAGGGCCCCTCGGTCCATCATCACCCGGCAGACCCTGGAATGGTCTCAATTGTAAACCAAACTCTTAATGAGTCGCAAATTTCTCACTTACCGGAATTCCCGGATATCCAACCGGTCCACGAGGTCCGGTATCACCCTGAAAGTGTAACACTTTATTAAGCAACTCTTCAAATATTCAACTTATCGCTCTCCGATTCTCACCCGGTAACCCTTGTCGCCCGTGGAACCAAATTCACCGCGGACACCTCGCTCTCCGGAATAACCCGGAGGTCCGTCAAAGCCAATGTCACCGGGAAGACCGGCCGCTCCCGGCACGCCATGTGGTCCAATCTGTCCGGGGGCTCCCTTCAGTCCCTTGCAGTCACATTCCGTTCGGTTGCAGACCTGTGGTGGGAAAAGAAAAGAAGAACATGGCTTGAGCGGAAGTGGCTTTGATGTCGGTGTAGGTGTGGGTATTTGGGATCGTGAAAAAAAATTTGAAATTTTCCGGGCCATTCTAGTATGGCGTCCGGTTGAGGTTCACGCTCGTTTGACCTACATAACTGCACTGTTTATGCTGGAGTTGGGTCGGATCTCACCGCGAGAATTACAAAATCGAGAAGCATTCGTGCATCATTCAGTCGCGTGGAATCAACCTCTGCCAGCGAAAGACGAGCATGATTTGAATGAGATTTTATCGATTTTCAACTTTAATTAAACAGACGGATACGCTCGGTGCGTTGTCTGATTTATTTTTCGTACCCCGCGGAATACAGTTTGGTTAGATAAATAATTTTGCGGTGGAAGAGTGATTTAATGAGAGCTGAGAATATCGGTAATCGGAACAGGAACATCATTTTTTTATTTAAATAATTTTGATTCATTGTAAATATGTTTCAAAACCTTGCAAATCAAGACTAAAAACTTTATAGAATATTTAATATCTTAAAATTTGGAAATAGATAATCATATTTCAAAGTATTATGGTACTAATTCCTGCAAAAGAGGAAAAAGTTGACATTATAGATGACGACCAACAGGATTCGAACCGCCGACGGATTGTGAGTCCAGTGAAAAACCTCATAAAACTATTAGCTTTGTAATCTTTATTAATTGTTCTAATACAGGAAAATATAGAAAATGAAAATACAGTCCAGGCTCGATTCTCCGAAGGCCTCGGAAAAAAATCACTTTGGAGAATCGAATCAAGAAAAATAAAAAGTTTTGCTGACTCTTCCTTTGTTATTTATCCCTGCGCGGATAGTGGAGCCGCATGGCAGTTTGTCAACCGGAAACCACATGCGTACACGTGTCCCTTGCGCGTGTGGTACAGCAACAACATTTTATTACCACCCACCCAGCAAGTCCGAGCTTCAGTGTGCTCCATTTATTAGCAAGCAGTGTAGTGTACTATGTTGTGATAAGAGCCTCGACTAAGTCGACAGCGGATGTCCAAACAAAGACAGCACACACTTCCTGATTGTTGTCTTGGGCGGGAGGGGGAATGCTTCAAAGTACCGGAAGTAGCTTGGAAAAGTGGTAAAAACTAGCTCTGATGAGCAAATTAATCATTAAACTAAAAGTGGTCTAGACAGCGCGGCTATCCCTAACGAGCCATCGCAGTGAAAGCAACCGCGGAAGAAGACACCATGTTCTAGATATGAATTCTGCTGACGCCGATGGTCGATCACCCTGAGTGGTTCCTGATAGAAAAATCTCCAGACTCAGCATCACACAAGAACTGCAGTTAATTAAAAGAGATGCGACTTTTCGCTTCGTCGGCCATCCTCAATGGATTATATAACAACAAACAAAGATGCGATCATCTTGCCTTTAACATCAGCTCAGTGGGCGGGATCTCCGGGGTTTGACCGGATTGCGAAACGGTCTTGGCTGTTCTTAAAACGTGTTTGGTTTTATGACATGCGGAAGCCGTCTACAGATATTAAGCAGACGACTCGTATGCTGAACGAGAACACTGCTAGGAGGATAGCGTCGAAATCCAGAAGAAATGCAAAGAATGCCGGTTTGCACCAGATCTTTGCGCGACGCGACCACTTGCCACAGTTAATCATCCGCGAGTGCAGGGAGACAAACGAGTTGCAGTTTCTGTGTTACTCGCCTGAATCATGAATGAAGTCAGTGTTTCAGCGTTGCAACTGAGCAATTCTCTACGAAATCGGTCTTTTTTCTTCAATTTTAATTTTTGTATTTTTTAATCCGGCTGAAACTTTTTTGGTGCCTTCGGTATGCCCAAAGAAGCCATTTTGCATCATTAGTTTGTCCATATAATTTTCCATACAAATTCGGCAGCTGTCCATACAAAAATGATGTATGAAAATTCAAAAATCTGTATCTTTTGAAGGAATTTTTTGATCGATTTGGTGTCTTCGGCAAAGTTGTAGGTATGGATACGGACTACACTGGAAAAAATAATACACGGTAAAAAAAAATTTGGTGATTTTTTTATTTAACTTTTTATCACTAAAACTTGATTTACAAAAAAACACTATTTTTTATTTTTTTTATTTTTTGATATGTTTTAGAAGACATAAAATGCCAACTTTTCAGAAATTTCCAGGTTGTGCAAAAAATCACTGACCGAGTTATGAATTTTTTAATCAATACTGATTTTTTCAAAAAATCGAAATTTTGGTCGTAAAAATTTTTCAACTTCATTTTTCGATGTAAAATCAAATTTGCAATCAAAAAGTACTTTACTAAAATTTTGATAAAGTGCACCGTTTTCAAGTTATAGCCATATTTAAGTGACTTTTTTGAAAATAGTCGCAGTTTTTCATTTTTTTTAAATTAGTGCACATGTTTGCCCAGTTTTGAAAAAAATATTTTTGAAAAGCTGAGAAAATTCTCTATATTTTGCTTATTTGGACTTTGTTGATACGACCTTTAGTTGCTGAGATATTGCAATGCAAAGGTTTAAAAACAGGAAAATTGATGTTTTCTAAGTTTCACCCACACAACCCACCATTTTCTATCGTCAATATCTCAGCAACTAATGGTCCGATTTTCAATGTTAATATATGAAACATTTGTGAAATTTTCCGATCTCTTCGAAAAAAATATTTTTGGAATTTTCAAATCAAGACTAACATTTCACAAAGGCCAAACATTCACTATTACGCCCTTTGAAAATGATTGTCTTGATTTGAAAATTCCAAAAATATTTTTTTCGAAAAGATCGGAAAATTTCACAATTGTTTCATATATTAACATTGAAAATCGGACCATTAGTTGCTGAGATATTGACGATAGAAAATGGTGGGTTGTTTGGGTGAAACTTAGAAAACATCAAATTTCCTGTTTTTAAACCTTTGCATTGCAATATCTCAGCAACTAAAGGTCGTATCAACAAAAACCAAAGAAGCAAAATATAGAGAATTTTCTCAGCTTTTCAAAAATATTTTATTCAAAACTGAGCAAACATGTGCACTAATTTAAAAAAAATGAAAAACTGTGCGAACTATTTTTCAAAAAAAAAAGTCACTTAAATATGCTATAACTAGAAACGCGTGCACTTATCAAAATTTTAGTAAATTACTTTTTGATTGCAAATTTGATTTTACATCGAAAAATGAAGTTGAAAAATTTTTACGACCAAAATTTCGATTTTTTGAAAAAATCAGTATTGATTAAAAAATTCATAACTCGGTCAGTGATTTTTTGCACAACCTGGAAATTTCTGAAAAGTTGGCATATTATGCCTTCTAAAACATATCAAAAAATAAAAAAAATTAAAAATAGTGTTTTTTTGTAAATCAAGTTTTAGTGATAAAAAGTTAAATAAAAAAATCACCAAATTTTTTTTACCGTGTATTATTTTTTTCCAGTGTAGTCCGTATCCATACCTACAACTTTGCCGAAGACACCAAATCGATCAAAAAATTCCTTCAAAATATACAGATTTTTGAATTTTCATACATCATTTTTGTATGGACAGCTGCCGAATTTGTATGGAAAATTATATGGACAAACTAATGATGCAAAATGGCTTCTTTGGGCATACCGAAGGCACCAAAAAAGTTTCAGTCGGATTAAAAAATACAAAAAAAATCGAATGACCGAAATCCTAGAGAACTGCTCAACTGTAAGATTTAGTTGCTTTGACATTACTGTCCGAAATTCGTTATAAAAACATTGATGCATTTTTACACCCAAACGAAAACTCAGGCAATGGATGCCAATTTCACAACTCGACATTTTTCTAGTTGATGACAGAAAACGTTTCAGTTTCTTCAAGGTATGATTTGAGCATCTTGAACACGCTCTAGGTAATTGGCCTAATTGAATCCAAGCGAATTCTCTGCCAATAAATAGAATTGTAAATTTTGGAATTATCTCAAACAACCATGCGCACCCCCTTATTAGATAAACTTGGGTGGGCATGGTTGCTTAACCCTCTTCAACCCAATACCGCCTTTAGACGAACTTCGATTTAAAAACGTTTCTTAATCCACCATTAGGTGGTTGGTGCCTTCCTCACATTTACAAAGTAATAATAAAAATAAGTTTAAGAAAAAATATATACCTGATACAGACTTTTCCAGAAAACATGCAGACTCTCTTTTGAAGCAATGTGGCAACCGGGCGTTTCGCATCTGGCGCGACTCTCGCACGTAAACAAAAGGACCCGGTCTTTTGAGGTTATGCAAAAAAATACCCTTTTTTGTAGATACAAATATCTTTTTCTTAGCACAACTTTTTAAATACTTTACTAAACAGTATAAATTTTAATAGGGTCTTATTGGACCCCAAAACGAATCGAATGAGGCTGACCCGGCCAAAATCGGTTCAGCCAGTTCTGAGAAAATCGTGTGGAAAAAAAAATCATGACTAACATTTGTTCAGAATTTGATTCTGAGTCGATATGTATACGTGAAGGTATATCTAGAAGGTAAATTTAAGAAGTTCAATTTTCGAGTGATTTTATAGCCTTACCTCAGTGAGGTGAGGAAGGCAAAAATCACCAAAAATCCATTTTCAACAAATTTTTGTCTTTAAAAAGCAGGGTTAGATTAGATTAGATTAAAAAGCATTTGAAAGAAGAACTCTTAAAATTTTAGGAAAATTATGAGTTGGAAGTTGTACTTGTTTTATGTGACTTTGCCAATGTTTTTAAAAATATCATTTTTAAGGGGTCAACTTTGCCTGTGTTTTTTACTAACATTTCCTATATTTTAAGAAAAAAGAAGTATGCAGTAATTTTACGCAATTTTTCAAATTTCATAGCAGAAAATGTGAAAAACAAGCAAAACTTTGAAAAAGTGACATGAAAAAATTAGATAGGAAAAATATAATGATAGAAAGTGGTAGAATATACCAAATACTACCGAAAACATACATAAACTAAACAAGCTAAATGCAAATTAAAATACTAAAAATGAATCAAGAAAAACATAAAACAAGAGAAATAAAGTTTTTCGTAGAACAAAAGTTGTTCAAAATAACCTCCTAAACACGAAAAAAATAAAAAAAATCGGAAAAATTTGGCCACTAGAGGGTTAACGAATGAACACATTTGTTTTGATGGTGTGAGTTGGTAGCATTATTCTTTCAATTTGGGACTGAGCCCTATATGCATTTTGAGAGAACAATTCTCTCGACTCTGAATTGAGGGTGTACCCAAAATTTACAATTTTATGTATTGCCAGAGAATCCACTAAAATTCAATTCTGTCGATTGGAGCACGTTCAGGGAGCCCACATTTATCATTGTGTTACCAACCATTGCACCATTGAGTGTCAGTTAATTAAGAGCAATTCTCTGAGATTTCGGCCATTCGATTTTTTTTGTGTTTTTTAATCCGGTTGAAACTTTTTTGGTGCCTTCGGTATGCCCAAAGAAGCCATTTTGCATCATTAGTTTGTCCATATAATTTTCCATACAAATTTGGCAGCTGTCCATACAAAAATGATATATGAAAATTCAAAAATCTGTACCTTTTGAAGGAATTTTTTGATCGATTTGGTGTCTTCGGCAAAGTTGTAGGTATGGATAAGGACTACACTGAAAAAAAAATGAATCGAATCAACACTATTTTTTCAAAAAATCGAAATATTGGTCGCACAAATTTTTCAACTTCATTTTTCGATGTAAAATCAAATTTGCAATCAAAAAGTACTTCAGTGAAATTTTCATAAAGTGCACCGTTTTCAAGTTATAGCCATTTTTAGGTAACTTTTTTGAAAATAGTCGCAGTTTTTCATTTTTTTTAATTAGTGCACATGTTTGCCCACTTTTGAAAAAAAAAGTAAAAAAAAAAATAGTCGCAGTTTTCCATTTTTTTTTTCAAATTAGTGCCCATGTTTGCCCACTTTTGGATAATTTTTTTTTTTGAAAAGCTGAGAAAATTCTCTATATTTTGCTTTTTTGAACTTTGTTGATACGACCTTTAGTTGCTGAGAAATTGCCATGCAAAGGTTTAAAAACAGGAAAATTGATGTTTTCTAAGTCTCACCCAAACAACCCACCATTTTCTAACGTTGAAATCTCAGCAACTAATGGTCCGATTTTCAACGTTAAAATATGAAGCAGCAATTTTCCGATCTTTCCGAAAAAAATATTTTCAATTTTTTTAAATCAAGACTAACATTTCAAAAAAGCGTAATATTGAATGTTTGGCCCTTTTGAAATGTTAGTCTTGATTTGAAATTTTAAAAGTATTGTTTTCGGAAAGATCGGAAAATTTCACGAATGTTTCATATTTTAACATTGAAAATCGGACCATTAGTTGCTGAGATATCGACGTTAGAAAATGGTGGGTTGTTTGGGTAAGACTTAGAAAACATCAATTTTCCTGCTTTTTAAACGTTTGCATGGCAATATCTCAGCAACTATAGGTCGTATCAACAAAGTTCAAAAGTGCAAAATATAGAGAATTTTCTCAGCTTTTCAAAAAAAAAAAAATTATCCAAAAGTGGGCAAACATGGGCACTAATTTGAAAAAAAAAAATGGAAAACTGCGACTATTTTTTTTAAAATCTTAAATATGGCTATATCTTGAAAACGGTGCACTTAATGAAAATTTCACTGAAGTACTTTTTGATTGCAAATTTGATTTTACATCGAAAAATAAAGTTGAAAAATTTTGGCGACCAATATTTCGATTTTTTCAAAAAATAGTGTTGATTCGAAAATTCATAACTCGGTTAAAGCTTTTTTGTACAACCTGGAAATTTCTGAAATGTTGACATTTTATGTCCCCTTAAACATATAAAAAATTAAAAATAGTGGTTTTTTGCAAATCAAGTTTTATTGACAAAAAGTTAAATTAAAAATCACCAAATTTTTTTTACCGTGTATTATTTTATTGTCCAGGCACCAAAAAAGTTTCAGCTGGATAAAAAAATACAAAAATTAAAATTTAAAAAAGGACCGATTTCGTAGAGAACTGCTCTTAACCAATGTAAACATCACATTTAAAAAAACCATGATGACAATGTTGACAATTCCTTCGATAAGGTTAAAATTGCTTCGTTTCGATTCTTGGTTCTGGAATTCGTTTTTTATAATTTCAAGTAATTTTTTGTATCTTTATCAAAGTTACCTCTCCCCACACTATCCATTGATTCAACAAGTTTCCGTTTTTGTACCCATCCATTTGTTTCCATGCAGCGTCCAGCAGTCAAGTGAATGTTTTTCGGTCTGCATGCTGGTTTCCAAATTTTGACAGCAGAAAATGTGTGGGTGGCAAGAGTAAAAAAAAAGCCGGCCGCTTTTTGATCCACAACACACTGTCACGCGAAATGTGTTCTCTGGACGGAGATTTCTTCTTTAATTTTTCGGCGTGCGTTACCACAAATCCAAATTAATTGAAGGTCTTACTTTGCTGGGCGTGAGTGTGACTAAGCTTGTGCTTGGAGTTGGGGTTGCATGGGCCATGATTTAATTTTATCTAAGATTTTACTCCATCATGACGGATTGGGTTGTAGAAGACTAAACTATTGTGATCTGGAAAGTTGGTTCCAACTTTCTGAGCAAAAATCCGTTTACTCAGTCGATTTGACCATATTTCATTTATCATATTTCACTCCTCTGATACTCACAGCAAATTAATGATATCAAATTTGTCACGCTGTTTTAGCCTTGATATAATTACAACAATGTAAGACAGTTTGATTAGCAGTGCACGATCTCCTCTCAACGCGTAGCCTGCGCGTGGCACCGCCCGCACTTTCCGGCATCATTTGGCATATAAACTAAACCATGTACAGAGAGCAAACGCCATAATGGGTCGGAATTAGAACCGTGCTACGCTCATTTGCGATAAATCTAAACTGGGCCACACACACACCCGCTGGACAGGAAGGATGGAGCGAGTTTGATAAGACGCTAGGAATCTTGTATTTTTAGTTTTAAAATAATTACATGCTAAATTCGAGTGATTATCATAGCAGAAGGAGTAGCGTAAAGGCAGCATAGCCAATGTATCAAATTTATTGGCAGCTACGCCCAACTTCATGTCATGACAATTTGTCACCGCGAATTAGCTAGTTGAGATTTATCGTTCGGTTAATTTCTAAATCTACTAGCCGTGTGTGTCCGTAACTCAACTAAACTTCACGCGTAGGACGTACAAACTAGCGGTACCATTAAAATTCCGCTAATTGATGCACATGCTTCTCGGAGCTGTGATGCTTCCCTGTCGGCTTGGTCTATGCGAAATATCTCTTCGTCCGAAACTATGCAGTAGCACACATCCAGATGTTCCGCTCATTTCTTCGCACGCCGTTGCCATCTGCCTCACTTTCTACAGCTGACTTGGTGCTAATTTCCGAACTTTTCACAGAGTGACACCTACCCTAATGGGTCTGTATGAATTTGTCATTTTGGCGGTTTTGTATACAGATGCCATTATGGCACTCTGACAGCTAGGCCGTTCCTCCATTATGGCATCGTTTTGTTGCGTAACTAAATCTTTTCATAAATCACGTTCAATGCTAAAGTTTGCGACCCAGCTTAAGCGCGGCTTGAGGTGATGAGCTAATTTCCCTTGCGATGCACCTTACTGGCGAGTGTGCCATAAAAACTTCCTACTCGCTGGCCAATATTATAGTACATTCCAATTTATTACCTGGCTGTGCTGGCAAACGCCTACGTTGACGCAAAATCAGTTTTTGCTGATTTTTTGTTGCAGCAATTTTTCAACTTCGTCACATTCGAGTGTTGACCACGAAAACCAGAAAACAAACCTGGAGCTGGTTTGGTGAAATTTTGTGCTCCGTCAGCTAGGTTTTTGAAGTCTTCGACCTACCCACACGGCGAGTATTGACGGGCGAATGTGAAACCCACCATTGAACATTAGTATTTTGAACTGCTATTTTATATATAAAATGTTGTGTTGAATTTTCTAATACCTAAACTGCCCCTGATCGCATAAATGTCCCATATGCATTTTCATCGTTTTTGAGCTATTGATGCAGTTTTGTTCAAAATCGTGTTATCTTTCAGAAAAGCATATAACATCCAGTACTTTGTTCTAGAAATCAGGAGGAAATCCAGTTTTTTTGAGAAAACTTAACACATAGCCTTATGTGTGGGACAAACTTCAAATGCGTTTTTCTCAGGTTGCTGTTTTTGCATATGGGACATTTATGCGAACATGGGCAGTAAAGCTCACAGTAATCTTAAAGTTTCTACGTGATTTACAAATGACCCATTCATTAAGCCAAATCCCATGTTTGGACTGTACAATCGTTAAATGTTCCCGATGAGTTTGAGCGTGAATTTCGCACACTTATCGACCATTTCGAGAGTATTGAAGAACAATCATTCCCAGCGCGAGTTGAGCGAACCAAAATTGGCCACACCTACGTGGGACTAAGATTCAATAAAGATCGACAGTTTGCAAAAGCGAGAATTAATTGCCGGCTCGTAAAGTACAAATTAAATTGGTTTAATTCTTGTTACACAGAACGCGTTGCAGCTCGGGCAGGTGCCAAAACCCATTCATGAACCGCACAAAACATAAACAAACCGCCTACGCATGCACTTCGGGCCCAAGTTTGCTAGCTGATCATCAAACGGTGACTTGACACGTGATGGGTAAGTCAGGACCCTTGTTGGGCGATTGTCAAGAATGTTTCGTTTTCGTGACATATTATGTCAGCATAATCGTTTGTGAGAAATACGAAATAGTATTTTTAAATGTCTTATGAACAATTCTCCCTGAAAATCCTGGACAGATTTTTAACAACATTTTTATAGTGTTCACAAACGTGTGCTTTAATCCGACATATGGATTTGGAAGGGCCCACGACCAATGTACATGATGTGCAAGGTGTGCGCTCCGATCTTGAGAAAAAATTGAGAAATTATTTCTATTTAAAAAACATTTAAAATTAATCTTGAGTTTTGATTTTAACCATCAATAAATTAGACGGTTCAACCAAGGTTCAACTCACTTTCTATAAGAAACAAGCCTAACCCAACTTTGTTCTGCCTTTTTTCGTTTGTTGACGTTTTTGCTTATTCAGCCTCCTGTGATCAAAATTTGATTTTACGTAACTTTTTCCATACAATTTGCCGATGCTCCGGAGTCGGTTCCAGAGTGATCAAAGTGTCAATTAGTCAGCGTATAAACCGTCCTTGGGCTTATACGAACTCAACGCAACAAAGAGCACCTCGATCCGACGCTCCGTATAGAACTGATTTGCGTTCGAACAAAACCATCGATTTTTTTTATATATATAGAAGATTTGGAATTCCGAAAAACCTTTGCCAGTTCCATGTTTTGTTTCGATCAAGATAGCACAGTAACCAAAAAATAGTGCGTTCATCCCGATTTTACTCTCTATATTTCTAAAAGACAACAAATATTAATAATTCTAAAAATTGGAAAAAATATATTAAACTATTCAGACTATATAGAATAAAAAAAGAAAAAAAATATATTTTTAATTTATTTAAAGGGGTTACATACATGTAGAAAATGCAAAAAATCTTATTACTAAAAATTTATTAAATCCACTTGAAACCTGATCACTCATGAAAGGTTCATGATGATATATGATTCATTATTAAACTGAGTAAGAGACGATTTAAGCACAAAATTTTGCCATGCGCAAAGCAAACTGTCGAACTTTGTGAACATTTTTTTTTCTCAAGATAGGATGGACCAAGTTGGCTGAAATTTGGGGAGAAGACTCACAAGACCTGCCCGATTTTGAAATTTTTCATATTTGAAAAATGCAATAATCAAAAACCTTCTAGCTTTTTTTTTATGAAAAAAATAAAATAAAAATATTTTTACCTTATTTAAATATAAACTTTTATGAAAATCAGCCTTCATCAGGCAAACGGAACCATTTTATTTTAACGAGTGTTCAGTTGTTCACCAAAATTATGAGCCGATTTGGTCAAAGCAGTGTTGCGATATCGTGGCACCCGTTTTTTGAAAGTGCCAACTTCAAATTGTTTTTTTTTTTCTCGGCAATGGTATAACCAAAAGTTTTCAAATTTATTTTGTTGATAGATGAAAATATGTAATGTCTTGAAATTAGATTTAAAAAAGGTTAAACGTGCCCTCAAACCAACCTCTGACATTTATGCTGATTTACATTTATGTAACCCTTTAAGCTATTTAAAAGCTGTCGTCTATGTTTAGATGGAAGTGTAGATTATCACCAATTAATATAATTGAGCTGATTTTATGATTTTAAGCTTGAAATCATAACAAATATAATGAAAATATAGATTTTACGACTTAAAAAAAATCCCGGGATTTCAAAAATATTTTTCCCGTTTCCCGGGAAATTCAAAACCCGGGAAAATTGGACGCTCTACCAAAAAAGTTTTTGTCTTATTTTCGAAAATAGTCAAACTTACGGACCCTATCATGCTTGTTGTTGTAACAGGTTGTAATTCTTCAGTCCAAATTTTTATTCGAAAATATTTATTTTTCCGTGTTTCGGAGGTATGAAAAACTTAACTTCAATTGTTTTGTATTTTCTTGTTTTATTTTTAGTTTTTTAATTGTCATTTATCTTGTTAAGTTTTTGTTTTTTTTTTGTAGTATTAGGCCTATTCAACCAACCCTATTTTACATTTTGCCTTTCTAGTTTTTTTTAATGTTTTTACAGTCATTTTTTTTTTATTGTTTTTCACATTTTCATTTTCATGCATAGAGGCATAGTCAGAGTCCTTACAAAAAATACTGTACATTAACACAGTTAATCTCTAAAAAATAACATTTTTTTAAACATTTGTAAAGTTACATAAGACAAATCAAACTTCCTACCCTAAAATTAAAAAAAAATCTTTCCATTACTTTTTAAAGATAAAAAATTTGTTGAAAATGGATCTTTGGCGAATATTTAGATCGAAGCCCGTCTAGAGGCAGGGTTGCACACTAAATCAGAGACGCAATACTCGGTAAAATTTTTACCGAAATTACTCTGTAAAAATCAAATTTTACTGAGCTGTCAGTTGAATTTAGGAAATATACAGAGCTACGGTAAGAAAATCGCTGAAAGTACCGTACTTCAGTACTTATTTCACTGAGCTACTCAGTAAACCCTAGTTTCCGGTAAATTATTGTTACTCGGTAATTTAATTACCGAGTACTCAGCTAATAACCTTGTGTTTTACTGAAAGCTCAGTAAAGTTCTACCGAGTCTCTCAGTTGAAACTTATGTCATTTTGTAGCTGTCATTTTTTTATTTGGTCGCTGTTGTCGGACTGTTCCTGAGTACCTTCAGAAAATAAGTAATTTAAAACTATAAATTGTAACAAAATAACACGTAGGTGTCTTTTTATTTAAGGAAATAAAGTTATTCACAATTTAAAATAATCATTTTTCTTTCAGCTCCCGTCGAAGCTTCATATTCTGAGCCGTTTTAGAAGAGCTGGTTTAGGTCGTCATGTTTGATATTGTTCAAAAATCAAGAAAAAATAAATTATTATGATATTGTGAATGTACGTAGGTATTTTTTGAAAATAAATTTTGTCGTCTATTTGAATAAATGAAAGGAAAATAAATTCAATCCATAAAAAAGCGTTACCGTAAGCACAGTAAAAATTCAGAAGATGTACCGAGCAAACGGTAATTTTTTACCGAGGTCTTCTGTAAAAGTTCAAACCAGCTGTCAGATTTTCGTTTACTGAGCTCTCGGTAGTTTAAACTTTTACCGAGCACTCGGCTGTTGAGAGTTCGGTAAAATTTTTACCGAGTACGGTAAAAAAAATCTAAGTTTGTGGGTTGTAGAAAAAATAATAGTCGCATAGTATTTACAGCATTCAGGACATTCCAGAAAAATCCAAACGCTCCAGAACAAAATCAACTCTCTCGCACAAGCGCAAACGACGCCGACGACGTCACCGGTTGGCGTCGCGCCGTTGCGTTGACGACGACGCTACACGTGTGTAATTAGTGCGATGGTCAGAGCGAACAGTCACACACCACCAGCAAGCAACTGTTGAACTGCACCGTTGAAAAGTCAATCGGCTCGTTTCGGGTGATGCAGCTTCTATTTTTGGACCCGTTGGGTTTCGAATTTCGACATAAAGCATACAATGCAGTCGTCCGAAAAAAAAAATGCCGCGCGTGTGGGAGTGACAGCCACGTGTGCGTGCACCTTCAATTATGCTGTTTTACATGTGTGGGAAATGTTTTTGTTGTTGATGTTGTTGTGTTGCGACATTGCGTTGGGGAAAAAAAGACTGAAGTTTGAGGAAGAAAAGGGCTGTGGAAATGGAGCAGAGCAGGGATGGATGTTTTTCTAACCACACATGGGGAGGACGGACAGAGTTGCGCGCTGTCCCGCTGAGTTCAAAACGTTATGTCCGGAACGGACTGGTTCGATTTCATGATCTGTTTACCGAGATTGGGCTCAAGGCGGGAGACGGAAACTATGGTCGTGTTTTTGTTAGAGGTGGGATACTTTGGTGTATTCTCATATGTTGGTTAGTCCTAATTCCATCCAATTCGCTGTGCTCACATCCTATAGAAATAATTCTAGAGTTTTTTTAAAGGTCCAATAAACTATTGTGTTTCACATGTTTATATGACCTAACAAAAACACTCTAGAATTGAGCTACACTCAAACCCCCCCCCCCCCCATATTTCAATAATGCATGATTGTTGTTGTTTTGCAATCATAAAAATAGTTTTGAAATAAAAAAATACGAATTGGTGGACTTCAATTATTTTGGGACCATCCACAAACCACGCCGACACTTTTTTTGGAAAGTTCAACTCCCCTCAATTTTTGTATGAAGCGTGGACATCGCAAACCCTAACCCCCCCCCCCCTTCCCTTCCCCTCCAGGGTATCCATTATGGATGGTCCCTTTTCAATATTATTTAATGTATGCAAAATTATTATAAACACACCTAGAGTTTTTTTTAAATGGTCCATTCAACCAAATTTTTGGTTTTTGCTTTTTGGGTGTTTTTTTTTATACCCCTGACTCAAGACGGTTCCAAAAACACCCAAAAAGCAAAAAATGGAAATTTGGTTTTATTGGATCTTTAAAAAAACTACTACTCAAAATTTAAATCACGTCTTCGTATAAATATTTTGAATACTTTTCAATTAAGAGGCAGTATTTGTTAATTCTGCTCGGTTTGTTTTAGAGGTCGTATCGAGGTGCTCCGATTTGGATGAAACTTTCAGCGTTTGTTTGTCTATACATGAGATGAACTCATGCCAAATATGAGCCCTCTACGACAAAGGGAAGTGGGGTAAAACGGGCTTCGAAGTTTGAGGTCAGAAAAACCTAAAAAATCTTAAAATTGCTCGCATTTCAACTTCGCAACTCTCGTAGATGCATTTGAAAGATCTTTTGAAGCAGTTCAAAATGGGCCATAGACATCCATGACCGACTTGACTTTTTCTCATAGCTTTTGCAAATTACTGTTAAAAATTGATTTTTTTAAAACCCTAATATCTTTTTCCAACAGCCTCCAACACCCATACTCCCATAGGTCAAAAGATAGGTAATTTCATGGACTATAATCCTTCGGAAATAACTTTTTGGCCAATCGCAGTTTTTCTCATAGTTTTTCGATTTTTCTATAACAAACATTTTACAACGTTAGTTTTTGCCCTGTAGGCCTCCATAGCGGCACTTTTTAGTCTCAATTTTGTCATATTCGAAATCCTCGGAAAATTTCACGTTAGTTAGAAGTATTGAAGTTGTAAATTTGATTTAAAAAAATAAATAAATAAAACTTTTTAGAAAAAAAGAAATGGATCTTATTTACCTTGTGATCAAAACGTCAAATGAATATCTGTTCTACCCCTAATCCGAAAAAAAAGTTAAAAAATATTTTAATTCATTTTAAATGGCATTTTTTCCAATCAAATTTACAACTCCAATACTTCTAACTAACGTGAAATTGTCCGAGAATTTCGAATATGACAAAATTGAGACCAATATGTGCCGCTATGATGGCCTACAGGGCAAAAACTAACGTTGTAAAATGTTTGTTATAGAAAAATAGAAAAACTATGAGAAAAACTGCGATTGGCCAAAAAGTTATTTCCGAAGTCCATGAAATTACCTATCTTTTGACCTATGGGAGTATGGGTGTTTGAGGCTGTTGAAAAAAGATATTAAGGTTTTAAAAAAATTAATTTTTAACTCTAATTTGCAAAAGCTATGAGAAAAAATCAAACCAATCCTGGATGTCTATGGCACATTTTGAAGTGCTTCAAAAGACCTTTCGAATGCATCTACGAGAGTTGGGTTTGATGAAGTTTTACGGAAATGCAAGCAATTTTAAGATTTTTAATGTTTTTTCGACCTCAAACTTCAAAGCCCGTTTTACCCCACTTCCCTTTGTCGTAGAGGGCTCATATTTGGCATGAGTTCATCTCATGTATAGACAAACAAACGCTGAAAGTTTCATCCAAATCGGAGCACCTCGATACGACCTGTTACACATTGGTGAAAAACTGGCTCTTAATTACCCTTCAATTTATTTTATTTTATATTGTAATATGAAAAAAAATGCGATGCTTCCTGATTTTTAAAATGAAATCTTAAATAACATGCAAGATTTGAAAATGAAATGATACAATGAATAAAGCTATAAAAGTTTTAAAAAGTTATTCTGAAAAAACATCAAATGCCACTTATGGCAGCCTTGCAAGTTAATTCCTCTAAATTATCAATTTCATAAATTTTCATTCATTCAAAAAGATACACTTGTTTTTTTCTTTTTTTTTAAGTAAACGCTATAAAAACTTTGACAAATTGTGATTTATCTTTGTTGTATTTTTTGCCAAAAAATCATGTTTTTTCATATGTTTCGACGAGAATAATTTATTCTATGTCTTTTTTTTTAAATTAAATATCTTTATTGAACTATCTTATAATAATGACATTTCTTTTACATGTCAAGTGCTCTTCATCATTGTTGTAATTTTCAATGTTTTTGAAGTTCAGATAAGCTTGCGGGCCAAATGTGAAAATGGCTGACTTGAGAAATAAAAATTATGTTACTTCAATCTAAAAAACGGAGAAATACATCAATCAGTTGATTTTTTTTTTTGCAATTTCATTTACCTTTCTAAAATTTTCGTCATTAAAGTTATAGGAACAGAAAAGATTTTTTTTCGACTGATTCGTTGAAAAAAGCTTTCAATCCAATTGGATCAAATTTATTTACATCCAAAATCTAAAAAAATATTATTCAAAAGCTCAAAAGAGTTCAAATATTAGGCGTTATGACTTTTGAATAAACAAGGAAAACTTTTTTTCTTTGCTATCTCTACAGTTTTCTACTGTCAAATTTGAATGTTTCATAGCTCATTTCTTAAAATGGTTGATCGAATGTTTGGGGAAAATAATATTTTCAATCACACACATCAATTTTCAATAAAATAGATTATTTAAACAACATGTTTGGATCAAAGTTTGTCTGAATTATTCGTTTTATATTAACAACAAATAAAAAGGTTCGCAAAAAGCTTTAACTAAACCTTAATTTGTTTATTTGTAAAAAAACAAAATCACTGTGCAGATGGTTCAAAGGACCATTTTACTTGACCATTCAAAACGGGTCCGCGGGCCACAAAAAAATCACCTCGCGGCAGTCATGCTTTTGAACGGGTTCTCCGTTCGTTCAAGTTCACACAGCAACACGAAAAATAACAGCTCTGAGAACGAACGCTCGTCTCTAAGAAACGTTCGTTCAGTAGGCTTTTTAGAAACGAACGGAGAACCCAGTTCAGAACTTCAACATTTTCCTTTGATAAGACCTCAGTAGACTAGCTTAACTTCATTGACTGTTAATCATCTGTTTACATATCAATATTGCTAGCTTAGTGGTAACAATTAGGTTTAGTAATCAGAGGTAGTGAGTTCGAATCTCTTTTTTTCCTGAACTAGAAAAGCATTGATTTTTTTTTTAAATCACGGTGGCAATAAATTTTTGTTTCCATTTTAGTTGGGGTGCTTTTTGCTTTTTATCCGTTTCATTTAGTCTCCCTATCCTCCCAGCTGGAGTGTCCCTTGATTTGTATAAAATGTAATTTCAGTCGTCGTCATAAAGTTGGTACCCAAACACAAAAAAAAAATGTTAAATGTTAAATGTTTGTTGTTTATTTAAGTTTAACGGTTGCCATAGAGAGCCTCTGGCTACAGGCGGGTTCACAGAACGCGTTCCAAACTTTGAAGAGAACGGCACGAAAAAGTGACGTTCTGTTTTTGGAACGAAAACCAATGGCTCCTGCGCGGTGGGTTCAGTTCGTTTTGAAGAAAGAGAACGAACGCAGAACGGGTTCCGTTCAAATTGCATGACTGCCTCGCGGGCCACGTTTGGCCCACGGGCCATACTTTGGTCGGCCCTGAAATAATTGATTCTGAAAATATTAGCTTTGAAAAAATATGTTCAAACAAAAAAGCAATTTTTTGGAGTTAATTTATTTTAGCTTTCGAACAAAAAATACATTTGCATTAAAAAAAAACAAAATCAAAATCTAACTAACATAAAAAAAACAAAAAAATATTTATAATACGATTTTTGTTTCGAACTGGACGATTCGTTGTAATGTATCAAATTATCAAATTATTCGCTCTACAGCATTGCCTTGGCGTTCTCGATTGCAAGATTCCTACTCGAAACTAAGTGTCCGAAGGCTTGATTGTTGAGGCAATTGCAAACCTATTTTTACACCTTAGCTTCCATCCACCCCGGGATTCAAACTGATGACCTTTGGATTGTTAGTCCAACTGCCTACCAGCGACTCCACCGAGACAGGACCCAGGGAGACGACTCCTACACCTGGACTGAGCTAACGACCTAACCTTTTTAGGTTAGTCCGGGGCCAACATTTACTTCCCGTCCGACGGAAGGCGTGATCAGACAAATATCGTCTCGAAAAATGCCACCGGGACCGTCTGGGATCGAACCCAGGCCGACTGGGTGAGAGGCAATCACGCTTACCCCTACACCACGGTCCCGGCCGTTGTAATGTATGTATTATTGAATTTTCTTTTTAAAAAATTATTATCTTCACAATAATGTGAGTTATGTGAGCAAAAATTGCTTTTTCCAAAATTAAAGTTCTCACAAAAAATACCTATGGAGAACAGAATTTATTGCAATTCATCATCCGTGACTCATAAACACATTGGCTTTCGATTTCAGCACCTAGAAAAAGTTTCTAAATGAAATCAACTAATAATTAAGTATCCATATGAGAACAACTGTGAAACAGTGAGAATCTTTTTTTTAATTGGTAATGTTTGCAAACCACTCAGCATTTTAGTGTATTTCTCCTTCAATTGTTTTTTCTCTTTTTAAAATTGCTCTGATATTTAAATCTCTTGTCAAATTTTTGAATTATGTTTCAAATGTTACCACTGTTCTTAAATTTTCGAGTTGTTCACGAAAATAAATCAAGCCCTTTGACGAGTACACAATTTTCGATGCAATCATTATCGACAGACAAGAAAATGCAATAATAAGCTTCAGCGCGCACAGTTTCATTGGTCACAGATTATCGCCAATGGCTTTATTGGAAAATCGTGTCGCTATCACTTTTTTTTTGGAATTTCGCACTCGCATTCAATTGCGAGGTTTATATTTCGATCAGATTGGTTCGGCACTGGAAAAGGGAGAACGTTGTTTTTTTTTCTTTTCAAAAAACAAAGTCGACGCCTGTATTCAGTAAAATTTCTCCCCAACCTTCCATATGCATAATGGAAAATGCAAACTTAAACTTCGTATTAAGTTGCAGTTTACTTTCACGCTGAACTTTCTGCGGCTTCCCCGGGCCCAATAAAGGGGGGGAGCTCCGATAATCATAATGATTTCCCCGGCATTTTCTCTTTGGCGGTGGAACCGATTCTTCTCATATGTTTTCAGTGCTGGCAAGAAGAAGAAACAGGGGAAACAAAGAAGTTATAGCACTCTTAAACAAATTGAACACGCTAATGTGGCCAACACCGAGAAGCTGTCGTGACAAGACCCACATCAGGAAAAGCCCGCCAGATTCACGCCACCCGTCCCAATACCGTTCGATGAGGGTCTCCCAAAATAACAAAAATAATAAAACAAAGCTCTGAACTCTCCAGAGTTTGGCGGCGTTCGTGAGTTTGTTTTTGCAATGCATATTTAGCTGCATCAAAAGCCTGCGCGCCTCGGACCCAGAGATTGAAAAATTGCATCGCGCCACTTTCCTTGGACTTAACCCCTTTTCCGCCACTTCCTTTGACCCAAAAGATGCCAGAAAACCTGTTTCGGCGAGGGTCACAGACGGTGACGGTGCGCTCTAGAAGGACGTCCCGTGCGGAAGGTGCCCTCGGAGGGGAAGAAATAATAATAAAAAGATCATGGCAATGAATTTGGGACCTCTTCTTTGGGCCCCGTGATTCAGGGGTCCACCAAAGTTAAAGGAGGAAATGGGGGATTGTGGTGCGAGGTTTAAATATCCCGGGCATTTCGTAGAGGAGGTTGTTCAATTTTGAGAGTTTCTAAGACATATTTTAAGTTGTTGGTTAAATCTAGTTTATAATTTAAATAACTACAAAAAGGTAAAAGTTGCAATAAGGACTTGTTGAAGTGCTTTGATGGTGCAGATAAATTTTTAAATAGAAAAGTTGCCTTTTGAAGGTTAAGGTTATGAAAAGTAATTTGTTGTAGAGAATATCATTTTTTTTTGACAAAAACATTGTGAAGCTGCTTACTTTTCCGAATGAAGAAACGTTCTGATTTTCATCGCCAAAAATAACTTTACTTAAAAAGTACTTTTCAGCCTCCATTTGAGTGCAGAAAAGTTCTTCTTTTCATCACTTGTATCGAAACGTAATATACTTTGTGTTTTGGAATTTGATTCTTATCTTGACGAAAAAAACTTTCAAGCGGGAAAACAAACAAAATCAAATTATTCGCTCTACAGCATTGCCTTGGCGTTCTCAATTGCGAGATTCCTACTCGAAACTACGCGTTCGAAGGCTTAATTGTTGAGGCAATTGCAAACCTCTTTTTACACCTAAGCAGCTTCCATCCACCCTGGGATTCGAACTGACGACCTTTGGATTGTGAGTCCAACTGCCTACCAGCGACTCCATCGAGACAGGACCCAGGGAGACGACTCCTACACCTGGACTGAGCTAACGACCTAACCCTCTAGGTTAGACCGGGACCAACATTTTCTTCAATTTCCGTAGGAAGGCGTGATCAGACAAATCTCGTCTCGAAAAATGCCACCGGAACCTTCTGGGATTAAACCCAGGCCGACTGGGTGAGAGGCAACCACGCTTACCCCTACACCACGGGTCCCGGCAAACAAAACCGGGAAAACAAACGTTGCACTAAATAATTCCAATTCAAAGAATGTTGACCGGAATTGCAAAAAAAAAAAAGTTTTGTGTACAGCTCGTGGCAAAACTTGTTTTTTCAGCACTCGCCATATTTATCCTACTCGATAAAGTTCGTTGGACAATTGTACGTCTTAAGCTGAAACTTGTTGCATAAACCAAGCATAAACTACTATTATTTTATTTTAAGTTAGAGAATTCAAACATAATTGTTTTTTTTGTATTGTATAAAACGTCTCTCTTATTATTGTTCAAAGAAACAAAAACTTTTTTTTTGTTGGACAATTATTACCTCGAATCGATTATTCGAAGTCTCCATAGTCCGATATTCGATTATCCGAAGTCACAAAAAACAATATATATATTTTTTAATTTTAGTATATGGGTCATTCCAGGTCAACTGGGTACACTTTTGGACTCGACCTTCACCGATTTGGTCCAAACTTGGAGGGAACATTCATCTATCGATAGTTAACAGAAACCCCAAGTTTGGTGCTGATTGGACTATCCCTCTATTTTTGCATTTTATAGAAAATTGTCCAAGGAATTTGATAAAAATATATTTTTAACCCTAAAATGCCCCCTAACATTATATTTTAATATTTAAAGTATTAAAATTCAGTTTTTACTAATTCCTTATATTTTTATTTGTTTTATTTTTATTTGTTTTATTTTATCATATAATTCTACATTATAATCAATGCAGACCTCAAACTAAAATGTACTATTGGCGAGAAACAGCGATTTTACTGAAAAAAGTTTGATTTTGCGCAGCAATCTGTCCTATGAATTCAAATCCGAAATAAGTTTCTCACATATAAAAACCGAACTATGCGGATTCATCCCTTTTTGTTGAAAAGTACACCATGTACTTCCGAGTGCTGCGCAAAATCAAACTTTTTTCAGTAAAATCGCTGTTTCTCGTCAATGGTTCATTTTAGATTGAGGTCTGCAAATTTTATTTTTATCGAATTCCTTGGACATTTTTTTTTATTAAATGCAACCTGTAGAAAGTCTTTTTTCTAAAATAGTTGCAGAGCTACAGTTATAACAAAAAAAAAGTTTATTAGAAAATCGTCAAAAAAGAGGGCGATTTGTTCATGCAGACCTTTGTTCTAGGACTTTGGATAATTGAAAATGGACTTATTCAATTTTGATTAATCCTTTGAATCTGAGGAATACATGTTAAAGTTTATACTGTGAAACCAGGTTGTTGGATGCAATCTTCTTCAATTTTACAAATATACCAAACGTCTCAAAATATAAATTCAGATTAAAATAGAAAAAAAATCGGTATTTACTGTTTGCAATCGGCTTCAATATTAAAATAAAATTTGGTATATATTTTTACCATAGATTTTTTTTTAATATCGTAAGATGTTTTTTTTATGAAAACATAAACTTTCAGAGTTACTTGTAATATTTGTATTTACGCAGAAAACCGGACAAGCATATGAATTTTTGATGATCAGAAATAAATATTTAAAAAAAAATTGAAGTACCTTGTACCAGAATAGACGAAGACCTCCTAAAGGGTTTCTTCTTCCCCACGATAAATTGTTTTCAAAATCAATTAAGCTTTAAACTCGGTCACTCCTGTTCGGTAGAGCTAAAATCTTGTGGATATTCCACAAAAATTACGACCCTCGTATTTTGTTGACAATTTTATCGAAATATTATGGCTTGATTTTTGGTTGCAAATTTATGCAAATGGTTTTTTTTATAAAGAATTGACTGCCTTGAGTTGATAATTTGTAGAACAAATAAAACTGTTAGCCCATCAATGTACTTAAACGGTTGTGCGTATTTATCTAAAAGATGATCAAATAACTCAAAGTGGTTGTAAAAGATCTGGTCTCTAATGATTGATACATACAATCGTGTTACTTCATTTCTGATTTTTCCTGTTAAAAGATTGGAAAAAGAATCTCAGTGTGGAGTTCCCAATGAGAAAACCATATGTTGCCCTTGTGTGTGTTTCGCGGCCGAGATTTTCTTCAACTTGGTTGGGGTCTCGACTCAAAACTGCACATCCAGAGTAGTGACTGCACGCTTCGTTGCAAATTGATGGCAAACATTAAAGTCAAGGAAAAGGCGTGGGACTCATGAAAACGATGATGATGATGCCGAGAGTGATCAGCGAGCGATCTTCGCAAAGAGAGTCAAGTGCATACTTTGTCAACGAGACTTCCCCTTATTTTGACGGAGGAATGACGACTGAGGATACTGGAAGAGTGAATCGATTCCATTCATCCGAGGTCACAACAGATGCCGCGCTGGGAGTAAATAAAACTTCGTTTTTTTTGTATTTTTTTATGTTTTTACAATATAACAAATCCAAACAATCTCTCGGGAAAGCAAATAAACAATCATCGATGACTGACCGCGGTAGCGGCTTCTATTTATGGCACAAACATCGTCGATGTTTTTTGTTGATTATTTACAGCATTTAATGCTCACTTTCAACAATAACAGAAAGTTGTCTTTAGCAATGCATAGAACCTACGTTACACTATCATTCTAGACTCGATGGTGGTACAAAACATCTATGGGCGGCAGTCTTTAAGCATTTTTAAAGTCTGATAGAAATTATACTTTCCCATAATTTCGCTGCCGGTCAGAAGAATCCTCAACAAATGAGAAATGTTTTGTGCATTCCAACATCAGCAAATTTCAGCAGCATAAACGCACATCAAACAGGTTTTCCCAGATCCACGAACACACAGAGCGGTCCCGATCAATCAAACATCATCTCTTCTAATAAAAGCTGGATGCCGCGCGGTGCATCCAGGCAGAGAAAACCCTAAAATCAGCACTCAGCGGTGGAAATCGGTCTGGCTGGTGCCCCAAACCTGGCCCTGGCACGGCACAGGACTGTAATTTTCTCATTCCACAAATTGTGGGGTTTTAAAAGCGCATCAAGCGCGTGCAAATCGGACGCCAGGACAAATGCGAGCGGAGATTTGGCCGGGTTGCGTCATTATGGCGCGGCGAGCTGTCAGACGTTTTATGGTGGTCGCCATTATGGCTACAACCGAGGGGAGCGTCACACGTCGATAAATTGATTTCGACTGCCCACGCCCCCACTTTCAGTCGAGAAGGGTTCTTAATTGTGACCTAATAATTTAGCGTGAAATTATTCCGGTCTCCGGACGTGAAAACTATGCCAAAGGTGCAACCTCGGATAAGACCCGTTGAAAGTCCGGAATAAAATATCGTGTTGGCCTTTGGCTTGAGGTCCAACTCTTAAAAAGCCATTCATCTTGCCCTCGTGGAGACCACGTATCTCGGCACGTTGTGGAACACATGTTCCCGTTTCCAGCTTTCCTCTCTATGAACGCCCATTCGTCTTGTGGCGATTCTAAGTCCAAGGTATCGTCGCCGGTCGTCGTATTTTGAGTTTGTACACCCTCGCAGCGGCTCCATATGCATGCAGATGAGCCGGTTTTGGATTTTTGTTTTGGTTATGAAAAATCGTTTAGCTGTGCGTTTCTTTTAGGCGCGTTTCCCGTTTTAAGATTTTCTCGATTTTTTCCCTTCTGTACAAACAAACCGTCACCGTCGATCACACACCATGTCGTCATCTTTTGCAGGTTTTGGGTGTTTTTTTTTTCGGCCAGGGAATCGTTTGTTCTGGGTTGAGGAAGTCGCAATACTGCAAACCGTGTCACTGCTTGCCGTATTGAGCAAAAGTTCTCTGGAAATACACACTGTTTGGACCATGTGTTTGAACGATCAATCAGTAGAGACACTACCACAGAATCTTGCGAGATCTCATGTTTCTTTTGATGAGCTACAAAACAAATGATAAACAAACAAGCCTATGTGTGAAAGTTTTACACATTCAATCGAATTGGGCAAGATGTGCTCTGGTTTATTAGCTGAAAGCGCCCTAACGGGCAGCCATTATGGCAACTTGACAGCTGCGCGCCTCTATTATGGTAAAGCGCGCGCGACAGTGCGTCAATTTGCATAACAATGTCGGAGACATTGGAAGGAGTGGTGCACCACATGTAAATATCGTTGTCAGTTGCAAAAAAGAGTGAAATTATGTCATAGTTCTAAAATAAATGTGACGCATGTAAACAAATCCTCGCTCTGTACGGCGGTGGCACATGATCCGCGTATGCAAATAAACAATACTGTTGTAGTGCTCGCGCATGGTTTAGTTTAGCTCCACTTCTAATAACAAAAACATCAGGGCGGAAAACGCGCCGCGCAAAGTCACATTGCTCTCTCCGCAGCGCAGGTTCTAATCATGGTGGATGCAAATGAAACGCATCCAGATTGCAACCAATTCGCTGGGCCAACACGAGAGAACGAGCTGCTGCATGTGACGACTCTGGAGTTTATGCGATAAAATTTACGATCTTGCTAAACGAGTATATCAAGTGATGGAACTGCAAAAAGTATGAGCACTCTAGAGCGATGGATGTCTGAACATGATGACCGGCCAGGCTGACTTGTGATGGTACATTGTGGGCCGTGTAAAGGGCTAGTTAACACGGGTTTTATGGTGCTCTGGCTTTGGTCGTTAAATTTCTACTGGAGAAATGTTAAACCAGTTAAACTGTTTAAACAAAATAATCAGGAATGCACTTCACACAACTCTATGTGTTAAAATGAAATAAAAGCAAAAGTAAGTGCAATTGAAGAAATCTAAAATCTACACCCAAACAAAGGATCGATGACATAAAATGTGTTACCCAAATCAATACGCCCAGAATGATCAAAACGTGAATTTTTGGCTAGAGGTTAGGTCGTTAGTTCAGTCCAGGTGTAGGAGTCGTCTCCCTGGGTCCTGTCTCGCTGGAGTCGCTGGTAGGCAGCTGGAATCACAATCCAAATCTCGAGGTGAATGGACGCTTATATAGGTGTAAAAAAAAGTTTGCAATTGCCTCAACAATCGAGCCTTTGGACACCTAGTTTCGAGTAGGAATCTCGCAATCGAGATCACCAGGGCAAGCTGCAGAGCGAACAATTTGTTTTTTTTTTAATCTAAAGCAAAATTAAGTAGGGGAAGGTGGGGCAAGACGAACAATCGCTCGTACGGCCGTAATTTTTTAAAATCAAATTCAAATTATTCGCTCTACGGCATTGCCTTGGCGTTCTCGATTGCGAGATTCCTACTCGAAACTAAGTGTCCGAAGGCTTGATTGTTGAGGCAATTGCAAACCTCTTTTTACACCTTAGCTTCCATCCACCCCGGGATTCGAACTGACGACCTTTGGATGTGAGTCCAACTGCCTACCAGCGACTTCACCGAGACATGACCCAGGGAGACGACTCCTACTCAATCCAGGAGCTAACGACCTAACTCTCTAGGTTAGACCGTTAGACGGAAGGCTTGATCAGACAAAACTCGTATCGAAAAATGCTACCGGGACCGTCTGGGATCGAACCCAAGCCGACTGGGTGAGAGGCAACCACACTTACCCCTACTCCACTGTACCGGACAGCCGTAATTTTTACACTTTTGATTTTTTTCCAGTATGAGGAATTGTTACTAGCAATGCAATTAGCTGATTCTACTACCTCATAACCGCTAAAACGACGTAAACGCCACGGGGCTTAAGATTGAATGAAGTTTTTGTCAAAACCTTAGTTTTCTTATAATTTTTGGAAAGTACAAAATAAGGCTTAGGGTTCGTTTTAAGGCTCATTTTATCAAAATGCTATTTTTTCTAGATCATTAGTGTCCCTATCAATGACTTGCACCTATTATAAAGTATGATTTAACTTTTGGTTATTTTTGTTGAGAGCTTTTAAAAAATCTTGTTCAGGTGGGGCCAAGTGTATCATAAGGATTTTTAGTATGGAAAAAAATACGAATTGCTGTAACAACATATTTTATTGGGAAATAAATACATAAAATTACTTAAAAACTGATAGACAGTTGATAAAAAAAATTGTCCACACAAAATATAGTAATATTATGAAAGTTTACTATTTATCATCTAAATATTTTTTTTTTCGTTAAAAACGATCAAATTTATAGTAAAATATTATTATTTAATCTAAAATTGGAAGAAACGTTTCAAATACATTCTAATCTGATGTATCTAAGTGATAACAGTTCAATTGTTAGCAAATTAACATGTTGTTTCATGCATTATTCCTCTTTCCTCAGAGAGTTGTTCGTCTTGTCCCACTAGTTGAGTAGAATGTGAGCAATTCTCTACGAAATCGGTCTTTTTTCTTCAATTTTAATTTTTGTATTTTTTAATCCGGCTGAAACTTTTTTGGTGCCTTCGGTATGCCCAAAGAAGCCATTTTGCATCATTAGTTTGTCCATATAATTTTCCATACAAATTCGGCAGCTGTCCATACAAAAATGATGTATGAAAATTCAAAAATCTGTATCTTTTGAAGGAATTTTTTGATCGATTTGGTGTCTTCGGCAAAGTTGTAGGTATGGATACGGACTACACTGGAAAAAAATAATACACGGTAAAAAAAATTTGGTGATTTTTTTATTTAACTTTTTATCACCAAAACTTGATTTACAAAAAAACACTATTTTTATTTTTTTTTATTTTTTGATATGTTTTAGAAGACATAAAATGCCAACTTTTCAGAAATTTCCAGGTTGTGCAAAAAATCACTGACCGAGTTATGAATTTTTTAATCAATACTGATTTTTTCAAAAAATCGAAATTTTGGTCGTAAAAATTTTTCAACTTCATTTTTCGATGTAAAATCAAATTTGCAATCAAAAAGTACTTTAGTCAAATTTTGATAAAGTGCACCGTTTTCAAGTTATAGCCATATTTAAGTGACTTTTTTGAAAATAGTCGCAGTTTTTCATTTTTTTAAATTAGTGCACATGTTTGCCCAGTTTTGAAAAAAATATTTTTGAAAAGCTGAGAAAATTCTCTATATTTTTCTTATTCGGACTATGTTGATACGACCTTTAGTTGCTGAGATATTGCAATGCAAAGGTTTAAAAACAGGAAAATTGATGTTTTCTAAGTTTCACCCAAACAACCCACCATTTTCTATCGTCAATATCTCAGCAACTAATGGTCCGATTTTCAATGTTAATATATGAAACAATTGTGAAATTTTCCGATCTTTTCGAAAAAAATATTTTTGGAATTTTCAAATCAAGACAAACATTTTAAAAGGGCGTAATATTGAATGTTTGGCCTTTGTGAAATGTTAGTTGAAAAATTTTTACGACCAAAATTTCGATTTTTTGAAAAAATCAGTATTGATTAAAAAATTCATAACTCGGTCAGTGATTTTTTGCACAACCTGGAAATTTCTGAAAAGTTGGCATTTTATGCCTTCTAAAACATATCAAAAAATAAAAAAAATTAAAAATAGTGTTTTTTTGTAAATCAAGTTTTAGTGATAAAAAGTTAAATAAAAAAATCACCAAATTTTTTTTACCGTGTATTATTTTTTTCCAGTGTAGTCCGTATCCATACCTACAACTTTGCCGAAGACACCAAATCGATCAAAAAATTCCTTCAAAAGATACAGATTTTTGAATTTTCATACATCATTTTTGTATGGACAGCTGCCGAATTTGTATGGAAAATTATATGGACAAACTAATGATGCAAAATGGCTTCTTTGGGCATACCGAAGGCACCAAAAAAGTTTCAGTCGGATTAAAAAATACAAAAAAAAATCGAATGACCGAAATCCTAGAGAACTGCTCATGTACGGAAAATAAAAAAAAATCATTTTTTTTACATTTTAAACAGGATATGTTCAAAAACTTGTTCTATCAAAGTCTTAGTCGAGACCTGAAATAAGATGATTATAAAAAATCCGACAGATTTTTTAACGATTTTAATGAGTTATAACGAGCAACTCCTTAGTGTGTTACACTTGCCCCACTTTCCCCTAAACTGAAATTTCCAACTGCTGTCCCTGATCATATTGTAGTCAAATTATCACTAGTTAGCGGCAGACAACTTATTCCACGTTTTTACGCTTTAAAAACTTAACAAATGTATTAAAAACGGTTACTATGACCATTTTAAAAATACCCCGGGATACTGTTTGACGCTCTAAAGGTACTTCTTCGGTTCACATTTTTGTTAACTCGGAACTCCGACAACAACCCTGTTTTTTTATGGACATTGTGTAAAATGTTCTCTGTGCTCCTTAACTAAATAAGTTTGTTATTGTTTACATGATGTGCTCTAGTTTTGAGTTTAAAACATTTGGTCAAACATTGAAACACGTTTTTCTCAATTATAACGTCATGATTCGAAATCCGGACACTTAGTAGTACATCATTTTTGTTATAGCTGGCAAAACATCATATAATAAGTTGGAAATGTAGAAATATCATCAGGATGTAGTATGAACAGTCAGTTTCAAGAAAATGCAGGCAAAATATGTCTTTTCTAACAATTTTTCATCAGAATTTTAAAATTAAAATGACTTGTTGTGCTTCAAATCCCGGACACTGATAAAAGCTGATTCGAAATCCGGACACTTTTGCTTCGAATTCCGGACACTCGATTTTACTTATGAATCGCACAAATTTGGACTGAAATGTTAGTGAATAGCATTCTTTAGGTCTCAAATAAGCTGTTAACATCAAAACAATCGATAGTTTATATAAAAATTTGCTAGAATTTAAGGAAATCGAAACCATAAATTTCTGCTTTGCCTTCCCGGTGCTTCGAACGCCTGTGAAATATTTCAATTGAAATGTTTCGCATTTTGGGTAAACTTATAATTTTATTGTATTTAATTGTTTTGGCATTAACTACAGCGTTCAAACAAACTTGAAATGAAAGTTGATGTTGGAATTCATCAAATAACACAGTTTTGACATTCATAATGCGAACTTATATCCAAATAATTGATAAAACAAGATGAAGTGTCCGGGTTTCGAAGCGTCCGGGAATTCGAATCATGACGTTAGCTTGAAACGTGGATTTTTTATAAATCACAATCCAAAAAAATGATTTTTTTCCATAAAAAATCCCATATCAAACTGAATCGCAAAATGAGATTATACCAATCGTTCCAAAATTTTGTGGAATTGTTTAGGAAACCAAAAAGAACTGAAATGCAGTCTAGACTCGATTATCCGAAGTCCTTGGCAAAAATTCACTTTGGATAATCGAAACTTTGGATATCGAATGACAAAAAAAAGAAATTTCTTTCGTTGTCTTATTTTTCATTGTTGACCTAAACTAAATATTCTAAAGTGACAAAATATTGAAAAAATGCATTTAAACATTAAAATTCGACTAGAACGGGATCACAGAACTCGAATTTAATGTTGAAAGTATGAGAAAAAAACGATTTTTTTTTGTTCATGATTTGTTTATCCGAAGCTCATTCAAACCTTCGGATAATCGTATTTCGGATAATCGAAACTTCGGATAACCGAGTCTGGACTTTTTTGCTGTGCTGACTAAATTTGGACAACTTTTTTTTCCATGCAACTATTTTACACACAGCTGCAAAAATTGCATGAAACGAACCAAAGATGCCAAATCGGAAAACCCAGGACAAAGTTAAAGCCAAATAAAATAAAAAAGCTAAAACTTCATGTAACTGACCGATTTTAAGGAAATTGCTCAGAAAAGCTGTATAACATGCGCAACCATAAATTCGCGTCCGAAAACAAACAAACCACAGCCAGAATCGCTGAAAATTGACCAAAGCCAGAACCAGAAATGATCATCGCCAAGCTCCAAACAGTCTCGCGTCTTCCCAGATATTACATTCCAACCAACATCCATCCATCGTCGTCGTCTGGGGTTTTGCAAAGTGGTGCAGAAAAAGCAACGTGGGCACCGGAAGAGGCAATCTGATAAAAATCACATGGCCTCTGCGAGCGATCCGTACGCAAGACTTAAACCAGCTGATATTCAGTTCTGGATGTGTGTTTGTGTGCACACTGGAACAAATGACATCATTAAACTAATCTGGTTAATGACCTAATAATAGTTTACATGGTGTTGCCTCTATGGGTGTCGAACAATGCACTTACAAATTGTTTCTCGGTCATCAGTGCACCCCATTATTTCTTGAGACTCCTTAAGAGGCGCGAATGTAAACAAACGCTGAACGCTCCATACCAGTGAGACATTTGTCACTGTTTTTCTTTGGGTTTTTTTTTTCATTTTTGGAAGCTGTGCGAGGGTGTCTTGGTAACCCGATACCTTTGAAGTGTGACCCTTCTCCGAGTATCGTCTGGAGTTTGACGGAAGGATTCATAATTTGGGACGGAAATCAGCTGTCACTCTGGCAAGCAGTGGACCAGTGCGATCGCTTCATCTGTAATCGTTTAGCTTCCATTCCGGGGCTTTCCGGGATCTACAGAAGAAAGTGATGGGATTATGTTTGACCCGCGCCGTTACGATCTCAAGTGGCTTGTGGTGTAGGGATGATCTGTTATATCCAGACAGTGTCATCCTGGCGTTGCTATAAAATGAAGAACTGTCAGTGTGGCGTGCCATAATGGCGCCTGGAAGAGAAACTATCAGAACGAATCGAACAGAATGAAAACTGAACATCCAGAGTTCCAGAAAATAAACATTCGTTTTATAACCTGCCAGCGAACGATCTGGAACATTTTGTTACGATCAGAGGCGCCGACTAGTCCATAATGTTGGGGGGGCTCGGTTTTTTCCGAAATCGTTAGGTGAGAGTGGCGATTTGATGTTTAAGTTTATTGTATATCACGAATTTTACCAATTTGAATATTACGATGTGATAAGAGTTTTTTCATCCGGAATCCATTTTTTTTCTTGAAAAAGATAATTTATTAAAACGTGATTGAGAATGTTTATTGGGGTAATTTTTTATATGTTTGGAAGGAGAATTCCTTCTAATTGGCATATTCTCACTTATTTTTCAGAAGTAACAGTCAATAATAAAAATGATCAGGTATTTAAAATTCAACAACACAAATATTCTAAAGATGAAAACAAAAGTAAAAAGCAGAAAAATTGAACTTTAGAAATTGGAAAATACACATTAAAAAAACAACATTTTTTTGAAATCTGCAATTTAGAAAAAAATAACAGAAAAAAATAAATATTCCAAAATTTTAATTTTTTTAAAAAACCCTAGGGTTGAAAAAAACTCATGGCTTAAAAATGTTAAGAAATCAAAAGTTGAAATTCAGAAATTTAAAAAATCAGAAATTTGGAAATTACAATCAATGTTCGAAAAAATCGAAAATTTAACATCAATTTATTTGTTAAGAATTTAAGAATTTAAGAATTTAAGAATTTAAGAATTTAAGAATTTAAGAATTTAAGAATTTAAGAATTTAAGAATTTAAGAATTTAAGAATTTAAGAATTTAAGAATTTAAGAATTTAAGAATTTAAGAATTTAAGAATTTAAGAATTTAAGAATTTAAGAATTTAAGAATTTAAGAATTTAAGAATTTAAGAATTTAAGAATTTAAGAATTTAAGAATTTAAGAATTTAAGAATTTAAGAATTTAAGAATTTAAGAATTTAAGAATTTAAGAATTTAAGAATTTAAGAATTTAAGAATTTAAGAATTTAAGAATTTAAGAATTTAAGAATTTAAGAATTTAAGAATTTAAGAATTTAAGAATTTAAGAATTTAAGAATTTAAGAATTTAAGAATTTAAGAATTTAAGAATTTAAGAATTTAAGAATTTAAGAATTTAAGAATTTAAGAATTTAAGAATTTAAGAATTTAAGAATTTAAGAATTTAAGAATTTAAGAATTTAAGAATTTAAGAATTTAAGAATTTAAGAATTTAAGAATTTAAGAATTTAAGAATTTAAGAATTTAAGAATTTAAGAATTTAAGAATTTAAGAATTTAAGAATTTAAGAATTTAAGAATTTAAGAATTTAAGAATTTAAGAATTTAAGAATTTAAGAATTTAAGAATTTAAGAATTTAAGAATTTAAGAATTTAAGAATTTAAGAATTTAAGAATTTAAGAATTTAAGAATTTAAGAATTTAAGAATTTAAGAATTTAAGAATTTAAGAATTTAAGAATTTAAGAATTTAAGAATTTAAGAATTTAAGAATTTAAGAATTTAAGAATTTAAGAATTTAAGAATTTAAGAATTTAAGAATTTAAGAATTTAAGAATTTAAGAATTTAAGAATTTAAGAATTTAAGAATTTAAGAATTTAAGAATTTAAGAATTTAAGAATTTAAGAATTTAAGAATTTAAGAATTTAAGAATTTAAGAATTTAAGAATTTAAGAATTTAAGAATTTAAGAATTTAAGAATTTAAGAATTTAAGAATTTAAGAATTTAAGAATTTAAGAATTTAAGAATTTAAGAATTTAAGAATTTAAGAATTTAAGAATTTAAGAATTTAAGAATTTAAGAATTTAAGAATTTAAGAATTTAAGAATTTAAGAATTTAAGAATTTAAGAATTTCAATTCAATTCAATTCGGTTTTATTTGTGAATAATCAAATTACAATTTGTACATATTATGAACCTAACAGAGTTTTTGTGTTCATTTCAGCTGTGTGTTACGTCTTAATTCGGTTTAGAGCAATTATTACTGTTAATTAAATGCACAAACAAGAGTAAGAAAAAGTTTTCAAAAAACTTACGCAATTGCTAATGATAGGGGATAGGAATAGAAAAAGCTTACAACTAGATCACAGCAAAATTTAATCAATTATAGATGTGCTTGATCATCAGCTCCCCAAGGGCCAGGAATTGCTCCGCTTTGTTACGGCAGGTCCGGAACCGCGTCATCATCTCCCCCGCGAGAGCAAAGAACTCCGGCAGGGTAAAGAGATCTTCCCCGGTGACTTCTTGCTGGGCCGCATTGCCGCTACCGGCAGCGACCACGCTGGCGAACGATCGACCCCATCCAGGAGGGAACGCTGGGTTGTCCGCTGGAACTGTACGATGACCAGCAGCCGGCACGGTTACGCTCGTACTTCGCTGAGGAGGGTGGGACGCTGCTGCTTGCTTTTTCCTCTTTACCTGCTCCTCGATGTAGGTTTTCCGTGCGCTGCATCCACGGTAGTTGCTGGTATGGTTACCTCCACAGTTGGCGCACTTGATGCGCGCCTTGGTTTGCTCTGCCTTGTCCCCCAAGTCCGCCTTGCACGGCAGTGCGCACGCCTCCGAGAGGTGTGTTTCACCGCACTTCACGCAGCGGGGCGGGAGGTTGCAGTTCCGCGAGCCGTGGCCAAATTTCTGGCAACGGTGGCATTGCGCTGCGTCCGTCGGGTTCTTTGAGTAAAACCGCCAGTTTACCCAAAAACCGTCCAACGCCTTAGTTTTCCGCAGGTCTTGAATTTTGACGGTGCCGCGGTCGAAGTACAACAGGTACAGTGTGTGTGTACCTGTGACCGTTGTCTTCCGCGAGAGGACTTTTATGTCACGCGGCGTAATTCCAGCACCCGAGAGGTCCTTCTTTAGGTCGGAGATCGGGCGGTCTTGGTACCCCTGCAAGACGACCTTCACGGCAGTCTTCTGCACGGGATCGAATGTGTAGAACTTGAAGTTTTTATTCTTCAATTTCTCCACAACCAGGTCGAAGTTCTTGCTGTCAAATGTGTAGACTTGCACTGACGACTTACCGATTTTCAGACAATATCCGAGGCCTTCCAGCAACTCGTCAATATCGTCCGTCAACGTGTCCAAAACATAGATTGGAGGTGGTCTACGTTCCTTTGGAGAATTATTCGTTTTTGACGTCAACACTTTCTTCCGTGCACGTTCATCGTATTCGTCGTCGTCGGTAGTGCTGCTACCGTCGGTGTTGTTGTTGTTTTCTTCGTCGTCGCTCAGCATCTGGAACTCGTTCCTGATGGGAATGTTGGCGGATGTCGACGTGTTGGTCGTGGCACCGGAAGTACCGGAACGGGTTCGCACTGGTGATCTTGGGACATATCCGGGATGTAGTAACTTTTTGTCGATGCCTTCTGCGCTCACGCTCCCCTGCGCGATGGCGGTCGACACGGCGTTGGCTTGTTTACCTTTTTGCACACGGCCGGTAGACGAACTTCGCGGGTTTTTCGAGGCCGCACTCGAACTGCCACGGCCACGGCCGGCCTTCGGCATGCTGCAGGAGCAAACTCGCGGGTAATCACGGTAGACTACGGCGGAAAATTTCGAAAAAACTATAGAGCACTGAGCACTTGACTGCTGCTTGCTCTCGTGCGTACACGGAGGTGAATTTAAGAATTTAAGAATTTAAGAATTTAAGAATTTAAGAATTTAAGAATTTAAGAATTTAAGAATTTAAGAATTTAAGAATTTAAGAATTTAAGAATTTAAGAATTTAAGAATTTAAGAATTTAAGAATTTAAGAATTTAAGAATTTAAGAATTTAAGAATTTAAGAATTTAAGAATTTAAGAATTTAAGAATTTAAGAATTTAAGAATTTAAGAATTTAAGAATTTAAGAATTTAAGAATTTAAGAATTTAAGAATTTAAGAATTTAAGAGTTTAAGAATTTAAGAATTTAAGAATTTAAGAATTTAAGAATTTAAGAATTTAAGAATTTAAGAATTTAAGAATTTAAGAATTTAAGAATTTGACGTTTTAAAATGGAATCCCAATACTCAATAATGCTGATTTCCTGTCTTTTTTTCGGCATATTTTTTGAGGGTGCAGTCAAAATTTCTACAGCCTTTTTATTTTTTTTTAAATCGAACATTAATGGCAGAAGTCGATACACTTGTGTTTTTTAAGATTATAATGTGAAATTGTCTCAGATTTGGTTTTAATTTGTCTGTTTCTCAGTAAAGCGGTGCGCTAGTTTTCAAAAAATTACTTTTTTGAAACAATTGTATTTTTCGGCTAAAATTGGTATAGAACGGTTAGCGGTTAACAAATGTATTTGAAATCTTTTCAAATCGTTCAAATTATCGAATTTATCAGCATTTTTGTAAATGTAAAGCAGTCAACAAATGACCATTTTGAAAAGTGTTTCAGTTTATTTTCGCTAAATCCTGATCTACAATGGCAAATCGCTGAATGTTGCGTTTGAAAACATGATGATTGTTTTCTCAAGAGTTTGCGTAAGTTTGATTGTAGATGAAGTGCTATGGAAAAAGTACATTGGTTTTGTTTTTGAAACAACATGCACAGATAGAAATCTTATGAGCAAATCCGTTAAATCTATGTTGACGACATCTCTCAAATCATTTACCGATGACTCTGTGCTCTTGTACTAAGCTTACTGATTTGCCCTAGAGAGCACAGTGGTATAGATAAAATGTTGTCTACATAGAATAAAAATGCATCTAAATCCAGAAAATTGTAAACGATTTTGTTCAAAAACTTTCAGCGATTTCAGAAACAACAAATGTTTTTGAACTATTTTACGGATTCGCTTACAAGAGTTCTATCCGTGTGTACAAACAATGTTCCATTTAAATTTTAGATATTATTTTTTAATTATTTCCTTTTTTTATATTTGATTTAAGAATATTTTTCTTCCAAAATTTCTGGGGGGGCACAATGTATGGGCTGCCCCCCCAGCCAAATTTTAGGGGGGGCAAAAAGTACCGTGCCCCCACAGAGTCGGCGCCCCTGGTTACGATGATGAGATGCCGGGCTGACGGCCATATCTCCGGTCGTAATGCGTTTGGCGTCGCCAGCGATCAGCTGTTGAAAATAATACCGTCATCGCTCCGGAGGCGTCATCTTCTAACTTTTTCAAAATGTCTAATTTTACAACCAATTCACACTGCGGCTCTGGATCTCGATGCAGGGGATCCGGCACGTTTCAAGTGTGGCACTTGTTGCGCCCATTTACCAAGAGTGACTCTTGGCGGATATTTGGAGTCGTTCAATTTCTGGGTTTGTAGCCAGAATCCCTTCCAGATGGGCGTAACGAATGAAGTGCACTAAATTTGCAAGGAAACGGCGATGGCCAGAGGTTTGTCGAGTTTTTATTGCCTGCGTTTTTGCGTTTGTTGGTCATCGTCTGTTCCCGGAGGTAAGGTACGTTTGACCGAATCCCGGAGCATCTGAAATTGGGGTGGTCCATGATCAGGCGGTTTAGCTTTGTAAGGTGAGGAAAGTACTTTCGTGGGTTGGCGCACGCTAATGAAATTGATGGTTAACCCTGTGGTGCTCATACATTTCAGGACGTTTCGACCCTTATTTCACAATGTCTGAACTTACATATTTTTTGTCAAATTAAAAAATACAAATCTAAATAAAAAAAATACCGTCTTTTGGCAGCAAGGTTCGATCACATTATCTTTTTTTTTTAAAGAAAAGTTCACACGACTTGTCAATCCTGCTTAATTCGGTGTTTTAAAATAAGAGTTTTTTTTCAGTTTCGAATTCTTACAGCATAAAGAACGTTATTTGAGCACCCCTGTCTTCAACCATAATTTTAAAATGAAAGCCAAAGTGCAAGTCTTGAAGTGTGTTGATGAACTGCGTTCCTTTTACAGATCTACCGCGAGATGGAATAAAAATAATAAACTTTTTCAGCAAGTGCTGGAGGCATTTTTCACCAGCCCCAAACTTCGAAGTTTCTTGATTCGAGACGCAGGGCCATAAAATTTGACCTGTACGTCTGGAGGAGATTTTGAACGTTGTTTATGACACATGTTGAACATGAAAATATACGTTCAGGATAATACATTGTAAACATTTGCTTTATTTTCGGCTGGAATTAAAACAAACAAATTCTTTTAAGGCTTATTCGAAAACATGCAATTTGGTCGCGAAACTATTTCTGAGTATCCTTAAAATCTAAGTCATCCCTTAAATTAGCACTCATTTGCCACTCCAGATGACATCAACAACAGCCTAGATTTTATTACCAGGAAACAATTGGCCCGGCACAGGGATCGTAAACCGCTCCGGCTCAATTGAAGACAATTTACTCTAAATTGAATTGGGGTACAACAGGGTAATACTCCAGTAACAGCTCGCACACGCCGCCGCCGGAATCCACGGCGCAGAAGGAGTCGCGGCTGGTGATGCTGTCATCATTGCGGGGGATTAAATTCAATTGGATTACCCACACACACACTGGCTGGCCAGGCCACACGTGGGACACTTTTCGCGCCTTATCTGGTACCTCCAATCGGGTTTCATCAGTCAGCGCCTGTGGACGTCAATTAGACCCACAGACACAGGGCTTTATTGTGTGCTTAATTGCATTGCACATTAGACTAACTAATAGAATGGGTTAATCAACTTGCATAAAGTGGACAAATTCCTAGATTCGCCGATGCGAAGATCTTAACAAGAAAGTGGCACGAATTTCTTCGCTTATCTGGCGAAATAGCTGCGTGCGCTTACCGGAAGTGCTCACTAGTGTGTTTAAGTCATTAAGAATTCCACTCAGTGTCTTGCGAACCTTCGTGGTGAACGGACACTAGAGCTGCGGTATTTTTTTACTACCTAAAGCTCAGAGTTATTTCAAAACAAAATTCACAGTCTTTTTAAAGACTACCTGAGTTATTTTCCAAAATTCTAAACAGTCTTTTCAAGACTAACACCACCTGAAATTTTGTTGTATTTTACAAACGAAGCCATCTTTTTAAGAGAACTTTGCTTGCAAAATGCGTCAAAACAAAGGTAAACGCAAATCTTCTGAAGATTTGGTCGTTACGTCGGTGAAGCGTTTGAACGCTAAACCGGCTAACGGAAACAGAAAAAGAAAACAGCCTCTTCTGAGGTCTGATTCTGATTCTGAATGTGAGGTCAATCCTCCAATTCCATTGGCAAACAGTTTCGGTGTTTTATCCGAAACTGATGACAAGGAACCTTCTCCTCGTACTGAGCCTTCTGCCGTCGAGAAACGAGTAAAGGCACCGCCAATTGTAGTGACTTCCGTCTCCGATTTGGCCAGCTTTCGAACGCAACTGAAGAATTGCAAGGAAACTTGCAATTTGAAAGTTTCGTTCCAGCTTGGTCGAAGAGGAGAATGTCGCTTGTTGACGGAATCTTTACAAGATCACCAAACTTTTGTTGGTTATTTGAAAAACCACAAACACAATTTCTACACGTATGAGACCAAGAATGCTCGGCCATTCAAGGCGGTCTTGAAAGGTCTCTCCAACGACTTGTCGGTGGATGAGATCAAAAACGAACTTAAGGTGTTGCTTGGCTTTGCCCCATCCCAAGTAATACCAATGAAGAAAAAATCAAACGGGAATATTTCTCGCTTTGGTTTGACTTCACAATTTTATCTGATTCATTTCAACAGAAATGAAATCAACAATTTGAAACTTTTGGACAAAGTTCAGTTTTCTAACATGGTTAAAACTGCTGTCCCAATTCGCCCCATGTGTCCCGATTCGCCCCAGATGACGGTACTGAAATTTTCAGTAAATGAAAACTTGCTGAAATTTTAGCAAACTTTGAAAGCTCCATACAAATTTTAACTAAAGTTCTTCTAATCTAATCTAATCTAATCTAACACAAACGCAGCCAGTCCTATGAAAGCATGCTGGAAAGTCTTGTGATTAGATTACGCCCCAAGCACTTTTCTTGTCATTATTAATAATTGCAGTACATCCGAGAACACCCGAAAATATAATGCAAAAATTAATGCGGCCAGCTCTACTGCGTTGTGTTTACCGCAGAGAGGATTCTGAGAACGGATCACATTTCACAGAATCTACAGGGGAGGAAGGATGCGTGGACATACCGTACCAAACGCTCCGATCCATACAAATTTTAACTGCAGTTCAGCGAAAAACTAACTGAACATTTCAGTATTGCAATTTTCAGTAAATATTAACTGAAAACGAACTTCACACGATTAAAAAGAGTTCCCGAAATCGTGAATAAGCGTTCATGAAATTCGGAACCACGAACAAAGTGTTCAAATTCCATGGTACGATTTTGAAAAACGTACCATGAAATTTGAACACTTTGCTCGTGGTTCCGAATTTCATGAACGCTTGTTCACGATTTTGAGAACTCATTTTTCTCCGTGCAGAATTTGCTGTGTAGACAACAGTCATAAAGAGCCTTTTTTATAATGTTTATAAGAATTTGAATAAAAACTAGCATTCAAAATTATCAATAAGAGTTGAATGTTGTGTGAAAACTGATTTTAAGGAGATTCTGACAATTGCTTCATTTCGTGACGGGACAACGCGAGCAAAACCCTCTTTTGAAAAATATCTGCGTTGTCTCGTCACGAAAAGAAGTACCTGTCAAATAAACAAATCTTACGAAATTGCTTGATTCAGAAAACAAAATGTTCTTAACTTTTGTGTATAAAAATCAAAATGATCCAATTGTCGAAGTTGTACATTTTTAACTCTCTTGACTCAAACTTTGAGTTTTTTTATTGTTTGCTGGAGCGAATCTTATTGGAAATTTAATGTACTTTCCGAATTTGTATAAATATTGGTACCTTTCCCCACAATTGTTTAAGTTATCAGCAAAACACTGGAAACATAAGCGTACAAACGTTGTCCCATCACGAAAGAATTGGTCTATGGGTGAAATTTTAGGGTGTTGGTTGCTAACATTGTTTTAAGGGAAGTTAAACAAAAACAAAATAATGGAAAACACACTTCACTCGAAAAAAAAAAAACAATTTCTTACAAGCCATGAGAAAGAGAAAAAAAATTACAAAAGAAAAATAATTTTCTGGTAAATTAAATAAAAGAGACCATCGAGGAAAAGATTCTACGAGCTAAAGAAGAGCACCAAAATATGCAGTTTCAATAGTCTGTGTAAATTGTTTCAAATAACAATCACAAGATCTTTGACAAGCTGTGAAAACCTACAAAAAATAGATGCATGGAGTTAATAAAAAATGCTGCCATTTCTATACCATCGCTGAATGGTAGGCACTTTGGTAGATCTATATTTGATGTTATAAAATACGTTTTTTGATAGAATGTATAATAATTTAATCCATACAAAAATTCATCAAACAGAAATAGGGTTCCTTACCCTACCAGCAGGATCATCCCCAATGGCGGCAGCATTGATTCATTCAGAAAAACAAAAACAGAAAGTCACAAATGATGCACTTTCCTGCTCGCTCGTGCATCTGCGCATTTTCACTTTGCGCTGCAATTTGCGATAATAAAATAGATGCAAATGTAAAACATACCGCCCAGAGAGTGCGGCCACAAGTTGCGGTTTCTGTGAGATCATCACTTGAACGCAAAAGTGAGCAATAAACGTAAATTTTAAACAATTTGGTCCGGTCAACGATAGAGTCGGTTTAATGTTTACACAAAACACACGCAATCTATCCCTCGGGCACAATCTCATATACTAACAGCTACAAAGTTAGCTGGTCGGTTCAAAGGGGTTATCACCGGGGAAGGGAAACGCGTTTTGTGAATGAAATTGCAAACTAAGGCACGAAGATTTTCGTCTCTTGCAATTTCGTTGAAATCTATCGACCTCTCTCGACCGGCTCATCCTTGGCAGCTTATCAAAAAACCCTGGTTGAGAAGTGCTTAGAACAGATGCGAACGGAAATGTACGGAGCATGCGCGAAATCTGTTTCGTGTTTTTGTTTGGTAGAGTTTGCACGGAAATAGACGGAGACATCAATTCGCGATTCTAGTGTTTCATCAAATTTTGAATATAAAAAAGCCTGATGATTTTCATTTTCTTGAGTTGTTACTTTAGTAACAATAATCGCTGGTGCGTGGCATCCCCCTCTCCTCTGTTCAAGAAATGCACAATAAAAGTCCAACCTTAATTGCATTCCTGAGATAACTCCGAGACATAGCTTTCTGTCACTGCTCAACGTCTACTCAGCAGCAGATCTCGGTGAGCTACCGACTGAGCCGAGATGCTGGAGATTATTTTTAGGCAGATGTGTTACAATTTATTACACAATTAACTTCCGCACGCGAGCTTGATGATGACGATGATGCACATTGAGAATGGGAAGTGCATGCGCATTTAGACCAACTGCCATATGGTTTGTAGTGGCCGGAGAACTCGTAAATAAACAACTCTTTTGGTAAACATTCCGTGCGTGCGTGAAAACTAGTGCCTTTTTACGACTTTTTGGTTAGCTTGAGATTCAATTGATTGATCAGCTCGATCTAGCGGAATTTTGATCTTCTTGATCGAGATATACTCGTGTCAACCTTTTCCGCTGCCGCAGACACGGGCGAACCGACATCGTCGGGGTCACTCTCGCTCTACCCCCGTGACCAGCAGTCCTGCCATCATGCGCGTGATAACTTTATTACTTTCACGCGTGACGCCATGTGCCTGAGCGCACGCGCTTCAAACTTGGCAAAGCGCTCCACACCGTGGTCACTCCATAAATGGTACCGAGAGCAACTCCATTTTGGGAGTCGGGCAACCCGGTTCTTGGCGGCGGCACTTTGGTGGAATGCACTTTAGGTCTACTTGCGGTGGACGGAAGACATGAATTACGTATTTATATGCGCTTTTGGATCGAGGTTCTACGGGGTGTGCAGATATCGGCTAATCCAGAACACTTTAAGTTTGGTGTTGGAGTACACCCAAACGAAAGGTTGCTGATATCAAATGATCATTGTTATACTACATTTCTACTTGTTAAAATCGCTAATTGTCTCTAAAAGTCTAATACAACTAAAGAAACAGTGTTCTGTTTCTAATGTTAACCTTGAATGGACTTATTCAACCGACTAGTAAAACAGTACTGTTTGAACAATTACAAAATTTGAAATATTTTAGAAATGAGATCAGAGATATTCCCGAAAAAAGTTCAAATTATCAAAAACAACAAACAAGTTACAGCCGGAATTGAACCCGTGATCCTATGATAATATGAGCGGTGCCTTTTCAAAACTGGTCATCATGATTTGATGAGTTATAAGATGTTCATTGCTGACAAATTTCTCACCAAATTGAACTTCCGTTCCTCCTTTGGGTGTACATCGAAAGAAATGTACTCTAGTGCTATAAATCTCAATTGGCTGAGCATCGTGTTTGCTCGCTAAATGTGCGGGTTGAGTATGGTGGAAAATACCATAATTTATTACAAACCAATTCGCGTGGTGTGACCGCAAATGGGCAACTGTGTCAGCTGGGATTCGCCGGAGGTCAACCCCAGAGTCACAGTGAGTGGAGCGGATATTTGGAGTAGCTCATCTGCACCTAAAAAAAAAATCTCCCTCTACATTATGTTTATGAAGATGCGAATCAAGTTCGCACATCGTGAACATAATTTCAAAAGGCGATGGTTTCTGTGAAATTAACCTTTCATCTTGGTTGGGTGGTAGTTTAGAACGCACATATGCTCCCAGCTTTGAATGATGTATCAATATGTAAACAAACCTCCCACCGCGGCAGTTCGATAAATATCGCACCGATTCGAGCTGTTTACATTAACATTATTCACGTGCGAATGCGCGAACCGCAGCGGCCACAAATTCACGGCTCATTTCGACTGTGGAGAGTCGATTATATACTAATCGATTAAGCTAGCGGCGTTGACTAATGGGAGGGTGATTAATCATCGTTGGTCATCCCTAATACGATGTCGGTACACTTAGTGCAGGTCGATTTGGATTGAAAGAATGATGGTCACATCGAGAGCACAACATTCTACTCAATTAATGTTAGTTATTTTTGTTCATCTCATTGCAAAAAAAACTATTCAGTAAATTCTAACTTAGTTGCGTGTACTGCATAAATGTCCCATATCCATTTTCATCTCATTTGAGTTACGGTTATAAGCATAAGCATAAGCATAAGCATAGGTGCCCACCCGCAGTTGCTACTCCGTTATTGACCAGGACCTCCAGAAGTTACATCCACGAGCCGTGGAAGATAAGTGGGAGCTATCTTTCCTCGCTTCGCAACTTCTCAAAGGCCCCTATCATGCTGATCAATACCGGCGCCGGCCACGACCAGTGGTAGGGTCACGGGGAAGTGGATGGGAATGTTAGTCCGATACTTGAGTGATAGAGACCGCCCAATCGACTGCTTCTCCGACAAAGTATCACATGAGTTTTGAGGGGGTTAGTAGATGGGTATGAGGTCAGGATTCTCGAGTGGCAGTGATGTGACCATGAGCATTTTGTTTATCGGTTGAAAATTTTAAATCTTAGGCAGCCGGCTGCGGAAAGATAGATAATTGATCATTTAAAAAGTTTTTTTTTATCGAACGCGTGCCAGCCGAGCAGTAGTGCTATGGGCTGGACTTATCAGTATATTTTTACTATTTTCAATTTAGATAACGCGAGCAAATTTCAAAAATAGTAAATAAATGACGCTTTACTCTTCATAAAATCGATCGATGCCAGTTGGAATAAATTTTTACGATCATTTACGATGAAAATTATCGCGAAAAAACAGGACTGCGCGTCCCCAGAAGCACTGCACTTATGATGTCCAATAAGTTATAATAACCACTCACCCAAGCACACAAACAGCGACATAAAAGAAATGAAAATGAGCATGCAAAAACAAGACAGCCCGTCCGCGTGGTCAGCGCACTAATGATGCCATTATTTAATTATAATAACCACTCACCCAAGCACACAAACAGCGACATAAAAGAAATGAAAATAAGCATGCAAAAACAAGACAGCGCGTCCGCGTGGTCAGCGCACTAATCCATCTCATTTGAGTTACGGTTATGGAGAAGAACTCTTAACTTAACCCACCGGAAGTAGCGAGTTTTTTCGTTTCTTACAACTGACCTCAAAAAGTATGTACAAAGTAAACTAGGGTGGTCTAAATCCGGGCTTCGTGGGAAAAGCCCTTAAAATATGGTGGTTGTTCTAAATTTAATGATGGCACCCTCCACAGGTAAAAAAGTAAAACAGTTTCTTTCCTCAATAAATTTTGACGATATTTCCCATACAAACTTCAAGTGATCCGAGGGAGGGGTTTCTGTGGTCAGAATGAGCTCAAATGCGGAATTTAGCCTAGTGATGGGGCATTTTTAGATTTCAGGGGGTAACCCCGAGGAAGTCTGGATTTGGACCACCCTAATGTACACGTACGCTACTGCACTGTACTTTTTCGTACGCTACTGTACTTTTTCAAAAAAACCTCACACTACGGGTGAGAAGAACTTGCCAGGTACTGGAGTTGAAAAATGGTCTATCTGGGTTATTGCAAAATTGAAAGAACTTTTTTGGCAACTTGATGTATAGAGAAAAACTTGTCGAAATAACGTCATGATTCGAAATCCGAACACTTAGTAGCATATCATTTTTGTTATAGCTGGCAAAAAATCATGTAACAAGTTGGAAATGTAGAAATATTATCAGGATGTAGTATAAACTGTCAGTTTTAAGAGAATGCATGCCAAATATGTCTATTCTAACAAATTTTCATCGAATTTTAAAATTAAAATGACTTGTTGTGCTTCGAATCCCGGACACTGATAAAAGCTGATTCGAAATGCGGACACTTTTGCTTCGAATTCCGGACACTCAATTTTGCTTATGAACCGCACAAATTTGGACTGAAATGTTTGCAATCTTTAAATCTCAAATAAGCTGTTAACATCAAAACAATCTATATTTTATATAAAAAATTGCTAGAATTTAAGGAAATCAAACCCATTAATTTCTGCTTTGCCTTCACGGTGCATCAGACGCCTATGAAATATTTCAGTGAAATGTTTCACATATTTGCTAAACTTATAATTTTATTCTACACAGAAAAAAATAATGTAAATTTGGAAGCTGTAATTTTGGAAGGTTGAATATTACCTCTTTTATGATGTAATTTTACCTCAATTTAGACTGAAAAAGTGGCATTACACCAGAAAAGTGGTAAAATTACACATTTCCAGAGGTAAAATTACACCTTTTTTCTGACATAAAAGATGTACTCCTTCCCAGATGTAATATTACCATGATTTTTTTTTCTGTGTATATAATTGTTTTGGCATTGACTACAACGTTCAAACGAAATTTTAATGAAAGTTGAAGTTAGAATTCATCAAATAACACTGTTTTGACATTCATAATGCGAACTTATATCCAAATAATTGATAAAACAAGATGAGGTGTCCGGGTTTCAACACACCTTGACGTCTTACCCCCAGCTCCCCTATAGCAGGTTTTATAGCAGTAACATCCTTTGAATTTGAAAATTAATGCATCAATTTTGGTGCACTAAAAATCGTGCTTTTCATTTCATTCTCACACCTTATGCAAAATGTCATTTGAGTGAAAGGGATACACTATTGTTTACAAAAGTTTTGTGCTTTTTTGAATTGTTAGGCTCCAAATATTGTATTAGCATCGCTACTGTCTCAATTCGCTCCCTTTGTCCCGACTCGTCCCAGATGACGGTACTTTTGAAGGTGATGCCAATACTGACCTACAAGTTCTAATGTGGTTACCAGATGTCAAAGTCTGCGCTCAGCGCTCCGGAATGTCAAGTCATTTGCACAAAACCCCGCCCTCCAGAATGACATAATTGTTGGTGGCGGTCTACTGATGATGACAGGCGCGCGCGTTGCTGCTGCTGCTACACAAATCAACCAGATCGTCAACCATCAGGCATCTCCATCGTTACCCCGTTGTTGATGGAACCAGAGATGCACTCGAAAATGTAGATCGCAAGCGATGACAATATGCAGTGACAGAACTATGTCATCGCTTTCTGTAAGTCACTCGTGGTTGGGATGTCATTCTCGGTTACAAATGAGAAAAAGAAAAACAAAACTTGCGGAATCATCACAGTTAGAACTTTTCAAGTAAAACAAGCAAATTACAATTTTGTTTTGGTTCCATTGTATTTTAGCGGATTAAAAAGTAATTATGGGATTCTTGCATGAATAAAAAGTTGCAATTTTTTACAGTGCTCAGAAGCAAAAAAGAGATGACGCCGCCGCGATATGCGAAACTGAGCAGTGTTTGCTGAGCTGAGCAAAAAGCTGCACAAATTGTGGAGAAAAGTGCATGCGATCATTCTTGACTCGATGTCTCGCGAGTGATGAAGAGGCTCAAAAAAAAAGAAATCAGTTTTGATCGCGGGCATGAGAAATTACATTCCACACGCGTCTTCACAAGGGGCAACACCGAGAATGATTTGAAGAGGAGGTTTAATTGCTCAATTTGTACCGATGTCTTGTCTAGAACGATAAGACCCAATCTAGGCTCGTGGCAAATATGCTCTGTTATTAGAACATTCCGCCGGAGCATCGGGGTAGAACAATCTTTTTTGATATTTTTTTGCATTTCACCACAGATATCAGGCGAATATTATTGAGTGTCTTATACATAATTTAGTGCTTTAAAAAAATGGTGTCAGTAATAAGTATATAGTCTCGATTAACCCTGGTTGAAGGGAAAGAATGATTGAACTTGCCACCTGTTGAGCTTAAATTCATTGTATAACTGGTTATAAAATAGTAGACTTCAATAGATTTACGTCCGTTTATCGATCATATTGTGTAAAAAATTATCTGATGGTATGTTTTGAATTACACGGAAAGAAAAGCAATATGTTTATTTAAAAAGGGATTAGAAATGTATACGCTAGACTGTATGCCACCTCCGAATATATTGTGATAGTTTCCTGATCTTGTGTGTTCAAATTTTGTGCGTAGGAGTTCAAACCGATTTCAATCTGCATGGTTTTCTCGATTCGATTCGGACATGCACGAGCTGCTTTGGATACTTTCTCATTCAGAAATAGACTGGAAATGTTCCAGTCACAAACCTAGGTTAAATTTGATTGAAGAACTAGACGAGGAAAATCTGAAATTCTCTATCAAAAAATTAGTCAACTATTCAAAATTATTCATTCTCTTTTTTATAGAATGTTCTAAGAAAATTTTAATAACTAACGGTAATTTTAAAACCATAGAACCTCCATCTCCCCAATCTGTTCTAGATTATCCAACGCATCGGGTAATGAATGTGTGAATAATCGAAACCAAATCAACCAGCACACACATGCACCGTCTGGCAAGGAAATGCAGTAGGTCTACGCTACCGGTGCTTAGTTTACATTTTATTGGTAGAACGGGCAGCAACAGTCAGCGAAAAACTAGGTTTATTGCTCTCCCCGACGAGTCCACGATTCGGCCAGGACGGAAACACAGAGTCAGTCCTTCAACGGGCGTTCCGCAGTAAAAACCTCAAGTTGGTAACCCATCGAGGAAATCGTTTGTTAGTATAAGGATCCCCCAGATGGGTGGTGTTTAGAATTTTCCAACTGTTTCAAAATGTTGCATCACTTTACGACCGAAACGCACCCACTCGAATGAAATATTTTGGCAGTTGGATTGCACAATCTCAAAACTAACACTGTTAGTGCATCTCATTTCCGAAAATTTTGCTCCCTGAGGTTTATTTTCGCTGGAAGCAGTCAAGCTCGGGCACGAGAAAACGACTCCCAGCCTGAACCAGTTTCCAAAGCAAATCATTTTAGCTTAGCGTTGCACTTTTTGCCTCAAATTTGATCTGGCGTTTAAATTTCGCAGAACTTGGGATGCACTTCAAAAGGGTTCATTTAAACATAATTTTACTAGATACATGGTACTTTTAAGTCGCCTTCCTCTTTGTGTATTACAAATTTCCCATGAAAATGAGAATTTAAATTTATCTAATAACGACTTAAGGGGTTACATACATGTAGAAAATCACAAAAATTTATATTACAGAAAATTTGTTAAATCCACTCAAAAGATGATTATTAATCACTCCTGAAAGTTTCATGAAAATATTTCATGATTAAACTGAGTAAGAGACGATTTATGCTCAAAATTTTGCCATGCGCAAGCGGGCTGTCAAACTTAGTTGGCGCTGAGTTGATTTACGGGTGCCATAAAATCTTGAGATGGAATGGACCAAATTGGCTGAAATTGAGGTGAAGACTCTCAAGATGTATTCCGTGTGCATGACGAAGCCCAATTTTTGAAATTTGCTTTTAAAAAAATACAAAAATCAAAAACTAACAATTTTTTTACATGAAAAACACAAAAATATTTTTATCTTTTTTTTCAAATAAACTTTTTGGAAATCGGCCTTCGTCATGTATACGGAATCGGTTAAACGAGTCTTCACCAAAATTTTGAGCCGATTTGGTCAAGACAGTGTTATGATATCGTGGCACCCGTTTTTTTGAAACTGCTAACTTGAAATCGCTATAACTCGGCAATTATGCAACCAAATATTTTCAAATTTGTTTTGTTAGTAGGTAAAAATGTATATTTTAATGCCTCGCAAAAAGAATTTTAAAAAATTGAAGTGTATGCTCACACTAACCTCTGACTTTTTTGTCGATATACATGTATGTAACCCCTTAAATAGCTGTGAATCAAACCATCCCTTTACAAATTGTTTGGAATATTTGAATAAAAATAAAATTCATCAACAATATTTTTTTCTTTTAGTCATAGCAACTTTTTTGCCGGGGTTGGTGGTTGCCGGACGGTCCCGGTGGCATTTTTCGAGACGAGTCAAGGTCGTCTTCCTGGGTCCTGTCTCGGTAGAGTCACTGGTAGGCAGTTGGACTCACAATTCTAAGATCGTCAGTTCGAATCCCGGGGTGGATGGAAGCTTAGGTGTGAAGAGAGATTTGCAACATTTATTTATTTATTTTTTCTTTTCAAGCTGGGCATATTTGAGCTTTCCTAATACCCGTCTCTAGACAGGCAATGTTTTAATTTTATGGGATATTTATATCAAAATATACATGCAGTAATTGTTCGTTTGTCCCATTGATTCCATTTTATAGTAGAAATGATTGAAAACAGCCAAAACATCGAAAAAGTGTCTCGAAAAATATGTATAACAAATACAGCAAAAAGGCTTATGATAATGATAAGCTAAAAACAAAACAGCATATTTTTTTAGCCTTTTGCAATATTTTCATGATTTTTACTTTTTTATGAATCGATAAAAGTAAAAAAGTGATTTTGCATCATGGTTGCTACATACAAACTTGGAATTTGTCCATACAAAAATGCTATGAAATTTTCATTTTTCAAATCATTATTAATATCTTGGAAATTATTGACACGATTATAATGTCAAAAAAATACCTTTTAAATTTTTCTAATCTTCGAAAAAAATACAGAATTTCAAAATTACGTCTAACAATTCCAAAATTTTAAAAAAACCTTTTAGGCCGTTGTAAATATTTAGCATGTTTGAACTTCTTTGAAAACATTTTTAAATTTTTATGAAATAAATACCAACGTTCAAAAAATATTTGCAACGTCCTTATTTAGTCTCTTGAAAATGTTTGACGTAATTGTAAGATTCCGGATTTTTGTTTTCCTGGTACTGATTTTTATTTAATGTCCTAAATATAACTTCCAACAAAAACGAAGAGAAGTGCTCATACATTAAACAAGATAAATGCAAACAAAAATATTTATTTCAAAAAATAAAACATAAAAAGAAAACTTTTTCTCAAAACAACAAAGGAAAACAATGTAGAAAAAAACGTAAGAAGTATTATACTGCAATTCCATTTGAAAAGGGCACAAGCCGAAAAAAAAGTTCTCCGATCGGGCTCAAAATTTAGTGAGGGTTCCTTGGCCAAAATAATTAGACCTGTATTTTATTTGTTTGGCCATTAGGGTGACCTATACCATGCTAGGGTGGTCCCAAAAATTGCAACCGCACCATTTCAACTGATTTTAGCTGTCTTAGATGCAAATGAAAGGTGATTATTGGGCCTTTCAAGGAAAAACAATTGATTTTGAGGACCCATAAAACTAGCCACACATTTGTTTTGCTTCGTAGTTTTGCATTGAATTCATTTTATGAGCCTTAAAAAACAAGCTTTATTAGCTATATGCAACGTTGAAATTATGTGGTTTTCATGAATAAAACACCGCTAAAATTAAATTGGTTTTGCTCTTTCACTTAATCAGAGAATTCATGGGCGCTTATCAAGTGAGTCGAAAGAAGTAACAAACATTAAACTGATTTTTAGCATTCACATACGAGTTCAAAAAAGCACACACATTCACACCACGATTGAATGGTTTCCGAGAAATGTTTGCCTCTTCCTTGCTTGATATTCTCTTTCTTTCACGCGGTTATGACGCTGGTCGAGAGGAACAGGAAAAAATAATGAGGTTAAAGTTTGTTTAGTCTTATTTTAGCGCACTCCGTCCTGGTTGATAACCGCGTGCGCGGTCAAACCACTGAATGACCACGCTGGATCACATGTGTGTGAGTGCGTGTGATTTTGATGCTCGAGCGCCAACATAAAACATGCTGTAAGTCCTAATTAAAGTGGGTGTTGTGAAATAATTACTCATTCAGAGCATCGAAATTCAGAGCGTCTTATCACGGGGCAGCGTTATCACATAATAATTTTATAGTTTTGTCCACTTGCAAGTGTGGGAAATCGTGTGTCCACTAGTTGATTCCGCGCTGAGGTCATCATGTATGTCCTAGTTACTAAGCGCCTCTGCGATTGAAACAGTTGAGTGTCACAAAAGTGATAACAGCTCAAAAGGTTTGAAAATTTGCTCGAGAATGTTTGAAAATCAATCAAAGTGAAAGAAATCTGTCAACATAATTAATGATTGAAGAACAATTGTGTCTTTTTTTATGTCAACTTGTTGTAAGTTTAATCAAACATTTGTTCTTCAGTTACATTTTTGTATTTTTCTGTAAACTTTTGCATGGTTACATGGAACAAGTAAAATTTCAATTCAAAGTTAACGGGGTTAGTTGTTAGAGTGTCATTATTTCTCTTAGCTTTTATGTTTGTCTTTATATATCTCAGATGTGAAATTGTGATTCGTTTTATTTTTTAGCATGAGCATGAGAGACCACCCATTATGCCCTTCTCCGTTGCTAAACAGGACCGTAATATCCTATCAATACAACCAAACATACGCTTAAACTATCTAATGCTGTTTCACTTATCAACAGCATGTATGAATGCGCTGAAAAGAAAAAACATCAAGATCATTAAAACTAGATCTGGAGCAAATAGGTAGGTAACAGCCGTTGGCCACCAACGGCGCCCGCCATGTGAGTTTGTAGATCTCGGGGGGATTGGGACGGGAATGTTAGTTAGCACAGGTTGCTACAAAGGGTGGGTTCTATACGATACCCACGGCGTGTTTTCTAGAACAACCTTATCAGGAAAAAATAGTCATCGCTACTTTCAAATGTGTCTTATAGGAAATTTTCTCAGCTTTCCAATGCTTCTAAGAGCGAAATGTTTCATCGGGAAATTCCTGAGTTATCTCTATTTTATTGTTTTTGGTTTTAAATTCCTTTATTATTTATTGGAAACTTTTAAATAACAGTCCAGGAAATATGTCAAATGATGTGTTTCATGTGTCTTTTACTCATCAAAATGTGCAGAATAAGACAAAAAAAAACTTTGTAGAAGGTTGCAAACCGCTAAACATTTTGCAAATCATGTTTTGTATAAGTTTTTGAATATATGGGATTTATTCAGAAATTAAAATCATAAAACAGTGTAAAAATATATTTTGTACAAGAATTATTTGATAATTACATATTTTTTGTGTACAAATAACACGTGTCTACTCTGATTTAGCTTGTTCAACCGAAACTATGGCAGGTTTGTGATTGTTAATGGTATTATTGAATTTTAGTGAATAAATTTGATATTTTCTTAAGCAAACATTAACCTGGAACATAAATACAAATATGATTTGAAATCGAAAATATACTACATATTACTGTAGCAAGCTTCAAAAGTCATATTTTCATCAGTATAAAATAAAAATTAAATTTTATAAAATGTTTTCTGTTGAAAATGCACTTAAAAGTAGCACTTAAACTCGAGTCTTCCAATTCAGAATGCTGAAAACACCGTCACAAACATTTTTTTTTGTTTGAACAAAAATTAAATAATATTTTAACAAAAAAAAACAAACAGAAACTTTGTTATCAAACTATTTGAAAAAATATTTTTTTTATAGATGAGATTGAAGATGAGAGTCTTATAAACTTCTAAAATATTGCTAAACATTTAATCATTTAATACAAAAAAAAAACTAAAAAAAATCATTTCATACTGATAAATAGTATTTCTCCGAAAGCTCGCAACAGTAATTTGCAGTTTAATTTCTAGTATTAAACATGTTTTGTATCCATGCAACTGTTTAGTGTTTGATTAAGGAAATATCATATTTATTCATAAAAATCTTGTAATACCCTTTCAATCTCAAACCTGTAGAAATTTCGGTTGTATCAGCTAATTCCAAGCTGGATCAGAGCAGACCGGTGTTATTTGTACACATCAATTATGTAATAATCTATTTGTTCTTTTAAAAATGGGTAATTCTCTACCAACTCACACGAAATCGGGAAAAGTTGCCCCGACCCCTCTTCGATTTGCGTGAAACTTTGTCCTAAGGGGTAACTTTTGTCCCTGATCACGAATCCGAGGTCCGTTTTTTGATATCTCGTGACGGAGGGGCGGTACGACCCCTTCCATTTTTGAACATGCGAAAAAAGAGGTGTTTTTCAATAATTTGCAGCCTGAAACGGTGATGAGATAGAAATTTGGTGTCAAAGGGACTTTTATGTAAAATTAGACGCCCGATTTGATGGCGTACTCAGAATTCCGAATAAACATATTTTTCATCGAAAAAAACACTAAAAAAGTTTTAAAAATCCTCCCATTTTCCGTTACTCGACTGTAAAAAATTTTGGAACATGTCATTTTATGGGAAATTTAATGTACTTTTCGAATCTACATTGTCCCAGAAGGGTCATTTTTTCATTTAGAACAAAATTTTTCATTTTAAAATTTCGTGTTTTTTCTAACTTTGCAGGGTTATTTTTTAGAGTGTAACAATGTTCTACAAAGTTGTAGAGCAGACAAATACAAAAATTTTGATATATAGACATAAGGGGTTTGCTTATAAACATCACGAGTTATCGCGATTTTACGAAAAAAAGTTTTGAAAAAGTTACTTTTTGCGTTTCTCTTTGTTTCGTCGTCCGTGTCTGTCGCGGGTGACCATGAATGGCCATGATCGATGACGACCAACTTTTTCAAAACTTTTTTTCGTAAAATCGCGATAACTCGTGATGTTTATGAGCAAACCCCTTATGTCTGTATATCAAAATTTTTGTAATTGTCTGTTCTACAACTTTGTAGAACATTGTTACACTCTAAAAAATAACCCTGCAAAGTTAGAAAAAACACGAAATTTTAAAATGAAAAATTTTGTTCTAAATGAAAAAATGACCCTTCTGGGACAATGTAGATTCGAAAAGTACATTAAATTTCCCATAAAATGACATGTTCCAAAAATTTTTACAGTCGAGTAACGGAAAATGGGAGAATTTTTAAAACTTTTTTAGTGTTTTTTTCGATGAAAAATACGTTTATTCGGAATTCTGAGTACGCCATCAAATCGGGCGTCTAATTTTACACAAAAGTCCCTTTGACACCAAATTTCTATCTCATCACCGTTTCAGGCTGCAAATTATTGAAAAACACCTCTTTTTTCACATGTTCAAAAATGGAAGGGGTCGTACCGCCCCTCCGTCACGAGATATCAAAAAACGGACCTCGGATTCGTGATCAGGGACAAAAGTTACCCCTTAGGACAAAGTTTCACGCAAATCGAAGAGGGGTCGGGGCAACTGCTGTGTGAGTTGGCGGAGAATTACCCAAATAATATTTCAATACGATTTTATTATTTTAATATTTGAATAAATCCCACATATCCAAAAATTCGGTTAAAACTTAATTTTCAAAATGTTTAGCGGTTTGCAACCTTCTACAAAGTTGTTTCTTGTCTTATTCTGCACATTTTGATGAGTAAAAGACACATGAAACACATAATTTGACAAGTTTCCTGGACTGTTATTTAAAAGTGTCCAATTAATAATCAAGGATTTTGAAAGAAAAAACTTAAAATAGAGATATCTCAGAAATTTCCCGATGAAACAATTCGCTCTTAGAAGCATTGGAAAGCTGAGAAAATTTCCTATAAGACACATTTGAAAGTAGTGGTGACTATTTTTTCTCCTTAAGGTTGCCCAGAAAACACGCCGTGTACCCACACCCCCACTTGTGCCGGAAAAAAAACTACTTCTACTTTGGATTTTGTTAGTGGGTAAGGGTAATGGCCAGGATTCATCATAGAGGATGATGATGCGACCCAATAATTAATAAATTTATTTTAATGATGTGATGTATTATGCATTCTCAAGGCAAACAGTCGGGGGATGCGGATGAGACTATTTCCGGTGATTTGGTGTTGAGTTTAGCGTAAATGATTCAATCTTAGACAGCCGACTGTAGAAAGATTAAACAAAATAATATGCGAAATCGTGATTCGTGATTTTTTTAGGCAAAAAGGTCATCACTGCACAAATATAGCGTCCTTAGTTCAGCCCAAAATGCACATGTGACAAGGTAGAATTATCATGTCGCTTTCAAATTTCAAATGCACTTTTATTCCGAGAAAATAAAACTGCAAAAGCAATCTAGCCAATTTGTGCCTTTTCATGCATTCAAATTAAGAAAATCGACCGCCAAAAAAACATGTTCAAACGGCAAAATCCCAGTCCCATATCGCAAAATTGTCAACGGACCGTGGCCGCAGATAACCCCGGCGGTCAGTTTCGGGTTCGCGGCACAGAGTCAATGCCAAATTGTTATATTTTTTTTTTCGGAGCAACCACCAAAAAAGCAACTCGTCCAACTCGCCGCAGCACACCAGCCGGCCTCAGTTCCTGATGTGTCGAGTCGGGAACGCACGCGGTCCGATTATTGCGCCATTTTTCAAAGACGATTGTGGACGCGCGGAATTCGCACTTATCAGCGGTTATTTTCTTTTAATACATGTATTTTTTTTTTCATTTCTGTTGATACCGCAACTACGGCCGCACCAGGTTCGCATTTGCTGGACGGCAATCTAACACTTGCCTTGCGATGGCCACACGAGTTCCGCGTAAAGGCCGATGCCGCAGCGACTTATTTTGTTGCTCTAAATTCGTGTCTTATCAAAAAATCCTTCAGCTAGGCGAAAGCTATTGCTATCATTAGGAATTTGAAAAGACAGTCGACTGATGTGGTAAAAACAAATTTCAATCAAACATTTCGGAGAAATTATTCAAGAAACTTCATGCATCCTTTGTGAAACTACTTTTTTCCTGTTCTGCTGGGAACACGTTGCATAAACTGCTATTTTGGAACTTCGAATAATGTTTTTTCTACTAGGACAAAATGAGGTCCCAAATTTGTGAACAAGTTCATGAAATTGAAAGCCAGGAGCAATGTGTTCAAATTTCATGGTTCGTTTAAAAAAGATCCATGATTTTTTTCAAATGCTTGGAATCCAACAAATCTCACGGTTCAGTGATATGTACCCTGTTCGATACAATTGTTAGTAACAAAGGCCTTTCCTATTTTTGCTGCAAAGATGGCACTCAAGGCTTCAGCTACCTCTGGACTGTTATTCCAGTGTGTGGTCAAATTATTCTGTTGGAAGTTTAAGCCACCAAAGTGATGTTCTCAGAAACTTCGATGGAAATTATGTAAAGATTCACCATTATCCCCATGATTGGAGGTTTTCAAAAATCCATTCCAATGTGTCAAACGTATTGCATTGATTCTAATGATACGAGGTAAATTTTTCAATATCTTGTGACAGAGGTGTGGAACGACACCTTTCATTTTTGAAAATTTTGAAAAATACCTGTATTCAATCAATTTGCATCATGAAATGGTGATGATTTGGAAAATTAAAGTCAAGGGTTATGTAAAATTGGATGTCAAATTTGAAGGCGTATTAAAACATCCGAAAAAAACGTATTTTTCATCAAAAAATTATTTATAAAGGTATAAAACCTCTGCCATTTTTCGTAACTCAACATAAAAAAATTGTCTGTTATTGCATGTCAAAATGGGAACTTAAACCTTTGGGAAGTCGCGTGTTTTGGCGTTTCATACAAGTGCCGTTACAAAGTGTGCACAAAGTCGAAGTCTTCAAGATGACGAGACACAACAAGGACATCAAGTTTCGTGATCAACTGTACCTGGTTCATCTCGAGAAAGGATCGACAACGCCGTTTGAGCTGAAGGCAGTTCGGGCAATTTTCAACATCATCGTGACTTGGGAACGTTATCGTCCAGTGCACCGTGACGTGACGCAATGTTCGAACTGCTTGCAGTTTGGGCATGGCGGAAGGAACTGTTTCATCAAGAGTCGTTGTGCAACCTGCGGAGGTGAGCACAAAACTCAAGCTTGCGAAACAATCAACGAGAACATCGAAGCGAAATGCTTCAATTGCGGCGGCGACCATTCGACCAAGAATCGGAGCTGCCCAAAACGAGTTGAGTTTGTAAAAATTCGGCAGCAAGCGACGACGAGGCACCAACCAAATCATCGCAAAACACCACCAACTTTCACGGACGTGGATTTTCCTGCTTTGGCGTCACCTGGAGCGGGATCTGTTCGAGTGGTTCCAAATCTGCAGTCATTGCCGTTGAATCAGCGGCAAAAAGTTGCAGAGAATACAACACCTCCTGGCTTCAGTCAGCAACCGAGGGGAAACCAACCAGCATCAACGGATGAAGGCAGCAGTGACCTGTTTTCACCACAAGAACTTCTGAACATTTTCATCGAGATGACAACAACACTGCGTGGGTGTAAAACTCGTGCAGAACAAGTAAGAACGCTTGGAGGATTTATCTTGAAATACAGTTCGTAGTTTACTCGTTCTAATGATTTTGAATATTTCAATGAATTTACTTTTTTTTAGTTTTAAGTTAGGATTAGTTGTTAAAGATATATTTTTTTCTTTTTTACCCAAATGTATTCGATTCAATGCAAAAATGTAAAACAATTTGAAGTAAATAAATGAATGTGAACAGTTAATAATAAAACGAAAAATACAACAAAGATGAAGAGCATTTAGCCATACCACTTAGAATGTAAATGAAATGTAATTATTATAAGAAAATTCAATAAAGCCATATTAAAAAAAAAAAAAAAAAAAAGTGTGCACAAAGTACACGTATGCAACTATATACACGTATGGTTTATATACTTTCTGAATCTGCAATAACCCATAAGGTTCTTTGAGTTATCGCGATTTAACGATTTTTTTGGAAGAGTAGTTCGTTGTTGATTGGGGCCGTTCAGTGTCGCCCGCGACAGAGAATGACCCATTTTTATTATTTGATTCACGATAGACTGCCCACCATTGAAAAAACGGCAAATATCCACTTTTGGCAAAAACGAGTTATTAGCACCTGGTGGTAGAGGATGTTCCAACGCTTCTTCTGAAACTTGAATTTCACTGTAATAGTGTTTAGACTTGGCTGCCGATGCGAAAAACCAAACGGCTAATATGCCACTCTTATGGGAAATTGCCTTGACGGAGATTTTGTGACAAACACTCAAACGCGTTTTTCTCGGAATACTTGATTTGGCATAATAGCCGAATTTTCAATTATGGGCAGTAGACCACTCTTAAATCTTTTTATTAAACTTTTCAAATGATTGCGTATCTTTTCTGGTACTTATTTGAATAAATCTAGAGTACTTTTCAAAAGATCATATACGTGATGGTTTTCCTAAACATAAAAAACAAATTCTACCTTCAACTGGGGCAAATTGGGACAGCAGTTTTAACCATGTTAGAGCATAATATTTTGATTTTTCTGGTTTCTTTCGGATAGAACATACTCAGACCAACAAAATGTGTACATCCATTTCCAAATTTTAAACCTTTAAGTGCTCCAAGCACTTGCTGTCCCTATTCATACTATAGTCCCGATTCACCCCAGATGACGGTACTAATTTTATCCCAAAGCGAACATTTTTATTTTTTCATCCATTATTATAATACAAAATACTATGTATTTGGAAATATTTGTTTAGCGAAACAAAATATTAAAATAATGTATAGAGGGATACAGAGCTCAATCAACTTTTAACATCATTTTGGTGACTTGATATTTTATTTCATGCAAATGTTGTATTAGTTGCAATCAAATGATTTTTTTTTGTTGGACTAAACTAAAAACATAATGTCGTAAAAATTGGATTGAGAACAACGAGTAAACATAATTCAAAAATAGTAACAACACAGCAAATCTCCATAGAAAAAGCATTTCAAAACATGTATATTTTAAGTTTGTTTCTATTTTCTTTAACTTTGTGGGTGCACTTTGTAATGAAATTAATCTTAATGCATTGACGATGTGTTGACCAATGACCTGTACAACACTTTTATCAACATTACTGAGATAGACCCAGCTGAAAAAAAACTATTTGAATACCACTTCAGAGGTCATATCTTTAAATGGTTAATTTAAAATCAGTATAAAAAGAACCGTGGGTGAGATTATTATTTTTTTTTCATTTAATGTTTTGTTACTGAGTTTACTCTCAATTTTGGATATATTTATAAAAAAAATTGTGTGTCTTTGGAAAATGTCGAAAACCTGCACAAAAAAAAAATACTGCAAATCATTGCTACTATTAGGTTTACATTTTCTGTTTCTTTTCGTTTTTTTGCATTTTAAAATACTTATTTTACTTTATTGTTGAAAGGCTGTTTTTTATAATTTTACAAAAAACACGATTATTTCAATAAATTATAATTCTTAAACCAGATTTTTCACCATCACGTACTATGGCTCAGAAGATGTTTTTTAGTTCCCTTAAGGCCGTTGCAAATATTTTTAGAAGTTTATGTCCCTCGACTCTGGTCGCAAAAAATATTAAAATTGAAATAACAAGCCATGGTCTCAACATTGGAATTAAAAAAGTGTTTAAAAATGCTTTTTACACCTGCCCAGTCGCTTTGCAATTATTAGTTTTCAAAACATCCAAACATCCGAAAAAAAAAACTTTTTGGTCGATCCCAGACATTCTAAATATGATTTTAAACGCAGAAAAGTGCATTTCTAATTGTTTTCAGTTGATTAGACTTCTATTTCCTTTAAACCCCCTGATTTTTCGGATCAATTTTGAAGGGGGGGTGGGGCGAGGCGACATAAAATTTGAAAAATATTTGCAACGGCCTAATTATATTTCAAAAATCTAAAATAAAAGAAAAATAATGGAAACATCTATTTTTTTCCGTGTACCTTTTTTTCGAAAAGTATTAATTATCATATGTTGTGAACTTTGCCGAAGACACCAAATCGATCAGAAAATGCCTTCATACTTTTACGTACCCATTTTATTTGATCAGCCCCCAAAATTGTATGGAGACATGTATGGAAAACGAATGATGAAGAATTGCTTCTTTTGGCATAGGGAATGTTTCATCAAAAAAAAAAAAAATAAAAAAAAGTCGATTTGCGACCTCAGGATGGAAAAACACATTGTTGCATGTTTGGAATAATCAGAAGCTATTCTTTTTTTGATAAAGAATGAAATGTTTCTTCGATATGCCTAAATAATTAAAAAAAATATAATCAAGTAAATACAAAATCAAAGTCAAAGAAGGAGTTCAAGAAGGATTTTTTTTTGAAAAGTGATCAGATTTTTAAAACATTCTCTACACATCTCAAACTCTGTAATTTTACACAATACATTAAAAAAAAAATCAACACAATTTCATGTACATACCACAGCTCCCGTAAGGTCCACCGACTGCAACACACTGAGCACTATCACTAGCAGGTAACTCATTGTGGATATCGAGGATTTCCGTTTATTCCGCGGAAATCGATTCCCCAGGCCCACCGACGTTGGGCCCGCGGGTTTCGGCATTTTCGAATTGTTCGATTCCACAATGCTTTTGTGGCAATTGTGTTCACTAAAAATAATATTGAAAAAAATCCTCCGAAAAACTATTCACTCATTTCGAAACTGTACGCCACAAAGTGTCCCGTTTCTAGGATAGGACACCGAAGGCCGAAAGGATCACGAGAAATACGACGATGGGCACACGCGAGAGAGAGAAAAATCAGTCCGTTGGCAGCCGATGCACCATCGAATGTTCTGAACGTTCGAAGCAATACTAACTTCACTGGCCAAGATGTGAACCGATTTCCTCGCCCGCAGACGGGAATCGTCACGATCATCGTCGTCGTCAGCTACGGTTCGTGAACGGAAAGGAAAACCACGATCGGTGCTTTGACTAGGGGTGCTCTCGGGTTCTGTTGATTTTCAAATCAGTTCTCTTTGCTGGTAGTTCCTGTATTTTGTTTGGGCGTAAGTGACAAAAATGTTTGTGTTTGTTCTTAATTTGTACAAAACCATGAAGAAAATAGCTTTTTTTTGGTAGTACAGAGAATGGACACAGATATCATTGTAGAATTAACCATTTCCCATAAAAGTCACTGTTTTACTTTAAAAAAAGTGACGAGAATTATGAAACTTATGAAAATTAACCCTTTTTTCTTGAAGAGATTTGAAGTTTCCTTAAACCGGGGTGTCATTGATACCCGGGGGACAATGACAGAAAAAAATACGGAATAAACATGAACGGAATGGTATGAAATGGGACTGAGCTTGGTAGAGAAGTGTTCAATGAACATAAGTTGTAGATAATTAGAAAACGGACTTTAAAGGGGATTCTTCGACAGTTTGCTTGCTATCATCCTTTTTCTCGTCTGCAACAAACAGAACACTTTTACGGTAGGGAAAGGTGGGGCAAGACGACCATATGGAACAATCGCTCGTACGGCCGTAATTTTTACAGTTTCGATTATTTTCAGTATGAGGAATTGTTGCTAGCAATGCAATTAGCTGATTCTACTGCCACATAAGTTTTTTTCAAAACCTTAGTTTTCTTATAATTTTTGGAAAGTACAAAATAAGCCTTAGGGTTCGTTTTAAGGCTCATTTTATCAAAATGCTATTTTTCCTAGGACCTGTCCCTACCAATGACTTGCACCTATTATAAAGTATGATTTAACTTTTGGTTATTTTTGTTGAGAGCTTTTAAAATATCTTGTTCAGGTGGGGCAAGTGTACCATATAGATTTTTAGTAAGAAAAAAATACGAATTGCTGTAACAACATATTTTATTGGAAAATAAATAAATAAAAGTACTTAAAAACTTATAAACAGTTGTTAAAAAAATTGTTCCCTCAAAATATAGTGAAACTATGAAAATTTACTATTTATCATCTAAGTAATTATTCTTTTCGATTGAATTTATAGTAAAATATTATTGTTTAATCTAAAAATGAAAGAAAAGTTTCAAATACATTCTAATCTGATGCATCTAAATGATAACAGTTCAATTGTTAGCAAATTAACATGTTGTTTCATGCATTGTCCCTCTTGCGCAAACGGGTTGCTCGTCTTGCCCCACTAGTTGAGTAGAACGTATGGAAAATCAAAAATTTTAAAATCAATTTTTTAACATAAAAAATCTGTTCTATCAAAGTCTTAGTCAAGACCTGGAAAAAGATGACTATAAAAAAAACCGACAGATTTTTTACGTTTTTAATGGGTTATAACGAGCATTTCCTTAGCTTGTTACACTTGCCCCACTTTCCACTACGCTATTTTCTTTAAAACTGCTTTTGAAAACTCGAGTCGTGGAATCAAACTGGCGGATCTTCCCAACTCCCCTTAAGTAAATGTAAACATTGAGTGTATCCCGCTTACTATGATGGACAATGACATAAGGTATGAGAACATTGTGTGGCAAACCCCAGTATTTACATGTTTGAAAAATGTAAATCTTGAGTCCTACTGGTTAATTAATACATAATAAATAATTTTCGGGACTCGTGGAGAAGGGGTAAGCGTGGTTGCCTCTCATCTAGTCGTTGATGTCAGAAGAAAAGAAGTGAATTCAGAATGTCAGAAGTCAGAAGTAAATTGGTATGAGAATTATGAAATTCATTGAAAATACCGATTTTTTTTTTATCAGAAGAAGGATCTCTATGCCACAACAATTAATAATTACGGGAATCTGTTCTGAAAACATAATCATAATAATTCCGTTTTCTTAAATTTAGAACAATAAAAAAACAAACTTTTTTCAAAGTTCAAAATAACGTTTCATTGATTTGAACAAACTTCTATTTATTACTGTTTATGTCACTTAAAATCGACTGGAAAAATTATAGACAGATTGCCAAAATTTGTAGGGAACTGTTTGCAGAAAAGTTCCCTAAAAAGTACCAGTGTTAGTTCAATATAAGCAGAGATATGCCCAATTTCTTGAAATACGACGTTCTCCAAAATTTCTGGGTTCCATTGCCTCTCACATGGTGAACACTGCCTACTCAGATAATTGTAATGAAGATTTTTTTTGAAACATAAAAATTTAACATGGAATTAAATCTATTTTTTTGGAAAAACTCACTCTAGAGGAAATCTACCCTTTCTAATCAAACACTTATCTTCGTCATATGAAGAGTTTGAAGCTCGATCAAAGGTCCAAAAATACTATTTAAAAATTGTAAATTTATAGAGCACTAGAGCTACCAAGGACGCAAGAGGTTTAAATATGAAACTACTAAACTACTTTTTTTGTTATGAAAATTATTTTAACCGAAGTCATTATTAGGCCGAATCATTGTATAGTCATTAAAAACTACATCGTATTACATAAAAGGTGCCCATAAAGTGCAAACATATTTATAATACTCGCTCCAAACATTTGAAAACTGTAAGTTGTGATTACATGAAAATGGTATTTTTAGTGAATAGCACATTTTTAAGGTAAATTCAATGCTTATCTATTTATTCATGAACTCAAACCAGTAAGATTTGCTCTGGATAAAATATTTGCTATGAAAAACATATTTTCTATTTTTTTTTCAATGTGTTGCCATGAAAAACATATTTGCTGCAAGATTTTGTTTTTCTTTTTCATTTCAACTAAATTATCAATATTATTCTTTATCATATTCTCTCAAACTGGTCACAGAGACGTATTCAAAAGAAATTTTATCGTTTTGGAGCATGGATTCATTTTACTCACTTTCTAAACACTGTGATTAAAAAGATAATACCTAGCTTCTTCTTATAAATACAAAATACTAATCATTATTTTTTATTATTTTGAACGAATGGAAAGACAGCGTATATATTTAGAAAATTTATATATTTTCTTGAAATTGTACAGTTAAACCTCGCATAGTGCGCAGGCGTTACGCATTGTGTTTCGTCTATTTCTCAAACATGGCGTAATATTTTTACAATCTTTTTAAAGCAATTTGTTCGTCTTGATTCAATCTACAATTCGTCGGTTGTGTGCTATCTTGTGACAACGACCATTTAGTACTTTTCGAGAAAATCGATTTTTAAAGTTTGTTGGTAAATAATTTCAAAACTATGAATGGTAGAGCCAAACTTTTTGAAGCAATCGGTTCAGATACTTTCGCTTAACAAACGCTCCTAGTTTCAACTAATTTGGTTACACCAGTTAAAAGATACAGTAAATAATGTAAACAAAAATCTGAAAAGCACGTGTCACAAGTGTGTTTCGAAAGTAAAATTGTACTACGTGTCACAGAATTCCCATACAAACTTAAATAAGCATAAATCAATGGTTTAATCGACTTAATCAATATATTTTTATAAACAAAAGGTTGCATTGCCTTTAGAAAGTATGTGTGTACATAAATTTGTGAAAAACAAGAAAAATTTTCCACATTTTCCAACAACATGTATGACGTGTCACAAGTGTGCACAAACATTTTGATGATAAATTGGTCTATGTCACAAGTGTGTATTGCGATATCCGGGAAACGGAAGCGAGTTTCCAAAATCGGGTAAAAGCATCTTGTAGAATTTGTTAAGTATAGCAAAACGTCATCATTAACTCATTTTCGACCAAAATGGTCTATGTCACAAGATAGCACACAGCTGACGAATTAGCTTCATAAAGATTGCAAAAATATTATGTCGTTTTAAAGTAATCGAAAAAATACAAAGCGTAACGCCTGCGCACTATGCGAGGTTTACCTGTATGTTTTTTTACAAGCAGCCAACGCATTAATCGAACCTAACACTTATTTTGACCATTATAGATGCTATTCTAAACAAATTTGTTGCAAAATATTAATCAAAACCAGGATCAGAACATTTTACTAAAATCCCGGGAATTTCCGGGATTTCCCAGAAGACTAGTTGAAAATTTCCCGTTTTCCGGGAATTTTGTAACCCCGGAAAATTGAACGCTCTACAGAGGATTGAAAAAAAACATCTTTTCGAGCATATTGGCTACTAAAAAACATTTTAATGAATTACTATAAGTTTAGTATTGTTTATAAATCAAATTTCTAGTTTGATTAAATTGTACTTGTCTCGTCTCGTTAAATAATGGGTTGATTCTGAGAGCATGGTAATGTATAACGTCCATCATTAAAATTACGCAAAAATTCGATCATCCCTACCCATTTCACGCTTCCTTTCGGCCCTGCTCGTGCTCGTCGTCTTCGACATCGTTCGCGATCTTCGTTCGTGGTCCGCGAGAAAAGCGCGATCGCAGACCCAGGCCCAGGCCGTCGTTGGCCCGTCCCGACTCGAGTCAGTAAGCTGTGAACGATCGGACGCACCAGATCGACCGAGAAAGTGTGGTCGTCGCCGCGTCGTCGTCTTCTAACCACCACCGGACCTGCCGTCGCCGTCTGAAAGGAACCGAGACCGGGAGCCGCCCTCCCCAGTGCGAACCCTCTCCCACCCCGCGACCTGCTCCACCAAGTTGGGTCTTTGCTGGACGGGACGAGAAAAACGAAGGAAAAAAAAAGTTGAAGAGTGCCAATTTTGGGGGAAAATACGAACGAGAGAGGTTTTTCCAAACGGTTTTTCCGGATAAGTTATTATTAGTGAAGTTCCTAAATTAGTGCGTGTCGTGCCCATTTCTCTACCTTCGGGAAAATTCGGGGCCAGATGAAGAAAGGGAAAATTAAATAGAAAATACCACAAAGGGAACAGGAGGAAAATCAACGAGAGAATTTTCGGTGTTGACATTAGTTTTTCCCTATTATTTTTGGAGTCTTCTGGTAAAAATAGTTCCAAAGTGCCCCCAACTTGTGCTGACCGTGGAGGAAAAGTAAAGGGTCAATTAGTGCTGTGATCATCAGAAAAAGAAAATATAAATATTCCCAACAAGTCCAACGGAAAATTCAAGTTGTAACAAGTGTGGTGCTACTCCAAGTGTGTGTTCCCGCCAGTGTTCGGGAGAGTGTTACACCTGCCTGAAGCTGGCAACGATTCGGTTCTGCTAGGAGGAGAGGAGGAAACGAGCCCTTGGGCCTCAAGGGGGCCACCATGGGCACCCCCGTTAAATGGTGAGGACCGCAGGATCGGATTACGGCGCGGATTGGACTCTTGGAAACTGCTGGTGCTGACGACTGAGTGAAGTTCAAGTTTGTTGCTTACTCAGGAAATGGGGAATTTGTGCGATGGCAGAGCGACGGCTTTTTTGGCGAACTGGTGCAAAACAGATCCCAGGGGATCGGTGCGAATTTGTTTGGTCTGGGAGTTACATGAAAACATGAAACAGTTAGACTGGTATACTATATATGATAATATAAGTGGTTACAAATCTATTGAAATCTTGAATCACGTTCATGAGAAGCGAACCAAACAATGTTTAATTTTCCCTCTTTAATTTTTGTTAAATAAATAAAAAAAAACTGGTCAAGCTTCCGACGGATATCAAGATTATTCATTCGTTCATTTGTTTAAAAAGATTAACAAATATTTTATTTTTTGTATCACTCAATAATCATGCTTAAAATGGTTACCAACTTAGGAGTCTTTTTCATTGAAATTTTGTAGTATTTTTGAAAATAAATCCTCAAATTTTTCGAGTCATCACTAAAGGGGGTGAAATGTATTTTATAAAATATTTGCAACGGCTGAAGGCCGAAGAAAATATTTTCAATGTTTATGTCGTCCTAAAAGAATGCTTTTTCAATCCTGAAAATTTCAACTTGAGAAAAACTAAAAATAGGTCAAAATAAATTTTCTTTCCTTTAGTTTGATTTTAAATGATGATGAGCTCAAATATTTAGAATGTTAGAGATAGTGTACAATACCAGATAAAAAAATACTTTTTTGCAATTCCGTCGTGAAACTACTTACTTTTCCTGTCATTCTTGAACGACGAAATAGCCTACTTTTCTGTACCAAAAATAACAGAATCGAATAACAACACTTTTCAAAATAAATGCTGAAAAGTTCTACTTTTCAGCACTGAAATGGGTGCTGAAAAGTTGAACTTTTCAGCACTTGTTTCGAAAAGTAACACTTTTCAACATTTTTTTGATTTAAACGATTTATTGACAAAATACATGAAAATTCGACTTAAAATTTCACTCAATGGGTGTTTTTCGAAATTGCAAAAAATGTTGTATGGAACTCGTTGCAAAACTTGATTTTTTCAGCACTCGTCGTATTTATCCAACTCGGTGAACCTCGTTGGATAAATGTACGACTCGTGCTGAAAAAATCCTCTTTTTGCAACATGTTGCATAAACTACTATTAATGAACCCTCCATTTCATTTGAATTTAAAACAAATGGATTTTGAAAATTAATCCGTTCATAAAAAGTTCTTGATTTTGTCTAATCTATTAAAATTGGCTGAGGCCGTTGCAAATATGTTTCAAAGTTTATGTCGCCCTTCCTCAAACTCGGAATAATCAGGGGGCAGAAATCTCCTAAATCTTCAAAATTACAATAGAGGTAGACGTCATATCAAGTGAAAACTATTTGAAACGCTTTTAAAATCATGTTTAGGTAGCATTTTTGGATTCGATTGAAAATATTTGAAAATTCTGTGAAATTCCAGTCTACAGTACCACAAAAAAACATTTTTTTTCTTCAAAACATATATGTTTTGAAAACTTCATATTGCAAAACAACTGAGAAGCTGTAAAACGCATTTTAAAATTCTTTTTTGCAACTCCGTCGTGAAACTACTTACTTTTCCTGTCATTCTTGAACGACGAAATAGCCTACTTTTCTGTACCAAAAATAACAGAATCGAATAGCAACACTTTTCAAAATAAATGTTGAAAAGTTCTACTTTTCAGCACTCAAATGGGTGCTGAAAAGTTGAACTTTTCAGCACTTGTTTCGAAAAGTAACACTTTTCAACATTTTTTTGATTTAAACAATTTATTGACAAAATACATGAAAATTTGACATAAAACTTCACTCAGTGTGTGTTTTTTGGAATTGCAAAAAATGTTGTATGGAACTCGTTGCAAAACTTGATTTTTTCAGCACTCTTCGTATTTATCCAACTCGGTGAACCTCGTTGGATAAATGTACGACTCGTGCTGAAAAAATCCTCTTTTTGCAACTTGTTGCATAAACTACTATTTCAATCCTGAAAATTTCAACTTGTGAAAAACTAAAAATAGGTCAAAATAAATTTTCCTTCTTTTACTTAGATTTTTAATGATGATGGGCTCAAATATTTAGAATGTTAGAGATAGTGTACAGTACTAGATTAAAAAAAAAATTGAAACTTGACAATTTTAATGAACCCTCCATTGGATTTTGAAAATGAATCTGTTCATAAAAAGTTTTTTATTTTGTCTAATCTAGTAAAATTTGCTGACCGTTGCAAATATTTTTCAAAGTTTATGTCGCCCTCCCTCGAACTCGGAATAATCAAGGGGCAAAAAATCGAAAATCTTCAAAATTATAATGGAAGTAGACGTCATATCAAGTGAAAACTTTTTTAAACGCTTTTAAAATCATGTCTAGGTAGCATTTTTGGATTCGATTGAAAATATTTGAAAATTCTGTGAAATTCCGGTCTACAGTACCGCAAAAAAAAACATTTTTTTTTCTTAAAAACATATATGTTTTGAAAACTTCATATTGCAGAACAACTGAGAAGGTGTAAAACGCATTTTACAATTCTTTTTTCATTCAAATGTTCATACCATGGCTTGCAATTTCAATTTTTATATTTTTGTATTTCTTTGCCCAACCTCTCTCGACCAGAATCGAATGACATAAACTTCAAAAATCATGCAATGGCCTACTTTCATTTTCAAACGATAATTAATTTCAAAATGTTTGATAAAAGCAAAACAAGTTTATTTTTAATTAGTCAGAAACAATAAAATAAATATTATTAAACATGCCTTAAGCTTGTAGAAGGTAGGATAAAGAAGAAATAGAAAGTTGCGTGCTGGGGAAATGTTAAATGTAAAATTAAAATTGTTTCAATAAAGACATAATTTTATATAAAAAAAGCCCAACTAACGCTGCCATTTTTAGAAGAAAATCACGTGATATTTTTGTGATTCATTCAGCAAAAATATGTATGCGAATATCAAAAGTCGTTTACATTTTGAGTTAAATGTACTATTTCACGATTGACCTCTTTTCCTTCGATTTGATTGATTGATAACTTGAGATTTTTTTATGTCGCACTTACATACCGGTAATTGATTTCCACGGGGTAATTTTATTAAACTTTCACGCATCCCGGCTTAACTTCACTTGAGTGAAAGCACTGCGACCGCACTAACTACTCTGAGCGATCTTGTCCCTTCGGGTTCACGGCATTAAGGACTCGCTGCCCAGAAGGTATCAACGAACTTAATTGCCTGTCGTACACGCCGAGGTGAAACTGATAGTCTTTAAAAAGTTTGCTGCTGTTTTTTTTACTGCGGCTGTGCCTGTCGATGTCGAGAGACGGTAAATAACCGAATTAAATTGAGCAATTTATAAGTACACAAGCAAAATGCACGATTTTTTTTTCGTGGCGCACCGCAGTCTCGAATTTCGCCAACCTGGCCGCAAAAGTTTAAAGCCTTTTGACCGTAGCTAAAAACAAGTAAGAGGTTGTGGGTTATATGTTTAAATTTTTAATACATTATCATTTTTCACACCGAAAACTTAATTTTAAAATACATTCAAATTAAATGAATCGTGTGAAAAAATTCCAAAAAACATTAAATGTTATTATTTGACTGAACATTACAATTTTTTTAAGCAGGTTTTGCAAGGATTTTACCCAACATCCAAAACATTACGATGCCTCTGTTCTCCCTTTTACTAAGTTTCCTGGGATTCCTATGTAGTTAGGAGAAGAGAGCACAGAGGCATCGATTTATTGTCAGAGAACAAATTGAACAGCTGGATTGAATTTGATTGTTGAGTAGTGCATCGCAACAGGTTTGGGGAAAATAGCAGTGCCACCAGGCTTAAGAAACTATTTTTTCTTACTTGAAAATTTCATTTAGTATGTTTTATTCTGGTCGAGGTTGAGGAGTGAGAGCAAGCAAGTAAATAAGAAGATTTATTTTATTTTCATAAAAATTCCGCAAAAAATATACTTCTGAAGCTGAAGTTATTATTGTTAGTGGATTTTTTCCTCTGAATTCAAATCCGCTTCCAAACTTGTTCTGTATAATCATAATTTTGAGCAAATCCGTTTAAAATGTTGATATTTGTGCTGTTGATTCATGTTTAAGACATTTACTGATCATTTGATGTATATTTAGGAAAAAATGGCTGTAAACACTATCTCAAAAATAATTTGACGTACCGTCCTCAGGGGTGATATTGGATCTGGGGAGTGAGATTGGGTGATACAAATGTTAGCATTTTTGTGTGACCCATTCTCTCACCCAGACCCAATGTCGGCCCAATGACCCAATGTATTGACGGTAACAATTTATCTCTATTTTAAGGGTGACAATAGTCAAGGAAGTAGTCATCTTATTCCAATAATGTCAAATTTAAAAAAAAATCTATTTCTGAAGTGAAACAAGTATGTTTGTGTTATTGAGTAAAACTGTGTAACATTAATCAGTGCTTCAAAACTAGCCATTTGTTAGTACGTGCTTCAAGGTCCCAAAAAATAGGGTAGAGGACCCTGAAAACGCCTACTTTATAGTGGGAATCTAGGAAATTTGAAGAGAATTTAATGACAAGTTATGGTTTGTCGGTTCTATTTATTGTAGAACGTTGATAAACTATTTGATTTTATGTTTTAACCAAAAAAATGTGTTTTAATAAAGTGCTCTGAAGTGCCTCTTTTGCCCCCCTAAATTCAATTAACGCCCACCCTTGGAACAATTTTTCGCCCACGACCAAAAATCAAAAAATCAAAAGAAAAAAAGACAAAAAGCAAAGCAACTATGGTCTCACTTTCATACACAACTTGTTCCCGAAGCTCAATTTCATTGATGTGCACGTATTTTGTTGTAAAACAAATTGAAGTTCAAAAAACCCTAGGAGTTTTTTTTAACAGATATCCTACTAATTTTGAGGTTCTCTGTCTATTCCAACTAAAACTAAAACATGTTCTCACTCATAAAAATATGACTTAATCAAAATTCTTGACTGAAGTCATGTGTTCCTATTCACCCAAGATAAGGGCACACAGTTACAATTAGCTCCATGTTGTTGTTGATTTTATTAGGGGAACCCTATGGGTCATTCGCTCCCAATTTGACTCAATAGAAAACATCGAGTACCTATTAAATAATAATATTAAAGCATATAAGATATTTTGAAGGATATTGCTGTTTCAAGAAAAAAATATTTTCAAATTTTTTAAACCAAGACTAACATTTCAAAAGGGCCCAACATTCAATATTACGCCCTTTTAAAATGTTAGTCTTGGTTTAAAAATTTTGAAAATATATTTTTCGAAAAGATCGGAAAATTTCACAAATGTTTCATATTTTAACATTGAAAATCGGACAATTAGTTGCTGAGATATCGACATTAGAAAATGGTGTGTTGTTTGGGTGAGACTTAGAAAACATCAATTTTCCTGTTTTTAAACCTTTGCATGGCAATATCTCAGCAACTAAGGGTCGTATCAACAAAGTTCGAAAAAGCAAAATATAGAGAATTTTCTCAGCTTTTCAAAAATATATTTTTTAAAAGTGGGCAAACATGGGCACTATTTTAATAAAAATGAAAAACTGCGACTATTTTCAAAAAAGTTACCTAAAAATGGTTATAACTTGAAAACGGTGCACTTTATCAAAAATTCGCTAAAGTACTTTTTGATTGCAAATTCTATTTTACATCGAAAAATGAAGTTGAAAAATTTTTGCGACCGATATTTCGATTTTTTTAAAAAATCAGTATTGATTCAAAAAATCATAACTCGGTCAAAGATTTTTTGCCCAACCTGGAAATTTCTGAAAAGTTGGCATTTTATGTCCTCTAAAACATATCAAAAAATAAAAAAAATAAAAATGTTTTTTTGCAAATCAAGTTTTAGTGACAAAAAGTTTAGTAAAAAATCGCCAAAATTTTTTTTACCGTGTATCATTTTTTTACAGTGTAGACCGTATCCATACCTACAACTTTGCCGAAGACACCAAATCGATCAAAAAATTCCTTCAAAAGATACAGATTTTTGAGTTTTCATACATCATTTTTGTATGGCCAGCTGCCAAATTTGTATGGAAAATCTAATGATGCAAAATGGCTTCTTTGGGCATACCGAAGGCACCAAAAAAGTTTCAGTCGGATTAAAAAATCCACAAAAATTCGAATGACCGAAATCTGGGAGAACTGCTCAGTTCTAAGCTCGTCTGGATGCGCGCTTGTGTTGGGGAAAAAATGACTGGAAAAATATGAAAATAGGTAAAAGATTATAATGAAAGACTGTAGAACAGGCCACAGAAATGACCACAAAAACTTTCGAACCAAAAATTTGGAGGAGGGGTAATCAAGAGAGACTGCTTTCTCTTTAGAACGACTTGTCCATAATTTTTTTTGAAGGCTTGTATCAAAACTTAATTGAGCATAACTGCATCTTCTTAAGGTGAAACCGTTGATCATTTTTGAAGAAAATTGAGCATCACTATAAAATATTCTGTATTAAATTCAATTTGACGAATTTCAGCAACAAAAGGAATCAGCGTGTGCTGGTTGTTGCCTTCTTGAAGCCACTGAAGGAATTTTTGATCTAAATCAACTGTGCTTCAAAATTTATATAAGTTTGTGGCACAGTCATTGACGTCCTAGTTGGCAATCATTGATTAATGACGATTTCCATAACTTCACAAGGAATGGGATAATCGTTACCAAAAGGAATCAGAATGCGTAGGGCACTATTCTTAACAAATTGTTGAAGGAATTTTTTCAAAATATTGAAAGCGACGCAAAATTTATATCTTCGAACGAAAAATCATGACAATGATGGAAGTCTTCACGTTAAATAGATTTTTTGGAAAAAAATAAGACGGATGTGTATTAGGGTGGGTACACTTTTCAAAAAGTTCTCCGATCAAGTTTTAGTATGGTTCCGCTTGTAGGGCATGCCGATAGGGACTTTCATGCCAAATATAACCTCATTTGGTTGTAAACTGGCTGCGCGCATCAGGGTTAAATTTTACAAGGGAATTACTATGGGAAATTGGAACTTTTTGTTCAAACGCTCCTACAGGTCTGGGAAAATCACGCGCCAACTTCTGGTATGGTTCTGGTAACTGTTTTCCCTGAAAAAGTATCAAATTTTCCTTAGCATGCTATGAAAGCTTGATGCACACCGCGACGCCATATGCCAGGTAGCTACCACGTGGGTGTTTGAACAAAAAGTTCCAATTTCCCATAGTAATTCCAATGTAAAATTTAACCGTGATGCGCGCAGCCAGTTTACAACCAAATGATTTGATCTCGGCATGAAAGTCCCTATCGGCATGCCCTACAAGCGGAACCATACTAAAACCCTAATGTGTATAAGAAATGCAAAAAAAAAAGAAATTTATCGATTAAGTGATTTGAAAGTTGTTAAATAAATTTCCCTAATTATTTCACATTTCACAATTAACATTTTCCAAAATCATCAATTTTTTAAGTGTCTCCGATTATCTTTGTGAAAATCATTACTAACGTGCAAATTTATTATTAATCTCGAAAACGTGCCACACCCACGCACGAGGTCGTTCAACCAACCAGCCAGTTATCGCGCCCAGTCCAGTTTTGCACACAGTTCTTCCAGCTGTGGGTTCACGAAGCACATGTTTCAAGCGCAGTCGAACACATTCGGTATCGTTTCTAAGCCGTTTCCCGGCCGCTTACATCATATCCCTTTCATTCATGAAAATTTCGCTCGTTGTTCACAACGGACTGGGCGCTTCTTCTTGGCCAGCATCCTCCAGCACCCGATAAGAACAGACTTGACTTCATTCAGAACACCAGCCACGCTTATCAGCAACTTTGCAGTTCACACAGAGCTGACGGGGTTTTTTTTCTTTCATATTTTTCCTGTATTGCTCAAGATGTGCCATTTGTTCTGTTTATTTTTAGGTTAATAACGACCACGCTTCTTTTATGGTTCGGACAGCATACTACGGCGGTATGTCCACGCTTTGGCCCCACTTCCGGTAACCTCCTTATAATATGGCATTGTTTTCGTTTGTTTTCCATCCTCCTGTGTAGCAATTCTGGCAAGATCTCACGGGCGGCGTGGGCTTGTTCAACCGAAACGATCGAGACTACGCGCGACCACCGGCACAGCCGTACATCGATCCTAGCTACAATGTGATAGACACGGTCAGTGGTGCCCAAGGGCCACCTTCGCGGAACTGCACCTCGGGAACCGGATGTTGTACGCCAAAGTGTTTCGCCGAAAAGGGCAACCGAGGTTTCCCGGGACCACCGGGCTTGCAAGGCCCCAAGGGTATGCAAGGATTCACCGGTGCCGAAGGTTTGCCCGGAAGCAAGGGCTCCAAGGGAGAACCAGGTCCGATTGGACCGCTCGGAGTTAAGGGTGACCGAGGTCGCGAAGGTCTGCCCGGATATCCGGGTGTTCCCGGAACCAACGGACTACCTGGAGTAGCCGGTGCACCAGGTATCCCTGGTGTTGACGGTTGCAACGGAACGGATGGACTTCCCGGATTGCCTGGTCTCAAGGGTGAACCCGGTCCTCGAGGTTATCCCGGTATTCGAGGTGACAAGGGAGAAAAAGGTGAAGGTGCTCGTGAACCGGAAAACTACAACAAGGGTCAAAAGGGTGAACCAGGCCACGATGGTGCTGAAGGTCTGCAAGGGCGACAAGGATCACCGGGTGAGCGAGGCTCCGAAGGACGACCAGGACAGCCCGGTATTCCTGGACCCGGTGGCCCCAAAGGTGACAAAGGTATCAAGGGCTTCTGCATCAAGGGTATCAAGGGTGAAAAGGGTGAAAAAGGTGTCGAAATTGGATCTGTCAGTGGAAGCGAAACGGTAACTGGTCCCCAAGGTCAAAAGGGCGACAAAGGTATAGATGGAGTGCCCGGCATTTCCGGCGAGAAGGGACAAGCTGGAGAACGTGGACCGTCTGGCGATCGTGGCTTGAAGGGAGAAAAGGGTCTTCCGGGACAACCTGGTCCTAGAGTAAGTGATCTTATAACTGATTTCCTTCGTTAATCTAATCAACAACTTTTTTTTTGTTAACAGGGTCGCGACGGTAACTTTGGTCCAGTTGGTTTGACGGGACAGAAGGGTGACCGAGGTATCGAAGGATTGCACGGATTGAAGGGTAATCCAGGTCCCAAAGGTGAATCTGGAAGAGACGGTTCGGCTGGATTGCAAGGTATTCCCGGACCGCCAGGTCCTCCAGGTGGTGGTGAAGGACGTCCCGGTGCTCCTGGACCAAAAGGTCCCCGCGGTTATCCTGGTCCGCAAGGTCCCAAAGGTATGGATGGATTCCCGGGTGATCCAGGACCACGTGGTCAAGTCGGTCCCAAGGGCGGCCAAGGCATTCCTGGACGACCAGGTCCGGAAGGTTTCCCCGGTGATAAGGGCGAGAAAGGAGAAGGTGGTGCTATAGGATTACCTGGACCGCAAGGACCACGTGGATTCCCCGGTGCTCCTGGAGCGGAAGGTCTCCGAGGAGATACTGGTGAGCCGGGAGTTGGTATTCCTGGTCAGAAGGGTAACCCCGGTATGGCAGGGTAAGTGTAGCCGGCAACGCGTTGTTTGATCATGTCTTTTATATTTTTTCTTGTGTTTTTTCACAGATTCCCTGGTTTGAAAGGACAGAAAGGTGAAGCTGGTTTCAAGGGATTGATGGGTGCTCCTGGTGACGCGAAGGAAGGTCGCCCTGGTCTGCCAGGTAGACCGGGTCGTGACGGAGAAAAGGGCGAGTCAGGTCGACCAGGTTTGCCAGGACTGAAGGGAGAACGTGGTGACAAGGGAGAGATCGGAGGCCGTTGTTCGGACTGTAGGCCAGGAATGAAAGGCGAGAAGGGAGAACGAGGATACGATGGAACACCTGGGCGCCCGGGTACACCTGGACCGTCCGGCGAACGTGGTTATCCTGGAGAAATGGGTATTGATGGAAGTCCTGGACTGCGTGGTGCACCTGGTCAAAAGGGAGAGCCTGGATTAGCCGGCATACCTGGTGCTGATGGTGAGCGCGGAGAATCGGCCATTGTCGATCTGAATCAGATCAAACCGGAAAAGGGCGAACGAGGTGAACGTGGTGAACCAGGTCCGTATGGTCCGAAGGGAGACATCGGTCCCAGAGGCCCAATTGGTCAACCCGGTCAGAGAGGCTTCACAGGTCCCAAGGGAGATAAGGGAAGGCCCGGAGAGCCAGGAATCGATGGAACACCTGGTGCTTCAGGACGTGACGGTACTCCCGGAAAGCCGGGAGAATCAATCCGAGGAGAAAGTGGTGCTAAGGGCAACCCAGGTTACCCAGGTTTGAAGGGTGACAAAGGATACGCTGGTCTTAAAGGAGAGGCAGGTGTTTGTGCCTCTATTCCACCAAATCTAGAAGCTGCCGTTAAGGGTCCTCCTGGAGCGCAAGGCGAAAAAGGTTTTACTGGTCCGCAGGGTCCTCAGGGCGATAAGGGAGACAAGGGAGATCGTGGTTTGACTGGTCTTGGTGGTATTCCTGGTCCGCAGGGTCTTCCTGGTCCGGTTGGTCCGAGAGGTTTACCAGGCCCTCGCGGTGAAAAGGGTAATCCTGGACCTATGGGCTTCCCCGGCAACCCAGGTAAGGATGGTAATTCTGGTATTCCTGGTCTACCTGGATCCAAGGGCTCTAAGGGTGATCCTGGATTGTCAATGGTTGGTCCACCTGGTCCGCGAGGTGCTCAAGGATTGCGTGGTCCTAAAGGTGATCGTGGTGGCCCTGGTGATCGTGGAGACGTTGGTCAGCCCGGTATTGTCGGTTATCCTGGCGAGAAAGGTGATAGTGGAACTCCTGGAATCTCTGGTTTACCTGGTATGGTTGGTCCTAAGGGAGAACCCGGTCCGAAAGGTCCCGCTGGTCTTCCGGGAGCTCCTGGTCGTCCAGGTATTGATGGTGTTAAGGGTTTGATGGGTTTGAAGGGAGACGTTGGTGCTCAGGGTGTTATTGGTTGGCCAGGACAGAAAGGTGATACGGGTCCTCCCGGTAACGATGGTATGAAAGGTTTCCAGGGTCGCAAGGGAGTTCAAGGATTACCTGGTGCTGCTGGTCTTCCAGGTTTGCAGGGACCTAAGGGCGAACGTGGCGAAAAGGGCGATAAAGGAGAGTTCGGTTTGACTGGAGCTCCAGGTTTGACGGGTCCACCGGGACCTCTCGGTATGAAGGGCGACAAAGGATTGATGGGCCCACCTGGTCTTGAAGGTTTGCCTGGATTCGGCGGCGAGAAGGGAGATCGCGGGTTCACTGGTGCTCCAGGTCTTCCTGGTGAACCTGGTGCGTCTTCGGAGAAGGGACAAAAGGGTGAACCTGGTGCTCCTGGATTACGCGGAGTTGATGGACGACCGGGTCTGAATGGAATGGTTGGAATCAAGGGTGAACCTGGCTTGCCTGGATACGGAAGACAAGGTGCTACCGGCGAAAAGGGAGATCGCGGTAATCCTGGCTTGGATGGTTTGGCTGGACTTAACGGACAGAAGGGTGATGCTGGCGTCACTGGTTTCCCAGGAATTAAGGGCGATAAGGGTATTTCTGGTCTGCCGGGTATTCCTGGATCTCCTGGTATGGATGGTGCTCCGGGTCCTGAAGGCGCTCCTGGTCTAGCTGGATTGAATGGCGAGAAAGGTTCTAAGGGTGAGGCAGGTCGTATTGGAGAGCGTGGTGAGCGAGGAGAAAAGGGTGATTTGGGTCCTCCTGGTCCGCCTGGTTATATGGGACTGAAGGGTGATCGAGGTGTTCCTGGAGAGCGTGGCACACCGGCTACCGTTGAGGCTATCAAGGGTGACAAGGGTGAGTCTGGATTCCCGGGTCCTGTTGGACTGCCAGGAAAGCCTGGATTGCCAGGTTTGGTTGGAGATATGGGTCTTCAGGGTCCACCTGGTGCACAAGGACAGCCAGGTTTCCCAGGACCACCAGGGCTGAACGGACTTCAGGGCATGAAGGGTGATATTGGTTTGATAGGAGAAAAGGGTGAACCTTGTCCGGTTGTTAAGGGTGAGAAGGGTCTGCCGGGACGTCCAGGCAAGAATGGTCGCGATGGTGGTCCAGGACCTGTTGGGGAGAAGGGAGACAAGGGTTTGCCTGGATTGGCCGGACCCCAAGGTATGCCTGGTTTACCTGGTCCGCTTGGAAGACAAGGAGAAAAGGGCGATCGAGGAGATTCGGGTATTGAAGGTCGCCCAGGAAAGGATGGTCTGCCTGGTCCTCAGGGAATTAAGGGAGAGCGAGGCTTCATTGGTGAGAAGGGTAACGCTGGTCCACCAGGATTCCCTGGTCCGCAAGGTGAGAAGGGAGATCGTGGTCGGGATGGTCGCGATGGATTCAACGGACCTCAAGGTATGAAGGGAGATCGTGGTCCACAAGGTTTGGAAGGTCCTCCGGGGTTGGTTGGTTTGTCTGGCGAGAAGGGAGACAAGGGACTTCGTGGTCCTCCTGGATTAGATGGTGTTTCTGGTGAGAAGGGTCAAAAGGGTGAAACTCCAGTGTTGCCACCACAGCGTAAGGGTCCGCCCGGTCCACCTGGTTACGATGGTCAGAAGGGAGACAAGGGCTTGCCTGGATTGCAGGGACCACCTGGTATTCCGGGAGCTCCTGGTGCTCCTGGTGAGGTCGGTCTGCGTGGTATCGAAGGTGCTCGTGGTCTTCAGGGACTTCGCGGTGAAATTGGTTTGGAAGGTCGTCCTGGACGTGATGGCTTCCCTGGAACGCCTGGTCCTAAGGGAGATCCGGGAGCAGCGTGTACGCATGCCCCTGACTATCTTACCGGAATTCTGCTTGTAAAACACAGTCAGTCCGAAGAGATTCCTCAGTGCGAACCGGGCCACACCAAGCTGTGGGACGGTTACTCGCTGTTGTATGTCGACGGAAACGACTACCCGCACAACCAGGATCTGGGTTCGGCCGGTTCTTGTGTGCGCAAGTTCTCTACGCTGCCAATTTTGGCTTGTGGCCAGAACAACGTCTGCAATTATGCCTCTCGAAACGACCGAACTTTCTGGTTGTCCACCTCGGCACCGATCCCGATGATGCCCGTCAGCGAGCACGAAATGCGACCGTACATTTCGCGCTGTACGGTGTGCGAGGCCACGTCCAACGTGATAGCCGTACACAGCCAGTCGCTAGCCATTCCGGAGTGTCCCAACGGCTGGGAGGGTCTGTGGATCGGCTACAGTTTCTTAATGGTGAGTTAACGGTGATTGGAGGGTTCTCATGGTTGTAATAACTAACGTGCTTTATTCTCATTTTCAGCACACTGCCGTTGGCCACGGTGGCGGTGGCCAGTCCCTGTCGGCTCCGGGCTCCTGTCTGGAGGACTTCCGGGCCACGCCCTTCATCGAGTGTAACGGTGGCAAGGGCCACTGTCACTACTACGAGACGCAGACCTCGTTCTGGCTCGTTTCGCTCGAGGACCACCAACAGTTCGAGCGGCCACAACAGCAGACCCTCAAGGCTGGTAATTTGCTCTCGAGAATATCCCGATGCCAGGTGTGCACCCGCGTCTAGGGCACTTCCATCTCGAGCAAGTCGAGCACAGTGAAGAAGAAGCAAATCTCTAATTTATACAAATAACGTGCCTTCTTAAGTTATTAGAAACTCGTTAGGGATTCGTTCTAAAAACAGTGAAGTAAAGCTAGAATTTATATTAAATAAAAGAAAAGTCCGAAAACAAACCAAAAATATGTAAAAAACTGAGAGTATGTAAGTAAACGAGTTTAAATTCCTGTAGCTTTTATACAACGGTATGCGCAAACGTGTTTTAGGTAATATTGGAGAAAAAAAACTGTGCTAGTTTCCTGTAGTTACATTGTTGTTAGTAATGCCACAATACTGCCCACTTTTTGGAATAATTGCCTTTAAAAAATAAATTAAACACCGCCAACTTTCCAGTAAACCTCCCGAGCAACGAATTTAGTTAGCAAGTAACGAAGTATATGTTTAGTTATACCAGTGCGACTAAGCTTGTGATTCAGTTTGAACTTTCGATTTATGTTTAACAGAGATAACAAAAAAAACCGCAAAACTGCCCCTCCAAGCGACTAAACATTCTCTTTTTCCGCAGACTCCAAGAGTAAACCATGGTTTGAGTTTTACCAGTAGTTAGAATCCATGTGTTCAAGATCGAGAGAGAAATTTAACAACTCAATCAATTTGAAGCTAGTTTAACGATAAGATTACCAGCCATCATTGTGCCATCGCAAAACAAAACAAAAGAAAAAGCAAACAGTCATGATGATCGTACTTGAAATAAAATGTTGCCATTCAAACATAAACTCAGATACCGAAATTAAATAGCACCATAAAATGCAAGAAAAACTAGCGCGAATTTTGCAAAGCACAATGAAGTATGGAAGCATTTTGTAAACTGTACATTTCCGAACTATTTACGCTTAGTGTTGTAACCAAGTAACCAACTATCCTTCCCTCTCCCACGCCACCCCTACTTCTCTATCGTCCTTTTTAGTTTTCTTCTTCTTCTTCTTCAATTTGCGTCTCCATTCAGTGTAACAGAGTCAAAAAAGGGTCGAAATAAAGTTCTTACACAAATAAAAATTAAAAGCATGTGTTTTTTTTCTTTAGCAAACAACGAAGAAGCCATTGTTATCAATTGTTTTTCCTCAAAATCTAAAAGTTTTCCAGAATCCCCAAATTTGTATTTTTTTTTGTAACAAAAAAAAAATACAAAATGCTTTTATCATTGAAACAGTTATGCTCAAGGTTAAGCTGCTGATAAAAACCTTTCAAAATTTCATAAGACCGTTGCAAATATTTACCAATGTTTATGTCGCCCCCTTCCACCCCAAAAAATCAAAGAGCAAAACAATCAGAAAACTTAAGAATTTTAATGGAAGTGACAGTTTAATCAACTGAAAACAAATAGACATTCATTTTACTGCGTTTATCATATCATATTTGGCATGTTTGGAACCGTTTAACAATTCCTGTATCGTTTTTTTTGTGAAATTCTGATGTACAGAACTGCAACAAAAAAAAAAACGTTATGCAAAAAAAATCATCTAAACTTGGAAATATTGAAAACTAATGATTGCAAAACATCTAGATCTAAGCAATTCTCTACGTAATCGGCCGGTTTCGACCATTTTTATTTTTTGTATTTTTTTATTTGGCTCAAATTTGGGGGGGGGGGGCTTTCCTATGACCAAAGAAGCTATTTTGTGTTATTGGTTTCCCCAAACAAGTCTCCATAAAATTTTGGCTGCTGTCCATACAAAAATGGTATGTAAATATTCAAACAACTGTAACTTTTGAGTGAATTTTCAAAGTTGTAGGTATTGTTGAAGACTTTTGAGAAAAAATAGGTACACGCAAAAAAAATGCAGATTTTTTAATCAACTTTTTTTCACTAAAACTCAATTTCCCAAAATACGTAGTTTTTGATTTTCGAGATTTTTTGATATGTTTTAGTGGACAAAAATCCGCTACTTTTGAGCCATAGAGAAACATGGTCAAAAAATCTGCCGCCGAGTTATGAATTTTTGAAAAAATATTAATTTTCGGGAAAAATTGAAATTTCATGCAAAAACAAATTTGACTTATTTTTTTTTTGTAAAATTGAATTTGCAATCGAAAAGTACTTTAGAAATGTTTTGATAAAGGGCTCCGTTTTCAAGATATAGCCACCGAAAGTTTGATTTTCGCGAAATATTTGCAGTTTTTCGTTTTTTTTTTAAATAGTGGCCATGAGTGATCATTTCTAATTTTTTTTTTGAAAAGTTTAGAAAATTTGCTGAGATACAGCGGCTTAAAGAAAAAGAAACAGGAAACTAGAAGTTTCTAAGTCTCACCCAAACAACCAAAAAAAAAACAAAGCAATCCACTTTAAAGACCCCCGGGTCTTTTGTGGTCTCTGTTGCAAGTTTCTGCTCATTTCTAGGCGTCCGAAGGTTATGTGTGGTGAGTCACCCAAAACCTCTTTTACGCAAATGGACCGACGTTTTACTTCCCCATCCGATAGAAGGCCAGGAAGATAAGGCGGGAATCGAACCCGCGCCCCACAGCAACTTAGGGATCGGCAGCCGAAGCCGCTAACCACCGCGCCACGAGGCCCTCCAAACAACCCACCATTTTCTAATGTCGATATCTCAGCAACTATTGGTCCGAATTTCAATGTTAAAACATGAAACATCAATTTTAAAACACTTTTTTTATTTAACTGTTGAAACAACGGTTTGTAATTTCAATTTTTCATTATTTTTTTTGCAAATGAGCTGAAGTGAAAAAGGTGACAATTGAAGCTAAAAATTATAAATTGTCAAATGTGAAATAGTAAACAAACAGTTTTTCCTTCTAATTCTAAATTTAAACATTCTTTGGCGTCAGCAAGATAGACTGCTTGTACTCAAATCCACACTGGCCCATTTACATTGTTCTGGTAAATTTCATGTTGTTTTGATGAAAACTGCAATTAAGTTATAGAGATCCTGACGGGTATTAAAAAGAAAACAATAAACTGAAACAAAACGGTTTTTAGTCATGCACAAACAATAGTATGAATTGATTTCATAATTTATTCACAAATCTTGTAATAATTCTCTGTTTTCAATTGTTAAATGTAAATTAAAAATTCCTTAGTTAAGCTAAGTTTGATAAAATTTCCTAAAAATTTAAACAAATTCGATTTTAGCAAATTTTCAGTTATCAAAAGTCCGTCAATGAAAGATTAAATGTTTATTAAGATTCAATATGATTTGAATGCGATTTCAATTGCCACAAATATAAGGCATGCAAAGATGGTAGCCATTTATTGGGAGAGGAGTTTTTTTTAATCTCAAATTTTAATTTCAACCAATTCGTTCACTTATTGTTTAGCGCATTTTAAAGTTAAGATTCAGATAAACCATGAGTTAATACAGTTTTTTCCATCAGTTTAACTTTCCATTAGTAATAAGCATTTCTCCCAAATTTCATTAAATAATCACATCGTTATGCTACTGTCCAACATAACCACCATTTTGAAAATAGCTCCCACAGTTGTGCGAAATCTTCTAATAGTTCTCAATGTCACGACCAGATGTCGCACCGCCAGCAAGCAGCATAAAAACATAACGTCAAACGATTTTTATGCTCCATACATGGTGGGTGCAACCCCACTGCTGACAGTTTTCAACCCAATTTTTAGTGTTTTGACCCGAATCCGTAGCCATATGAACTGCATGTTGCACTCATTGGATTTAGGGTGCAGCGTTTAAGGTACTTTTTCTGTGTATTTTTGATGAATAATGTTTGATTTCAAGTTTTAATTGAATCTTTGTAGATGGGGATGAAAATTCGGAAGCGTTTCCTGCCCCGTTGCGTCCAGGACGGCGTCGCGACGCTCTTCATGATTGGCATCATTCCAGTCACGTTCTGGTTTGAGGTGTCCGTGGTGATTCCGGGAATCCACGGGATGAATTCGGGCTGGAACTGGATCCACCTGGTGCCGGCGCTATTTTTGCTGTACAACATCAGCACGAACATGTTGGCCACGATTTTGTGCGACACGAGCTGTGGAACGGAAGTGATTTCCGTCCCGCCAGATGTGGCCGTCGCTTCGGGGCAGGGATCCCGTTCGTGGCATCTGTGTTCAACGTGCGAGGCGGTGGCCCCGCCCCGCTCTTGGCACTGTAATGCGTGCAGGACGTGCGTACTTAAAAGAGACCACCACTGTGTGTTCACGGGATGCTGCATTGGGCACAAGAACCACCGATTCTTCATCATGTTTGTCTTTCACCTGTTTGTGGCCACACTGTACTCAAGTGCCCTCAACAACTACTTTATCTGGTACATTCACGGAGAGGAGTTCCGCAATTGGACGTCCTTTATCAAGATGGTATTTCCGCTGGCCATGCTCGTAATCGACGCCTCCACCAAGCAATACTACCTAGTCATCTATCTTATCAACATGATCGGAATGCTGTTCACCGGAGTGCTGCTCATCTACCACGGCAGGCTGATCCTCTCCGGAAGTGTGGTCCACGAACAAAACGGGCGAGACTTTGACCTTGGCCGGATGGAAAATCTACGAATGGTTCTGGGCGAGCGGTGGCATCTGGCGTGGCTGTCGCCATTTGTTCGAAGCGATCTGCCTCATAACGGGGTCGATTGGGATCGGGTACAGCGGGAGGCGGCCAAAAGTAAATGAAGTACAGGTGCCATTATTCACATTTTCAGCGGTTTTTATACTTAAAATAAAACTGTTTCATCATATACTTAAACTTAAGTTTCTTAATTAAGGAATACAATTGTTCAAACGATTTTGCATAGTAATCTAGTCAATAAAGAGCATTTTAGTAGTTTAAAAAAGGATGTACATTTTTTATTCTATTTAATTGTGTATTATTTTAAAATACATAAAATCGGACGTATACTGATTCGATATTTTATTTGACTCCAAAGTCTCCTAGAGTACAGATCTTGGATTCTACCTATGTAACAATATATAAGATTACAACAAGATTTCAATGGAAGTTCATCCTAGTGATGTCCCTGGTATACCACTAGAAAAACCACCATTGCGATAGTCTAGGTCGCCCAAAGTGTCTCGAAAGTAATGGTATCGCTGCAACAAGATTATTCTACCGAGCTCAAGATTATGAGTTAAATTCAGTGATGTCCCTGAGAGTTTGGTAAAAAATGATGTGGCCGCTATTTTCGAAAGAACAATTTAATATGATAACACTGATCACAAAAAATTATAAAAATGACCGCGCAGGTTCAACTCGGGGGGAACCATGAACTTTGGGGTCCCCAGAAACACGTGCCCCTTGAATTTATCAAAAATAGTTAGACAGGGTCGAATGGTTTTTCTCCAAAGTTTGTATGGAGAATTAGGTTCGTCACTGTTGCATACAATCCTAATATTGCATGCAATATGTGGGAGTAGCGAACAGCACTAATTCTCCATTCAATCTTTGGAGAAAAACCATTCGGCTCTGTCTAACTATTTTTGAAAAATTCAAAGTGCACGTGATTCTTGGACCCAAAACTTCATGCTTCCTCTCGAGTTGAGCCTGCGCAGAAATTTTGTTGGTCGGTGTAATCACTTGTTTTTTGCTTTTCCGCGGTAGACTCCATAATCTAAGTCCATCACACTTTCGTGCATGTTTTTAAACCTACGAACAATAACGAGAATCTTTTAGCAGAATACCGTGAAGAGATAGAAATTTATGAATTACACACAGTTTTTTTTTTAATTTATATTTATTTTGCTTTTCTTTTCCATGTACATTCATTCAGTTAAAATATTATTGAGTGTCCAATCACAATCGATGACTTTTCACCTCAATTTTAAATACTAGCAACTTTCATTTATTCATGAAATATTGTAGCTTTCGCTATTCAGTGATTTCAAATGTAGGAGGTCCTACATGTACAAAAGGGAAAAGGGATAACGTCATGATTCGAATTCCCGGACGCTTCGAAACCCGGACACTTCATCTTGTTTTATCAATTATTTTGATATAAGTTCGTATTATGAATGTCAAAACTGTGTTATTTGATGAATTCCAACATCAACTTTCATTTAAAGTTTGTTCGAATACTGTAGTTAATGCCAAAACAATTAAATACAATAAAATTATAAGTTTACCAAAAATGCGAAACATTTCACTTGAAATATTTCATAGGCGTTAGAAGTACCGGGAAGGCAAAGCAGAAATTTATGGTTTCGATTTCCTTAAATTCTAGCAAATTTTTATATAAACTATCGATTGTTTTGATGTTAACAGCTTATTTGAGACCTAAAGAATGCCATTCACTAAAAATTCAGTCCAAATTTGTGCGATTCATAAGTAAAATCGAGTGTCCGGAATTCGAAGCAAAAGTGTCCGGATTTCGAATCAGCTTTTATCAGTGTCCGGGATTCGAAGCACAACAAGTCATTTTAATTTTAAAATTCTGATGAAAAATTGTTAGAAAAGGCATATTTTGCATGCATTTTCTTGAAACTGACTGTTTATACTATATCCTGATGATATTTCTACATTTCCAACTTATTGCATGATTTTTTGCCAGCTATAACAAAAATGATATGCTACTAAGTGTCCGGATTTCGAATCATGACGTTACCTTAAAACTAACTTATAAACTATATAATAAGCGGATCAATGCAGCTGAAGACTGCAATGATTTTTGTCGAAATGAATCAATTATCTTATTGGACATAACATCCAAAGTGTCAACTTCGGCTAATTGATGAAGTTCACTGGTGCTGAACCAGGGAGGAAGTTTCAGAATCATTTTCAGAATTTTGTTCTGAATCCTCTGAAGTTTTTTCTTCCTGGTTAAGCAACAGCTTGTCCAGATCGGCACAGCATAAAGCATGGCAGGTCTGAAAATTTGTTTATAAATTAACAGTTTATTCTTGAGACAAAGTCTAGAATTCCTGTTTATAAGTGGATACAAACATTTAATATATTTATTACATTTAACCTGTATACTTTCAATGTGATCCTTGTAAGTAAGGTTTTTGTCAAAAGCAAGTCCAAGATATTTCACTTGATCCTCCCACTTTAAATTTACCTCATTCATCTTTATAATGTGATGACTTTTTGGTTTGTGAGGGAAAATAATAAGTTGAGTTTTTGCAGCATTTGGAGTAATTTTCCATTCTTTCAAATAAGAATTGAAAATATCCAAGCTTTTTTGTAATCTTCTTGTGATGACACGAAGGCTTCTACCTTTGGCGGAGATGCTTGTATCATCAGCAAAAAGTGATTTCTGACATCCTGGGGGCAAATCAGGCAAGTCAGAAGTAAAAATATTGTATAAAATTGGACCCAAAATGCTTCCTTGAGGGACGCCAGCACGTACAGGTAGTTGATCAGATTTGCTATTCTGATAACATACCTGCAGAGTACGATCCGTCAAATAATTTTGAATAATTTTCACGATATAAATCGGAAAATTAAACCTTTTCAATTTCGCAATCAAAACTTTATGCCAAACACTGTCAAATGCTTTTTCTATGTCTAGAAGAGCAGCGCCAGTAGAATAGCCCTCAGATTTGTTGCTACGAATCAAATTTGAAACTCTCAACAACTGATGAGTAGTTGAATGCCCAAGGCGAAATCCAAACTGCTCATCAGCGAATATTGAATTTTCATTAATGTGCGTCATCATTCTATTAAGAATTATTCTTTCGAATAATTTACTAATAGATGAAAGCAAACTAATGGGCCGATAGCTTGAGGCTTCAGCAGGATTTTTATCCGGTTTCAAAATCGGAACTACTTTGGCATTTTTCCAACTACTGGGAAAATATGCCAAATCAAAACATTTGTTGAAAATTTTGACCAAGCTACTCAAAGTTGCTTCAGGTAATTTTTTAATTAAAATGTAAAAAATGCCATCCTCACCAGGGGTTTTCATATTTTTAATTTTTTTGATGATAGATTTTATTTCATTCAGATCCGTATTAAAAACTTCATCTGATGAAAATTCTTGATCAACAATATTCTGAAATTCTATTGAAATTTGATCTTCAATAGGACTCAAAACATTTAAGTTGAAATTATGAGCACTCTCATAATTTTTTTGAGCTTTCTCCCCATTAGTTAATAGAATATTATCACCATCTTTTAAAGAAGGGATTGGTTTTTGAGGTTTCTTAAGAACCTTTGAAAGTTTCCAAAAAGGTTTGGAATAAGGTTTAATTTGTTCGACATCTCTTGCGAACTTTTCATTTCGCAGGAGAGTGAATCTGTGGTCAATAACCTTTTGCAAATCTTTTTGAATTCGCTTCAGTACAGGATCACGAGAACGTTGATACTGTCTTCGGCGAACATTTTTCAGACGAATCAGAAGCTGAAGATCGTCATCAATAATGGGAGAATCAAATTTGACTTGGACTTTAGGAATAGCAATATTCCTAGCATCCAAAATTGCATTAGTTAAAGATTCAAGGCTGAATCAATATCAGCTTTGGTTTCTAAAACAAAATCATGATTTAAATTGTTCTCAATATGATGCTGATACCTGTCCCAATTAGCTTTGTGGTAATTAAACACAGAACTATTGGGTCTGGTAACTGCTTCATGAGAAAGTGAAAAAGTTACTGGAAGGTGATCAGAATCAAAATCAGCATGAGTCACTAAAGGACCACAATACTGACTTTGATTTGTCAAAACCAAATCAATTGTTGATGGATTTCTAACAGAAGAAAAGCAAGTTGGCCCATTCGGATATAAAACCGAATAAAGACCAGAAGTGCAATCTCGGAATAGAATTTTACCGTTGAAATTTACTTTTGAATTATTCCAAGATTGGTGTTTGGCATTAAAATCACCGATGATCAAAAATCGAGATCTATGCCGAGTAAGTTTATTCAAATCCCCTTTGAAATAATTTTTATTTTCCCCAGTGCATTGGAAAGGCAAATATGCAACTGCAATCATAATTTTCCCAAAAGAAGTTTCAAATTCAATGCCCAAACTTTCAATAACTTTTAACTTAAAGTCACGTAACGTACTATAAGTCATACTACGGTGGATAACTATTGCAACTCCACCGCCATTTCGATTCATTCTGTTATTGGTTATAACTTTATAATCTGGATCACTTTTCAAATAAGTGCCAGTTTTTAAAAATGTTTCGGTTATAACAGCAACATGCACGTTATGAACTCGTAAAAAGTTGAAAAATTCATTTTCTTTCGCTTTTAAAGAGCGAGCATTAAAATTCATAATATTGATGGAATTACTTAGTTCCATGATTAAACTTCAGGGTAAGAACAACATCATTCGCAAATTTTAATCCAATCTGGATTGCTTCCATCATGGATGTAGCATTACTCATTGTTTGAATCAAACCAAACAGTGAGTTTTGCAAAAAAGTCATTTTTTCAAACGTAACATCGCTTAGATCAGAAGATCCCAAAGCGTTGCCAGCAGAAAAAATTTCAAATGAAATTTGAGGTACCTGTCCAATTTGAAAATTGGTAGAGGATTTAAAATTCGTGGATGAACCCGAACCCGAAACGACGTTGGCATAAGAAATGCCATTGCTGTTACCTAACTTTTCCACGGTAGGGGTATTTCTAGCATTGTTCGAGTGAGACAGCACGAACGTTTGATTTAAAGATGCAGGTACAACCTGACTTTGAGAAAATTTCGGTTTGGATTTCGGCTTATGCTTAGCACGAGAATCCAAAACCTTTTTTCTGATGGGGCAATCTTAGAAATTTGATTTGTGATTTCCACCACAATTTGCACATTTAAATTGGATGTCTCCTTTCACGGGACAATTGTCCTTGTCGTGAGAAGAATCCCCGCAAACCATGCATTTTGGAACCATGGCGCAATGATCAGTACCGTGACCGAATGCCTGGCAACGCCGGCACTGGGTCAGATTCTGGCCATTACCGCCATGTTTCTTAAAATGCTCCCACTTTACCCGTACATGGAACAAAAACTGAACTTTGTCCAAAAATTTCAAATTGTTTATTTCATTTCTATTGAAATGAATCAGATAAAATTGTGAAGTCAAACCAAAGCGAGAAATATTCCCGTTTGATTTTTTCTTCATTGGTATTACTTGGGATGGGGCAAAGCCAAGTAACACCTTAAGTTCGTTTTTGATCTCATCCACCGACAAGTCGTTGGAGAGACCTTTCAAGACCGCCTTGAATGGCCGAGCATTCTTGGTCTCATACGTGTAAAAATTGTGTTTGTGGTTTTTCAAATAACCAACAAAAGTTTGGTGATCTTGTAAAGATTCCGTCAACAAGCGACATTCTCCTCTTCGACCAAGCTGGAACGAAACCTTCAAATTGCAAGTTTCCTTGCAATTCTTCAGTTGCTTTCCAAAGCTGGCCAAATCGGAGACGGAAGTCACTACAATTGGCGGAGCCTTTACTCGTTTCTCGACGGCCGTAGGCTCAGTACGAGGAGAAGGATCCTTGTCAACAGTTTCGGATAAAACACCGAAACTGTTTGCCAATGGAATTGGAGGATTGACCTCACTTTCAGAATCAGAATCAGACCTCGGAAGAGGCTGTTTTCTTTTTCTGTTTCCGTTAGCCGATTTAGCGTTCAAACGCTTCACCGACGTAACGATCAAATCTTCAGAAGATTTGCGTTTACCTTTGTTTTGACGCATTTTGCAAGCAAAGTTCTCTTAAAAAGATGGCTTCGTTTGTAAAATACAACAAAATTTCAGGTGGGGTTAGTCTTGGAAAGACTGTTTAGAATTTGGGAAAATAACTCAGGTAGTCTTTTAAAAGACTTTGAATTTTTTTTTGAAATAACTCTGAGCTTAGGTAGTAAAAATACCGCAGCTCTAGTGTCCGTTCACCTCGAAGGTTCGCAAGACACGAATTACACACAGTGGTGTCACGGTTCGCTCACTCGACTCGTGGTTCAAACGATACGTCATGACGCTCAAGTGTGGTTCGCTCATGATTGCGAACCAAGCACGAGCGAACCACGATCCGAACGCCTGCCGTTGTTCGCATGAACCCTTGCTCTCTCATCGCGAATGAGAATGAGAGGGACCATCAATGAGCGGTTCGCAAGAAGAGCTAAATAACAGCACTCAGAGAAAAACTTTTCATGGTTTTGACAACAGAAGACTACGGCAGACGGCTTAAGTGACTATGGAGGGCTACAGAGCATGGCTGCAACAACTCATTGGGATGTCCTGGGTCTTCCAATGACTCCCTGGATTTATTATCGGTGGATCCACCGCCGTAACAAGCAAGAGGTCTGCGGTTTATGACTGCATATCATACCCGCATAGCTCCAGTGAGTATGGTAGACTTTTTTTATATTATGTTGTTATGTCCTGGGTCAACAGATGACTCCCTGGTTCCTTGGGGACCATCCACAAACGTGGACACTTTTTTGGAAATCTCAAACCCCTCACCCCCCCCCCCCCCCATCGTGGACAATTTCCATTCAAATTAAATCTTTTTTCTATTGAACGTGGTTAATCGCCATAGCAACCCCCCCCCCCCCCCCCTCACCCTAAGGTGTCCACGTAGTTTATGGATGGTCCCTTAATAATGTGGGAGTGAAGAATAAAAACAAATAAGTTTTTCAATCAGTGCCTATATTCTCCGTTGGCGAACCGTTCGCTGAACGCTCTCTTTACTCGGTTCGGAGCGGAGCGGCAAGCGAGCAGATAAATGATGATCGACCCGCCGCTCTGAGCGTTCGATAAGCGCTCACCCGATTGCCGTTCAAGAGCCAAACGACAGGCGACACCTAGTGTTGAGTAGCAGAACAGAGCGAAGAATGTCGATTGAAATTTCCGCCCTTTGAGGTTATGTATGCGAATTCTGTTTTGTTAAATTCCAGCGTTGAGAACAACTTTTGAGCAAAAATTCGAGCTGATACTTTGTTAACTTTTGATGCTCTATCATTTTAAACAATATTATATTTTCAAAATTATTTTTGACATAGGACTATGTCTTTACTTACTATATTGGGGGGCCAGTTCAGAAATTCGATCCAAAGCGTCACTTTCAAGCGTTAAAAAAGGGGACATTTTGAACGCTTATATCTTTTTTCCCTGTGAATCAATCCAGATGGTTGGACCACCAATCGAAAGAGGAAGACTTCAGCTATTATTTAACTACATAGATAGTCTGACTAAACATAGTTAAAGCACTTAAAACATGCAATCAAAATGAGTAATTTTTCAGTACAAATCGGACAGATGACCAATCAGAGCGAGCGTATGCATTCGAGACCGCGCCCCTTTTGTGCCGTTCTCCGGCTGTGCCGCTATTTAAGCAGAAAATTTCGCAAAAGCAAGTCACTTTGGAACGAGCACTCGAACTGTGCACGTCGGGCCGGCGCGGAGCAGCAGCAGCAGCGGCCAATAGAAGAAGAGGACCAGCAACCAGAAGGAAGAACCACCGGCAGCAGAAGGAGGAAATTCGAGCGAAGCGGACGGCGTGAAAGTCGCTATGATGCGGCGGTTCTCATGAAAAATGGCCAATTCGACAGTGGTGGCCAAAACCAGGAGTGGCCGGTGGCCTCAAAGAAGGTTCCCCCGGGGCCTGGGGGGACATTTACAGAAACATACGAGTTGTGGCAATATGGGTATCAAAATTCATGGTTTTTTATACTGAACATAATAATGGCCATTTCGACAGTAGTGGCCACAACCTGGAGTGGCCGGTGCCCTCAAAGAAGGTTCCCCCGGGGCCTGGGGGGACATTTACAGAAACATACGAGTTGTGGCAATATGGGTATCAAAATTCATGGTTTTTTATACTGAACATAATAATGGCCATTTCGACAGTAGTGGCCACAACCTGGAGTGGCCGGTGCCCTCAAAGAAGGTTCCTCCGGGGCCTGGGGGGACATTTACAGAAACATACGAGTTGTGGCAATATGGGTATCAAAATTCATGGTTTTTGATACTGAACATAATAATGGCCATTTCGACAGTAGTGGCCACAACCTGGAGTGGCCGGTGCCCTCAAAGAAGGTTCCTCCGGGGCCTGGGGGGACATTTACAGAAACATACGAGTTGTGGCAATATGGGTATCAAAATTCATGGTTTTTGATACTGAACATAATAATGGCCATTTTGACAGTAGTGGCCACAACCTGGAGTGGCCGGTGCCCTCAAAGAAGGTTTTCCCGGGGCCTGGGGGGATATTTACAGAAACATACGAGTTGTGGCAATATGGGTATCAAAATTCATGGTTTTTTTATACTGAACATAATAATGGCCATTTCGACAGTAGTGGCCACAACCTGGAGTGGCCGGTGCCCTCAAAGAAGGTTCCCCCGGGGCCTGGGGGGACATTTACAGAAACATACGAGTTGTGGCAATATGGGTATCAAAATTCATGGTTTTTTATACTGAACATAATAATGGCCATTTCGACAGTAGTGGCCACAACCTGGAGTGGCCGGTGCCCTCAAAGAAGGTTCCTCCGGGGCCTGGGGGGACATTTACAGAAACATACGAGTTGTGGCAATATGGGTATCAAAATTCATGGTTTTTGATACTGAACATAATAATGGCCATTTCGACAGTAGTGGCCACAACCTGGAGTGGCCGGTGCCCTCAAAGAAGGTTCCTCCGGGGCCTGGGGGGACATTTACAGAAACATACGAGTTGTGGCAATATGGGTATCAAAATTCATGGTTTTTGATACTGAACATAATAATGGCCATTTTGACAGTAGTGGCCACAACCTGGAGTGGCCGGTGCCCTCAAAGAAGGTTTTCCCGGGGCCTGGGGGGATATTTACAGAAACATACGAGTTGTGGCAATATGGGTATCAAAATTCATGGTTTTTTTATACTGAACATAATAATGGCCATTTCGACAGTAGTGGCCACAACCTGGAGTGGCCGGTGCCCTCAAAGAAGGTTCCCCCGGGGCCTGGGGGGACATTTACAGAAACATACGAGTTGTGGCAATATGGGTATCAAAATTCATGGTTTTTTATACTGAACATAATAATGGCCATTTCGACAGTAGTGGCCGGTGCCCTTAAAGCTGGTTCCCCCGGGGCCCGGAGGACTTTTTACAGAACCATACGAGTTGAGGCATATTGGTATCAAAATTCATGGTTTTTGATACTGTACATGAAAATTGACATTCCGACAGTAGTGGCCACAACCTTGAGTGACCGGTGATCTCAAAGCAGGTTTCCCCGGGGCCCGGAGGGTCTTTAACACAACCATACGAGTTGTGCGATATGGATATCAAAATTCATGGTTTTTGATACTGAACATGAAAATTGACATTTCGACCGTAGTGGCCACAACCTGGAGTTGCCGGTGCCCTCATAGAAGGTTCACCTTGGGAGAACATTTATGACAATTTTGCCGACAAATCTATGAAACAAAATAAAATAATCTTATTTCAGATTTCACTAGCAATCCAAAAACACATTCAAATTGTTTGGTCCTATGTCTTTCGGTTATGTCTCTGACATACCATCTTGAACTTTTTTTTTCAAATTTTTTTTATTGCGTTAATTTATAGAGGGCAAAGAGTTAACAATCGTACTACTTGAATTTTTTCTCAAAAGTTGTTCTATGAGCTGTAAATTCAATTTTAAGTTTGCATTCCTATGTAACCGAACAGCGAAAATTTGAATCGTCATTCTTCGATGCTTTGCGCCATCTGTCGGAATTTTTGAGCTTTTGATCGCGAATAGGTTCGTCGATTGAGTGGCTATGATACGCTCAAAAGCGAACCGTGACACCACTGATTACACAAAACGTACATCTCAAAAAAGTCTCGCCATTTTCGGCTACTCAACAAACAGCTTAAAGATTACTGTTTGGGTGGACTTTGGGCAGGGCCGACGGGACATGAAACCGGAGGAGAATAGAAAGATAATCACGCACTCAGTTCCGGGTTAAAATGATTTAATAAGTTAGAATTTAATTCCAGGTTAAATTTTCAAAGGGTCCTATCTGCATAGGAAACCCATGACTCATAGGATGCTTAGAAAATTCAATATGGAATTCAACAGTGCCCGCCGAATCGCTTGAATTATCAGCCTGCAACCAATCGGAATCGACCATGATTCGAGAAGCAGCCAGCGATTTAGTCGCACGCTTATACACAACTAATCCATTATGATTTGCTTGATCCCTTTTTCAAACAATGCACGAGTAACATCAAACATTTAAAAACAATATTATGCAAATTTCAGAAACCCAAAAAAATGACAGCAATTCAGTTTTAGCAGTGAAATTTTCATAAAAACTGATATAAAATTTCCAAAATTATTAGTTTTTAATAAAAAAATTTCAATTCGCATGACGAAAAGGCCTACTTTTCTCTACAAAAAATAAAAAGTTTCGAAAAGCGATACTTTTCGATACAAGTGCAGAAAAGTTATACTTTGTGTTGAAAAGTTACACTTTTCAATATTGTTTTGATTTTATCAGTCAATTCATCTAAATTCCATTCAAATGGTGATTTTCGGAATTGCAAAAAATGTTGTATGGAACTCGTCGTATTTATCCAACTCGGTAAACCTCGTTAGATAAATGTACGACTCGTGCTGCAAAAATCATTTTTTTGCAACTTGTTGAATAAACAACAATTCTTTTTACATCCACCGTATTTTTCATCGAAAAAATATAAACTAGCTATTTTTCGTTAGTTAACTGTAATTTTTTTTTAGCAAAGATTATTTTATGAGAAATTTTATGTTCTTTTCGAATCTGCAATAACCCAGAAGGGTAATTTTTTTGTAATTTTGCAGGGTTTTTTTTTAAGGGTGTCAAAATGTTGTACAAAGTTGTAAAAGGTACAATGCTGGGCTGTGTGAGTTGGCGGAGGATTACCCACATAGAATCGACCACTAAATGTTCAGATCGATCCGATGAACTTGTTACAAAACAGATCACGCTAATGACATGTTTTCGATTTCTTACAGTAACGAGTAATAGCAGCAAATTTGGCGTTTAATTCTATATAAAATCCACTCAATACCAAATCTCTATTTCGGTTTTGGGCTAGAAATCATTGAAACATTTATCTTATCCCAAATATTCCGAAAAATGTAACGTCACAAAATATCGAAAAAAGTACAGACCAAAATTACCCCTTATACCAAACTTTCATGTAAATTGAAGAAGAGTCTGGGCAACTCAAAAGCTTATTAACATTAGAAAAAAATGTAATTCTTTAGAATGGGATATTTTAGAATTTTCTTCAATAATGAATCTAACTTCAAGATTTTTTTAAAGTTCACTTTATTCAACAAATTTTCTCTACGCTGTACAATTTTGACGCGAAAACACCTTATAAACCCTAATTAAAATCACACTTAGCTGTAAATGCTCTAAATCTGCCGCTCGCAGAAAAATTTCCTCAAACTCTCAACTCCTCTAAATCCGTGCTACCTGACTAGGGCAAAGAATTAAAACAACAAGGTGCAAAACGCAGTTCGAAATCTGTAATGGCCGCATCACTTCCGGATGCTAAAACACCAACTCTTCGGTGTTGGAAGTCATGCTGCTGGCCCGGTTGACCCGCTGAAGCTGCAGCAACTCCCGGATGAGCGAGGACTTTTCCCGCTCCAGCAGGGACAGCTTTTCATTTTTCTGGTTAATTTCCTCCGACAGTTGAAAGTTTTGCTGCTTCAGCCGGTTGACCGTTTCCGTCGTCTGTTGACCGCCGCCACCGGTGCTGGCCGTTTGACCCTGAGGTCGCTGCGGTGGTTGTGGGGCCTGCGCTTGGTGATGAGGATAGGCCAAAGTCGGAGGTCGCAGGGCGAGGTTCATGTGCAGCGGGAAGCCACCCCGTTCCCAACTTTCGGCCAGCGTCATCAGGTGGCGGTTCACCTCGAGGACGCGGGCACGCTGCAGGTCGAGCCGTTCCTGGTGGGCGTCGGTCCAGGGTTCCTGAGTGGAGGTGGAGAAGTGACAGTAAATGTGATTAGAATATTGCTAAATATTTGAATTTATAATATTTTCCAAGCAATTTATTTGATGTTATGAAATTTCAGCTTGTTGGGTTTTTGCAAAAGATTTTTTAGCTATAAAATTGTATATGTCCAAAGCAACAAAAAATATTATTTTGAAAAATGCGCACATTGTCGCCACTCTTAAAACACCCCAGGTTTTAAATCAAATTTAAGCACAAATGAAAGACCACCTCATGCTTCAGTGTTGCACATTCCACGTTTCATTGCCAGCAACACATGGCTGACCTTTTTGATTGAACACGATAAGCACAAAGCATTAAAATTTGGGGTGTGGCAGTCAAATGAGTTGAACAGCTTTTAGCAGGCTAGTTGCAAGAGTTTGAAAGGTAGGTAGTGTATCTACACTACTTTCAAGATTTTATTTATCCGAAATAGCTCAATCAGTAAAATACTTGAATGAATTCCATTAGAATTAACGAATCCGCTCTGTAGTTTTCAAAGCCGGGTCTTTACAATTTTTGTTGAAATTATGTCCAAATTTATCTATGACCTAGCATTGGATAAATAATTGAACTTTCCTGACTTACACAACTGTCAGAACTGTGGCTATAATCTTGCTCTGAAAAATGAACTTTTTGTAAAAAGCTTGGAGCCCCACATTCATGTATACTAGGGTGCCCACAAAAAATTACCCCATGCTTCACAAACGGAAAACGGTTTATTGGAAAATGTTAAGCATCAGTGAAAATTTTGAGCGAAATTGGTTGAGATTAACCCATTGATCAAAAAATCAAACCATTCAAACATTAACAACCTCCGGGTCTTTTGTGGTCTCTATTGCAAGTTTCTGCTCGAACCTAGGAGTCCGAAGGCTTGAATGGGGAGAGCACTGAAACCTCTTTCTACTCCAAGGAACCTTCCACCCCAGTGTTTGAACTGACGACCTTTGGATTGCGAGTCCAACCGTCGCCAGCGATTCCACCGGAGTAGGCTTGGTTTGGTGTGTTGTTTGTACTTATGGCATAGAGACGACTCCTACACCTGGAATGACTTAACGGCCTAACAACCAAGGCCGGGACTGAAATTTTACTTCCTCATCCGATGGAAGGTTGCAGCAGATGGGAATCGAACCCAGAATCATCCGCTTACAAAGCGGACAGCGTAACCATTCGGCCACGCGCTACCAACCCATTGATACCCGAGCCTAAAGATGGTGATTTTTTTTTGTCATACAAAAATAACTTTTTTAATTAGCTAATAAATTTTCAGGATCGACTTTTACAGCTTTAGTAAGTTCTACAAAGTTGTAGAGCATTAAATTTCCAATGAGAATCTCACTTTTGGGAATATTTTGATGGAAGTAGCGATCCGTGCAGACCAAACCATAAGAATGTTGGGTTTTTCATACACAAACAAACTTCACCTTCAAGCAACAATGGCTAAATGTTGACCGATTTTGCTCAAGCTGAAGGAACAATATTCAGCTTGTGGAGCGAGGTGTTGAGAAAAAGTCTCATATTCTGGGCACCCTAATGTATACATAACGGCTTTGAATTGAAAACTAAACAAATGTCTGTAACTCAGTTTTCTCAGCACTATCTGAACCGATTTTGATCAAACCGGTCTCATTCGACTTGCTGTGAGACACTGCGCTGTTGAATTGTTTGATGTATCGATAAGTAGTTCAAAATTATGTATAAAAATATCCGGATGTTGGAAAAGTGATTAAAAACTCAAGTTATGACCACTTAAGAGATATTTATGTACTCTACAAAAACCGGATCTCAGTTATCTGTATTTGAACTATGTTGGTATCCATAATCCAGAGGCGAAGCGTGGCCAAAATGTTCACCTGTTCAAAAAACATCTTTTCAGTATTTTTTCATTATTAGAGTCTATTGATTAATAAACAGCTGTGTAATGAAACAATCTATATAGATATTTATTTGTTCAAATTAAATCCGGACAATATCCGGGTAATTTAATGACAAATTATACAAAGAAAATTTTTTTATTCGATTGTCTTGATTCTTAAAGCTTTGATTTTGGAGTTATTTCAAAGAAAGCTAGAAATATGGTAAATTTGGATCGGAAACTTTTTATTGCGCGTATTCCCGAAAAAGACACGCGGCATATCAGCCTCGAAACGACGCGCCGCACATTCGGCAAATGCGCGCTGTCAAATCCCATACTGCGCATTTTGTTTTTGTTGATCTTCTTCTTCGAATCGCCTGATATTGTTGCCATGTATGTTTTTTATTTCACCAAAATTGCAGAAAATCGCTGGCAATAATGTCTACGGCACATTCTGAAATGCCGCGCGGTGTGTACTTTTGAGAGAAACGGACAATACTGGAGGTCAAATATTGGTCGAATATGTATGTAAGAGTCTTCTTAGGCATATTCATAATAAATTTAATGGATATCAACATGAATGCACCGATTTTCAACGACTTTTCTGAAAAAATATCCTACAAAATCGAAAAATATTTCGGTAAACCCCGCAAAATGTCGGGATAGAGCCATTCTTTCATGGTGCCAAATATCAGACTTGCCGATTTTTTTGTCTTAATGTTCCGAAAAATACACCGTGCTTTCCAATGCTTTTTAATGATTACAATTTTGTTAAAAAATTGAGTTTTGGCGAATTTTTAAGGTAGAAGCCCGTCTACAGACGGGGAGTTGTACATGGTTAAATATTTACGTAACCATAGGGGAGAATGGGGAGACTTGATCCCCGGGGACACTTGATCCCAAACCTGTACCTCGTCAGCCATTTTTAGCTTTGTTCTAGAAAGTTGTGCGAAAATGACTAAAACTCATTGTAGAAAACAAAGAAAAAATGTTGATGTAAAAAACCACCTTCTTTGTTTTGATGTGTACAGAAAACACTCAAAATCTACTTAATTTTTTTTTATACACGAATTGTTTGATAAACTTATCAACCTCCATTTGACGTTAAATTTATCATCATACTATTTTTACAATCGATTGTTTGAAAAAGTGCGTTCAGGGAGACTTGATCCCTGCATTTTTACAGTCACTGGAATCAGCCTCAAGCTTAATTAATTGTACTGGGTTTTCGTACATAGTTTCCTTTAGTATACACAGAAAAAAAAATCATGGTACCGTAATATGGGGTGAATCGGGACTACAGCCTGAATAGGGACAGCAGTTTTTAGAGCACATAAAGCTTTTAAATTTGAAAATGGATGTACACATTTTGTTGACATGAGTCTGTTCTAACCGAAACCAACCAGAAAAATCAAAATATTGTGCTCCAACATGGTTAAAACTGCTGTCCCAATTCACCCCATGTGTCCCGATTGACCCCAGTTTACGGTAATATAACATCTGGGAAGGGGTACATCTTTTATGTCAGAAAAAAGGTGTAATTCTACCTCTGGAAATGTGTAAAGTGTAATTTTACCACTTTTCTGGTGTAATGTCACTTTTTCAGTCTAAATTGAGGTAAAATTACATCATAAAAGAGGTAATATTCAACCTTCCAAAACTACAGCTTCCAAATTTACATTATTTTTTACTGTGTAGTAGTACATAATTTACTGCAGTTTGAACCATTTTTCAAATGTTTTGTAAACAAAAATTACCAGCTCTTGTAAACATGCTCAATTTTGGTTTAAAAAGGATATTTCGTCGCTAACATTTCAATAAGCGCTATGTCTCACGCAAAGCCTATGTTTATGGCGCTTATTGAAATGTTAGCGACGATTTAAAGTTTTTAAATATTTAACATACTAAATATGTTATATTTTGAACACAAACGTACAGGTTTTATGTGAAATTACTGTAACTCATAAAAAATTAAATCTTTGGATGAATAAGAAACATTTTGCTCAAGATTTCTTCAAAATGTTGAAAGGGGGATCAAGTTACCCCTATCATTTTGAAAATGCCGGTTTAAATATTTTTTTTAAAACTTGGCATGATTCAGGGAGTTCATCTGATACCTTTATCAGTCGAACATAGTTGAATGTTTATGCTTTCAATTCATGCAAAAAGTTCAAAGTTTTGTGAGAAATTGACAGTGTTATGTGTGATACAAAAAAAAGGAGATCACGTCTCCCCACTCCCCCCTATACAAAAACAGATCGTAAAATTTTACGGCTTCAAAGTTTCTTCAAAATCAAAAGTTCAATGGTTTGTTCATTTTGTCATTAGGATGATTTACCCATATTTCCGTGTTAAATCCGTTGGAAACACACACACACACACACACACACACACACACACACACACACACACACACACACACACACACACACACACACACACACACACACACACACACACACACACACACACTTTTCCATATACTTTTACCATTTTATTCATCAATGCGATCTTAAATAAACTCAACAATAGCAACAGCCAAACCAACTCACCATATGCGCCCCTGGCCGGCCGAGGTATTTGAGCCGATCCTGCACGCTCGCCAGCTGTTTGAGATACCAATCACGGGCCTTCTCCACCGCCGTCAGCCCCTGCACCAGGATGTCCTTCTCCTGTTCGATCTGCTTCAACCGCTTCAGCATACTGTAGTCGATCCCGTTCTGGAGCGTATGCCTTCGCGGTTCCCTCCTCCGACTCAGGGTACCTCCGCCCGATCCGCTGGCTTTCTTCTGATACAGGTGCATGCTGGACGATGGGGAACCTCCTCCGTTGGACAGGTCAATCTGTCCGTCGGCTGGACCTCGGGTGAGTCGCGTCTGGCTTTTGTCCTCGTTCATGAGGAGGGACATTTGCCAGTTTTGCAGGGCGTTACGGATTTCCGCTTTGTCCATGCTGTTGGTATTGCTGGCGTTTTGGGTGTTGGTGGGTTGGTGGTTCCGCTCGAGGTTCAGGGAGACCCGCGGAGGTTTGGGAGGTCCGTACGTGCCTCCGGGTAGGATAATTGGTGGAGACTCGAGCACCATATCGAGATCACTGTCCGGGTTGAGCAGCTGAGGCATGCTGAGGGTTTTCTGCGCAGGCATGGCGTTGTTTGGCCGCACGGTGGCCGTGTTGGGAGCGGTACTGGTCCAAGGGAGTTTGATTGGGGGATCGAGATCCAGTAGTGGGGCGGATGGTGGCCTCACGGAAAGCTTCGAAGGTGATAGTGGGAGCTTTTCGCTGTCCTTGGACGACAGTCTGCTCAACGGAGGGGGTGGTGGCGGTGGTGACCCCGAACAGTCCGACTGATTCCGCACCAGACAGATCTTGAGCCCGCTGCAGAACCGTTCGAACGAGAGCAACCCATTCGGGGGCGTCACCTTGCGCAGACTGTCAATTACGCCCCGGGGCAACCCCTTGGAACCGTCGTCCTGCCAGCGATCCTCGATGTCGGCCAACTTGACGAAACCGGTTTTCCCATCGTCCATGATGTCAAACAGCGTCCGCATGGCAGCCACGAACGACTTCGGAAGTCCTTCTGCATGTTGCTGACTCTGCTGCTGTTGATAGCTCAGTTGATGATGATGCGGATGCTGCGGTTGAGCCAGCTGTGGCTGATAATGCTGTTGCTGCTGCTGCTGCTGGTTCAGCGTGAGAATATTTTTGCGATTTCGGTTCGTCGCTGCCATTGCGCGGCGTTGATGTCACTAATTTCGGCGACCCGTCCCTCTTAAAGGTTCATGGTTCGTGCACTACTTTTTACTTTTATTGCCAACTATTATTATTATTGCTGCTGCTGCTACTGCTTAACTAGCCCGTCCAACTGAAGGGAAAGAGAATGGTTAAAATTAAGTATTCCTTGAGGGCAAACCGCACTCTCGTTGAGACACGGCTCTTGGCAGTGGGTTGCGCCAAAAAATTGAGTTCACATTTTTTCTTCTTCTTCTGTTTTTGGCAGTGGGGCGGGGTGGCGACGGCAGTGGCTTTTTGGGGCTCCCTTTTGGGCTTGGTGTTTGTTTACGATCATATTTTGCTTCGATTGAGTCACGACTCGCGACGAACAACGCTCGATCAGGGTATTGGGAGGATGTGAGAGATCGTTGCAATTTATGTTTTATTATGGATATTCTAATCCTTGGTTAATCAACCTTAAATTCTTATTGATTAAGTTACACAAAATTATAAAATTATTGCTTAAGATCTCAACACATTTGCTTCCCAAATATAAACAATACACAAAAAAAAACTCAAAGTCCAACCCATTTACATTGTTTTGCTTGAAATTAGTTTTCTGCTAAATCCAAATTTATTGCTAAGTCCTTTTGAAATTCTGACTAAACAATACAAAAAATTGGAAAAAGGGCCATTCTCAATAATTGTCCCAAAAATCCTTACTAAATGCAGTTTTACAAAGATTCAAATTCAATTCGACGCTGTCGTGCTACCTTGTCGTACGTGGCTTTTTGACGTTCCGAGAAAAACGCGTTTTAATGTTTGACCTTGAATAAACAAAAACGAGAGCACGAAATGCAAACAATAACAAACACGTTTTGTTTGGTTGATCATTCTGTACATTGCCCCAAAGTTTGGTTGAATTTGGTTGCTGGAGTCTCGAGTTATAATTGAAAATGTTTACAGTAGTCGTGCTCCTACTTGTGTCAAACGCGTTCTGACCTGAAATATCTTTGGTCAATTGTCGCACTTTCATCAATTTTCAGGGTGTGTCAAGATAGCACGAAAAGATTGAAACTTCTTTCATATAAAAAGTGACAACAATGCACGGAGTTTTTTTTTTCGGATTTTGTTGAATATCTCAGGATTGAAATCGAATTTGGGGATCTGTGATGGTCAAAAGTTATTGTGAGCTGCACAAAATGACGTTCTTAACTCAATTTGTCCCAAAATGCACGTACGACAAGTTAGCACGACGGCGACGAATTATAATTTTACCTCTCATGACTCTTAATTATTAGCTGAGTGATTTTTTTGAAAATGTTCTCATGAATATCGATACTCTTCCGGATATTTACCACATTCTTCATCCTGTTTTCCGTTTTCATCATTTCTTCCAAGCGTCTTTTTCAACAATGTTACCTGACACTTCACATGTGCAAAGGATATCCTTTTAAACTCAGAAAAAGGTCACTGCATCACGCTTGGAACTTCCCCAATCCCCGAAAAAGCCTTAAGCCTTAAGCACACACACTCTACTCTTCAAGACAAACACACACACTTGAGCACTGCTCCTTCCGTCGCCGCCAGCGGAATGCACTTCGCCACTCAATTAGCCCGCAAACACGATGACTTTAGGCATTCGCGGATTTCAGCTGCACTTCTTCGACTTTAACCATTTAGTGCTCAAATTACAACTTTTCCCCCCCGTGCGTTCTTCCTGCGATTTGCTCCGTCCTGTGTCACACAAGTTCCACTCTCTTTTTTTTCTTCTTCCTCTAGTAAACGCATCACAGTTTTATATAAATCACCAGATTGAATTTGCAAACAATAAAAGCCGCCAAACCACGCTGGCTGCCCACTTGGGGATACAGTTAAACCTCGCATATGCAACTGCGAAGCACGCATATGCGAGGTACAGGGCTTATGGGATTTTGGCTATATGGGAGACATGGCCGATATTTTTATGAAAAATCATCCTAACTATACAAATTTACAGTGTTTTGGAATCGTTATGAAATAAGCTATACAGCTACACCATATTTACAAGGTTTACGATGTTCTAGGTCATCCGAAACTTCCTCAAGTTAAGGCCTATGTGTTCACCGCCGTACACGTATGAGGTAGGCAATTGTGACTGTGGTTTTTGACCTCAGATCATATCCGGATAGCCTCAGGGAGGTCCGGGGAACAATCTACCGATGTGTGGTGATGTTCTGGGTCTCCTGTAGAGTCCTGGGAGTTACGGCCGATGGGTCTACCGCCGTAACAAGGTAGAGGTCGGAGGTTTTTGACCTCAGATCATATCCGGATAGCCTCAGGGAGGTTCAGGGACTATTCTACCGATGTGTGGTGATGTTCTGGGTCTTCTGTAGAGTCCTGGGAGTTACGACCGATGGGTCTACCACCGTAACAAGACAGAGGTCGGAGGTTTTTGACCTCAGATCATATCCAGATAGCCTCAGGGAGGTCCGGGGAACAATCTACCGATGTGTGGTGATGTTCTGGGTCTCCTGTAGAGTCCTGGGAGTTACGGCCGATGGGTCTACCGCCGTAACAAGATAGAGGTCGGAGGTTTTTGACCTCAGATCATATCCGGATAGCCTCAGGGAGGTTCAGGGACTAGTCTACCGATGTGTGGTGATGTTCTGGGTCTTCTGTAGAGTCCTGGGAGTTACGGCCGATGGGTCTACCACCGTAACAAGATAGAGGTCGGAGGTTTTTGACCTCCGATCTTATCCAGATAGCCTCAGGGAAGTTCAGGGGCTAGTCTAACGATGTGGTGATGTTCTGGGTCTCCTGTAGAGTCCTGGGAGTTACAGCCGATGGGTCTACCGCCGTAACAAGATAGAGGTCGGTGGTTTTTGACCTCAGATCATATCCGAATAGCCTCATGGAGGTCCGGGGACTAGTAAACGTATATCTAAAGATGTTCTAGGTCATCTGTAGAGTTCCGGGAGTTACAGATGGGCTATAACTCCTGGAATTCTTTAGAAGACCCCGATCATCACCACATTCTGGAAGACTAGTCCCTGAACTACCCTGAGGCTATCCGGATATGTTGTGAAGTCAAAAATTACCGACCTTTGCCTTTTAACGACGGTAGATCTTCCGGCCGTAACTTCCAGAACTCTATAGATGACTTATAACCTCCGACCTCTATCTTGTTACGGCGGTATAGCCCCTAAACCTCCATGAGGCTATCCGGATATGATCTGAGGTCATAACCTCCGACCTCTATCTTGTTACGGCGGTAGACCCATCGGCCGTAGCTCCCGTGACTCTACAGAAGACCTAGAACATCACCACATACCGGTAGACTAGTCCCTGAAACTCCCTGAGGCTATCTGGATATGATCTGAGGTCAAAAACCACTGAACTCTATCTTGTTACGGCGGTAGACCCATCGGCCGTAACTCCCGGGACTCTACAGAAGACCTAGAACATCACCACATATCGGTAGAATAGTCCCTGAACCTCCCTGAGGCTATCTGGATATGATCTGAGGTCAAAAACCTCCGACCTCTATCTTGTTACGGCGGTAGACCCATCGGCCGTAACTCCCGGGACTCTACAAAAGACCCAGAACATCACCACATATCGGTAGACTAGTCCCTGAACCTCCCTGAGGCTATCTGGATATGATCTGAGGTCAAAAACCACTGACCTCTATCTTGTTACGACGGTAGACCCATCGGCCGTAACTCCCAGGACTCTACAGGAGACCCAGAACATCACCACATATCAGTAGAATAGTCCCTGAACCTCCCTGAGGCTATCTGGATATGATCTGAGGTCAAAAACCTCCAACCTCTATCTTGTTACGGTGGTAGACCCATCGGCCGTAACTCCCGTGACTCTACAGAAGACCTAGAACATCACCACATACCGGTAGACTAGTCCCTGAACCTCCCTGAGGCTATCTGGATATGATCTGAGGTCAAAAACCACTGACCTCTATCTTGTTACGGCGGTAGACCCATCGGCCGTAACTCCCAGGACTCTACAGGAGACCCAGAACATCACCACACATCGGTAGACTAGTCCCTGAACCTCCCTGAGGCTATCCGGATATGATCTGAGGTCAAAAACCACAGTCACAATCGCCTACCTCATACTTGTACGGCGGTGAACACATAGGCCTTAACTTGAGGAAGTTTCGGATGACCTAGAACATCGTAAACCTTGTAAATTTGGTGTAGCTGTATAGCTGACTTCATAACGATTCCAAAACACTATAAATTTGTATAGTTAAGATGATTTTCTATAAAAAATATAGGCCATGTCTCCCATATAGCCAAAATCCCATAAGCCCTGTACCTCGCATATGCAACTCTTGCGACAAAACTGAATCAGGTGGAATGACTCGTATATGCAAAGTTGCATATGCGAGGCGCTCTTATGCGAGGTTTGACTGTAATTGCAATCAACGGCGGCTATACGCCGCGCGTAATCCACCGCTGAAGAAGGGCAAGAGGCTTCTTTTGTGGCACTCCGTGGTAAGACGATGATTGCTTCTTTTCACCAGCCAGAGCAACGAGCCAGCGACCAGCACGAGATGAGATGATGAGAGTCTTTAAAAGCGAGTCTTTAGTAGGCAGTCAAAGCCAAAATAAAGCCAAACTATAGCCCGTTTAGTGAACGCAAGGAGGGAGTTCTCTGGGAAACAACAAGGTGTAACTTTAAGTTTTTTTATATCAAACTATTTGACTCATCGGAAAGTCTACCCAAAGTTTTGCAGAAAACCTGTTCTGACACTTGAAAATTTTATAAATTCATATTCCGCTAAAATATAGGGCCATTCCACTTTAATTTTTCCCAAAAACGTGCTAAATAAAAATCAAAAATTGCGCAAAACTTTCTGATCAAGCTTAAATTTGAGCTGTTGAAATAAGAACAAACAATGATCACTAGGGCTAGTGATTTTCCTAAGCCGCGTTATCCGTGATTTTTTTTCTAGGTCGTGAAATTTGACCAACCCCGTACAAAATCGTGAAATAAGGAAATTTCTACGAAATTTCCTAGCAGTAATTTTTCGAATCCTCAAGTTCAATTCTTGAATTTTAAATACATTATTGGATAAGCTTTTTTTTCGAATTTGCGCATATTCTGAATTTCTTTTTGAGATTAAAACTTTTTCTTTATAAATGGTATTTCACCTAGACGTTTTACTTTTTTTAACAATTTCAACAGTTTGGATGTTTAGTTTTTTTTCCTAAAATTAAGCTTATCAATGTTTTTATTTAGGTCACAAATTCTATCTGATGCTTTGAACTGACCTCTCATAAATATTTTTTCCAAAAAATATGTTGAAAAAGAAATGTGTTGCTTAAGTAAAATGGATTATTTCTTTTAAAAGAAAAATTGTAAAATCGATTATGAAATATTTAGATTACATTATAAAACGTTTATTTTCGCAATTATAATCAAATTGGATAATTTAATTCTTTTATGACCACAAAAAAGCTAGGGGAAAAGTGAAAACTTTTAGTAAATTTTACAATTTTTTTACAGCATAACGGTTATAATGTATTAATCCTATTGTCATTCTTTTTGATTCTATATTTTGGAAATTTAGATATAAATTTGAAATTTGTAGGACACAGAGAAAAAAAAAGTTCCCAAAATCGTGAAAAGCGTTCACAAAACTGTGAACCACGGAAAAATGATCAAAATTTATGGTTCGTTTTTCAAATCGTACCACGGAATTTGAACAGTTTGGTTTGGTTTTGTGGTTCCCAATTTTATGAACGTTTGTTCACGTTCACGTTAGAAACTGATTTTTCTCTGTAGATAAACAACAATTTGAAATTAAATTGGTTCTTGCCTTACTATATCAATAAAGTGTAATTCCGGTGATAATATTTTATCAAAGTTTTCTACCAAACTCAAGCCTATAAAATAGTATTTATTGCAAATTTGGTGTCCAAAATAATCTGTCCATATCCAGACCCAATGTCACCCATAATCACGATAACTCGATAGTTACAAGCAAACCACTTATGTTTATACATATGTTTTGTAGCTGTCAGCTCTACAACCTAGTTGAACATTGTTAAACTTTAAAAAAAAACCCTGCAATATTAGAAGAAAACACAAATTTTTAAAATGAAATTTTTTGTTCTAAATGATAAATTTACCCGTCTGGGTTATTGCAGATTCGACAAGTAAATTTAATTTCCCATAAAAGGACATGAGCCAAATTGAGTACCGTAAAACGGGGTGACTTTGATAGCCGGGATGACTTTGATAGGTTTGCGATTTTTTCGCAAAATGAAGAGTACAATTAAAGTACGTACGGAATGGTTTAGAATCATACTGACCGTGGTAGAGAAGTGTTCAAAGTACCTCAAGAAGGACTTTTCATAAAAATTTGAAAAGTTTAAAAGTTAGTTAACTATAGTTAAGACAATGTTGATGAAAATCATTATTCAAAATTTCTCAAAGTGCCATGATTTTCTCAATAAACATGATTTTGAATCGAAAAACGGAATAGATTTTTGGATTCTTTGGACAATTTTCCACTAGGAGAAGGTGAAATAAGTTTGTAAATAATAAATAATTTGTGTTTTTGAAACACAATTACAATAAAAATCTTCAAATATATAGGCAACTTCAGTTGAACACATTTCATGTAAAATGTGAACATTTGTGATTCGTGCTTCGAATTCAGTATAAAATGCAATATAAATCGATAATTTTATGAACAAAACTAGTTTTAACAAATGTCAGGGAAAATTTCGACTTTTGAAAAAACTTACCTAAAATTTATATGTATTTTATTAAATAGCTTATAAACTTTGTTAACTAAATATAAACATTGTTTTTTTTTTCTTGAAAACTATATCAGCTACTTTAGTAATGATACATTTATTGTACAAATGATGTTTGAACATCTTAAATATGATTTTAACAAGGAAAACTATGACTATCAAAGTCACCCCGGAATTTAAACTAAGAATTTTTAACGCAACTATTTTTCTAAACACTATTGAAAAAACTTTTATCCAAAATAGTGCATGGACTTTGTGTGGCCTACCCCAGTACATGTTTTAAAAATAATAATCTTGAGAAAAAATTTACCTATTGGAAAATATTTCAAAAACAAATTGAAATCCTATCAAAGTCACCCCGGTTTACGGTAACGAGTAATAGCAGAATTTTTGAAACTATTTTCATTTATTTTTTTCAATGAAAAATAAGTTTTTCGAAGTTATGAGAACTCCATCAAATTGGGCGTCCAATTTTACGTAAAAGCCACTTTGATGTACTGAAAGTAGATTCTCGAAGTCATTTCCATAAAAAATACACATTCGTTCAGGAAAAGTTTCTAAATTCCACTAAAGTGCTGCAATATTTTCAATAACTATGTCTCCCTTATATGTTTTCTTGCGAAAATAACCCTTTTTGCATCTTCCGAACTCAAATAATATTTTTTTATTTCGTACTGGTTTTTGAACGTAAAAAAAATCAAAAGGAGCTCTGGTACTAAAAAAAGTAAAATAAACCTTATTACATCTATCACGCGCAATTTAGTACGGTCGTACATTTTCCTGGATTTAAAATGCATTTTTAAAATCAAAATTTTGGAAAATATTTGCAACAACTCAAATGGAAAATATAAAATGGTATTCAGGGAAACAAACAATCTAAATATTTAAGAATAATTTTAAAGAAATGCTCGAGAGTAAGTTTAACCATCAGCAGAGTACATTTCAAATTTATAGAACTAATAAATTTTCTGTTGACTAAAATTAAATGCAAATGCAGAAAATATGCTAACAAAACAGGTAATGCAAGCACTTAATTATTTCAGTCGTTTGTGTCCAGAGTTTAAAGAGAACTGGGAAACATTGCATTGTTTTTCTTCAGTTCTATAGAAATAGTTGTTTTCTATTTTTAGGCAACACGTTGGAATCAAGATTGTTTAAAAAATATCGAACATTTTAAACTTTTGTCATTTTTGAGTTTAAACTTTGGTTTCTAGAATGAAAGACGAAAAACAAAGCGATTTAAAAAAAAAGAAGCAGTTTCGCTAAAATTCAGACAACACTGTTTTTGAAAGTATGAAGACGACAATACCCATATCTTCATTTGTAGCCTAACATTTCAAAAGCGCACATAACTTTTGTAAACAAGAGTGTATCCCTTTCACTCAAATGACAGTTTACATAAAGTGTGAGAGGGATATTGTTTACAAAAGTTATGTGTCCTTATAAAATGGAAGGCTCGATTGGCTTTATTTGGCCGGCTTGGTTCGGGTCCGTACCGGTTCTGGATTGTTAGGTTCAAGTGAAGTTCGGTTGACTCGCACTAGCAGCAACCTTCAGACTTTTTCAGGAGTAAGGCGACATTTCTTCTGTGTTATTAATAACGCAAATTTTCTCCCTTAAGCCATAATAAACACGATCATTTTTTCCCCAGAGATCCTTCCTCTTTTAAAACGCGGAATCTGACCAGCCAATAACCAACCGCCACCGCCGCCGCCGTCACTGCGCACGATGCAGCGCAACCACTGCGCGACTAAAACGTGTGAAGAACCTTATGAAGAGATCACTTCACCACAACTCAACGGGGGCCCCAACACTGCACAACACTTGGACTAACCAGGGTGTAAAGACCAAAAAGAACGCACCGAGCAACGCACTTTCGCGATTCCGATCCGAACGACTTTAAGCACAAAACGATACTAAAGAGAGGTTTTAAATTTTTGCTGCTCGTTTGCTGGCTGGGCGGGTTAAGTCGGTTGCTAGTGTTAGTTAGTGGGGTTGTTTGTGTTGGTGGATGGTTGGGAGAGAGAGCGTTGAGCGGCTCAGCTGCCCGTTTGGTGCAGATCATCTTGGTTGGGCAGCATCATCTGAGAGAAGAAGGTTTTAGTTCGATGATCTGTACTGCACGGGATGACGATGATGATGACGATCGATGGCGTGGTGTCACATACAGGTACAACTTGATACCTGAATGGGAATGAGCATCTCAGTCCCGAGTAGGGAAGGGTGAAAAGATCGAAGCAGATTTCGTTTATAATGCTGGAGACTTCAACGATCGCAAGTGCACGAACTTTCGACATCAATGGTAATTTTAAAAGGCTAATTTTGAATACAAAATTCAGCCGCTTTCAACAAAAAAATATTAGAATGAAATTTTAATGGTCATTTGTTATAACAGAATTGTTTACAATTTAGAGAATTTCTGTTAGCATGATTGATTAATTTAAACTCAAGTGGAACCTAACCCTTTACTGAAATATTGCCTTATTGTTGTAATCTTCAAAGTAAAAATATTCATATCTCTCAATAATCATAATTAGCTACTTCCAGAGCAATTTTAAAAACATTGTAGCCTTCATCTACTCGGGTGCCTTACCTTTTTCTGAAATTTGCAACCAAAATATGCGCCCTTCTCCAGTATGTGACTTTCGCTGCACACGTGCCAGCATCCCGTGGCTGTTGTTGTTGATGGCGTGTTTTTCAAGCCACCAGTTGAAAACCTTTTACTATATGGTTTATGCTCTTGCACACATACAACCGTGACACACCCACACCAGAATCCGACAAAAAGCGCGATCACCACAAATTCAAACTGTCCAAACTGGTTCTTGTAGTATGGGTTGTACGAGTGAGAGAGCGAGAGACGGAGGCTGAACGAATAACGAAAACCTGTTCACAGCACTATAATACCTACATACTTCTTCTGTTTGTGTGCTGGGCATGAGGGCACGATCCTAAAGTTGGGCTCTAATTCTCGATCGTGGTTCGTTAGAAAACGTTGGTCGTTTTGCGATCGATTATTGTTTGCAGATTTATGATGTTTGTTTTGAGTTTTCAAAGATATTTTCAATGAAATGCCCTTCGATTTGTACTTCACACTGTATAATCTGGTTTAAAGCAATGTGAAAGAATATTTATGTTTATTAATGATTGTTGAAATCACCCATACTCAATTCAGAAATCGAGTACCTAATAAGGATTTAGTGAATTCTAACAAAGCCAAGGATTTGCAACCATCCATAAAAATCATCATGGGAATGTTTCTATAATCAAGACAGTTAAAAACATACACTTGGGGAACATCATGTTATTTCAACGGGCACTAAATGTTGGTATAACAGTACTTTGACGTTAAATTACAACTACCGTAAAACGGGGTGACTTTGATAGCCGGGGTGACTTTGATAGGTTTGCGATTTTTCCGCAAAATGAAGAGTACAATTAAAATACTTGAGGAATGGTTTAGAAACATACTGGCCGTGGTAGAGAAGTGTTCAAAGTACCTCAAGAAGAACTTTCCTAAAATTTTGACAAGTTTAAAAAGTTAGTTAACTATAGTTAAGAATATGTTGATGAAAGTCATTATTTTAAACTTCTCAAAGTGTCATGATTTTCTCAATGAACATGATTTTTAATCGGAAAACGGAATGCATTTTCGGATTCTTTCGACAATTTTCCACTAGGAGAAGGTTAAAAAAGTTTGTAAATGATAAATAATATGTGTTTTTGAAACACAATTTAAAAAAATCTTCAAATTTATAGGCAATTTCAGTTGAACAAATTTCATGTAAAATGTGAAAACTCGTGATTCGTGCTTCGAATTCAGTATAAAATGCAATATAAATCGATGATTTTGTAAACAAAACTAGTTTTAACAAATTTCAGGCAAAATTCCGCCTGTTTAACAATTTTAGCTAAAATTTATATGTATTTTGCTAAAAAGCTTATACACTTACATAACTAAAAACAAACATTGATTTTTTTTTCTTGAAAACTATATCAGCTACTTTAGTGATGATACATTTAGCGTACAAATAAAGTTTGAACATCTTAAATATGATTTTTACAAGAAAAACTATGACTATCAAAGTCACCCCGGAATTAAAACTAAGAATTTTTAACGTAACTTATTTTTCTAAACACGATTGAAAAAACTTTTTTTCCAAAATAGTGCATGGACTTTGTGTGGCCTACCCCAGTACATGTTTTAAAAATAATAATCTTGAGAAAAACCTTACCTGTTGGAAAATATTCTAAAAACAAATTGAAATCCTGTCAAAGTCACCCCGGTTTACGGTACTAAAATTTGTTTACAACTTAATTCGAAAAATAAATAGCTCCATAATAAAGAATGTTTATAATCCAATCTAAGGTTTTTGGAAAACAAGTGCCTAACCTCTGGAACCAAAATTTAAAAAAAAAACTAGCTTAATCCACCTATGTGGTTGGTGCCTTCCTCTCTCTTTTCCAACAATGGGTGATATGTGATGGAAAGGTCTATCAATTACCTAACTAACGATGTATAACATGATGATATTTGATTCAGTTTACTGCCATTTATTCAACTTCAAAAAATATGCGAAAACACATTTTTATACATAACTTTTGAACTACTTAACCAAGTCGAATGCGACTGGTTTGGTCAAAATCGGTTCAGCCAGTGCTGAGAAAAATGAGTGACATTATTGGTCACATACACATTCACATACACACACATACACATTATGGCCTATCTACAATCACTTAGCTTAGAAAATTTCACTTAGCTTAGGAATTTGAATCAATGGAAATGAATCTGAGTTTCTACAATGGAAAAGTAATCAAATTAGAAACTGACGTTTGGTTTGGAAAATTTCAAAATCTACGGTAAGTTGACGTTTCCATATCAAAGGTAAACAAACAACTGCATAGCAACGTATATCAGCCCAGCAAGTTTTCTAAGTTGATTGTGGATGACGAACGTAAGTTGCAGACTTTCCTAAGTAACTACTTTACTTAGATGTTCTAAGCTAAGTGATTGTAGATAGGCCATTAGGGTGGGTACGTTTTTCAAAAAGTTCTCGGATCAAGTTTTAGTATGGTTCCCCTTGTAGGGCATGCCCATTGGGACTTTCATGCCAAATATCAGCTCATTTGGTTGTAAACTGGCTGCGCGCATTAGGGTTAAAGTTTACATGGGAATTACTATGGGAAATTGGAACTTTTTTTTTTTCAGCTCCCTCCGTGTACGCACGAGAGCATGCAGCTAGTGCTCAGTGCTCTATCGTTTTTTCGATTTTTTTCGCCGTAATTGATTGTGGTTACCCGCGAGTTTGCTTCTCCAGCATGCCAAAGGCCGGCCGTGGCCGTGGCAGTTCGAGTGCGGCCTCGAAAAACCCGCGAAGTTCGTCTACCGGCCGTGTGCAAAAAGGTAAACAAACCAACGCCGTGTCGACCGCCATCGCGCAGGGGAGCGTGAGCGCAGAAGGGATCGACAAAAAGTTACTGCATCCCGGATATGTTCCAAGATCACCAGTGCGAACCCGTTCCGGTACTTCCGGTGCCACGACCAACACGTCAACATCCGCCAACATTCCCATCAGGAACGAGTTCCAGATGCTGAGCGACGACGAAGAAAACAACAACAACACCGACGGTAGCAGCACTACCGACGACGACGAATACGATGGACGTGCACGGAAGAAAGTGTCGACGTCAAAAACGAACAATTCTCCAAAGGAACGTAGACCACCTCCAATCTATGTCTTGGACACGTTGGCGGACGATATTGACGAGTTGCTGGAAGGCCTCGGATATTGTCTGAAAGTCGGTAAGTCGTCAGTGCAAGTCTACACATTTGACAGCAAGAACTTCGACCTGGTTGTGGAGAAATTGAAGAGTAAAAACTTCAAGTTCTACACATTCGACCCCGTGCAGAAGACAGCCGTTAAGGTCGTCTTGCAGGGGTACCAAGACCGCCCGATCTCCGACCTCAAGAAGGACCTCTCGGGTGCTGGAATAACGCCGCGTGACATAAAAGTCCTCTCGCGGAAGACAACGGTCACAGGTACACACACACTGTACCTGTTGTACTTCGACCGCGGCACCGTCAAAATACAAGACCTGCGGAAAACTAAGGCGTTGGACGGGTTTTGGGTAAACTGGCGGTTTTACTCAAAAAACCCGACGGACGCAGCGCAATGCCACCGTTGCCAGAAATTTGGCCACGGCTCGCGGAACTGCAACCTCCCGCCCCGCTGCGTGAAGTGCGGTGAAACACACCTCTCGGAGGCGTGCGCACTGCCGTGCAAGGCGGAATTGGGGGACGAGGCAGCACAAACTAAGGCGCGCATCAAGTGCGCCAACTGTGGAGGTAACCATACCAGCAACTACCGTGGATGCAGTGCACGAAAAAATTACCTCGAGGAGCAGGAAAAGAGGAAGAAGAAAGCAGCAGCGTCCCACCCTCCTCAGCGAAGTACGAGCGTAACCGTGCCGGCTGCTGGGCAGCGTACGGTTCCCGCGGACAACTCAGCATTCCCTCCTGGTTGGGGGCGATCGTTTGCCAGCGTGGTTGCTGCCGGTAGTGGCAATGCGGCCCAGCAAGAAGTCACCGGGGAAGATCTCTTTACCCTGCCGGAGTTCTTTGCTCTCGCGGGGGAGATGATGACGCGGTTCCGGACTTGCCGTAACAAGGCGGAGCAATTCCTGGCCCTTGGGGAGCTGATGATCAAGCACATCTACAAATGATTAAATACTGTGATTTAGTTATAAGCTTTTTCTCTTTCTTTCCCCTTTCCTTTGCAATTTTAGCAAGTTTTTTTTTTAAATTTTTCTTGCTCTTGTTAGTGCCTTAGTTATAGAAATAATTGTTCCAAAATGGATTATGATGCAACACACAGCTGAAAGGAACTCCAAAACTCTGTTATGAATTGCAAAAGAACTGATTGTAACTTGATTATTCACCAATAAAACCGAATTAATTAATAAAAAAATTGGAACTTTTTGTTCAAACGCTTCTACAGGTCTGGGAAAATCACGCGCCAACTTCTGGTATGGTCAGGCCTATGGGGAATGGTATGGAGAACACTTTTCCCGAAGAGAGCATATGGATTCGTTGTCCCTAGACCTGGCGCATCGGCAAACAATCCGATGTCTCCGGAATCAACGGTTTTCCCTCAAAAAGCATAAAATTTTCCTTAGCATGCTATGAAAGCTTGATGAACACCGCGACGCCATACGTCAGGCAGCTGGAATATTCAATTGCAAACCTTCTTTTAACTAGAAAATGATCATTTCGAGCGATCCTGATATTATTTAGTCGAATTCAGAATCTTTGCATAGCTAATTTTTAATTTTTTGCAAATATTTTAACCACGTGGTAGCTGCCTGACTTATGGCGTCGCGGTGTGCATCAAGCTTTCATAGCATGCTAAGGAAAATTTATTGTTTTTTTTCAAGGAAAACCGTTGATTCCGGAGACATCGGATTGTTTGCCGATGCGCCAGGTCTAGGGGCATCGAATCCATATGCTCTCTTCGGGAAAAATGTTCTCCAGACCATTCCCCATAGGCCTGACCATACCAGAAGTTGGCGCGTGATTTTCCCAGACCTGTAGGAGCGTTTGAACAAAAAGTTCCAATTTCCCATAGTAATTCCCATGTAAACTTTAACCCTGATGCGCGCAGCCAGTTTACAACCAAATGAGCTGATATTTGGCATGAAAGTCCCAATGGGCATGCCCTACAAGGGGAACCATACTAAAACTTGATCCGAGAACTTTTTGAAAAACGTACCCACCCTAATACACATACATACACATACACATACACATACACATACACACAGACATTTCGATGCCAACATTTCAAAAAGCATCATGTACAAACTATGTGTTTTGAGAAAAACACATTTGAATGTTGAGCATCCATTTTCAATTCCCATTTTAATATAAAAGCAAAATAAGATGTTGTAATGATAACAAACGATGAAAAACGTTTCTTTTATTGGTACTTGATCATCCAAATTCAATAAAACATTATTTCCGAAATTTTATTTAAGAAAAACAAACAAAACTCCTTTTGAAATCACCAACGTCTATATCACCCTGCTGGCATTGGAGGGAGCGCTTTGTTATGATTCGTTTTTCTTCGCCGAATGTACATGGCGCTTTGTTCATGATGCTTTTTTTTCGTCACGAAGTTCATGTAGTCTTTTGTTTGACAGGTTGACAGGGCTATATAAACAGGGACTGCTGATGGCAGAGATTTTGTTTATGTTACTTTATTTAAAATCATGATTAAGCAGACTTTACTGAAGTAACTTTTGCTCATTTTTGGTGGAGAGGTAGCTTATTAGGAGTACTTTCAAAATATGCAATAACCCAGAAAGTGTCAAAATGTACATGATGCCTTTTGAAACGTTACCGTCGATTTGTTCAGTTTTCGATTCTGAGTCGATATGTATACATCAAGGTGGGCTTTCGAGCTATAAATAAAAAGTTCAATTTTAGAGCAGGATTATAGCCTTACCTCAGTGAGGAAGGCAAAACAATTGCAGTTGTTATGTTTCTTTTTTAAATTAGTAATAATATTTCAATAGATTTTTAATTACCATTTCATTGCAGTTGACAGAAACAATTACAATATAATTTCTGTTCTATTTTTTTCCAGCTCCCCACTGCACAGTGGGCGAAATCGGACCCAAAATCGGACTTAATTGATCGCGGCTGGTTCCCTGGTACGAAAACTAGTGTCTCTTATATAAAAAAATCCGGGAAATCGATTGGTGATGGTTTCATCCACCGCACGAAACGGCAAAGGGTCCATTTTGCCCAAATTCCCAATTTTTCAACAAAATTGGGAAAAAAATTGCTCTGTATTTATAACGGAGGCGTTGTAAAAAAAATGCACATAACTCATGTTAAAATGTCCTAGGAATCCAGTAAAAATAACCACTTGCAACGCAAAAATTATCAAAGGTCCATTTAACCCCAATTTCGCTATAAAAGCATTTTTGACGGTTTTCAAATGTTATGTCACATTTAAAAAATCTGAAAATATTTTCATTGCAAAGATCATCAAATTTTACAAAGGAATGACCATTTGCACTCGATAGTTTGACAAAACTGCGATAACTTTAAAATTTCAGCGATGATCTATACATGTTTGGGTACCCAATGATGGCAGCCTATGAACGAAAATGATTTTTTTTTCTGCCCATTATTTTTGACCGAGCCACGTAGCCCAGTGGTTACGCTCCCGCCTAGTAAGCGGTAGATCGGGGTTCAAATCCCGGCTCGGACCAACACAACTGGTGATCTTTTCCCGTCTGGAATCGATTGCTTAGTAAAGGGAAGGTAGTGTATCGTCACAAACTGGACCTTATCACGACACCTTAGGGAGGCGACCTATGGAATATTAACATTAACCTTAACATGTTAACATTAAGTTGAGAATGAAAGTGCCACTGAATCCGCTTTGTAAATGCCGGCCCCGATACTCTTCAAGGGTGTTCCCCTCAGGAACTGGGAAAGATTTACTTTTTTTTATAATTTAGTTTTACACACCAGAATCAAAAAAATATGCATAACTTCATAACTTTGCAAGGGAACGTCCATAACAAAAGCCACCCTTATGCCAGAAGTGTATTCAGTTAGATACATCTTTCCTCCTGATTGTTTAAAACTACGATTTTTGAAAGCCAGGGTCGTATATAGGGGGATGGCTTCCGGGCTGACTTTATTTTACATTTTATCAAAAATCATTACTTTAAAAAAAACTTTGCCCAATGATCGGCACTAAATGATCAGATCAAATGAATTCATGAAACATTTTTTTCATCGTTTCGACAGAATTTTCACATGAAAATCTGCCAAAATTGTGTGGAGATTCCTATAGACGAACTAATGATGCAAAATGACAACTTTGGTCAGTAACCAATGTGCAGAGATCCATGTGATCCCTGACTCAAAAATATAATTTTATTTCAAAAGAAAATGCTAGTTCTTGGAGAAATTGCTTGCACAACTAAGTCACAACGTGTGAAAGTTGACGATAAGGTAAAGACAACAAATCATTATTAATCAAATGGCACGTGACAAGTTTCGTCGCCTATCAGCGTCGAATACTTTGACAAAATTGCTACAAAACCTTGCTCTAGCCTAAATCAAACTAATGTCACATAAATCTATCATTGCAAAGACGCAACTAGGTACAATCTAAACAACTGGCTTTATGTTCAATGCCACATATTTACGTTTTGTTCTCTTTCTCTGTGCCATTTCTTCTAAGCACGAGACCCTCGTATAGCTCAAAACAGTGGCCATGTGCACCTTTTTTTCTGAACGCTCATTTTATGGTCCATTGTGAGACTGTGTTGGCTTAGCCAAACTAAGCCAACTAAGCCAATCAAGCATGTTGTTTGCTTGTGATTGTGTCTACGATTCTTCTAAAGGTAAGTTCTACGAATGTCTCAATCTTGTGATCTCGTGGTGTCACGACACTGGAAATAAAAGTTCTTTGTATGGGCTGTACACACGGTGTGCTTCCCGAAAGTGGGACACCGTGTGCTGAATGTGTGCTTTGAATGTGTTCAAAGTCGACTCGATCTTGCCTGTTTCGCTGTGTGGTGTCGTTTGGCTTTGGTCAGGGATTATGCAAGACTCTGTGTTCTTGTCGACGTCCGTCCGACGTCGCAGAATAACTGTAAATTCGCCAAGGCATGACCCTTTGGGAGGAAGAGAGTGATACCCTAAAATCAGCTCTGCTTATCCTAACTCTTTGGGAGAAGCTACGAAAGGGTGATGTCTCTTCTTAGAAACGATTACACTAGTTTACAAATTATTAACTTTTATTTTCTATTAAAATTTTCACGAAACATGAAAAAATATTTTATTTTTTTAAATAAAATACCTTAAAACAATAAAAAAATAAAGTTTTGCAGTAAAATAATAAAAATATCAACCTGTGTTAAATTTGTCACTAAACGCTAATTTCCCCCCAAAAATGCAGCTTTTACGTAAATTGAGAGATTTTGTTCGGTCTCGACGGCGACGATCCACTCCACCGGCAACGAGTTTGGCCGGTTAAGGAGTCGAGCTTGAACTATACGGCAGCAACGCGTGGTCAGAGATGAAATTTTGAAATTAAATATGTCTTTATTGAACTTTCTTATAATAATTACATTTCATTTACATTCTAAGTGGTATGGCTACATGCTCTTCATCTTTGTTATATTTTTCGTTTTCTTATTAACTGTTCACATTCATTTATTTACTTCAAATTGTTTTACATTTTTGCATTAAATCGAATACATTTGGGTAAAAAAGAAAAAAAAAATCGCTTTAACAACTAATCCTAACTTAAAACTAAAAAAGTAAATTCATTGAAATATTCAAAATCATTAGAACGAGTAAACTACGAACTGTATTTTAAGATAAATCCTCCAAGCGTTCTTACTTGTTCTGCACGAGTTTTGCAACCACGCAGTGTTGTTGTCATCTCGATGAAAATGTTCAGAAGTTCTTGTGGTGAAAACAGGTCACTACTGCCTTCATCCGTTGATGCTGGTTGGTTTTCCCTCGGTTGCTGACTGAAGCCAGGAGGTGTTGTATTCTCTGCAACTTTTTGCCGCTGATTCAACGGCAATGGCTGCAGATTTGGAACCACTCGAACAGATCCTGCTCCTGGTGACGCCAAAGCAGGAAAATCCACGTCCGTGTATGCTGGTGGTGTTTTGCGACGATTTGGTTGGTGCCTCGTCGTCGCTTGCTGCCGAATTTTTACAAACTCAGCTCGTTTTGGGCAGCTTCGATTCTTGGTAGAATGGTCGCCGCCGCAATTGAAGCATTTCGCTTCGATGTTCTCGTTGATTGTTTCGCAAGCTTGAGTTTTGTGCTCACCTCCGCAGGTTGCACAACGACTCTTGATGAAACAGTTCCTTCCACCATGTCCAAACTGCAAGCAGTTCGAACATTGCGTCACGTCACGGTGCACTGGTCGATAACGTTCCCAAGTCACGATGATGTTGAAAATTGCCCGAACTGCTTTCAGCTCAGACGGCGTTGTCGATCCTTTCTCGAGATGAACCAGGTACAGTTGATCACGATACTTGATGTCCTTGTTGTGTCTCGTCATCTTGAAGACTTCGATCACGTTCAACTTAAGAGTTTTGAGCTCTTCTTTCAGCACACTCACATCCATGTCGTACAGGCCTCGGAGGACCTGTTTCATGGGGCGTTTACCTGGATCGTCATGGCTGTAGTATTCAATCTTTGTGTTGTTCAGGAAATCCCGAACGTAGTTGTAATCCTTTCTGGTAGGTAGCAGAATTTTGAGTCCATCAGCACACAAGCGAATGGAAGCTCGTAAAGCACCAGATTTGATAAACCCGGTCAGCCACTTTCGCACCGAATCCGATGACGATGTTTTCACAAAAATGGGAGGCAACTTTTCCCGTCGTTCAAATTCTTCCTTCTCGCTCACGTCCACAGGGAGGGTAGCGAACTGGTTTCCAGACGAATTTCGAGCGTCCTTGCTCAAACTGCCTGGCTTTGCAGGTAGCGCTTCGGCATTCTTTAGCTTCTTCAAAGCTGCCGATCCTGCTGGTGAGGACCGCCTCTTTTTCTTGCCGTGAGGCATTTTTGCACTTTTTAAGCACTTTTTTGGTTTGTGAGGGACGCACGTCTGACTCGCTTCTCTGCTGATCGCAGACTCTGGTCAGAGATGATGATAAGCAAAACTGACCAAACTGAAGGAAATAAGAAATGCGCGGGGGATGATGGGCGTTGTTGCATTTGCATACAGGTTTGGTGTGATTGAACTGGGGAGATTTACGTTTATTTTTTTTTTCGTTGGAAATTTTAATACAAGCGTGATGATTAATTTCATCACCCGTGGTGTTGAAAATTGGAACCGGATGCTTGGAGTGATTCCATCTGGAGGAAAGTTATTATTTGTAAATCATTACATGAAATTACAAAGAGAAACGTAAGCAAAATTTAAAATAAATTAAAATAATTGGGCACAACTAGTAACTTCATGAAATTGATACATTTCTGAAAGGTATTGTTTACATTGCTGTTCAAATTCAGCACTCATGCATTTTTGTGCCCTGTCTTATCAAAACTATTCTATTGGTACAAATTTTATGTTAAGTTTTCATCCAGAATTTTGTTAAATTTTCTTCAAGTATTTACCAAAAACAAAACAAAACATTGCTTAATCTAATCTAATCTAATCGAACACAAGCGCAGCCAGTCCGAAGAAAGCATCCTGGAAGAACTTGTGGTTAGATTACGCCCCAAGTTCTTTCTTGTCAATATTAATAATTGCAGTACATCCGAGTTACCCCGAAAATGTATTGAAAAAATTAAAGTGGCCAGGCCTACTGCGTTGCATTAACCGCAGAGACAGATTCTGTGAACGGACCACATTTCACAGAATCAACAGGGGAGGAAGGATGCGTGGACATAACGTACCAAACGCTCCGAATAAGTTGGGTGTGATGTGTTAGAGTAAATTGTCAATTATTTATACAAAAACAAAACAAAACATTGCATAACCATTTTAAGGTGGTTTGTGCCTACATCTTATTTATAAAGTAACTTTATCTGAAATCCATCTCCAAAAAAAGTCTATAATTAACACTTAAGGGATAACATCCAAGTAAATCGGCAAAAATGTCAAGGGTTGATATGTACACACACTAAAACTTTTTTTCAAATCTGATTTCAAGGCATTTAAATATACATTTTCAACTACTAACAAAATAACTTGAAGACGAGTGGTGTGCTGGAAGTGGGGACGCGATGTCGTGGTTATTTAGGTTATTTTTTTGTGCTTTTGTGTCGCTGTCCGTATGGGGTGAGTGATTGTGGTAATTTAACTGTCTGCATGTTAATTTATCTACTCACTATATGATTTATATAATAAATAGTTATATTATTCCTTATCAATCTCCTCATACCATATATGATCAAATTGTTTAAATTAACGAAACTTTCTAAAACAGCATTCATCAGGAGCATTTATATTTAAAATTGCTGCTTTTTTATGGCTTCCTGGAAACATCTTGATTATATTTATTATCTTTATTAAATGTAATATATTTGTTTTATTTATTATTATTACAAAACTATATGATTATTAGATAATACACTAAAGACTCACATTTACACGTACAACCTTCCAAAACATTTAATAAATTACGCATTCAACCATTTTCATCGGCCCAATAGAATTCCCCTAACCCCCATTACAAACCTCCCAAAAATATTCCGTTCACTTTTAAAAGTCGCATGTGTTCCCTGTACTTTTGTCACTAGTGAACAACAACAACATCCCCTCCCAAATCCCCACGGGACTGTATGGGCGTAGCCTTGGAGCACAGTGTGGAAATTTACGTTCTCAGATATTTTTGGATGTACCGGGCAGCAATCAAATTGTCTAAGAATATTGAATTGACCATTGTGGCACCCCCTACAGCGTGGTGCAGACCCGTTATGCTATGCTATGCTATGCTACTAACAAAATAACTTGAAGACATTTGGTTGTAGCAGAGTATCCGGAAAGAACATCTTTTAGTTTGGTCGAAAATTAGGGTGGTTCCAACTTTTCAGGAATATTTTTGGGACTTTTTTTGTCTTCTAGAAAGTTGTTGAACTGGCCAATCCGAGCAACTTTGTCGAAGACTCCAATATTTTATCTCTCAATCTACGCTTTCTACGACCAAATTTATAAAAAGCATCTGAGCTTCAAAAGTCAGTTTTTTTAACGTAGCTATTCAGGATTAAGTTTTACAGAAAAGTGATGTTTGGAGCACTTTTAGAGCTCTAAAAAACAAACTTTTTTGTTGACAGGTCTATTTGGGCGTAAGGTTTGACCATTTTAAGGTAAAAGAGATGCAAATTTAGAACTTAAATATCTTGCAAAAGCGCAAATTTTAAGCGCCAGGTTGCATTCGAAAGGTGAGACCTAGCACTACAAACGCTGAAAAAATTTTAGATGTGTTTTTCTTTAAACTCGAGATACATAATTTTCAAGTCAAAATTGTATGGAAAAACGAAATTAAAAAAAAATGTCCTGCTATATGTTTTTCCTTGTAATTTTGCCCGCTGAGTCTGAATCTGCCCTCAGAATTGAGCCAAGGTGTCAAAATATCGATTTTCATGTTGGTTTATGATACTTCATTAATTTGGATGAAATTTGGTCAAAGTTAGTTTATATGTTTCTAAAACATGTGCAAAAAGAAGCAGTTGGAAATGTTTTCACATATCAGGGAAATTCGATCCCAAAGTCTTGGTGCTCTGGTGCTGCCATGGGCGTTAGAGGGTTAATAAAAAAACACAGCTAAAGTTGACCCCTGAAATACAACGAATTTATAATGTTTATAAATATATTAAAAATAATTTGATCAAAATAATCAAAAATATCTGAACTTCACGTACACAGAACAAAGGTTCACATTTTTACACATTTTTTATGTAATATCACTCAAAAAAAGAGATAATATTCAACCTACCAAATTTTCAACATTTCAAAATTCATTTTTTTTCTGTGTAGGATAACTAATTATGCTAGAACGGACATTTCAGAAAAAAAAACTATTTGGAATGCTGTTCAATTCTTGCCCAAATTTCCCATGATCGAACATATTTGCTGGAAACCATTGACGCAATAATATTTTGCAACGAATCAGCTGTAACGATGACCGCACGTTGCGTGATAAGTTATCCGTTCAGCTAATTCGTTCGTTATTAATCAATTACTTCCAACCGGAGATTATGTTGTTAGCTGTATCGTTCGGATTGACGGTCTTAGACGCGGTCCTCATTGATAAGCTAGCCAGTTGTGTCGAACGCAGTGATTGATTGATTTCAAAATATATTTATAGAAGGCGGCAAACGAAGTCTTTTGATTTTAAACTGATTGTTTGGGGAATTATTTATACAGGTTCTTTATAGAGAGATTTTTGATTCACTGCATACAATACCTTCAAGCATTATATAAATTCATTCTAAAGTGGCTTACTTTTATCCAGAAGTACTGTTTTTTGAAAAGATCTTTTTGTATTTTTTTTTATGTTTTGAACACAATTAGGAATTTGCAATTTTTTGTACCAGTTAAAAGAGAATATAAATAAAACAATATCACTCAGCTTAGACTAGAGTGCCAATCTGTCCAAAAACCTTGACCAAATGCAAATTCGCAATGACGTTTCTGCAGGGTGTCTGACAAACAATCGAATCACTGGGGCGCAACACATTCAACAAAACTACGGGTAAAACCATATTTTAGTTACGCCTGAAACAAACGCATCACGAATTAACTGCAAAGTCTTTTGAATAATAATACAGAGAGAGAGAGAGAAAAAAAACCAGCACAGTACTGAACAACCACTGACTGACCATACGGTGCTAAATTGCTGAAAAGTCGAAAGACCACCTTCACCGTTCAGCAGTTTTGAATAGATTTTAAACCCTGATGGGGTTCGCTTGGAGCTGGGTTGACCATCGTCCACCTCCACATTTTTTTTGCTCTCACTGATGATGGCCGGTTTTAGTTAGTCTTCTGGGAATGGCGATGAGCTGCATTGCTGGTAGGAGGGTTTTACTTGCATTAGCCTGTGTTTTTTTTTTAATTTTTAAAAGCAGTTTGAGTATAAATGTTTATTATGATTATTTTTATTAAGAAACATTTATTTTTCATGAATTTGAAAAAAAAACCTCACTAAAATATTTGCATAAAACGACAACTCCCCCCCTACAGGGTCAAACCTTTGGTCACACAAAACCCCAAATACTACGGTGAGCGTACTCCAATTTATTTACACGCGCACGTAATGCGGTCAAGTTGCGCGAAAGGGCATAGAAGACGCGCGCATAAATTTGTTGGTCACTATAGCTACTCTTGCTCTTGGCACAAGAGAAGATTTCGTTTACCCAACAATAATTCGAATTGTGGCGTCGGCATGTGATGTAAGCTCAGGGTGGATGGCTTCTTTTAATCCCCGGCGAATATTGGTTGATACATTGCATTACTCAAAACAAAAACAAGCTGAACAAGTTATATTGTTGAACTTACAATTTTGGTGAATTTTCTGGAAACATTTAATCGCACTAATTTAATGGCAAATGTCAGGCGAAAAAAGAGTCAAACCCCGCCCAACTTTTCACCAACATGAGAAAACTTACAAAACAAAAATCAAAAGACGAAGAAATCCTCCAAAATTATAAATTTAACAATACGGGTCTAGTTTACTTTTTGATTTCAATTTATCCCATTGTAGATAGGTGGAAATCAAATTGATTGATATATTTTTTTCCATTTAAAAAAAAATCATAACTCTGTAACCATATTTTGCACCAGAGCAATTCTCTACGAAATAGGTCTTATTTTTTAAATTTTAATTTTTGTATTTTTTTATCCGACTGAAACTTTTTTCATGCCTCCTGTATGCCCAAAGAAGCCATTTTGCATCATAAGTTTGTCCATATAATTTTCAATACAAATTTGGCAGCTGTCCATACAAAAATGATACATGAAAATTTAAAAGCTGTATCTTTGAAAGGAATTTTTTGATCGATTTGGTGTCTTCGGCAAAGTTCTTGGTATAACAATTTTTGGTGAATTTTAATTTCATTTTTTTTGTCACTAAAACTCGATTTGCAAAAAACACTATTTTTTATATGTTTTAGGGGACATCAACTTCTTAGAAATTTCCAGAGTGTGCAAAAAATCTTTGGTGGAACTAATCAAGCTAATCAATACTATTTTTTTCAAAAAATCAAAACTTTTTTGAAAATAGTCGATAGTTATGTCCTTTTAAAATGTTTGTCTTGATTCAAAAACGTTTAAAATATTGTTTTCGGAACGATCGGAAAATTTCACGAATGTTTCATATCTTAACATTGAAAATCGGACCATTAATTGCTGAGATATCGACATTAGAAAATGGTGAATTGTTTGTGTGAAACTTAGAAAACATCAATTTTCCTGTTTTTTAATCTTTGTATGGCAATATCTCAGCAACTAAGGGTCGTACCAACAGAGTTCAAAAAAGCAAAATATAGAGAATTTTCTCAGCTTTTCAAAAATATTTTTTTCAAAGGTGGGCAAACATGTGCACTGCGACTATTTTGAAAAAAGTTACCTAAAAATGGCTATAACTTGAAAACGGTGCACTTTATCAAAATTTTACTAAAGTACTTTTTGATTGCAAATTCGATTTTAGATAGAAAAATGAAGTTGAAAATTTTTTCGTCCAATATTTCGATTTTTTTTAAATCAGTATTGATACACAAAATTATAACTCGGTCAAAGATTTTTTGCACATTATAATAATAAAAATAGTGTTTTTTTGCAAATCAAATTTTAGTGACAAAAAGTAAAATAAAAATTCACCAAACATTGTTTCTACATTGTGCAATTTTTTTTCGTTGTAGTCCTTATCCATACCTACAACTTTGCTGAAGATACCATATCGATCAAAAAAGATACAGATTTATAATTTTTTTGTTAAATGAATAGTTTATGGATGGACAGCTGCCAAATTTGTATGGAAATTATATGGACAAACTAATGGTGCAAAATAGCTTCTTTGGGCATACCGAAGGCACGAAAAAAGTTTCAGCCGGATTAAAGAAATACAAAAAAAAAGAATGACCGAGATCACAGAGAATTGCTCATCATCCTAAATTCTACTTAAAAAAACGTCTTTTTAGTCTTCTAAAACATCAAAACATTTCGATGATAAAAATCCGTATTTGGGGAATTTAACTTTTAGTCAAATAAAAAAATCGTGATTTTTTCCGTTTACTTTAAAAAAAAGTCCGATCATAACCTACAACTTTACAGAAGACATCACATTAATCAGATAACCCTTCTCAAGAAACAGAATTTTGAATATTCACAGCCCGCAAAATTGTTTGGAGCCTAGTATGGAAAAAAATAATGTTGTAAAATGGCTTCTTTAGACATTGGGAAAAAATCATTTAAATAAAAAAATACAAAAAGGCGTTTTGCGAAAACGTAGAATATTACTTCTCTACCTAGTTGACCAAAAATAGGGGCATCTACCCTACTTTTAAAATAGAGCAATTCCATTTCAAATCAGAAATTTTTCTGGTACTTTTGTACCCAACCCTCTCCGATTTCAATGAAACTTTGTAGACATGTTATCCGAGGCCTATTTAAGCCATTTTTGTGTATATGGAGCCAGTTGCACTCGAAAATGACATTTGAGAAGGGCGTAAGGGTTTTGAATATTTTTGTATTTTGTAAATAAAATATTGCTGTACCTCTAAGTCGTTACATCGTATCAAAAAGTGGTCAAAGACAAACTTGTAGGAAATTGGACGGGCTTTCTGAAAAAATACACTGAAAAAAAAAATACACGCCACTTCTATGGGATTTTTCAATGTTTATGTTTAAAAGTTAAATTTTAAGGTGAAGTCACGATTTTTTTTTCGTTCAAAATTTTTGAGGAAATAGCCTAAAATGTAACAAAAAGTCTCACGAAAAATGCAGGATGGTATTTCTCTCCTAATAAAATACAAAAATCATTTACTAAAACTGTTTTTTTTTTAAGTGGTCTAAACGTCAACATTTTCAAAAACTGATAGTGGGAATCGATTTTCCAGGCAATTTTACATACAAGTCTCGATATTGACCATTGTCCCAAGTCCATTCCTTGCGAAGTTACAGCGGTTTTAAAAATAAAAATGTTGAAAAAACAGCTTTTCTGGTGGTTTTTGGCATTTTCTATACAACAGACTTGATTTTTCAGTCTCGAAAATATTTTCATCGGAAAGCTCGTCCAATTTCCCATAAGTTTGCCTTTGACCGCTTTTCAATTGGATGCATGGGCTTGCAGATATAAGCTTAATTACATTGCTCATAACTGAAGATAGAATATTTTTTTCAGTGTGGTAGAAATCTAGATAGTAAATCATCTTACGTAAATATTAAAATGAGTCTAATTGAAAAGCTGTCAAAGGCAAACTTATGGGAAATTGGACGAGCTTTCCGATGAAAATATTTTCGAGACTGAAAAATCAAGTCTGTTATATAGAAAATGCCAAAAACCACCAGAAAAGCTGTTTTTTCAACATTTTTATTTTTAAAACCGCTGTAACTTCGCAAGGAATGGACTTGGGACAATGGTCAATATCGAGACTTGTATGTAAAATTGTCTGGAAAATCGATTCCCACTATCAGTTTTTGAAAATGTTGACGTTTAGACCACTTTAAAAAAAAAACAGTTTTAGTAAATGATTTTTGTATTTTATTAGAAGAGGCAAACCATCCTGCATTTTTCGTGAGTCTTTTTGTTACATCACGCAGAAAAATCCGATTGTAAACCTAGCAAAATGTTGGGTGCATCCCACAAACAGGATTGTCATCTCAGGGCCAGTAAACATGTTTGTCAAATTCAACCTAACAATTTTGTGATTCTGATAAACATGTTTGTCAATGCCCTAACGTGACATTTTTACTCTAACAACAATCATGAGTGGTGGTTCAACAAACATGTTTATCAAAAGAAGAATCCATTTTATCAAACTGCTATTCTGGTTTTTCTTTTTCTTCTTCTTTTTTCATTTATTAAAATGCAAAAGTGTATCTCAGTTTGTTTATATTTTATTTATTACGAAATACTAATCAAACTTACATTCATCATAAAATTCGACTCGGTCAATGACTCCTTTGTCCTCGTATTACACTCTATTTTCAAGCAGCTCACTGGGGAATCCTGGGAAATCCTTGGCTGTCATCGTTGTGGGATCATTTTGGAAAAATGCTGAAAAATAAATTTATCACCTGGTAATCAACTTATTTGCTCGGTTGTTCCTAAAAGAAAATAAAAACCAAAGAATTCACTCTTACCTGAAACTATCAGGAAAACCGAAACGTTCTCCGGAACTGGACCAGTAATTCCTAGTTTGATTTGCGACCGTCCCTGATCGGTATGAAAAGATGAATACATTAGGTATATTTAGATCCGTTTCAAAATTTAATAAATACTTACGGACTTGCCGAATTCGGCCATTCAGCGGGAAGAAATACATTCGCCCTTTTTTCTTTGTTTTCGGCCATCTTGGTATTCGGTGACGTTGAAAAAATACACTCCTAATTTTTAGTACACGTCAATAAAAATCGAAGTGAAAACAACAATCGTGTTTGCCGAACTGACAAAATATTTGTGGGATTGATAATAAGTGATTATTAAACTCACAAAATTGGTTTGTCACTTCAATAATCCAAGATATTCGTTGATAACAAACAAGTTTGTTGATTCAAACTCACAAAATTTCTGTGCGTGATGTTAGGCTATTTCCTCAAAAATTTTGAACGAAAAAAAATCGTGACTTCACCTTAAAATTTAACTTTTAAACATAAAAATTGAAAAATCCCATAGAAGTGGCGTGTATTTTTCTTTCAGTGTATTTTTTTCAGAAAGCCCGTCCAATTTCCTACAAGTTTGTCTTTGACCACTTTTTGGTACGAGGTACAGTCATTTTTAAATTACTGAATACAAAAATATCTAAATAACTTACACCCTTCTCAAATGTCATTTTCGAGTACAATTGGATCCATGTACACAAAAATGTCTTATATAGGCCTAGGATAACATGTTTACAAAGTTTCATTGAAATCGGAGAAAGTTGGGTACAAAAGTACCAGAAAAATTCCTGATTTGAGATGGAATTGCTCAATATGAAAAAAATTACCTAATTTAGCCAATTTTAGAATTTAGAATTGCTCCAGATTGATGAGTCCAGCTGCAACATTCATTCAGAAATGATGTGTTCGATTGCTATTCAGCCAGTTGGACAAAATAGTCAAAACATTCCATTATCTCCCCGTGGATAAGAAAAATCCACTGCCAATATCTTTACAACCCTCGTACAGCTCACGCGGATTGCGTATTTGGGATTTGGGCCCGATAATGGTTCGCTTGATAAGGGTCAATCTGTCTATAAATCCACCAGGTCGGGAATCATCGAGTCCCAATTTTGACGGAAATTTCAACCAATTCGGTTCATTCGCGTGTTCGTCAGTTTGATTAGTGAGTGATGTGAGGAAAAAAATTTCTAAAGTGCAAAAATGCAGTGGAAAATTGTGCTATCGATAGTGGTGGTGGGTGCTTTGGTGGAAAATTTAGCCATTGTTGAGGGAATTTCCTGCTACAAGTGTTCAAATTGTGTGAAACTTCCTGAAAACGTCGACACGGTAGATGATACCGAGCCGTGCGAAACTTCCTGTGCCATATGGAAAAGTAGGAATCACGTGATGTCGAGCAGCGGGCAAGAGAATTTTATTGTTTTGAATTTTCGCAGATTCCGCTGATGAAATTGAACGTGGGTGTGAACCTATCGATCCTGAAGTTGAATTGAAACACAAATGCACTGATGACTTGTGTAACGTTGCTAACATTCCGATTTGTAAGCAGTGTTCGGAAAATCTGGATGATTGTAAACCCGTGTTTTGTAAAATTAACGATGGCGATGATGATGATGACGACGGTGGAGATAATGATGATGATGACGATGGTCTATGTTACATCAGTAAAGGAGGTAACCTTCACCTTAGGCTAGAAATGTACATTCCTAATGGAAAATAGTTCAAGTACGACTTTGGTATAATTAACTCTTGGAGCAAAGACTGTCAATGAAATGATATGTAAAATGCTTCTATAAACCCAATTTTAATTACCAAAAAGTTCAAAAAAAAAAACCTAGCGGATTGCTCATTGTTCGGAACGTAGCAATACAATTATCTAGGGTATGTGGGTATCTTTGAGAACGATTGAGATAAGATCAGGATGTCCGGAACCAAGACACAATAAAATATTATTAGCACTGTCACATAAAATAAAACGAGGTCATCACAAAGTGGTTAAAACTGAAGAAAATGATAAAAATAACTCTAATCAAATGTTTAAATCAAATAAAACAAGAAATAATAAAACATATAACAAAACAAAAAAAAATATTAGCATTACTATCAGGGTGCATGAATCATTAATTCAAAAAAATACCAAGGCATATTTTGTACAAAAATACAACAACTAAATATTAGAAAAGAAAATAAGGCCAAAGTTATAACAATATATGAACATAAATTTAGAAAGATTTAATTTTGTTTCGAACATTATTTACCCGCTAATAAACCATTCGCATTTGTGATTTGATTATTCGAAGTGATTTTTTCCAAGACCTTCGGATAATCGAGTCCGGACTGTATCAATCAACGCCGGAGAAAGTCTCAATTTGACCCTGACATTGCCAAAAAAATATTTGAAAATTACAAAAATAAAACTAGAAAAAGGCCCAGCACCAGGCCAAACAATTTATTTTTAATACGGCATTTAAGTAAATTATGTTAGTTGCGCATATTGAAGTGCCTCCAACACATATAGAGTATTTCAAACTTTGGATAACTTTTTTAGTGAGTTTATAAGAAAATATAAGGGCGTCCAATTTTCCCGGGAAACGGGATGTTTTTTTCATATCCCGGGAATTCCCGGGATCTTGGGAAATTTTTGAAACAGTCATAAGATCTTTGTTTTCATTATATTTGTTATGTAGAATAGAAATAGCTCAAAAAGATTAATTGATGATAGTCTACACTTCAATTTAACCAAGGATGATTGTTTTTAAATAGCAAAAGAAATAAAAAATCTTTTTTTTGTTATTAGTTGTGCTTTAGATTTTAAATGAATTATAATGTTTAATTTCAGTGTGATTCATATTAAATAAGTTATTTTTATATTTCTTTTATACAGCAATTCCCCAGGATAACAGCATAGAAAAAAATAAAAGTGCTCGGATCGGGCTCAAAATTTATCTGGGGGTTCCATGGCCGAATAATTAGACCCGTATTTTTTTTTTGGCCATTAGGGTGACCTACGCCGTGTTAGGGTGGTCTGAAAATTGCCATTTTCGTCGATTTTCGCAAAAACCACATTTTTCGAATGAAAGGTGATAGGTTGGTTTATCAAAGAAAAATAATAAGAAGTTTCAAAAATCTAACCTAACATATGAAAAGGGCGTATGAAACATTAAAATGCCGTTTTGACGGTGTCTGGACCAAAGAGCCTATGTCTGGAAATATTTTTATCGGATTCTGCAGACATTTATACATAACATACTAAAAAATGGGAGGAGTTCATTAACAGGATTCCGAGATATTTTGAAAATAAAATCCGTTTTTTTCGACGCGCCGCGCGCAGAAACCGGAAAATAACGAAATCGACAAAAAATCAACTCAAAAATTAGACAAAGAAAAACATTGTTTTGTGATTCGATTATTCGAAGTGATTTTTTCCTAGGCTTTCGAATAATGGAGTCTGGACCGTATCAATCAACGCGGGAGAAAGTCTTAATTTGACCTGACATTACCAAAAACTATTTCAAAAATTACAACAAAAAAAAAACTAATAAAAGTTTTAACACCAGGCCAAAAATTGTCCGAACACCTCATTAATTTAAAAAATGTATTGATTTTTAATAAAGCACTAAAGCAAATGATGTTAGTTGCGCATTTCGAAGTGCCTCCAACAACTTTTGATAACATTTTTTGTAAGTTTATATGAAAATTTTATGGTGTCCAATTTTTCCGGGTTTTGAATTTCCCGGGAAACGGGGCACATATTTTTGGAATCCCGGGAATCCGTCTCTTTTGTATTCATAGAAATAAAAAAAACGGTATTTTGTGAAAATTTTTGTATTTAAAAAAAATCTCTTATGGAGTGATAAAGCATACAAAATTCAGCTTTGTTTGATACCCGTATTGCATGTTTTGAAAATTTGATTCTTTTTTCGAAAAAACGATATTTTGTGAAAGTTTTAGTATTTTTCTAAAAGATGTGAAAAAGCATACAAAATTTCACTTCGTTTGACATCCACATTGCATGTTTTGAAAATTTGAGTATTTTCGAAAAAATAGGGTAATTTGTAAAATTTTGATATTTAAAAAAAACGAATCAAGTGAAAAAGCATATAAAATTTTAGAAAGATTTTAAAAATGAGTTATCGTCCATTATCGGCGATAAGATTATCACCGATAGAATTTTCGAAATAACGATAAATTATCGTTGTCGTCCCGACGATAATGATAACGATTATCGTTATCGTTAGACGATAATTTTATAGATTAACAACCTTGATAAATTATCAAAATGCGTTGTTAAAATTATCCAAAATATATATTAGGGCAGAGAACTTAATTGTTTAAGTACCGTAAACTGGGGTGACTTTGATAGCCCGGGGTGACTTTGATAGGTTTTTCAAATGCCCGTCAAATTAATATCTAAACATTTTTGAGAATTTTGAGTATGTAAGCATTAAGGGATAGCTTATTATCGAACATATATGCAAAAATGTGACTGTTACATTGGATGTATCAAAATTAGTGGTCAAATCAAATTTCTATCAATGTCACCCCGGGCTATCAAAGTAACCCCAGTTTACGGTATTATAATACTTATAAACTTATAAAAACATCAAAATGCTCCACGGAATTTTTTTTGGCTTAATTTAAAGACTTTCATTTATAAATTATTTCTGTTCTTTTTTTGCAAGTCAATGAGGACATTCTTTCGCGTTGATTGATATAAAAAAGTTGAAACTTTACCAGAAGTTTAGGTATTTCAAAAACGGGTTTTCTGTAAATGGCTATTCGAACAAAAATTTATTCTAACCGACCAAAAAAATCTTTTCCAGACGACAGCCGAGGCTGCGTATCGGATCTGGACGAATACAACGAAGACGACTATTTATTCTGCAGCACGGAAAACTGCAACCGAGTGGTGACTTGCGTGAAGTGCAATTCGGCCGAAAATCCCGACTGTCTTGAAAATTGGGAAAATTACGCAAATCAAAGATGTCCCAACGGAGAAAAGATTTACGAAAAGGGTTGCTTTCGCGAGGAATTTGGTAAGTTTTGGTACAGTTGTAAGGAAATATTGAAATTGATACCGTTTGCATTTCAACAGATGCCACCGACTTCCGGTTGGGATGCACAAGTGAGCTGATGGATCCTGATGCAATAGAATCCTCAAAATTCAAAAAGTGCACGGACGAGAATTGTAACAAAAAGGGTAAGGACATTTAGAACGAAATTATTTTGATAACTGACAAACGTGTATGTTTTTTTTTTTGTTTTGATAGAATTCATGAATTGTTATACTTGCGGTGGCAATTGTGAAATACGTGATACGACAGTTTGTACGGATTATTACACGACATGTTTGACGGGATATACAAGTAAGTATTATGAACCAAAATGCACAAAATACCTAACATTAATTACTATTCACCTAGGAATCGCGAAAGAATGGTTTCGTGAATGTACGGACACGTTAGGAGACGTTAAGGAAGGTGGATTTGATTTCTACGACATATGTAATGAAACGCTGTGCAACGACCAGGCCTTCCCGAGCCACCTGCAGTGTTACCAGTGTACCGACAACTGTGACGTTCTTACCGACGCTGAACTCGATTTTTGCCCTGCCACGGAAGCTCAATACTGTTTCACCTTGCGGACAGACGGCGGAGAGCTGATTCACGGCTGTGACCAGGACGCTCGCGCCGATGAATGTCAAGAGCGGAAAAATTGCCTAAAGTGCGAATCGGGTGGCTGTAACGGTGCCGACCCGGAACCGGTACAGTGTGTTACCTGTGACTCCACGGAGGATTGTAAAGCAACTGGAAACGAACCTAAGGATTGTGATTTCTTTGAAGAATGCATCTTGGATTACGGCACGGGTGATCTGACCAAAGGTTGCTCGTCAGGGTTGGACTCGTGCGATTCGAACACGTGTAAGGTTTGCAGTGAGTCTCGCTGTAACGAACACCATTGCGTTCGATGTAGTTCAGAAATGCAAGAGGATTGCATCTCCGGAAAGGGAAACGTCGGGTACGAGCTGTGTTCAGCTGAGGAAAAGTGCGTTGCCTTTGTGGACGGTAAGTTGGTATTAATTTTGTACACGCACAGAAATTTTGTGAGTTTGAATCAACAAACTTGTTTGTTATCAACGAATATCTTGGATTATTGAAGTGACAAACCAATTTTGTGAGTTTAATAATCACTTATTATCAATCCCACAAATATTTTGTCAGTTCGGCAAACACGATTGTTGTTTTCACTTCGATTTTTATTGACGTGTACTAAAAATTAGGAGTGTATTTTTTCAACGTCACCGAATACCAAGATGGCCGAAAACAAAGAAAAAAGGGCGAATGTATTTCTTCCCGCTGAATGGCCGAATTCGGCAAGTCCGTAAGTATTTATTAAATTTTGAAACGGATCTAAATATACCTAATGTATTCATCTTTTCATACCGATCAGGGACGGTCGCAAATCAAACTAGGAATTACTGGTCCAGTTCCGGAGAACGTTTCGGTTTTCCTGATAGTTTCAGGTAAGAGTGAATTCTTTGGTTTTTATTTTCTTTTAGGAACAACCGAGCAAATAAGTTGATTACCAGGTGATAAATTTATTTTTCAGCATTTTTCCAAAATGATCCCACAACGATGACAGCCAAGGATTTCCCAGGATTCCCCAGTGAGCTGCTTGAAAATAGAGTGTAATACGAGGACAAAGGAGTCATTGACCGAGTCGAATTTTATGATGAATGTAAGTTTGATTAGTATTTCGTAATAAATAAAATATAAACAAACTGAGATACACTTTTGCATTTTAATAAATGAAAAAAGAAGAAGAAAAAGAAAAACCAGAATAGCAGTTTGATAAAATGGATTCTTCTTTTGATAAACATGTTTGTTGAACCACCACTCATGATTGTTGTTAGAGTAAAAATGTCACGTTAGGGCATTGACAAACATGTTTATTAGAACCACAAAATTTGTTAGGTTGAATTTGACAAACATGTTTACTGGCCCTGAGATGACAATCCTGTTTGTGGGATGCACCCAACATTTTGCTAGGTTTACAATCGGATTTTTCTGCGTGTAGTTGTCAAGCGATTGATATCAAGTATAATACACAGAACAAGGATTCACCGTCCGTGGATGCAAGGCAAGCTTCCCGGAGCTGGACTGTACGGATGAGAGCTGCAATGAATACGATGGGCCAGGCAGCAATGACGAGCTGTTTCCGGCGAACGCCTGGCAGTGCCATCACTGCACCGGTCTGGATTGCGATATAGGTTCCACGACAACAAAATACTGCCCAAGTAGCACCAAGCTTGGATGTTTCACCATGTTTGATGGTGAGTTGAACAACTGCTGATCAAAGCAATGCAGTATACATAAGAAATTAACCAATTCCAGGTGACAAGATAACCGATCGAGGATGTGTTACCGAAGACATGAAATGCGAAGACGATCCAAATTGTTTCAGTTGCACCACTAGAGCCAACTGTAACGACCAAGAGCCACGGGAGTGCAATGCCTGTACCTTCATAAATGCCGAAGGCGATTGCTTGCAAGATCCGGAGCAAACCTGCAAAACCATGACCGGTTGCGTAGCGTTCATCGATGGTATGTAAACCTGCATATCCAAACCGAACACACAGAAGAATCAACGAACCCATTCCAGACGACAACACGATCGTGCGGGACTGCGCCCAAAACGTGCCCAAGTGTCGGGATGGATCGTGTGAGCCACGCTCGACAAACGATCAAGACGTGTGCAGCGATGGCGAAGGCAGCTGGAAGGTTTGCGACTCCAACCAAGCGGAGGACAAGTGCTGGCGCTACCAAAGGGAGGGTGAAGTCCGCACAGGATGTAGCGAAGACCGGGACGAGATTTGCGGAGCTGGAAGCGAGCATTGCAAGGCGTGCAGCTCAATCCTGTGCAATGAGCAAGGTTACGCACGTTGTACGACGGGGTGAATACAAAGATACTAACGGAACTTGTAATATTGCAGAGATCGCCGAGTGTTCCTGCTCGGATTGCGGCCAGCAGTCCACGAAGCTGTGTGAGGATCCCAACAGTAAATGCTACGCGGGGATCAAGGATGGTCTGGTTATCATGGGATGTTCAGAGGACTTGGAGTCCGAGGAAGGGGTCACTACTTGCGAGGGAGCGCTGTGCAATTCAGCGTGGAGCTGTCACTCATGTTCGACTCAAGACGGGGAAGACTGCTTGCATGATACCGAGAGAAGCTGCGAAACCGTTCTAGGTTGTGTAACGCTGCTTGACGGTAGCAACGTTATCCGAGGTTGCGCGGAAGATCTCTGCGTTGAAGGTTGTGCTGACGTTTGCAACACGGAGTTTTGCAACAATCAGCAAGTGTGCTACGCCTGCGAGGACTGTGAAACGGTCAAGGATCAACCGCTTAAGATGTGCCAGCAGCAAGGTTGTTATTCCGCGCATGATCTCGACGAGCGAACGATCAGACGCGGATGCGCTGACGAAGCAACTGCCGAGCAATGTCAGCCTGGCGTCAACTGCATTGAGTGCGAAGGAACCATGTGTAATGTTGACGAACCGTTGCAGGTGTCGCTGCAGTGCTCCCAATGTGATCTGGGCAGTTGCGTCGATTACGCACCGGCACAGAGTTGCGACAGTGTCGGGCTGCTGATTGATCGATGCGTGAAGTTTGCACCGCTGGGTGTTACGATCTACAGAAGTTGCCTCAGCGGCATAGCCGATGCTGTCAAGGACGTGTGCAAGGTGCAGAGCGAGTTCTGTACGTATTGTGACGAAGACTACTGCAACACTGAGGAGTTGTCATGCCACCAATGTTCCACGGAGGGAGAATCGTTCGGATGTCTTCTAAATCCGACTACCTCTACCGAGTGTAATCCTGGCGATAGCTGTACGACCTGCTTGGACACTGACGGTCACCTACATCGTGGATGCACGAGCGATTTGGCCGGAACTTGCAGCAGCAGACCCGCGCAGAATGTCCAATGTCAACACCCCGATTGTAACTCAGTCATCCTCCCAGCGGATCGTCACGAATGCTATCAGTGCCAAAACTGCTTGCAGGTCGAGCAAAGTGACCGCAAGCCATGCTTGCAGTACAAAGACAGCGAGTCCTGCTACGTGCAGGCAGTGGACGAGCTCACCGTACATCGGGGATGCACTTCGGACGTTCCCGAACCTTGTGCGAACTGTCTTCAGTGCAGCGATGAAAACGGATGCAACTCGATGGGACCTTTACAGAGAAACGAACTCTCCTGCGTAAAATGCACCAGCAACACGGAGTGCGAAGGAAGAGCGTTCGGAAGCCGTTGCGAAACAGATGTTCTGATAGGTCGAACCGATTCTTGCTACACGCAATTCGTAGGAGAATTCGTCATCCAGAAGGGGTGCCTCTCGGATCTAGCAGAGTCCAATCCTTTCTACGACGATTGCCAGCGGAGCAGCGGCAACTGTGCTACCTGTACAACAAATGACTGTAACAAGGGAAAGGCTTGGTGCTACAAGTGTATTTCTGTGGACGATCCGGACTGTTCCGATTCAGCAAATCTGACAAGCTACCGAGCGGAATGCGAAGCCGAATGTGTTACCAAACTGGACGACGAGGGATTCACGGTGCGCGGATGCATCGAAGACTTTGAAGCTTTCGATCGTGTAAGCTGTGAAGCTTCCGATCTGTGCGAAGTTTGTGCGGGAAAGAACTGTAACACGGCTACACTACCAGCGGATGACTACCAAAGCTGCTACCAATGCGAAGGATCGGATTCCAATTGTCTTGAGGCAACGATGGAAGCGATGATGAAAGCATGCCGTAGGCATGTCCAAGACGATCAGTGCTACACATTCGCCGAGAACGCCACCTGGATCACGCGAGGTTGCCTGTCGGATCTGAGCGAACCATGCGTTGAGCCGTGCCTGGCTTGCGCCAATAATGGATGCAACCGGGAGTCCGTGCTGCAGCAGAACTCGCTGGTTTGCGTTACGTGCGAAGGCGCGGCCTGCACGGGAGCGAAGGAAGGTCGACGATGCACGGAGAGGGTGCTGCTGGGACGGCAGGATTCGTGCTACGAGTATGACGATGGGGAAATCGTGCGGAAGGGTTGCTTGAGTGATCTGGTGAAGGGTGACGAAGCTGTGAAGGAGAGTTGCGAGTCGGAGGACTCGGAGAGCTGTAAGCTATGCGATTACAACAACTGTAACGGTGAGCATCATTACTGCGTAAGCTGTGACTCGAGCGAAGATCAGGAGTGTGCTGGAAGAATAAGTCCGGTTCCGGAAGCGCTGCTCGAGGATTGTGATGAGTCTAGATGTGTTTCCAAGTTTGAAGGTAACAACTACATAACTGATATTGAGCCTAGGTTAAAGATCTTGATCTTCACGACAGGAAGTAACACAGTCATCAAGGGATGTGCAAGCGCTTTTGAACCTTGCCGGAAGGGTGATCCCAATTGCAGCGAATGCGAGGGAAGCTTATGCAACAATGTCCCATTCCCGGCGGATCGAATTCTGTGCCATCAGTGCACCGCATGCAACATTCCTACGACGGAAGCCGCCATTTGTGCACGCTACGATCCGGCAGAGTCTTGCTACACCCGGTTGATAGGTAAGTGTAGGGTTTTGACTTGAAACCTCCATCTCTCTACAACGTAAACATAACCTGTTTCAATTTTCGTCAATCTTTCAGGTGGAATCATTCAGCGCGGATGTCTGTCGGAAGCTACGCTGCCGGAATGCGACGACCAGTGCTTTACGTGTACAAGCAACGGATGCAACAACGAACCAAGTCGATACCCCAGTGAGCTGTCCTGTGTGCACTGCCAAGGAGGTAGTCAGTGTTCGGGGGTGACGCCGAACCAGTCAGAACGATGCATGGGATCCGTCGCGTTGGGTGAGACTGACAAGTGCTACACGCTGAGTAGCAACGGGGAAGTGCTGGAAAGAGGCTGTCTAGCGAAGCAGCAGAACAGTTGCGGACAGCTAGCGAGCTGTGAAGAGGTGACCTGTGCCTGCGACAACTGTAATCTAGCAGACAGGGAAAGGCAGTACACTTGCAACAAGTGCGAAGGAAAGGACTGTGGACAGGCGGTGTCCGTGGTTGGAGGAACGTGCACTGGAGCAGCCTGCGTGTCGTACGTCTCCAGGGACGGGCTGGTTTCAAGAGGTTGCTTGCAGGACTACGAGAGCTTGTGCTCGATCTACGGAAACCGACACAGTCTTTGCTTTGGGAACCGCTGCAACGGTGAGGTTTACCCAGTAGGAAGAATGACATGCTACCAGTGCGAGGACTGCACGTCAACGGATCAACAACAAGGCCGCATTTGCCAGAGGTATGTCCACCAAGACGGTTGCTACACATTGACTGACGGAACCAGCGTCAACCGCGGATGTCTGTCTGACTTGCCTCAGCTGAACTGTTCCGGAAACAACTGTGTCTCGTGCAGTGAACCCGATTGCAACCGCCAAGACAGCACGACAACAACTGAAACACCAACCCCAAGCACCACAACCCAAGAAGCAGTCACGACCGAAGACCCCGAAACCACAACGGAAGTTCCGCTCCAGTCCTGCATCATCTGTAGCGAATCGGATACCGACCCAAGCTGCGCTTGGGGCTTTAAACCGTCAGCTGCCATCGCTTGTCCCCTGCTCAACGAAGCCGACTTTGGCTGTTTCCGATGTCGTAAAGATTCCCTCGCCGTACGCGGGTGCGCCGCTGACTTGGATGAGACCAACTGCGACGACGGAACCATCACCGACTGTGACACCACCGGATGTAACGGCGAGAGCTTCCTCCGGCAGCAGTGCGCCGTCTGTACGCGCGACTGTGACGGCTCGAGGGCTTCCTTCACGGTGCAGCTCTGCCCGGGCAATGTGGAGTACGAAAGCCGGGGCTGCTACTTGTTGCGGAACGCGCGCCGGGTCGTTACGGAGCGTGGGTGCTTTGCGGAGCTTAGCGAGGAGCAGCGGGCGGATTGTCTGCGCGACGGAGACGACTGCTGGCGATGCACGGAAGATGGATGCAACGGGGGAGCGGCGATGCGGACGTTTTGGGTGGGAATTTTAGGAGCGTTGGCTTTGGCGCTGGTGAGGGCGTGGTGAGATTGATGAAGATCAACCTTTAATTTATGTTTTGAAATAAACTCAACTCAAAGACAACTTCTCTGTATCTTAACAGCAATTTTTATTTAGGGGGAAATATACCCATTTTAATCACTCTAAGCCGTTCGACCAATTCTCATCACTTTTGCCGTTTTCCGCTATTAAATCATCATTTACAGATGTGTCAATAATGGAGAGTTGCTTGCTCACTTTTATTTGAGCTATTTATTACTTTGGAACAGTCAAAAACACTTTTTGAAAGCAGTAATTCATGATCAAAGTGCTGATAGGCTGATAATAGAAATAGGCTGAAAAAGGGTATGGTTCCCCTATATCGATGCAACGCTGAACAAATTGAAGAATTTCAGATGCTAGACCTTTTAAGCCATCAACACCCATTACTTCAACGAATTCAGCGTATGTGTAGTATTGGAACAAATCGAAATTCCCCAACTATGTCCACCTCCGAAACACCTTAACCTGCATTGCCACGTGCAACCTAAACATGGTATTGGCACAGTTGATGGTCTGTCCGGGTCTCGTGGCTATAGAGGTCTACCGGTCAGATCAGTGTTCTGTACATCGTCAGCTTCGTGTGGCGTTGCACTCGATCCGATGTGAGGGTCTTCCGTAATCCGAAGTACGCACGATTCCCAGCAAAATTACGAGCCCGGCTTTCTTTGCTGGTGTCGTTGTGGGCGATTACCAGTGATCCTAAGTAAACGAACTCGCTCGTCTGTTCAAACAAATCATCATCCACAGCTAGAAGGGTGAGACACAAAGGGCCGACGTCCTTCGTGTACCTTCAGTCGGGTCCAGACATCTTTTACCATCCCAAGGTTTCTTGCCACAATGTCGACATCATCTAAAGGGATCTGCTAGTTCCCCAGAAATACGCACGTGACACATCACACCATCCAAGGTAGCCTTCATCAGCCGAGTCAGTTTATCCGGGAATCCGTTCTCGTGCATAATCTGCCAAAAATCATAGGCAAAAATCATATCATAGGCCGCCTTGAAATCGATGAAGATGTGATGTGTGGGCACGTTGTAATCACGACATTTCTCGAGGATTTGTCGGAGATATGTGGTCCGTGGTAGCACGCGCGCCAGTGAAGTCTGCTTGGTACTTGCATGGGGTGACAGCTGACGGTAGAGGATCTGGGAGAGGATTTTTTAGGCCGCGTTAATAAGCGTGATGCCGCAGTCTAGCTTATCGCCCTTTTGTAGATGGGGCACACGACAACATTCATCCATTCCTCTGGTAACTTCTCCTTCCAGATCTTGGAAATGACACAGTAAAGCGTCCTCGCCAGTTTCTCTCCTTCATATTTGAAGAGCTCACCGGGTAACCGATCCTTGCTGGCAGCTATGTTGTTCTTCAGCTTCCTGATCTCCCCTTCACCGTCTCCAGATCAGATTTTGGGAACTGTTCATCAGCTGCGGTCGGCCCATGGTCGACTCCAACGCCGTCACCGTTCGCATCATCGCCGTTGAGGTGCCCGTTGAAGTCCTGCTTCCATCTATCCAACACCTCGCTCTTGTTCACGATCAGGTTCCCCGCGTTGTCCCTGCACACGTCGGCTCGCAACACAAAGCCTTTATGGGACCGGTTCACCTTCTCGTAAAATTTCCGCGACTCGTTAGCTACTCCATTTCTGCTCAGTCTCAGACATCCTGCTGGCGCTTCTTAAGCTTGAAAACCACGACCTGCCGATTCCGAGCCTGCCTGTATCGTTCCACGTTCCCTCTCGTCGCCTTGTGCAGCTTCTTGTCGTAAGCTTGTCGGTAATCTTTGAGCACTCGTCGTCGTACCAATCGTTTCGACTGACTCGGATCGCACTACCCAGCATAGAGTTATCTAAGCCCGATCTCACGCACACTAACACGCCATTTGTTTTGCTGGCGGGTACAAAATTTAACCTCAATCTTTTTCGTGTACGTACACGCAATACATGCGCACTAGGGTGCCCAGAAAAAATGACCCCCTGCTCCACAAGCGAAAAACGGTTTTTTGGGTAATTTTAAGCATCTGTGTAAATTTTGAGCGAAATTAGATGAGATTAACCCATTGATACCCGAGCCTAAAGTTGGTGAAAAAAATGTTTTTCATACAAAAATGACATTTTTAGATCGCTAATAACTTTTTAGGATCGAGTTTTACAGCTTTGGTATGTTCTACAAAGTTGTAGAGCATTAAATTTTCAATAAGAATCTCACGTTTGGGAATATTTGGATGGAAGTAGCGCACCGTGCAGACCAAACCGTAAGAAAGTTGAGTTTTCCATACATTTTTTCAATTTTTCCCATACAAACTTCACCCCCGAGTATCAATGGGTAAATGTTGACCGATTTTGCCCATATTTAGCCCAGAGTCCTAAAATAGCTCAAGAAACAATAATCAGCTTGTGGAGCGAGGTTTTGAGAAAAAGTCCCATATTCTGGGCACCCTAATGCGCACGTAGATAATTCTATGGCTACTCCAACCACCCTCGAGCAAGGCTGCGCCAAGCTCCTCCTCAACTGGCAGGTTCGTTTCCAACTGCTGCGCGTAACTGTGAACAACTTCCCCGTTCTGGAGACATACGGTGTTGGTGTAACACCGTCGTCAGCTTTGAGCGCAGGTCAACTCCAACTAGGTAGTGGTCCGGGTCAATATTGTCCTGGTGGCTTTGTGAATGTCCTTGCCAGGATAATAGGTGCTCCTGACCACCATTCCACGGGAGACTGCAAAGTCGACGCAGCGTTGGCCTTTGCCGTTCGTGACCGTATGTAGACTTTCTGGGCCAATGTTGGTTCTGACGTCGGTTATGTGTGACGACCTGATTCCCAGGGGGTACCTACCGAAGAAGCTGCGCCGGAAGAAGTATCTACAGGCCTTGTTCTAATTTCTGGGGATTCTATTTGAGCGTTGAAATCACAAATGACAATCTTGACGCCAAAAGGAAGATTCGGATTGTCCTAGAAGCGATGTAACCACACTGTTGTAAATGTTCATACAAAAATCCTTTATTTTCTTACGCAGCCAATACGTTTGCTGTACTAGTGTTTCTCTCTTCATTGGTAAATTAAACTGAAACAAAAAAATGTAAAGCAAAACAAAATTCCCTGATTTCATCAAACTATCGAACGTGCACTTTGCGCCGTATACTAACTGAGTTTTCATCCGAACACAATTCAATTCGATCACACACTCTCACTATGGCTAAGGCACCGAGTTGGTCGCAATGGCAATGGGCCACGTAACGGGACCCTTCATCACAATATCCTCCAGGCTGTTTTTGATCCGGATGAAGCGTCGTTTAAACTCCAGCCCGCAGCCCTTGGACAGGCGGAAGTCGCACAGGATCTTGCCGTCCATCTCGACGATGTTGGCCTTGAAGATGAGCTGCAGCTTCCGCCGGTCGATGGTCGAGATGGTGATGACGCCCTCGTCGTTGGCCTTCCACGTGTAGCCGAGCTTCTCGAGGGTGGCCGACAGCCGGTTCAGCGTTTCGTCGCACTTGGTCGACACGAAGAAGCGCGTCATGCGCCGAACTAACCGCTGGAACGGCGTCGACTGGGTGGCGCCCACCGATTGGGTCGGGTTGAGCTGGGTGCACAGAATCAGATCATCCAGCATCGTCGGCTGGGAGAAGCAAAACCCGTTGCGGGCTTCGATCGCCTCCTCGAGGCCGTGCACCTCGGTCTGGGCGATCGTTGGCACCGGTTGCGATTGGCAGAGGCGCGACGTCGAATCGTCCAGCGGCGTGGACAGGTCCTGGTTCGAGCAGAGCCGCTTCGCTCGGGGTGAAATAACGCCATCGACCGCGTCGCGTCCGCTCTCCGAGTGACCTGGCGGGAGGGAAAAAGGGTAAGTAAATGATTTGAGATAACTTAAGCGATACGGAAGCAATAAACGAAACAATCATTCACACAAACACAGGAGATAATCAGCGGCCAACTAAAGCGAAACTCAAAAGTCAGCATTCATTAGGTTTTTGGTGATAAAGCTATATGCAATCGGAAACGGGCAGCATACAGCTAAAATCACCAAAGATCCAATAAACGTGAGAGGCGTGCGTGCGGGGAGGCAAAATGGGGTCGGGGGAGATACAAACTAAAATGCACTCAAAACACTGCACAAGCAATCGATAACGGAAACGAAACACACAAAAAAAAAGAACCTAAATTGAAACGAAGGCAGATGTCGGCTCTAGTTCCAATCTTCCATGCTTTGGTAATCTAGCTTTATGAAATATTAAATTCTATCATACAGCTAAAGCGCCAAAGCATGGACGACGGCCAGTCGCGGCGTGTTAAGGGTTTTTGGGTGACGGATGCAGTGTTCACTTTGGGGTGTTTGCAATGCCACAGCATTGGCCAAGGTACCGAGGTGCTCACAGGAACTGTAAATGGTATCACGCTGAGAGTCACTCAGTACCTGAGCCAAGATTGGGCGAGATGTGGTGCGCGCCGGTGTAGGTTTGATGTTTGTCACTTGTTCACCGAGGTTTGTGTCACAACAATTCCCGACTTTGTTGTTGTTTGATCTCTTTTCGTAGTTGATTTTTATTCAAATTAAAAATATATTTTTTTCTTCATAGCATTGCTGCTCTGATGGCACGTCGACGGGTATGTGAAAATTCATGTCCAGCGAGTATTCCATGGTTGTTGTTGCCTTACTAACATAAAATTGACTTTTTTGAAAATATATCGATATTGCCTATGTTTCCCGATTTCAAGTTTATTTTAATGCTCACCTTATGATGCAATAAGCTATCAAAAACATCCTAAAGCCAGCAAACGTTGTCAGATCTATTTGGCCGCGTTAAATGCTTTTTTAGGAGCTTATGGTTTTAAGTAAGCTCCTTGGTTTTAAAGAAGCATGAGATAAAACCATTAGGCCTGACATTGCCATCGGGTTTTCAAGACTCTCTTAAAACTTTCATAAAACCTTATTGAAAGTTATTTGGCTTTTATTGCCCGAGGTTTTATGTCCGATGCATAAAACCTGCTTAGAACCTTCAAATCAGCTCATGCATATTAATTGCTGTGAAAGCCAACATAAACTTACAAGCAATCAAGATGCTACCATAAAACCCTTAATAAAACTAGATGGTGGCTAATTGGTTTAAAAATGTTACTTGGGATGGGCTGATTTAAAGTTTCTAAGAAGGTTTTATGCCTCGGCTGAAGCCAAATGGCTTTCAATAATGTTTTATGACAGTTTTGAGAGAGCCTTAAAAACTCCATGGCTATGTCATGCAATGGCTTTATTGCATGCTTCTTTAAAACCAAAGATGTTTTAGCTGTCAAGTGCTATTAGGCATGCAAAAAGCTTACTTAAAACCATAAGCTCATAAAAAGCATTTAACGCGGCCAAATAGTAATGAACAAATATGGTCTGACTGAATGTGATTGACCGCCATATTGGTAGAAAAAATATATTTGAAGAAAACACACATATATGCTGAATTTGTGACATAACTAGTATAACCATCAAAGTTAAGGAGCGGCCGTGGCTGACTGGTTACGGTGTTCGCTTTGTAAGCGAATGGTCCTGGGTTCGATTCCCAGCTGCTCCCAACGAGAAAGTATAGGAAATATAAATCTTGAAACTCTGAACATGAACGAAAAATCAAAGTCGCCCGAGTCGGGGTTCGATCCCCCGTCCTTTGGATTGGTAAGCAAAAATGCTAACCACTACGCATTCACAGCTTGGTGAGCGATGACTGGAATTAGGAATACTGTTACAATCAACTATATACGCGCTGGGTCCTTGTCCATTTGACAAGGGTTCGGAAGTTCTAAATAACGTTTGAACCCGATTGGTGCAAACGTTCTTCAGAGCGGGGCTTGTCGATAAAGCTGAAGTACCTCGCGCTCGGCTAGCCAGCGTAGAAATGGGTCACCGAAGCTCGGCAGAGCTAACACCTTCCAAATGCCTATGCGAGTTATTTGCATGTATAGAATGTAGATCTAAAAATACATGGAAACAACTCAATTTGTAAGAAGCGGCCGCGTGGTCCCGTTTGGTTGGTTGCACACACACACACATAACTAGTATAACCATCAAAGTTCAAAAATACCTTGAAAATTAAAAAAAAGTGCAAAACAAAATTTTGGAGAAAAGAATTAGTTTTAGAGAAGCGAATTGATTTTTTTCCATCTATCTCCTCTACATTTATCGATAAAATTCTAACCGCAGCTGAAATTAAGCCACCAACTGCGGGAAATAATCTTTCAAATTATTATAATTACCTCCAATACACAGCAAAAAAATCCGATGGTAATCCGAAGGTCCAGAATAAAACCTATCTGGCTATCATTTTTTCGTAACTCCTGGCTGGGTTTTAACAAGGGTTTTATTAAGGTTTTGAGGAAGTTGTTAGGATTCAATTGTAAAGCCTTGAACTCCTATGTCTTTTTGAGTATCAAGAGAGGTTTATCGGGATTTTAGGGAGGCTGTTACGTCTAAGTGGTTTTAATGTATGAGGAAAAACATCGCTTCAGAATTTAGCCGGCAGGCGGCGCAGGTCTCGCTCAAATTTGTCGAAGTGTGAGATTCTTGTAGAAAATTAAATTCCCTACAACACAATAGCTTATAGGACCTTTAAAAAAAACTTTTGATATGTACTTCCTATATCTTCCTTGTATATTTTCAAGCATATAAGCCGATTTCTTTTTTTTTTTGCCATCTGATTTTTCAAGCCGATTTTGAAGAGGTGGGCGACATAAACATTAAAAATATTTGCAACGGTTTGATGCTCTTCTGGAGGACTTTTGTCGAGCTGCAAAACTAGAGCCTAAAGTGCGCCAAATACAGGGAGAAACATACCGCAAATTTTAGTGGATGTAATCCTAAATCCTGCGAATTCTCTACGAAATCGGTCGATTTCGACCATATTTATTTTCAGTATTTTTTTTATTTTGCATAAACTTTGTGGGGCCTTCCCTATCACGAAAGGAGCCATTTTGTGTCATTGGTTCATCCATACAGATCACCATACAATTTTGGTAGCTGTTCATACAAAAATGGTACGTAAATATTCGAAAATCTATAACTTTTCAAGGAATTTTTTGATTGATTTAGTGTCTTTAGCAAAGTTGTAGGTATTTATGAGAACTATTCAGAAAAAAATACAAAGAAACAAATTTGGTGATTTTTAAACATACTTTTTTTTTACAAAAAATCAATTTCCCAAAACCCGTTTATTTATTTTTTTTTAAATTATATGTTTTAGAGGACAAAACCCCATGCAATAAGGTACAATTTTGCCGACAAGTTATCATTTTGTTTTAAATAGTGATGTTTGTAAAAAACTGAAATGTTGTACTTAAATTTTTGATCTATTTTTTTATGTAACTATTCAAAGATAAATTTTGTACGAAAAATTGCATTTTTTTGATTATTTTATTCATTTCGATTTGGAAAAAAAAACAAAAATTAAAAATACGGATTTTGGAATTAAAATTTATTTTTTATGAAAAAAAAATATTTAAAAATCACAATTTTCCCCCGAGTACCTATTTTTTCTGAATAGTCTTCATCAATACCTACAACTTTGCTGAAGACACCAAATCAATCAAAAAATTCCTTAAAAAGTTACAGATTTTCGAATATTAACGTACCATTTTTGTATGAGCATCTGCCAAAATTGTATGAAGACTTTTATGTCGAGCTGCAAAACACCATGGGTGTTATTCTAAATCAATCATTGTTGTCAACCTTGAATGTTTCACGATCAGTTCTGTTTTCTGTATGTTTCAAAATTGTAATCCACAGTTTCTTCGCCATGCTGTAAAACACTAATTTGTTAAATTTTGTCACTTTGGCACTCCACGGAATGTTAACATTATCACTTCACTCAAAACATTTATTTATCACACATTTTAATCATCACAAAGCTCAAAAAATAACACTAAATAACAACTGAAAAAAATACGAACAACAAAATGACTCACCCTGGCTGTTGTTGAACTGCATCTGGCACCACTTGTGGTCCTGGATCTTGTCCAGCGGGAGCCGCTGGGCCGGATTGGGCACCAGGATCTTCCGCAGCAGCGACAGCGTCAGCGTGTCCAGCTTGCTCCAGGGCGTTGCGGTCGTGTACTTGTTCTCCTTCCAGCAGAGGTACTCCGCGCAGCCGGTCGACGGTTGGTCCCAGGGCAGTTCTAGAGCAGAAAATAGGGGAAGAAAACGGAAAGGAAAGGGAAGATACATGTGCACAAGTGAACGAACGAACGAACGCACACACGGATGCACATCTGATATCAGTATCGAAAATAGAGTTTTCTCGTTTTTTTTTTTGGGCTCATTCGAGTTGTTGCCGTTTTATCAGTGCGGCGGCAGTGGCAGTCATTAAGTTTGGCAGTTTTTTTCCTCGACGATAATGGTCTGATGGTGGGAAACGAGGTTGTTCAATTGATAGAGCACTGACTAAAAAAATAGTCCGTCCACGTATCTAGTAAAAATTGGGAGGTGATATCACCTTGTTTATCTATTTTTTATCGACAGCTAAAAGTTACACTCGAAAAACTTTCTTTTCGAACAAATAAAATCACCTCATTCTTGGTTTGTCGATTATTTTTCATTTCGATTAGAGTGTGTCTGGAGCTCACGCACTTTTTGAACGGAAAATCAAATCTGTGTTGAGAATTCTGAGAATGGCCGGTTTGTGGTAGAGGTGCTGCTCACAGAGAGCACTGAAAAGGAGGAGAGAGCGATGCCTACAGAACAACATCAACAACACCAGCATGAAGGTACAGAATCCTTGTGAGCAATTCTCTACGAAATCGGTCTTTTTTCTTCAATTTTAATTTTTGTATTTTTTAATCCGGCTGAAACTTTTTTGGTGCCTTCGGTATGCCCAAAGAAGCCATTTTACATAATTAGTTTGTCCATATAATTTTCCATACAAATTTGGCAGCTGTCCATACAAAAATGATGTATGAAAATTCAAAAATCTGTATCTTTTGAAGGAATTTTTCGATCGATTTGGTGTCTTCGGCAAAGTTGTAGGTATGGATAAGGACTACACTGGAAAAAATGATACACGGTAAAAAAAAATTGGTGATTTTTTATTTAACTTTTTATTACTAAAACTTGATTTGCAAAAAAACACTATTTTTATTTTTTTTATTTTTTGATTTTTTGAAACAGTAAAATTGATGTTTTCTAAGTCTCACCCAAAAAATCCATCATTTTCTAATGTCGATATCTCAGCAACTAATGGTCCGATTTTCAATGTTAAAGTATGAAAAAACAGCATGATTCAAAAAAAAATTCTCCGATCGTAATTAAAAGACGCAACTTTTGGTAACATAACATCTATAGGTCATCGCTGAAATTTTAAAGTTATCGCAGTTTTAGTGAAAAAAGTCGACTTCTTGCCGTTTTCGTCATTTTTCCATTTTTGCGCGTGGCGCGTCGAAAAATCCAGTTTTTATTTTCAAAAAATCGTATCTCAGAGTATCGAAAACATAACTTCACCATTTTTTTATATGTTATGTGAAATTTTCCGAGGAATCTGATAAAAATATTTTCAGACATAGGCTCTTTGGTCCCGAGACCTTCAAAACAGCATTTTAAGTTTTCATACGACGTTTTCAAAAGTTAAGCTAGATTTTTGAAACTTTTTACTATTTTTCCCAAATAGCCAAACTAATCACCTTTCTTTTGCGTCTAAGACAGCTAAAATCGGATGAAATGGCGCGGAGATATGATTTTTTGAAAAAAGTGGTTTTTGCGAAAATCGACGAAAATTGCCATTTTTTGGACCACCCTAACACGGCGTAGGTCACCCTAATGGCCAAACGAAAAAATACGGGTCTAATTATTTTGGCCAAGGATCCCCCAGAAAAAAATTGAGCTCGATCGGAGAACTTTTTTTTCGAATCATGCTGTTTTCGTGGGGAATTGCTGAATATAGAGAATTTTCTCAGCTTTTCAAAAATATTTTTTTTCAAGTGGGCAAACATGCGCACTAATTTAAAAAAATGAATAACTGCGACTATTTTCAAAAAAGTCACCTAAATATGGATTTTACTTGAAAACGGTGCACTTTATCAAAATTTCACTAAAGTACTTTTTGATTGCAAATTTGATTTTACATCGAAAAATGAAGTTGACAAAATTTTGGGACCAATATTTTGATTTTTTGAAAAAATCAGTATTGTTTCAAAAATTCATAACTCGCTCAAAGATTATTTGCACAACCTGGAAATTTCTGAAAAGTTGGCATGTCCTCTAAAACAGATCAAAAAATAAAAAAAAAATAAAAATAGTGTTTTTTGCAAATCAAGTTTTAGTGATAAAAAGTTAAATAAAAAATCACCAATTTTTTTTTACCGTGTATCATTTTTTTTCCAGTGTAGTCCGTATCCATACCTACAACTTTGCGCAAGACACCAAATCGATCAAAAAATTCCTTTAAAAAAAAAGATTTTTGATTTTTCATACATCATTTTTGTATGGACAGCTGCCAAATTCGTATGGAAAATTATATGGACAAACTAATGATGCAAATTGGCTTCTTTGGGCATACCGAAGGTACCAAAAAAGTTTCAGTCGGATTAAAAAATACAAAAAAATCGAATGACCGAAATCTGAGAGAACTGCTCTTGTGCGAAAGGATGCTGCTCTATTGTATTTGAATGTGCCCTGCGAGTGACATCGGGGGTGATTGATGACTTTCGGTGCACGGAAGGATTCAATTGAAAAATTCTAGAATATTACTCCTATCATAAAAAAAAAATCTCGTGAAAACTTCAGATGTCTCTATAATTTCAAAGCTCAGATCTCAGTTTCTCCCAACTTTCACGATTTCTTTTGTTGCTGCACGATTTTTGGATTTTTCAAAACATTGAACTCTTAGTTCTTGTTCAAGGAGCTTTTGGTACGGTAAGTCCACGCACCCTCTCTCCTGTTGATTCTGTGAATTGTGTTCCATTCACAGAATCTGCCTTTTCGGTTAATGCAATGTAGTAGGCTTAGATTGAACGATCTCATATCCCAGAATATTTGTTTAGCATTTTCTCCTAGATTTGCTCAGCGAGTCTAAATTTTATCATAACATTGCCGTCGAAATATCTTCAATGCCAATTCCATAGCATTCCGGTGCAAAATTCTAATCGTGAATCGTGCCATAAACCACACACCAGCTGCTTAAAACAATAAAAATTCTTTCAAATTGTGCCAAAGCGATTCTCCCCTCCACCTCCAAGCCGAGTAGCGTGCCAAACTTTTCCCATAAAGATTTGTCACGAAATAACCCCCCAAATTGTGTGCCGGCGTGAGAGGAACCCACCACCCTCATCATCTTTGCCTTGTGGCAGGCCACCAATTTTAGCATGGCGGGGACGATAAGAGCAAACTGGCCGTTTAAACATATCGCAAGCGATACTTTTAATGTCCACATCCCCGGCTCTCACATGTGTGCGGTCCTCGAAAGTTCTACCGGGAAATGTGAGGAACGAAGGGACGGGATCCAGACCGCGCAGGTCCTCTCCCACATCAGTTGAAAAGGGGCATTATCACACGGTTTTGGGGGGCTCTCTCTCTCTCTCAGCTACAAATAACACCATTACCAGCGCATTCCGCGTCCGGTTGATCCTTGCTCTCCTCAGCAGGCAACAAGGTGTTTGCATTTGCATACGGCCGGATTGGATCAATTTTGGTTCGGTGGTGTGGCGAGGGATGCCAAATTGTTTGAAGAGAAGTTAAGTTTACAATAAATAAAAAAAAAGAACTTAAACACTTTTAAAAAAAGATCAATATTTCCTGAACTAAAAATAAAACATTGCACGAAATTGGGAAACCTGTGTAAAATTTTCTCAGGAACGGGACCATCCATAAACCACGTGGACATTTGTTTTGAAATCTCAAACCTTCTTGCTTGTTTTGATAGTATCAATAGTCCCATCAAATTTGAGCTTGACCAGAAAATGTTGATTTTAATTTTGCACTTTTTTTTTGCGCGATTGTGGTGGAATGACCCTTATGTATTTTTTAGCGCAATTTTACTACACAATCAGATTTTAGTACCAAATTTGATAAAACTTACTAAAATACTTTAGTAATTTACTAAAACCAATATTTATATACACGCAAAAAAAAGCGTTCCCGTAGCCATGAACAAAAAATCACGAATTTAGCAAACAAACGTGTTCATGGAAACGTGAACAAATTCATGAAATCATGGTACAAAAATCATGAAATCATGATATGCACTTCATAAAGTTATGAACTAGTTCACGACGCTGTGATCCGTGTTTAAAGACGATAAGTTGCGTTACTTTTTCAAAGTCGACCAGTAACGCTTGGAAACAAAACAGACAAGTTTTGACGTGCTGACCAGCTGATTGGTTGAATTGGTTTGTGTATTAATTTTCAAAAAGATTATCGAAGAAGTTTGATTTACAATTGAATGTTGTAGTTTTGTGAGTGGATTTTCGACCGTTCGGCTTCGGGGCGGGTGGTTCTGGTAAGTTTTGTGAGGAGTCATTACCCACAAGGACTCATGCATGTGTTTTTTTGGAGAGGAGGGAGAAAAGCAACACAGGGAGAGGGTGAGGGGTTGGGTTGGAGGGGTACTTCAAACATTTTAAGCATTTCGATAAATTCAAGTTCATTCCAAGTTATTCAAGTAATTCAAGTAAGAACTTGAATTCAAGTAATTCAAGTAATTCAAGTTATTCAAGAAATTCAAGAAATTCAAGAAATTCAAGAAATTCAAGAAATTCAAGAAATTCAAGAAATTCAAGAAATTCAAGAAATTCAAAAAATTCAAGAAATTTAAGACATTCAAGAAATTCAAGAAATTCAAGAAATTCAAGAAATTCAAGAAATTCATGAAATTCAAGAAATTTGAGAAATTCAAGAAATTCAAGAAATTCAAGAAATTCAAGAAATTCAAGAAATTCAAGAAATTCAAGAAATTCAAGAAATTCAAGAAATTCAAGAAATTCAAGAAATTCAAGAAATTTAAGAAATTTAAGAAATTCAAGAAATTCAAGAAATTCAAAAAATTCAAGAAATTTAAGACATTCAAGAAATTCAAGAAATTCAAGAAATTCAACAAATTCAACAAATTCAAGAAATTCAAGAATTCAAAAAATTCACGTCTAAAAATAAGTTGCAGATGCAGATACAATTGTATTTTTGTATTTTTGTATTTTTGTATTTTTGTATTTTTGTATTTTTGTATTTTTGTATTTTTGTATTTTTGTATTTTTGTATTTTTGTATTTTTGTATTTTTTTTTGTATTTTTTAATATAGCAACTTCTACGTGACTTTGGGCCATGGTTTGTTGACATTACATTAAATGGTCGTAATTTTTAATTTGATGAATTTTGATATGTCACATGTCATGGTTCCTTGCAAATTCCGGAGTGTCCCCAAATGGCCACCGGTATCAATAACCCGTTCCGAAGTGGCCAGGTTGGACCAGAGAACGTTGGTATCACATAAAATGGTCATAGTTTTTAATTTGATGAATTTTGATATGTCACATGACATGGTTCCTTGCAAATTCCGAAGTGTCCCAAGTATCCACCGGTTACCAATGACACGTTCCGGAGTGGCCAGGTTGGGCCAGAGGACGTTGGCATTACTTGTAATGGTCATAGTTTTTAATTTGATGAATTTTGATATGTCACATGACATGGTTCCTTGCAAATTCCGAAGTGTCCCCAAGTGGCCACCGGTTACCGGTGACCCGTTCCGGAGTGGCCAGGTTGGGCCAGAGGACGTTGGTATCACTTGTAATGGTCATAGTTTTTAATTTGATGAATTTTGATATGTCACATGACATGGTTCCTTGCAAATTCCGAAATGTCCCCAAGTGGCCACCGGATACCGATGACCCGTTCCGGAGTGGCCAGGTTGGTCCAGAGGACGTTGGCATCACTTGTAATGGTCATAGTTTTTAATTTGATGAATTTTGATATGTCACATGACATGGTTCCTTGCAAATTCCGAAATGTCCCCAAGTGGCCACCGGTTACCGGTGACCCGTTCCGGAGTGGCCAGGTTGGGCCAGAGGACGTTGGCATCACTTGTAATGGTCATAGTTTTTAATTTGATGAATTTTGATATGTCACATGACATGGTTCCTTGCAAATTCCGAAGTGTCCCCAAGTGGCCACCGGTTACCGGTGACCCGTTCCGGAGTGGCCAGGTTGGACCAGGTTCCGTCGGCATTACTCCAATAAAGCAGGTTCTTAGTATCTTTCATCTGCGGCCAAAAAATCCAAAATCGGTTAAATTATCTAATTTTGGTATGCGAATAACTGATTGCAGATAAATATATCCGTACCCGGGCCAAAATTAAATAGTTCATCACGTAATAATTGAATGATACCCTGCAACTGTCACTTTTCCGTATAAGGATTTCTGAACGTTCTTCGCCTCTGTTTCAAAGCTGTGGCAACGCCCACAAAATTCCTCCGAAGAAAAAATTCATGCTTTTTGTTCGCATGAGCGTGAACAAATGTATGATTTGTTTCCCATTACCATGAACGAAGTTTATGAATACGAGATCAGGAAAAACGTAACCAGACCTGGCGTTACGGTTTTTCGTGAACAAACGTTCATGGAAATCGGTTGCAATCATGCATTTGTTCACGGTGCAAAATCTTATCATAAAATTTGCTTTGTTTCCTATTTTCATGGTACGTTGTTCACGTTTACGCGAACGGACTTTTTTGCGTGTATGTTTTATTAAGTAATTTTTTACAATAAGTTCAATAAAATACAGTTTTCATTTTTTTTTTACCAAAACGGCATCTGTTAAATCAAAGGAAAGTATAGACAATTTTTATAATGAAGTATGATTTATTATAAGTTTATGTTTTTTTAAAAATAGTCCAAAATGAAGAGTACAATTAAAATACGTAAGGAATGGTTTAGAAACATACTGACCGTAGTAGAGAAGTGTTCAAAGTACCTCAAGAAGAACTTTTCAAATTTTGACAAGTTTAAAAAGTTAGTTAACTATAGTTAGGAAAATGTTGATGAAAGTCATTATTTTAAACTTCTTAAAGTGTCATGATTTTCTCAATGAACATGATTTTTAATCGGAAAACGGAATGCATTTTCGGTTTCTTTGGACAATTTTCCACAAGGAGAAGGTTAAATAAGTTTGTAAATAATAAATAATATGTGTTTTTGAAACACAATTAAAAAAAAATCTCCAAATTTATAGGCAATTTCAGTTGAACAAATTTCATGTAAAATGTGAAAAATTGTGATTCATTCTTCGAATTCAGTATAAAATGCAATATAAATCGATAATTTTATAAACAAAACTAGTTTTAACAAATTTCAGGCAAAATTCCGACTTTTCAGCAATTTTACCTAAAATTTATATGTATTTTGCTAAAAAGCTTATACACTTAGTTAACAAAATATAAACATTGATTTTTTTTCCTAAAAACTATATCAGCTACTTTAGTGATGGTACATTTAGCGTACAAATAAAGTTTGAACATCTTAAATATGATTTTAACAAGAAAAACTGTGACTATCAATCAAAGTCACCCCGGAATTGAAACTAAGAATTTTTAACGTAACTATTTTTCTAAACATTATTGAAAAAACTTTTTTTCCAAAATAGTGCATGGACTTTGTGTGAAAACCTTACCTGTTGGAAAATATTCTAAAAACAAATTGAAATCCTATCAAAGTCACCCCGGTTTACGGTATTTAGCCATTTTGAAATGCAAGGCTTAATTTTGAATTTCTAGAATTTTTTTATACGAAAACTTGGGGAATTTCTAAGATTTCATTTGTAACCATTTAAAATTGGACTATTAGTTGCCGATATCGCAGTCAGTTATAAAATGTATGTACAGTACTGGTCAAAAGTATATGACATTGGACGATTTGTCAAACCTTAATCCAAATTCAAATTGTTGGTGCTCGCTTCGAAAAAATCTCATGAAATTTTCAGCATAAGTATTTCGGAATGTCTACTTTCAGATGCTATTTGAAAAACTTTGCTACCTTTTATAGTTTTTTATATTTTCGAAAAAAATCGATTTTGACCGACACTCAAGGAGCTATTACACTACGGCAAACAAACAAACAAACTCGCACTTTTTGACAGTTTGCCTGCTTCGTTTGTTTGCCTGGATTTGTTTGTACAACGTCAGCTTGCATATATTTTGCCTTGTTTGCGAGTTTGCCGCAAACATGTTTGCGAATTTTTCAAACTGTCAAACACGAAAAAGTGCGAGTTTATTTGTTTGTTTGCTGTAGTGTAATGGCCCCTTCACTATTTTGACGATATATCCAAAAATATTGATCAGACCAAATTTATATTTTGAGCACTTAATCTTGAGATAGTTTTTTAATATTACCCAAAATTTCAGCCAAATTCATGTACAACAAAAAAAAAGTTTTAGCGGTTCGAATTTTGAAGGGGTCGCGCCAAAATTGCGATGTCACATTATTTGGCCAAGAAAAAACCGAACGAACTGGCCAAATGTATATGATATTTGAGACATTGCTCGTAAATTCTCGAATTTGTTGTGAATGAATTTGGCTGAAATTTGGGGTCCCACCCGTGTGGATCAATCGGACCGCGCACTGGACTCACAATCCAGAGGTCGCTGGTTCGAATCCCGCGGCGGGCGCTCTAAAATGCTTTGTGTAAATATGGGTAGTCGGCGCCGTCGCTCCGTGCCATACATTCATACACTTAGGAGCCCAGGGCGGCGAAGTCCTTGTAGATAAAAAGGAAGACACTAGTGGTTAGTACGAGCAATGGTGGCTGACAGCTATAAAGTCAACTTCGTTCGCTCATTAAACCGGAGATATTCCGGCTTCCCTTGGGGTAACTCGGGCCTCCTTCGTGGGTTTTTTGATCAATATAACAAAAATGTATTCACAGAAAAATGCAGGAAATGATGTAAAACTTGAATGCATCACCTTAATACATCATCCTATAAAAATAATAGGTAGATGGCGTTACATCGTGCTGCCATCTGGTTTTTTGAAGTGCAAAAGTGCTGAGTCATCGTCTAAAAATAGACGGCGTTCTATCTTGCCCAGCAAAATGAAATCGATGTTGGAGGAAAAGTGGAATACGTGGTCTAAAAATAGCGACGCCATCCCCCTATTGACACGATCAAGTCCCTGGGGGCATCAACCCGATTCCAACCGGAAACGGTGCACTGAACTGATGTCGATTGGTGGCCAATTGGGACCGGCTCCTGTGCCACGTAGGGTGATGAATTCAAGTTTTGTATCGTTTCCGGCATTGTTTTGTGATTTTTTTTTTTTGTAATATTGACCAAAAACCCCCGAAGAGGGGCCGAGGTGCCCCAACGGAATCCGGAATATCTCCGGTTGAATTGAAACATATCTAGGGTTCCTTAAAATATAAAACACAACAGCTTACTAAAAAAAAACTCTAGATATTTTCTTCCTTATGACAGTTAAAAATATAGACAAATCTGGATCTTTTGCAACCGTAAGCATCCAATTTGGTCAATTCTACTAAAAGTTATAATATTTTTGAGAGAAAAATAGGGGTAAATGACTACCTGCGCTTTCGAGTGATAAAGTGAGTGAAAATTTCAAATATTTGGCGGGTTAACTATTTGCTGGTCAATAAATATTTGAAAAAAATAAGCGTGATTTTTTAAGACAAAAAAATGGGCATTTTTATTAGTTAATTTGAAAATGTTTGAAATATAACATTTTCAATACATAAGATTAAACAAATCAAAACCTCGATCTATGGGCCCCCAAACCGAGACAAATGCGACCGGTTGGCCTTTCAGTTTAGACAGTGCTGAGAAAACTTAATGACAGTTTTGGTAACACACAAAGTGTGGCATTTGTTCAGTTTTCGATTCTGAGTCGATAGGTATACGTGAAGGCAGGTCTATGAACTGTATGTGAAAAGTTAATTTTTAGAGCAGTATTACTCAGTGAGGATGGCCAAACTGACCAAATTCAATTCAATTCAATTCGGTTTTATTTGTGAATAATCCAAGTTACAATGAGTTCATTTAGGTATATAACAGAGTTTTGGTGTTCCTTTCAGCTGTGTTTTACATCGTAATTCAATCGAAAAATTATTACTTATAACTATGGAATTGACAAGAGTAAGAAAAAGTTTTCAAAAAACTTACAGAAAGTGCAATGGGAAAAGGATAGATAAAGAGATAGCTTAAAACTAGATCACAGACAAAAATAATCAATTATAGATGTGCTTGATCATCAGCTCCCCGAGGGCCAGAAATTGCTCCGCCTTGTTACGGCAGCTCCGAAACCGCGTCATCATCTCCCCCGCGAGAGCAAAGAACTCCGGCAGGGTGAAGAGATCTTCCCCGGTGACTCCTTGCTGGGTCGCATCGCCGCTACCGGCAGCGACCACGCTCGCAAACGACCGCCCCCATCCAGGAGGGAACGCTGGGTTGTCCGCTGGAACCGTACGCTGGCCAGCTGCAGGAACGGCTGCGCTTGTACTTCGCTGAGGAGGGTGGGCTTTCTTCTTCCTCTTTTCCTGCTCCTCGAGGTAGGCCTTGCGCGCGACGCATCCGCGGTAATTGCCGGTATGGTTGCCGTCACAGTTCGCGCACTTTACGCGCGACTTGGTTTGTTCTGCCTTGTCCCCCAAGTCCGCCTTTCGTGGCAGTGCGCACGCCTCGGAGAGGTGTGATTCACCGCACTTCACGCAGCGGGGCCGGAGGTTGCAGTTCCGCGAGCCGTGGCCGAATTTCTGGCAACGGTGGCATTGCGCTACGTCCGTCGGGTTTTTGGAGTAAAACCGCCAGTTTACCCAAAAACCGTCCAATGTTTTAGTCCGCCGCAGGTCTTGGATCTTGACGGTGCCGCGGTTGAAGTACAACAGGTACAGAGTGTGCACACCCGTGACCGTTGTCTTGCGCGAGAGCACTTTTATCTCCCGTGGCTTTATTCCCGCGTTCGAGAGGTGTCGCTTCAGGTCGGCGATCGGACGGTCTTGCCCAGTCAAATCAATCCGAATTCTGAAACGGAATCTAATTAGAATCGTATACAAATTCCGTTTCAAACGCAACAACCGGTTCGAACACGGAACCGGTTGTTGCGTTTGAAACGGAATTTGTATACGATTCTAATTAGATTCCGTTTCAGAATTCGGATTGAGTTAACTGGGTGGTAACCCTGCAAGACGACCTTAACAGGGGGCTTCTCTGGGTCGTATGTGTAGAAGTTGAAGTTGCTACGCTTCAGTTCTTCAAGCACCAGGTCGAAATCTTTTTTGCTCAGTGTAATCACTTGCACTGCCGACTTACCGATTTTCAGACAATATCCGAGGCCTTCCAGCAACTCGTCAACATCGTCCACCAACGTGTCCAAAACAAAAATTGGAGGTGGTCTACGTTCCGCTGGAGAGTTGTTCTTTTTTGACGTCGGCACTTTTTTCCGTGCACGACCATCATCGTCGTCGTCGTCGTCGGTAGTGCTGCTACCGTCGGTGTTGTTGTTGTTGTTTTCTTCATCGTCGCTCAGCATCTGGAACTCGTTCCTGATGGGGATGTTGGCGGATGTTGATGTGCCACTGGTCGTGGCACCGGAGGTACCGGAACGGGTTCGCACTGGTGATCTCGGAACATATCCGGGATGTAGTAACTTTTTGTCGATGCCTTCTGCGCTCACTCTCCCCTGCGCGATGGCGGTCGACACGGCGTTGGTTTGTTTACCTTTTTGCACACGGCCGGTAGACGAACTTCGCGGGTTTTTCGAGGCCGCACTCGAACTGCCACGGCCACGGCCGGCCCTTGGCATGCTGCTGGAGCAAACTCGCGGCTAATCACGGTAAATTACGGCGAAAAATTTCGAAAAAACGATGGAGCACTGAGCACTAGACTGCTGCTTGCACTCGTGCGTACACGGAGGTGAACTGACCAAATCATAAATAAATAAATTAAAATTCTCGGAATACGGCCGATTTGTCAGATTAGCTCATTTGTTTCTTTGTTTAAAAAAATGACCCTTGTTAAATTTTGGGTTTGTGGGTTTGAAAATTTGGTCAGAAGTTAGCTTATGGTGTTGTAGAGTACGCACTTGGTAAGGAATCACTCAAGAAACAACTCAAATGGGCCGTAGCGGCAGCGAATACAAGCTAAAGAGGGTGAAGAAAAGTCCAGAAAAGTCGCTCCCTCTTTTTTGTTCTGACGATCGTAGAGCTGTTTGTTCCACCCTTTTTCCTTCGAGGTAGGTAGATTTTCGCAAATATACTTTAGCTTCCATTGGAATTCAAAATTTGAAAGTAATTTTGTGATCTAAACCACTTAACCCCAATATCTTTCTTTACAATGGCCAGGCATACTGCCTGATGATAACCGCAAAGATGATTCATTGATAAAGATTGTTTAAGGAGCAAAACAGTATAAGGAAAAATAGAACTAGCGGATCCCCCGGGCCGCCCGGGGGATTCTCTTTATCCGATTTTCTTTTATGAGATTTTTTTGCTCGGACAAACTATATCGAAGTTAGTTGAACAACACTTTCCGTGATTGAAAACCCAATCTCTTTTCTAGATATCGGTGGAGATGAAAACTGCATTGGTGTCAATTCCCAACAATTTATTTTTAAGCGACATGAGTGAGGTTGTATTTGGACCATAAACTTGAATTCAACTAAGAGTCCTCCATCAGACCATTATCAAAGAGAGTAAACTTGCGTCGAATGCTTCGTGAAGTTACACAAAAATTACAAACATTTAGAAGGGAAATCAGTGCGCTCGGGGCAATCAACAAGCAGCGACGTGCAGTTTGCTTAATTCACACATTCTCACACACTTAGATTTAGATTTAGTCGTGATTCACACTTTTTTTTTCGTCACACACTTGCTTTATTATTATTATTTTCGGATCACTTTTCAAACGGTTTAGTTTCACACATGCGATTTTAGAAGTCTTTTTTTATTTGGTGAGGTTAGTTTTAGGTGCAAATTTCTTTCGACTATTTATCTGGTGGATCTGTTTGATTTGGTGCGATTTGCTTACAGTTAGGCTTACAAAACAGGCGCGTGAAGGCAGCGGATTTTAAAATGTAACTAAAGAAAGAGAAAAAAAAACACAGCACAACTCAAGGAAAAAACTCAACTCATGATCGGGGTGCAGCAAGCAATTCCCAGTTGGACCTCTGGTACTAAAGCTTTAGAAGATACCGTAACAAGCTCAACATTCTACAGCTAGAATACCAAAGATTCAGCCGGAAATTATACGCATAGACATTGAAGGAATTGAAAAAAAAACAACACGCAAAATTAGTTTGGCAAAAAGTCGTTACAACACGCACAAGAGTTTTGGGGCAAACTCACAATCAACACACACACGCAAATATTACACAAATTGGCGTCGGCGGCAGCAGCAGTATTCTTCTGCGGTGGGAGTGCAAATGATGGAGGTCGCCAGCGGTGGGAGCTTAAGCAAGCTTGCGGCTAAGCTGAGTCCCGTTCCGGGCGACGCAATGATTGCGAGAGAAAGGTAGAGATACAGACAGCGAGTAAACAATACTGAAAACACAGCAAAAACTAAAAACTGCAAGGTGTGCACTTGAGGATTTGCTTGAGCAGAAACTAAAAAATGTATTGAAAATGATAAATTTATGAAAACAAAAAGTGCACGATCAACATTCACGAAGCATTCGAGCAGCAAAAGTGTGGTGGTTTAGGTCAAAAGGGTTTTTGTAAAGCTCTTACACAAAAAAAAACAGCCAACTTACCACCGGCCAGCATCGTGACTAGGATGATCCCGCAGGACCAGATGTCGGCAGGGGTCGCCTGGTACGGTTTGACCAGCACTTCGGGCGCCACGTACGGCAGCGTACCGCACTTTTTATCCAGCAGTCGCTCGCGGCCTTTCATTCTGCGGGCGCAAGAAAGAAGAGGAAAGAATCGATCAACTCAAGGCTCGGTCCGAAAACCCCGGAACAACTGCGCGCACAGAATTGTACCTACTACCTAAACATGGTGGCCATGCCAAAGTCGGAGATCTTGACGTTGTCGTGCTCGTCCAGGAGCAGATTCTCCGGCTTGAGGTCCCGGTGGGCCACGCCCCGTCCGTGCAGGTATTCGACGCCGGCCAGCAGCTGGTTGAAGTACCGTTGCGCCTCCGGGATGGGCATGCCGACGTCCGGTTCTGAGGGGAAAAAGGGAGAGAACAGTTTAGTTGCTAGCTTGTTGTGATTTTTTTGGTGGTTATTGGTTGTACCCCGAGATTCGAACTGACGACCTTTGGATTATGAGTCTAAATGCCAACCAGCGACTCTACCGAGAAAGTTTTTTTTTACCCAGGTAAAAGGGGGCATGCATTACCCGAGCAGACAGAAATAACATGGGAATAACATTTTTTGATAAATACTAGGCCAATAACATTTTATGATATTTATAACAGGATTTGTTATTCTTCGCTTTGATGTTTTTGTTATTGGATTTTTATTGTAATAACAGACTAATAACGTTTTTGGATATTCTTCGAACAAATATTTGTTATTATTTTTTTGTTATTTTAACAACTAATCCTATCATCCTAATAACAGTTATTCTTCCATAATAAAAGATGTTATTCCCAAGTTGTTTTGGCTTTCAACCAATATTAGACCAATAACAAATTTTGTTATAATAACATAAACTGTTATTAAACTCCTATGCAAAAATATGTTTTTCAAGAAGATTCCATAACACTTTCTGTTATTTTAACAGTATTTGATATTGAAATGGCATGATTTTTGTTATTACCGTCTGCCCGGGTGTACACCTTTCCAGTTGTTTTGCAATCATCAATTTTCAAGATTTTTAAATGTTGACGAAAATTTTATTTTTGCGAGAAAAAAAGGGTTTTGTGGTGCTGTACATTGTAATTTCATAAAAGTTCAAAATATTTTTAAACGATCCCATAATTGCTAAATATGATTATCAATACAGAAAAAGGCACTTAAGATTGTTCTCAATTGATCAGACTTCTGTTTCCATTAAAAATTTTATGTTTTTTTGAAAAAAAAAAATTATCTGCCCCCATATTTTTCAGGCTAACTTTTGAAAGGGGAGGGGGGACTACATATACTTTGAAAAATATTTGCAACGGCCTTAATGCAAAAAAAAAAATGACAAGACAACATTTTTTCGATGAATCAACTATGGTTCTCTTTGAACGAGCTGTCAAATAGGACCTTTTCTGTCAAAAAGGGCCGCGAAGTATTTTTTTTTTGAAATTGGTTTGAAAATCCATTTTAAATCCTTTGCGGTCGTACAAAGGTTCATTGTACTCAGCAATATAAGCTTCATAGTTGTGAACAATAATATCACAAATTTAGGATTAATTTTAGCACCCAATTGAACGACAATGCGTCTAGATGATACAACCCAAAACAGTGCCAAAAGTTAAACTTTTCAGCACTGTGTTTTTACATGTTCATTTCGTCTCTCCCTAAGAACAGGAAAAGTTGACAGTTTCACAGCGGCATTGCAAAAAAAAAAACTGGAAAACAATTTACCATTGTGATTATTTTACTTGATCTTATTTTTAATTTGTTATAACTTTTATGTATTCTTTTTATTTATATAAGAAATCTGGATTTGTTTTACATTTTGCATTGTTTTTCATGTTTTCAGATTTCTGATTTTTTTTTTGATTTATTATATTTTTGTTTTCTTTTTTATATTTCTTGATCTTTGTAGAATTTTCAGATTTAAAAAAAATCTTTAACGGGTAGATTTCAAAAGATTTTTTTTTCCAAACCCCGATCCCCTTCCCCCTTCTTCCCCAACTGTGATATTAGATTAAACAAACATAACAGTTATGGATTTCGCTAGGTTTTTTACCACCCTTTTCCTAGTTTTGAAGATTTTAAACAAACAATTTCTATGCTACCAAGTCAGTATCTGAAACATTCATAGTTGTAAGGAAAATCCAAATCTCTATACAAGCACAAAAGAAACAAACTTGTAACATGCTATCTCAAAAAATAAAAATTGAATTGAATTGAATTGAAAAAGATTTTTTTTTTGGTAAAAACATAATACTGAATTTCCTAGAAACAATAGTAATCATTTGATTAATGTATTAAGCCGTAGCTGAAAGGATCTCCACAACACTACATAATGTAATTAACTGAACAAATTGTACATCGATAAGAACACACATTATTTATTTATATGAATATGAAAATAATACTGAATATCAAATTTCAAGCCAATATTTTCAAAATTATGAACCAAAAAGTTTTTTTTTTTTCAAAAACCTTAAATATTTCGATGGAAATGCAAGTGCAATCAGATGAAATAAATTTAAAATGCATTTCTCTGTGTTTAAAATCCTTTTTAGCATGTTTGGGTTTGTTCAAAAATCTTTAGAAAAAAAAAATGTTAAAAAGTCAAAATCGACAAAAAATTACATGGGACAATTATGCGTAGAACGGCAGTTAAGGCCGTTGAAAATATTTTAGTATCAAGCCAGACCAAAAAATCAGAAATTTCAAAAAGCTACACTGCCGTTCTACGCATAATTTTTTTTTTATTTTTTTTTCAGAGGGATTGAAAATACATTTTTTTATGAAAAAAACTTATAAAACAGATTGTAAACTACAGTCGACTCTCTTGTTGTCAATATCCAAGGGACTGTCGAGGAAGAGAATCATCAGTTTACAGAACGATGCAAAATGAAGACTCGATTGAAACTATTTTTTTCTGGATACCCAGCTATGGGAGAGAATCATGGCAACGTCCATCAAACAAAATCAAACTAATGTCAAACACCCTTCAAGGCTTCGTTTCGCCAAGAAAAATGTCTATGCAAGCCATGAGAAAGTGAAATTATTGACAACCGGAAGAGATTTTTAAAGCAAACAGAATCCAAGGGACCGTCGAGGAAAAGATCCTTCAAGCAAGGGAAAATATCGAGGAATGAAGATAATTGAAGTATGCAGATTGAAGGGACTGAAGAATTCATCGATAGATGGAGAATTATTGATATCGAGAAGATCGACAGCCAGAGAGTCGACTGTATTTAGAATACACTATTAACGTTTATTTCTACATATTTTTTTTTTTAAATGAGGCACTTTTAGGCTTTTTAGAGCCCGAATCAATTAATTCATTTTGTGATACAGTCATCCCTCATATTCGGAACAGTTTACAGATCGGCCAATGTTCAAAAAATCATAGCAAATCGATAATTGAACTTAATGATTCGATTTTACCTTCATTTGAAAGCTTTTCATGCGATCTTTCGAATGCTGTATCGAACAACTGCAAAATTTTACTTTTATATGAAGTTTTTGAAGAAAAACTTTGACACTTGAAATCCACAAATTCGGAACACTTTCTTTTTACGAATGTAAACAAACTTTGGATCTCTCCAGGCGTACATATTTGTAACAAAATAATGACTTCACATACTGCAACCAGTGAAACTCAAGCTTAGTGATGTTTTATCCATGGTCTGATAACTTTTTTTTTTTGAAAATATCAGTTAAATTCAGGTGTTCCACAATTGTGGGAGGCACAATAACATCCCACAATCATGGAACAGGCAATTTGGAGGCAGTGTTTTGCTGCTCAGGATAAAATAGTCTTGAAGTGAAGTTTTTTGTTCAAAAAATACTACTTTTACTAGTGGAATAGCAAGAAAATGTCCAAATGAAGGTCCTAAAAATAGTAGGGTCGAGAGAAAAGCTGCATTTGGCATGCTATTGACAAATTATCATAAAAGTGTTCCGAATTTGTGGGTGTTCCAAATATGTGGGATGACTGTACTTCTAGCTCAAAAATAAAGCATTAAAGTTTTTTTACCATGTTTTCTCAAAATATAGAACAGTCCAAAATAAACAGAAGCCATTTGAATTTTTCAATATTCCGGCATTGATTTTTAGCAACTAAGCGAGGAAACAAGTGCATCTTCTTTTATAATGTTTGATTTTTTGTTGTTGTCTTGCTCTTATAAGCTCTTATGCATTGTTTTGATATGCATCTCAACAAGCTCAGTATAAAATCTCAAACCAGCACATAGAAATTAGGGAAAATTCTGTTTTTCTTGTTCAGGCTATGTTTTAACCTAATTTCCTGACTTTTTCACTATCAGACAAAACAGGTAGGATTAACTGTTTGTTTACAATAAAGATCTTCTTGGTGGTTTCCTACAAATGCTTAATTTTGCAGTGAAAAAAAAGAAACACAAATAATCGAACAATTCCCAAAACAGCAAGGCACAGTTTGTAGGTATTTACTAGAATCGTGAGCTTTTCCTAGCAGCAATCCCATTCACTACGGAAATTTCACTAGATGTAATCTTGGTTCTATTCTGGTCCTCGTCGGCTGCGCGACATCACGTGTTTGAGCAGTCAATAATCCAAGAGAATTTTAACACCATTACCATTACAACACTTTCACACGCACCTCTTCCCCAACCAACCCCCTTTTCTTCTTAATTCGCAAATGACCCTCCTCCCCCCTCTAGCTCATAAAACTCACCGATCCGATCGAACAGCTCGCCGCCGGACGCGTACTCCAGGAAGATGTACTCGATGTCACCCTGGGTGCGCTTCCCGAAGAACTTGAGGATGTTCGGATGCTGCAGGATCTTCTGGATGCAGACCTCCTTCTTGACCGAGCTCTCCGCGTCCGGGTGCTTCTTCAGGTCGACCATCTTCATCGCGACGGCCTCACCCGACTGGCGGTTCAGTAGCAGCTTCACCCTGGACGGCGGCAGGACCAGCAGCGCAGGTGAGTGTGTGTGTGTGTGTTAAGGATCATTCCGGTCGAGTGTGGGTGGATGAGAGAGAGAGAGAGAGCAAGTATGAGAAAGAGAACACAGATGTGGGAGAGCGTTTTTGAAAGTGAGCAAAATGAGAAAAGACAGGACAAAGACCGGATATACACACGGTGATTAGTGGTTTGGGGTGAGGAGGACTGCTAGGGATGGACAGTTTGCTAGCTTCATTCATGGTTTCAGATGGTAAGGATAACATTATGAAAAATTTCAAGCAAATTCTGCCTACTTACTTACTAATAACATGGCGAAAACATTGTTTTAGTTCTCGGATTTAAAAAGAACTGAGTTACAAGTTTGCATTTTGCACAATTGCACTTCCCGAACACAGATATTCCGCCCAGAGCAAAATCGAGATTTTTTGAATTTTCTGAAAAAAATGTTTGGAAATTTGATTCAAGACCAACATTTTAAGAGGGTTTAATCACGGTTCAGTTTTCAAAAGGTCTTAAGCGCCAGTTGTAAACACAGCTGTTGGCGGCATAACCACGGGTGTAAATCGGGTATAAACTGTTTAAGTTATTCATTTTTAAAAATATATTTAAAAGACCTTTCCAACGATATTGAAGATCTGGCAACCCTATCGAAAGTTATAAGCATTTAAGTGTTATTAAACTTTTTTTTTGTACGATATTTTGATGAAAATGTTGTCCGGGTTAATAATGCGTTGGATGGATAATCAAAAGACCATTCCAACGATCTCAAAAGATTGAAAATCTGACAACCCTATCAAAAGTTATGAGCAATTAGGTGTTATTTACACAATTTTTGAGGCTCGATCTCAAATATTTCGATGAAAACATTGTCCGGATCTTTTACGCGACCCATCGTTGAAAATCAAAAGATCTTTGCAATGTTCCCAAAAAATTGAAGATCTGAAAACGCTGTCACAAGAAATAAGTAATGAAGCTTAATTTTGTAAACATGTCAAGAGCGAATGGTGTTACAGTGAAACCTCTTTTGAAGCGGTGCGTTACGTTTATCTAATTTGTCGATTTCTCTGAAACGACGCAACATTTTTGCAATGTTTTAAAAGCAATTCAGTAACAACTTTTCAATAGGGCGAAACCCTCAGATGTAAACAAACTGAGTTTTTGTCAGAATCATATAAAGCGAACAACACTGATCCTAAAACACCCTCCATCATCACAAAATTCCGAAAATACGTAGTTTTACAAGCAAAAAACAAAAGGGCTAATCAACAACATCAATCAAAACAAACCAAATTGAGTTTCCGCCCTTGTGTTTTCATCCAATCACGAGGGGCGAATGTAGTGTTTTCTGCAAGTTCCGACGTATATTTAGAAACACCAAATTTTCGTTATAATTTAGTGAATTTTAACCTGACAATCCTCAAAATGGATCAAAATGTATGTTTCTGATGTCTCTGACCACAATTCCACAACAAACACAGATTTGTATGATCCTAAATACATAACTTTTAAATTTCAATTATTGTAGTATCGGATCTGGTCTGGATTCACAATCTAGATATGAAGGTCCATAATTTACCGGTTCTTGGAACATCCGGGGATTCTGGGTCTAGCAGTTGCAGGACAAAAAGTTAGTGTAGGGAGGTTTAGGAGGAATGCCGTACAAAATCATCGCCTCCGTAACCATTGAAGCTATGCAAAGATAGAGAAGGCAGGATGGTGTCGCGGGGTGGCCTAGTCGTCAGGTGCCATGTCTCCCACTTCCGGCGGGGACACCCCAAGGAACGTCACTTCAATATAGACCACATCGTCAAACCAACTTGCTACTTACGGTGTATCCTGGCTCAACGATTCTTGGCCTGAATCGGACTCCTTCTGAAGGCTTTCTAGACCAATTTTTTTTATCACTGAGGTTGCAAATATCACTGTATTATCACTGACTGTAACGTTTCACAATGATAAAATAGTTGTTTCACCACTTTTTTTCTTAAAAAACCCGAAAAATGAACAAAAAACAAAAGGGCGAATCTGTTGTTTACTTTTGCTTTGCGGCGTAACCTGACGGGCTAAACCGTTGTTTTGGTTGAGTGGGTGGCGAATACGGTGGGGCGAAAATGGAGGCACGCTCTTCAAAAAGGCGTAATTTGTTTTTCTCAATATTTAATAGCAAAAACACCTTAATTAATTTCAAATTGCTCTCTATGATGAAATTATTGCTATTTTCTATTACGTTTTGACAAAATTGATGGTTTTCATGCTTTTTTGTGGAAATAGGAATTGATCGGAATTGCAAAATTTTGAATGTTGATTTTCCCGAAATGGCAGGATCGTGGGTTTCGCCCTTTTGAAATGTTGTTACTGAATTTGTAGGTTTTGTTCAGATCTACAAAACGCTTTTTGAAGCAAAAATATTGTAATGTTTTAGAAAAATCGACGAAATAAAAACCGTAACGCCACGGAGTAAAAAGAGGATTCTCTGTATTTTAACTAAATTTATTTACAATATGAATGTCAGGAAAGCACCAACCACCTAATGATGGATTAAATAACGTTTTTATTAAACTATTAATTACAGCCCAGACTCGATTATCCAAAGGCCTTGGCAAAATTTGAACACTCCGTGCTCAAACTCAAGCAACTTCAACGAATCATTTCTACGGTAAACTTTACGCAGTAGGCCTGGCCGTTATAAAGTTTTTGTTGTTTCCAATGCATTCTATTACAATGGTGCATTACACATGTCTACACAGCAAAAAATCTGATGGTAAAATCGCATACAAAAGCATGCACTTAGTGAGCAAAAGCATGTAATATTGTAGGTATGAGAAAACGTGTACACAAAAGGCATGTACAAATAAAAAAAATATTTTGCACTCCCTAAAAATATTAACAACCTTGTGAGAGTCATATTCAGATTACCAAGTCCGCGCCCAACCATCTCGGCTATCTCACTGTCTTGTGATTGCTATCAATATATCGGTATTGATCCAGACAATTTCACAGCGGCGAGATAGCCGAGAGGGTTGGGGCGCGGACTTGGTATGCTGAATATGACTCTCACCAGGTTGATTATATTTTAGGGTGTGCAAAATATTTTTTTTCATATGTACATGCCTTTTGTGTACACGATTTCTCATTCAAAATTACATGCTTTTGCTGACAAAGGTGATGTGCATGCGATTTTACATTTGAAAACGTACTCTAGGAATGGCAAGAAGAAGGCTAGGCGTAATCTTACTAAAGGCTTTCTTTAGGATCCCTTCAAAAGATTGGCTGCGCTACACTCAAAATCAGAACTATCCCTCAAAAGGGTACAGTCATCCCTCATATTCGGAACAGTTTACAGATTAGACAATGTTCAAAAAATCATAGCAAATCGATAATTGAACTTAATGATTCGCTTTTACCTTCATTTGAAAGTTTTCTTGCGATCTTTCGAATGCTGTATCGAATAACTGCAAATTTTAACTTTTAGATCAAGTTTTTGAGGAAAAACTTTGACCCTTGAAATCCACAAATTCGGAACACTTTTTTCTTACGGATGTAAACAAACTTTGGATCTCTCCAGGAGTACATATTTGTAACAAAATAATGACTTCACAAACTGCAACCAGTGGAACTCAAGCTTAGTGATGTTTTATACATGGTCTGATAACTTTTTTTGTGAGAATATCAGTTAAATTCAGATGTTCCACAATTGTGGGAATCACAATAACATCCCACAATCATGGAACAGGCAATTTAGAGGCAGTGTTTTTTGCTGCTCAGGAAATATAGTCTTGAAATGAAGTTTTTTGTTCAAAAAGTACTACTTTTGCTAGTGAAATAGCAAGAAAATATCCAAATAAAGGTCCTAAAAATAGTAGGGTCGAGAGAAAAGCTGCATGCTATTGACAAATTATCACAAAAGTGTTCCGAATTTGTGGGTGTTCCGAATATTTGGGATGACTGTACGTGAAGCTCAAACGATAATTTTTTGAACTACGCTTTGTCTAACAGGTTATAAGCCCAGTCTGAACAAGTTATCAAAGCTTAATAAAAAAAATCGGTTGTGTTATAACAAACGGGACTACTACTGAAAGAACAATATCAGCTCACTTTTAAGCAGCCACCCTGTGTCACATACCATCCCTAGCGCTCGTCCTCCTTCCCCCACCACAACACCGGGGTGATAAAACGTTTGAAAAGCTTTTCTTGTGCCATGTTGCTTCGGTTCCCTCTGTCCCAACCCAAACAATACTCACTCTCCGTAGGCACCTTCGCCCAGCGTTTGGGCCAGCGTCCATCCTTCGACAAACTCCCGGTTCGGCTGAGTCGCTGTCATGTCTTGGCTCCGCTTTTTTTTTACTTTCTTTTTGGGGAAAAACCTTTCTTCCTGGTCTCGTCACCGACTATGACACCGATGATGGCCTAGATTGGTATTTGATTTCGATCCAAATTATTCGCTACCGCAAAAAGCCCTGACCGTCGATGACGACGACGTTGTCTGCGGCGTTGCACGGCCTGACCGCAGCAGCACCAGCAACTACAGCACACATGTACGGTACGGTCGTCCCTGTGTGACCAGGAGTGGACACCGCACCGCTGTTTTTCCTGTTGTAGATCTCTTCTTTTTTTCTCGGCTGCTCGCTCTGGAATTGGCAAACTCGACCAGCAGCAGCTCGACGCTGGGTGATATTAATATTTTTGGTACGGTGCCAAACTGCGGCACTGTTGGAACACTTTTTGGTTTTGGTCTGTTCTGTCCCGGGGTGGAGGACTAGGAGAAGCGGGTTGGCGGTGGGTCGCGCCCCGTATCGATTCAAACAATCGTCGTCGCTTCGAGGAGCAGCAGTCGTCGTCGTCTGTCAGCAGCGGGGGCAGTGTTGCCATGTCCTGGAACGGGTGCTACCGAGTAGGCTGTGGCTGCTCCGGGAGGACATGCTCAACCGGAGGGAACGGCGGCGGCAGTCTGGAACGAGAGCAAACAGAAGGGAACCAACATAAAATAATCTGTTAAAAATATGTGGGAGATAAAAATAAAATGTGGAAATGCAATCAGAACGAGCTGGTTTTAGGAATGGAATTTCTTCCTGGGATCAAAACGAGGGGCTTTTCGGGTGGTAAAGATGACTCACAAAGATCCGATTTGAACTAGGGCAGATTTTAGATATGTTGGTCAACGGTTAGGCGGGTTTATAAAGGTTACGAGTTTTAGAGTTTTGAAAAATAATTCTTTCTATTTTTGCCTTCCCTACCTCAATGAGGAAAGGCTAAAGTCCGAAAGGTTGTAAAATGGGTGTTTTTTTGTGTACTGTACATTTTTAGAAAGGTATTTAAAAGACCTTTCCAACGAGTCCAAAGAGATATAACCCTATCAAAAGTTATAACCACTTAAGTGTTAATTATACACTTTTTTGAGGTCAGATATCAGACATTTGGATAAAACCGTTGTCCGGAATTACCATGCAACCTATCGTTGGATAGGTAATCAAAAAAATTTTCCAAAAAATCATAAAGATTGAAAATTTGACAACCCTTTCGGAAGTTATCAGCGCTTAAGTGATTTTTATATATTTTTTGCGGACGGATCTCAGATATTTCGAAAAAAAAATATGTCCGAATCCATCATACGACCCATCGTTGGATAAATAATCAAGAGACCTTTCCAACGTAGACAAAAGATTGCTGTTCTGACAACCATATCAAAAGTTATAACCACTTAAGTGTTATTTGTACAGTTGTTTCAGGCTGTGTATTCACTATATGAATGTGAGGAGGGCATTAACCACCAAAAGGTGGACTAAGTAAGGCTTTTAAATTTTAGTGCAATTGTTCTAACGCATCAGAATCTCGATCGGTATTCAGCAATTCCCCACGAAAATCGTATTAATTAAACCCGTATTTTTTGTTTGGCCTTTATGGTGACCTAAGCCGTGCCCCTTCGCAATTTTAAAAGGTCCCTATCATGCTGATCAATACCGACGCCTGCCACGACCAGTGGTAAGACACGGGGAAGTGGATGGGAATGTTAGTCCGATACTTGAGTGATGGAGACCGCTAAATCGGCTGCGTCTCCGACAAAGTATCACATGAGTTTGAAGGGTTAGTAAGATGGGTATGACGTCAGGAATCACTGTGGTAGGTTATGCGACCATAAGCAATTTGTTTATCGGTTGAAATTTTAAAAATCTTACGCAGCCGGCTGCGGAAAGGTACATAATTGATTATTTAAAAAGTTTTTAATCGAACTCGGGCCAACCGAGAAGTAGTGCTATAGGATGGACCCATCAGAATCATTTTACTGTTTGTACAATAAATAAAGATAACGCGAGTAAATTTCAAAAATAGTAAATAAAAAACGTTTTACTCTTCATAAAATGGATAGTTTGATGAGCATAGCATAGCATAGGTTTCTACCCGTAGCTGCTACTTCATTATTGAGAAGTTTGATGAGGTAATACTAAAACTGACAGTTGGATTAAATTATTAAGATCAACAAATTTGAACGAAAAGAAAACAGGACACCGCGCAAACGATTGTGATGGAATTAAAACAATAACTTAAACGAACTAAACCGGCGGCGTGCCTCCCGATCAACGAGCTTTAAAGAAGGACTTACGAAAAATAAAATATCACATGAAAGACTCCGAAAAACACGATGCAAAGTAACCGGGAGGTCCCGCTACTCACAATCGAATCTTAACAGCGATACAACGAAAATGGAAGAAATGGAAATGCAAATACGAGTCTGGGCATCCCCGTGGCCAGCGCACTAATGGTCTATCCTAAATGTCAGCGTGTCTTTCGGTAAACGATTGTATAGAAATCACTTTTTCACCGTGAAAATTCAACACTTTATTTGAAAAATTTATGCACAATTTACCCGACGCCGTGCCTTCTGATCAACGATGATATAGCATTAGCATTTGGAGGACGCCCCACCACCGGAAGGCTCCACAACACTTATCCCACTGTTTGGTGTGGTTGTGTTAGACCCTCATCCGGAACAATAATCCAACACAGGAGATACCATGTCTTCATCTTTTGATGAGTGTGTAATACAACCCAGGGCATAAGGGGGTCCTGGCCGGGTCCAAGCTATCCTCAGGGATGGGAAGGATCGTTAGTAAACACCTATCTAAAGTGCGCAAGGACCCCTACGTCACCTTAGTGGTATAGATGTTTGTAGGGAGGTTTTGGACTCAATGTTAGTAGGAGAGGTAGAACCCTAGGATACACCTCGAAAGGTGTTGCGGGTTGGTTGTAACAGTATTCCTAATTCCAATCTATGTTCACACAGTCGTCATGGCCTAGTGGTAAGCATTTTTGCTTACCAATCCAAAGGACGGGGGATCGAACCCCGCCTCGAGCGACTTTGGTTTTTCGTTCATATTCATCATTTCAAATTTCTGTGTTCTTAACTTTCTCGTTGGGAGCAGATGGGAATCGAACCCAGAACCATTCGCTTACAAAGCAAACACCGTAACCAGTCAGCCACGGCCGCTCCCCACCGTGGAGAATTTCCCTCTTCCTCTTAAAAAAAACGAGTGGAGCATCAACAGTTTCCATCTTCCAAATACCATATCCTTGTTCCTTAATGTGCGGTGGAGATGGGAGCGACCGGCAATGGATGGTAGTATTGGTGTTGAGAATCTAGTTAAAGTATAGTTGGTTCTTTTCCTAATTATCAATTCCTATGTAACTTGAACTTGGATAATCATCGCATAAACATGACGAAATCCAGTCTGCCACCCGCTAAAATCACCGTCTCCAAGCGAAGCAAAGTGCTACAATCACAGATTTTTTCTTCTCGGACTGTTTTTTTTTATTTTTCAAATTTTGTATTCCTAACAAGCAAAAGTCAAAAGTCAAATTACCCCACATATCAAATCCACTCTGCCCATGGTGAGGAAGGGATTATCTAGCATTTCGATCCCGAACCTTCCACATTTCTCGCATAGAATATCCCAGAGAAACCACCGGAACCCGCACTCAGAGCAGTGAATCCCTCTTTAGGACCACAGAGTGGCGACGACCACCACCAACACCACAACCGTACCGTAATAACATTCACGTGTTCTCTCCCACAACTAACTGCACGTGTGTATTGGTGTTATATCCCGGTGAGTGTGGGTGGTGGGTCGTCGTCGATTGTGCGTACGCGACGGCTCTCCAGCCAGCCAGCCAGTGTCTGTGTGGGAGTGACCGACCCTCCTTCTCCTTCCGAGACCCTTATCGATTCTCGACCTGCCCCTCGTCGTCCAGCGGTTTGTCGTTAAACACAACCCTAAAGCACACACACACAGGAGCAGGGGTGGGAGTCGTTTCCTTATCGGGGACATAACACGCGTTGCACGACCAGTCAGGAACGACCGTCGACTTCCGGCACAGTTTGTGATCTCGCGCGAAATTTAAAATCAATATTTTTTCTTCCCTTGGGGTAGCTCCGACGGCGAGGTCCATTAGCGGTGGTGTCATGAACATCATTGAGTTATCTGTGTCCCCTTCGAAGGGTGGGGGGTGCTGACAACGGATGGCAACCAACCCAGTTTCAAGAAGAAGACCACACTAATTTACACATCAGCGCCACTTTTTACAATTTTGCTGACGAAGCGAACGGGCGTGGAGTACCGCGCGCGCGAATTGTTTCGATAAATAGCTTGTCAGCATTTTCGAGTGAAAAATAAAGTTGCTGAAGAATTTTTGCCAACGCATCGCGATGCAATTCGCAATATTGACTTAGCAGCAGCAGCGTTTCTAGTGGCAATGAACCAATAAGGTGGGTACGTTTTTCGAAAAGTTCTCCGTTCAAGCATGGTTCTCCTTGTAAAAATCAAAAATCAGCGCATGGGAAACCTGCCCTGAATACCTACAACATTTATAAGGACTAAGTAAATCTTTCCCTGTTCCTGAGGGGAACACCCGTGAAGAGTATCGGGGCCGGCATTTACAAAGCGGATTCAGTGACAGTTTATTAATTAATCAACTAAATGTTAACATGTTAAGGTTAATGTTAACATTCCATAGGTTGTCTTCCTAAGGTGTCTTGTGATAAGGTCCACTTTGTGACGGTACACTTCCTTCCCTTTACTAAGCAATCGAATCCAGAAGGGAAAAGATCACCAGCTGTGTTGGTCCGAGCCGGGACCCCGATCTACCGCTTACAAGGCGGAAGCGTTACCACTGGGCTACGTGGCTCGGTCTTTATAAGGAACCTGGTGACCACTCAAATACTATTTGGAAATTCCCGACTTTTCCAGAATCTCAAATAGGCATTTCTTGTCTAAAGAATGTTTTCAAACAAAAAACTCTTTATAAAAAGTCAATATAAACCATAAAAAAAACCTAAACGAATTTAAAGAAAATAAAACTATCGACAACTTTCGAAACACAGAAATTTAACAACGAATTCCTAAAAAAAACCCTTTAAAAATTGAAGCAGTCATTATTTTGATTCCGATTAGAAACATAAACAATTAGTCTTTGAAAAATAACCGAAAGCTGAATAATATTTGTAATTTCTTTTGATTTATCTAGTTGTCAGTATTTAACTGCTTTTTTTTCAATGAAAAAAAAAAACAGTTTGATAAGTTTTATGTTTTACCACTTATTCAATGAGAAATCTTTGAAAGAAAAAATTCTTTCAAGATAATTGCAATAACTTAAACCAAAATTTGTTGGATTTATTTTTTAACAAATTCAATATTTTTCATGTTTTCAAAAAGATGTTCGTTCTGAATGAAAAAAAATATATTTTTTTTTCATTCAGAACGAATATCGAATGGATTTTTTCGATATTTAAGTTTTCTGATAACTGAAACCGTGGTGTATTGGTAAGCGTGATTGCCTCTCACCCAGTCGGCCTGGGTTCGATCCCAGACGGTCCCGGTGGCATTTTTCGAGACGAGATTTGTCTGATCACGCCTTCCGTCGGAAGGGAAGTAAATGTTGGCCCCAGTCTAACCCAGAGGTTAGGTCGTTAACTCAGTCCAGGTGTAGGAGTCGTCTCCCTGGGTCCTGTCTCGGAGGAGTCGCTGGTAGGCAGTTGGATTAACAATCCAAAGGTCGTCAGTTCGAATCCCGGGGTGGATGGAAGCTAAGGTGTAAAAAGAGGTTTGCAATTGCTTCAACAATCAAGCCTTCGAACACCTAGTTTCGAGTAGGAATCTCGCAATCGAGAACGCCAAGGCAATGCTGTAGAGCGAATAATTTGATTTGATTTTGATTTGATAACTGAAAATCAAGCTTTATCTAAAGTATTTTACACATACTCACAAAAAAATCAAGGGCATCATTTGGAAAAGAAAAATTTAAATGACTTAATGAATTTAGTTTAATTTAAAAAAATCATACCATCATAGCCATAGGTCATAGGTCTGGGGTTGAGATTTCAAAAAAAGTGTCAACGTGGTTTGTGGATGGTCCTATTACCACTCATTTGTCCTTTTGGTCGACTCCACACGTTCAACGGGGAAAGTGGGGGAGGGATGTGATGATTGGATACCCTATAGAGATGCCTAAGAACTTAGACGACCTCCAAGATATCCGGTTTCGGAAGTGGAAAGGGATTGATGTGATAGGGTTCGTTCAAAAATAACGTCCAGGAATAGGGGGGGGGGGGGGGAGGTCTGAGGTTTGTGACAGCACATGTTAAAGGTACACTCAAACCCCGATGGTTTGACACCAACTGTTGTCAAACGAACGGGGTCACGTTTTAGTTTGACACCCCTTTTACACGGAGTTCACACACACTACCAAACGTTTGTCACTTTTTAGTTCGTCACTTTTTAGTTTGACTTTGACCAACCAACGGGGTACAAACTAAAAAAGTGTCAAACGAAAAAGTGACCAACCACCGGGGGTTGAGTGTATAGGAAAAGTGCGTAGTGGGCATTGGTTGTTGAATATTATTAAAATTAAAATGCAGTTTAATAAGGAAAAAAATAGAACGCTCTCACCAAATCCTGGGATCATCCAACCCGCTCCGTTAATTCTGATGTAAACCCCCGCTTTCTTGGCATCACATGCGCTGCCGGATGTGGTCACACCTGTCACGAATGCCGCCGTCACCATTGAACTGGTTCTTCTTCGCTTGAGATACTTCCCATTAAACTAAATTCATAAAGTCATTGATAATTTTTTTTCCAAACTTTTGATTCCTGCAATCTTTTTCGTGAGTATGAGTAAATGAAATTTTTATGCTGATAGATATGTGTATTCGAAAAAGTCCTTCATATAGCATCGTTGATCGGAAGGCACGGCGTCGTTTGAATTGTTGAATTAACTCATTTAAATGGTCAAGGTGCTTAAAATTTCTACGGTAAAAAAGTCCTTTCTATATCATCGTTGATCGGAAGGCACGCTGACGGTCTGGGTGGTCCAAGTAAACGTGGTGCAAAATTACATGATTTAAGTATTGAAATCACTGTGCGTGAGTGTTTTTGTTTGTTAACCAGAAAGCCCTTCCCATAGCATCGTAGCTCAGGAGGCATCGACAAACTAATACTTTATCCTACTTACAGATAGAAAAGAAGCACATCATTCACGAGATGCTGTGGATTGGAGCTACAAACTCCATGTCTGAAGAGTCTACAAATTTAAGTATTGGACTAACATTCCCACCCTAATAAAGTAGGGATCTTCAGGGGTCAAACCGACTTAACAGTGAACGGGTGATTGGCTCCCACTAATCATTTTTGATGTATTGTTTAACTTCAGCTTATATTTCAATAACGGAGAAACAACTTATTTGGCAGCCAACCACGAACATGTTCATGAGAAGTTTGATAAAGATGAAGCTGGTTTTCATATATGTATGTATCGGGAAAATTTGAGTATCGAATAAAATCCGTACCCTTTGTTGTTTTTATTGTAAAAATGGAAAACTTTTTTAAAATGTTGTCTACAAAAAATCTCAAATTTAAAAGTTATTGATATTTAAGAAGTGGCAAATCCTAACTCACACTCAAACCAAATAAAAATCTAAAATTGCATCTGATGTCGGCTCTACTGTGTCACACTAGCAGCTCCCCCCAAATTTCGGGCCAAAACCGTTTCCCAAAAAAAAACCTGAACCCACATTTGACACCAATAAGCTGTGTGTGTGGGGACCGGTGAAAGAGGGTCATCGTCTTAACGCCCAGAGGGCCCCCTCGCACATCTCTAGTGGTGGCGAGAATCGACCATGAAATCGAGAAAAAACGAAAATTGCTGCGAAAAGCGAGAAAATGGACATCACAGAGAAGAGTGAAAAAAAAAGTGTTCATGATTCGGGGTGAAACAATGGGAAATCCCCCTGCCGACCCAGGGTAAAAGTGGGGGAGGAAGGGAAAGGGCGCGCGGTGGCACTTGAGCAAATACTGGAGATTGGTCAGGCTTATCTGGAGGGGGGCGGTGGATGGGTGAAGAACCGGAGAGAGATGTGAAAAGATCACGGACACAAACTGTTGTTGGGCTTTGTCCAGCAGGGTCATCCAGCAGCATCGGTCCGGTCGTAAAAGCTATTTGTGTTCATGTGTACCTTTGTGGACTCGACATTGATGAACAACCAACCTTCGGGAAGGTTGATCGTTACGGATGAATAGTCGGAACGTTACTTTTTTCATGATACACTGAACGTTGGTTTTGCTGATTTTAAAATTATTTATAACTCGAAATGCTATGAAGCTGAAAATCAATAAGTTAGGTCTCTGTTTCGAGCTTAAAAAGTGATCACCTTAACTTGTTAATTTAACGACCAGTTGTTGCTAATCCCAAAGTACCATTTCGGTTCTGCACGTATACATAACATCGGCTTATGTTTTATGTTGTGTGTGCTATGTACCTTTCCCAATCGTATGATTCTCTCTCTCTCTCCCATCCAGAATTGTTCTTCTTTGCCAGCCAGGAACTGCACTTTTTCTCGAGCCCTGCTGCTCCTCTTGGTCGTTATCTTCCTGGTCGGTGGCTATTCGCTTTCACTGCATGTCCTCCCGAAAGAAACGCCCGACGACGACGAGAATATACCTGAAAAGCCGGTTTCTCTGCTGGCCAATTTTCCCCGAGATGAAGAGCGCTTAGCAACAAGCAACGCGCGCGCTGCAACTTTGGTGCCGCGCTAATCCTTGCGCTGTGCAGAGTGTTCAGGGTTGCCGGTTAAGCTGGTGCATCGTTTGTTTGAACATTGCAAAAAGTAGCATGGTTTGGTTTGCTATTTCCTCAAACAATAATGGAACCATCAAAGTTACAGGGCTAAATAAGGTGATTGGTGCCTTCCTCATATTAATATACTCTTGATAGGGTTGTCAGATTTTCATCCTATTGCACTCATTGGAAAGGTCTTTTGATTACACATCTAACGATGGGTCGCATGATTGATAAGGACATCATTTTCATCAAAATATCTGAGATTCGGCTTCAAAAAAGTGTATAATGAACACTTAAGTGCTCATAACTTTTGATAGGGTTGTCAGATCTTCAATATTTTGGACGCGTTGGAAAAGTCTTTTGGTTAACTATCCAACAATGGGTCGCATAACAAACGTTTTCATCAACGTTTTTATCAAAATATCTGAGATCCGGCTTCTGAAAAGTGTATAAATAACACTTAAGTGCTTATAACTTTTGATAGGGTTGTCAGATCGTCAATGTGATGGACTCGTTAGAAAGGTTTTTTCAATACCTTGAACTGGAACTTGCATTTTGCATCCTTTTTGCCCCGTTCATTTTGGTTTGTTTTTGTTTTTCGACGTTTATCAGCAGCCCCCCTCCCCACCAAAATTGATCAGAAAAATAAGGGGGCAAAACTTTGTTTTCAAAAAACTTCACAATTCCCATGAAATTGGAAGTCTAATCAACTGAAAACAATCTCAAATGCATTTTTCTGCATTGAGTATCATATTTAGAATGTTTAGGTTCGTTTAAACATGTTTCGAAAATTGATGAAATTCCAATGTGAGCAATTCTCTGAGATTTCCGTCATTCGTTTTTTTTATATTTTTTAATCCGGCTGAAACTTTTTTGGTGCCTTTGATATGCCCAAAGAAGCCATTTTGCATCATTAGTTTGTCCATATAATTTTCCATACAAATTTGGCAGCTGTCCATACAAAAATGATATCTAGAGTTTTTTTTGAAAAGGTCCTATAAACAAAATTTTCAATTTTTGCTTTTTGGGTGTTTTTAGAACCGCCTTGAGTCAGGGGTATTCAAAAACACCCAAAAAGCAAAAAGTGAAAATTTTGTTTATAGGACCTTTTCAAAAAAAACTCGAGATATGTGAAAATTCAAAAATCTATAACTTTTGAAGGAATTTTCTGATCGGTAAAAAAAATTTGGTGATTTTTAATTTCACTTTTTGTCACTAAAACTTAATTTGCAAAAAAAAACTATTTTTATTTTTTTTTTGTTTTCTGATATGTGATGGAGGACATTTTATGCCAACTTTTCAGAAATTTCCAAAATGTGCAAAAAATCTTTGACAGTGTTATGATTTTTTGAATCAATACATTTTTTTTTCAAAAAATCGAAATATGATCCGATTTACAATGTTAAAATATGGAACATTCGTGAAATTTTTCGATCTTTTCGAAAACAATATTTTCAAAAATGTGAAATCAAGACTAACATTTCAAAAGGGCGTAATATTGACTGTTGGTCCATTTGAAATGTTATTCTTGATTTCTAGATTAAATTTTCAAAACAACCTATCCCTCATGGGTTTCCTATGCAGATAGGACCTTTTGAAAATTTAATCGAGATTTCACATTTTTTTAAATATTTTTTTCGAAAAAATCGGAAAATTTCACGAATGTTTCATATGTTAACATTGTAAATCGGACCATTAGTTGCTGAGATATCGACATTAGAAAATGATGGGTTGTTTGGGTGAGACATAGAAAACATCAATTTTCCTGTTTATAAACCTTTGCATGGCAATATCTCAGCAACTAAGGGTCGTATCACCAAAGTCCGAAAAAGCAAAATATAGAGAATTTTCTCAGCTTTTCAGAAATATTTTTTCAAAAGGGAGCAAACATGGGCATTTTACATCGAAGAATGATTTTTTTTTTTTGGGGTGATCCAGCCGGACATCGTTGATGTCGAAACCTCTAAACTGGGCCCTCGTCCTGTCACGTCCGTCAGTAGTCTTGTCGTACATTACAACTAGAGTCAGATCTGCCAATGAATTAGTACACTTCGACCAAATAAACACTGACGCTGTATGGATCTGACTCTAGAATAAATGCACAGTTGTGTGTTATTCATAAGTCCAAAATGTTCAATTATTCATATAAGTCCAAATTTTCATTTGCGGATTACTACCAAACTTGAATTGAATACAAGATTTAAAGGAACCCTTTCCGAAAGCTACTCTTATCTCAAATCCCCAAAATTTTAATTAATAGTCAAAAATTCTAGTACGTTTCTTTTAAAAATTGTCTGGCTTCTTTTAAAAAACAAAAAAAAAGATTAACAGTTCATATTTTACAAGTTGTGAATTGAAAAAGCGACGACCATTTGATCGTCAGAATTCCAGTAGATCCTCGATTCGCAACAATGGTCGATACAATCATAATCCGACAACCGTTAGTTCAACAGATCAACGAACTTAGTCCGATATCATTTCACTATTGATTGATCGAGACTCTACGAAAATTTTGACAAATCATAATGGTTTTTATGCTACTTGAATGAAAATCACCGATTCTGATAGAATTACTAAATTCACAGTTACTAATTTTGTCCCTAAATAACTAAAGGCAAAGTATAACAAGTTGATGTTTATAGTAAAAATCCTAAATTCTACAAAAACTAAATTTAAAAAAACTAAATAAAAAAAATAAAATAAAATAAAAAACCCGCATTTTAACCTGACACCCACATTAAGATAGGGAAAAATCACATATGTAGCGGTTCTTTGTACAATTGTGATATTTCCACTATCGGAGAACCTCCTTGTCTCGATGACAGCTTACCGGCCATCGATTAAGCCCCGAGACTGCGCCAAAGTGGGTTCTCGCAGCATGAAGTGGTGTCCATGTGTAAAAATGGAAGCTTCAGCAATATACTGAAAACTTCGATTTTAATTCCACATCGAATCAAATCATACTCTTTGCCAAACAAGCATCAAACCTATGACACTCATTATGACAAAGCCCAGGGATTTTGACAAAGGAATTTTATCCGAATCAAAAAACTAAAATTTAAAAAAAATCGCGATGAAATTGCGAAATTTAAGAGAACTTCTCTTTTTCTTAAACTTGTTGCATAAATTGAGTCAAGATTTTTTATCACAAGCCGGGACCGTGGTGTAGGGGTAAGCGTGATTGCCTCTCACCCAGTCGGCCTGGGTTCGATCCCAGGCGGTCCCGGTGGCATTTTTCGAGACGAGATTTGTCTGATCACGCCTTCCGTCGGAAGGGAAGTAAATGTTGGTCCCGGACTAACCTAAAAAAAGGTTAGGTCGTTAGCTCAGTCCAGGTGTAGGAGTCGTCTCCCTGGGTCCTGCCTCGGTGGAGTCGCTGGTAGGCAGTTGGACTCACAATCCAAAGGTCGTCAGTTCGAATCCCGGGGTGGATGGAAGCTCAGGTGTAAAAAGAGGTTTGCAATTGCCTCAACAATCAAGCCTTTGAACACCTAGTTTCGAGTAGGAATCTCGCAATCGAGAACGCCAAGGCAATGCTGTAAAGCGAATAATTTGATTTTTTTTTTATTTGGTCCTTTTTGGTACTGGGACCTGGTTAATACCGAGTCAAGATTTGAGGCATTAAAATAATCATGAAAATCGATGTCAAACGCCAGCCATTATAATCATCTGATATTTATTATTATCTTTATTGTCTTAAGCTGAAACGGGACGCCAGTTCCTCGTACCGGTCCTGGGAAACCCGGAAAACGACTAACTCCCCTTTTTTAAAGGAACCCCACCATATTGAATATCAAACTTCATGAAATTGAAAGATACGACAATCTACGGTCATGCCGTTGTTCTCTAACCCCAAAAAAAGTTTAAATTTCATTGGCATATGCATGGAGATAGTGATCTTAGCGGGTTGCAGACTGGATTTCGTCATGTTTATTTTTGGAGATTTTTTTTGAAAAGGTCCAATAAACCAAATTTCCAGTTTTTGATTTGTGGGTGTTTTTGAAACCGCCTTGAGTCAGAGGTATTAAAGACACCCAAAAGGCAAAAACTGAAAATTTGAATTAAAAAAAAAAAGAACTCCAGATTTGATGATTGTCAAGCCCAGGTTGCTTAGGGAATTAAAAACAATTCTCGACTATTTTTTGATTAGGTCCTATAAACATATGAAAGACAATAGCTTATAGGACCTTTTCAAAAAAAAAAAAAAACTCTGGAATTCTACCAGAACAGGATAGACATGTACCATGAAAGCCATCCATTGCCGGCCGCTCCCATTTCCACCATTCACCTGGGAAGGACAAAGGATGCGGAACACGGGGAATGTTGATGCTTGACTTACTTAGACTAACTTAGCGAAACCCCTATTGTGAAACTCGATCAAATTAACCGGGTTTAATATTTCAATACATTTTATACTAATTACATCCTACTCAATCTCATGCATGGACGCATTGATTTAATGATCACATTTGGTAACAATGTTCTATAAACTGGAGCACTTGTATGAGATGCAATACCATTTAAACTTGCAACATATTTAAACTTGGAATTTTTAGCGCCCTCGCCCCTGGTTGCAAACCTTCGACTTCTGGATTGTGAGTCGAGTGCTAGGTCCGATTGATCTACATCTACAGATTTTCAAAAGAAGCAGTTCTAGCTAAGACAAACGTTTTAAGCTCTCTCATCTAAATGAGAAAAATGACTCATGATATTTGGTTTGTCTTTTGTGCTGACCCAAATCACAGGTTTCAGGTCAAAATTTAATTTGTTTGCCAGAATTGGCGATTAATATTATGTTTCGTACTTTAAATTTTCTGTTTTTATTTAACTTTAAATATTTCTATTGTTTTAAAATGTGATATTTTTGATCTAATGATGCTGCCTCAAAAAAATCTAGTCCCATCCTCACTTCCTCAAGTCTCGTTTTCGCCGTGTCCAGCACGAGTAATGTTCCTAAAGAAGAAGCAACCTGGCCGAGGCCGTCAACCATCGTGATTATTTTCCGCAAGTCTTATTTTTGCGCGATGGTGTTGGTGGTGACGACGACGACGACGGTGAAGGCTCTTCGCGTTTCTGTCAATGCCATCAGAATCGCAAAGGTGGAAGACCCCCGCTGCCCGGCCAGCCGGTCTCCGATTTTCCACGGTACTTATTCCGGGAGTTTTGGAGTTCTTTTTTTGCTTCTCTCTGCTGAAGTTGGCAACTTTTCGCGTTTATCGATTTTTGTGAGAAATTGTGGGGTTGGAAGGAAGGTTGGTGGAGACTTACCTTTGGCAGGAGTTGGTTCTGACGATCTTGCGGGAAGGAACCTGTTACCACGAGAGTGGTCACTTCTTTCCGGAGGGCACTTCAATCACAAAGAAATAGTATGAAAAATGTGGCTGCCCGATGGCGGCGGCGGCGGCTGCTCCAGCAGAACTTGGTGCACACACAAACACAAACGGCCGCGCGGAGGCCACCGGAGATTTTGCCGAAAAACGAACGCGCTCTTTGCAGACTGGCCGCGGCGGAGCAGAAAAATCCGTCAAAGTTCTTTCTCCAGCCCAAAAACAAAGTTCGCTCCCTCTCCTGTCCGGGAGAGTCTCTCTCTCTTCTCTCCGATTTGTACAACTGTGTGCGTGTGAGCAGGAGCGATGCACACACACACAAACTCGCTCGCAACTCTTCTTCTGCTGTTGAGCCTTTTTCTGGGCGATTCTTCTTCTTCTCCTTCCAGCTGAAGGTCTTTGGTCTTCTTCTTCCGCGGATTACTGCTCTTTGGTGCAAAAAAAACGGGTTTATTCTCCTTTTTCTGGGATTAGCGATTCAAGGTCGCGCACGAAAATGTCTCGAAATTGTTCAAATTGCCACTTTATCAAACTCACTTCAAACAATTTCAACAAATCGCACCAACAGCAAAAAGCCGCCTTCCAGGAAGTTGCGTGCGCGGTCGGCGATGGTTTTTCGGGAACTGAGAACGATCGAAAGGAGGGAGGTTGAAATTTTGCCGGCTTTTGTTCGTCGCCACAAGTTGAAAAGAGCACACACGAATACTACTGCGAAACGGGCGCGTGTGCGAACGCGTGAACAAAAGCGCCACCTTTTTGACAGGCGCGACGGGATGATGGGAGAGAGAGCGTGCGGGCTCTCTCTTTAGTACAAAATGGTTGACAGATGCGGTGTGCCCAGGAAGTTTAGCACGAATATGAAAAATAGGGTCCTAAAATCGTGTTTTTTAATATTATTGCGGGCGTTAATAATTGGGTTCTAAAGCCATATGTCAATTTTTAAGTACAACGGTAAAAAACACGATTAAAAACCATTTCTGATCACTTTTTTTCATTTTAATGCAAAATTTTTTTTTGACAAGACAACATTTTTTCGATGGATCAACTATGGTCCCCTTGGAACGAGCTGTCAAGTAGGAGCTTTTCTGTCAAGAAGGACCACGAGGTTAATTTTTCAAAATTGATTTAAAAATCCATTTTAAACTCTTTGTGGTCGTACAAAGGGTCATTGTACTCAGAAAAATAAGCTTTATCGCTGTAAACAATAATATCAGAAATCTAAGCTTCATTTTAGGACCCAATTAGAGTTTACGCGCGGTGATACGACCGCAAGATAATGGTCGCATGACAGCCGCATGACAACCGCAGAACAAATTTTTGGCTGTTGTCAAAGGTTGCCTTGAGTTTTCAGCTGACTTTTTGGAAAATATTCAAAACAAACCAAGCTGACAGCCAAATCAACGCAGAATTTCAGTTCAACTTGCTGATTTTTACACTGCGGTCGTTAGGCGGCAATAATCTTCTGTCACTCACAGCGATGGAAAAACGTGATTTTATCTCGCAATAAGCAATATATTTTTTTATGATTTTGATTTAAAATATCGAAAAATTAAGAATTTTAGGCGAAGATGGCGTTACGAATAGTGCACGCCTGAAATGGCAAAATCGCGCAGTTGTACCACGGCTACGTCCCGACTGTCATTCACATACTAAGCGAGTGAAGTCAAAATCGAACCAAGATCGAACCCTTGATCGAACCAAGTTTTTGGCTGGCGTTTGAAACGGTCGTATGCTGCGCATCAGTCATAATATACACAAATTAAAACTTTTTTAAGTTATTTTTTTTCTTCTAAAACATTTATATTAAATTTCGGATTTCAACTAGGAGAACAGCATTTAATTTCATCGAGCACCTAATGTTGGCATATCAACACTTTGATGTATTAATGTTTAGTTTGAAACATTTTCGACGGAATTTTAATAAGTATTCTAAAAGAGCAAACCAAGGAAGAATCAAAAGTAATTTATTTTGTTTCAAGGAAATTGAATCTATTCAATGTTTAGTTCTGATATATTCTATAATGGCGGGCGTCAATAATTAGAGTTCACGCGCGGCGATACGACCGCAAGATAATGGTCGCATGACAGCCGCATGACAACCGCAGAACAATTTTTTGGCTGTTGTCAAAGGTTGCCTTGAGTTTTCAGCTGACTTTTTGGAAAATATTCAAAACAAACCAAGTTGACAGCCAAATCTACGCAGAATTTCAGTTCAACTTGCTGATTTTTACACGGCGGTAGTTAGGCGGCAATAATCTCCTGTCACTCACAGCAATGGAGAAACGTGATTTTATCTCGCAATAAGCAATATCTAATATTCTAAAAAAAAAAACAAGGCGATCCACTTTAACAACCCCAGGGTCTTTTGTGGTCTCTGTTGCAAGTTTCTACTCATTTCTAGGCGTCCGAAGGTTATGTGTGGTGAGTCACCCAAAACCTCTTTTACGCAAATGGACCAACGTTTTACTTCCCCATCCGATAGAAGGCCAGGAGGATAAGGCGGGAATCGAACCCGCGCCCCATATCAACTTAGGGATCGGCAGCCGGAGCCGGTAATCACCGCGCCACGAGGCTCTCGAATGTAATATTCTAATAAATGTTAAATGTGGAAAAAATTACGTAATACTCCTAATTATCTCAAATATAAAAGCAAAAGATAGTCAAAACTTACAAAATAATATTTTGGAAAAATAATTATATATGAATTTTATAAGACATTTTCAAAAACCACACGTGAACAATATTGACAGCACCTCTGGCGGTGACTTCAGGAAACTGCATGCGTGTCAGATCCTTGAGTGGTACCAACATTATACAAGGAAGTTTGCCTTGTAATTTTGGTACCACTGCGTGATTTTGACATTTTGGACGTGCACCATCCGTAACGCCAGCTTCGCTTAAAAATCTGGATTTTCAAACTGTAGTTCCGATTCTCCCCAGATGACGGTACCACTGCATGAATTTAAATTTTTTTTTATTCTCTGCACTCAAAGAAAAAAAAAATCTGTAATTGTAATTGTAATTTATTTGGTAACGATATCCCGGACCTCTGTCACTGCCGCCATGTTTATGAAACCAAATTATTCGATGACGAACATCAAGAAAATAAAGAAGAAAACGAAGGTCTACTGTAAGGTTCCTGTCGGGTTCTTGTTCCGAAACAACGAGAACCTCGACGAGAACCGGTTCTTTATCGGTCTTCGGAAGAGGTAACATTACTTCTGCATCTACGCGTGACCACTTAAACTGAATTTTATAATTATTTTTACACTGAAATATTATTTTTGGATAACCTCTTTCGCGTTTGTTATTACTTTATTTTGATGTAAACGATCAGAAGACATCAGTAAAAATGATTCAAAAACATTTTTTTTGTATTTAACGCTTCTGCTTCAGGTTGGCCAACTCACGAGTCCGTTCTAAATACCGTCGGCACCGAGTGCAACATCCGCGCTGATCACCTCCGATTATGTCGTTTCTTGTCGTCCTCTTCTTCCGTCTGATCCTTATCCTCGCGATGAAAATTAACTTTTTCGTACTTGTCCAAAAACTGGATATAAATCTGCTTAAATGCAACGCTTGCAGCATTATCTCCTCGATGATCTCGTCCCAGTCCTCGCGGGAATTTACCTTCACCCACCCAACCGGCCCACCACCACGGATGCAACCGGAGCAAATTCACATCACGACCTCCGATCTTCGGCAACCGCATATACGGCGTCCTACAAAAACAAAAAAAAACAATCACAAATCCCACAAAACACCCATGCTTCCTTCTTTTCGTTGCAGTTCTTGAAAATTCAACGGTAACATTTCGATGCCAACATTTCAAAAAGCATCATGTACAAACCATGCGTTTTGAGAAAAACGCATTTGAATGTTGAGCATCCATTTTCAATTACCATTTTTATATAAAAGCAAAATAAGATGTTCTAATGATAACAAACGATGAAAAACGTTGCTTTTGTTGATACTTGATCATCCATATTCAATAAAACATTATTTCCGTAATTTTATTTGAGAAAAACAAACATAACTTCTTTTGAAATCACCAACGTCGATATCACCCTGCTGTCACTGAGGGGGGCGCTTTGTTATGCTTCGTTTTTCTTCGCCGAATGTACATGGCGCTTTTTTCATGTTGCTTTTTTTTCGTCACGAGGTTTATGTAGCCTTTTGTTTGACAGGTTGACAGGGCTATATAAACAGGGACTGCTGATGGCAGAGATTTTGTTTATGTTACTTTATTCAAAATCATGATTAAACGGACTTTACTGAAGTAACTTTTGCTCATTTTTGGTAGAGAGGTAGCCTATTAGAAGTACTTTCAGAATATACAATAACCCAGAAAGTGTCAAAATGTACATGATGCCTTTTGAAATGTTACCGTCGATTTCAAAAGGCATCATGTACATTTTGACACTTTCTGGGTTATTGCATATTCTGAAAGTACTCCTAATAAGCTACCTCTCCACCAAAAATGAGCAAAAGTTACTTCAGTAAAGTCTGTTTAATCATGATTTTAAATAAAGTAACATAAACAAAATCTCTGCCATCAGCAGTCCCTGTTTATATAGCCCTGTCAACCTGTCAAACAAAAGACTACATGAACCTCGTGACGAAAAAAAAAGCAACATGAAAAAAGCGCCATGTACATTCGGCGAAGAAAAACGAATCATAACAAAGCGTCCCCCTCAATGACAGCAGGGTGATATAGACGTTGGTGATTTCAAAAGAAGTTATGTTTGTTTTTCTCAAATAAAATTACGGAAATAATGTTTTATTGAATTTGGATGATCAAGTATGAATAAAAGCAACGTTTTTCATCGTTTGTTATCATTAAAACATCTTCTTTTGCTTTTATATTAAAATGGGAATTGAAAATTGATGCTCAACATTCAAATGCGTTTTTCTCAAAACGCATGGTTTGTACATGATGCTTTTTGAAATGTTGGCGTCGAATTGTTTTAAAAAATGTCATCGCAATAAAAATATTTAACTACAATTCTTTTTTTTTTAAATTATTTAATTCTTGAATTCTTAAAATGTTAAAATGTTTGTTTTCGAACGAAAAATGAAAAAAATCATCCAGTCGTATTAAAACTTAAAACATTTTAATCAGTTAGTAGTGAGATTTTCAAAAAACTTTAGCAGTAAAAGTTTTCATTTTTAAAATAAGATAAAAAAATATAATATAGCAAATTTTGACTCGTTATTAATTCAAAAGTAAGTTACTTTTGTCATTACAGTAATATTTTTTGTGTGTGTATTTTCTAAATATGAGGAAGGCACCATCCACCTAAAGATGGATTAAATAACGTTTTCGTTGCAAATTATAGAATTCTTGAATTCCTCAAATGTTAAATTTCTAAATTTACACACTTAAAAACGCTACCATTTCTGATCATTTTAAACCCAAAACATTTTTGAAAACGTGTATCTTCCGTTGTCTGTGATATATTTCAGTTCAAACCCGCTAGGCATATTTTTGGTACTTGGCATTTTAGTACAACAAAAATCCAGGCAAACTTAAACGTCAAATTTGACAAACTAACCTCGAAATAAAAAGCAAACTACTTTTTGTGTAAATAAACAAAACCAAATTCCGCAAACGTTTCTCAGTAATTTTGCATAATTTTTGATAAAAGTTTAACAAGTTTACCTTAAAAGTAAATCATGGCCGATAACAAAAAGGTAACCCCTGTTTGATTCATTCTTCAGTGTAATTTTAACACAATTTCTCAATCAGTCCGGTCCCGGTGGTGGCCCCGGCGGAGACCGTGGTGGCGATCGGGGAGGTGGTTCCGGGGGTGGCGGCGGTGGTGGCGACAACAAGGAAAAACGCCGCAAGGAATCCATCCTGGACCTGAGCAAGTACCTGGAGAAGACGATCCGGGTCAAGTTTGCCGGTGGTCGGGAAGCCGCGGGTGTCCTCAAGGGGTACGATCCGCTGCTCAACCTGGTGCTGGACAACACGGTCGAGTTCCTGCGTGACCCGGACGATTACAAGCTGGCGGAGGAATCGCGACATCTCGGGCTCGTCGTGTGCCGGGGGACATCCGTGGTGTTGATCTGTCCGCAGGAGGGCATGGAATCGATACAGAATCCGTTCATCACACAGGAAGGTTAGATGGGGGTGGGGAAGGGGGAATGGAAAGTCCGGGTTTCTTGCTTTTTGGGAATCTTATTTATTTGTTACTTTTCGAAGATCACGGGAAGGCCACAACGATTGCGGTTTTGAATTTTTGCATTTTCACGATTTGCCAACATTCTTCACGAATTAATTTCTCTTTCTTTTTGGCACCTAAAACGTACATCTTAACAGCAAACTTATCCCTACTTTGTATAAGTTAAATATTGCAACAAATAACGAATGTATTTAACAAAACGTTAACAATCGAATTCTTCCTCTCTCTTTCTTGAAAGAAAGCCTTAAAAAATGCGCGAGATCCTTATCAACTAGTCACAAAAATACTGTCTCAAAACGGCTACTTCCAAGCCGCCTCAACTCCCTCTCAATCCAACCCGAACTCGTTCCGGATCCAGGGATACTGGGCGGGACACTCGTTGCAGGTGAACAGATACCGGTCCTGCTGCAGCACGCGGCTGTGGAGTTTGCACGTCCGCGGCAAATTGCACGCCACCTCGTTCGGATCGAGCTGCTTGGGTGCGCACTGCCACGGCTCAAAGTGGCCCAGCTGGTTGAGCGGGGTGGGCTGGCGGATCCACTCCACTGCCTGGTAGTTGGTGACAAAGTACACGTCCGGGTGCTTCTGCATGTCGTCCAGGAAGCGCTGCGGGGAGAACACAGATTTGAAATTACTAAAAAATAACTAAATTTGATGAACATATTTTTTTTTTATTTATTTTTTTTTAGCTTTGTAAGATAAATTAGTGCGGTTCGCTTCTTGTACTAGACAGCGGTAGCGGCCAGGTGGAGATGCGAGAGGGTGTCGTCGAGGACAGGATAAACGTTGAGGATGATGGAATAGCTGTGGACCTGCCTTAGTTGGAGGACGTGAAAAAGCCTCAAGAACGCGGGAAAGGACGGACTTCCGCCTGAACTTTTCAAGCACGGGAGCGCGCGGATGATCGAGATTCTGCACCAAATCGTCCAGTGAATTTGGTGCGAAGAACAGCTTCCGACCGACTGGTTAGACGGGGGCTCATCACACCAATCTACAAGAAGGGGCAAAGACTCGATTGTGCCAACTATCGAGGCATCACAATCCTCAACTCAGCGTACAAAGTACTATCCCGAATCCTGTGGAGCAAGCTGAGATCATTGACCGAGACCTTTGTCGGCGAATACCAGTGCGGTTTTCGAGCGGGTCGGTTAACGACGGACCAGATGTTCACTCTGCGACAAATCCTCGACAAGTTCCGGGAGTACAACCTGCAAACACACCATTTGTTCCTCGACTTCAAGGTGGCGTACGATTCAGTCAAAAGAAACGAACTTTGGAAAATTATGCTAGAACACGGCTTTCCGGCGAAGCTAATAAGACTGATTCGTGCAACGCTCAAGCGTGCGAATAGCTAACGAGACATCTGAATCGTTACGTTGGATGGATTGAAGCGGGGCGATGCTCTCTCGAACTTACTGTTCATCATAGAGTTGGAGGGTGCTGCTCGAAGGGCAGGCGTGCAAAGAAACGAAACACTCATCACCAAACCGCACATGCTGCTTGGATACGCTGACGACATCGACATCATTGGTATCAACCGTCGTTCAGTGGACGAGGAGGCATCAACACTGCCAAGACCAAGTATCTGGTTGCTGGTAGAGCGAAGTGAAACGGCGGATTAGTGCTGCAAACAGGGCCTTCTACGGTCTTCGTAGCCAGCTAAGATCCCGCAGCCTAAGGACGCCTACGAAAATCACGCTGAACAGGACCTTGATACTCCATGTAGCTCTTTACGGTCACGAGTCGTGGACGCTAAAGGAGGCTGACCAGAGAGCACTTGGGGTCTTCGAGGGGAGAATCCTGCGTTCTATCTTCGGCGGCAAGCAAGTAGGAGACCGGTGGCGCAGGCGCATGAACTTCGAGTTGTACCAAGACTACAAACATGCTGATATCGTAAAAGTCATCAAGCATGACAGACTGAAGTGGGCTGGACATGTAGCCAGAATGTCGGACGAGCGGACGGCTAAAACGATATTCAGCAGCGAATCTGGACGGGGTCATCGGTTTCGTAGAAGGCCTCGTACACGTTGGCTGTGTGCAGTAAACGAAGATGCAAGAGCGGCCAACATTGTGGGCGACTCCTGGAAATCATCGATTAGTTCAGCGTAGACCTGTTGCTGATAAAGTAAAGTAAGTAATGGAAGCGGTGCTACGAAAACTGGAAATCAAAATGGCGGGAAAGTTCCAGCTCAACCGGTCCAGGCATATGACATTTGCAGTTGTTGTCGTCTCGTGACGGAGTGGCGGTACGGCCCCTTTAATTTTTGAAAATGCAAAAAAGACATATTTTTCAAATAGGGGAAATATACCCTTTCTAATCAAACACCTATCTTCGTCATATGGAGAGTTTGATGCTCGATTAAAGCTCCATAAATACTATTTAGGCTATAAACTTACCAGCAACAGCATCGCCTCGAGTAAGCACAAAAATTTATGCCACTTACTGGCCAAAAAGATCAAATTGAATGCATTTTTGATCATAATTTCTATTTTGCGACATCCTAATAACTACTCAGAATTCCGAAAAAAACGTATTTTTCAACGATAAAAACACTAAACAGGATTTAAAAACTCTGCCATTTTTCGTTTCTTAACTCAATGTTAACATGTTTACATACCATAGGTCGCCTTCCCTAAAGATCCAGGCTTGTGATGATACACCTTCCCTTTACTAAGCAATCGAATCCAGAAGGGGAAAGATCACCAGTTGTGTTGGTGTCCGAGCCGGAATTTGAACCCCGATCTACCGGCATTTCACCGTACAATTATGTTACAAATTACAAAGATACAAGCCACTTACCAAAAACGCATCCAAATATTCCTGCTTGCGGAACCAGGTCGAGTGGAAGTACAGCCCGTACGGGGCCCGGTTCGTGTGGTAGTGCCGCTTGAAGTTGTGCACAAACATTTTGTACACGTCGTCACCGTTCATGTGCGGCGGGCACGTGTCCACCATGCCGCACGTGTAATCGCCCGCCTCCAGCTGGTTCATCACCATCTCCCAGATGCCCGGATAGCTCCGCGATGGACAGAACTGGTTGTTCCCATTGCACGCGTGTGGCATCTTGTAGTCCAGCGTGTACGGCCAAAGGGGCGGATTCGAGTGTGGGGCCACCATCGAAGAGTCGTACACGAAGCCAAACTCCTTCATCATGAGAAACTGCCGGTTCCAGCCGACTCGCAGAAACGGAACCCGCATCCCGCGCAGTTCCTCCATGCGCACGTTCGAGAATCGGTTGATGATGTTCGCCTGGCCAACCATTTCGTCGAACCAGTCCTCGATGGTTGCGTTCCGTGACCACCACTCTTCCGGACCTCGGTGCGTGATCGAGTGGATCGCAATCTCGTGGCCATCGTTCCACATCTTCTGGACGTGGGCGTAATTCGTGTACTGATGCGAGATGAAGAACGTGGCCCTGATCGGACATCCGTTCGGGTTCTTCCGACCCGGCGTGAAGATCTTCTGCGTGTAAAGCTCCCAATTCTCGAAGTTAATCGCGTCGTCAAAGGTCAGCACGATCATCTGCGGCGTTTGAGTGCGCTCCAGTCGGGACGGAATGATGGTTCCATCCTTGGAGCAGAAACAGTCCGGAAGTTCGCACACGGACAAATCGCACGGATCCGCTGCGTTCGGGTCATTTTCGACGTCGCACCAGCCCTCGTCCGAACCGTCCGCGCAGTCTACGGAACCGTCGCAAAAGTACTCGTTCGGAAGGCAGGTGCCGTCGCCGCAACCGAGCTGCGATCGCTCCTCGCACTGGGCGGCATCCAGCAGGGGTTTGGGGACGCGGGCCTCTGGAAAAAGGGAGAAAATTGATCAAATTTTTAAAATACATTCAATATTACGCCCTCTTGATTTAAAAAAAATTCAAAATATTGTTTTCGTAAAGATTGGAAAATTTCACGAATGTTTCATGTTTTAACATTGAAAATCGGACCATTAGTTGCTGAGATATCGACATAAGAAAATGGTGGGTTGTTTGGGTGAGACTTATGGTACGTTCGTTTGATGCCTAGTTCCACACTGAGTGCCGCACTCAGAGCTGTCAAAGTGTTTCTTTGATAAAACTCGCGCTAATTCCGCACGAGTTTCTCCGCCATCTTGGAACTGAAACTCTAGTGCCGCACTCGATATAATGAAAGAATGCTCCCTAATCTCTAATGTCTTAGACAATTTTATAGACAATTTTTTTTGTTTTTGTTTTTTCATAACATTATTTTTATTAGGTCCTTTTCGGTACTGGGACCTGGTTAGGACCATAGACAATTTTCTGAACATAAAAAAAAATTTTTTTAGAAATGGTCACTCATGGTAACTATTTTCATCAATAGAAAAACCGCGAATATTTCGCTGAATTCAAACTTTCGATTTAATTTTTACCAACGGGAGCGAATGACCATAGGGTTAAAGTTCCCCTAATAAAATCAACAACAACAACAAACTTTCGATGGCTATATCTTGAAAATGAGGCCCTATATCAAAAAATCTGTAAAATATTTTTCGATTGCAAATTAAATTTTACATAAAAAAATAGGTAGAAAAAACTGTGTGTAAATTTTTATTTTTTCCCAAAAATCACTATTTTTTCAAAAATTCAAAAACAGATTTTTTTACCATACCTCTCTATAGCTCAAAAGTTGCGCTTTTTTGTCCCCTAAAACATGTAAAAAATACGTTTTTTTGGGAAATTGAGTTTTTGTGAAAAAATTATAATTCAAAAATCGGCATTTTTTTCCGTGTACCTATTTTTCTCAATAGTCCTCAATAATACCTACAACTTTGCAGAAGCCACTAAATTGATCAGAAAATTCACTCAAAAGTTACAGATTATTGAATATTAACGTACCATTTGTTTATGGAAAGCTGTCAAAATTGTATGAAGATTTGTATGATAGAACCAATGACACAAAAAAGCTTCTTTGTTGTTGTGTTGTTTGAAAAGCTGAGAAAATTCGATTTTCAATATTAAAATATGTAAAATTTTCATGAAATTTTCTTATTCTTTCAATAAAAATAGCTTTAAACATTAAAAGGTTAAAAGGCCAACTTTTTAAAAGGTCTTAAAAATTGATAGTTTTTCATATTCATTTTTCTAGATTACTTTTTCAAAACAACCAATACGCCATTGGTCTCTAATGTACATAGGACCTTTTGCAAAAACATGCGAGATAAATATTTTTTAATTTTGAAATTATTTTGATTGAAAAGATCAGACAATTTCACAAAAGTTTAATTTTGAAAATTTAAAACCGAATCAATAGTTTTCGAGATATCGTCAGCTACTTAAAAAAAACTTATTTTCATCAATTCGAATTCTTTGTGAGTCTGTATCTTAGAAACTGATTGCAAATTTGCTTTAAAAAATTTAATTTTAATTTGTTCGATAAAATATTTTATTATTTCTCCGAAAAAATATTGTTCTATGTCACATTTTTTCAAAATTTTATTTCTTGTTCATTTTGCACCATTATGCAGTATGGCTCAAAATATGTCTTTTTTGAGTTCCGTAATAACCTTAGGTAAAATCCATCAAAAAAATTCTTTAATTAAAAATATGTTTTTTGGGAATCCAACTTTTAGAGAAAAATTACCTTTAAATAATGAAATGGGTAATCCTTAGACTGCAACTATTTTTTTTCTGAATAGTTCTAACTAAAATCTACAACATTACCAAAATCACCAAATCGATCAGAAATTTCCATCTCAAGATACAGATTTTTATAATGAGGTAAGTATTCGTATGTAAAACAAAAAAAAAGTCAATAGAGCTTAATATAGTAAACAATATCTACATTCACCACCCACCTGCGGTGATGTCGCAGTTGTCCACGTTCTGCTTGAAGTCGCAGATCTGGCGGGTCACGTCAAACAGCAGCCCAACCGAGCACTTGAACTCGAACACCTCGCCGTCCAGACAGAGATAGTACTTGGCGCACTCCGTGTTGGTCCACATCTTGTGAATTGGCCGCTCCGGATTCCTGGGCGGAGCGGGGAGGAAGGGTGAGAGACGATTTATTGGAAATTATCGAGGAAAAATGAGAAAAAGAAATAAGAGAAAATTTCAAGTGTGAATAAAATTGGCGAGTTAATTGAAATAATGATTGAACGAATTATTGCTTCATTAGCGTGGGTAATTGTGGCGTGAGCTCGATTTGATGATGGCGATTCATGATGGCATGGCATTTCAACCGACGATTTTCCTTATCAAATGTGGTGTGCACTGCATTTCCGAGCGGAAAGTGACACCAATAGCACACTGACCTGTAAAATCGTCCATCCTCGAAGCAGGGAACTGTGTTTTTCAGACTTCGCTTGACCAAGTTGCCGCCGTGTACTTCTGTGGACGGAAAATGGAGATGAGAACGGAAAGGGGGAAATTAGTTACGTTATAATAGCATTTTGCGTTTTGCAATGGTGACAGTCGCTAGCATATTTGATATCTAGTTCAGATTGAACAGGCCTGCCCAACCTTTTTGGTTCAATTTTCACATTTTTGATCGACAAAATAACAATTGTTCATTTTTTCATGGTCCGCGGGCCGGATTGATTTTTGACATAAAATGTAGATTAAACGACTTGCATAAATATTTTTTCAAAATTTTGGCAAATTTATGTTCACCTGTCTTCAAAGAATCGATACCATCAAATAAACCATGAAAAAATTAACAATTGTTATTTTGACGAAAAATTTGAAAATTGAGCCAGGAGAGTTGGGCAGGCCTGCATTAGAGCATAATTGTCATTATACAAATATAAAAAAGAGGTACACAATGAGTTTTTTTTTATTTTGTTTGTTTTTTAGAACTCAGAAGCCTAATCTATCAAGTTTTTTTTTTCAGATGGACTATAAAGAAAAAATAGTTTAAAAATTCATATTTTCAAAAATATTTGAAAAAGTTGCATGAAACTTGAAAAATGTCTATTTAACGGTGCTGGACCAAACGACCTGTTTCTAAAAATATTTGTATCGGATTCCTCAAGAATTTTACTCGATATACTCAAAAATGAGAGCAGTTCATTAACAGGATTTTTTTCCACTTAATTTTGCGATCTGGACCACTGTGCATTGCTGATTTGGGGTTTTTCGACTTCTTTCTACTAAGGACAATTCATAATATTTTTTTTATTTTTTCAGTTTAAGGATTCGCAAATAAATTTTTAAATCAATGTATCAATGTGTCAATTATTTTTCAAAGTTGTTTCATGCATACTTTACAAATTAAAGTTTTTTTAAATGCTTTAAATTTATGAAGTGCAATCAACTGATATCATTCCAAAAATATAGTTTCCAGCATTGTTTTTTTACGTTAATGTAAATGCGGGGTTGCTTCTAAATAAATTAGAAACCACGATTATTTGAAGATTCGACTATTTAAAGTTCGGTTATCTTAAGTTTTTGATCGAGCTTAGATATTCGAATACCGTAAACCGGGGTGACATTGATAGGATTCAGTTTATTTTTCAAACATTATTCGAACGGTTAGACTTGTCTCATTATTTATATTTTTAAAACATGTACTGGGTAGGCCAGACAGTGTCCATGTACGTTTTTACAAAAAAAATGTATTTTTTTTCATATTGCTTTACAAAATAGTTATGTTAAAAATTGTTATTAAAAAAAACCAGGGCGACTTTGACAGTGTTTCTTACTGATTTCAGTTTAAAAGTGTGCATATTGAATTCCTTACGTCAAATTGACCATTGGTAAAGGTTACTTTAAATGTTTCATTTGAAAAATTAACAATATAATGTTTGTTTAACTAAGTCCAACAACTTTTTATAAAATTCATGTACATTTGAGTTTAAGTGATTTTTTTTTAATTTGATCAGGATTTGGTCAAAAATCATTAAAAATTGATAATTTTATAAAAGTATCAAATTTTGTTGTCACCAAATCTAATTTTGTAGCATGAATAAAAAATATCTAAATTTACTATGAAACTTGTTCCACTAAATATGACTATAAATCTGAAGATTTTTTGAATTTTGTTTCAATAACATACACACCTTGTAATTAGAAGCTTTTTTCTAACTGTTTTTAATGTAAAATTGCCCAAAGAATCTCATTTTCATTGAGAAAAACATGACACATGACATGATATAGTATAAAAACAATATTATTTATCTTTTTTTGCTAACTTTTAAAACTTTTCAAAGTTTGTTGAAAACAACTTCTTAAGGTACCTACTTTGAACACTTCTCTACCAAAGTTGGTACTGTTCCATATAATTATTCCTTATGTATTAAATTCGCATTTTTCGTTTTGCAAAAAACTGTAAACTGTACCATAAAAAATATTTGAGAAATTAATTTGAGTTCAGAGACTAAAATTAGTAAATTTTGAGCCTGTTACATTCTCGAATAACTATTTCATATTTTCTCCTTAGTTTTTTTTCTTCATCGATTTGTGATAGTCTTATCATGATCCGGAAAATGATCCGGTTTGCCCCATTTTTGATTAAATAAATTGAAAATGTTTTATCTTCTGAGGTTTCCGTTGGTTCAACCCATAACAAATCGATTTTCAGCATTTTGTAATTAAAGATAATTATTTTTGTATACCTTGTATACATTTTTATTTTTTCAATAATTTTTTTTTCTAAGGGCCAATACGCACTAGGAACAAAAAATAAATACATTGCTAGCTCACTTTATACATGTTTTGAGGATGGATGTTTAGAAAACGTTAATCACACAGTAGTACAAAAATGATCACATATTTTGGGTCTGAGAAATGTGAATTAATTTTCTCTCACAACATGAATTGAAGCATAATCACATTGAATCGAAGGAAATGGGGATCTAAAGCTCTACGTCAAATTTAATGTATAACCTTACGAAACATACTTAAAAGCCATTTCTGATAACTTTTTTTTTATTTTGGTGCAAAAAAATACTTTCTGTTAAGATGGGCCGCGGAGTTGCCCTAAAGAAAATTGGTTTTAAATTCTTTGCGGTCGTACAAAGGGTCATTGTACTCAGAAAAATTAGAAAAAATATCGTTGTCAACAATAATATCACCAATTTAAACTTTATTTCAGGACCCAATGGATTACCGGACGGGCCAAAATTTCTCATAGATGGCGCTGTTCGTTTGGTAGTAAGAATTTCAAATTTGTTCTGATTTTTTTTCTTTTTTGTAAATATCTCAGCAACTCCAAATCGCAGGGTGTCGAAATTTGACCTGCCGATTCACAAAAAAATTAGCTTTCACCAGGTCAAATTTTATCCCCAACCGATCTTTAATTAAGGAAATATTGAATTTAAATTGATTTCCCCCATACATTTTTTAAATCGCTTACTACCAGCGTGACAGCAGCCGCCATCGTCATTTTTTCTCTTTCTCTCCCAGCTTTTGACAGCTAGATCTGTCAAACCATTGTTTTTGTTTGAATGTCTCCGCCAAAAAATATTTCTGGTTCTGCTGCGAATTTTTATTTTCCCAACTGGAATCGACCACAACTCGGCCGGAACCGAAAACAAACGTTTAACCGACGACGTTTAACTGTGCGGAATCGGAAGGCTGTTGTAGGCTGCAGCTGCGGGAAGGATAGGACGAGGTGAGGGGGGAGGTAATCCGAGTGAGTTTCGGCTGCAGATGCCGAGATGGAAGTGGAAGCTGGACAGCGGATGGACAACCAAACGTCGAAGAGGCAGAGGGCTGGCGGTGAGTTGTGGCTGGAAGGACTCGTGGATTTGAGGAGATTGCACGAAACACTAACGCCGCAAGAGTTGTGTACGCGAATACGGTTCAGTTGGCGAAGAAACGAGAGGATGGGAAGTGACAGAGGAACCATCAATTTTTGTCTTCAAGATTCGTAAAATAGCTTCCGGCGAAAATTTTAACAGTCGTCGGAAATACAGATTGCCGCTCCGATCCACACTGCGCTTTGCACAACGACAACGTTGGTTTCTTCTGATTAGTCTGGCAGACGGCATCCTACCTCGGTACTAAGAAGTCTTCTTACTGATCCCGACGATATCTTCCTCGACTTTAGATCTTCCGGTGGACATCGAGTTCAGCACCATCTTGACGGACGAAGTGTTTAGTGCCAGTCGGCGGCCAAGCCGGATTAAGCGACCCCCAATGGCAACGGAAGTGGGAGATGATGGTGCAGATCTTGAACAAGGAGATTTGCCAGAGGGCGCCAATTATCAACGCGTAGCTGGCTGAGAACTGCAGGTCCAGGAGCAGTCATTATGCTGAAAGAAACGGCCGTCAACCGGAGAGTGTCCCTATCCGAGGACGACAATTCACCGTCTCCAATCAAGATGTAAGATGGGCACGGTGGACCGCCCTTGGTCGGATATGCCTTCTTCGGCGGCGGAAGCATGCGAAGTCCGCAAAGTCCTCGCGATCCGAGTCTTCGATTCACCGCCCGACTCACACCACCTTCCGGGTCAAATCCAGCCTCTCCTCACTTGCAAAGTATGGGCGAAGGTGGCTCCCAGAACCATCCCAACTTCAACTTGACCTCACCACCCGATGCTCACATGCCACATCCTTCACCAAGTGGTCTTATGCCGTCATCCCTGTTGAATCCTCAACCAAGTCCGATAGCCCACTTACCGGGACCGACAAACATGCCGTACATGGACGGACAATCGGACACCGATGGAAGTCCGTTTACGACGGCACAGCCGCTTCCAACTGGCCCGGATCGCGGGAAATGCTGTGACCATCACTACGACCTGGCCAAAGTCCGAACCACAAGGCGCAGGGTGAGTATTTTTCATTGGTTTTTGTTAGCGGTTGATGTGATGATCGTAACATTTTCTTTCAGCTCCACTTCACAACACTGCCAGCTGCAACTGCAGGCCAATTATATCCATCAGGTCCGGACGCGTTGGCTGAGGTGTACAACTGCTTGCACTATTTCTCGCGGGTGAGATGGCCCAAAGCGAAACACCCGACTGGGAAATGTAAGATTCTAATTATTTTTTATTTGACCAGTTGATTGTTTACCACCGAGGACGCGACGTGCAAGTTGAACTCCACGCTGCAACTGCTGTGCGACAAAGTGTTGGAAATGCACGTGACCGCCCTGCTGGACACGGCCCCGGAATTTCTGCGCAACCGGCTGAATGACGTCCTGCAGGGAACGCTGATAGAAGTTGAGCCCGGCGTGTTGCTAATGTTTCACGACCCGGATAAGGCGTGATTGACTCGGTGGGGTCATCTCGGTTAATCCGATCTTCTATTCGCTGTGTCTTGGGCTGGAAGAGGTGATGATGGAACTCCTCGGCGGGCGCAGCTTGCTGAATCTTTCAACTTCTGATCAGTGCAAGCCACGCCCAGCTGGGGACGATTCGGGTTATCACATTCAACACGGCCCGGTTCATAGTGCAGACGTTTCCGCTGATGGCCTCGGCACGTTACGGCAAGGATGCGCAATTTCTGCAAGCTCCGCTCGAGTTCATCAACCTTATGATGCTCCGATCGACGGAGTTCACCACGTTCTATCGCGAGATGATCGACGTGTTCAGCGCCTATTGGAAGCACCGCAGTCAGATCATGCAGCGAATTTCCCCCAAGAACAAAGGTATCGAACGGATAAAGAAATACCTGCTGAAGATCGTGATTGTGAGCTTGGGCAAGAGTATCGGCGCCGACCTCTTAGTCTCGCTGTTTCGATCGCTGAACGACTTACTCGTCAAGCTGACCGACGTTCCGTTCGATTGACTTACCAAGACCGATTCAGGCCTGGCGATGAGCGGCATGAACGAGTTCATACTCGTCGAACCGATCGTGAATAAGTGAAGCTGATCCGCGAACCAAACGTACCGCGCAATCACTGACCGGCTTCTTCCGACGAGTCTCCCTGATCAAGGAATCGGGATGCTACAAAATGAGCCTTCCGGAGGCGTTGTGGATGAACCTGATGGTCGTCATGATCGGCCAAGACTCGCCGAAAGCTGTCGAACAACATCAAGCTGCTCCTCAACGCGGAGTTAAAGGTACCACAAGTGTAAGTTTTCGTATGATAAATTAAAATTAGAAGGTCATTAATGAAATGCTTCTTTTCTTAGAACTTCCCGCGCAATCCTGGTACATAGGTTTGATCTGCGGTGTTACAGAGCACACCTCGCGGCTACTGTCCAGCGACGAGAATATCAAAACACGCAAAGTGATTAGGAGCGTTTGCGAAGCGGTTAGTTCGCTCCAGGACTCCGAATTTGTGTACTCGATCGGTTCCAAGCAGGTTGACAACACGAACGCTTCCAACTCGTTAGAGAAGCAAAAACAGCGGGTGAAGAACGTCGCAGAGTTCCTGGCACCAGATCCAGAACTTCGTGCACGTTTGTCTGGACCACACCGCAGCACCGATGAAGGAAACCTAGCACATCAACGTGTAATACCTTGGACATATCGCCAACCTACCTGAACATTTACCTGGACGATTACCGGAACACGATTGCCGTCTTGGAGCTGATCTTTTTAATCTACATTTGTTCTCGATGTGTCGATTTCATTCATATTAAATAATAAAATTATATGGGCGGGGAAGGATGGGGGAGGGGGGGGGGGGACTGGACTCTAGTGTAGGAATCTAACCCTGGTCAACACTGGCTGACAGATCAACTATGGTTGACGTCTAGAGATGAGAAGAGTTAGTTAGTGACAATCAGAGTGTACCGCGGTCGGACACGCGAGTGGTGGCGGCAATAAAAGTTATTAGCCGCCAGTGATGTGTTTTATTAATAATCCGCGTCTTCCTCTGGGCCCAACGTCTACATTGGCGACGAGGAGAAAATATCCAGTGAAAGTGGAAGTGTCTCAGGAAATCTAAGGTAGTGTACGGTAATTTTTGTGAAGAGGTGGAGGAGGAATTATAAGAACAACAATCTGTAAGTATGTAAGCGGGTGCGTGAGATTGTGAAAGCAGTAAGAGTGTATGCGTGTACACGTAAGCGGTGGCAGTTGAATGAAAAATATACACATTGTGCATTTGTTTACATAGTTACACGGCTAAAGAGGGTCAGTTAGGTTTGACTTGATTTTCAGTTTTGTACTCAGTTTTGGGTCCTCTTAAAAGTCTTCGTTTTGGATAACAAACGGCCGTAATTTAAGTTTTAAATAGCATCTTTTTTTTGTGTTATAAAGGTCAGAGGAGCCGGGACACGTGGTGTGGAGTAAGCGTAGTTTCCTCTCACTCAGTCGGCTTGAGTTCGATCCCAGAAGGTCCCGGTGGCATTTTTCGAGACGTGATTTGTCTGATCACACCTTCCGTCGGATGGGGAAGTAAATGTCGGCCCCAGTCTAACCAAGAGGTTAGGTTGTTAGCTCAGTCCAGGGGTAGGAGACGTTTCCCTGGGTCCTGTTTTGGTGGAGTCGCAAGTAGGCAGTTGGACTCCAAAGGTCATCAGTTCGAATGGAATGGAAGCTAAGGTGTAAAAATAGGGTTTGCAATTGCCTCAACGATCAAGCTTTCGGTAACCTAGTTTCGAGTAGGAATCTCGCAATCGAGAATGCCAGTCGGTCAGAGGAAAGTTGTCTTGACCTTATTTCATTCAAATAGGGTCACTAGAGACAAGACGACAGGTTAATCTGGTATTTTGATTCATTTCTTCACTCGCAAAATGGAAAACAGTTGGTAGTCGGTTGAAGTGATTGGAATCTTGTGGGCATAATTCAAAGAGCGTTTCTATTGGTGCATTCGTTTGGAAGCTGGTTAGGCATGGTTGCCGCATTTCAGTTCAGCGCTTAATTCAGTTCAATCTGAAACTGACTCGGTTCTAAGGTTAGAAATTTGACAGCCCTTGTGAACTGTTTTTGCACGCGTGTACTTAGGTAATTGTAATTTGTGCGTTTATTTATAACGATAACCTGTTAGTTAACAACTTTTTTATCAGGTCAAGGAAGTAAATGTAGGAACAATATAATTGATAGAAATAATCCATACAAACTGAGTACTTTAACTATTCGTTAAACTAAAATTAAGTAGAATCGATTGGTAAAGAGTTCCAGCAGGTAGCTCCGTGAACCAGGACACTTTTTCCGCTTGAAGTGGTGTGTCTAGGGATGATGAAGCAGCGGGTTCGCTGCTGCTGACTGTGTTGCAGGTGTTGATGGATGTAGTCTGGTAGGTTGTCGTAGTCGGCTTGTCTAATGAAACTGCAGATCCTTAGGCGGTATTTCGATGGCAAGTCAATTCCAAGGACAGAGTTGCGGACAGCTGCTGTGGTATCACGTCGGCGAAGGTTGTGTACAAATCGTATGGCTGATTTGAAGCAACGATACAGTTGATCCTTCAGTGCAGCTGATATCTGGTGATCTTGTTCTAAAAAGTTATGGATGGCTTAGTGTCGAAGGTGGATGGCTTAGTGTCGAAGGTGGATGGCTTAGTGCCGGGGGATGGCTTAGTGCCGGAGGTTGGCTTAGTGCCGGGGGTTGGCTTAGTGCCGGGGGTTGGCTTAGTGCCGGAGGTTGGCTTAGTGCCGGGGGATGGCTTAGTGCCGGGGGATGGCTTAGTGCCGAGGGTTGGCTTAGTGCCGGAGGTTGGCTTAGTGCCGAGGGTTGGCTTAGTGCCGGGGGATGGCTTAGTGCCGGGGGTTGGCTTAGTGCCGGGGGTTGGCTTAGTGCCGGAGGTTGGCTTAGTGCCAGGGGTTGGCTTAGTGCCGGAGGTTGGCTTAGTGCCGAGGGTTGGCTTAGTGCCGGAGGTTGGCTTAGTGCCGGGGGTTGGCTTAGTGCCGGGGGATGGCTTAGTGCCGTTGAGAGGCTGGTGGATGTTCACTCATGCCTGGTGGAGAGATGGCTCGTGAATATCTGCTGTAAGGCCTGGGGGAGAAGAGGCTTGTGATTGTCCACTCATGCCTGGTGGAGAGATGGCTTGTGGATGATTACATGGAAGCCTGGTGAAGAGGAGGCTGGTGGATGTTCACTCATGCCTGGTGGAGAGATGGCTTGTGAATATCTGCTGTAAGGCCTGGGGGAGAAAAGGCTTGTGATTGTCCACTCATACCTGGGGGAGAGATGGCTTGCGGATAATTACACGGAAGCATGATGAAGAGGTGGCTTCTGGATTTTCGCTCTGCCTAGCGTATAGATGGCTTGTTAATATTTAGGCCTGGGGTAGGGGCTGCAGGCTTGTGTATGATCATCGAAAGGTGAAGTTAGAAAGATTTGTATTCGTCAACATTGTAACATTGTCGTAAGTAACAGTTACTGTTAAAGTTAGGAATTCAAGGTACAAACTACGAGGATATTTTTAAGGAAGTTCAGTAGTGCCATTAGGGATCATTTTTGCACAAGTTAACAGTTGAAATGATTGAAAAGTAACAGGAAAGTTTAGGGTATTTGGTAATTCGTTTGGGTGCAGGCGTGGTCGAATGGTTACGCTGTTCGCGTTGTAAGCGGATGATCAGGGGTTCGTTTCCCATCTTCTATTGACTTCCATTCGGATGGGGAGTAAAACGCTGGTCTTCGCCCTTAGTTGTTGTTAGGCCGTAGAGTAATTCCAGGCGTAGAAGTCGTCTCCCTGATATACGAACAAACAACACACCAAACCAAACCTGCTCCGGTAGAGTCGCTGGTCGGCGGCTGGACTTGCAATCCAAAGATCGTCAGATCGAATCCGTGGGTGGAAGGAGTAAAAAGAGGTTTGGGTGCTCTTCCCATTCAAGCCTTCAGACTCCTAGGTGCGAGCAGAATCTTACAATAGGGGCCATAAAAGATCTGGGAACGTTAAAGTGGAAGGTTTGTTTTAATTCGTTAAGGTTATGTACTCATCAAACGTATACAAGAGGCAAGATATTGTGTTCTAATAATGTAGAAGTTGTAAAGCCAAACTTTAACCTGCTCTTAAATACTATAACACAATCAGTGATTAAACCTACAAAATACTTTTTTTTATTACTGAGTTTCATTAGCAACAGGTCACAGGAGGAGGAGGTTTTGCCAGCACACGTAGTTCGTTCGGAGAGGTCTTACTGCGTTAGGCCGAATTCCGCGTGAACAACACACAGAGGGGAAGGATGAACCACGAGCTAATGCAGCTCAACGGCAAACCGGGTTTTCAGAGAGTCACCTGGGTTTATCGGATCCTTTGGGTCGTGCGCATGGCAAGAGAGCCAGGCGGGCGGGGTGCCGACCTGGACGGAGTGTGTGCGGCCCGGAGCCGAGTTGACTGGCGGCTCACCTGGAGACTGCTGATGAACTAAGGGATGTCCTTAAGATTTGAAGGAGGATGGTTGCAAGATAGGGTTCTGTTTGGGGGTGCGAAGTTGTCTTCGTATTCCAGAATTGTCAGGTTGACGGACCCAATTCCGTTATAATTTGATTGTACAAATAGTTAGGTGTTGTGGTAAGTAATTTTGGAGACGCTGCTTTATGGGGTTGATTAAATGCTGGGGAATGTGTGAAGGAGTATTGATGCAGGGGGCTCTGATTGATAGGCACCGTGAAATTGTTAATAATCGGTAACTCCATAAGACAATGAATGAGAAATAATGTATATTCAATTCATGTTTATTAGTTGCATTTATCATAATACATTTTGCCTAACTAATTACAAAATGCAGAGTTTTGGAGATACTTACAGCTACAAAATAATTCAGATACAATCATTGGACGAAATAAGTTCAGTAATTTCAATAAATTAAGCGAGAGCAGATAAAACTGTTTAAAACAACTGCTACTTTTGCTAGGGGAGAAGAAAAAGGATAGGAAAGCTTAAGTTTATATCACAGAAAAAAAAATGTCAGTTAGTTTATTAAGGCTAAGACTTTAACTGCAGGGCATAGGTACTTTCCCATCAGCTCTTGCAGCGCAAAGAACTGCTCCAGCTTGTTTCCGCAAACAACTTATTTGAGCGACTGTTATTGTTTTAAGATATAGAATTGTGAAACGATAGTTGAGGATTATCTTTATTCATTCAAATCTACCGGACTCAAAACAAAGGGAACAAAAAAAAAACAAGTCATTTTTTAGAAAGAGGCTGAAACAGGTGTCTTATAAAATCTAATATTATTTGCATTGGAATCTTTTAAAAAAATACTATCTGACAAATGCTGCGTACAAGATTTTAGACTCATAAATTTATTGATTAAATTTGCTCAAATTATAGCAAAATAGGGAAACGCTTAGCATTCTATTAACTTTAAATTAAATTGTTTTAAGTGAAGGAAGAGGTAGTACTGGATCGATTGGATAGCGGTTAACTGTAGTGAATTATGGATTTACAATTACAAGATTAATAAATGTGACGGAGCAACAATTAAATTGAACAGCTAAGAAAGGAGAGTGAAAGGACAAAACTTCATTGAGTGTAATGGCTTAGTTCAAAGTTCAAAGGACGTGACAAGAGATTATACTGTAAACATAAATGCTCGTTTGACTCAGCAAAAGATATAAGATTATAATACTATTGTTATCAACAAATACTAGATTAAAAATAAATCCACTCGTGTGTTCAGATCAGGGCAATTATGAGGACAATCTAGTTTGCTAAACTGTTAAATTATCAATTGTGAAGTATCTATCATTTTCAAGGAAGAGAGGGATGTAGGAATCTAACCCTGGTCAACACTGGCTGACAGATCAACTATGGTTGACGTCTAGAGATGAGAAGAGTTAGTTAGTGACAATCAGAGTGTACCGCGGTCGGACACGCGAGTGGTGGCGGCAATAAAAGTTATTAGCCGCCAGTGATGTGTTTTATTAATAATCCGCGTCTTCCTCTGGGCCCAACGTCTACATCTAGGTTGTCTTCTTGTATTATTAGTGAACAAAATATGATCCTCAAGGGGCTTCGACACTTGCCGGCAGAATGAATTCTCGTTTGCTAAACGGGCATGGTGCTGGTGATCTGTTGAACTGCAGATTCAGCGGCAGTGTATCCATCTCGTCCTCCACGCTGATGCACTTGGACTGCTCCAGGTCGGAGAGGGTCGATTCGACCAATTCGGACAGGTGGTCCGACAAGTGTCGGTGGGTGACGCCCTGCAGGGTGTAGTAGTTCGGGTTATGGGTGAGTCGCCGGTACAGGAACGTCTAGGTAAGGTAATCAACGGCGTCCTGTTTGTTTTCAATGGTTTTGGTGACGATCTCCGCGTTGAATTGATCGTGCATACGATGATCCAGATGACTTTCCACCGGTAAACTCTCGTTGAGGAACTTCTTGAAGAAGTCCTTTTTGGAGCTCTGACACATCAGTACGCACTTGGCGTCGTCATCCTCTAGCGGACGGTTGGCCCGTCCCACCATCTGCATGACATCCGTGACCGGGTAGTCGTCGTACGAGTGACTCTTACCGTTGTAGAACTGCGTGTCCATGATGATCAACAGGTAGGCGGAAATGTTCAAGCCCCAGCACAGATCCCGCGTGACGACGGCAATCTGCACCGCACCGGAATCCAACAGCTGCTCCACGATGCGATGATCAGACGCCGTCAAGCCTTCGTGGATGTACGCAACCCCTTGCGAGAGTGTATCCTTCAACGTTTTATCCGTCATGCGATCCAAAAACGGCTTAATGTCCTCCTCCTCGGCGTGGAAGAACCGGTTCGGTTGAGCTTCAGCAGCACAGTAAGTCAAACTATCAATCGCCGGCAAGCGAGCCAACTTCCTCGAGTTCACAAACACAATCACCGGTTTGTGCGGGCTGAACTTGGTTACGGCGTTGTACACCGGTTTGGACATGGCCGCAATGTGCGACGCGTTGTGCGTAATGTTGAATCCCTGCACGTGCAGTTCCAGCGGGATTGGCCGCACGCTCGGTTGGAAGTTGAAGGTCGCATTCGCGTTGCAACCCAGCCATTGAGCTACGTCCCGGGCGTCCGACAGCGATGCCGACAGCGCGATGATCCTAATCTGCTTCTCAATCTGGGACGAAATGTACCGCATACGGGAGCAGACGACCTCCAACACAGGACCTTCCTCACCGCCAATCAACTGCAGCTCGTCCACAATAAACAGCTGGATGTTCTGGACGTTCTTCCTCTGCTTCCAACGCCGAGACAAAATGTCCCACTTGTCTGCCTTGGTCACGATGATTTGCCCCTTGGCGATCAGCTTCAAGTCCGTTCCGGTTTCCCCCGTCAGCTTGACCACCTTGCAGCCCAAGTTCTGGCCAAACTTCTGGTGCCAATCCATGAAGATCAGCTCGGCCAGCGCGTCCCTCGAGACCAGATAAACAACCCGACCGTGCGGGTTCTGCTGCAACATCCGCAGCACGGCAAACTCCGCGATCTGCGTCTGGATCGGCTTGAACTGCGGGAATCGGTCCGCGTACAGCTCTTCGAAGCGTGGCTCACGCAACGCACTGATCGGCAGCGGCTGCAAATCGAGCAGCTCCGTCGGCGGCAGGTTCTTCTCTGGTTGAACGAAACCGGAAGTTGCGTCTCCGCGCCAATCCACCGGTCGGACACGATGCGCAGGAAGTACTGCGGTGGCAACGGTTCAAACACCGGCACGAAGAACTTCACCAGGTGATCGTCCTGGCAGTACTTGTACTTGAGCAGGAAGTACTCGTGGTGCAGGATAACCGAGGAATCGACGTCCTCAACCAAAATCCAGAACGCCTCCGACTGGCCGTGAACCTTCCCGTCCCACTGGAAGTCCAGCGTGATGGTCAACTCGACGCGCAGTGTAGAACGCGTAATCGGTTGAATGTGCGTGGACAGCTCCAGCTTGGGGAACTGGTGCACGTACTTGTATATGGTCTTGGCCAGCTTCGGCACGCGAATCAACTCTCCAATCTCGTTCGCCTCCAGATCGTACAGCCGCTCCCATGGGAAGTTCTTCTCGATCTCCTCGGGCATCTTTCGGAAATGACGCAACGGGGACATGCTCTGCCACATGCGCCGATCGATCATCTTGCACAGCGTTAGGCACTTGTCCGCCAGCTGGGCCCACTCGCAAACAGGACAATCTCGAAGATGGCACGCAGCAGACGGGACGCGGACTGGGTCACGTACACCATGTCGGCCATCAGGGCAAAGACCTCGAGTTTCAGCTGGGAGATATAGGCTTGCAGGAGGACGTTGACCTTGGCGCTGGGTTCTTCCATGCTTTCCTTGATCGGGATCGGAACGCGCTTTTGCAGCTCGAGTGTCTCTTCCTCGCGAACCGTTATGTTCCGGAACTCGCCGGACATTCGACCGAAGTGGACCTGGAAGTGGTCACTTTTGCGGTCGTACTTGATGAGACCGCTCTTCCACAGGTTTGCACCAAGTTGGCGCGGAAGCCCTCCAGCAGCGGGTAAAAATTCAAAACGAAAACATCCAATGTTTTTGCCTCGGTTTTTGCAAAATTTGTAAACATTACAGGCAACAGTCTAGTACCTACTTGTGGAAGCTGGATATTTTTTAATCAATATTATTTAACACTAAGATTTATTGCATTTTTATGGTTTGACTTATCTAAAACTATTTTTGCATGCATCAAAATTGTGTTAAACATCCAAAAAGTATTTGAAAGGTGCAAAATTAAATAAAAATTGAAAAAATAAAAATATATTTTAAATCCAGTAGAAGGTTCTGTACGGTAGGCATGTTTGGGTACAGTGCCGCCATCTATGAAACAAATGGAGGGTTCACAAAACTGTCGATAGAGGGCCATCGCGCACCAACACTGCGAACCTGGCGGTAAAAATGAGAAACATGCCGTCAGGTGTTCCATTGACACAATCAAATTGCACTTCCACTTTCACCGTTAATTACAGTCCCGAATATTTTCATATTTCATCATATTTCAAAAACTTACAATTTGTGGCTTGTCTTTGAAAAACTAATTTTTTGAGCGCATGCCTTGTCGAATTTATTTTAATATCAGAAGTGTTTACTAGATTCAGCTCCTTAAAAAAAATGAGTTGAAGATAAAAATAGCTTGTGGCAAATGCAATTATCAGGTACACCCACGGTAACTGCCAGAGCTATGATCCCATAAAAAAAAGTGAAATGATTCCAATTACGATCGATTACGATTCAAATGCGAAACAATACAACAATCAGGCTTGCTAATAGTTACGCCTCCTCACTCTTCTTCAAGCAGATTCACTTGTACATAAAAAGAAGCCTTTACGCCTCAAAACTTCCTTGCGCACAAAACAAAAAAAAAATAAGCTAGATCCGCGCGCAGCCTTTTATTAAATTGCGCGAAAACTGCGCCGCGCCGTTTTTTAATTGAATTTTTTAACTGGTTTGAATTGCTGCTGCGAAATCGAAAGCTCTCCGCCAAACTGGTTCGCAGCAAAAACAGAAGAAAGGAGCATAGTTTAGCGGCCAGCGCGGGAAACCGCTCCAAAAGTTACCCAACACCAGAGCGCAAAGATCACCCGGTTTGGCAAAAGTTGATCTGAGGGGGAGAAAATGTCACCATGTCCGGTCAACCTGCCCCTCTGGGGAGTGCAAATATTTGAAGGGGCCAGTGGCCACTGCTAGCCGACATTGCCGTCAGCTGTTTTTGGTTTATTTTTTTTCTCGGAATGCCGTCTGATCAATAAATTTCAAACGTTAGGTAAAGATATGGATTCGGAAAGGCTTTCGCGTGCATATTGAATTAGTATAATTTATTTGCATTTTCTATGATCTGTTGAGTTATGGGCTGCCATAAAGTTCAGACTGTCTCAAGCGAGTTACATGGGAGATTTTGAAAAGTGAGTTGTATAAAGTTCAACTTTTATCTTTTAATGACATTTATGGAAATTTAGGTTACTGGATTATTAGGCTTTACACAAAAATCAGGTTTATTAAAAACCTTCAATTTTACTTGAATCTTCAAGTTTTCAACTACACGTTATGGAACCCGACGCAACAAAAACCGATAAAATTTGCACACAATGCCATGTATCTATTAAGGCAAAGCCCTCGAAGTTAAATGGCAACTCACCATCGAGCAAACCAACAGCATCCCAATACATCCATTGTGGGTGGTAAGAAAAAAAATCCACATTCAAAATTATGATTCCAGAAGTGAAAACTGCACGCAACACATAATCAAACAAACCGCCTTCCCCGCGTTCAGAAAAAAAACAATCATGTGAAATACATTCTATTGTCACTGCCGACTGGCGACTTACAGGAAAAACTCTTGCTTTCGTTCCGCAAAGTTGTAAAACATTGAGTTACCTACGGCATGCACGGATTTTTACATCAGCGCTGCGGATGATCGAGTGGGAACATTTGAGCATCTATTTGGCCTTCCTACCATAAAACATATATCATGCAATTAAGAGAATTTTTTTTTTTTTGTTCAAAATCCAATCAATCTACATTAATTAGAAAAACCAACAAAAATAAAATAGCAAAGAATTTTGGTTTTTTGTAACTTTCATTGTTTAAATTTTATAATTAAAAAATGAGAATAATCATGGTCCAGTTAGTTGAAACAAGCATTGAAGAGCATCAAAACAATATTTCATTGATTCTTATTGAGAAACAAGCCTTACCTGGCAAACTTCGTCCTGCCCTTTTTTGGTTTCCTGACGTTTTTTGCTTGTTTGCTAATTCAGCCTCCTGTGATCAAAATTGGATTTTTCGCAGCTTTTTCCATACAATCTGCAGATTTTCCAGAATCGGTTCCAAAGTGGCCAAAGTTGTCACTTTTTGGCGTAAAAACCTTCCTTGGTCTTTTACGAACCCAACGCAACAAAAAGCACCTATTGAACTGATTCGCGTTCGAACAAAAACGTCGAAATTTTATATATATATATAGATAGATAGAAGATTTATTTACCAATTTTATGAACGCAAAATGTCAAAAAATCAAATTTTTCGCTCTACAGTAGCCTTGGCGTTCTCGATTGCGAGATTCCTACTCGAAACTTGGTATTCGAAGGCTTGATTGTTGAGTTGAGGCAATTGCAAACCTCTTTTTACACCTATGCTTCCATCCACCCCGGGGTTCGAACTGACGTCCTTTAGATTGTGAGTCCAACTGCCTTTCAGCGAATTCACCGAGACAGGATCCAAGGAGAATAGAGATCCTAAAAGGGAGACTGGTCGAAGTGAATTTGACGTACCCAAACAGACTCGAGTTTGACGTATCCAAACGAGCATTTGCCTTTACGCCCAGCAAAATCAGTGTTGCCAAGCTCAAAGCATACGTTGCCAGATCGATTTAGCAAACTTAGACCAGTCTCCCTATTTAGGGTCTCTAAGGGAGAAAAAAAATATATATCAAAATCTGCAACAGTGGATTTGCTGCAAAAAATGTTACATTTTATAACAGTTTTTGCAGCAAGCTAATAGCTAATTTTTGCCCGCGTGTAAACTTGTCAGCGATCTGCAGTTCTCACCAACACATGTTATGCTGACGCGTCCCCGAGCACCAATCAGAGAGAAGAATATGTTGGTGCTCTGACCCACAAAATTCATCAAGCGTCAATGGCGCGGTGGTAGCGTTTCGGATCAGCATCCAAGAAATTGATGGTTCGATCCTCGTTCGGTTAAGATTTTTTTTCGCAATACCAGCAAACAGCTGTCGGTAATAAGCAAAAATGTCATACCCCTATATCGCAAAAAAAATGCATGAGGAAAGATTTCATCATGCAGAATCTGATATACTTCCATGCCGCCATGCATCACAATCATGCGACCGCCGGTTGGGTGCTAGGTTAGATCGGGGCCAACATTTACTTCCCCATCCGACGGAAAGCGTGATCAGACAAATCTCGTCTCGAAAAATGCCACCGGAACCTTCTGGGATCGAACCCTGACCGACTGTGTGAGAGGCAACCACGCTTACCTCTACACAACGGGTCCCGGCTACTAAAACTGCCGAAGAAACCATATTTTTAGGATTGGACGACAATTGCACCCTCCACAGGTAAAAAACTGAAACAGTTGCTTTTCTCCATACATTTTGACGATTTTTCCCATACAAACTTCAAGCGATTAGAGGGAGGTGTTCCCGTGGTCATAATGAACTCAAATTTGCAATTTAGCCAAGTGATGGGTCAATTTTTGGTAGTCCCAAGAAAGCCCGGATTTGGACCATCCTAAAATAAGCAAACATCCTTTCTTGTTTTGTAATCCGCGCTTTGTATGAAAAATGTGAACGTTAAGGTTAAGGTTTGTTTACTTGTTTATGTGCTGCATATTAAAGGGCTGTTGACAGTAAGGAGTCCATAACCAGGGGGCTCAAATTGAGCTCTTTGGTATGGGGGTGTGTGGTGGGCCTATAAAAAAGAAAAAAAAAATTTTTTTGGATTGCAAATTTAAGTGACAAATTGTTTATTTTTTTCCCTGTACAATTTTTCTGAAAAATTCTAATCATTACCTACTTGTCGAAAAAAATATCCTTTCTAATGATACAGATTTTCACTTGCACATTTTCAAGCCCAGTCCGCTAAATTGTATGGAGCCTTGTATGAAAAAATCTTCTGATGCAAAATTGCTTTGCGAAACAAAGAGAAACAAAAAAAAAAGTTACTTTTTCAAAACTTTTTGCCTTCCTGAGGAATGGCTATAAAATCACTCGAAAAATCAACTTCTCAATTAGATCTCCTAGACCAACCTTCATGTGTACATATCGACTCAGAATTAAATTCTGAGCAAATGTCTGTGTGTGTGGTGGGATGTTGATCAAAAAATTGTCACTCGATTATCTCGGCACTGGCTGAACCGATTTGGTCCGTTTGGCCTCATTCGATCTATTCCGGGGTCCCATAAGACGCTATTGAAAATTATAATGTTTAGTTAAGTACTTCAAAAGTTATGCTAAAAAACCATTTGGACAAAAGTTCGGAAGATTGTAAAAAGGTTGGTTTTTGTTAGATTTCCATTTTCCAACGAGTCTAAAACATAGAAGATCTGACAACTCTGTTAAAAATTATTGATTTGATTTGATTTGATTTGATGTGATAACCAACAGGGCCACAAGGATGACCTATGTAGCGGTTGCCTAGAATTACAGTGGCTCAGACTTAAAGGGAGCATCTTCAAATTACTGCCGTATGAAGGGCCAAAAGGGGGTGGTTGGACGCGAACAAGCAAAATCACTCACGGTGTCCTCAGGAGAAGAGAATCTCCTTCCGACAGTAACCTCCAATAACTCCGAAAAAAGTCTTACAAAGCTGAAAAACAGGGTGTTGGGGGCCTAAAAGGGCGCGGCAGACAGCTGGAGACTGACAGAGGTCAATAGACGTAGTAATTAGACAATCCTTTAGAATTGTATAATTAATAAACTATTTACACCTTGTGACGTAGTTCTGGTCTTCCACTATCTACATCCAATCTCCGCCATTACAGCATACCGTCCACTGCCCTGATGCTCCCTCCCCGATCCCCGGCTTTGATTCTAACTACTTATAAAAAGGAAAATCATAGATGAGAAAAGGTCAATGCGGATAGAGAGCAAATCGAGCTCAGTATCCCCTCACAAAGACTGGTAGTAAGTGTTAAAAAGATAGTGAAAAATATGCAGAAAGGCAAGACGAAAAATGAAAAGATAGTATGTCAATGCGGATGGATCGATGATCCCCTCACAAGGACAAACAAGAGACATATGGTAGGGAAATCAAGAATCTGTGATAGAGGTTTGGATATAAAAAGGAACGTGCTCACCGGCTTCAAAATCAGCTTCTTTCAACCTTCAAGGAAAAAATCGTGCTTGAATCCGAGCAGCAAGTCCAACTTCCGGCAGCCCCGCAATCGAATGAATCCACGATCGTCCGCCCCTGTTACAACTCTATTAAAAATTATAAGCACTTAAGTGTTTTTTATACGCTTTTTTGAGGACAGATCTCAGATATTTTGATGAAAACGTTGTCCGGATCTACCATATGACCCATCGTTGGATGCGTATTCAAATGACCTTTCCAACGAGTCCAAAACATTGAAGATCTGACAAACCTATTAAAAGTATAATAATGTGAGGAAGGCACCAGCCACCTTAAGGTGGATTAGGTATCGTTTTTTTTCGTAAAATCGCTATAACTCGTGATGGGTACAAGCAAACCCCTTATGTTTATTATTCATTTTTTTTTTGTAATTGTTTGCTCTACAACTTTGTCGAACATTGATTGTTACACTCTAAAAATAACCCTCGTAGGTTGGAAAAAAACACGAAATTTTAAAATGATTTTTTTCCAAAAGGAAAAAATAACCCTTATAGGTTATTGTAGGTTCGAAATATACATTCAATTTCCTTAAAAATAACATGAAAAAACGTATTTTTTTAGTGTTTAGAAATGGAAGGGGTCGTCATGAGATTTCGAAAAACGGAGCTCGGATTCGTGATCAGGGACAAAAGTTACCCCTTAGGACAAAGTTTCACGCACATCGGAAAGGGGTCGGGGCAACTGCTGTGTGAGTTGGCGCAGAGTTGTCCACATAAGATTTAAAAGATTTTTTCATTCCTTCCTAGAACGGCTAAATTTCGTCATAGAGGGAAATTTCAAGGGAATTAACGCACTGGTTCACTGAGAATCGTGCCTGTTCAGGTTGATAAATGAGTAAAATGAGTAAATGAGTAAACAGAAACTTTTAAAATCAATTTTGGAGTAGGTCTGAGTAAACACAACTGCACCAAGAGCAGTTCATTAAGCGCACCGCACACTAGACCTTGTTTACACAATTTAAAACCGTAACCAGACCGAGGATCACCATCGTCGAATGTGACACTTATGTTGAACGAGCTGTCCAAAAAAAGACTTCAATGCCCTGAAGGGCACTTTGGGCACTCCACGAAAACAGTCAACAAACACTTAGTGAGCATTTGCTTAAGGGCAAAATTGGATAAAAAGAAACCCTTCTGCAATCCCCATTAACCTTCTTTACCTCAGGTTTTGCATAATTGCATTGTTGTCCCGTTTCGACTGCTCAAATCTCTGAAAGATCTGATTCAAGTAAGGGCGTCCGTTGCTGGTCACTTTTTTGGAACGGTTTCCACCGACAGAGAGGTGTCAAGTGGACAAGATCACGTAATTGAAACCTCTTGACAACTCTCTTGGAATCCGCTCAGTATGCAGATTGGGGTCTCTTTTTGCTTCTCCTCCCAGATTACATCACGGTCACCCGCCGCACAATTATGAAGTTATGTTTCCCGCCAATCTCGAGAGATTTCTTTTAAAATGGCTAAACACGGCAAGTACACATTCCCTGCTTTGTTACAGTGAACGCTAAAGAGCGATCTTTAGTTCAAGTACATCCCGCTTAACCCAATTATAACACCGGGCTAGGCAGGTTTTGATCTTTTTTTTTCCTCCTCCTCCTTCTCTGAAAAGCCAAACACCGGAAAAACAAGATCGCAACCAAAACCCCATATTTCAATCCATTAGGCCCATTGTGATCTGCACCCTTAACAAGACATGGACGAGCCGCCGCCCGCCAATATCGAGTAACAGGTTGTTTGCCACTTCTTCGACTTCAAGCGATCGGTTTAGCTCAGTCAGTTGGGAGTTGTTGGGGCCTTTTCAAGGGGGAGCGTAATTTTTTCTGGCACAAGAAACGGCTCCGGCATTGTGGCTAAGTCGATGATAGCCGTGCGGTGCAGCTTTATTAAATTATATCCCATCATCCAATCTCACACTGAATTCGAGCTCCACTCTCTGTGTGAGGCCTGTACGATTGGTGGCAAATGCTTGATGGTTTAATAGAAAATTACCGTTTTTTAAAGCTTTTCCACTTCTGGTGCTTTGCGGTGATGGTTGCACTTATTTTTATGAACACTTTTCCTCTTTGTTACTTTTGTTACAATAACGTTTAGTTAATTGAAGGGCACTTTTGTAGTAACTAATCGATTTAAGTTATTGAAATAAAAATCTATTATATTTTCAACAAAGTATTTAACTACAATTTCGAACAACTAAAAATCTGGACATCTTTCGTCCAGCTGGTTCGTAAAGCGAATCTCCGTTCGATCGATGTACTGACGAATGGCGTGAAAAGCCCTTGTGTTTGCCTCCACATCGTCCGTAAAGCGACGCGTCCTCGACAGGAACCAATATCCTTCGCTGGACCTATCCTCGCCCAGCTGCTCACAAGCCCAAACGATAGAAAAGTGTTCGTAATCGGTATCAATCACCCAGTAGTTGGACCGGTCATTGGCTGCAAAAGTTTGCAAATTAAAGTTTGTAATATAGGCCAAGATTGCAAAAACTCACGTGCACCAAAAAATGAAACGTTCAGCTTGGCCTGAACGATGTCCTGCTCGGGGAAGGAAAACTTGGCGGTACCAATAGCTTCAATGGACGTTTCGTTGACCAAACTGTAAGCAGAGTTACGTACGGACACCGTAGTCGGATCCAACAGTCCATACTCTGCCTGGACACAGTCATAGTTTGTCTGGAAATCTTTCTCGAAACGTTGCAACTCGTACCACTTGCCCAGGTATCGCGTCAACGCAAAGTTCTGAACCACGGGAACATCTGTCCGGCAGGGTCGGTCGTAGAGCACGGCGTTCACTGTGACCGTGCCCAGAAGTACGAGCACGGTGAAGAGTAGCGGAAATTTGATCATCATGTACTGTGTGAATGCCACGAAAGACTGGTACGCCAACCAATTTATAGAATTGAGCAGCTGCGTATACGAATTGTTTTGTCATCTTCTGATAACGATTGGGAAGTGCCAGAAAGATCTGTGATGTAAATTATCAGATGGCCTGATGGACGCTGCGCTTCTACCGTGAATCAGCGAATCCGCAATCGAAGCATGCGACATGTGAGCCAAAATCTACGAAAATGAGGATTGATTTGTTCAGTAGGGGAAAGCTACCTAATTTTAGCTTTGAAATAAGTTTTGGTATCAATTTTCACAAGTATTCAAGTTTCAACAAGTTTTTAAGCAGAAATTAACACAACTGAAAAAAACATGTGTGCAATTTCTACTCAAAGTGAAAAAAAAAAATGCTTAAAACAAGTGAACTCAAAATTTGAGTATATCTCTAGAATTTCCCAATCATTTTTTGAGATTTCAGCTTTCTATTTTTTTTATTAGTTTTTCATACAATAGTCTTTGTACAATTTTGCGGGCTGGTCATTTAAAATGGGCATGTGAATATTAGAATATCTGTATCTTCAGTCTTCACCCAAAGTTCAAGACCGGGCGGATAATAATTCCGAATTGAAACGAGAGGAAAGTACTATACAGGAGAAAAGCAACTCGCGACTAAATTTTGAGGCTAGGAATTTTGACAGGTATGATTTTCATAAAGTATTCGCCTCAAGATTCGCCTCCTTTTCTCTCCCATCAGAAAATTAGGGACAAGGTAGCTGTCAAACTAGGCCAAAATGTTGAAGTCACTCACAAAATGAACTTTGAGTGATTTGAGTTCATTTCTGACGTCACGATTTTCTTCTCTATTTTGCGAGTACTCTCGCGCTTACAACAACAACAACATATCGTGTTCATTTGTTCATTGAAACAGTTCATCCGACTGAGTGGCTTAAATGGACAAATTACTTCCACTTTGTCACCGAACCATGGTGGCTGATCAGCAAAGTTCAATATGCCGAGAGTCTTGGGTTCTAGACTCGGACTCAACACAATTTTTATTTTTTTAAGGGTGAACTTTTTGGAAAATGAACCCATGAGTAAAGTATTCTCAGTTATTTCGGAATTTATCCTCTCCGTCCGTTCACAGTAAGGATTCCAGCTGCACAGATTTGTCTGTGTTTCACAGACATTTGAGCTTGTGTCAAACATTTTTTGTGGTGCACAGACTTTTAAAAAACTTCATGAAATTAATATTTTGTACAAATATCAACCAAAACTTATTCCGTTAGTCTTTCTTAAAATCGCAATTTCTGATGGATTTCTATGACTGTAAATTGATATAATTGAATTTTTGACAAATGCACAGACATACACAAACTTTTTTACAGACATAAAAAAACCATGTGGCATCCCTCGTTCACAGTACCATTTTACAGGATAAAGAACAAAGCCCTTTATCCTCTCTTATGTCCTCTCTTATGTCGATGCCCAGTTCTGGGTGTTGAGAAGAGATTTTCTGATTGATTTGGTGTAAAAAAAATGATTTGGTGTCTTTGAAAAAATTGTAGGTTTTTTCAGAAAAAAATAGAAACACGGAAAAAACCCGTTTTTTTAACTCTTTATGACTAAAAGTTTAATTCCCAGAATAAGTTATTTTTTATTTTCTAGATTTGTTTTAGGAGAATAAAAAACGTATATTTTGCGTTAGAGTTCAGAATGGTGCAAAGTCTCGTGATATAATTTTATGATAAAATCTAAAATAATTGAAAAAAAATATTTCGAGAGGCCTGTATCTATTTTTTTCGCAATTCCTTACAAATTCTCACAACTTTGCCGGAGACATCAAATCAATCATAACATTTCCTCACGAGATATGAATTTTTATATACACATATCGACGTCGTCGTGCTATCTTGTCGCACCCGCCATTTCGACGTTCCAAGAAAAACGCGTTTTAATGTTTGACCTTGAATAAACGAAAAGTAGAGCACGCAATGTAAACAATAACAAACACGTTTTGTTTCGCTGACCATTCTGTGCATTGTCCCGAAGTTTGGTTGTATTTGGTTGCTTGAGTCCCGAGTTATAATTACAAATGTTTACAGTAGTGTAACTTGTACGTGCGCAAGTACGTGCGTCAAACGCATCCTGACCTGAAATCCCTTTGGTCAATTGTCACACTTAGGGTAGGGTAGTCATCAATGAGACACTTTTGGTTTTCAACCTTCAACGATTATTCTAATTTTTTCATCAGCATGTTTTAATGAGCTTTTAGTTGCATTATCTTTCTTTTAATGTGCTCTAATATTGACCAAAATATGAGATCGATCCGACATCTACAGCCAGAGTTATTCAACTGTCTCATTGTAGACGCACTTGGCAGGAACAATGAGACAGCTGGGGAACAATGAGACACTCTACGAAAATCAAATTTTTTCTAGCAATACATCATGTTTTTGTATTGTTCAATTGCAGGTGACTTGCCTTGAACATTTTAGAGCAATTTTGCCAACATGAAACTTTTTATAACAAAAGTTATACTAAAAAGTATTTAAATTTTGTAAAATCCATATATTAATACCAAATAACTTTGTATTTTTGGTTAAATGAAGTTTAAACTCTATAAATATGCCAAAAATCACTTTTAATTCATGTTTTGAAAGATTTCCATCGATTTTGAAAAGTTTATTGAAGAAAAAACAAAGTGTCTCATTGTTACCCATGGGCTGAAATGAGTGGGGAACAATGAGACAGCCCTGGATTCTGGCTATATTCTAAATTTTGGCCAAATCTAATGAAAGGACATTGTAGCCCAACTTAATCCCTATAGAACGTCGAAAGAAATTTGAAGAAATATTATTTTTTGTGTAAACGGCAGCCTACGAGCGAAAAAGTTTTTTTTGTCCATAATTTACTTTTACACCCCAGAATCAAACATTTATGATTTACTTTTCAAGGGATCGTCCATAACCAAAGCCACTAATATGGCAGACGTGTATCCAGTAGACACACCTTTCCCTCAAATATGAGCCTGATTGGTTGAAACTACGACTTGTGAGAGCCATTTTATCATTGTTCCCCGTGTCTCATTGATGACTACTCTACCCTACATCAATTTTCAGGGAGTGACAATATAGCACGACAAGATTGAAACTACTTTCATATGTAAATTGACAAAAATGCACGAAGTTTTTTCGGTTTTTGGTGAATATCTCAGGATTGAAATCGAATTTTGGGGATCTGTGAAGGTCAAAAGGTGAGGCATTGTGAGCTGCACAAAATGGCGTTCTTAACTCAATTTGGCCCAAAATGCACGTACGACAAGTTAGCACGATGGCGACGATATGTAATTTTTGTATGGACAGCTGTTAAATTTCTATGGACGAACCAATGACAAAAAAAAAAAAATGCTTTTGGTTCAAGCCAAAAAATAAAAATTAAAAAAACGGATGATTTCGTAGAAAACTGCTAACCAGCTTCAATTTAAAAACAGTGCACTTTGGATGGCCGCATAAAGCCTTCGCTCTAAATACAGAGCAATTTTAATGAAAAAATTTGGCAAATGGGGAATTGGGGCAAAATGAACCCTTTGCCGTTTTGTGCGGTGGATGAAACCATCAACAATCGATTCCCCGGATTTTTTTTGCATTAGAGACACTAGTTTTCACACCAGGAAACCAGCCGCGTTCAATAAAGTCCGATTTTGGGTTCCATTTCGCCCACTGTGCGGTGCATTTAATCATAAATTGTAGAGGGTCGATTTGCAAATTTAATTTTGTAACTAAAAAAGATTTTTAAATTTAGTTTAGCAAAAAAAAATATTTCAGAAGATCATATTTTTGGTATCAGATTTTGCCCTTAAACTGTTTTCAAAATTTTTTTAAGGCGGATTCAAAATCAGATTAAAATTTGAACGGCTACTGAAATGGAATTATGGAATGGACCGTTTTAATGTTGAACCTGTGCTTGAATTTTCATGGAAGTTGGTTTAGATTAACCAAAGTTATTAATTTGGAACTCAAAACTCAAAACATGTACCTGAACTACAATTTTTCATCTCTTATAAAAGATAATTTTATCACAAATGCCTATTTGAAAAAAATATTATTCAAATTCATGTTCAAGCAAGAAAAAAAAAGACTTTCACCGGATGAAAAGTTATAAAAATTATTAAGTTATGCACTAAAATAAAAGCCGGGACCGTGGTGTAGGGGTAAGCGTGATTGCCTTTCACCCAGTCGTCCTGGGTTCGATCCCAGACGGTCCCGGTGGCATTTTTCGAGACGAGATTTGTCAGATCACGCCTTCCGTCGGATGGGGAAGTAAATGTTGGCCCCGGTCTAAACTAGAGGTTAAGTCGATAGCTCAGTCCAGGTGTAGGAGTCGTCTCCCTGGGTCCCTGCCTCGGTGGAGTCGCTGGTAGGCAGTTGGACTAACAATCCAAAAGTCGTCAGTTCGAATCCCGGGGTGGATGGAAGCTAAGGTGTAAAAAGAGGTTTGCAATTGCCTCAACAATCAAGCCTTCGAACACCTAGTTTCGAGTAGGAGTCTCGCAATCGAGAACGCCAAGGCAATGCTGTAGAGCGAATAATTTGATTTGATTTTTTTGACTAAAATAAAAAATATCACGTTTTTTTTCTTTAAAATAAGACATACACCTGAACAAATAAACAATCAGATGGCAGTATCTACAAAATACTTTAAACAATTGATAATAGAGAGACTTTTGAGAAAAATTGCCCGGGAATCGATGCCCGAGGATAATTTGTAATTTTTCCTGTACGATTTGAGATAAACCAAATTTAAAAATTTCAACAGTGTTCTTATTGCATCTTAAACTCGGTTTAGTCTACTTTTTAATTTTAAGAGAACTCTTTTATAGAAACTTGTATTGTAAAAATTTTAAAGATTTTTTAGAAGAAACCTATCTTATTATGAAAATAAGTTGTCATCAGTCAATATAAGTTCGCTCTATTGACTTTTTATCGACATCAAATTGATCGTTTATGAAAACATTTATCGGCAATTACTTCAATCATAGCTATCATAAATTTAATGATAACTTTAGCGGTAATATAATTAATCACGTTTATCATTGCAACACTCTGGTTCGGCCTTTCACTTTTTCCATTACCGGATAATTGCGCAATGCATATTACCGTAATGTTCCCACTTTTCGTTTACCCCCCCGAAAAAAGTGACTTTCTTCCAGAATCGCAAAAGTTTACAGTAAACGTGAACAAAACCAGAGCACAAAAAGAAAAACAAGTCGAAAATGAAATGCATCTTGTGTCCACACACAATCTCGCGCAGGAAAAAACTCACAGACTCAGTCGCGACTCTTGTATACGTACCATTTCCAGTGAAAGTAAACAGCACGGCCGCTGCAAAAAGTAAAAATAGACCCATTCCGGCTATCTTTTTCTTCTGTGTTATTTAATGTTTTTTGCTGCGCCAGCTGTCGTCCCAAGACCGGTCAGTTTTTCTTCTCACAGAGTGGCTTTTCCTTTATTTCACTCTGATTTTTCAATTGTCGTTGTCACATCAATGCCATTTTTTTATTGTGTCGATGAGTTATTATTTTGATTTTCCTTTTGTTGTTCACTTGTTGATTCTTCTTGTTTTGTTTTTCTTTTCGGTTGCTCTCCCTCACTTTGTTTGATTTTAATTTTTACTTTTACTCTCTTTGTTTGATTTCGACACTTTTTCTCCCACGAATCTGTTTTGATTTTCCTCTGCTCGGTTATTTTTCTCGATTGTTTGTGTTTTGTTTTCACTCACTTTTGGGAAATGGTTCAACCCATTCAATTAAAAGCCACTCCAGCGCGGGTTTCACCCATAAATTTAATTCGCGGGCTCCACTCTAATCAAGTTTTCTGCTTGTCTTGTCACACGCTAATTTTCACCCACTCAGGTTTGGGTTCGCTTTTCATCCCGCTCTCCGTACGTGTCACCGCGCTGTGGCGTGTTCCTACACGAAGTGAAAAGCCGTTAAAACACGCTCGAAAATCGCTCTTTTCGCCAAACTTGATCTTGATCCCGATTTTCGTTTGACTCTAGGGTAGAGCTTTTTATTTAGACCTAATAGATTAAACCAAACAAAAAAAATTAAAATGATTTGTTTTCTTAAATTGTCATCAAATCAACAAAAACACAAATTCAAGAATTTAAGGTCCAAAATAGGTCCACTCCCCCTATACGCTTTTCTTTCTCTAACACGCGACCAAACTCAGGACACGCAACCACTTTTCCTTTCACGTCTTAGATTCACGGTTCGTATATCCGTTGTAGCGCCGCGGATTGGCGGGCCGGAGCACGCCCGGTGCTGATGCACTTTGTCAAGGTGCAGGCAGGCTAGTGCGTCCATCCCGGGAATTCCCGGGACAAAAATCCCGGGATTTTTCCAAAACCGGGAATTCCCGAATCCCGGGAATTTTCATAATTTGTCCCGGGAATTCCCGAAATTGAAAAAAAACAAATTTTGGTCTGAAAATTCAAATTTTGTTGTAGAAATAGATGAACAGATGAACAGTAAAATACATAGTAATCGATACGAACTTTAAAGCATTAAAATTTGTATTCGGCATATATCAGCTTTAATTTGACTGATAAGAGAAAATTGATTATAATTTAGTCATAGATCCGCAAAATGCCTGGCGCAATAAATATTTTCTATTTAATTTTTCGTATTTTTGAAGACTATTTATCATATTTATATTTATGATATTATAATTGAAAATTATCATCTTAAATTATTTTTCATTAAACTCCGGATTTTGGGGCAAGTAACGAAATAAGACAGCTATTTAAGAAAAAAAATGCATCGTGTTTTGAATAACATTGGTTAAAACAGGAACAGAAAAAAAAAATTTAGTACACCGATTTCCAAATGTATTGCTCTGAAATCTCCTGTACCTTTTCAGCCTCTATTCCTGATTTTCCCTAGTTGACGGTAGTAACTTAAAGAGAATTATTAAAATATGTTTTATATAAAATAAAACATTCAACAGTTATCTAAAATTTTGCATTGACTGTTTTTTTTAGATATGAAGGACAATAGCTTATAGGAACTTTTTTTTTCAAAAAAAAACTCTTGTGTTGTTGTCGCTTTTCGTTTTTGTAGATATTTTCAAAGAAATTTGTCTAGCTTTTCTAGTTATGGCATATATTAAAATATATAGAAGAAATTTATTTATAAAACGCTTATTTAATTTGAATAACATTGAAAATTTAAATTTGAACTTTTTTTTAAATAAAAAAAATAATTTTTATTTCTTTTAAGTTATTTAAAAACTGTCGTCCTTGTTTAGATTGAAGTGTAGATTGTCACCAATTATTATTATTGAGCTTGAAAACATATCAAATATTATGAAAACAAACATTTTATGACTGCTTAAAAAATTTCCCGGGATCCCGGGAATTCCCGGGATTTCAAAAATATTTTTCCCGTTTCCCGGGAAATTCAAAACCCGGGAAAATTGGACGCCCTAAGGCAGGCACCATAATCTGGGCGGGTGTCACGCAATAACCATGGGAAGGTCTCAACTCTTGGAAGTGCGCACGGAGATCTGCGCGCCCGCGAGGTAAAAAATGACTGGGGAAAATTCTCTGCGAATTTGCCATTAGTTTTTTTTAGGTTTGAAGCAAACTTTTCCATAAATTTGTTATGTAAAAAATCCAAGATAAATTTTGGTTTTAAAAATAATAAATAATTGAAAAACTCCATCAACAAAAGTGATTTTGTGATTGATTTTGAAAAAAGTTCAACTGAAAATAAAAAAAAAGTTTCATTGAATTATGCTTATCTTTTTGATTTTCGCATTTTCGATGGCAAAAAAACCATTAAAATATATTTAAAATCTTCTGAAATTAAAATATTTCAGAAAAAATGACAAATGTTTCACTCAATTAGACTAAAACTTTTCAATTGCCGATGTCTCAGCAAAAATTAAAAAAAAAGTCTATGAAAAAAAAAACTAAACGTTTAAGAAAAAATAAATCAGTTCTAGAGTTTTTTTAAAAGGTTCTATAAACTACTGCGTTTTATATGTTTAAGGTGAAGCCGTTGATCATTTTCAAAGAAAATTGATCATCACTCTAAAATTCTCTGTATTGAATTCAATTTAACGAATTTCTGCACCAAAATTAATCAGCATGTGCCGGTTGTTGCCTTCTTGAAGCCACTGAAAGAATTTTTGGTCTAAATCAAATGTGCTTCAAAATTTATATAATTGTGTGATACAACCATTGACGTCCTAGTTGACAATCATTGATAACTTTGCAAGGAATGGGATAATCGTTGCCAAAAGGAATCAGCATGTGTAGGGCACTATTCTAAACAACTTGTAGAAGGAATTTTGTCAAAATATTGATAGCGACGCAAAATTTATATCTTTGAACAAAAAATCATGGCAATGATGGAAGTCTTCACGTTAAAGGACCTTAAAAAAGAAATGCAAATGATGATTTGCTTGTATAAGTCGGCATGATATAATTTAATCCCTTGAAATATGTTCATCTGGAAACTGAGAACAAAAACCTTTTTTTTAATCAAAACAGTAAAAAACTATGAATAAGAATTAAAAAAAACATCTTGAAATGTCGTTTACGCATTTTTTGTAATGTCTGTTTGTTGTTCAAAAATACATTTTACACCATATTAAGGTATTTTTTAGCAATTTTCTGTCTAACCCCCGTCTAATTTTTCCTTTAAAAAAATAGGTTTAGAAAAAAAAAAACAAATTGCAAAGCGACGTCAAACTTTAAGAAAAGTTATTATCTTTTCTGTAGCAGCATAACTGGAATCATATTTGTTTGTTTATTGTAAAGTCATATCTTAAGCATATTGTGATACTTTTTGCATGCAATTTTTAAAGTTGAAATTTATTTCCGAAATCAAAAATTTTACTTTCTTTTGATATCGACTGCCGAGAAACATTTTTTTTTTAAATTTGCAATGGCCTGAATCTTTTTGCAAATGATTCTCTGGACTTTTTAAAATGACTTGATAAAATGCCGTCTGTGTTCCTGTGTGGATCAATCGGACCGCGCACTGGACTCACGATCCAGAGGTCGCCGGTTCGAATCCCGAGGTAGACGCAAAAAAATCTAAGTGTTAATATAGGTATTCGGTGCCCTCTCCCCGTGCCATACCTTCACACTTAGGAGACCCGGGAGGCGGAGTCTTGTCGCAAAAAGAACGATACACGCCTGTGGATCCGTTGACGAAACCCCAAGGTTTAAGAGGACCACATTATAAGGTGTTACGTCGGTTCCGTTTTTTGACAAAAAGATTTTTTTCACTGACTGCGACATTTCTCATATTATTGCGATAGTCCAGAGAATTGCCATCAGAAGTAGACGCTGATGGCGCGAAAATTGTGCTCTGTTGGTTGGTGATGCTGAAATTGGAGGAAAGTGATTGGAATAGTGTCTAAAGTTCAATGGAAACTAAATTGAACAAAACGTTTTAATCTGAAATATTATCTACATCAAGGGTGCCCAACCCTTGGACCCTGCGGGCCAGATATGATTTTTCTGAAGCAGTGGCGTTCCGGAATTGGGTACTAAAGCCCTATGTCAATTTTTATGTACAACGGTAAAAAACACGATTAAAAACCATTTCTGATCACTTTTTTTTCATTTAATGCAATTTTTTTTGACAAGACAACATTTTTTCGATGGATCAACTATGGTGTCCTTGGAACGAGTTGTCAAGTAGGAGCTTTTCTGTCAAGAAGGACCGCGAGGATAATTTTTCAAAATTGATTTAAAAATCCATTTTAAACTCTTTGTGGTCGTACAAAGGGTCATTGTACTCAGAAAAATAAGCTTTATCGCTGTAAACAATAATATCAGCAATCTAAGCTTCATTTTAGGACCCAATTAATGTTCGTAACATTTTTTTTTCATAGCATTATTATAACCTTTCGGAAGTCACGTGTTTAGCCGTTTCATACAAGTGCCTTTACAAAGTGTGTTCAAAGTACACGTATTCGATTGTCGGTGGGTTAATTCCGTCTTTTCAAAGTAAACAAATAATTAAACAATTAAACAAATAAGATTCATACACCTTGATTTTAAGAAAGAAACACAATGTTAACTTTCAAAAATGTGTTTATTTGATTTATTTGTATATTGTTATATAACAGAACAATATATAACAAAATCAATGAACCATGATAAAAATTATTTAAACGAAAATTGAGTTAAAATCTTCATTTTAAAAACACTTTTTGTGTTGTTTGGCATTTTTATTAAAATATTTTTCAAAATAAATGATAAAAACACACACAAAATAAAAAAGTGTAGGAAAATATATATTGAATAGTTTTCAATTCGCAGATCTTCAAATTTCTCTACACTATTGAAGTTTATAAAAAACTTTTTGCTCCCTGATTTCTTGACTCATTTTGAGATTTTTTTAAAATATTTAAAAAATATTGCAGCAATCTTTATTTTCAGTATGCTTCAGTGTTTCAAATTACTTTATTATGCATTTTTTAAACAAATTTTATCACTGAAAAATACAAATCACTAAAAGTACACTGGAAATACATATTTTTTAGCTTTCTAATTTAATAAAAAATCAATTACAAACAAGATCCTCAAAAAAAATCAATTTGAAGTTAACACAGTAAAAACTGCTCTTGCGCCATTTTCCAGTTCTGAAAATATCAATAAATAAAGGTTAAGAATTAAATTCAAACATTAAGAATGTTTTGAAACAATAATAATAATAAAAATTGATCTCAAACAATTTTAAAAAGTTTAGATAATCAATTTAATTATTGTATATTTCATGAACAGGCCAGTCAAAGAATAATTTTGAAAAGCCGTCGCGGGCTGAATGAAATGGCTTCGTGGGCCGGATCAGGCCCGTGGGTCTGATTTTGGGCAGGCCTGATTTACATCAACCTTCTACTGCCTAATTGTTATTTTTCTCTTGATCATGAGCTCGTTTTGAACTATTTTTCGTAAAAGTAAAAGTAACATCATCAAAATAAATAAATTGAATTCTCATTCTTAATTCTTTTGAAAGATTTGAAATTGTTTAAAAAAGATTTTTTGTGAGTTTTTAGATCGAAGGGGCAAAATAATAAAAAAAATATATTAAAATTTTAATAACAAGCCATAGTCTCAACATTTGAATGCAAAAAGTGTTTTAAAATGCATTTTACACTTGTTCAGTTTATTTGCAATCATTAGTTTTCTAAAAATGTTAGATTTGACGAAAACAAAAATTTTAGCGAAAAACTTTTGCAAACTTTTTTCAACCCAAACATGTTAAAAATGATTCTAAACACAGGGGAATGCATTTCAAATTGATTTCAGCTCATTGTACTTAAATTTCCATTGAAATTTTGAAGTTTCTTGAAAAAATATTTTTTTGCCCCCTGATTTTTCAGGCCAACTTTGAAGGGGGGACAATTTTTTTGATAAAATTTGTACCAGAGAAATAAGATTTAAGTAATATTGTGTTTTATACTATAATTCTACTATGCTGGTTTTCCTCCGGTTTTGTAGATCAATGTACTGAATAATTATAACTTTTCTGAAAAAGCACATGAAACTGCATCATTAGCTCAACGTGATGAAAATGCTTATGGGGCATTTATGCGAACAAGGGAAGAGCACTTTTAGGCTTTACATTTTTTTAGGCTGCAGATTGATATGATAAATAGTACTTTCATGAGATTATTGTTATTATTAATTTATTATCGGTAGTTGTACTGCTGCCAGCATATCTTTATACTTTTTTTTCGAAATTGTTCTTTTAATTTAAAATTGAGTTTTGGTTGACCAGAACCGAGGGACAAAAACCTTAAATAAAATTTGTATCAGCCCAAAGTAGATATAAATAAAACAAATCAAATTTGAAAATAACACAAAAAGCCCAAAAATCATGAAAGAAAGAAAAGTTTGTGAATGGCAATAATATTATTATTCCTTAACATTCATTCCAGATTATTTATATAGGACTGCTAATACAACCTTTGAATTTAAAACATTTTTCTAATATATTTTCAAATTAATCATATGTTCTTATTAATGGAAAACACTTTTAAAGATTAAATATCGAATTTGAGTTGACATTTTGTACCACCACTCTCGTCCACTTCCGTCACACGTTTTCCAAATTTGCGTACATTATCTCTACGTCTCCCCCTAAATCGCTTCCAGCATTTCACCCCCCTCATCCAGCACCAGCGCAGAAACCACCCACGCCACCACGCTCAACTTCAAACCAAATGCGCGCGCGCACACACGACGCTGGCTGGCTGGTTGAGCTGCAGCGTAATTAGAGTGCAAAGAGATAGAAATTTCTTCGCTTCGTTTTTCTTTTTCAATGAAGAGTGCGCGTGATCGCTTTTTAGTAGATTTTGATCGTCAAGGAGCAGCTGCTACTTGTTGCTGTGTGCTGCCGATGGAAAACAGTTACTAAAATCGGTTTCTGCTCGTTCACTGGACGGAAAAATTGACACCGGATAAAGGTTGATGTCATGTGAATCGCTTCTTAGATTTGTAAATGTAAAATTGTGATTGAGTTTTTCACTTCACTCAAACAGAGTTTTCCACTTATTGTATTGTAAATTAAAAATAAATGTAAATGGCAATTGTTAATTCTTCATTTTTTTTTAATGTTTTCATTCACTCAGTCACATAATCACTAATCACATTTTATTCTATCAATTTTGATCATTAGCTAACTAATAACAAATCTCACTACCGATTAAACAGCCCACGGATCCTAAACCCGGCAAAGGCCCGCACGGTTCGCAAGACACCACGAGACTTTTGCAGAAAGTCGGTCCAAACTCCACGAGCGACGGATCGCAACTGACTAGCTTGGCTGGAGCTCAGGTGGAGTTGGAGTTGGTGCGTTCGGCGAAAGTGGCCGATTGTAACGTAATATTTTCACCAAGTTGTTGGAGTTTGCGAGAGAGCGATGATCGCGGTTAGGATGAATTGGAGTTTTGAGAAGCTTAATTTTTCGAACCGCTTTTATTTCATCTAAAATTATCTAAAATATAATTGAAAAGCGAAAAAAAGAAACAATGTTTTTACAAATTATGATAAACAAAAATATTGATACTTATATTGTACAAAAATGTATAAAATTTTAATTTGTAAATTTGTTCAAAATGTATCCATTTACTCTACTCTAGCAATAGTTGTCAGTACTAGAAACGAGTTACCAATTACCATATCCAACGACTCCGTTATCATCTCGAACGTTCTCCTGTCCTATTCGTACAACCCAAGAGAGTACATCCACTCACCTGGAACAGTCAGTTCAACTGTTGAGCAAGATCCACGATAAGCTCGCACTTTCGATAATGCGGCCGTCGGCGGTGCAGATGTCGCTCAAAACAGTGTTCAGAGTCAACGATATCAACGATCTCGTCTCTCGACGCGTCCGTGGCCCGCAGGTTTGCTGCACTAGATCCATCAGAGCATGGCGCGGTAGCATAAAAACGCTCCCGTCCGAAACACCTCTTGTTTGCTCTCTCACACTCTCTTGGCAGGTGAGCAAGCCTGATGACAAACCGCAAAAATGATGTGTCTATGAATAGTTTTTTGGAAGAAAACATTGGTGCTCAGAATTTATTGAAACATATCGCACAGAAAAAAAATGATGGTAATATTCATCAGGAAATGGTGACAGATTTTGTGTCAAAAAATGTGTAATATTACATCAGAAAGTGATGAATTTTCATCAGTTTCTGGTGAATATTCATCAGGTTCACATTTTTACACATTTTTTAGGCAATATGACTTCAACCTATCAAATTTTCAACATTCCAAAATTCAACTTTTTTTTCGCTGTAAGGAGTAATTCTCAAATCGACTTTTCTTGTTGTATTTTTTAATTGGATAAAATTGTGCCTGCATTTCTTATTTCCCATGTCAAAGGAAGCCAATTTGCATCGTTACAAGTCTTAAACCATACAAGTCTTTAAAAAATTTCGGCTTGATCTTACAAAATGGATACGGTAATGTTCATGTGTATCTTGCGAAGGAATTTTCTGATTGATTTCGTGTATTCAGCAAAGTTCTAGGTTATGGTTAGGACTGTTTCGAAATATGGGTACACCGGAAAAATACAAATTTACATTAAATTAAATCACTAAATTTAATCACTAATAAGTGAATTTCCAAAATAAGAATTTTTTCCAGATGTTTGATATTTAGGAGACCAAAAAAGGAATTATTGCGCCAAAGTTTTGAATGGCGCAAAATCTGGTATAGGAGTTTACGAAAAACCTTTGTTAGAAAACGGTAATATTAAGCATAAGCGATGTTAAACAAAATTTTAAAAATCATTTTTATAAGCAAAATCAAATTTTAATTCGAAAATGATTTATTATATGTTTTTGGGTGACATTTTCGAAAAATGAAACTCAATGGAAAACATATTTTGAATGGCTGAGATTTTTTTAGAAGCCTTTATTTATCAACTGACAATATATTGGCAACTATTAATTTGATTTTTTATAACAAAGCGTGAATTATTGTGACATTTTCTGCTCCTTACAAAATTGTAACATTTTGATTTTTTATACGAATACGTACACGGATTTTACTTTTGAGGGATCTGTGTTCGTTTTTCATATATTTTAGCAAATTTAATTTCTGAAATCCCAATAAAATAAGGATAGCTAAATCGTATTTTCAGCTGGTGAAAATTAAATCTTTATTTTATTGTGTCCATGCATTTCCTATGACAGCTAACGGTAGCCATCTTGAGAGTTGAGATTAGTTCCGCGCGCAAACTGCGCATAATAAAAATATAAAATTGTCTTGTTGAAATTTTTTTATATACCATAAATTCTGTTGCATGTGATACATTTACAACTATGCATGAGGTCATCAGCCAGAAGTGTTCATGATGATCTCATCTTCAGTTGTATTTTGCACAAGAAATGGAAAAATTACCTCAAAAACATACATTACCATTAAATGTAAATATTGGTGAACATTTTACAACACTTAGAATCGACTTTTCAGAAAAATGGGTACACAGAAAAAATGCTTGAGTACCTATTCTATGTTTTTTTTTAACAAAAAGTTTCATTCCCTAAATAAGTTTCATATGGTTTTCGTAATATAGAGGATCAAAAAAGACATCTTCAGATCTTATTTTTTAAATAACATTTTTTGGCAAAAATCGAATTTATGGTTGTAGGGATTATGGGTTGCAGGATTGAATATGTAATAAATTAATAAATGAGTATTTATTATAAGATTGATATAATTTAAAAATAAGTGTTTAGAGCGCAACAAAAAGTGCACACCTTCATGAATATTGCCTTGTTAGCTGATAGATTACGGATTGAGTGCGAAAGCGCGCTAGCGAGCTGCGAAAGAGAACAACGAGCGAGAAAACAGCGAAATGCGCGAGGCCGGCGAAAGAGAGAATGAAGATTGTCAAATCAGTTTTGTGGTTAATTTGTGTGGAATAAGACGTGTTGTTTGTTAATTTCAAAATATCTGTATTTGTATTATAAAAGAAAGTCCCCGATCTCAACAACGGTCAAATAAATTTGCATTATCACTGTATATTGTATGGCTTTTTAAGACTATTTTAGAAGTGTGAATAAATAATCTTATAAGAAAACGTTCTTCGAACTTTCAAAACCACGATATCAAATAAATCGAACAAAGAGTTTTTTAATTAATACAATTCTAGCAGAAATGTTCCACCGTTTAGAACCAGCTCTGCTAGAATAAAGCGGTGCGATTGACACGTTATTGTCACGTTATTGAGCTTTGTGCATCTGCTCTTAGAGCATCTCCACCGGTGCGCACATAAATGAGTGACTATTTTGTTCACCCACAGCGCTACTATTTTAGTTTAGTCACCCTTCCCACACCGGTCGTTGATAAAATGGGTTGGTAAAATAGTCACTGCCAACCCCACCGGGGGTGAGTATCAGCTTATTTTGACGTTTCGAAATAAAATTTGTTTTAATTTATTGGTATGACCAATTTGCCAAAATCTTCAAAGCCAAAAGTAATTATTTCCAAAAAAAACTGGATTGATAGTAACCTGGATTGGTCCGGGTTCCCCGGGGAATGTTCCGTTGGAGGGACATTGGCAGCACCGTATGAATATGGGCAATATTGGTGTCAAACTTCACGATTCTCAAAATCACATATGGAAATTACGAAAACTGACATTTTAAACGTACTAGCCGGAACCCGGATGGTTCCGGGTTTCCCGGGGGATGTTCCGTTGGAGGGACATTGGCGACTCCTATGAATATGGGCAATATTGGTGTTAAATTTCACGATTTGCAATATCACATATGAAAATTATGAAAATGGACTTTTTTAGTGGACCCGGATGGTTCAGGGTTCCCCGAGGAATGTTCCAGGTTCCCCGAGGAATGTTCCGTTGGAGGGACATTGGCAGCACCGTATGAATATGGGCAATATTGGTGTCAAACTTCACAATTTTCAAAATCAAATGTGAAAATTACGAAAACTGACATTTTAAACGGACTGGCCGGAACTCGAATGGTTCCGGGTTTCCCGGGGGATGTTCCGTTGGAAGGACATTGGCCGCACCGTATCAATATGGCCAATATTGGTGTCAAACTTCTCGATTCTCAAAATCACATATGAAAATTACGAAAACTGACATTTTAAACGGACTGGCCGGAACCCGGATGGTTCCGGGTTTCCCGGGGGATGTTCCGTTGGAGGGACATTGGCGGCTCCTATGAATATGGGCAATATTGGTGTTAAATTTCACGATTCTCAAAATCACATATGGAAATTACGAAAACTGACATTTTAAACGTACTAGCCGGAACCCGGATGGTTCCGGGTTTCCCGGGGGATGTTCCGTTGGAGGGACATTGGCGGCTCCTATGAATATGCAATATAACATATGAAAATTATTAAAATTGACATTTCTAGTGGACCCGGATGGTTCAGGGTTCCCCGAGGAATGTTCCGGGTTCCCCGAGGGATGTTCCGTTGGAAGGACATTGGCCGCACCGTGTCAATATGGCCAATATTGGTGTCAAACTTCACAATTTTCAAAATCACATGTGAAAATTACGAAAACTGACATTTTAAACGGACTGGCCGGAACCCGGATGGTTCCGGGTTCCCCGGAAGATGTTCCGTTGGAGGGACATTGGCGGCTACGATGAATATGGGCAATATTGGTGTTAAATTTCACGATTTGCAAAATCACATATGGAAATCACGAAAATGGACATTGTGAGTGGACTGGCCACAATCCGAATTGGTCCGGGTTCCCTCGGGGATGTTCCGTTGAGCGGACAATGGCGGCACCGTATGAATATGGGCAATATTGGTGTCAAAATTCACGATTTTCAATATCACATATAAAAATTACGAAAATGAAAATTTTAAACGGACTGGTCACAACCCGAATCGGATGTTCCGTTGAGGGGACATTGGCGGCACCGTATAATATGGGCAATATTGGTGTCAAAACTCACGATTTTCAAAACACATGTGAAAATTACCAAAATTGATATTTCAACGAACTGGCCACAACCCGGATGGTTCTGGGTTCCCCGAGGAATGTTCCGTTGGAAGGTTATTGGCCGCACCGTATGAATATGGGCAATATTGGTGTCAAACTTTACAATTTTCAATATCACATGTGAAAATTACGAAAATGAACTTTTTGAGTGAACTCGCCACAACCCAGGTAGTTCCGAGTTCCCCGGGGGAAGTTATATATAATGGTGTCAAACTTCACGGTTTTCAAAATCACCTATCGAAATTACGAAAATGAACATATAAAGTTTATTCGTTGTTTCGTTGAAGGGACCTTATCGGCACAAATAAATAAATAACAAATATTGAAGTTGAAAAGATCCACAATCCACAATTTAAATTAATTCAAAAAATAAATTCCTTCAATGTCACTTCAACGAAACATCGTCAGGGGAATCCGGAACCATCCCGGTTGTGGCCAGTCTGTTTAAAATGTAAATTTACGGAATTTTAATATGTGATATTGAAAATCGTTAATTTTGATACCAATATTGCCCATATTCATCGGTGTCGCCAATGTCCTTCCAACGGAACATCCCCCAGGGAATCCGGAACCATCCGGGTTGTGGCCAGTTCGTTGAAAATGTCCTTTTTCGTAATTTTCACATGTGATTTTGAAAATCGTGAAGTTTGACACCAATATTACCCATATTCATACGGTGCTGGCAATGTCCGCTCAACGGAACATCCCCGTGAGAATCCGGACCAATTCGGATCGTGGCCAGTCCACTAGAAAATTTCATTTTCGTAATTTTCACATGTGAAAATCGTGAGATTTAACACCAATATTACCCATATCCATCGGTGCCGCCAATGTCCCTCCAACGGAACATCCCCCAGGGAACCCGGAACCATCCGGGTTGTGGCCAGTTGGTTGAAAATGTCCTTTTTCGTAATTATCACATGTGATTTTGAAAATCGTGAAGTTTGACACCAATATTGCCCATATTCATACGGTGCCGCCAATGTCCGCACAACGGAACATCCCCGGGGAAACCCGGACCAATTTGGATTGTGGCCAGTTCGTTAAATATGTCCTTTTTCGTAATTTTCACAAGTGATTTTGAAAATCGTGAAGTTTGACACCAATATTGCCCATATTCATACGTGCCGCCAATGTCCGCTCAACGGAACATCCCCGGGGGAACCCGGACCAATTTGGATTGTGGCCAGTTCGTTAAAAATGTCCTTTTTCGTAATTTTCACAAGTGATTTTGAAAATCGTGAAGTTTGACACCAATATTGCCCATATTCATACGTGCCGCCAATGTCCGCTCAACGGAACATCCCCGGGGGAACCCGGACCAATTTGGATTGTGGCCAGTTCGTTAAAAATGTCCTTTTCCGTAATTTTCACATGTGATTTTGAAAATCGTGAAGTTTGACACCAATATTGCCCATATTCATACGGTGCCGCCAATGTCCGCTTAACGGAACATCCTCGCAGAAACCCGGAACCATCCGGGTTGTGGCCAGTCCACTAAAAATGTCCATTTTCGAAATGTTCATATGCGATTTAAAAAATCGTGAAGTTTGATACCAATATTGCCCATATTCATACGGTGCCGCCAATGTCCGCACAACGGAACATCCCCGGGGAAACCCGGACCAATTTGGATTGTGGCCAGTTCGTTAAAAATGTCCTTTTCCGTAATTTTCACATGTGATTTTGAAAATCGTGAAGTTTGACACCAATATTGCCCATATTCATACGGTGCCGCCAATGTCCGCACAACGGAACATCCCCGGGGAAACCCGGACCAATTTGGATTGTGGCCAGTTCGTTAAATATGTCCTTTTTCGTAATTTTCACATGTGATTTTGAAAATCGTGAAGTTTGACACCAATATTGCCCATATTCATACGGTGCCGCCAATGTCCGCACAACGGAACATCCCCGGGGAAACCCGGACCAATTTGGATTGTGGCCAGTTCGTTAAAAATGTCCTTTTTCGTAATTTTCACAAGTGATTTTGAAAATCGTGAAGTTTGACACCAATATTGCCCCTATTCATACGGTGCCGCCAATGTCCGCTCAACGGAACATCCCCGGGGGAATCCGGACCAATTTGGATTGTGGACAGTTCGTTAAATATGTCCTTTTCCGTAATTTTCACATGTGATTTTGAAAATCGTGAGTTTGACACCAATATTGCCCATATTCATACGGTGCCGCCAATGTCCGCTCAACGGAACATCCCCGGGGGAACCCGGACCAATTCGGATTGTGGCCAGTCCACTCACAATGTCCATTTTCGTGATTTCCACATGTGATTTTGAAAATCGTGAAATTTAACACCAATATTGCCCATATTCATAGGTACCGCCAATATTCTTTCAACGGAACATCCCCCGGGGAACCTGGGCCAATCCGGGTTGTGGCCAGTACAATGAAAATGTTCATCATCAATGTCCAGTTCCATGGAACCATAAAAAGTCAATTCAAAAAAAAAAAATCTTGATTCTCCTTTCACTTCAAGCAGATGTCAAATATTTGTGCGCGCTACTAGCGGGCGACTAAATTTGGTCACCCGCTGTTCACCCAGGGTCGAGCTGCTATTTTATGAGCGCGTTTATGAGCGACCGGTGTGGGGAAGAGTGATGGTGGAGCGCTTCCAAATCCTTACTGCGCGCGCCCGGTGGAGATGGTCTAAGTCTACTAACTAAACGAAGAATCCGTTGTACATTTACACGTGACGTGTTCATGAGAAACTTGCATGCAATTTATGTTGCGCGCGTTTACATATAATATTCATTAATGCTTCGTATGCTTTGCTACAAGATGGCGCGTGATATTCATTGACTGCGTTCATCCATCCCGAAGTTGAAGATTTATTAAAATTTTATTGATATTTTTTCTAAAAATATTTGAAAAGTAAGGTTTATTCGATCATTCATAGCTTTTGAAGGTTGTTTATACCATATTTGTAAAACATATCATTTTTTTTAAATAGCGATAAACACATTCCACAACTCGGGTCACCCGGCACCGTCTGTTTACCAGCAATAGCGTTCATTTCTACCGTATATCATCGGACTTGTCATGCCAGCACTTCCATTCTTGCGATTCATTCCATCACAACACAACTCTGACGAGAAAGGAAGTTGTGAGCTCAATTTGTACAATTTCTATCGTAGTTTTGTGATAACAGATCCACTGAGGTCTATGAAAAGCGTATCAAGTACTTTTACCATCCAATCGTGATGAAGTTTTTCGCGGGAGTCGTTCTACTAGGCTTGGCTACCGTTCAGCTAACCGGTGCAACTCTATCGCCGTCCGACATTAAAAACAAGGGCAAGAAGGTGAAGGAATTGAAGACTAAGCAGGGTCCTCAGGCGACCAGCGTATTCGAGCGGGGTCTCGTTCAGCAGGAACCATCAGCCAAAGACATACTGGTGGAGAATGCTGCCTACCACGAGGAGACTTCGCTGAAGAACTTCAACGGAAAGGTGCTGGGCTACGTAACCCCGGTATGAATAATTGTTTTCTTCATCTTCAAGACATCGTAAAAAATCTCAACACAAATTTTGAATTTACAGTGGAACAATCACGGCTATGACGTGGCCAAAATCTGGGGTTCAAAGTTCAACTATGTGTCGCCGGTTTGGCTGCAGGTGCTGCGAAAGGGACCGAAACAGTACGAACTGGGAGGAGCCCACGACATCGACGCTGGCTGGGTGAAGGATGTGAAGAAGGCTGGCCAATCGATCGGCAATAAAGGTAAGAGTGGAATTAGGCCGCTCGTATTTTTTTTTTGTAAAACTTTTTAAATGTTTTGGGTTGCTCCTTATAAACCGAAATGCCAATAATATGAGTTCAATTTATTTTTCAAATTTTACTTAACCGGTATGACTTTTCTTAAGATTGTTAAAACCATTTTTTTCGTGAAATCCTAACACGTTGCTTTATGGGTGGGACAACTTTGCTATGCGTTTTCCACAGCATGCTCTTTTTGTTTTTAAAATAATCATAATTATCAATGTTTTCATACTAACTAACTATTAACACTTTTCAAGTTTTGTTAAAAACGGCTTCTTTAAAAGTATTTTAAACACTTCCATACCATGCTTAGTATTGTTTCATAATTTTCCATTTTTGCCTTCCTCACTGAGGTAAGGCTATAATCCTGCTCTAAAAATGAACTTTTCACAGAAAGCTCGTAGACCCACCTTCATGTATACCTACCGACTCAGAATCGAAAGCTGAACAAATGTCTGTGTGTTTATGTGACCAAAATTCTCACTGAGTTTTCTCAGCACTGGCTGAACCGATTTTGGTCAAACCAGTTGCATTCGATTTGGTTTAAGGTCCCATACGTACCAATTGATTTTTATAAAGTTTCGATAAGTAGTTCAAAAGTTATTTGTAAACATGTGTTTTTGTACTTATATGGATGTTAGATAAGTGAACGGAATCGACTCAAATACCATCATGTTATACATCGTTGGTAAGGTAATTGAAAGACCTTTAAAACGAGTCCAAAACGTTGAGGATCTGGCAACACTGTCCCAAGTTATGACCACTAAAGCGATATTTCAGTTCTTTTTTTTAAGCTGGATTTCACTTAAAAGTATTTAAACTATGTCCGGATCCATCATACGACCCATCGTTGACTAGGTAATCGAAAAACCTTTCCAAAGAGTCCAAAACATTGAAGATCCGGCAATGCTGTCTCGAGTTTTGACCTTTTAGGTGATATTTGTGTACTTTTTTATTCCAAACCCATCGAAGCACCAATTAATGGCAAAGAGTGAGGAAGGCACTAACCACATAGGTGGATAAAGTTAGTTTTTTTATTCGTTTTGCAAAAAGAAAGTTTAATAACCTAATGTTGTCACCCCGGATTACGGTACCTATTTAATAAATGATTTCAGTGTTAACCCCCTACAACCCAACCTCGCCTCTAAACAGGCTTAGATCTAAAAAATCGCCAAAAATCAATTTTTAAACCAATTTTTGATCTTTAAAATGCTAGTGCAGCGAATAGTTTGGAGAGGCTGAATGCACCGTGTCGCTCAAAGCTGACTTAAAATAGTCTGCGATCGGCTTTGTTTTGATCATTTATTCAACTGCTTAAAATCATTGTTACACAGACTAAAAAAAAGTTTAATTTTGGAAGGTTGAAAATTTTGTTGGTTTAATATTACCTCTTTTTTTTAGCAATATTACATAAAAATGAGTCAAAATGTGAACTTAATGAAAATTCACCACAAAGCAAAAAAATAAATTGAATTTTGGAATGTTGAAAATTTGGTAGGTTGAATATTACCTCTTTTGAGTAATTTTACCTAAAAAATGTATAAATATGTGAACCTGATAAAAATTCATCAAAAATTGATTCACCAGTTCCTGATGTTCCAGAGGTTGCTAGTTCGAATCCCGCGGCGGGCGCTCAAAATTCTTTGTGTAATATGGGTATCCGGCGCCGTCGCTCCGTGCCGTACTCAAACACTTAGGAGCCCAGGGCGGCGAAGTCCTTGTAGATTAAAAGGAAGACACTAGTGGTTGGTACTAGCAATGGTGGCCGAAAGCTATAAAGTCAACTTCGTTTTCGTTCCTGATGTAATATTACACTCAAAATCCAAAGTACCTACCCCTCAAAAAAATTCTATCTAACCTTTTCCTGTCAACACAAGGTAAACAAACCCTTTTTGAGGGTTACCAAATTTACTCGTCGTTGCCCTTTCGTCAGCTGTGTGCTATCTTGTGACATAGACCAATAAAAAAAAAATCAAACCATCCACATTAACGACCCCCGGGTCTTTTGTGGTTTCTATTGCAAGTTTCTGCTCGAACCTAGGAGTCCGAAGGCTTGAAAGGGGAGAGCACCCAAACCTCTTTCTACTCCAAGGAACCTTCCACCCCAGTGTTTGAACTGACGACCTTTGGATTGCGAGTCCAACCGCCGCCAGCGATTCCACCGGAGTAGGCTTGGTTTGGTGTGTTGTTTGTACTTATGGCATGGAGACGACTCCTACACCTGTAATAACCTGTAACTGACCATTTTGGTCGAAAATGAGTTAATGATGACGTTTTGCTATACTCAACAAACACTACAAGATGCTTTAACCCGATTTTAGAAACTCGCCTCCGTTTCCCGGATATCGCAATACACACTTGTGACATAGACCAATTTATCATCAAAATGATTGTGCACACTTGTGACACGTCATACATGTTGTTGGAAAATGTGGAAAATTTTTCTTGTTTTTCACAAATTTATGTACACACATACTTTCTAAAAGCAATGCAACCTTTTGTTTTTGAAAATATACTGATTAAGTCGGTTAAACCAGTTAAACTATTGATTTGAGCTTATTTAAGTTTGTATGGGAATTCTGTGCACACTTGTGACACGTAGTACAATTTTACTTTCGAAACACATTTGTGACACGTGCTTTTCAGATTTTTGATTACATAATTTACTGTATCTTTTAACTGGTGTAACCAAATTAGTTGAAACTTGGAGCGTTTGTTAAGCATTAGTATACGAACCGACTGCTTCAAAAAGTTTGGCTCTATTATTCATAGTTTTGACATTATTTACCAACAAACTTTAAAAAACGATTTTCTCGAATAGTACTAAATGGTCGTTGTCACAAGATAGCACACAACTGACGATTTGTAGTTTTTATGTGAATTAGACATTTAACTGAATAAAGATAATTTTATGCTTGTATACTTTCTCCCCAGTCGTCCCGCGCATCCTGTTCGACAAGTTCACCGACAAGGACTTCTCCCAGCTGCTGACGTACAGCGAGGAACGCACCGTCGCTGCCCGGCTCATCGTGGACACCGTCCGGCGGTACCGTTTCGACGGCATCGTGCTCGAGGTTTGGTCCCAGCTGGCGGCCCGCGTCGATGACGAGTTTCTGGTCGGACTGGTGCGGGAAATCTGCCAAACGTTGACCGAGGGTGGCTTTGAGTGTATTTTGGTGATTCCACCGGCGCGGAAGGAAACGTACGATCTGTTTTCGAAACGGCATTTTGAAACGCTGGTGCCGGTCGTGAGTGCGTTCTCGTTGATGACCTACGACTACTCGACGGTGCAGCGACCCGGGGCGAATGGTCCGCTGTACTGGGTGAAGAATGCGGTTCAGCACATTTGTCCGGATTCGGCGGAAAATTTGAAGGAAAAGAGAGCCAAGATATTGCTGGGATTGAACCTATATGGCAGTGATTATACTCCAAACGGGGGACAGCCGATCATTGGACATGAATATCTGGCGTTGCTGAAGCACTTGAAGGGTCATTTGACCTTTGACGAGCACGATGTGGAGAACTTCTTCGAAGTCAAGTAGGTATATCTTGCAGATGAGTTGCACAAGGTATTGACGGCTGTTTTTTTTTCTTTGCAGAACATCAAACGGTCGCCACATGGTATTCTACCCAACGTTGTTCTCCATTAACGAGCGGCTCAAGCTGGCTCGGGAACTTGGCACCGGAATTTCGCTCTGGGAGCTCGGCCAAGGCTTAGATTACTTTTACGATCTTTTCTAGTCATTCGTCGCACAACAAAAACGCAATAGTAGTTATTAAAGAAGGCTTCGTTTATTTGAAAGTACTTTAAATTTTAAAGTAGTTACAAAAAGATATCTTACGTGCTACAACCTGCGGAGCTTACAACCAACAAGTCGACGACCACAATAGCCGCTTAAGTTTAGTAATGATGGAAACATTAAAACAAAGTTGTCGATTACTCAGAGTTTCATTGTTTGTTCTGGAAAAAGAAAATTCCGAATCATCCGGCGGTGGCCTTTCCCCGGCCGCGGAAGCCCATCATCGTCTGGGGGCCCTTCATGAGGCGGCACATGCCCTCCCAGCACATCTTCGCCGGCAGCAGGTACTTGAACGGGACGAACACGCGCACGCTGTCGGGCAGGGTGCAGTTGACTTCGTTCTTCAGGATCGACTTGACCATGCTGTCGGCGACGTGCTTGGGCTCCAGCATCGGCAGCAGGCGCGGCTTGCAGCCGGCGAACATTCCCGTGTTGATGTAGTACGGGCAGACCAGCGTCAGGTGGATGTTGTCGAAGCCGTGGGTCTAAAACGAGGAAGGGAGAGAGGGGGTTATTAGTTGCATATCTTGCGTGATTTGAGTCTGGGTCTGGCCTTCAACTCACCTTCAATTCAGTGTACAACGCCTCGTGGAACCCAGCACAGGCAAATTTGGTTGCGCTGTAATCCGTGCAGCCGTACGTTCCAATCAGCCCGGCCACCGATCCAACGGTTACAATGTGTCCCTTGTTGGTGTTCATCATCTCCGGCAGGAAAGCCCGCGTGGTCTACAATGCAGCAAAATTAAATTAAGCTCACTCTGACTAGCAGGGAATTTAGCTACGAACCCAATAGTGCGAAAGAATGTTAACCGCGTAGGTGCTCTCGATGGCCTTATCGGTGAGGTCCCACAGCGTGCGGCAGGCCACGATGCCGGCATTGTTGATCAGGATGTTGACGTCACCGACCTCCTGCTTAACCTTCTTGGCTACCTCGTAAACCTGCTCGCGGTCCGCGATGTCCACCAGGTAGGTGTGGCAGTAGAAACCTTCCGCCTGGAGTTCGTCCGCCGTGCCCTTCAGTGCTGTAACGATAAAAAAAGCGAAGATAAATTAGCAAACATTTGGAGTCGATAATGAACGACGGCCGGTGGAAGTCGTAAAATGGAGACGTTTCGGTTTGTTTGGCGGGACAACATTTGCCCATGTCGAGGCAGTTTAATGAGAGGAGATTTGCAGTGAGAGTTTCAAGAAAAGAATTGCAATATGCATGCATGGTCAATAGGGTAACCACGTGGATGGATGTCTAGTAAGAGTTGACCGATGACGAGGCACTGTTGCGATGTGTGTAGTCTAATATTTGACGAAACACAACAAGATTTATGATAATGTTTACTTTTGTGATTATGAAAAATAGTAGTATGCAACTGTGGTGTTATAACGAGCTAAACCTTGTTTTGCCGGTAAACATTGAGAAGTGCACTTTTTTATTTATTCAGTTTCAACAAACATAAGTAGTTTATGCTACAAGTTGCAAAATGAAGATTTTTAAGCATGGGTAGTTCATTTATTGTGTGAGTCTCTGTTTAGCTTCCGCGCGGTTGGTCAGCTCGAAAACCAAAAAGTAATACTTTTCGATACAAGTGCTGAATAGTTGACCTTTTTAGCACTTAAAGGAGTTCTATGATGAACTTCATCCGCACTGTTATTTTGGGTAATGAAATGACAGGAAAAGTGGGTAATTCTCCGCCAACTCACACAGCAGTTGCCCCGACCCCTCTTCGATTTACGTGAAACTTTGTCCTAAGGGGTAACTTTCGTCCCTGATCACGAATCCCAGGTCCGTTTTTTGATATCTCGTGACGGATGGGCGGTACGACCTCTTTGATTTTAGAACATGCAAAAAAAAGAGGTGATTTTCAATAATTTACAGCCTGAAACGATGATGAGATAGAAATTTGGTGTCAAAGGGACTTTTATGTAAAATTAGACGCCCGATTTAATGGCGTACTCAGAATTCCGAAAAAAAAACGTATTTTTCATCGAAAAAACACTAAAAAAGTTTTAAAAATTCTTCCATTTTCCGTTACTTGACTGTACAACTTTTGGAACATGTACATTAAATTTCCCTTAAAATGACATGTTCCAAAAAAATTTACAGTCAAGTAACGGAAAATGGGAGAATTTTTAAAACATTTTTAGTATTTTTTCGATGAAAAATACGTTTGTTCGGAATTCTGAGTACGCCATCAAATCGGGCGTCTAATTTTACATAAATGTCCCTTTGAGACCAAATTTCTAACTCATCATCGTTTCAGGCTGCAGATTATTGAAAAACACCTTTTTTTTCGCATGTTCAAAAATGAAAGGTCGTAGCGCCCCTCCGTCACGAGATATCGAAAAATGGACCTCGGATTCGTGATCAGGGACAAAAGTTACCCCTTAGGACAAAGTTTTACGCAAATCGAAGAGGAGTCGGGCCACATTTCCCGATTTCGTGTGAGTTGGTAGAGAATTACCCAGTAAAGATCTTTAAAACCAAAATTGAAAAAAAAAAATAGATAACCGTTCTTTTCACAGTAGTTTGTTACCAACGAACGACGAATCAATTACTTTTAAAACATGGTCTTTGAAGAGTTTTTAACTATCATATATTTGTTTACTGATTTTTGTTATTTCCTTGGAAAAACTTTAGCAAAAGATTGGTTAATTTTTAATTTTTTAAATGGTTTGAGGAAGTTGCAAATATTTTTCAAAGTTTATGTCACCAAAATTGGTTCGAAAAATCAGGGAGCAAAACCAAAATTTAATCATATTTAGCTTATTCGGGCTTGTTTAAAAATATTCTGAAATTTTATGAAATTACAATGTTCAGCAGCGCAAAAACTTATTTTTCTCACAAAAATAAAATTTTCGCCAATATTAGGCCGTTGCGAATATTTTTCAAAGTTTATCTCGCCCCCCCCCCCCTCTTCAAAATCGGTCCGAAAAATCAGGGGGCAAAAAATATTTTTTCAAAAAACTTCAAAATTTTAAAAGAAATAGAAGTCTAGCCAACTGAAAACCATTAGAAATGCATTTTCCTTCGTTCAAAACCATATTTAGCATGTCTGTGATCGATAAAAAATATTTTTAATTTTTGTGAAATTCCAATGTACAGCACCGCAAAATGTTTTTTTCGACGAAAAAAAAAATATTGGGGGGATTGGATATTTTGAACACTTATGATTGCAATACAACTGGGCAGGTGTAAAATGCATTTTAAACACTTTTTTCATTCAAATATCGAGACCATAGCTTGTTATTGGAATTTTATATTTTTTTATTTTTTTGACACCCCCCCCCCCCCCTCGACTTCGACCAGAGTCGAGAGACATAAACTTCAAAAAATATTTGCAGCGGCCTAAATGGATGAAAATAAACATTTTTATGCATGTTTCTATTGTGAAATTGTCTCAGGAATACGAATATGATAAAATTATTACCGGAAAATTTGATCTAAGGGCTCCTCCGAGCAAAACTCTACAACCAAAAAAATCAATAAAAGAAAAAGTGTCTATTTAATATGTTAAACGGCCTTACCCAAAGCGTTCTCAGTCTCAGATGGTATAGGGGAGCTGGGGGTAAGACGGCCAGGCGGGGTAAGACGGCCACCCCACTGTTTTACTAAGTATACTAATGAATATTACTAAAATGTTTAGCAATACTGTTCCTCATGCTAAATAATGCATATGGAGTCACCTTTGCCAAAAATATTGTTTGAAATAGTATAAAAATAGCTCAAAATAAACAAATAATTTTTGAACTTGAAACTGGATGTAATTTTCATGAATTACAACTTAGGCATTTTTGTTAGATAACAATATGTTTTCCTGTCTTCAAATATTTTTTCATGTTAAATTGAAGTTTTCCCTAGATTATGTCCCTCGAAAAAGTTTAGAAAATGCGATGAGCTATTTACAAAAATTGTTTAAAAAAATAATTTATTTGGGGGCAAGACGGCCACCTCCTCCGGGGGTAAGACGGCCACCCGTAATTTGTAGATTTTAATTGATATAGGTTATATTTTTGACGGTTTTTGACTATAAAGACATATTTGTAGATAAGGAAAAGCATTTTCAATAAAACTATCCATTTTTAATCAAAATGCTATTAACTACCGTTTCGACAACATTCTTTACTGTGATATAGCAAAACTCATTGAATAGTATGAAATCCTATCAAACTTTTCATAAAAATCGCTAATTTAATATTGTTTACATAATTTTGATTTACTTATTCTAATCAAAATACACAAACTAATTGTTTTGCATCAAATTGTGTTTGTTTTGTAGTAAAAAATCACAGTTTTTCATAAAATGTGGTCGCAATAATATGAAATTCACTGAGCCAAAATATGAAATTTTTTAAACAGCATTTTTCTTCACATTTGAAACCTGATTTTTTCAACCGAAATAGTTATGATGTTCAGAGAAGTCTGTTCAACCAACCTTGTAGGAATTTGGGTGGATTTAGCAAAGTTATTAAGTTAATTTATAGCACTGGCCGTCTTACCCCACATGGGTGGCCGTCTTACCCCGCGTATTTCATATATATACGATTTCAATTATTTTTTTTTAATTCCTGAAAAGTATTGAAAATTGGTTTTTAGACTAACTAATTTATGTCATTTCTATGATGGACTACTCGTAGAACAATATGTACGTAATTTGAGATCAAAATAATCTGTTGTGTAAATTTTATTAGACTTCTCCCTTAGGGTGGCCGTCTTACCCCCATCTCCCCTAGTCCCAGATGTTCCCTACAAGCTGCTCAAATCGAGTTGATATCTGGATGGAACACTCCTTTATACACGGTGGGTAAGTAGGGGATTATTATGCAACTTGCATGCACCTCGGAAATTCCTCCTGGAGGTTGTTGGGGAGACTATTCTGGGTCAGAAAAATCGATTTCCAAAATATTCTGTCGGTGAAAACTGATTTTATCTCGATTTGAAGTTAAAAAATCTAATATTTCACCTAAAACCTCAAAAATACGTCTAAAATCTCGGTCTAACTCTGGACAAAGATGTAAATTTTCATCAAAATATCAATTCTTAGTTTTTTTTTTTTCTGTTTGAGTATTAAGACACGGAATCCTGATTACAAGGACTATTGTATCGTGTTACCCATTTTTACTGTTATTAAGCATTTCCAGATCTATAACACAGTCCCTATTGAGAGGGAAAGTGCTGTTCCATCCAGATGCTGTAAACTCCTTTCTTTGTGCCTTGTGCGCTATGTATCGCTAGAACCGCGGTGACAATTTTTTCGTGTCATTTTTCAAGCTCTTCCCAGCAGCTATTATTTGCCGCGCGGGGTCTTGTAAAGACAATTATCTTTTTGCGGTGCTACTTTTGCGGTGTTCCCTTTGCTCTGATCTGGACAATGCGACTGGACTGCAGTGCAATACCGATCGGCTGGGCATTATTTACATGCGAAGACACGAGGAAAGTATTTTGGGAAGAGGCGCAAAGGAATATCCCAAGATTGATCACATGCTAGAAGAGCACGTGAAGCAACCGTTTTATACTCATACGGTTGCTGCTACCTCTGAACTTAAACCTAAGGCTGCCACCCTGAGAAGAACCCATGACTTTCCGCTTATGAGGCGAAACCCGTAACCATTCGGCCACAGGAGGTTGGCCAATTCTTAGTTCCCAAAATATATTCCTGACATAGTACACCTTAAATTGGTCCATTACTTGAGTCCCAGCGTCATGAAAAGGTGTAAAATAGTGTTTTTTCTTTAAAAAGTATTTTTAAATTGCTCTGGTAAATAAACTGTCATGTCTGAATTCCAAAACTAATGTTGTAGCATAGTTGCAAACAAAATGAAGAACAATTTTGAAGAAAAAATAATGAAATTTTATCCATTTTTAGTAAAGTTATGTCCATTTTAGTGGGAAAATTGTTGCCAATTTTCAAAATTCATCGATATTTAACTCATTCCTGTTATTACCAGCTACTACGATCATACTCAGTAGGATGTAACAAAAATTACTTTTTGTCGGGCATTCAGGGGTTGGTTCCGGTGGGCATACTGAGCTCAAATATGAGCTTGATTGAACTTAATAGGAGCTGTCGCTTTGCATTTTAATTTTAAATGGGATTTAACCAGTAAAAAACATGGTTTTTCAAAAATGGAAAATTTTTAGGCACTTTAGCCACTAAAGCGTTTATCTTCAACATCATTGGCATGTAGGACAGATCCTTGCGCATGTTTTGGTATATATAACATTGAAGTTTTGAGCAAAATGAAATGGCACGTCGCCTATCTTTTCTGCTGAGCCGTTTTTAGAAAAAAATCAAGACATTGAAGGCCTGAGCTCCAGAGTGCTTCAATTCAATGTTATATATACCAAAACATGCGCAAGGATCTGTCCTACATGCCAATGATGTTGAAGATAAACGCTTTAGTGGCTAAAAAGCCTAAAAATTTTCCATTTTTGAAAAACCATGTTTTTTACTGGTTAAATCCCATTTAAAATTAAAATGCAAAGCGACAGCTCCTATTAAGTTCAATCAAGCTCATATTTGAGCTCAGTATGCCCACCGGAACCAACCCCTGAATGCCCGACAAAAAGTAATTTTTGTTACATCCTACTGAGTATGATCGTAGTAGCTGGTAATAACAGGAATGAGTTAAATATCGATGTATTTTGAAAATTGGCAACAATTTTACCACTAAAATGGACATAACTTTACTAAAAATGGATAAAATTTCCTTATTTTTTCTGCAAAATTGTTCTTCATTTTGTTTGCAACAATGCTACAACATTAGTTTTGGAATTCAGACATGACAGTTTATTTACCAGAGCAATTAGAAAATATTTTTAAAGAAAAAACACCTTCTCATGACGCTGGGACTCAAGTAATGGACCGATTTAAGGTGTACTATGTCAGGAATATATTTTGGGAACTAAGAATTGATATTTTGATGAAAATTTACATCTTTGTCCAGAGTTAGACCGAGATTTTAGACGTATTTTTGAGGTTTTAGGTGAAATATTAGATTTTTTAACTTCAAATCGAGATAAAATCAGTTTTCACCGACAGAATATTTTGGAAATCGATTTTTCTGACTCAGAATAGTCTCCCCAACAACCTCTAGGAGGAATTTCCGAGGTGCATGCAAGTTGCATAATAATCCCCTTCTTACCCACCGTGTTATATGTGTTTGTAAATTGTGCAATTTTTTCACTAAAATGCCAATACACCCTTTAGTTTATCCAATTGAGATTCACCTTGCGTTTTGTTGTGTTGTGGCAGTGCGTGGCCGAATGGTTACGCTGTCCGCTTTGTAAGCGGATGAATCTGGGTTTGATTCCCATCTGCTCCAACCTTCCATCGGATGAGGAAGTAAAATGTCGGTCCCGGCCTTGGTTGTTAGGCCGTTAAGTCATTCCAGGTGTAGGAGTCGTCTCCATGCCATATTATGGCATGGCATGGGTTGTTTGTACTTAAAGTACAAACAACCCACCAAACCAAGCCTGCTCCGGTGGAATCGCTGGCGGCGGTTGGACTCGCAATCCAAAGGTCGTCAGTTCAAACACTGGGGTGGAAGGTTCCTTGGAGTAGAAAGAGGTTTGGGTGCTCTCTCCATTCAAGCCTTCGGACTTCTAGGTTCGAGCAGAAACTTGCAATAGAGACCACAAAAGACCAGGGGGTCGTTAATGTGGATGGTTTGATTTTTTTGCGTTTTGTTGCATTTCTAAGCCCTTTCAGATGCATTTTGAATTTTGAAATTAAATTGAATTTTACCTAAGTTACAGCCTTTTTAAGATTTTTGACGTTTTTGACGTTTTTGAACCTTCAAACTTTGTGTTCCGTTTTGCTCCACTTCTTGTTGACCTAGAGAGCTCATATTTGGGCCAGATGCTAGTTTTATACAAACAATCCCTTAAAAATTTTAAGGCAGATTGGTGAGGTCGATGTGAGATGGGTATGCTTTGCTCGTGGACTCGCTCTTAACTGATTTGGCTCGTTCCAGGATTGTATTGTAGCTTAATTTATGTTTGACTTATTGAACGAATTTTCAACTTTCTGTTCGTTGGATTCAGTAAAATCCTACTTTTAAAGCCTGAATTAACACAATTCAAGGAAATAGGTCCAAAATAGGGTCATCTACCCTATTCAAAAACCAATTTTGTTTGACCTGCCTGCTAAATTCTTTGGATCCTTGTATGAAAAAAATATGATGCCTTCTTTTTCATAGGGGACCATCCATAAACCACGTGGACACTTTAGGGGGGGGTATGGCGATTGTCCACGCTTCAAACAAAAATTTTTTTTTGTATGGACAATTGTCCACGAGGGGGGGGGGGGGAGGGGGGTTGAGATTTCCAAAAAAGTGTCCACGTGGTTTGTGGATGGTCCCTAGGGAATGCATGGACAAATCAATACATTCAAACTCTATTTTCCGAATGTTGGTTTATTCATTTAAGTTTTGAGCTTCACATAAATCTCCATTAATTTTCTCTGAGATTCCAAAAATAAAGAAATGATCCGATAGAAACCAAAGAAATGCCAACCAAACCAGTCAACCATATTTCCATAATCAATGACCCAACCTAGAAAGATACGCACTGCTCACTGCTGTCTAGTCTGGATTGCACAACTATACGGCCAACATCGGTCACCTGTCCTTTATCTTTTACATCGGATGCCCTGCCCGTCTGCTGGTTAACCCCCTTAGGTATGTCAGATGGCATACCAGCGATGCTCCGATTGTAACTTTGGATGCTCAACCGGTTCGTGAACTCTATGGTCTTGATTTACTTGATGTTTCAATCTGAATATCGGAAAGGTGAATGTCACACAATTTCTAACAAGTTACAGTGACTTACGATTTAAACTTTAACAACTTACTGGTGGTGTCAATACCAAGCTCAGGGTGAAAAGCTGCGGTCGAAAAACTTTCCTCTTGTTTCTCCGTCTTGTGGCGTAGGTCGGCCCAATTATGCAACAATTAAGTGGCTCTTAATTATTCAGCCGACAAAGTTGAGCTCTGTTTTTCGACTTTGGCCGCCGTTGATGAGCAGCAGCAGCAGCACAGTTCGCAGGTTGATCTTCGTCGGTTACGACATCACTGGTTGGGCGTTTCTTAGTCGTAGCGATTAAACATGGCTTCTGCAATTCGCAACTACTTTGGAGGATTTACGGCAAGGGTGCGCTTTCGTTACAGAAAGTTCATGCACTTTTCCACCGAAACGGATTGTTTTGCCCACCTAAGATGCCTGTGTTGCTTCTTCGCTATGGACGGGCAACGGAGTCTGCGTTGGATTTTGGTTCTGGCGATCCTCACCGTTCCGATGGCCTTCTTCGCCTACCAAATTGCCGTTGGTGACGCGTTGATCAGTATCAGCTACTACGTGATCTCGTTGGTGTTCAACGTGATAACCCTGCTCAAGATGACCCTGATCAGGTTGTCCTTCGACAAGACCCGAACCCTGATGGACTACTTCAACGAGCACGTTTTTCACCGGGATGATCCGTGGTGTCACCGAATTCGTCGCCGGACCTACTTCACCACGTGGAAGATTTTCGGGGCAATGCTAACCTACGTGCTTCTAACCGCGCTGTTCTACCTCAGTACGACCCATCCTTCGAGCCATTACATCGGCCTTGATCGTACAGAGGTGACCTGGATTCACGTGCTGCTCGTCCAAATCGTGGCCGGTTGCACGCTACTGCACCTGGTCATCTATTCGGTGGGCATTTTGCTGATTTCGTTTCTGATGCACTGGTTCCAAACCGAGCTGGAGATTATGGCCAACGCGTTCGAGAAGGTCTTCCACGGCGAGTGTCCCCGGAAGGTGCTGGGGAGGAATGTGCTTAGGAGGGCTCGGTTGCAACGTGAGGAGGTTCGCTGGACTGGAATTGAGCGCCGGTTGGTGTACTGCATCAGTCGGCACGGGGAGTTTGTGGAGTAAGTTTGTTGGAGAATAGTTTCAAAATTTGTAAGGAGTTTTTTTTTTGGAAGGTTTGGATTTGGTTCTATTTCTATCCAATTCGCTTCCCAATCAATCTCGGCAGATTAAACAAACTACTCCGCGGAATTGCGCAGCCCATATTCTTCTCGCTTGGCTTCTACATCGTGACCACTATCTCAACGCTGATCTTCGTGACCATCATCGACGGTATCTTCAACTTGCTCGCCATCGTCCACGTGGCCGCCGTGATCGCCGAGTTCTACTACTACGCCCATCTCGTTGATGAGCTGGAGGACAAGGTATATAATTCTACTTTTGCAGGATTTTCAAATCGTTATCAAATTCCTTCGCTTCCAGCGCCACATGATCGCCAGGGCCATCTACGAGCAGAACTGGCCGGAACAGATGGTCTACTCGAACCGGGTGGCCAAGCACTACAAAAGCGTCCGGACGATGATCGTGACGGTGATCATGTTCGCGCAGCGCCCCTTCCGCATCTCCTGCGGTGGGATGTACAAGATGACGGTTCCCGTGTTTACCACCATGATCGAGACGATCTACTTCGCGGTGACGTTCCTGATCCGGACCGTCAAAATTCAACGTTAAATTGCTGTTGTCAGAACAAATATTAAGATACTTGGGTAATTCTCTGTAGAATCTAAAAAATCTTTAGACCTACTAAACAAACTTCTTCAAATCGACGTTGTCGTGCTATCTTGTTGCACGTCGCTTTTTGATGTTTGACCTTGAATAAACAAAAAAGGGAGCGCAATGTAAACGTTGACCGAGCCACGTAGCCTAGTGGTAACGCTTCCGCCTCGTAAGCGGTAGATCGGGGTTCAAATCCCGGCTCGGACCAACATAACTGGTGATATTTTCCCTTCTGGATTCGATTGCTTAGTAAAGGGAAGGTAGTGTATCGTCACAAACTGGACCTTATCACGACACCTTAGGGAGGCGACCTATGGAATGTTAACATTAACCTAAAACATGTTAACATTAGTTGAGTGAAAAACTGCCACTGAATCCGCTTTGTAAATGCCGGCCCCGATACTCTTCACGGGTGTTCCCCTCAGGAACTGGGAAAGATTTACTTTACTTACTAATGTAAACAATAACAAAAACGTTTTGATTGGTTTGCCATAAGGATTTCTAGTCGGAAATTTACTAACACATTCAGAGTATGTTTACATGGCAGCTGGGGGTTGGTTTGCATCAGGTTTTTTATCTCTTTCTAGCAAAAGATTTTTATCAGGCGACTTCTAGCTGGTTTTTTTGACTGACCGCCCGATGTGTAAGCCAACATATTAAGCAGGGCTGTGACAGCTCGAGCTCGATCATTGTTTGCATCAGGACACTGTGACGAAAAGTTCGTAATTTTTGGGTTAAATTATATTGTTTTCACTTGGCCCAGAAAGCCTTATTCTGTGCATTGTCCCGAAATTTGGATAAATTTGGTTGCCGGAGTCCCGAGTTATAAATACAAATGTTTTCGGTAGTTAGGCTTGTACGTGTGTCAAACTCGTTTTGGCCTGAAATCTCGTTGGCCAGTTGTCGCACTTGCAGCAATTTTGAGGGTGTGTCAAAATAGCACGACAAGATTGGAACATCTTTCATATGAAGAGTGACAGCAATACACGGAGTTTTATCGGTTGTTATTGAAAATCTCTGGATTGAAATATTCTTTTGGGCATTTGTGAAGTCAAAAGAGCTGCAAAAAATGGCTTTCTTAACTCAATTTGGCCCAAAATGCACGAGTAGCAGCTCATTGGCAGTCAACCATGCTTATGCTCATGCTCAATTTGGCTCAAAATGCACGAGCAACAAAATAGCACGATAACGACGAAATGTAAATTTCCCCTCAAAAAATAAAGCGTACTCTCACACCCCCGCTCACTCACCATCCTTGTTGATGTCCCAGATGACGACCCGGGACCGGAGCCGGGCAAAGTTGAGTGCTAGGTGACGTCCAACGCCGCCACCTCCGCCGGTAATTAGCACCACCTGGCCGGAGACGTCCTGCGAGAGAGGGGAGAAACAAACAGAGACAGCAATTACACAAAATGTCCATTTGGCTCTGATAGAAGCCATCAATTGTTTCAAGAATAAACTAAGGAAAGATGGATTGGGAATAAGTTTCAAGCAGAAACTAAAAGTCACACGCAGCGTTCCTAGAAAAATGGTCACCAACTAATGGATTGGAGCTTTGGCATTCACAATCAAACGTGCTTTTGTGTTAGATTAGTTTTGTCACCAAAATAGAAGGAAGAAGTGCGTGTGGTTTGTGGCAAGTTTTGACACCTACAGATTAGTTTGAGTGTCACGAGCAATTTGTTTTATAAACTTGGATGCTAAATGTTTAGTAAATATATGTTTGGTGCTAAATAGATAATTTTAAAACATTTATCGTCTAATGTTCAGTCCTAAGATGACCTTACAAATAAATTAAACTAAATTAGCAGCAAAAAAGTATAACTTATAAAAAGGAACAAAAGATTGTATTAAAAGCCTAACAATGTTGTATACCATAAAGATGGTTTATTTGGAGCGGCCATATAGATCCAGTCTACCAGCAATTCCACTTAATACCTGCTAGCAGAAACCAATTCAGATTAATTTGATTTGCCAAATCAAAAATAATTTGAAGCTCTTTCCAAATTATTGGCCAGCAGCGAAATTATGGGAAATTATAATTTTAATCAGATTTGGAATATGCTGATACAGCTTAACTCAAACTTTGGTATTAAGAGCACGCGATTTTTTAGAACATTTTTGGCATAAACTTTGGAAAATATTTTTTTCAGCCTGAGCATTCAACATAACGTTACTAAAAAAAACCTGACTAATTTTTTTTTTAAAGGCATCATATTTTTTTAGTTTATTATAATTCAAAGTTTCCTGTTTGGATGTTTTTTCTCCAGCAAAAAAGCCTTTCAAAACTCAATCAAAACCAAGCTACGGGACCCGAAACTGAGCTTAATGGAATAAATCCGGACAAAATTTGTTCAGTTAATGCCGAGAAAATGTAGTCATCATCTCCATGCACTTTTGCTCACAGTACCGTAAACCGGGGTTACATTGATAGCCTTTGGGGGTTTGAGATATTTCCTCAAAATTTCAAAAGACAAATTAAATACGTATGACATGGCATGGAATCTTACTGATCTTAGTAGAGAAGTGTTCAAAGTATCTCAAAAGTAGTTTTTTAAATATATGTTGAAGTTAGGTAACCATAGTTATGAAAAAAATGATAAATAGGATTGTTTCAATGTCTTGTCATATTTTTCTCAATGAAAATTAGTTCGAAACGGGAGAAAGGACTGCATCATCGGATTCTTTAGTTTACATTAGTTTGAAATTAAAAGTTTAATGTGTTTTTGAGACTGAATTTGAAAATATCTTCTGTTTTATAGGCATTTTTAAAAGAACAACTTATTCGGAACAGTTCACAGATCGGCCAATGTAAAAAAAAAATCGATAATTGAACATGTTGATTTGTTTTTACCTTCATGTGAATGCTTTTTTTGCGATCTTTTAATTGATGTTTCAACCGGCTGTAAATTTTTGGTTTTATATCATGTTTTTGAAGAAAAACATTGAACCTTGAAAACCACGAATTCGGAACACTTTTATCTTACGAATGTAAACTAACTTTGGTTCTCTCCACCAGTTTCTTTTTTTTTACAAAACGATGACTTCACACACTGAAACCATTGAAACTCAAGCTTTCAGTAATATGTTATGACTGGTCTGATAACATTTTTGTGTAAATATCAGTTAAATTCAGGTGTTCAACAATTGTGGGAGGCATAATAACATCCCACAATTCATAATTAGGCAATTTGGAGGAAGTATTTTGCTGCTCTTGATAAATCAGTCTTAAAATGCAGTTTGTATTTAAAAGGAACTTCTTTTATTAGTGAAATAGCAAGAGAATTTCCAAATAAAAGTTCTACAAATGTCACTCTGGTTTACGGTAAAAATATTGTGTTTTATGATCCTCATCAATTTCTTCAATTAAGCTGAAGACCACGACCACCGTTCATCGTCACCCGCGACAGACACGGACGACGAAACAAAGAGAAACGCAAAATGTAACTTTTTCAAAACTTTTTTTTCGTAAATTCGCGATAACTCGTGATGTTTATAAGCAAACCCCTTATGTTTACATATCAAAATTTTTGTTATTGTCTGCTTTACAACTTTGTAGAACATTGTTACACTCTAAAAAATAACCCTGGAAAGTTAGAAAAAACACGAAATTTTAAAATGAAATTTTTTGTTCTAGATGAAAAAACGACCCTTCTGGGTCAATGTAGATTCAAAAAGAACATTAAATTTCCCATAAAATGACATGTTCCAAAATGTTTAACAGTCGAGTTACAGAAAATGGCAGAGTTTTTAAAACTTTTTTAGTGTTTTTTTTCGATGAGCACGCCATCAAATCGGGCACCTAATTTTACTTAAAAGTCCCTTTGACACCAAATTTCTATCTCATCACCGTTTCAGGCTGCAAATTATTGAAAAACACCTATTTTTTCGCATGTTCAAAAATGAAAGGGGTCGTACCGCCCCTCCGTCACGAGATGTCAAAAAACGGACCTCGGATTCGTGTTCAGGGACAAAAGTTACCCCTTAGGACAAAGTTTCACGCAAATCGAAGAGGGGTCGGGGCAACTGCTGTGTGAGTTGGCGGAGAATTACCCCATAACATTTTTGTATGATAGCAAAATTGTGCGGAGACTTGAAAGGACATATGACAAATTAGTTATGCCTCTAATAAGTTTTTGCAAATTAAATTAAAATACAGGTAAAATATTATAAAAATGAACACAATGCACAATTTGGCTGAATATATTTAACGGTACACATCAACGAAAGCTTTTGCACCAAAATTTTTGTTACAGATTTTTTAGTATCTTTTAAATTACGAAAACTATCGATATGTTTTTTTTATTCATCCCCTAAAGCACTATCTTCAAAGTTATTAACAACAAAGTTAGACTATTTTTACAATCAGATTGTTGTGCACCCTTAAGACATCATCTTTCCGCAAATTTTGAAAATGTAGTGATAAATTGACGTGTATAAAGCTTATTATTTCTTTATTTTATTCAATCATACAAATATTACGATGACTAAGGGAAAGATTTTTATTTACCTTAGTTTAGAGATTCAAACGTGAAGAAAATTTAAACATAAATTGATCGATCAAATTTAAATACTTAGTTTTTTTTTGTCGTCAACCAAATCATCCATTTAATTGTTAATGTCCTGACCTACGCCGAATATGGCATAATCTTGCTGACATGAATTCGATCACATTTTCGCACGTGCCCAACTTCCAACTCAATTACGAATTGATCGGACTCACAGCGTGACAACTGACCGTATCACCACCATGAAGGTAACGAAATAAATGGTCCAAAATTCCATTCATTGGTGACGCCCGATAGTGGAAGGTTCCACTTAAGAATTCCACTCTCGTGATCAAAAGATTTGTTTATCAACACTATAAAGACTCCGAAAGCCGACCAACACCACAGTCACTCCCCTTGGCAGAGTGGTGTTCATGAACCAACTGCAAACATTTCATTGTTGCCAGGCAATTAATGTCTCCATTCACAAATTAACATTTTCAAACACTCGATTGTACTCGACGAGGGTCTCACATGCTAGGCTTACGGGGCAACCACACCGGCCGTCTTCTCGACATGTAAATTTTCAATTAGTTTCGTTCACTTATTCACACCTTTCGGCATAAACGGCTTGAACAACGCCCCAAAATTGCGTTAACTTTTGCGCTGTGCTGTGATAAAAGATGCACGGAAAGATTCAAATTCGTTTTTTTAACAATTGATGGAATTTTTTTTTTGTAAGCATTAATTGTCATAATACTTTAAAACTTATTTAAAAAATCTATAATACTACATTATATACTTCATGATTCGACCATTCAGTTCATGTTTGAAATGAGTAAATTTAACAAGTCACTTAAATGAGATGTACATATTTGCATGGCACAGATTTCTAATCACATCACGTAGAGCACGTTTGCCAATGTTTGTTCAGCCTCTCATCATCACCGACTTAAGCTAACATATCGGCTAGAACCAATATTGATAAGTCTCAAAGGCTGAGAAACGTATCGGTTAAATTTTTGTCGATGTTTTAGGATTTGATATTTCTATATTTAGAACATTTTTTTTTTAAATTTAGGTGATCAGTTAAACAATATCAAATATTGACTAATGGAAAATATCCCAATTAAATTCTTCTAGTAGTTGTTGTGGAAGATTAAGTGTCGCCGTTTCAATTAGTCGCAGTGTTTATGCAAAGTGTTGCTATCCGCAATTAGCAAAGGACTCAGTCTCCAAGCTCAGACAAGCGCCTGTGCGACGATTAATGGTGGCTTAGTGTCACTTGACACCAGATCCTCAAATTATGATGTTGACATCCGTTTGATCGAGGGTTGAGTTCACATGCAAATAGGAGAACTCAGTACCATTGGTGGAAAACGACAATTACTCGAGTCATTTGCATATTTAGCATAAATTCAGTTGAGAAAACGGTTCAACCAAATTGAGGTAACTTCATTTTTTTATTTTGATGGATTTGCATAAACTTGGAGTAAGTGTCGGTTGAATTACTAAAATAATACCGTGCAGCAGCTGTTGATTGATGTTCGATCAATTATGATCAACTAACCTAATCAGGGATGACTTAATTCGTGTCTAGACGGCTATTGATATCTTTGAGTAATTGACAACGGTTTCACACATCAACTTTTCTTTATGTGCAATTTTTGATTTGAATAGTGCTTTATCCATATTTATTATTATTATTATTATCATTATATATTTTTAACAAGTCTACGTTTAATGTTTGGGCTGGTCATACAAATCGGTAAATAAATGTTTTAAAATCAGTATTCTGAAAAAGTACTAGAAATTCCACAAAAAAATAAGTACATTGAAAAATCTCATTTTTCAATAAACTTTAAAACTGTAAACTGGTTGAATTTAAAAAATATCGTTCCGTTGTAAAACTATTTACTATTTCTGTCCTTCTAGAGTGACGAAACGGACTTCTCATCAAACTAAGTAAGAGCGCTGAAAAAAACTTCCATATGCCACTATTTACTAAACTACTATTTCTAAATTTTAATCCATGCTTAGCTGTTTCTCAGCTACTAATTGTGCAATTTTTAAAGTTCAATTGGTGGACCAGACTAGAATAAGGTTGAGAATTGACTAATTGATAGTTATATCCTAGTATTAGTTATTTTCTCTCAACTCTCTCAGCTGTTTACCCAACATCTCTTGGATTTTCATGAAACTTTGTCATAAGGCAAGTCATAAGGGGATAATTTGAGCACTGATAAAGAATCTCAGGACATTTTTTTCCAAAGCGGCTCACATCATCAATTTATCAACCCGAGCAGACGGAAATAACGTGGGAATACCATTTTTTGATGGCCAATAACATTTTATGTTATTTATAACAGGATTTGTTATTCACCGTTATGATTTTTTTGTTATTGGATTGTTATTGTAATAACAGACTAATAACATTTTTAGTTATTCTTCGAACAAATCTTTGTTATTATTTTTTGTTGTTTTAACAACTAATCCGATCATCCCAATAACAGTTTGAGGTATTCTTCCATAACAAAAAATGTTATTCCAAAGTTGTTTTGGCTTTCAACCAATATCAGACCAATAACAAATTTTGTTATGATAACATAAACTGTTATTTAACCCTTATGCAAAAATTGATTTTTCAAGAAGATTCCATAACAATTTCTGTTATTTTAACAGTATTTGTTATTGAAATGGCATGAATTTTGTTATTACTGTCTGCCCGGGTTAAAACACATGATCTAAATTCAAAATTCAAACGAGGTTCGTCACTTGGCTTGTTTGCAGTCTTTCATGAAATGCAGTTAAGTTGCGCCATGTTTAATTGCTGAATTGGTCTGAAAGCACCGTAAAAATGCCATCTTTTCGCATTGTTTAGCCTTTGTTTGATAATATCAAGTTCGTGTCATATATCGTATGAATTCTTTTTATAATGAATATTTCAAATTTGAAATAGAAATCGAAAAATTGAAGTATCAGAAAACTATAAATAAATCTATATATATATATAAAATTTCGATGGTTTTGTTCGAACGGATTTGTTGCGTTGGATTCGTATAAGTCCAAGGAAGGTTCTTACGCCAAAAAGTTACAACTTGGGCCACTCTGGTACCGATTCCGGAAAATCTGCAGATTGTATGGGAAAAGTTAGGTAAAAGCAAATTTTGATCACAGGAGACTGAATAAGCAAAAAAGTAAAAAAACGTCAAAAAACGAAAAAAAGACAGAACGAAGTTTGTCGGGTAAGGCTTAAACTATAAATTTAAAATGAGTAGTTGAATCATCAAGCATTTAATTTTCATATGTAATAATGCTTTTTACTTTCTTTCATTATTTCTTCAAAAATGAATAATTTTTATCCTTTTTTCAAGTTCACCCTGCGTCAACCTATTCAAAAGGGTATGTCAAAATCAGTACATTTTCGATAACATTTTGAAGAGTGAAGACGGGTGAACTTTGAAAAAGGATACACTCAAAGTAAAAAGTACCCTTTTTTCAAGTTCACCCGTCGTCACCCTTTAAAAGGGTATCGAAAATGTACTGATTTTGACATACCCTTTTAAAAGGGTGACGCCGGGTGAACTTATGAAAAGGATAGAAAGTATCCTTTTTGAGGATTGAAAGTACCTTTTTGAGGGATACTTCTGATTTTGAGTGTGCTTTTGACTTTGAGTGCAGGCCCAGTGAAAAAAAAAATATAATTTAACCCAAAAATGACGAGCTTCTTGTTACAGTTTCGTGATGCAAACAATGATCGAGTTCGTGCTGTCACAGCCCTGCGAAGTATGTTGGCTGACATATCGGGCGGTTATAAGCAAAATTTGATATGTAAGGCTTTCTAGTCTGAAATTTACCAAAACATTCAAATTGTGTTTACATGGCAACTGGGGGTTTGTTTGCATCAGATTTTGCCATCTCTTTCTAGCAAAAGTTTTTTTTTATGGGGCGACTGTTACCTGGTTATTTTGGCTGACCGCCCGATATAACAGCCAACATGTTTCGCAGGGCTGTGACAGAATTGCATCAGGACACTGTGACGAGAAGTTCGTAATTTTTGAGTTAAATTATACTTTTTGCACTGGGCCTAGAAAGCCTGATTCCCAATGCAATGCATTGTGTCTAGCGGAAATTCGAAAGTAAAAATGCTCCATAAGCAATATCTCAGCAATTTGAAAAGAAAAAAAATGTTTCGACTTGCAAATCTATTAACACGTGCGTGTTTGACACCCCAAAGACTTAAAAATAGTTATTGAAATTAATTCTGACCATCACATACTTTTACAATCAGTACTATTCGTCTTATGTTAAAATGCTAATTGAACATTCCCAGCGTAACTCTGCCAATAAAGACGTTCTGGAGAATTGCAGCTTGATTACCCATTGTTGAAGAAATCAACGGTCAAAATTCCACGCACGTTCAGTTCGATGAGAGCGATTCGAGGGAGATTTTGCACCCAGATGGCAGATAAATCTTCTATGGCACACTTTTCGCTTCGGCGTGTCATAAAAATCACTTGTAACGTTTTGCTTCTAGGGTGAGGCGATTAATGATTTTTTTTTTGTGAATGAAATGTGTGAAACATTACAGTGAGGAGTTTTGAAATTCTTCAAATCTCGATTAAATTTTCAAAAGGCCCTATCTGCATAGGAAACCCATGAGGGATAGGTTGTTTTGAAAATTTAATCTAGAAATCTATAATTTGATGTAAAAGAAGATACGAATGAAAAATGAGCGCTCATCTGTAATCTCGGCGATTATGGTAAGGCATAAATGTCATGGCCGTGTGGTGACAAATTGGATGTTTCTTTTCCGCAGGGTTTGTCAACCCTTCTTCTGGTGCTGTCACGAAGCACCGAGGTCAATCCGATGGCACTCGTCAACCGTCGGAAGTTTAATTAATGGGACATTCCACGTGGCATTTAATCCATCATGACGAGGAAAACGTTTTGCTTGACTAGCTTGGTGAAATGGAAACTCAGTCTGATTTGTTGCCATAGAATATAATTATTTTGATGAAGCCACTAGGTACTTTTTTATATATTTGAGTAGTTCAATTGCTACCCAATACGGAAAAATGTCAAACCACTAAGATGTTTAATAATCGCGTCCGTCGCTTAGTACCGTCTGAGCAGTTTTGAACAAAACTTATTTGACAGCTCACCTAAAGTTGCCCTGCGGTTAACTTCCCACAATGTTTCGCAACTTTCACCTAGGAGTGATGTCATACTTAATTTTCTTGTTGTCATGTTCACCGGAATAATGTTACACTCCCCATTTTATTCTGAAAATGAGATGATTTCCTTGTAGAACATAGTGTTTAAATTTATGCAAACCGTAAAACATGACCCTCCTTAACAAGTGACTCAGTGGATTCCTCAAAATTTCCATAAATTTCATTCACTTCGGCAAAACCAACCCCATCGTCTTCTGCCAAATAAAATACACCATATTCTTTTTTTAAGTCACCTTTTTTTAAACGATTCTCGATTTACGCAACTTTTTTTAAGTCATGACTTAAAATGAGAATGTCCATGACTTAAATTGAGAATATGACTTAAATTAAGAATCTTTGGGATTTCGTAATTTGTCGGAGAGTTTTCATCATGTATCAATTGTATTTGGTTTAGTTATGTTATTAAAACATTTTAGCATGGTTTTGGAACACCTGGGATGTTCTAGTCCATCCGAAACTTCCGGGAATTCTGTGCAGCAGGCTAACCGAAGAAACAAGTTGAAACTTCAAAATTTTGACAACGGATCCTACCCAGACTGGTTCAGTGAGTGCGGTAGGTTACAGTGCATTGTTGTAACGACTTATTGGGATGATCTGGGACATCCAAGGACTTCCTGGAGTTAAGATCTGTGGGTCTACCGCCGTAACAAGCAAGAGGTCGACGGATTTTGACCCCGGAACATATCCGCATAGCTTCAGTGAGTATGGTAGACTACTTTGCTAATGGGTAGGAATGCCCTGGGTCATCCAAGGACTCCCTGGAGTTAAGATCTGTGGGTCTACCACCGTAACAAGCAGGAGGTCGACGGATTTTGACCCCGGAATATACCCGCATAGCTTCAGAGAGTATGGCAGACTACTTTGCTGATGTGTTGGGATATCCTGGGTCATCCAAGGAGTCCCTGGAGTTAAGATCTGAGGGTCTACCACCGTAACAAGCAGGAGGTCGACGGAGTTTGACCCCGGAATATACCCGCATAGCTTCAGTGAGCATTGTAGACTACTTTACTGATGTTCTAGGATGTTCTAGGTCGTCCAAGGACTCCCTGATGTTAAGATCTGTGGGTCTACCACCGTAACAAGCTAGAGGTCGACGGATTTTGACCCCGGAACATATCCGCATAGCTTCAGTGAGTATGGTAGACTACTTTGCTGATGTGTTGGGATGTCCTGGGTCATCCAAGGAGTCCCTGGAGTTAAAATCTGAGGGTCTACCACCGTAACAAGCAGGAGGTCGACGGAGTTTGACCCCGGAATATACCCGCATAGCTTCAGTGAGTATGGCAGACTACTTTGCTGATGTGTTGGGATATCCTGGGTCATCCAAGGACTCCCTTGAGTTAAGATCTGTGGGTCTACCACCGTAACAAGCAGGAGGTCGACGGAGTTTGACCCCGGAATATACCCGCATAGCTTCAGTGAGCATTGTAGACTACTTTACTGATGTTCTAGGATGTTCTAGGTCGTCCAAGGACTCCCTGATGTTAAGATCTGTGGGTCTACCACCGTAACAAGCAAGAGGTCGACCGATTTTGACCCCGGAATATACCCGCATAGCTTCAGAGAGTATGGCAGACTACTTTGCTGATGTGTTGGGATGTCCTGGGTCATCCAAGGACTCCCTGGAATTAAGATCTGTGAGTCTAACACCGTAACAAGCAAGAGGTCGACGGAGTTTGACCCCGGAATATACCCGTTTAGCTTCAGTGAGTATGGTAGACTACTTTGCTGATGTGTCGGGCTGACTTGAGTCATCCAAGGACTCCCTGGAGTTAAGATCTGAGGGTCTACCGCCGTAATGAGCCAGAGGTCGACGGGTTTTGACCCCGGGACTCACTCGCATAGCTTCAGTGAGTATGATAGACTAATTTGCTGATGTGTTGAGATGTTCTGGGTCATCCAAGGACTCCCTGGATATATGATAGACCACCAGATCTTAACTCCAGGGAGTCATTGGATGACCCAAGTCAGCCTAACACATCAACAAAGTAGTCTACCATACTCACTGAAGCCATGCGGATATGTCCCGAGGTCAAAAACCGTCAACCTCTTGCTTGTTACGGCGGTAGACCCTCAGATCTTAACATCAGGGAGTCCTTGGACGACCTAGAACATCCTAGAACATCAGTAAAGTAGTCTACAATGCTCACTGAAGCTATGCGGGTATATTCCGGGGTCAAACTCCGTCGACCTCCTGCTTGTTACGGTGGTAGACCCACAGATCTTAACTCCAGGGAGTCCTTGGATGACCCAGGACATCCCAACACATCAGCAAAGTAGTCTGCCATACTCACTGAAGCTATGCGGGTATATTCCGGGGTCAAACTCCGTCGACCTCTTGCTTGTTACGGTGGTAGACCCTCAGATCTTAACTCCAGGGACTCCTTGGATGACCCAGGACATCCCAACACATCAGCAAAGTAGTCTACCATACTCACTGAAGCTATGCGGGTATATTCCGGGGTCAAAATCGGTCGACCTCCTGCTTGTTACGGTGGTAGACCCACAGATCTTAACTCCAGGGAGTCCTTGGATGACCCAGGATATCCCAACGCATCAGCAAAGTAGTCTGCCATACTCTCTGAAGCTATGCGGGTATATTCCGGGGTCAAAATCCGTCGACCTCGTGCTTGTTACGGTGGTAGACCCACAGATCTTAACTCCAGGGAGTCCTTGGATGACCCAGGGCATTCCTACACATCAGCAAAGTAGTCTACCATACTCACTGAAGCTATGCGGATATGTTCCGGGGTCAAAATCCGTCGACCTCTTGCTTGTTACGGCGATATACCCACAGATCTTAACTCCAGGAAGTCCTTGGATGTCCCAGATCATCCCAATAAGTCGTTACAACAATGCACTGTAACCTACCGCACTCACTGAAGCAGTCTGGGTAGGATCCGTTGTCAAAATTCTGAAGTTTTAACTTGTTTCTTCGGTTAGCCTGCTGCACAGAATTCCCGGAAGTTTCGGATGGACTAGAACATCCCAGGTGTTCCAAAACCATGCTAAAATGTTTTAATAACATAACTTAACCAAATACAATTGATACATGATGAAAACTCTCCGACAAATTACGAAATCCCAAAGATTCTTAATTTAAGTCATAATTCTCAATTTAAGTCATGGACATTCTTTTTTTAAACGATTCTCGAATTAAACACCCCCATTTCGTTGTGTAAATCAAGAATATGGTGTATTTTCAATCATCGTGTTAATCGACCACAACCAACCAAACCGCCGTTATTATTATTCAATCCACGAGGTGGTCACTCCAAATATATTGCATTTATTTCATAAGTTAATCCGTATGTGCATCCATATTTACGTGCATACACCATTCCTCTATGAATTTTATTTCAGTGTTTTTCACAGCTGTCATCGCAAACGCGCGCACTGTTTACAAACAACAAAAAAAAATCAATCTGTCTCTATTACATTTTCCGGCCGGGCGATTTGCTGGCGCTCTATTATCATCCGGCAATTTCATGGGCGAGCAGCTTCGTCGTAGTAAATCCGGATTTTCCATTGTTTTATGGTGAATTTAGTGCATGTTCCGGACTCAGTGAGGCACCAGCAATCGAGCTGGTGGTAACCCAGGAGGACAAGTCGGTCGAGCTGCTGGACGTGGACCCTCAGGAGACGGAGGACGACGGGGCGGTGGTGGTGCTGGACTCCAAGCGGAAGGGCAAGCGCACCGTAATCAAGACTTTGACACGGCAGGCGTACTTTTTGCCCTTGTTTGGCCTGGTTGATCCAGAGAAACTCAAGCCGGGCGATTTGGTGGGCGTAAACAAGGACTCGTACCTCATCCTGGAGACAATTCCGGCCGACCGAGCAGTATTCGGATATTGGCGGGTTGGACAGGCAAATCCAGAAATTAATTGAGGCCGTCGTGCTGCCGACGACGCACAAGGACAAGTTCAAGAACCTGAGAATTCATCCACCGAAGTCGACCTACCTGAAGCTGGCCGGCCAGTAGCTGGTGCAGATATTCATCGGAGACGGTGCCAAGCTCGTCTGGGACGTGTCCGCACTGGCCAAGGAAAAGTCGCCGGTGGTTTAATTTCTTTTTATTTGTGAAATCAGCTTTTTTTTGTATTGTTAGATATGATGAAAAAAAAAACGATATTGACCGCCCCTCCTCTCCCTTCTCCCCCCATGCGACAACTCGTTGGGTTGCGAACAGGTTCGCGTACTTTTTCAACTTGCTATTCGGCCCCACGATGAACGTAAAGATCCGTTCCTGCTTCAACCACTTTGTTATCTCTCGATCCCAGTTGTCCACCAAACTGCTCGGAGTCACGATCAGAACCCGCTTCACAATCGGCTGCCCGTAAGGTCCCTGATTCTTCAAGGTGTAGATCAACGCCAACGTCTGCAACGTCTTCCCCAGTCCCATCTCGTCGGCCAAAATCGCTCCAAACTGTTCCGAGTCTTCGCGTTTCATTCCCAAAACGCATTCGTACAGAAAGCTCACCCCTTCCCGCTGGTGAGGCCGCAAATGCTCAGCCACGCAGTACGGAATGCAACCCTTTGTTATAATTCCACTGATCGAACGAAGGCTCCCGCATCATCAACGGAACAAAGTCCTCCGCAATCGCTTCCTCCCCACCGTTCCAACCTGCTCGACACCACAATCGGACTCCCGGCGCACATCGACTCCGCCGGCGGCCTAAACCCTCCTCTCGCCTCGAATCGAACCCTCTTCACCGGCACATCATTCTCCTTGGCCACCTCCCCATCAATCCGCTCCACCAGTTCAACCTCCTTGCTCAACCCAATCTTCGTAGGGCACCGGAAATCCTGAAGGTGAAAAAATATACCTCAAGCTGGATTGGAGCGGTGACAGTTTGTAAATGAAGGAAACAAACAAGTGACAGTTCTGAACTGTCACTGTCCACACTGAACAAAATTTTGTTCCGAATATCGTGCAGATAAATATTATTTACGCTTGTATTTACGATATTTACGAAATATTTACGGAAGTAAATCTAATGCGCTACGGATCAACCATGTGCCCAACCCCGTGATTCAATCTCAGCAAGCTGCTGACCAGCTTGACCTAACCAAGATGGGACAGGTGGGAGTACACGGAAAAGAATCATTTTGCAAAAATGTCAACAAACGTTCACGAAATTGTGAAACACGCCGAAACTGTTTTTTTTCATGATTCCCAATTTCGTGATGGTTTGTTCACGTTATCAAGAACTGATTTTTTCCGTGTAGTTGGCGGTTTCAACCATAATTTCGATGGTTGTTAAAAAAAGCCTTTACGAGAAATGGCTGAAAAAGATTATTTCACAAAATGGCTGATTAGTGGTTGTGGTGCTCGGCTGGTTGAGTAGTTTCCGATTTTTTTGTTCGTTACCAACAACAGCTTTATAAGCCGCAACATGATGTTTATACATGTTTTACCGGCGATCGAAGCTTGTTAACTGTAAGTGATCGTGTACCGGCAAAATGGACAAAGCTTGTCAGTACTTTCGGGGCTAAAAAGTGAATTCTCTACAACGTTGAGTACAATTAAACATTCTTTTTTGAGTGTATGTTTGCGACGAGATCAAGTTATGCCAAGTGGGTCATATTAATTAAGGTAGCCGAAAGAAAACATCGACCGAACTTCATAACAGAAGAAAACAAGGCTGTATAATGCGTTTGTACAGTTCGTTGAACCCGTTGTTGAAAAGCTCCAAATAGGCTCCGCAAACAAAATGAAATTGACACAGCGAAACGAGACTTGTCACTTTTTCAATAGTGTTCAGCATCACTGGTTTAAGATTTGGACAAAAAAAAATCCATTCGACAAGGCTCAGCTAGAAAGTTGAACCAATTTATACCCCGTTGCGCAACGCATCGTGAACATTCGAGGGTTGCAAAGCGCATAACTGGATGTACAGTCATCCTTCATATTCGTAACAGTTTACAGATCGGCCAATGTTCAACAAATCATATAAAATCGATAATTGAACATAATGATTTGCGTTTACCTTCATGTTAAAGCTTTTCTTGCGATCTTTCGATTGATGTATAGACCGGCTGTACATTTTTACGTTTTATATCAAGTTTTCAAAGAAAAACATTGAACTTGAAATCCACAAATTCGGAACACTTTTTTTCTTACGGATGTAAACAAACTTTGGTTCTCTCCAGGAGTACATATTGTTTACAAAATAATGATTTTGCACTCTGAAACCAGTAAAACTCATGCTTAGTAATGTTTTATGACTGGTCTGATAACTTTTTTTGTGAAAACATCAGTTAAATTCAGGTGTTCCACAATTGTGGGAGTCACAATAACAACCCACAATCATGGAAGAGGCAATTTGGAGGCAGTGTTTTGATGCTCTGGATAAAATAGTCTTGAAATGCAGTTTTTGTCTAAAAAGTATTACTTTTACTAGTGAAATAGCAAGAGAATGTCCAAATAAAGGTCCTAAAAATAGCAGGGTCGGCAGAAAAGTTGCATTTTGCATTCTATTGACAAATTACCACAAAAATGTTCCGAATTTGTGGGTGTTCCGAATATGTGGGATGGCTGTATATACCCTGACAGAGAGAGAGGGCGATGGTGACAAATGTCCGCCGGCAAGAAATTAAGTCGGTCACAGCGCAGAAAAATTAGCACCGTTTCGCTAATTGAGAAATCAACGGCCACAAAAGTGCATCACATTACATTCGCTCCACACAAGTGAGAGGTTGAATGATCTGCTCGAGGGTGATTTTTTTTTTATAAGATGGAAACCAAATCATCGGTGATGACTAGATTTATAGTTAAAGTTTTCCAAATTCACAATTTGCGCAATTATTTTTTTTTTACTGGAAAATCGTTATTATGCAACGAAGGTTTTGCATGAATGCCTTCTGTAAAAGACAATGTCTTGGCTCACAAGCTAGTTGATGGTCGGAAAGTTAAAACTAGTTTCCGGTTTTCTTAGTGCATTCAAACTTGCGTAATTTTACAAAAGATTGCGTTAGCTATATCTTGATATCAATTGTTCATTATGAGATTTAACTGGAGGTTTTCAAAATTTATAAATGAACGGAATTTCTTATAACATTAATGTTTTTTTTTCTAGTTTTATAGATTAAACACTAATAATCTCTCTTCACAAATTTTGTAGCTAGAAAGATTTCGTTCGAACTGACTTGGAATTTCATATGAGCATGAGCATGGTTGACTGCCAATGAGCTGCTACTCCGTTATTGACGGATCAGCTGAAGTTACACAATGAACCAACAGATGAATAGTGGGAGCTAATCATCCTCACTGTATAACCCCTGATGATCTCTGCATTAAGTCAATACCGGCGCCCCCCAAGGAGATGCAGTTCAACAAAGGTAGGAATGTTAGTCCAATAGTTGAAGTTGCAGACTCATCAGATACAGAGTTTGTCGCGAACTGACTTGGAATTTCATATGTCCCAATAAAAAAAGGGGTTTGGTAGACAATCTCGGAGGTTGTAGTTTAACAAATTGACTTAACAGACTTAGCCAACTTTTTATTTAGAACCCTTTAATATTGTTCAAACAAAATCAAATTATTCAAAATTACTTAAGTCCATACAAGCCAATTTGCATTTTTGGTTCGTACAACTTTTCATACAAATTTGAACACTGTTGTACTTACAAAAGATTTCTGAAAATATGTGTAAATCTGTGTCTGGAGAACTATTCAGCAAAGTTAAAGAAGGTACTACTTGCAACATGCTTACGTTTTTTGCATTTTTAAAATGATTTCAGCAACAATCTAGAATGGTAATCCCCGAGTGTACCAAATTTTAAATGATAAACTCACGTGACACAAGTATGCTTTAAAAGGGATGAGCGTTGTTTTATAACGTAACGCAAATAAATGTAATTTTGGATCCCTATCCCCCCTCGTAACAAAATATCCATGGGTAATTCTCTACCAACTCACACGAAATCGGGAAAAGTTGCCCCGACCCCTCTTCGATTTGCGTGAAACTTTGTCCTAAGGGGTAACTTTTGTCCCTGATCACGAATCCGAGGTCTGTTTTTTGATATCTCGTGACGGAGGGGCGGTACGACCCCTTCCATTTTTGAACATGCGAAAAAAGAGGTGTTTTTCAATAATTTGCAGCCTGAAACGGTGATGAGATAGAAATTTGGTGTCAAAGGGACTTTTATGTAAAATTAGACGCCCGATTTGATGGCTTACTCAGAATTCCGAAAAAACGTATTTTTCATCGAAAAAAACACTAAAAAAGTTTTAAAAGTTCTCCCATTTTCCGTTACTTGACTGTAAAAAATTTTGGAACATGTAATTTTATGGGAAATTTAATGTACTTTTAGAATCTACATTGACCCAGAAGGGTCATTTTTTCATTTAGAACAAAATTTTTCATTTTAAAATTTCGTGTTTTTTCTAACTTTGCCGGGTTATTTTTTAGAGTATTACAATGTTCTACAAAGTTGTAGAGCAGACAATTACAAAAATTTTGATATATTGACATAAGGAGTTTGCTTATAAACTGGGTGCTGAAAAGACAGAATGCGTAACGTGATTTTCGAAAGCTCCCCACTGCTCCCCACTAATACAACTGCACTACAGCTGTAAACATAAACAAAGTAGAAGGCTATGTTCAAGCTCAAGCGTGACATATTTTTTGCTGCTGAAGTGAATTATTATAAAACATTTTGGATCTGTTGATGTTGATGTTTTCGATGAAAAATTAAGTGCTTCGCACTTTTTTCTTCGTAGACTAAACGATGGCGGCCAAAAGAGGCCTTTTTTTGTTTTCCACGTGATGAAAAATTGTGTCAAAAGTGGGTGGAATTTCGTGAATCAGAAGAGCAACCGAATGGAAGTTCCGAGATTATGTATCTTTGATGTGCGGTGATAAAATCGGAGTAAGATTATCCAATATTATTTGGAAAGTACTATTCATAGTTATTGATAATTTGTCGCTAACATTTAAAAGAGCGTCATAAAATAGGTTTTGCGTGAGACATAGCGATTATAAAATTTTAGCGACGAATTATGCCCTCTTATTAAGATGTTTTGACTTCGAATACCTCAATAGCCATCGATTTTTTTTATTCCTGACTAAATAAATTATAGATCGATCACAATACTTGCCACTTCTTGGTATAATTATGCGAACAGTAAATTGGTTCCGCTTTGACAGTTCTAAATTGAGGCCGCTTTGCGGACAACTATTCTGCACCCAGCTTATAAACATCACGAGTTATCGCGATTTTACGAAAAAAAAGTTTTGAAAAAGTTGGTCGTCGTTGATTATGGCCGTTCATGGTCACCCGCGACAGATACGGACGACGAAACAAAGAGAAACGCAAAAAGTAACTTTTTCAAAACTTTTTTTCGTAAAATCGCGATAACTCGTGATGTTTATAAGCAAACTCCTTATGTCTATATATCAAAATTTTTGTAATTGTCTGCTCTATAACTTTGTAGAACTTTGTTACACTCTAAAAAATAACCCTGCAAAGTTAGAAAAAATACGAAATTTTAAAATGAAAATTTTTGTTCTAAATGAAAAAATGACCCTTCTGGGTCAATGTAGATTCGAAAAGTACATTAAATTTCCCATAAAATGACATGTTCCAAAATTTTTTACAGTCGAGTAACGAAAAATGGGAGAATTTTTAAAACTTTTTTAGTGTTTTTTCGATGAAAAATACGTTTTTTCGGAATTCTGAGTACGCCATCAAATCGGGCGTCTAATTTTACATAAAAGTCCCCTAGACACCAAGTTTCTATCTCATCACCGTTTCAGGCTGCAAATTATTGAAAAACACCTCTTTTTTCCCATGTTCAAAAATGAAAGGGGTCGTACCGCCCCTCCGTTACGAGATATCAAAAAACGGACCTCGGATTCGTGATCAGGGACAAAAGTTACCCCTTAGGACAAAGTTTCACGCAAATCGAAGATGGGTCGGGGCAACTGCTGTGTGAGTTGGCGGAGAATTACCCCCATACAAATTTCAACAACAAACATATTAACAACTCCCTAAAATTGAAGATGCCCAGTGTTCTTTGTGGAATTTTGTAAGTTGGAAACTATTTGCAACAAAATTATGTTTTTATCATGACGATTTGATAAAACCTAACAGAATCGATCCTTTGTTCTTTTAATTCAAAAATAAAATGTATCAATAGAGAGACAATAAAAAAATCGTCATTAGGGATACCCCCTGGCTCGATTCTTAAGGTTAAAAATAAGTAACTTTGCAAATTATGAGTCAAATCGGTTGAGGGTCGCTACAGACCTTCAAGTTGGTGAAAAAACATCGCTCTATACAAAAACGCCTTCTTTAAATCGCTAATAACTCGCCAGGGTTAACTCAGATCGTTTTGCCGCCTTCGGCAAAGTTGTTTATCTTAAAATTAAATATAAGAATCCACACTTGACAATCCAACACATTTAACGCCACTTTTTGGTGAAATTTTGAAATTTTTGCTTTTCCCCTAATTTTTTTCGATTTTGCTCATACAATTTTCAACGATCAATTGCGACCCTTAAACCAGAGGGTATTTATTAAGATTTAAAAAAAATAAAATCTTGTCACCCTTATGATCAAGTAAAATTGTACCCTATGATAGCATTAATGTCCCATTGCATATTTGTTATGCCTGGACGTGGGAAGATACAAAAGAAAAAAAATTATGCAGATATTCATCAGGAAATTATGATAGATTTTGTGTCAGACAAAAAATATTCAACCAACCAAATTTTCAACCTTCAAAAAATTCAAAATTTTTCTGTGTAAGTAAGCGTTTGTGGTAAATTTTAGTTAGAAAAAACTCTGAACGCGTTTTCTGAATTGCTTTAAAAATCGTATTGGACATATATTCATTGGCAAAGTACTGCGCAAAGTTCGCGTAAACGTCTCATATGAATCTGCATTACTTTTCATCTTTAATTTTTCATGGAAAACCAAAATAAAAAAAAATGAAAAAATTGGGTTGATCTCGTAAAATTTTTGAACTTATCTTGAGCAAAATCATTCGTTTTTATCAAAACTATCAAATTACTGCCTGTTATTTAAATTTTTGACAAAGAACTTTGTCCTAAGGTTTCTATACGTGGTGTCAATCCAAAATTTTCGCGAAGCGAAAACGTTACGTGACGAATTCCCCTCTCGGCAAATTTCCCCTCTTTTTGGTGCATGCTGGTTGGATGAGCGAACGTTTCCCAATCAGTCAATCGAGAGACGTGAGATTGATGTATCTAAAATCACCCCCACTCCACCTCATAATTTTCGGATCGTCGACGAGCCAACAAAACTCGGCTCGGTCGGTCCCGAAAATTCATTCTATTGCTGGACGTCGACGAGAACACATCAGAAGCAGATGGCCTGGTGGCCCGGTAGCAGACGGCCTGGAGGTCCGGGAGCAGATGGCTTGGAGGCAAGGACCAGCTAAGACATGCCAGTCGCGGGAGTCGATCATTGGAACTGGCCACCACCTGGACTGGAGTGGCCGGAGGCCCCGCGGATGTCCAATGGGGGGACATTTGCCAAACCGTAAGAATTGGGGCAATATGGGTATCAAACTTTATGGTTTTTGATACTGGACATGAAATTTGACATTTCGTTAATAGTGGCCACAATCTGGAGTGGCCGGAAGCCCCGCGGATGTTCCGATGGGGGGACATTTGCCGGACCGTAAGAATTGGGGCAATATGGGTATCAAACTTTATGGTTATTGATACTGGACATGAAATTTGACATTTCGGCAGTAGTGGTCACAATCCGGAGTGGCCGGAGGCCCCGCGGATGTTCCGATGGGGGGACATTTGCCGGACCGTAAGAGTTGGGGCAATATGGGTATCAAACTTGATAGTTTTTGATACTGGACATGAAATTTGACATTTCGGCAATAGTTGCCACAATCTGGAGGGGCCGGAGGCCCCGCGGATGTTCCGATGGGGGACATTTGCCGGACCGTAAGAATTGGGGCAATATGGGTATCAAACTTTATGGTTATTGATACTGGACATGAAATTTGACATTTCGTTAATAGTGGCCACAATCTGGAGTGGCCGGAAGCCCCGCGGATGTTCCGATAGGGGGACATTTGCTGGACCGTAAGAATTGGGGCAATATGGGTATCAAACTTTATGGTTATTGATACTGGACATGAAATTTGACATTTCGTTAATAGTGGCCACAATCTGGAGTGGCCGGAAGCCCCGCGGATGTTCCGATGGGGGGACATTTGCCAAACCGTAAGAATTGGGGCAATATGGGTATCAAACTTTATGGTTATTGATACTGGACATGAAATTTGACATTTCGGCAGTAGTGGTCACAATCCGGAGTGGCCGGAGGCCCCGCGGATGTTCCGATGGGGGGACATTTGTCGGACCGTAAGAGTTGGGGCAATATGGGTATCAAACTTGATGGTTTTTGATACTGGACATGAAATTTGACATTTCGGCAATAGTTGCCACAATCTGGAGGGGCCGGAGGCCCCGCGGATTTTCCGATGGGGGACATTTGCCGGACCGTAAGAATTGGGGCAATATGGGTATCAAACCTTATGGTTTTTGATACTGGACATGAAATTTGACATTTCGGCAATAGTGGCCACAATCTGGAGTGGCCGGAGGCCCCGCGGATGTTCCGATGGGGGGACATTTGCCGGACCGTAAGAGTTGGGGCAATATGGGTATCAAACTTGATAGTTTTTGATACTGGACATGAAATTTGACATTTCGGCAATAGTTGCCACAATCTGGAGGGGCCGGAGGCCCCGCGGATGTTCCGATGGGGGACATTTGCCGGACCGTAAGAATTGGGGCAATATGGGTATCAAACTTTATGGTTTTTGATACTGGACATGAAATTTGACATTTCGTTAATAGTGGCCACAATCTGGAGTGGCCGGAAGCCCCGCGGATGTTCCGATAGGGGGACATTTGCTGGACCGTAAGAATTGGGGCAATATGGGTATCAAACTTTATGGTTATTGATACTGGACATGAAATTTGACATTTCGGCAGTAGTGGTCACAATCCGGAGTGGCCGGAGGTCCCGCGGATGTTCCGATGGGGGGACATTTGTCGGACCGTAAGAGTTGGGGCAATATGGGTATCAAACTTGATGGTTTTTGATACTGGACATGAAATTTGACATTTCGGCAATAGTTGCCACAATCTGGAGGGGCCGGAGGCCCCGCGGATGTTCCGATGGGGGACATTTGCCGGACCGTAAGAATTGGGGCAATATGGGTATCAAACTTTATGGTTTTTGATACTGGACATGAAATTTGACATTTCGTTAATAGTGGCCACAATCTGGAGTGGCCGGAAGCCCCGCGGATGTTCCGATAGGGGGACATTTGCTGGACCGTAAGAATTGGGGCAATATGGGTATCAAACTTTATGGTTATTGATACTGGACATGAAATTTGACATTTCGGCAGTAGTGATCACAATCCGGAGTGGCCGGAGGCCCCGCGGATGTTCCGATGGGGGGACATTTGTCGGACCGTAAGAGTTGGGGCAATATGGGTATCAAACTTTATGGTTTTTGATACTGGACATAAAAAGTTGCATTTGGCCATTATCTGAAGTTAAGCAGTTAAAATAAATTGCTTATTAGGCAGGAAGTAATAAATAGATTACTGCGATGCACTTTTTTTGTGCCGCTGCGAAATTTCCTTTACTGCCGCCGATTGTTTGCAACAGCCTTGCAAAAACATTCCCGCATCTTGGTAACTTTCGAGTGGTAAAGGAAAGTCAATTGATTTCACCTCGATTTCTATTTTAGCTCCACTTGCAATTTCCGTCCCGTTAGTTCGATCGGACGTTAATTATAAGGGAATCATGGGGAAATTTAGAGCGGATATTCTAATCGATAATTTCAACAATCATCTTGCAAAGTTCTTTGTCATACTGGTCATGTGTAACATAACCACCTGCACCTTTTTTTACATAGGACTTGTACGATATTCTAAAAATGTTTACAAAAGCTGAAATGTTTTGTAATCAAATCATTTGAAAATGATTCAAACTGCAGTACCGTAAACTGGGGTCAATCGGGACACATGGAGCGAATTGGGACAGCAGTTGTAACCATGTTGGAGCACAATATTGTGATTTTTCTGGTTGGTTTCGGTTAGAACAGACTCAGACCAACAAAACGTGTACATCCATTTCCAAATTTAAAAGCTTAAAGTGCTCTAAAAAACTGCTGTCCCTATTCAGACTGTAGTCTCGATTCGCCCCAGATTACGGTAAGTCATTTTCAACTATAACTATGCAAAGATACATAACATTTTGTTTTTCAATGCAAATTCCGGTCGCTATCTTTTCGAAAACACCTTTTTATACATAACCACTGAGAAAAATGAGTGACAGCTTAGGTCACATACACACAAAAAGACATTTGTGCAGATTGTGATTCTGAGTTGATAGGTCTACATGAAGATAAGTCTATCAGAACTAATTTGGTAAAGTTCATTTTAAAACCAGGAATACGGCCTTCCCTCAAAAATAACGTGTACACTGTACCCAAAACAACAAATTTAGCGGCCTTCGAAGTGTTTCACTCAATCGTAAATCAATTAGTTTACACAGTTTATTGGACACATCCACTTCACCTGAAATGGTAAATGTTACATTTTGATCGGCAACTAACGCTACACTTTCAAAAGTAAATACCATTGAATCATGAGGGACTGTTCAACACTGTGCAGACAGGTTGATTTGAATAGTTTGTACTCATCAGTAGCACCTGTTGTAGGCACCATTTCCGTTCCGTTGCACGTTTGCACGTGGAAAATGCATCAAAACAAACACAAATTGAAACGTTCAATGCTCGAGCAATTCGCTCCATTTGTTCAGGTTTCGCGAGAGTGAAAGAAACGAGTATCTCGATTGTGTTGTTGGTTGGTTGGAGTGACTTTTTACATTTTGTTGAAACAGTTGATGTGTTGTTGAACACAATGTCGCGGATGTTCCCACTTACCTTCTTCTTGCGGTACCGATAGGGAATACAGCTAAGCAGACAGGCCTCCAGCACGTAGTAGATCGATTTGAAGAAGAAGATTACAAAGTCCACGATCAGGGTCAGGAAGTGATCGAGCGGATTCTCGTACAGCATGTCGGACATTTGCAGCACCATTTTGCCGAACTGGTTCGAAACTTTCAGAATTGATCAAAATTCAATATTTCACTTTCGTTTAATTACTGCCAAATTTGCATATTCCAAGCACAAAACTCCGATCACTTTCTTCGTTGTCACCCCAAAATGCAGAGAGCTCGCAGAGCTGAACCCAAAGTTCGGAGATTCGACGAACTTTCTCTATAGCAAAAGCCCACTTCTTCAAACTCCAACAACAATCACCACTCTTTTCACCTCACGATGGATCGATAAACTCGGCGTTGAGAAAGAAAGAAAGAAGGAAAAGAAAGGAAGCAAGAAATCGTGTAGATTTGGAACGCGGAACAGTTATGGCCGAAGCCGAAGAAGCACTTTCTTTCTCGGTAAGACCGGCAAGGTTCGTCGTCCGATCGCTGCAAGACTTGGCAGCGCACTGATCACGGGTCGCGTCTAGCGGTGGGGCCTAGGCCCGGGACCGTGTTTCTGCTAGCTTCACTGGATCGTCGGTACCGTGGAGGGTGGTAAGCTTATTTTACTCAACGTGTTAGCTCTGTTATCATCTGAGCAATTTAGTCATGAACATGTTGCTTTGAAGATTATTTTTTATAGATATTTTTTATATAGTAGCGATGAAATTTGATTTTTTCGAGTATTTTATTTACCTTTTTATCGCTCAAAGTTGAATTTTAAAAATCCGTAATTTTCTAATTTTCGTTTTTTTTGACAAATTTTAGTAGACTAAAAATGCATCTTTTGAGCTACCGTTTGATGTTACAAATTCTGGTTCCGGAGATATAAATTTTAAAAAATAAAACGTTAAGAAACAAGAAGAAATGTCCAACAGTACTTCATTAAATAATTTTAGTGGCAAAATCAAAATAACACTTAACACATTTTTCGATAAAGTGCACCAGTTTCAAGTTATAGGCCTTTCCAGGTATTTTCGAAAAATGACCAAAAATTTTTTGCTGAGATCTTACGCCTTTAAGGTTTACATTTTGTGTGAAAAATAAGTTTTCTCAATGTCACCTAACAAATCCTCACTATTTAACTCTTGATATATTGGAAACCATTGGTTCAATTTTCAATGATTAAAAATTTAAGCGTTTGGAAGGGTTTTCTGTTCTTTTCTATAAAATAATTTTGAATGAAGAATAACCCTTTTAAAGGGATAAACACATTAAAAAAAAACAGCGATTATTAAATATCTATATTTTTTTTAAAGAATAGAAATAAACAAGATGTCGATCCCAACACAAAAACAGAAAAGAACACAAGTTAATTTTGTTGACACGAAAACCATTTAAAATACTTATCAAAGTTTAATTTTGGAAAGTGTTTCTAACACCTTTTTCTACCAACCCTTGTTTGAATGTTGAGAAAAAAAACAGAGGCTAAACTTAAATTTGATATTCTGCAAATTTCTTAAACTTTCATATTGTGATACTTTTTGCTTCCAGCTTTTGAAAATTAGGCTTGAAAGAAATATGTAATTTACAATAATGGTTTGCAGTCAGAATAATTCTCATTAACTTTATAGCTGCTCACGCAATAAGAATGGAAATCCTAACAAAATTATAAAAGCAAAATAATTGATTTGCATGAAATAATGGAAAATCTCACAAAAATAAATAATGAATTGGATTATAACTCTTCACATAAATCTCATTTTTGAACATTTGAAAAATGTGTTTTTAATTATTTGCAGCCTGAAATGGTGATGGTTTACAATTAAGGTAACAAAGAGACCTTCATGTAAAAAAAAACGCCCAATTTGATGTCATACGCAGAATTCCGAACGAATTTTTCATCGAAAATAATACAAAAATAGTTTCAAAAACTGTGCCATTTTTCATTACTCAACTGTAATACCTGTAATTTTGTATTAGCATATGGGAAATTTATTGTACGTTCCGAATCTGCAATAACACGTAGGGTGTTTTTTTTTTCATTTAAAACAAAATTGTTCATTTCAAAATGTTGTGTTTTTTCTAACTTACCAGGGCTATTTTTTAGAGTCTAACAATGCTTTACAATGTTGTAGGGCAGGCAATAAAAAATAGTGATGTAAAAACAACGTAACCACCACGAGTTATCACGATTTTACGAAGATAAGCTTGAAAAAATGTGTTGGATGATTTTTGACTGAAGCCTAACTGTTATCATGCATTTGGGGTAAATTTTGTTCCAAAGTTTTGAAGGTAGGTAAGTCAAAACACGTTTTTTTAACTTTGCTCATGTTGAAATGGGTCCATTCAAAATAATACGATCAAAATAATTTTCATTTCATTTCATTTATTTTGTTTTTTAAGCATTAGGCAGCAGGCTTGGCCGCAGATTACGCTGTCCGCTTTGTAAGCGGATGATCATGGGTTCGATTCTCATCTGATCCAACCTTCGTCGGTTCCGGCCTTGGTTATTGTGAGGCCGTTAAGTAATTCCAGGTGTGGGAGTCGTCTCCATGCTTTAAAAAGACAAACAACACACCAAACCAAGTCTGCTCAGGTGGAATCGTTGGCGGCGGTCGGACTCGCAATCCATAGGTCATCAGTTCGAACCCTGGGGTGGAAGGTTCCTTGGAGTAAATTATTAAATTAACACCAAAACCAAAGAGAAGTGTAATATTCTTTGTCTGAACACATAAAGGAGGAATTTCCAAACTCCAAACTCTCAAGCTTAGGAATTTAGATGGAAAAGATTCTAGTTTAAAAAATAACAGCTCCTAGTTTTTCAATAATTTTACAAAAGGTGCAAGACGAATATTTAAAACGCAAAATTAATTTAATAACTTTTGACGAATTTCAAAGTAGTGCAACCGAACGGTAAACAAAGAAATGCGCGCCGTCGATGAAACCCACCCGAGAGGGTGTGAGTTTATTTGCACGTGGCACAGAAAAGGTGCTCACAAGAGGTTAAGTATGACAAAGTAGCTCTCTTGAGGCGACCATGCTTCGGCTATTTTTATACCAAATTTAGAGTTCACTTCTTGGTTCACTTGTTTTGTTTTGGATGTGCTGGTGCTATTTTTGATTTCGAATGCTTTATGAAATTGTTTTTGCACTTTTCTATAACTCATTAATAATTATTTTTTCGTTCGTCTGCTAAATAAACTCGATGTATAAGATTAATTAAGTCAGTGCAGCAACGATTATTTTTTATCGATAAATCCATCCAATTTCGAAAGTTACCAATTCGGCACTGCAGTTTCAAAAAACCTAGCATGACGTAATGAAAAATTGCATCTTAACGACAGCTCAACTTCCAGTCGAAAAAGTAAAATGGTCCACCTTTTACGAGACTCAGCTCGGGCAAGGCCACCATCCCAAAAACCGGTCCCGCAGCAGCAGCAGTCATCCGATGAGTGCACTGTACACTACCAGCAAGTAATGACACTTGAGCCATTGAATCATGCTCAGGCTCGTTTGGGTGTAGTTGGATAAATTTACTTTCGCTCGGAGACCTTTTTTTCTCTCTCCCTTGTGTGGTTTTAGTCATTTCTTGTTTTCACTAAAGATATGACCTTTTTTGGGGGATTTTTTACACCTGGCCGATTCCACACACAATTGAAGTGTTTTTGGGGTGAATTTGACGGCACGTCTTCTTGGCCATGTCACCCACGGTTGATCTTTGCGAAACGATTGCCAATGCAAAGCACGTGGCTTCAAGTTTTGCTTTAAAAAATAGTCGTAAACCTAACTTTGCAGAGTTTATGGCTGTTGAAAGCAGCACATTTATGATGAACTGCTAATTCGTCTTGCCGGAGATGAAGCACGTACTGAATATTCGGCAAAGATGTTAGACATTTTTTAGTTTTGTCAAAAGAGGTTTAGTTACTGCAACCAGGGTTGATTAATAGACACACATGAATTTTCTTGGTGTACTTCGATTTGGTTCTGCACGCGAAATATTGACGAGCAGTGCTCGTGCTTATATTAAGCACGCGGTGCTTATGATTTTCCGTGCCTATGACTAAAAATACTTTTTTGAACACAGCCAAATATTTTTCTAATCCACGGAATTGATAGGCTATGGTTCCAGTTCAACACGGATCATTCCAGATTTTTTTAAATAAAATGATAACTTTCAACCAACCAATCTCATGAATTTCAGATGGAGATATTAAAAATAGGTAATCTCTATGATGGACGTGAACGGGGTAACATTGGCAACCGTCTCGCATTGTTAGGTAACGTGAGTACCCGCTCTGTCCCGGAATGGTTGGATTGGTTCTATTAATGATTGGACCACAATCCGTCGTCTAGCGACACTCCGCGCCAGGCGTTACCTTCAAAGGATGGCCCCTCGATACGCCCGGAACAGTGGTACTGAGGCTCGAAAACAGCCAAGGAGAGGAACTCATGCGCAGCGCCTGTGGTCGTTCCTAGTCCCGAAATCGGCATGATGCCAAGGAAGCGGAGCCGATCACAAAGGTCAGCGAAGGGCGCTGCACCCGGCAGTTGAATACCGGATTATCGCTGCCGACAACAAGCCACTGCAACCAGTAAACCACATCCCCCGTCTAAACTGCAATTCCGGGCGGATTTTATTTTCACAACATCTTGTTCTTGAATAACTGGAGTTGCCTATTGTTTCATACAGTATCTAAAATTGAAAAAAGGCTTTTTTTCATATGATCCCATGAAAGAAAACAATATTTTAACAAACCTCTTGAAATAATTTGGAAAAAAATCCGTTTCAAATAAGCACACGTGCAGTTGTGTGCTTGTCTTGTGACGTGCTTACCAGAAAAGTAAGCACATGAAAATAAACAAATGACGTGCATCACCATAGGCACTGCAAAATTTGCGTGCTAGGTGACAACTTGATACCCACCTCCTTTGATTTCAGCACGACACCGTGCATATCAATCCACCCTGAGCAACATGTATTTCAAACAAATACATTAATTGATAAAACAAATCATAAAATATCTCGTCATAAACAATTTAATTGACGCGTGATGTGTCCAACGCGCGTGTGATTTATTGCCCTACCATCAGCAATCCTGAAAATAAATTCAAGTTTCATTTTCACCATCGGTTTCATTCAAAAAAAGAAGAAGTTAAAAACCATCCATGAACCGGTTCGTCGGGGGTTGCACCAGCGTTGATTAGCTTAAAGCGGATGATGGGCCTCATTTTCGTTGATCCGTGATTAGTCAGATTTAAGATGGATTAATAAAATCAAAAATTAAGGACACTGACGAAAGCCATCCGATCAGATGCGACCAGGTGCGCCTCGAAATGGTTGCAAATTTACAAACGCTGAACTTTCGTGGGCCGATTTCCTACCAATTTGTCTAGTTTACAAGCGTATACGCAATAAACGGATTGTAAAATATGCAAATTGTGACGAGTTTCATCAGTCACACGCATCGTTTTTGGCCAACAATTTGTTCACAACCTTGGGGTGGAAGATGACAAATGAGTTCCTTTGAAAAATGTGAAAAAGAAGCAATCCCGGTTTTTTTAGGCGGAATAGGAGAAACTGAAGAAGCTAGAATTTGTGTTCCATAAGAAAGGCTAGGTGCTATTATATCAACTTGTGGATTTATTATCGTCAGAAGATAAGCTATAAATTATAATCATCTTCAGGATGACTTCAAAGATTGAACCAGTCGTCCATTTTTCTGCATATTCTCAATTCACGGGGAAGCATAAACTTAATGATTAGAGTCACGTGCAATTTGATTTTTTAAGGGAAAACAAGTGGTTTCATCCATAATGCTAACAGAGATTAAGTATGGTTCGCTTTGAGTACATATTGCATGATTTGTTTTATTTGTATTCAGAAGCGACTAACTCTTTATAAAAACGTTGGAGGAAAATTATTCAGCCATTCCAAAAAATATATGGAAAATTGTAAGTGCACGTGATCCTAGTGCTCTTTTAGTGATGCTTGTTCAGTAGGGTGCCCAGAATATGAGATTTTTTTTTTCAAAAACTCGCTCCACAAGCTGAATATTGTTATTTGAGCGATTTCAGAACTCTGGGCCAAATCTGAACAAAATCGGTCAACGTTTACCCAATGATACTCGAGGATGAAGTTTATACGGAAAAAATGTACGAAAAACCCAATTTTCATACGGTTTTGTCTGCAGGGTGCGCTACTTCTATACAAATCGTCGCCATCGTGCTAACTTGTCGTACGTGCATTTTGGACCAAATTGAGTTAAGAACGCCATTTTGTGCTCACAATGCCTCACCTTTTGACCTTCACAGATCCCCAAAAATCAATTTCAATCCTGAGATATTCAATGAAAACCAAAAAAGCTCCGAAAATTTTTGTCACTTTTCATATGAAAGTAGTTTCAATCTTGTCGTGCTATCTTGTCACTCCCTGAAAATTGATGTAAGTGCGACAAAGGGCAAAGGGATTTCAGGTCAGGATGCGTTTGACGCACGTACAAGTGAGACTACCGTAAACATTTGTAATTATAACTCGGGACTCCGGCAACCAAATACAACCAAACTTCGGGGCAATGCACAGAATAGTCAACCAAACAAAACGTGATTGTTATTGTTTACAATGCGTGCTCTCGTTTTTGTTTATCCAAGGTCAAACATTAAAACGCGTTTTTCTCGGAACGTCGAAATGGCGGGTGCGACATGATAGCACGACGACGTCGAAATGTTCCCAAAAATGAGATTATCTTTCGAAATTTTATGTTCTACAACTTTGTTAAACAGACAAAAGTGATGTTAAAAAGTATTTTTTTAAGAAAAACTTTTTTCAACAACTTTAATAGGTTAATTTTAACTAATTCTAAAATTGGCAAAAAAAAGCAAAGCAATCCACTTTAACGACCCCCGGGTCTTTTGTGGTCTCTGTTGCAAGTTTCTGCTCATTTTCAGGCGTCCGAAGGTTATGTGTGGTGAGTCACCCAAAACCTCTTTTATGCAAACAGACCGACGTTTTACTTCCCCATCCGATAGAAGGCCAGGAGGATAAGGCGGGAATCGAACCCACGCCCCATAGCAACTTAGGGATCGGCAGCCGAAGCCGCTAACCACCGCGCCATGAGGCCTTCCTAAAATTGGCATAAATGCTTAAAATAACAAATAAAAATATATATCGCTTTTGGTGCAGGGATCATTTTTTCTGTGCACCCAGTTGTGCAGTGCCTTTTATCTTTTTGCTATGGTTTGTGTTAATCTTTGAACGGATATTTTTTTCAGTCTTCAGTCAGCAGGTTGCTAAAAGTAATCTTTAAAATCAATTGCAAATTTTTTTTGTTGAGACAAATCGTTCTAATAATATTTGATTGTGAAAAATAAACAGTCAAACCAAAACTTAACCGGTGCACGATTCCAAAAATCCTCAATTTACGAAGGAGTATGCTTTGAGTTCATTCCGGAATTCATCGCACTTTTCTCGGTTGGAAAGCTTTCGTATATGCAGCCATAACAAAGCTGCCCGAAGCTTTCTGTTCTTCGAAAGCTTTGCGAACAGTGTGAAGGTGCGTTTAGTGGTGCGGTTGGATTGTTGATGAATTCAATGTAGACCGATTCTTAGCGAAGCTACACCAAATGACCCTTTTTTCAATTTTCTAAGAAAGATTTAGTTTTTACTATGATTCAATAATTGCAATGTTCATTAAATGTGTTCTCTTACCTCAAACGCCAAAAATATTGACCAAATAAGGTCTGCAAGCCATTGAATGGTAGAGGAGTTTTTTCATAAATCTGCTCCTTTCATTGTCCCGTCACGTAAACAACGATAAAAGTCATATTAGACTCTGGAATTCAATACTTACCGTTTTTTCAATTCAATTGTTCATTTTGGTGAAAACCGAGAAAACTTTTGACATGAAATATTTAAATCAGATGGATCGTAGTTTAATCATTTTGTCATCCAAGCTATTTAACCTTAGTCTGTTAGATGTTTTTGTTTTGTTAGTTTACAACTTCATTTGAATATTTTCAGAAAATTTTAACAAATGTTTTACTTCCGAAAAAGTGTTCATCACAATCACAATCTATGTAGAAAAACTCAGCTTCTCTATTGATCAGGTCAGGATTTCAGATTTTTTTTCTTCGAAAATCAAGTCCGAAATTTCAAAAATTTCCTCTTCTGCAGCTCTTCTTAATTTGATAAAATGGTGGTGGATTAAGGAATAACTATTGTCCGGATGTAAATTCAAACGTTTAATGCGATAATTTTGAACACTTCTGTTCTAGGGATGTGAACAATCCTGAATTATGTCCAAAATTGTCAGGATTTTCAACAAAATAATCAGTTTAAAAAAACTGAATAAATTTCAAGCTTAATTCAGCAATTCCCCACGAAAACAGCATGATTCGGAAAAAGAGTTCTCCGATCGGGCCGATCGGAAAAAATTTCTGGGGGTTGCTTGGCCGAAATAATTAGACCCGTATTTTTTTGTTTGGCCATTAGGGTTACCTACGCCGTGTTAGGGTGGTCCGAAAAATGGCAATTTTCGTCGATTTTTTCTCTTTTGAAGGTCTCGGGACCAAAGAGCCTATGTCTGAAAATATTTTTATCGGATTCCTCGGAAAATTTCACATAACATATCAAAAAATGGTGAAGTTATGTTTTCAATATTCCGAGATACGATTTTTTGAAAATAAAAACTGGGCGCAAAAAACGGGAAAATGAAGAAAACAGAAAAAAACGATTTTTCACTAAAACTGCGATAACTTAAAAATTTCAGCGATGACCTATACATGTTTGGGTACCCAAATTTTTGTAATTGAAATACGCAACTTTTGGTACCCTAACATGTATAGGTCATCGCTGAAATCTTTAAGTTATCGCAGTTATAGTGAAAAAAGTTGTATCATGGTTAACTGTTTTTTTGATCAATATTTTTTTCTGTAAAATTAATAGGTAAATTCACGTGTTTCATAATTGTGCGAAGGCAATTTATGGAACCGACAATTTCCAGGTGGTATTAACCTGCTTTAAATCAAAAGTCAAAAAAAAAAAAGAGAAGTATTTTTTTAGGGATTTTATAGCATTTCATTTAGCATAGCATTTAATCTTGTGTCCAACATTTTTTTAATTTAATTCGGTTTTATTGGTGAATAATCAAGATACAATCAGTTCTTTTGCAATTCATAACAGAGTTTTGGAGTTCCTTTCAGCTGTGTGTTGCATCATAATCCATTTTGGAACAATTATTTCTATAACTATGGCACTAACAAGAGCAAGAAAAATTAAAAAAAAAAACTTGCTAAAATTGCAAAGGAAAGGGGAAAGAAAGAGAAAAAGCTTATAACTAAATCACAGTATTTTATCCTTTGTAGATGTGCTTGATCATCAGCTCCCCAAGGGCTAGAAACTGCTCCGCCTTGTTACGGCAGGTCCGAAACCTCGACATCATCTCCCCCGCGAGAGCAAAGAACTCTGGCAGGGTGAAGAGATCTTCCCCGGTGACTTCTTGCTGGGCCGCATTGCCGCTACCGGCAGCAACCACGCTGGCAAACGATCGCCAGCCAGGGGGGAATGCTGAGTTGTCCGCTGGAACCGTACGCTGCCCAACTGCAGGAACGGCTGCGCTCGTACTTCGCTGAGGAGGGTGGGACGCTGCTGCTTTCTTCTTCCTCTTTTCCTGCTCCTCGAGGTAATTTTTTCGTGCACTGCATCCACGGTAGTTGCTGGTATGGTTACCTCCACAGTTGGCGCACTTGATGCGCGCCTTGGTTTGCTCTGCCTTGTCCCCCAGGTCCGCCTTGCACGGCAGTGCACACGCCTCAGAGAGGTGTGTTTCACCGCACTTCACACAGCGGGGCGGGAGGTTGCAGTTCCGCGAGCCGTGGCCGAATTTCTGGCAACGGTGGCATTGTGCTGCGTCCGACGGGTTCTTTGAGTAGAACCGCCAGTTTACCCAAAACCCGTCCAACGCCTTAGTTCGTCGCAGGTCTTGAATCTTGACGGTGCCGCGGTCGAAGTACAACAGGTACAGTGTGTGTGTACCTGTGACTGTTGTCTTCCGCGAGAGGACTTTTATGTCTCGCGGCGTTATTCCGGCACCCGAGAGGTCCTTCTTGAGGTCGGAGATCGGGCGGTCTTGGTACCCCTGCAAGACGACCTTAACGGCTGTCTTCTGCACGGGGTCGAATGTGTAGAACTTGAAGTTTTTACTCTTCAATTTCTCCACAACCAGGTCGAAGTTCTTGTTGTCAAATGTGTAGACTTGCACTGACGACTTACCGATTTTCAGACAATATCCGAGGCCTTCCAGCAACTCGTCAACATCGTCCGCCAACGTGTCCAAAACAAAAATTGGAGGTGGTCTTCGTTCCTTTGGAGAATTGTTCGTTTTTGGCGTCGGCAATTTTTTCCGTGCACGACGATCGTCATCGTCGTCGTCTGTAGTGCTGCTACCGTCGGTGTTGTTGTTGTTGTTTTCTTCATCGTCGCTCAGCATCTGGAACTCGTTCCTGATGGGAATGTTGGCGGATGTTGACGTGTTGGTCGTGGCACCGGAAGTACCTGAACGGGTTCGCACTGGTGATCTCGGAACATATCCGGGATGTAGTAACTTTTTGTCGATGCCTTCTGCGCTCACGCTCCCCTGCGCGATGGCGGTCGACACGGCGTTGGTTTGTTTACCTTTTTGCACACGGCCGGTAGACGAACTTCGCGGGTTTTTCGAGGCCGCACTCGAACTGCCACGGCCACGGCCGGCCTTTGGCATGCTGCAGGAGCAAACTCGCGGATAATCACGGTAATTTACGGCGAAAAAATCGAAAAAAACTATGGAGCACTGAGCACTTGACTGCTGCTTGCTCTCGTGCTTACACGGAGGTGTCCAACATTTTTACTGCAAATTAAAATGTTATTTATACATACTATTTTGAGAGCACTAGAAATTGCTAATTTTAAAATAAGAAATGACGATTATACCAAATTTGTACTAAAAACATTACATTTTTAGTTGAATTTTCAATAAACTTTTTCATAAAGATCGTACAGTTTGGAAATTTAAAAAAATTAAATTTAAACAACTATGAATTTTGTAAAGCAACGACTTGTGATATTTGCACCACCATCGGTTTACTACAAAGAAAAACTTTCACCCCTCTTTTCGAGGATTATTTTTTCGTATGTTTTTCCATCTTTCCATCTTTTTGTATTTTGACTGTCGTAATTGGACTTTATCTACCCCCACCTTTGATTCTACTTCCACTACGCCACTGTGTTATCGTCATCAGCCTTTCTTTTCCCAATCGCCTGATGTTTCCTCTAAAACAATTTTCCTATGCTTTTGTTCGTTTTTGCTAGCTCAGGCAAACAAGGTATTTCACAACATTATACACATTTGATTATTTTTAACTGCTTTCACCTTTTTGAGTTGCGTTTTTTTTTTTTTACTTTAAGAGAATCACTTGGTTTTTTTGTAGTTCTTCAATAGTTTATATATTTTAAATACTTTTTTTCTTTCCTTTTTTTTTGCTTGCTCGGTTCTTTTTGCTGGTATAAGTTTGGTTGTTTGTTTGCGTGTGTTTTGAGTGTGTGCTGTTTTTGTATATATTTGATGCATTACACAACGATTGATAAAGATGTTACAGTGTGTGTGTGTCTGTGTTCATTTGTCGATTTGTTTCCAAGCGCATTTTCCATATTCTGTCGTGAAACGTTCTTGTTTGTGTTTGTGTTGATTTGTTTCAGTGTGGGTGTCGGTTAGATTTTTGACGGCAAAGTAGTTAAATATTTTATTTTTGTAGTTTTTTTTTCATTTCCGGTGTCTCTTGCTCTTGCTCTCCTGCTAATGATTGAAATCATACTGATTTATGGGTTTTTGCATGAAATTTGGCTATTTCTCAGTTTGGGAAAATAAAAAAAGTTGATTTGTATGCAGAAGAAAATGATAACAAAGTTTAACGGAAGAATGAAACTCTTAGTTCAGTTGTTTCCGTTCCTTTGTAAAGTGCCTTCAGTTCGTATATTTCATTCATTGTTCAAATTATCATTCCTCAGTAAATGCATAATTCTCGGTTCGTTTTTATACAAGCCTTGTTTTCTTACTCAGGGATAAGCTGATGCTGATATACATTATTTTTGTTTTTTTTAATCTTATTTTGCATGTGGTCTTTGTGTTGTTTTTAAGTCTGATACGAATACTTTGCCGTTTATTGTGGACATTTATACACAAGAATATATGAATATTTTTCTTTCATTTACCACAGAATAATATATAATATGTCTATATAATGTCATCTGTATTTAATCCCCCAACTGACTTGGGTTGCAATTTATTTTCAACACCTTCAATGCTTGGTTTTCATCTTCTCACAACAAGGCGCACTGAAGTTCGAGGGGGCTCGACACCCTGCAAAGAGGGTGACGACCCCCACAGCAAACGTCAGTGCGCACTCCTACTAAACGTGGTTTTTGCTATACTTTCAACTGATTGTGGTATAATAATTTCTTATCAAGTCAAACAATGATTAATGTATAATAAGCCCCCATTTGTGATTTTGGTTTTAGGTTGTGTTCTTTCCTTACATTTTTTGTTTTTCTTTTTTGTTGGATAAGTTTTGTATATAATCTCTGATGTATAATGTGTCTAACATTGTTTAAGGGATAATGATTTCGAAAGGATTCATGCATCATTTTGTTTAATATTTAAATAGTTTTTAAAACTTGTGTGACATCGAATATATTTTTTATAAGGAATCTGCCTTCCTTTCACCTTTCTCTGCAGTAGATAATATTTATAAGAACTTGTGTATAGCTGCTTTCTTGTACGCTGTTCCAAGAAATCGAAGGACAAACATTTCGTTTTACAAAATAAGTCATGTAATTTTTTTCATAATTTTCCTCCGTGGTCACCAGACAAGTTTGCCTCTGATTCTGTGTGAGTGTTGTGTTGTAATGTGTTTGTGTGTGCAAATTGTGAAAGTGTGTGATTTTTTTTGGACAAAAGTCTAGTAGCAAAAATTAGGCAAGTTCGTTTACCGAAAAATAGACATCTGTCAGTCTCTGAGTCGTCTAACGTGTGTGAAAGTGTGTGTTTTTGTGAGACAGTTTTTTGTAAGTGCTTTTTTGAATGTTTCAAAACTTGTTTTTTTTTCAATATTTATTAAATTCTTCTTCTTCGTGCCTTCTCGCACGCCGGCCAGACCGAGGGAGGCAAACTTGGCGTTTTTTTTATATTTTTTTTTATCTTTCGGTATGGCCCCCGAAATGAGAAAGGGAAAACAAATCAAAATGGCGCCACTGAAATTTGCCCAGGCTTTCGGTCTGGCCGGGCCGTGCCCGCTTCATTTGATCGAATTCTCTTCGAAAGGGAAAATAGCTAAAAGTTTGGATGATCGCCCTGGCCGGGTGTGCCCTAGCTGGCTGGATAGCTCGGGGCACCCGGCCAGAACAGGGTGAGCCAATATATATTTTAATGCATTTTTTTGTTTTGTTTTAATAATTATGTGCATCTTACACACACATCTAGTTACTTTAAATACATCTGTTTATGCTTGTTGGAGACGTGCGAAAATGTACCTTTACTGTATATATAATATGTATAAGTATTTTTTGTTTGTTTTGTAGTTCTGTTATCTTACAACGCTAATATGTCCATACAATATTAGTAAAGAAATGCGTGAAGAGCCATTTCTTTTGCTTTCTATATATATGCCTTTTAAAAGCTACTTATGTTACTTTAAACTGTTTTCATCGAACAATCGCATGATTTCCTCAAAATAAGAATCTGTATGAAGTCTTCTCTTTTCCTTGCGTCGTGTGTATGTCTTTTGTGTGAGTCAAATCCAACAAGGAATCAAAAACTATATATTTTTTTGCCGATCAAATTTGCTCAAATTCCTTCTTTTACCACCCTCCCTCCTCGATAGTGTTTGATTTCTCTATGGCCTACCTAATAGCTGCACCAATAAGTGTTCGTTTTGTCGCCACGGATTGGTTAGCAGAGCTGTGAGTCTGGAAATCTGGATAGTTTAAAATGAGCAAAATTTCTGTTTTTGACGTTTGGATAGTTCAATTTGAATGATCTGAAGACTTTTTTCCGGATAATGCATTCGGATGATTAATTCGGATAAAACAATTGAATAATGCATAAGAATAATTGTTCTTGGTAACCCAAGATAACTTATCAAGACCACAAATACGGATTATCCATTTAGATAATCCCTGCAAAAAATCAATTTAAATAATATATCTGTTTAATCCATCTGAATAACTATTATTATAACTCACCTAAAAATCTTTTCTGAATAGCCACATTGAAATTCCATCAGGATAGCCGTTCTTGATAATCCATCGGGATATTTTTTGTGGATTACCAATCAAACCCCATTTAGATAACCGATCTAGGAACTAATTTGTCAAATTCGTTTGTTTTAATATATTGTGATACCTTCAGGATAAACCATCTTGGTGATCATTGTCTAAATAATCTATCAGGTTAGTTTACCTGAATAACTCATATGGATCATCTTCCTGGATTAATTTTGGGGTAAGCTGCAAATTGCTATTTTATTTGGATAATCCAACAGCACAATCTACATGGATAATAAATCTATATCTTTTCATCTAGTCAGTTCATCTGAACAGCCCATTTAGATAAAAGAAAATCCTGGGTAACTGTTTGGTAAACTCACCTGGATAGCCACATTGACAATTAATCTCCTACCCATTTGGGTAATCTATCTCGATACTATCCGAATACCTCAGCTTGAAAACACATTTGGTGTTTCCTTTTGGAGAGTCACATTCAAAATCCATTATGATAATCCATTTGGATAATCTACCTGGATATCCAATTCGCAAAGCTCATCGATCTGGAGAACTCGTCTAATTAATCAATCGGAAAAGCTCATTTGGCATCATGATCTTAATAAAAAAATTGGTTAATTTGTCTGGATACCCAGATTCTATCTGGCCATTCTATCTGGAAAATCTGTATGGATAATCTACTAGGACCACATTGAAATTCCATCCATCTGGAAATTTTTTTTGAATGATCAATCTGAAAAGCTCATCATTCTCCGATCTGGACAACGATCTAACTAATCATTTGGTAAAATCGTCTAGAGAATCACATTAAAGTTCTGTCAGGTCAACTCATCTGGCTTTCAAATCTGGATAATCTATCTGGATAATCTGCCAGGATAACCTGCCAGGATAACTCATATTAAAATTCCATCAGGATAAACCATCTGAATAATCCATCTGAATAAGCCATTTGGAAAAGCCATTTGGATTATCCATCTGAATAATCTATCTGGATAGTCTTCCTGGATAATCAATCTGAAAAGCTCACCTGGTTCGGCAATCTGAATAATAATAATAATCCTTTCGAATAACCCGTTTAGATCTGGATAATCTAACCGGATAAACAATCAGGATAACTCATTTGGTTAATCTTTTTAGAAAAATACATTGCAATTCCATCAGGATAATCCATCTGGATAATCTATTAGGATAACCAATTTAAAATGCACATCTGGTTCACGGGAAAACCTATCTGAAATTCAATCAGAACTGATTTGGAGAGCCCATCTGAATAGCCAAACCCCTTAAACCCGTGGAATAACCAATCCAAGTAACCCATTTGGATAACTGGTCTGGTCAATCCATTTGAAGATTCCATAAGAAAATGGATTTGGATAACTCACTTGGTAAATTTATCTGTATAACCAACCTAGATATGCCATCTGGATAACCCAACTAGTTATCCGATCCAGATTTTTGTTTTGGGTCACTCGTTTGGATAACGCATCCGCATACCTCTAGGTCACTCTGACAAATCAATCTGAGCAGGATAATCGATCTGGATAACTCGCATGGTTTACTCCAACTCGAATACTGGATAATGCTTTTCCATCTGGATAATATTTCTGGATAGCCTATCTGAATGACTTTGGGGCAAATCCTTTTGGATAGCCGCATTGAAATTCCTTCAGAATATCAGAATCGGAATAAACCATCTGAATAGTTCACCTGGCTAACCGATCTGGATAACTTGTTTAGCTAATCCATCTGAATAATTCATTTGGAAAAACAAAAAAATAACTTACCTGGATAACCAAAGTAGAACTCATGTGCATAGCCAAGCTGGATAGTTCATCAGGATAATCATTCTGGATAACCATTTGATTAATATATTAGAGAATCTACCTTGATAACACATTTGTTCAAACCGTTTGGATAGTCAATCTGGATAAACCAACTAGATAACTCTTTTGGTTAACCCATTAGATAACTCATCTTGATAGTAAAATCTGAAGACTTTCGATCTTTATCAAGATAAAACTATCCATGCATTACTATCCGGATAAAACTTTTTGATTCTGTGATTTGGAAAATATCTCAATGAATCCTACGGCAATGTCCAAACACTTTTTCTTTTCCGAATATCCAAACTCACTGCCCGCTATCCAACCCATAACGATTTGTATTTTTTTTTCAGTTTAACTTCTGTACTCTTCTGTGTTTCTTTGTGTGATGATGATGTCTCGGTTGCTTCTGATTAAACAATCTTTCCTCCTTTCCTCCCAAAATATATACTTTTTCATTCGATTATCTTCATGACTAACGGTGTATGTTATGTTTAAAAATTCATCTTTGTCTTAAAAAAGTTTCTCTTTAGAGGTACATATGTGAACTTGGTTTGTGTTAGATGTTTGTTTTGCTAGTGTGTGTTTTGTTGTGGCATATGTATGTGTTTTGAGATTTGTGATTTTTTCTTTGTTTACTGTCACTTCAGTTTATAGAAATAATTAAATGATGATGATATATTTTTTTTTACTTTTTTTATCATAACTTTTACTTGCCTACTCGACATTTTGTGTGTCTACGAGAATATGTTTTTTGTTGTTGTGTTAATGGTATTATAACTTCCTCAAAAATAATCTTCCCTCTGATCCGTAGATTCCGCTTTCCCGCTTCTGTGCAAGGGGGGGGGGCGCGTCCGTAGCCTACGTAGTGCCGAATCCGCTGGCTGGCGGCGGACATTCGGCCGGCGAGAGCTTCGCGTGACGCACTGGTTGTTGTTTTTTTTTGTTTGTTTTTAAATGGTTCCCAATAGATGCTTGAAAATATTTGTTCAGAGGAGCAAAGTTTTCCCTGGATTTTTGGCGGGAAAGATTTGCTCCTCCTTTGTGTTTGTGTTTGTGTTGTGTGTATTTTTTTTGGTTATTTTGTCAACTTGATTTACTACTAGTCAGCAAAATTGACAGATAATAATTATTTTTTCCATTTTTTTTTTGCATTAATTTTTGTTTAAGGATTGATTAGATAACGGTTATGTCTTATATGTTTTTGTTTTCTTGTGTCATTCAAAATTCCCTAAGACGTTTGCATTGGTTTTCCAGTATCGTGATTTCAGGTTCCGCTAACTCAAGTCGTACTCAACTCAGGTCGTTAAATCATTTGTGCTTAACCAACAAAATGTTTCTACTTCTACTGCAAATCAAGAATCCTAAAAGAACACAACTTTTTGTAAACTCTCAAAACAAGTTCAAAAAATCAACTTACGATCTTTAGTTAAACTTTATCCACTTTGAGCAACGAGTTTTTGGGGGGCAAAAACCGAACCTCAAATTAAAAAAATAATCAGTTTCACAGTTTTAAAACTTAAATACAGTCTCAACGTAGAAATTCCCATCATCTTTCCGTTTACTTCTTTTCCGCCGTCTTGTCCTTTCGCTTTGCCTCGGTGTTGTCCTGTGTCTTTTCGTCCTTGGTTCCTCCATTGGTAGCTGCCGCAGCCGTTTGATCCTTGGCTTCCGTCGTCGTCGTCGTCGTTGTCGCAGTCGTCGTCGCAGTTACCGCCGTTGGATCGCTGGGTCGCTTCTCGCCACCGCCCGGGTTCGTGTTCTGGGGCAGGGCCTTCAGGATCGCGTGCACCTCCTCGGCGACGGCCATCAGCACAAACTCAAACTGCTGCCGGGTGGCGACCAGGCCGGCCCGTTGATCGCGCAGGTGCTCCAGCGTGGCGGCGATGTCGATCTCGCGGGCGCCCTTGTTCATCCGACCGAGCACCAGGTCGAGCAGGATGTAGGCGCCGGTGCGGCCGGAACCGTTGCTGGAAATGGAAATGAAACATTATGAAACACAAACTGATAGATGATAGAATTCTTACAAACTAAAAGAAATGTAATTAAGAGTCTTTACAAATCGACAGATGTTTTCAAGTTGCTTTTGAAAATGTTTTCTTCAATGAGTTTCCAACGTCTGTCGGTCTTTCTCCACCAACTCACTCAAAATCAGAAAAAGTTGCCCGAATCCTTTTTAAACAACATACGTTCCAAGAGTCAATCTGATAAGTTCAGACTCGATTATCCGAATGTCTCAGAATTTGTTTTTCGTTGTCTTTTTTTATTGTTGAGCTTAAGTACAACCCCAAAACTACGATAAAGTGATTAGAATTTTTAAATCCAACATGGCGGCCAAAATGGCGGTAAACAAATATTGAAGAAAAAAATCAATTCGTAATTTAATTGGCAATTAACTATTAATAGCTATTCTAATATTATAGCTATCCAAAATCTGACTAAAATACACAGAAAAAAATATGTGAATTTACTCGACACGGAAAAAATTAATCACATGTAAACTCAGTTGATGTAAACTTGAGATTCGACGTAAACGGTTGAATCACACGTAAAATCATGTTATTTGTTGCAAATTTACATCAAATTGCATTTAAATTTAAATGATTAATGACGTGCAAAAGTGTTACGTCATAAATGATGTAGCATTCGAAAATATTTTTTTGTGTGTAGGGTCGCAGAACTCCAATTTGATGCTTGAAGTGAGAAAGTAAAATAATAATAATTAAGGCATCTCTCAATTGAGTCTGCAATGTACAAATTTGCAGCAAACCTTAAAAAACGGATTGTAAATGATCGAATTTTTTTTTGAATTCCGGAAAACACCCTTAAACATTTTCATTTAATTATATTTTTAAATGGTTGCTTTAACAATTACATTGGTGCAGTTGTTATCCTGAGCTGAGATTTGGACTACATTTCTACAGCTTCACACTAGAACCTTAAATATTAAGTAAAAAATAATTTTGAGGATTTTTTTTTCAAATCAGGAAATTTTGAACCTTCAAAAAAAATTAAAATTTATTTGTGTCATGTTCAATAGTAGTTTTGATCCGAATATGTTTGTATAATGTGCATTTTTTTTCAGTGACTTACAATCTAATAAGAAAAAAGCCTCCAAACCTTGCTCCAAACTCAAATCCAGCGCTTTCGAAATTTCAACTTTGTTTGTGATAGGTGACAGAACACTCCAAGCGTCTTCACCACCACAACCTGACTTTGACATAGAGTTATCTACTTGCGCATGTATTGCGTGCTAGTGTGCGTGAGATCGGTCTTAGATAACTCTATTCTACTTTCGTTCGTTTCATTCACAAACGAATGAGTGCTACGCAAAGTCACTCACACAGTTATTGACTTCCCTCAAGAAAAACATTCGCTCAGAGAACGGCCGTTTGTCATTCTACCGAGACAATGACAAAATGACTGCTGTCACCACGCTGCAAACACAAGGAAGAGAGAGACGAAAAACGACGGCTGCTTGAGTGGTGCTCATTTTTCGTTCGTTTGGTCTTTGTGTTTACGTTCACCAACCGTCGCCAAGCAATGTCAATCATGATAGGCACTGTGTGACAGCGATTAAATTTGGTTTTCGGAAGTGACCGCTGACTGAATGTTCTATCAAATATCGAGGAGTCCGATTCAGTGACAGTCCCATTCTAGTTACTCCAAAACGACTCATTTACTCGCGACCACAACAAATTGAAAGCGTCAAAAAACTGCTCCGACCGTCACCTACCGTTTGTCGCTTCCACACCAATCATTACAGCATACTCTCTTTGCTCTCCCTCTCACTTCAATCGGGTAGTACAGCGAATGATCAGAGAGACCGATAGTGTTTTGTCACTCAGTCACTGAGTCGAAATAGTTTGCGATCGGCTTTGTTTTCCTCAGTTATAAAACTGCTTAAAATCCATGTTATCAAAAATGTTTTGCAATTTTGTTGATAACACGACATTAAAGACACATGTACAAACAATTTCCATCATGCCAAATACAAATTTACGGCAAACTATGGTAGTGCAAAACAAAAGAGCGCCACAAGCTGGTATGTTGTTAGATTCTCTCCTCTCTGAACGTATTCGTGTGTGACTCGGGTCGACGGACGGAGTAGGTAAAGAAATTCACGAAGTATTTGTGTCGCTGGGACACGCAGAAAAATATTTTGTAGAATCAGCCTGTACGAGGTTTGATTCAACAAACTTTTTGTTGAATATAATCAACGCAGATTTTGCGTTGAAACAAACCTTGATTTTCTTAATTCCACAAATTTTTGTTGTTGTTTTGAAAAAGTTGCTTTGACGTTTAGCGTTGATTCAACAAAAATCTTGATTTTCAAATCAACAAAACGTTTTGTTGATTCAAATATGCCTTATTTTTCTGGGTGGAGAAGCGATTGAGCAAGTCACTGGCAGCCTGAACGTAGTGTTCGCTCGCGACTGGTGGCGAGCTCTAGTCGGCAAAGATTCGCTCAGCGATGAGTTAGTGATTTCTGATCTTTGAACCGAAAATCAGAACCCTTGGAAGAAAGTTCGCAAGCGAAATATTTTTTGCGATTAATCCATCCCTGCCACGTGGTTTATACAAAAGCCCCGACTTTTGTCTCACTGACCAACTTGTCATACATTCTAATAACAATTGAGAAACAAAAAAATATCACTAAAAATGTATATTTTCATTGAAAAATTTATATTTAAAAGGGACATCTCTTTTTCAACTAGCATGACACTGCACTTACAATTGGAAAATTATTGAATGTTCAAATCAAATAGCTAAACATATCCATTGGATATTATCGTATGAACCAAGGATAAGCAAATTTTTGATAGTTCTGATCCCTTGAAAAATCCCTCTGAAACCTACCTGCTGTGCACGACGATCGGGCAGGACCGTCCGCGGTACGACTTGTTCACCTTGCGGCGGAAGTCCAGCAGCGCCTTGGCCGAGGTCGGCACTCCGCTCTGGGGCCACGACAGGAAGTGGAACTGGGTGACGGTGCGGGTCTCCCCGGTTCGGAGGTTCTTCAGGTAGAACGACCGCACCAGGTAGTCGTCGCACCAGATGTGTTCGCTCACGAGGTGCACCTCGTAGATGTGGTACACCTCGGCGCCCTCCTCGGGCCAGTAGCGCGCGCAGGCCGGCTCTCCGTTCTCCTGGAGTCGGCAGAGTGCCACCAGTACGACGGCACCTTGCTCCCACACCATCTGCCAGAAGTGGGCCAGCGTCGACTGCATCGGTCCCTGGGCGGCCACGTACGCCGGGGCACGTGGATCGTGGTCCGTCTGGAAGGGGAAAAACTTGGTTGATTTGGAGGTAATCTAGCCTTACGTTTTGAGCGGGGGAAGGTTGGCACAAGCGCAACTTACAATCGTTGAAGCGTTGATGTAGTCCATGCCTTCAGCGTTGGCCAGGTGGTTCAGGACGACACGGGAGTGGTCGTACGGCAGCGGGGCTCCGGCACGGTTCAGCGGTGCACACTGTGGCTGCAGGGCGGCATCACGGGCACTCGGTTCGGCCTCGTACCGGCACAGTGCTTCCCACTCGCGCTGCAGCCGACCCTTGTTGCGCAGATGATCCTCCATGTACGACAGTACCATGTGTCCGGTAGAGATGTCCATGTTCGTTAGCGCGGGTTCCTCACTCCTGTAAGCATGGGGAAAGTTGATGGGAGCAGTTAGTGAAGGTTACCCTTTGGACACCAGTAAACACCAACCAAGAAGACGTGCTTGACCTGGACGACGGTGGCCGCTCGGCTTCCTTCGCGAGCGATGTAATCCTGCCGCCGGGTGATTCCGTATTGCCCGCTCCTTTGCCGGCCATCCTCGCCCGGCACAGGTCCTGGTAGTCCTTGCTGCAACTGTCCGCACCCGAAAGTCCCGCCTGCAGTCCGCCTAGTTTGTCCTTCTTTTTATCATGCTTCTTGATAAGAAATAAAGTAATCACTATCACGATGATCGCCGCGGCACCAGCTCCTGAAACGAACCCCAAAATCACGTCACTCATCCGAATCCGATCAGATGCTCAACGCCAAGCCAACTCACCTGCAAACATGAACGCCATCACGTGCGTCACGTCCGGGCCCTCTTCGACGCGCTTCAATCGCTCAGTCGTGACGGCGTCTAGGTCCTTGGTCTTGTCACCTACGCCGGCGGAATCGACCACCACGCCGAATCGACGAGACAGGTTGTTACGCACGCGGCTGTCGTTGATCTGCTTCGCCACGTCAGCGGCCGTTTTCTTGTCCGGATTGGACTCCACCCGGAACGATACCTCGTGGCGGTCGACCCTGCGAAATTCGTTATTGTAACAGGGATCGTTTGTGGACTTGAACTTTAGTACTCACCTTGGATGCGTAAAGTATCCCTGCATGTTGAGGAGTTCGGCTAGTGCAGTCACAATCCTCGAGCCGTCCTTCCAGTTGTCGATCCTGAAAATAATTATTCAATTGATAACTGGAAAACCCGAAATGAGTACCAATCTTACGGATTCCTCAGGATCACGTGGGCGTACTCCGTGTCCACCGAGTGCGGCGCGTGGTTATCGTCCGTGTGCACGTGCAGTTCCTTCTTGGACTTGGGGCGCTTGGAATCACCGTCCGCGTCTTCCTTGCCCTTGGGCAGAGCCTCTCCGGGGGTTTCGTTCGACGGTGGAGGACCAGCCGGTGGGCCGGGTTTCTTCACGTCCAACCGCTCGTGACGGGTAAATCCCAGGATGTTGTCCAGCAGCGTCCGTGCGTCGTTCTTGTTCTTAGCCGTTCCGGGTTTCGGTACGTACACGAACCCACCCTCGGTGTACAGTCCGGCCTCGGAGGGTGCGAACTGGGCGTCCTCGCGGAACGTGTTTGGCACCTCGCTGATGTCGTTGGCGGCATGTACACCGTGCGGTTTCTTGTAGAACTTGTCCAGGTTCGGGGAGTTCTTGTCCTGGCCGGCGGAGTTTACCGAGTTGACATTCTCCGGAGCAAAGTTGGAAATTTTGGGAATGTGATGCGCGTTGGCGTACTCACGGAACGACGATGATTTCGGATGGATGAACGTGTAGTCCGGAACGTCGACGGGGGTCAGCTTTTCGACGAGCTTCTTGAGAGCCTTTTCTTCGTCAATGTCGGCGGATTTCTGCTCCTTGAAGATCGAGTGATCGCGCTTCTCGCTGAAGGACACCTCCGGCTTGATACGCATCTCGAAGTGTTCAACCTCGTTGGGAGTAGGATCGTCGATGTAGTCGGTGACGTCTGGGCTGGGGTAGGCTTGAGGACCGGCGTTTCCAAACTGTTCCAAGAGTCGCCGGAAGTTGGCTCTGTTTCGGAGGTTGGCCAACCGAATGTGCTCAAGCTCTCGCTGACGGTAGTCGATGACCGGGGAAATGATCGGTAGTGGGACCGGTTCCAGATCTTCAACGATCGGCATCGGAGGAGCGTGACGGTTCGGGTCCATTTCCGGGTGGGACTTTTTGCTGTGCTGTCGAGCCGATGGGAAGAACCGTTTCTCATTAAGGGACGGCTGGGACTTGCTGACTGGTTGAGACTTTTTCAACGGTGGATAGTACACCTCGTCAGCGTACTCATCGTTCGGTGGAGTGAACCGTACGAATGCCAGCGGACTCTGCGGACCCAGAACCTCCGGATCGGGGGCCAGGTTTGCGCACAGATTCCGCGGAATCTCCGAGTTGGTGCGCATCGCGTACAGGGCACCCTGCATGCGACACTGGGTGAACGGATGCTCCCAGCCCAGACTGGCACCCTGAAGATCCTCGAGCATTATGGCCAGAAAGCGGGATGCATCCTCGTCCAGGGGCTCCCGGAAGAGCTCTTCCGGCTCGAGCCCGTACTGGGGAAGACATTTTCCGAACGCGAAATCTGAAACCAAGCAGAAAAATGCGCATATCGCTCAAGGTCTCATCAAGCGCACTAATTGCAATCTAGTTCAGCGAAAAAAAGGGGAAGTGTCCACACCAACTAATATGATACAATTTGCGTAAGCATGACTGACGGCGTCGGAAAATGACCAATTAGAAAGTTTTCCCGGAAAGGCAATTTTCCGACCGAGAAATAAAATGCAATATTGCACACTAGGATGGTCCAATACAGATATTGAGATAAAACATATTTTTTAAGCTTTAAAAGACGATTGAATGTAAAATATAACAAAAGCCAACAAAAAAGGAAATTGTGAAAATTCTCAATTTTATTTTATTCTCAATGATCATCGAGAATAAAAATCAGGGAGGTTCCTATAATTACAAAAAAAAAAAAGAAAAACAACATCAACATAACACCTTGCCCACACAAGCATGAACCACCCTGTTGTGCATGCAAATGAAAAGCGAATTCCATCATACTTTCCGCGTTCCGCGTACAACAAAAAAAAAAACTCACCATCGTAGCACCATTCCAGATGTTCGATGCAGAGTGTCTCGGCAAACAGGCAACCTGCAGAAAGGGAGAAATAGAGAGAAGCAAACGCAATGATAACCAATCTAAAAAGTGTCGGCTAGGTGACTCTATTGCTGGGGGGAAAATCAATTTAATTTTGTGTCGGTGTTGGTTTTTTTTTCTCTTAGATATGAAACCGATAACGTTTCATTTCATTAGGTAAGGGTTATTGTGTTTCGGAAGGAAAGTCGTACACCCACACACTTATTGTTTATGTCGGAATAGTTGGGGAGAGGTGATGAGTGCCTCCGGCAGGGCAATTTCAACTCCCGATAAGTCCGGTTCAAATATAGTAGGAGACGTGGTTGAAGTGGGCGAGAAAAGTCAACAGGTGGAACCAATATCAATAAAGTTTGAGGGGGATTCATTCCTCCAGGGTACACAAGAATATAATGAACGCTACCCGTTTGTGGGATGTCATCATATTTATTAGAGCCTTTGAGCGGGTTTTTGATTTGACCGGACAAGTACGATACATTTTCAATGAAAAAATGAAAAAATGACTCAATCCACCTAAGGGTGGATTAAGTAAGGTTTTATCCTCAAAAAAAAATCAAACCATCCACATTAACGACCCCCGGGTCTTTTGTGGTCTCTATTGCAAATTTCTGCTCGAACCTAGGAGTCCGAAGGCTTGAATGGGGAGAGCACCCAAACCTCTTTCTACTCCAAGGAACCTTCCACCCCAGTGTTTGAACTGACGACCTTTGGATTGTGAGTCCAACCGCCGCCAGCGATTCCACCGGAGTAGGCTTGGTTTGGTGTGTTGTTTGTACTTATGGCATGGAGACGACTCCTACACCTGGAATGACTTAACGGCCTAACAACCAAGGCCGGGACCGACATTTTACTTCCTCATCCGATGGAAGGTTGCAGCAGATGGGAATCGAACCCAGAATCATCCGCTTACAAAGCGGACAGCGTAACCATTCGGCCACGCACTGCGATACTCAAATTTTTCCACCATGATTTTAAAATGTTAAGTTTCCTATTTCTATGATTTTGTACCCGGAAATTCTTCCCAATACTGAGAAAAGCAGGGAGCGCATTTTGCCCCGGGGGTGCATATAACCCCCTCTTCCCCGACACGTTTCCTAAGATGTCAATATAAGTCTTATTTTGTTTAAAAACACTAGGGTGACAAGCAATAATGAAAATTTTGAAAAATCTTAGAAAATACTCCCTGATTTGATTCTTCGGGTAAAAATAAGTAAATGTGCAATTTTTAAGCCAATTCAGTTTAGGTATAAGAGTCGCTTTTCATCGTTGAAGTTTGTATGAAAAAAAAACGCAAAAATGTATGGGGAAAAGCAAAAAAAAAATGAAATTCTACCAAAATGTGGTGCCGTCATCTGGGGTGAATCGGGACTTCAGTCTGAATAGGGACAACAGTGTTTAGAGCATTTAATGAGTTTAAATTTGGAAATGGATGTACACACTTTGTTGGCCTAAGTCTGTTCTAACCAAAACCAACCAGAAAAATCAAAATATAGTGCTTCTACATGGTGAAAACTGCTGTCCCTATTCGCCCCAGTTGACGGTGTATCGTATCATTGTCAAGTATGAGATTCTTATGTAAAATTTTATGACAAACAAATTTGTCGATCCAAGTTAACCCTTACGAGTTATTAGCGGTTGAAATAATACGTTTTTGTATGAAAAGATATTTTTTCACAAGCGTTAACGGTCTAAAGCAACCTTTAAACCTTAACCGATTTCGCTCAAAATTTTCACAGTTACTTATTTTTGCCTAAGGTATCTAATCAGGGGATATCCCTTAGATCAGCTATTCTCAACCTTCTTCTAGGCCGGAATCACTGCCTTAGGTTGATTTATAATATTGTCACCCTAATAAACACACATTTGTATGAACTCAAAAAGAGCTAACTTCCTAATGTATTGAGGTCGGGTCTAGCTCATTTCCCCGAATGTCATTTCCCCGAAAATCATTTCCCCTAATTGGCCCCATTCCCGAATGCCATTTCCCCGAATATCGTTTCCCCTAATAGGCTAAATCCCCTAATACCATTTACCCTAATCGGCCACTTCCCCGAATGCCATTTTCCCGAAGTGACACTTATGCCAATTGCCGTCTATTTGAATTTTAATTTTCCCGAATTTTCATATCCCCTATTCATCACTTTCGCTAAAGCCTTTTTCCATGACTAGCAGTTATTTTCTTCCTCAATTTCACCGAACAACTTTTTGAGTAAGCTGATGATTAATGAACGAATGAACACAATGTTAAAATAGTTTATCCGATTGAGTGGCTTATTTGAAAAAAACTAACTTAATCCACCTATGTGGTTGGCGCCTTCCTCACTTTTTACCAACATTTGGTGATATGATCTCAATAAAAAAACACAAATGTCGCTTAAACGGTCATAACTTGAGAGTGAGCGTTGTCAGATCTTCAAACTTAACAAACGCTGGGTCGGATGATGGATCCGGACATAGTTTACATACATTTAAGTGAGATCCGGCTTCAAAAAAGTACATAAATATCACTTAAGTGGTCATAACTTGAGACAGGGTTGCCAGATCTTCAATTTTTTGGACTCATTGGAAAGGCATTTGATTACCTAACTAACGATGGGTCGGATGATAGATCCGGACATAGTTTACATACATTTAAGTGAGATCCGGCTTCAAAAAAGTACATAAATATCACTTAAGTGGTCATATCTCGAGACAGGGTTGCCAGATCTTCAATGTTTTGGACTCATTGGAAAGGTCTTTTGATTATCTAACTAACGATGGGTCGGATGATGGATCCGGACATAGTTTACATACATTTAAGTGAGATCCGGCTTCAAAAAAGTACATAAATATCACTTAAGTGGTCATAACTTGAGACAGGGTTGCCAGATCTTCAATTTTTTGGACTCATTGGAAAGGCATTTGATTACCTAACTAACGATGGGTCGGATGATAGATCCGGACATAGTTTACATACATTTAAGTGAGATCCGGCTTCAAAAAAGTACATAAATATCACTTAAGTGGTCATATCTCGAGACAGGGTTGCCAGATCTTCAATGTTTTGGACTCATTGGAAAGGTCTTTTGATTATCCAACTAACGATGGGTCGGATGATGGATCCGGACATAGTTTACATACATTTAAGTGAGATCCGGCTTCAAAAAAGTACATAAATATCACTTATGTGGTCATAACTTGAGACAGGGTTGCCAGATCTTCAATTTTTTGGACTCATTGGAAAGGCATTTGATTACCTAACTAACGATGGGTCGGATGATAGATCCGGACATAGTTTACATACATTTAAGTGAGATCCGGCTTCAAAAAAGTACATAAATATCACTTAAGTGGTCATATCTCGAGACAGGGTTGCCAGATCTTCAATGTTTTGGACTCATTGGAAAGGTCTTTTGATTATCTAACTAACGATGGGTCGGATGATGGATCCGGACATAGTTTACATACATTTAAGTGAGATCCGGCTTCAAAAAAGTACATAAATATCACTTAAGTGGTCATAACTTGAGACAGGGTTGCCAGATCTTCAATTTTTTGGACTCATTGGAAAGGCATTTGATTACCTAACTAACGATGGGTCGGATGATAGATCCGGACATAGTTTACATACATTTAAGTGAGATCCGGCTTCAAAAAAGTACATAAATATCACTTAAGTGGTCATATCTCGAGACAGGGTTGCCAGATCTTCAATGTTTTAGATTCGTTGGAAAGGTCTTTCGATTACCTAACCAACGATGGGTCGGATGATAGATCCGGACATTGTTTTCATATAGATAAGTGAGATCCGGCATCAAAATTCCAGCACCTGATTCGCAACTCTGTCACTTTTTTATACGTAACTTTTGAACTACTTATCGGATCTTCAAACAATTCAATTGTGCAGTATGGGGCACCAAAATAAATCGAATGCAACATGTTTGACTTAAATCGGATCAGCCAGTGCCGAGAAAACTTGGTAAGAATTTTGAGCACCAAGGGGAATACGCACACACATACACACACACACACACAGACATTTGTTCAGTTTTCGATTCTGAGTCAATAGGTATACATGAATATAGGTCTACGAGCTGTTTTTCAAAAGTTCATTTTTCGAGCAGGATTATAGCCTTACCTCAGTGAGGAAGGCAAAATGACCGTTACTTAATCACCGAACCATGGTGTCCAATACGGCGCGCACTCCGGGGCACCGGGCATTTCCGCTTGACCGCGTTTGGGGAAATGGCGTTCAGGAAAATGACTAATCGGGTAAGTGGCATTCGGGGTTTTGGCCCATTCGGGAAAATGGCATTTGGGTATGTGAACGATAAGGGGAAACGGGAAATTCGGGGAAATGACTACTAAGGGAAATGTATTTTCGGGGAAATGGCATTCGGGGAAATGTCCCTTCGGTAATATGGGTTTCGGGGAAATGTCATAGATCCACTGAGGTCATATACGACCTTTTAGAAAATTAAATTCGCAATCATCCTGTTGAGAACCCGTAAATTTAGTGTAGTTTTACTTTTAAATTTTAAAACAAAGAATGACAGAGGTAACATTTTTAAAAGGTGTAAGCCTTACGCTGCTTAATGCCAAAACTTTTGCTATATGAATGCTAGAGCCTTGAAATCTTCGGACATTAATTTTATAGTATGAATACATATTTTACAAAACCAATAAATTTTGTAAGACCCCTAGGGGAGCGTTCATTTCGATCCAAAACTTGAAATATTGCCAAAAATACAGTTTTTGATCAAAACAGGTTCCCTTGGTATCAAACGAAAGCTTAGGATGTCTCCTTTTCAAAACCATCCTGGATATGGTCATTGTGGCCGCCGGGAATCTGCTAAAACCGAAAAAAGGCCTCAGCTTTGAAACAAGAAAAAGTTGCAGTAGTAATGTCAGAGGCATAACTATAATGACGAGAAACGAACGATATTTGAACCAGTGTTAATCTTTATTGGATTTATTGGAGTAGTTTTATATAACTTTTAGTTCAGTAGTAGACAAAACTTCTTTTCCAAACTATTCTTAGCAACTTGTAAAAATATTGACAAAAAAAAAAAAAAACAAAATTTATAGCTTTCAACGATAAAGCATGGAAACGATGGTGGTTGAAACATTGGAAAACGGAGCATAAGTGTATTTATAGCAGGAATAATTGTCTAAAATCCAAGCAAACGGGTACGTATTTAACAAAACTCGCAGAGTTAAAAGGTGGCTGGGGAGGCCAGCTTTTATTACACACTTCAAATTTTGTGAAAAAGTTACATAAAACTTAACAAATAGCAAAACAGTTCAAGGTGTCAAAATGCTATCCGTCTTTTTGACATGTTGCTCCCAAAGTCATATTATAAAACCCTTTCGAATATAAATTTAAGTAGAACTCAAGTAGAACAAAAAATAACAATGGGTTTCAAAGAGTTTATAATTAACTTTCATATTATGAACTGTTACTTTTGTGCATGATGACCATGCTTACGGCAAACATTGATGGCATCGAAATCGGTTCCGGGCACGCGAGATAGTCCGAATGACGTCTCACGATGAAATCGATTTTTTTCCATTGCAGGTTGTCGGCAAAATTTCCCACCCACTCTGGCATCCCTGTGGCGCGTGGGTGGTTTAGGTCAATGTTTTTGTTTGACGATTCAAATATTGTTTAAAATATGCCTGATCAATTACAGCAATGCTTTGGTTTTTGACTGATAAACAAAGTATTTCCTTCCCAGAAAACATCAGTACATTGACCTGATAAAAGTTTCTCGTTCTCTCTGCCCGTGTATGAGTGTGCCAAATTCAGCAAGCTCACACTCTCCGGCCATAAACAGCTGTGATGACGTCAAAGCGAAAAGTTCCCTTCATTCCACCAACCCAGCCCAAACACACCACTCTAATACAGTAGCAGCAGCAGCAGGCAGTAAGTCGGTCGGATGGAAAACTCGGAAAAGCCAAATTGAATGAAGTTATCGATCTCAAAAGAATCACCAGCGGAGATGTTTGTTGACGTTGCCGGCAAGTTTTCCGTCGTCGTCGGCGCTTTTCCGAGACGGAATCGTTGATAATAATATATTTTCGCGATTTGCGTTCCACTTTTGTGTTCAGGAGGGTTATTTGTGTACCAACACAACTAATTGTGTACTTGGCATTTGAACAGGGTCGAGACAATTGCGACGCCATTCAGCGGGAGAAAAGAGTGTTTTGTTCGAACTGGAGTGGCATTAGTGTTGTTGTGCTAGTATTTTAATGGTTGAGAGATTTTTTTCAGCACAAGTCACACATTCCTGCTGTATGGATTACTGAGCTGGATAAATATGACAAGTGCTGAAAAAACAAGTTTTGCAACGAATTGAAAACAAATCCACATCAAATAATTCAAAATTGACCCTGCACACGTCTGAAGACACCCACGTAACTTTTTTTTATTAAATCAGTTTTTGATTCACGGAAATTTGCCCTCCCTCTGAAAGGCACTGACGATATAAGCCTTTAAGTTTGTTTTCGAATTATGTATGGTCATGCGCAGGTACACAGATAATGGGATTTTGGCCGGGGGTTTGATCATCCCATGCATGGGTTTCTGTGTTTTCCCGAGCATGTGTCTGTCCTTGTGCGTGGGATATGGGTTTGCCGAGAAAATAAATCTAATTAAAAATTTCACCTCACGTACTGAGGTATAAAATATTCATTTTGACGAAGTTAATTAACTCAAGAATTCAAAGAATTTAGTCCCAGCAAAAAATAAACAAAATAATCATTTTTTTGATAAGATAAAATAGAAAAAAAAAATAAACGCAGAAACAATTGCTTCATGGAAAACGGGTAAGTCATCTTTTAACATGACGGCGCCCACGTGACGTTCGCAGGGCCAAAGAAAACGCCGAAGATCCTCGGAGAATGCTTTTGCATAAATTGAATTAAAAATATGCGCCCGACCATTTCCAGCGAATCATCTTGAACGGGCACGTTCGCCACCAAATGGAACCAATTTTTCATTCGACGCTGGAGAAGAAAATGGCAAAAAAAACTTTCCCTATAAAATAGGGTGATGGGTGCGTAAATAGCAAATAATGTAATTCACCGAAGGGTCCGTACGATAAATGGCAAAATCGGCTGGATTTGCGGATCAAAGCCAATACGATGCTAACATCGAGGGGCTCGGAATTAGGTTATGTTGTGCTAAACGCAAAAATCATAACCTTAAAAGCTTGTCCAAGGTTGCTGTTGGAAGTCCCACTTCAGAGGCCTAATGGAAACATGGTTCCTGTGGTGTCATTTGATGCACGGTACACTCAAATATGGAGTGCGTATTTGTTGCCAAATTTATCGATTATTACTATGGATTACTATATTGGAACTTTTGAGAGATATATTTTTAAGAATTATTTTATTGTTTTAGTATTTTAGTATTTTAGTATTTTAGTATTTTAGTATTTTAGTATTTTAGTATTTTAGTATTTTAGTATTTTAGTATTTTAGTATTTTAGTATTTTAGTATTTTAGTATTTTAGTATTTTAGTATTTTAGTATTTTAGTATTTTAGTATTTTAGTATTTTAGTTTTTTAGTATTTTAGTATTTTAGTATTTTAGTATTTTAGTATTTTAGTATTTTAGTATTTTAGTATTTTAGTATTTTAGTATTTTAGTATTTTAGTATTTTAGTATTTTAGTCAAACAGTTTATTAGAAAATTTTGATTTGAGTGTAGGTGGAAATCCCGGAACACCATTTGACCAGTCTAATTGCACTCAAGGTTGAACAATGGAGTCAGGGTCGGGAAAATTCTGTTCAATTGCGTTTCAATGTTTTGTTTGTTAAAGAAAGCATGAAATACCAAGAGATTTAGCGAAATGTTTGCAATCTTCCTCTCATTAAGCAGAAAAATAACATGTTTTGCAAGGTGATTCCCCCTACTTCTTTTAAGACGAAATTCGTTGGAAAATCTCAACGACCCTTAAACTTTTGGTTATTACGACAGAAAAAAATCTAATTAAGCAGCCTTCTGCAACCCACACCGGGCAGCGAAGCTTGCATGTTTGGGTAAATTATTCAAATTGCTTTCGGTAAGCTTCTTTTTGGAGGAGGTGCAAAGCTCGTAAGGAAAAAAGCTTACTTTTTGCGCACACGTGTTGAATGTGCACCTGAACCTGCGAACTGGCTGGGGTGGGAAGGCTATTTTTAGCGCCAGTCGTTTTTCACGTCCACCCTACAACTTCCGATAGAACTCTCCTCCTGTCTTTGGGCATGTTTTCGACCGGTCGCGATCTGGATTAAGGAAATTCGATCTTTCAGGAAAATTTAGAAGGATGAGAGAAATTATGACTGTGGTCGTACGTGCGTCACGAGAAAAAAAAATACTTTGTAGACGTTTATACTTATAGTCTATTTCTATCTAGACTACAACATTTAAAACTCAAAATACCAAGTTGTATTCATCCTTCACTTTCTTCACGGAAACTATCTCAACAATAAATTTAACAAGCTCGAACAATGCTCCCTTGATTATTTGCCCACTTTTCAGCTCCAATTATGTTAATGAAGCCAATTTCCCACGATTTCCTCCACTTATGTGCGCCAACAAATGAAAACAAGCATTTCTCTCTCTCTGGCGACCTCTTTGTATCTCAAACGAGTCAAATTTCCGACAAACATCAAGAATCGGTTCCCTACCACCCACGCAGTAGACTTTTCCCATATGTGCGGCGGTCCACCTTCTCTCGGAAGGACTTTTGTGGTTTTTGGACGGTATCTGTTGTGTGGTCCTCCGAGAGCAACCTTTTTGATGGTGAGACCTGAGCAGGTTTCCTTCTAGAAACAAGTGTAACTTGACATTTGGATTGGGTTGGTTATCGTTTTGTGTGTTTTGCTGGTTGGTAGAAAAAACGTTGATTTTTTGGAAGATCAAAGTTTATTTCTTTTTCCTGTTATCTGTTTGGTAAAGTCTGTCTGCCATAAGTTTTCTTTTTTTATATCCACATTTCGAGAAACAAACATGTTCAAATACGATTCATGATGTTAAAAAAAATAAGCAAAGAACATGTTACGTCAAATGCAATTATCGTTTAACTTATTACTAACTTCACCAAAATATCTCCCAGGGAAATTATGTTAAATGCATCTAATAAAAATGATTTAGATAAGTTTAGCAAAACTATGTTTTCTAATGTTTAGACTTTGACTTTGCTGATCAGATTTTAAAAATTTTCGTTTAAAACTGGTGCGCCCAATGCATGTTAAACTTACACCAAGATTTTTTTCTAGTTATTTTCCACAAATATGTAAAACACATTTGGATATTGCTTTAAAAGGTCTATCCAAATGTTCGTCCAGCTCCTTCTCTCTTTAAATTCCAGGGAATTTATGAATGTCAATGCAAATTTTACTTAAATTTTCCAAAAAATCGGGTGAAAAAAATGACACAAAATAGTATTTTTAAGGGGCTACATACATGTAAATCAACAAAAAAGTCAGAGGTTGGTGTGAGTACACGCTTAATTTTATTTAAAATCTGTTTTCAGGGCATTAAAATATACATTTTTATATATCATCAAAACAAATTTGAAGACATTTGGATGTATCATTGCCGAGGTATAGCTATTTGAAGTTTGCAGTTTCAAAAAACGGGTGCCACGATATCTCAACACTGCCTAGACCAAATCGGGTCAAAATTTTGGTGAAGACTTGTTATACCGGTTTCGTGTGCATGACGATGGCCGATTTTCAAAAAACTTATTTAAAAAATGATAAAAATATTTTTGTGTTTTTCATATAAAAAATCGTCAGATTTTGATTTTTTTGCCTTCTTCACTGCTCTAAAAATGAGCTTTGTATAAAAACGTCGTAGACCCACCTTCATGTATACATATCGACTCAGAATCGAAAACTGAACAAATGTCTGTGTGTATGTGTGTGTGTATGTATGTATGTATGTGACCAACAAACTAGCTCATGTTTCTCGGCACTGGCTGAACCGATTTGACCCGAACCTGTTGCATCCGACTTGGTTTATATGAGATATGGCCACTTAAGTGATATTGATGCACTTTTTGGAAGCCGGATCTCACTTAAATGTATGTAAACTATGTCCGGATCCACCATCCAACCCATCGTTGGTTAGGTTATCAAAAAACCTTTCCAACGAGTTCAAAACATTGAAGATCTGGCAACCCTGTCTCGAGATATGGTCACTTAAGTGACATTTATGTACTTTTTTGAAGCCGGATCTCACTTAAATGTATGTAAACTTTGTTCGAATCTATCATCCTACCTATCGTTGTTTAGGTTATTAAAAGACATTTCCAACGACTCCAAAACATTGAAGATCTGGCAACCCTGTCTCGAGATGTGGCCACTTAAGTGACATTTATGTACTTTTTGGATGCTGGATCTCACTTAAATGTATGTAAACTATGTACGGATCCACCATCCAACCCATCGTTAGTTAGGTTATCAAAAAACCTTTCTAACGAGTCGAAAACATTGAAGATTTGGCAACCCTGTCTCGAGATATGGCCACTTAAGTGACATTTATGTACTTTTTTGAAGCTGGATCTCACTTAATTGTATGTAAACTATGTCCGAATCTATCGTCTCACCCATCATTTAATAGGTTATCAAAAGACCTTTCCAACGAATCCAAAACATTGAAGATCTGGCAACCCTGTCTCGAGATATGGTCACTTAAGTGATATTGATGCACTTTTTGGAAGCCGGATCTCACTTAAATGTATGTAAACTATGTCCGGATCCACCATCCGACCCATCGTTGGTTAGGTTATCAAAAGACCTTTCCAACGAGTCCAAAACATTGATGATCTGGCAACCCTGTCTCGAGGTATGGCCACTTAAGTGATATTTATGTACTTTTTTATTCCGGATCTAAAAAATAGATGAAATTTTTGTACAATTCGATCAGGAAGGCTTCAACCACATAGGTGGATTAAGTTAGTTTTTTTATATTTTTCAAAAAAAGTTTAATTTTAAAATCGAGTCTTGAGAGTCTTCACCTCAAATTTCAAACAATTTGATCCATCCCATCTCGAGATATCGTGGCACCCGTAAACCAACTCGGTGTTTCGAGAAAAACGCTCAGAAAATTTGACAGTCCGCTTTGTCCGCAAAATGTTGAGCATAAAATCGTCTCTAACTCAGTTTAATCATGTTATATGTTCATGAAACTTTCAGGAGTGATTGAAAATCATCTTTTTAGTGAATTTAATAAATTTCCTGTAATATGAAATTTTGTGATTTTCTACATGTATGTAACCCCTTAAGGAAAAATCATGCATAATTGATCTTCAACTTTTGTAAATTCTTGTATAATGTTTATTTTTGAACTTAAAATCAATATGACACTTGCAGGATTTGGGATCACAGATCTTGGAAAAGTCGTGAAATTGTCAGAAAAAGGTTCATGACTTCATTAGTATTTTACGAATTTTGATAGTAGCATGACTGTTGTTACAATGAATTAAACATTTTGGGCCATATATTGTATCTCCATTTTAGAGCCTGGCTAGAGCTGAGTTTTCAAAATTTGTAATAGGCTTATTTATCTTCTCCTAGAAAAGTGTGCGATGCTATAAAAAATATAACGAATTTATAATCTTTGAAATTTAAAATCCCATGAGTGATTATTATACTGAGTAATTATTATAACTGTAACTCAAAAAAAAAATGATTTCAAATTACTTTTTTTCTGAACATAAATTGCCAAACGGTGTTTTCATAATAGAATTTTAGCATGAAGCAATTTATTATTAGAGTTCACATTTTATTTGAAGACTATGGATTCTAATGGCCCTTGTCAAATGATCAAAAATTTAACATAAATGGGATTTTCGTGATCGGAAATATTTGCATCATAAAACATTTGTTCGGAGTTTTTGAAAAATTCTATTCTCACGTATCCGATAAGGCTGGTACAAATATTTTTAAAAGTTTTTGTCACCCCCCCCCCCCTTCAAAATTGGCCCGAAAAATCAGGGGCAAAAAAAATATTTTTACAATAAACTTCAAAATTTCAATGAAAATTCAAGTGCAACCAGCTGAAATTAAATTAAAATACATTCTTCTGCGTTTTAAATCATTTTTAGCATGTTTGGGTTTATTAAAAAATCTTAAGATTTTTTGAAAATTTTCGATGCAAAATCTTTTTTTTCGATACAATTTTTGTTTTTGTCAGATCTTAGATTTTTTGAAAACTAATGATTGCAAAACAACTGAACTAGTGTAAAATGCATTTTAAAACACTTTTGTCATTTAAATGTGAAGACTATGGCTTGTTATTTAAATTTTTATATTTTTTATTTTTTTGCCCCCCCCCCCCTTGACCTCGGCCAGGGCCGAGGGACAAAAACTTTTTTAAATATTTGCATCGGCCTAAAGAAGATGATTAACATAACAAATATGGTGATAAGGTAATTCTAGATGAAATTTTCTGAACAACCTATCCGTCATGGGTTTTCTATGCAGATAAGACCTCTTGAAAATTTAATCTAGAATTATTCGAAAGGCTTCAAATATGATGGAATACATTTTTTTTAATCTCTAAGCTTAATAATCAGCTTTGATTTTATTTATATGAATCTTTTATCTATGACAATATTGCATACCGTAATCTGGGGCGAATCGGAACTTCAGTCTGAATAGGGACAGCAGTTTTTAGAGCACTTAAAGCTTTCAAATTTGGAAATGGATGTACACATTTTGTTGGTCTGAGTCTGTTCTAACCGAACTCAACCAGAAAAATCAAAATATTGTGCTCCAACATGGTTATAACTGCTGTCCCAATTCGCCCCATGTGTCCTGATTGACCCCAGTTTACGTTATTTATTTTGCAGAAAGTGTGAAAATCTAAAAAACTATAGGTTTAGTTTTAAAAATAAGTAATGATTTGATAAAAAATCAGTTGAAGAATTTTTTCATGTTTAATGCCTTTGAATTCTGTGCTGATTAACAAACGTAAAAAGAATATTGCTGGAACTATCAATGCTATTCGGAAATAAAAATCCTATTTATTTTTTCTCAATACTTATTATTGAAATGAATAAAATTCCTACAAAGTCCGCACAACAATTGCATTGCAACATTAACAGTGTAGTTTGGTTTTTTTTCATGTATTTCAAAAAAGTATTTTTTTCACAATCACACCCGCACTCAACTGAGCTGAATAATGGCCTCGAGAATAGTGCTCCTCCCAAAAAAAGTTCATCCGTTAAAACAAAAAAAAAATACTAGAAGTGTTGACTAAAGGAATCAAACTAGGGACCTTCGACAAACTAAATCAGTAACTTAGCTGCCTGGACCATCACAGCTTGGACAGAAGTTGAAGTATGACACTTGATGGAGATTTACTGCTTCAATTATCGAATGAATTCATTCGTTTTAAGGGCCCTCAATAAATTTGGAGGAAATTTTCTCACAACTTTGCTAAACAAAATTAAGCATCACCATAGAGAATTACTTAACATTTATGAAAATATAGAATACAACTCTTTTTGCAGATATTTTTTTCAGTTTTCGCCATTTTCAATTCCTCCTCGATTTTCCCAAGGCAAAATAATCTTCCTGCAATTAACGTCCCTCCCCTCGAGTGAAACGCAAATTACGCATTCAATGATTCGCAGGAAACCTCCGGTACCAAACAAAGCCCGCACAAAGTTGCTCGCTCCTCTCGGTGCAACAGTCCCATTACGTAACGCAACGGCAAAAAAAGAAAAAAAAAAAAAAAACATTCAGAATGGTTCACGAAGGTACAAAATCCCCGATAATAAACGTGTTCAATTTGTAGAAGATTCGCCAGTCTTTTCACCGGCTTCCATCCTTGTCGCAGGGCCACCCACGTCAAGCTGCTTGCTTTTTCTTCATTTTCCCAGGTATCACCACCCACCCAGCACCTCTCCGTTTCACCTGGGTTCCGCAATCAAACAGAGGCCATTTTTGTTATTTTCTATTCACCCAGACAATGGCGCGTATACGAACAAAAAATTCAAAGGGAAGAGGAATTTTCAAGTTTTGAATCATTCGTTTTGGCTGGGACAGGAAATTCCAGAGAAATAATTCAACAGTTCGCAAAGCGTTTACAAATCAAAGAGTCAGCAAATTCATTAAAAGTTAAATATTTAAGTGACCATTTCCGGGAACTTTTCACAAATATTGTATCAAATGATACCCGGACACCAGTTCCTCCCACCCAGCCATTCACAAAACGCACACGTGTACGTACAGAGCTCGACCCAAGAGATTGATGGTGAGGGTGTGCGGCGAAGAAACGGGAGGGAAGCAGAGTAAGCGCCAACTTTGATTGAGCGTAGCACCCGATTTTCGCCAGTGGAGTTCTATTTTTAGCAGCCACCCACCGCCTACACAACTGAACGGAAAGCTCCGGAATCCAGTGCCAGGGGTCGGGTTCCCGCAGGGGAGAAGCGGAAGGAGCAAGGAGTAGTGTTGTGGGGGTGAAAAACTGGGGACACCACCACCGGGCACAGGCAGCGCAGTGTACGACGGAGTTTGTGAGGATTGCGGAGGAGGGAAAAACTATTCATTGGTGGGAATGTAGACACCCTGTGACGGTTGGGACTTGGGCAAGTGGGGTCAAATGGGTGTTGATTGAGAGCAGAATTGAAAGTTTGTTTTTGAGTCATGCAATTTTTACAAAAGAATACAATATTTTTCATAAGGATTTTATTCTGGACAATACTTAGTAAATAAAAATGTTACTCGACCAACAGCAAACTTAGAAAAACGCTAGGCAAAAACTACACAGGAAAAAAAATCATGGTAATATTACATCTGGAAAGGGGTACATCTTTCATGTCAGAAAAAATGCGTTATTTTATCTCTTAAAATGTATAATTTTACCACTATTCTGGTGTAATGTCGGTTTTTCACTCTAAATTGAGGTAAAATAACATGATAAAAGAGGTAATATTCAATCTTTCAAAATTACACCTTCCCAATTTACACATTTTTTTTATGTGTACAAAGCAAAAAAAAGTGTAAATTTGGAAGGTGCAAATTTAGAAGGTTGAATATTACCTCTTTTATGATCAATTTAGACTAAAAATGTGACGTTACACCAGAATAGTGGTAAAATTACAAATTTTCAGAGGTAAAATTACACATTTTTTCTGACATAAAAGATGTACCCCTTTCTAGATAAAATATTACCATGATTTTTTTTCTGTGAGCATAGTTTATGATTATGTAAGTAATTCAATCAAAAAGTCCATCCTGACAGCTTAAAAAAACTCTCTAAAAATACAATTTTCAACTATTCCGCTAAACCAACGCCATAATTGCTTTACCACATTTGGGTGAAACAATGTAAGGCTGCGGTTGACCAGCAAACTGTGGCATGTGTGAACCGGCCCCGGCAATTGCACTTAAAAAGAGTCAATCGAGTTGACTCCACAATACAATATATGCAGCATCTTCGTCTGTTTGGTTGGTCCCGGCATACGCACGAGAGTCAGCTGGCCTTCTTCCTTCTAATCAAAGTGCGTCCTCATGAATCTCAATGAATGCAGAGTGCATTTTTCACACGATGCTTTCGCGCGACTCTTTTCCATATCTAGGGGTAACTTTTGAAAAATGATTAAGCTCAGATTTAAACACGCAGCTCATACCGCTCACAAGCTATTAGGACATTCACTGGAGTGAGTGAGATAAACTATTTGTTTACATCCAAGGTTACGTCATTTTGAAAAGTTGCAATAGGTTTCGTTGAGAAAGGGCGCCTGCAATATTCCACATCTTTTGCCGAGATCGGCCAATATCAGCTGGTGGCGAGGACGAGATGCATCGATCACTTAGTTACTGTTCTACATACGAAACATTTTAATGTGTGCTGTACGTACTTTGTACAGCCACCCATAGATCTATGATGCCGACACTAACAACATCGTCACTGTTATAGTACGTAATTATGATTGAGCAAACCACATGCGAAACAGTTTTGGCACTGGACATCTCGATCGTCACAACTTAATAACACGATTTTTAGAACTATAATTTATTTGAACATTGTATAAGTAGAACAATTCTCTGAGATTTTGGTCATTCGATTTTTTTTTGTATTTTTTAATCCGGCTGAAACTTTTTTGGTGCCTTCGGTATGCCCAAAGAAGCCATTTTGTATCATTAGTTTGTCCATATAATTTTCCATACAAATTTGGCAGCTGTCCATACAAAAATGATATCTGAAAATTCAATAATCTGTATCTTTTGAAGGAATTTTTTGATCGATTTGGTGTCTTTGGCAAAGTTGTAGGTATGAATATGGACTACACTGAAAAAAAAATACACGGTAAATTTTTTTTATTGATTTTCAATTTAACTTTTTGTCACTAAAACTTGATTTGCAAAAAAAAACGCTATTTATAATTTTTTTTATTTTTTGATATGTTTTAGAGGACATAAAATGCTAACTTTTCAGAAATTTCCAGAATGGGCAAAAAATCTTTGACCGAGTTATGATTTTTTGAATCAATACAGATTTTTTCAAAAAATCGAAATATTGGTCGCAAAAATTTTTCAACTTCATTTTTCGATATAAAATCGAATTTGCAATCAAAAAGTACTTTAGTGAATTTTTGATAAAGTGCACCGTTTTCAAGTTATAACCATTTTTGGGTAACTTATTTGGAAATAGTCACAGTTTTTCATTTTTTTAAAATAGTGCCCATGTTTGCCCACTGTTGAAAAAAAATATTTTTGAAAAGCTGAGGAAACTCTCTATATTTGGACTTTGTTGATACGACCCTCAGTTGCTGAGATATTGCCATGCAAAGGTAAAAAAACAGGAAAATTGATGTTTTCTAAGTCTCACCCAAACAACCCACAATTTTCTAATGTCGATATCTCAGCAACTTTAGATCCGATTTACAATGTTAAAACATGAAACATTTGTGAAATTTTCGAAAAAAATATTATCAAAAATTTAAAATCAAGACTAACATTTCAAAAGGGCCAAACATTAAATATTACGCCCTTTTCAAATATTAGTCTTGATTTAAAAATTTTGAAAATATTTTTTTCGAAATGATCGGAAAATTTCACGAATGTTTCATATTTTAACATTGTAAATCGGACCATTAATTGCTGAGATATCGACATTAGAAAATGGTGGGTTGTTTGGGTGAGACTTAGAAAACATCAATTTTCCTGTTTTTTAACCTTTGCATGGCAATATCTCAGCAACTATGGGTCGTACCAACAAAGTTCAATGAAGCAAAATATAGAAAATTTTCTCAGCTTTTCAAAAATATTTTTTTCAAGGGTGGGCAAACATAAGCACTAATTTAAAAAAATGAAAAACTAGGACTATTTTCAAAAAAGTTACCCAAAAATGGTTATAACTTAAAAACGGTGCACTTTATCAAAAATTCACTAAAGTACTTTTTGATTGCAAATTCGATTTTATATCGAAAAATGAAGTTGACAAATTTTTGCGACCAATATTTCGATTTTTTCAAAAAATCTGTATTGATTCAAAAAATCATAACTCGGTCAAAGATTTTTTGCCCATTCTGGAGATTTCTGAAAAGTTGGTATTTTATGTCCTCTAAAACATATCAAAAAATAAAAAAAAATTAAAAATAGTGTTTTTTTGCAAATTAAGTTTTAGTGACAAAAAGTTAAATTAAAAATCACCAATTTTGTTACCGTGTATCATTTTTTTTCAGTGTAGTCCATATCCATACCTACAACTTTGTCGAAGACACCAAATCGATCAAAAAATTCCTTCAAAAGATACAGATTTATGATTTTTCACATATCATTTTTGTATGGACAGCTGCCAAATTTGTATGGAAAATTATATGGACAAACTAATGATGCAAAAGGGCTTTTTTGGGTATACCGAAGGCACCAAAAAAGTTTCAGCAGGATTAAAAAACACAAAAATTGAAATTAAAGAGAAAAGACCGATTCCGTAGAGAACTGCTCAGTACTTACAATGTATCTGTTGAAATAAGGCATTTTTCCGGGAATTATTCATAAAAAACCCTACCCTATGTTGGCATAGCTGCATAAATAACACCTGCGGTAGGTAGGTAGTGATCAAGAAATTTTCCATAAATAATTTGCAAAATAATTGGAAGTTGGTGATTTTTTGTGATTCAACAGTACTGAATTAAACTGAATAAGAGTTTCAGGATATACTGTGCCCATCTTCAACACAAATACACTATCTGTAATAATTAAAAACACGTCTTTACTAGAAGGAGGCCGCAGTGCCAACCATTCGAATGGAATCAAATGGACTTACAACCACAAAGACTCCATAAACAACTTCACTTCCGCAGTTTTTCAAAATAAATGCCGATTTCGTTTTCTACCTTCCTAAGATTTGTTGACTTCAATGTTGACTACACCGATTTTTAATCCTTGCGATCGATTTAATGATCGATTACAATACTTGACAGTTCCAAATTGAGGCCGCTTTGCGAACCAATATTCAGCTCCCAGCTCCCAGCCTCTTAGAGTTTCAATTTTATGAAAATAGAGTTTTCCTTAATTAGCCCTCTCAGCTCTCGGTATCTTCTCGGAAACTATTTGTTCAATTTACTGTAAAAAAAATGGAACATGTGTAGATTTTCTAACCTAAAAAAAATTGAAATTATAAAACGAAGCTCATCATGTTAATTGTTCATAATAACTGTATAATAATAATAATAACCCTTCAAAGATTACTCATCAATCTAAAATTTCGAAATCTTTCCAAAGCTTTGTATTATTTATCATAAACTAAAAGAGGCTCTATCTTAATTACCTGTTCAGTTTAATCAAAAATATAAAAAATGGGAGTTTTTTCAGCTTTTCGAAAACATATTTGTCCCTATTTTGGGCCTAGTACCTATATTGGGTCTACCAAACTTAATTCAACGAAATTGTGCATTTCACCAAATCTGGCTGGAGTCTGTCACTTGAGAATGATTCGTCCCTCTTAAATTAGAAATAATGCAATTAATATATCACTCTTCGCTTTTTTTTGGCAGATTGCTACTTGCTCATTAGGTCCAAAATTTTCACCACTTTTGCTTACCGCTCCCTGACAGCGTCACGGTGATCATCGCTCAGCACACGAAAGAGAGCCGTCCCCCGAATCTTAAACACCGGCAGTATGTTTTTATTCGTGGATTGCACAATCCCGTTGCAAAAACAATCACTAAACTGCTACCAAATCAAAATGATAACTGATTAAAGTTACTTCGTCCATCTCGGAGAGAATGGATATATTTACGGTACAAAAATGATTAAATTTCTCGGCCTTATACAGCGATATAAAGTGTTGTTATTAAACATGTGATTAAGTACGAGCATAAGCAATAAAAAAACAACTTATTCATGTAATATAAGCAAGGCTGCCTATAGCAGCCTTTGAGAAATCATCAAATTAAAAGTGCGCTCGGCATAGTAGGCCCAAAATAGGAACAAATACCCTATCGAGGGTGTTTTCCTTGATGAAGTATTTTAAATTGTAAACAATAAAACATTTTTGGAAAAATACCAAAAAATGCCTGTAACTTATAAACGGTCCGCTTTATAGAAAAAAGTGAAGTTATTATCGATTTCAGATTTGTTTTTTTAATCTAATCTAATCTAATCAGACCCTAGTGCAGCCAATCTTTCGAAGGGGTCCTGGGGGTGCCTTAAGTTAGATGACACCTAGCACTCTTCTTGTCATTTGTTAACATTTGTAGTGCGCCATTGCATCGGAATGCATTGAAACATCACAAGCGTTAAAGCGGCCAGGCCTACTGCGCAAAGCCGTATCGCAGAGATGATTCGTAATTGGGTTGAGTTTGAGCACTGAGTGTTCGAACAACAACACAATTCTGAATCGACAGGGGAGGAAGAAGCGTGGGGACACACCACCATACGCTCCGAGATTTGGTTGTATTTGTTGGGAGCACCATGCTAAGAAGGTTTGGTACTCCGGGGCCCTCTGGGATGGGATATTGTATTTTCACGAATGCCCTGGACCCTATTTACCGTGGTCATAGCGCCATAAACTCGCTCTCTGTAACAGTATTCCTAATTCCAGTCTACGCTCACCAAGTCGTCATGGCCTAGTGGTTAGCATTTTTGCTTACCAATCCAAAGGATGGAGGATCGAACCCCGCCTCGAGCGACTTTGATTTTTCGTTCATTATTCATCATTTCAAATTTATGTGTTCTTAGCTTTCTCGTTGGGAGCAGATGGGAATCGAACCCAGAACCATTCGCTCACAAAGCGAAAACCGTAACCAGTCAGCCACGGCCGCACCCAATCGTTTTCAGATTTTATTTTGCATATAAAATTTGTTTTTGAAATGAACTAAGTATAACCTACAACTTTGCCGAAAACACCCCATCGATCAGAAAATGTCTTCTCGTGATACAGATTTTCGAAATTGTATGATGCTAGGAAAAACTGATACCGTAAAACGGGGTGACTTTGATAGCCGGGGTGACTTTGATAGGTTTGCGATTTTTCCGCAAAATGAAGAGTACAATTAAAATACGTAAGGAATGGTTCAGAAACATACTGACCGTGGTAGAGAAGTGTTCAAAGTACCTCATGAAGAACTTTTCATAAATTTTTGAAAAGTTTATAAAGTTAGTTAAATATAGTTAAGAAAATGTGGATGAAAGTCATTATTTTAAACTTCTCAAAGTGTCATGATTTTCTCTATGAACATGATTTTTAATCGGAAAACGGAATGCATTTTCGGATTCTTTGGAAAATTTTCCACTAGGAGAAGGTTAAATAAGTTTGTAAATAATAAATAATATGTGTTTTTGAAACACAATTTAAAAAAATCTCCAAATTTATAGGCAAATTCAGTTGAACAAATTTCATGTAAAATGTGAAAACTTATGATTGGTGCATCGAATTCGGTTTAAAATGCAATATAAATCGATAATTTTATAAACAAAACTATTTTTAACAAATTTCAGGCAAAATACCGACTTTTTAACAATTTTATCTAAAATTTATATGTATTTTGTTAAAAAGCTTATACACTTAGTTAACTAAATATAAACATTGATTTTTTTCTTACAAACTATATCAGCTACTTTAGTGATGGTACATTTAACGTACAAATAAAGTTTGAACATCTTAAATATGATTTTAACAAGAAAAACTATGACTATCAAAGTCACCCCGGAATTAAAACTAAGAATTTTTAACGTAACTATTTTTCTAAACACTATTGAAAAAACTTTTTTTTTCCAAAATAGTGCATGGACTTTGTAAGGCCTACCCCAGTACATGTCTTAAAAATAATAATCTTGAGAAAAACCTTACCTGTTGGAAAATATTCTAAAAACAAATTGAAATCCTATCAAAGTCACCCCGGTTTACGGTAATTTAAAATGGCTTCTTTTGACATAGGGGAATGCGTGGACAAAGTTTCATTCAAATAAAAAACAACAGATTATAGAGAATCGTAAAGAATTGCCCATAAGGGTTTGTTTAATACGAGAATCATAAAGAGGCGTTCCAAAAATAGACAAAAAATTATATTATTGTTCAGAGTGATCATTTGTAGTGCTTTATAGATCATCGTTATGTACTTCACTGATTCCGTTGATGATTGCATTGATCTCATCCAAAACTGCAAAGTTCATCAACATAGCGCGCACACTGCCCACTCCCATGTATAATTCGCTTCCCAAACTTCTCGCATTCACCCCCAAACTCTCGCCAAAACTAGAACGAAAGAAACGAAGAAAAAAATATGGAATAGTAATCAACATTGTGTCCACACACTGAGAACATACTTTGCGCCTTCCGAATCACTCGTCTGCGAAGACGATCTTCGCTCTAAGCACATGTACTAAGTCACAGAATCAAGTTGCGTTGGTGCGGCTATAAAATGGTTTGCGGGCGCGCATCTAAATTCAGTTGTTCTGGAATTATTAGCGCGTGCGGTTTGGTTGAGCCCCGGGAACCCGAACGTCTCGGAGTGATAAGGACTAGTGACAATTTGTTTTTGGACGTGCCAGGAGTGCCTTAGAAAGTGTCCGGATTTCCTGGTTTCCTGCTTTGTGCGTGGATATCTTGGCTCGGAGTTTGGAGAAGTAGGTGCGGATCGATACTTGGATTAACAGTGATTTTGGGGATATTTGAGTGATTGGTTCGTGCTTGATAAACCGGAAGTGGATTAGATGGACTGAGAAGAGGCGGATTCTAGCAAATCAATCTGAAAAAGTTACATCCTCGTGCTAATCTAAACTGACTTTGTGGATTTTCGTGCACTTTCCAGCAAATTCGTCAATGTGAATAAAAATCAAAACCCCTTCGTTTCAGTTAGAAAGTGGTAAAAATCTTCGAAAAAGCACACGAAACCTTATCAGCAGAGATTCGTTCTCACAGTGACATAATCGCATTAGAACATAACTAGACCAGTGAATGAACGCGGCCACCCAAAAAAAAGGTCAAAATATATGTGAGCTTGTGATGCAGCCGATTTCAAAGCGCGAAATTGCGCAACTTTTGATTTGGGAACGCGAGTTGTGTTTATGTTTGAACCGGCGTTTTAGAAGGAGTAAAAACTGGAAGAAAGATGCTTATCAGTTTTTTTGGTGGGAATATGTGCACATGAGAAACATGTTTGAAACAATTGTAACGGTTGAATGAGGAAAAATCATGTAATCAGAACAAAATAAAATATTTTTGAGTATTGCTTAGGTGGTTCAAGCTGGGGTCAATATTGGATTACAGAGCATACAAAAACTAAAAAAGATCTTAGAGATCTTCCTGTTATCATGCAATCCAAATTACGACGACAATTACCATGGCTGTGGAGTTGGCAAAATTTTGAACAACTTTTTACAGGAGTTGACTATACTTCACAGCCCTGAAGTAACATTACTTAAAAATAATCTAATGACCACATTGAGATCCTAAGTCAATACTAAATCCTTAAAATTATCCCACCAGGATCCTCCCCTAGCTTCGCGGTTCCACCAGCCACTGCGTGCAATCCAGTCAACAACACAATGTGCTAAAAATCCCGCGAGTGGTACAGTCAGAACCGCCTCGCAATGAAGATTCGAATCCGGCACACGGTTCTGCCGTTGCTGCTGCTAGCTGTGATATTGATCGACCAGATCCAGTGCCAAGAAGAAGATGGCGCAGCTCCGGTGAAAGTTTCGAAAAAGAAAAGCAAAAAAGCCAAAAAGAAGACAGTCACGGTGACGAAAGCCGTCCCGAGGCCACCCAGGGAACGACCACAAGCCGATGCACCGCCGGCCTATTCCGACTACGAGAACACGTACGATCAGTACGATTACGGCGATGGTGATGACGAGGGCGAAAATGGATCCCGCCAAACGGAGGCCTCGTTCCGCCAGCCGGACAACGAGATCCCCGTCGATGCCGCTCCGGCGCCTCACATCACGGTCAGCGTGAGTCCGCTCGAGCCGGAATCGATCGTGCAGCCGTTCACCTGCCATTACGAGGGCAAATGGTACCGCGAGCAGGAACAGTTCCAATCGGGTTACCAGGGCTGTGCCACGTGCAGGTGTCGGAACAAGCAGGTCGTATGCGACGAAGCCGACTGTCCGAAGATCAAAGCGGACGTCAGTGTGACCGTTATACCGCGAACTACGACCACAACGACTACGACGACGACGACTCCGGTTCCGGAGTATGATGCCGCCCAGCTGGGCAATCGATTGCCGCTTGCACCTGCCGGAGAGCCGGGTACTCCCGGTGAAAGTGGTGTGCCTGGTTCTCCCGGAACTCCGGGTGTTCCTGGATTGCCGGGACCTCCTGGCCCTGTACCGGACCTGACCTACTTCACGCAACAGCTGCAGGACTCGATGGCTGGATCCGACAAGGGTCCCGGACCGGATAACTTCCAGTACATGCAGGCACAGGTGGGACCAGTTGGTCCACGGGGACCTCCCGGCCCTTCCGGAGTGTCGGGGCCTCAAGGTTTTCAGGTAAGTTCAGTAGTGGAGAAACTCTTCCTGTGTAATAACTGTAACAATTCAACCCCCGCAGGGAACGAGAGGTGAACCTGGTGAACCTGGACCGCCCGGAGTTGCGGGACCCGGTGGTCCTCGTGGTCTTCCGGGGCCTCCCGGTAAGGATGGCGCACCCGGTGACGACGGTGAAGCCGGTCCACAAGGTATCGTAGGCCAACCTGGGCCTCGGGGCTTACCGGGCTTGCCCGGCGTTCCAGGAATCAAGGGTCATCAAGGATTGCCCGGATTGGACGGACCAAAAGGAGAGCAGGGCAACAGCGGTGAAAAAGGTTCCGTAGGTTCCATTGGACCAATTGGTGCTCCAGGACCAGTGGTAAGTTGAATCGCGACGAGGACATCTGGCCGAAACTAATTTTTTGAAATACTTTTATTTAAGGGTCCTGCTGGACCCCGTGGCGAACGAGGACGAGAAGGTCCTCCCGGACCGAATGGACTTCGAGGAATCGATGGCATCGCTGGACCACCAGGTCAACCCGGACCAGTCGTAAGTTTCTAATTTCTGTAGTTTTTGTTCGGCAACTGAGCTTTGTTTAACCGGGCTGCTTATTATTGTTCTGAGAATGTTCTTTGTCATACGGGTCAGGTCTGTAACATAAACACATTTTTTGAAATGAGCAATCCAGATTTTTTAAACAAAGATGGCGTTACGAATTGCGTACGCCCAAAATGTCAAAATCGCGCAGTGGTACCAACATTAGAAAAAAGTGTGGCTGTCATGCCATGGCACACTTTTTTTTTGTTAAAATCTGGATATCCTGTATCGATGAGTTTGCAAGTAGCATATCATAACTGAGTTAAGTCCTCGGACAAGTTACTGAACAAGTAATAAGACTTCATCTACTAAACTTACAAATGCCTCCAATCACAGGGCAAAGCTGGACCACCCGGATTTCCAGGAACCCCAGGCAACAAGGGAGATATGGGTGCCCAAGGACCCAAGGGTAGCCAAGGTCCGCAGGGACCCCGTGGTGAATCAGGAAGACCGGGACAACCGGGAGAACCTGGTCTGAACGGTCCACCAGGAAAGGATGGCGCTGCCGGTGAGAAAGGTTCCAGCGGATCTCCCGGTTTGGCTGGCCCACCCGGTTTTCCTGGGCCTCGCGGAGCTCCTGGCTTGAACGGTAGTCCAGGTGATGTCGGATCGAAGGGAGAGCCGGGTCTTCCCGGAGATCGAGGATACAAGGGAGAGTCGGGTATCAAGGGAGAATCCGGAACTCCGGGGCCGCGAGGCTTACCTGGAGCTGCCGGTCCAGAAGGAAAACGTGGCAAGCGTGGTATGAAGGGACCCACTGGATTGGCTGGGCCACAGGGAGAACGTGGTCTTCCGGGAATTCCCGGATTGCCCGGTCCTGATGGAGCACAGGGTATCAAAGGTCAGAGTGGAGATCGGGGAGCTCCAGGACCGCAAGGAACCAAGGGTTCAACTGGTGATCCAGGATCTCCTGGACAACCTGGTATCCAAGGATTGAGAGGACCCGCCGGCCGTTCCGGTGCACAAGGTAAAGCAGGAGCGCCAGGAGAGAGAGGCCCACCCGGAGCGGATGGCAAGGTATGACTCCTTCTGTCATTTGGTTCAACAGATCATAAATCTTAACCTTATTACAGGTAGGAGAACCCGGTCACCAAGGTCTCCAAGGATTACCTGGTCCCATTGGTTTGCCTGGAGATAAAGGTTTCACAGGTGAACCAGGCAAAGATGGAGACATTGGACCGCCGGGACCTTCTGGACCCCGTGGTGATGCTGGAAAAGATGGTCCACCTGGCATTTCAGGACCACCGGGTCCGCCCGGAAATGACGGCGATCGTGGACCACCTGGAGCCGCTGGTATGTTCATCACAGCAACTATTGATTAGTGAAGTTCGAGAGATGATAGAACATTTCTTCCAGGACCACGTGGATTCCAGGGATTGCCAGGAACGCCTGGAAACCCAGGAGCGCCAGGAAAAGACGGTCAAACTGGACAACCGGGTCCGTCAGGACCAGCAGGACAACCCGGAATTCGTGGCGAACGAGGATTCCCCGGCGAACGTGGTCCAATCGGAACACCGGGAACTCCAGGATTACGTGGGGAGGCTGGTGCTCAGGGCAATGATGGGCCACCGGTGGGTATATGTTTGCGAATTAGTTGGGACGGTTTGTAACGAAGACTTGTATACGATAGGGTTCTCCGGGTCCGGTTGGCATGAAAGGTCACCAAGGTGCACCAGGCATTATCGGTATGCCTGGTCTGAGAGGACTTCCTGGTCCAGCCGGCGAAAAGGGAGAACGTGGTTCTCTTGGTCCAGTTGGACCTGAAGGTATTGTAGATCAACAACACAATTAAACCTTTAAACAATTTTTTCATAACTTTCAAGGACCCGCCGGTAGAACGGGTGAACGAGGTCCCCAAGGCCCTGTGGGTCCAACTGGGCCTCCGGGAGAACCTGCTGAAAAGGGAGAACCAGGAACGCCAGGAATTTCCGGCGAACCTGGTACTCCGGGAGCAGTCGGCGAAAGGGGTCCAGTGGGACCGCAAGGATTACAGGGTTTCCCGGGGCCGCAAGGTCCGGTCGGAGCATCGGGTCCCAAGGGAGATCGTGGCCAAATGGGGCTGAAGGGCGAACAAGGAAACAGTGGTAACCCTGGAACACCCGGAGAACCTGGACCGCAGGGCTTGATTGGATTAACCGGAAGTAAGGGAGCTCGAGGCGAGGCTGGCTTACGTGGCGAAACTGGCTCGATGGGCGCTCCTGGAAGACCGGGAGACCCGGGTGCAGCGGTAAGATGCCTTAAAATTATGTATTTGATGAGATAAAGAGTCGGTTTGTATTTCATAGGGACAACCCGGAAACTCTGGTCCACCAGGACCAGCTGGAATAGCTGGACAGAAAGGAAACCCTGGAGATACTGGCAGATCTGGCAACCCAGGACCTCCAGGTTGGTTATCAAATGTAACATTTTGCAGATAATCGTCTACAACGAAATTTTCTCTCAAGGAATACCGGGACAGCCTGGACCGGAAGGTTTGAAGGGACAAGCTGGCAGTGATGGGCCATCAGGACCAGCTGGAAATCCTGGACCCCAGGGCGCCCCAGGTGATCGTGGAATGCCAGGTCTCCCGGGACCAAGCGGACAGCAGGGTGCACGTGGACTTCGAGGTGCCGCTGGGGAACCAGGTCAACCGGGAAAACCAGGTCACGATGGTCCACAGGGTGTACCGGGAATGTCCGGACCTCCGGGACCTCCAGGACCAGCTGGTGATCAAGGTAACTGAGAGTTCATTCAATGTAAAGCGAATTGTAGAGCTTCACGTAATTTTTTTCAACTAGGAATTGAGGGACCGGTTGGTAAACCTGGTCCGCCGGGCATTGCTGGACGTGTCGGTGACAAGGGTCCGATTGGGTCCCCTGGTGCACAGGGTATTTCGGGTGCTCCCGGACTTCCCGGTCCTCCAGGGCCACAAGGTCAAATTGGTCAAACCGGTGAAAGGGGATTACGCGGTGAAACAGGATCACAGGTAACGTTATTCAGTAGAATAACTGTTTAAGAACACCATCTTACTAACTTTTCTTATTGTTTTGACAACAGGGTATTGATGGACCGCCAGGTCCACGAGGAAAGCCAGGACCGCCTGGTTTGGATGGCCCCAAGGGTGACGCTGGTGAGCATGGACAGAAGGGTGTCAAGGGTCATCGAGGTTTGATCGGTCTGCAAGGGTTACCGGGACCTGCGGGAAATCCTGGCGATAAGGGTGATGTTGGTCCGGCTGGACAGCCCGGTAAACCTGGTGAAGCTGGTCCTCGCGGTCCTCCCGGCAGAGATGGTTCCCCGGGTCCGCAGGGTATGCTGGGTATGGCAGGTCCGCGAGGTCCTCCCGGAAACGATGGCAAGCATGGACAGAGTGGACTTCCAGGTCCCCCCGGTCCTCCTGGTCCTCCAGGTGATGGAGTCGGTTATGACGCAGCTGCTTTGGCGGCGCTGCTTGGCCACGGACAAGTAAGCAATATGAAGGGTCCGGATCCGAACCTGGGCGATGAGCCAATGAAGTTCAGCAAGGTGTTTGACCTTACCGAAGAGGAGCGCCGACAACTGGTTGAGACGGCTTACGAACGATTGAAGACGGCTTTCGGAACGTTCAAGAAGCCAGACGGTAAGCAAGCTTCACCGGCCAAGACCTGCAGAGACTTGTTCGCTGCCTATCCGGAGTATACGTCTGGCCATTACTGGATTGATCCTAACGAGGGAGATGTCCGAGATGCCATTCTGGTCTATTGTGATGCCCAACAGAAGTCGTCATGCGTGCTTCCGCAACCACTCAGGACCAAGGAGCTGCACCACGTCGGTGATGAAACCGAGGTTTGGCTAGGAGAAATGGAAGCCGGCATGAAGATCACGTACAAGGCCGACAGTAACCAGATCGGATTCCTGCAGCTTCTGTCGGCATCGGCATCGCAGAACGTGACCTACCACTGCAAGAACAGCGTAGCATTCTACAACAAGGAGAAGAACAGCTATCGCCAGAGCTTGAAGCTGCTGGCATGGAACGACGCCGAACTGACGGCCCGAGGTCCCCAACGGCTGCGGTACGAAGCCACCGTGGACGAGTGCCAGTACCGTGCCCCGACGTACGCTCAATCGATCCTGACCTACCGGACGGAGAAGCCTACGAGGTTGCCGATCATCGATATTGCCGTGCGCGATGTCGGCGAGCTAAACCAACAGTTTTGGATCGAAATCGGGGCGGTTTGTTTCTACTAAAAAGTGGTCGGACAGAAGCCAAAGTTAGATAAATATTTAGTTAGAGTTACCATAAAAGACTTGAAGAAACGCAAAAAAAGAATCAATTTACAAATCAAAGCACTGCCGAGAGAAACTGCCAGTGTGCGAAGAAGTGATATTTATTATACCAAAAACATCTTGTAGCAAGATCTTACAACTAAGTCTAGCGTAGGTCCCCCTTGTAGTTTTATGTAACGTTAAGATCTTCTAGACAAAGTGTGTGTGTAAAATAAAGAAGAAATTAAACAAAAATTTCCTACCATTTAGTCACATCCTAACGTACCCGACGTGCCCTTTGACGTCATCAGTTGCGGTAGCACCCCTCACTATGAACTGAATTAAGTCGTGTCAGAAGGGGGAGGTGTAGGGAGCCGCCTCGCCCCAAGCATGGTGTAGCATACAGTTCTAAAAATAGTTCGTCATTCGGCACCGCCTTTCCATCAAGTGCTGTCGTGCATCGAAAATCAAAGTTTTCACCATCCCCCCCCCCCCCCCCCTCCCACGAAGACAAACGTCCGAAGAACTTGTGTTGTGTGCTTTTTTGGTCTGTTGGAAAACTTTGCGAAGCAATTTCACAGATATTTTGATTATTTTCTGCAATGCCAGCAGCTGCGCTGTCTGTGTGCAGAAACTTTGCTTTGCTTCAATGCTTTGGTACAATCTTGAGATTTACGAAGGATTATGATAAGTTTGGCTAAAAATAAAAGTTGTGTGAATGGGGTTTCGCTGCGTGGGTGGAATCCAGCATTGGAAGTCCTTTATTTTATTAGCAAATTTGATTACATTGGCTGATTCGTTCTGCTAAATCAGTTTAATCATGGAATGCCAATAAAGTTGTTTGCCATGTCAATAACTTTGGCTCTAGCCATTTCCGTTGAGCCGGACTTATCCTAAAGGGCAAGTTATTGGAACAAATAGCTTCATTTTTTTATGCTGTCCATTTCAACGCATATGAATCGCCAGACTTGGTGATTGCTGTTTGAGTGGAAATGAGAATGTTGGAACAATGTTTTCCAGCATATATTCATTATCCTAGGCACTGTCAGTGGAAATGATAAATTGAACGTCTTGTTGCTCGAGCTATAATTATAAATGATATTCTGTAAGTTGTCCCAAAAGGTCGTAGCGATAAAAGCAACATGTCCTTCGACGCAAACTCCGTCAACCTGTGACCCACCCTGTTTAGGGTAAAAAGAGGGGGTCATTTTCACCCCCCGAGTTGAGCATATCGAAATGATGGATGTTTGTTCTGACACGTGTTTGCCCACGTTTGCTTCTCGAACAATGAAAAGCATTCTAGTCGAGCAGTCAGATAAGTCGAGTGACAGTGTTTTCTGAGCCGTGGATTCGTATTAAAATAACATTGGCATTTCATGATTGGAAGGTTAATGGATTTCATGGGAATTCGTTTGAATGCCTCGGGTAAAATGTCGAGGTTAAACCAAGCGTAACTGATTTTCAGATTTTCAGCAGTTAAATCACTCATTTAGTTAACCCTCTACAACCCAACCCCGCCTTTGACGGGCTTCGATTTAAAAGCCAAAAAAAATCAAACAATTTTGTTCTTTAAAAAGCATTGGAAAGAAGAATTCTTAAAATTTCTAGAAAATTTATGGGCTGGAAGTTTTATTTGTTTTGCACAAATTAAAGTAAAGATTTTCGTAGAACAATCGTTGCACAAAATGATCTCTTGAACACGGGAAAAATAAAAATTTTCAAAAAAAACATTTAGGCAGTAGAGGGTTAATTAACATAAGAATAAAGTAAAAAAAAACATGAAAAATTTCACTTTTTTAATTTAAATAAATATAAATATGGATGTCTACCAGTACTTGCTACTCTGTCATTGACCATGACCTCCAAAAATTGCTTCTTAGACCACAACATTTTTCTTTTTTTATCTGTCGCAAAATTCTTAAATTTGGTTGAAAGCATCCTTCTTTAAAAATATACTGGAAAATTTTCACAAAATGACGCACAAAATGTTTAAAATTGCATAATTTTCTGTGTCCCCTTCATACCCTCAACCAGGGTTGCGAATGAGCGAGCGAGCCCGAAGCTTTGCTCGCTCATTCATGAGCATGAAGACTTGCTCGTGCTCGCTCCTGCTCATCGCATGCTCTCGCGCTCATCTGCAAAGTAAGTAGATTTTTGGTTGATGAACCTCGCACCAAAATGTGATGCTCATTTTTAGAGTCTTTTTAAAGGTTTTATGAACTATTGTCTTTCATATGTTTAGAGGACCTATGAGCAATTCTCTACCAAAACCGGAAATGGATTTTATTTGTATTTTTTGATTTGGCTCAAACTTTGTGGGGGCCTTCCCTATGACCAAAGAAGCCATTTTGCATCATTAGTTTGTCCATATAAATTTCCATACAAATTTGGCAGCTGTTCATACAAAAATGGTACGTAAATATTCGAAAATCTGTAACTTTTGAAGGAATTTTTGGATCAATTTGGTGTCTTCGGCAAAGTTGTAGGTATTGTTAAGGACAATTTAGAAAAAATAGGTACACGGAAAAAAAAAATTCCCGATTTTTTTATTAACTTTTTTTTCACAAAAACTCAAATTCCCAAAATACATATTTTTTGATTTTCGAGATTTTTTGATATGTTTTAGGGGACAAAAATCCGCAACTTTTGAGCTATAGAGAAACATGGTCAAAAAATCTGCCACCGAGTTATGATTTTTTGAAAAACTGGTGATTTTTGGAAAAAATCGAAATTTCATACATAAAATTTTGTTGACCTAATTTTTTTATGCAAAATTGAATTTGCAATCGAAAATTACTTTACAGATTTTTTGATAAAGGGCCCCGTTTTCAAGATATAGCCACCGAAAGTTTGATTTCAGCGAAATATTTGCAGTTTTTCGATTTTTAAAAATAGTGACCATGAGTGACCATTTCTAAAAATATTTTTTTTGAAAAGTTCAAAAAAATTGCTATAAAATTGTCTAAGAGACATCGAAGATTGGACCTCTGGTTGTTGAGATACAGCGGCTAAAAGAAAAAGAAACACGAAAATTGAAGTTTTCTAAGTCTCACCCAAACAGCCCACGATTTTCTAATGACGATATTTCAGCGACTAATGGTTCAATTTTCAATGTTAATACATGAAACATTCGTGAAATTTTCCGATCTTTTTGAATATTTTGAAAAAAAATAAATCAAGACTAACATTTTAAAAGGGCCAAACATTGAATATTATGCCCATTTGAAATGTTAGTCTTGATTTAAAAATTTTCAAAATATTTTTTTCGAAGAGATCGGAAAATTTCACGAAAGTTTCATGTAACGTCATGATTCGAATTCCCGGACGCTTCGAAACCCGGACACTTCATCTTGTTTTATCAATTATTTGGATATAAGTTCGCATTATGAATGTCAAAACTGTTTTATTTGATGAATTCCAACATCAACTTTCATTTAAAGTTTGTTTGAACGCTGTAGTTAATGCCAAAACAATTTATTACAATAAACTTATAAGTTTACCAAAAATGCGAAACATTTCGCTTGAAATATTTCATAGGCGTTCGAAGCACCGGGAAGGCAAAGTAGAAATTTATGGTTTCGATTTCCTTAAATTCTAGCAAATTTTTACATAAACTATCGATTGTTTTGATGTTAACAGCTTATTTGAGACCTAAAGAATGCCATTCACTAACATTTCAGTCCAAATTTGTGCGATTCATTAGCAAAAACGAGTGTCCGGAATTCGAAGCAAAAGTGTCCGGAATTCGAATTAGCTTTTATCAGTGTCCGGGATTCGAAGCACAACAAGTCATTTTTATTTTAAAATTCTGATGAAAAATTGTTAGAAAAGACATATTTTGCATGCATTTTCTTGAAACTGACTGTTTATACTACATCCTGATGATGTTTCGACATTTCCAACTTATAACATGATTTTTTGCCAGATGTAACAAAAATGATATGCTACTAATGTCCGGATTTCGAATCATGACGTTATCGTCATTAGAAAATCGTGGGCTGTTTGGGTGAGACTTAGAAAACTTCAATTTTCGTGTTTCTTTTTCTTTTAGCCGCTGTATCTCAACAACCAGAGGTCCAATCTTCGATGTCTCTTAGACAATTTTATAGCAAATTTTCTGAACTTTAAAAAAAAAAATATTTTAAGAAATGGTCACTCATGGTCACTATTTTTAAAAATCGAAAAACTGCAAATATTTCGCTGAAATCAAACTTTCGGTGGCTATATCTTGAAAACGGGGCCCTTTATCAAAAAATCTGTAAAGTAATTTTCGATTGCAAATTCAATTTTGCATAAAAAAATTAGGTCAACAAAATTTTATGTATGAAATTTCGATTTTTTCCAAAAATCACCAGTTTTTCAAAAAATCATAACTCGGCGGCAAATTTTTTGACCATGTTTCTCTATAGCTCAAAAGTTGCGGATTTTTGTCCCCTAAAACATATCAAAAAATCTCGAAAATCAAAAAATATGTATTTTGGGAATTTGAGTTTTTGTGAAAAAAAAAAGTTAATAAAAAATCGGGAATTTTTTTTTCCGTGTACCTATTTTTTCTAAATAGTCCTGAACAATACCTACAACTTTTCCGAAGACACCAAATTGATCAAAACAATTCCTTCAAAAGTTACAGATTTTCGAATATTTACGTACCATTTTTGTATGAACAGCTGCCAAATTTGTATGGAAATTTATATGGACAAACTAATGATGCAAAATGGCTTCTTTGGTCATAGGGAAGGCCCCCACAAAGTTTGAGCCAAATCAAAAAATACAAAAAATAAAAATGGTCGAAATCGGCCGGTTTTGTAGAGAATTGCTCCTATTAAAAAAACTCTAGATTTCAAGTACCTGAGATAATTTCACCACGATAATGGGCATGTATTCATATAATGTTTTCAGCCTTGCACATTTTTTTCTGAGTTTGAGAATCAAAAAGACTGGATAATTCAAATTTAAACTAAACATTCAGTGAATGGCATATAAGTCTTAAATAAGCTGTAAAAGGAAGGCAATCAATATTTTTATATGAGCAGTTCTCTAGGATTTCGGTCATTCGATATTTTTTGTATTTTTTAATCCGACTGAATTTTTTTTGGTGCCTTCGGTATGCCCAAAGAAGCCATTTTGCATCATTAGTTTGTCCATATAATTTTCCATACAAATTTGGCAGCTGTCCATACAAAAATGATGTATGAAAATTCAAAAATCTGTATCTTTTGAAGGAATTTTTTGATCGATTTGGTGTCTTCGGCAAAGTTGTAGGTATGGATATGGACTACACTGAAAAAAAAGATACACGGTAAAAAAAATTTGGTGATTTTTTTATTTAACTTTTTGTCACTAAAACTTGATTTACAAAAAAACACTATTTTTAATTTTTTTAATTTTTTGATATGTTTTAGAGGACATAAAATGCCAACTTTTCAGAAATTTCCAGGTTGTGCAAAAAATCATTGACCGAGTTATGATTTTTTTAATCAATACTGATTTTTTCAAAAAATCGAAATTTTGGTCGTAAAAAATTTTTAACTTCATTTTTCGATGTAAAATCAAATTTGCAATAAAAAAGTACTGTAGTGAAATTTTGATAAAGTGCACCGTTTTCAAGTTATAGCCATATTTAAGTGATTTTTTTGAAAATAGTCGCAGTTTTTCATTTTTTAAAATTAGTGCACATGTTTGCCCAGTTTTGAAAAAAATATTTTTGAAAAGCTGAGAAAATTCTCTATATTTTGCTTATTCGGACTTTGTTGATACGACCTTTAGTTGCTGAGATATTGCAATGCAAAGGTTTAAAAACAGGAAAATTGATGTTTTCTAAGTTTCACCCAAACAACCCACCATTTTCTATCTTCAATATCTTAGCAACTAATGGTCCGATTTTCAATGTTAATATATGAAACAATTGTGAAATTTTCCGATCTTTTTGAAAAAAATATTTTCAAAAATTTCAAATCAAGACTAACATTTTAAAAGGGCATAATATTGAATGTTTGGCCTTTTTGAAATGTTAGTCTTGATTTGAAAATTCCGAAAATATTTTTTTCAAAAAGATCGGAAAATTTCACAAATGTTTCATATATTAACATTGAAAATTGGACCATTAGTTGCTAAGATATTGAAGATAAAAAATGGTGGGTTGTTTGGGTGAAACTTAGAAAACATCAATTTTCCTGTTTTTAAACCTTTGCATTGCAATATCTCAGCAACTAAAGGTCGTATCAACAAAGTCCGAATAAGCAAAATATAGAGAATTTTCTCAGCTTTTCAAAAATATTTTTTTCAAAACTGGGCAAACATGTGCACTAATTTTAAAAAATGAAAAACTGCGACTATTTTCAAAAAAGTCACTTAAATATGGCTATAACTTGAAAACGGTGCACTTTATCAAAATTTCACTACAATACTTTTTTATTGCAAATTTGATTTTACATCGAAAAATGAAGTTGAAAAATTTTTACGACCAAAATTTCGATTTTTTGAAAAAATCAGTATTGATTAAAAAAATCATAACTCGGTCAATGATTTTTTTCACAACCTGGAAATTTCTGAAAAGTTGGCATTTTATGTCATCTAAAACATATCAAAAAATAAAAAAAATTAAAAATAGTGTTTTTTTGTAAATCAAGTTTTAGTGACAAAAAGTTAAATAAAAAAATCACCAATTTTTTTTTACCGTGTATTATTTTTTTCCAGTGTAGTCCGTATCCATACCTACAACTTTGCCGAAGACACCAAATCGATCAAAAAATTCCTTCAAAAGATACAGATTTTTGAATTTTCATACATCATTTTTGCATGGACAGCTGCCAAATTTGTATGGAAAATTATATGGACAAACTAATGATGCAAAATGGCTTCTTTGGGCATACCGAAGGCACCAAAAAAGTTTCAGTCGGATTAAAAAATACAAAAATTAAAATTGAAGAAAAAAGACCGATTTCGTAGAGAATTGCTCATATAGAAACAAGGTGTCATTCATTTATTTATTAAATTATTTGGAATGGACTCCAGCTTGAAATAGTTGATGTGAAAATTAATGACAAAAAAATACAGATTAGCCATTTATTATGCTAGTTTATTTACAAATGAAAGCTTTAGCTCCGACTTCAATTCAAGATTTAATTCAAAACTTATAAAAATATGTTTATCCATTATTTTTAAGATTTAAGATTTCAGCCTCCATTTTTCACAAAATACAACTTCAAAGGTCTACTGAAAAAAAGTACATAGTACACATCTGGAGTTTTTTTTTTTTCAAAAGGTCCAATAAACCAAATTTCCAGTTTTTTGCATTTTGGGTGTTTTTGAAAACGCCTTGAGTCAGGGGTATTAAAAAACACCACAAAGCAACAACTGAAAATTTGGTTTATTGGACCATATATAAAAAAAACTCCAGACATACAATTTCAGTTACTATTTTAGGCCGGGAACCGTGGTGTGGGGGTAAGCGTGGTTGCCTCTTACCCAGTCGGTTTGGGTTCGGTCTCAGACGGTCCCGGTGGCATTTTTCGAGACGAGATTTGTCTGACCACGCCTTCCGTTGGATGGGGAACTAAATGTTGGTCCCGGTCTAATCTAGGTCGTTAGCTCAATCCTGCCTCGGTGGAGTCGCTGGTAGGCAATTGGAATAACAATCCAAAGGTCGTCAGTTCGAATCCCGGGGTGGATGGTAGCTTAAGTGTAAAAAGAGGTTTGCAATTGCCTCAACAATCAAGCCTTTGGACTTCCGGAACATAGTCCTATCGAAAGAATTGTTACTTGTAAATTTCTGGTACAAATAACATGACTCCATGCTTAAAAGCCAGGCGCCTCCATGGTTTTATTCTGAGAAAAAAAAAACAATGGTTACACTTGGTTTTTAATATTTCATATAATTTATAACTGAGATTAACAACTTTAATGTTTCGCTGAAAATTCATTAAACTTAAATGCTGTCTCTTGGAGTGTATTTAGGGAACCCAAATCTATCATACCGTTATGATGTTGAAGCGTTTACTTTAGAGGTGGGCAAAACCGCTCTTTTTTAGGAGCCGCTCATTTTCGTTCGCTCTTTAAAAAGAGCCGCTCTTTTGAACGGTTCTTTCGCTCTTTTTCAAAATTTGGATGAAATGGGTTTTTTCAAGAATCGTGTGATTTTATAAGTTATTTCACATATGACTTTTATAAATTAGGCCGTACCAAACATTTTTTGAAGTTTATTATGTCCCTCAACGGAACGGAATCGACGTAACACCTTATAATGTGACCCTCTTAAACCTTGCGGTTTCGTCAACGGATCCACAGGCGTGTATCGTTCTTTTTGCGACAAGACTCCGCCTCCCGGGTCTCCTAATTGTGAAGGTATGGGCACAGGGAGAGGGCACCGAATACTTATATTTATACTTAGAATTTTTATGTCCCTCAACTCTAGCCAAAGTAGCAAAAAAAAAAACAAGCCATGGTATAAACATTTTAATGAAAAAAGAGTTTTGAAATGCATTTTACACATCAATCATTAGATTTCAAAATATCGAAGTATTGATGAACTTATTTTTTAAGCCGAAAAAAAACTTTTTGCATTCGGTGCAAACGGAATTTCACAAAAAATTAAAATATGCTTGATCGATCCCACAATGCTTTTTAATTTGTTTTCAGTTGATAAGACTTCTATTTCCATTAAAATTTGAAAGTTTTTTTGAAAAAAAAAATTGTTTTGCCCCCTGATTTTTTGGACCGATTTTGAAGGGGAGGGGTGACATAAACTTTGAAAAATATTTGTAACGGCCATATTTGATGAATAAAATAAATAAACCAAAAAACGAGAAGATGCCCTAGAAAACCATAGATCTTGGTGGTCTCTTTGTCAAGATTTCTACTCAAAACTAAACATTCGAGTAATTGAATGGCATCCATACTGAAATCTAGGATGCTGGAAAAATTGCTATTGATTTTAAGATTGAGTTTATTTCTGAAAGACTAATGCTGATATTTTATTTGGAGAAAACATTTTGTGAACTCTTCTCTACATTCTGATTTGAAAGATCTATAAGGTCTATAAACGCTAACGTTTAATCGGACAAAATGATTATTTTTTTCCGAAATTTCTCAAATATTCAAAAGATTTTTGGTAATATTTGACAGTTGTACAATGAAAAGTTTACTCCATTTTATATATAATTTCATTTACTTTTGGGATTAATTTTTACAAGCATTGAAATTTTTGAAATTGCATTTTTAATTCTCAAAAACAAATTTAATACTACATTTTTTGGAAATTCAATAACTTATATTTATAACAAAAATCATTCCATCTTGAGCCGGTTCTTTCAAAAGACCGGAGTTTGAAAAGGAACCGCGGTTCTTTTTTTGTGAGCCATGGCTCGTTCGCTCTTTTCAGTGAACCGGCTCTTTGAGCGGTTTGCTCTTTTTTGCCCACCTCTAGTTTACTTACATCAACATATTTTGTTCTTATGCATTCATAATAAAAAAAAACTTTAAATTTAACGTTTTCTAATCAAACCGTTTTCTCGACAAACAAAATCGTAATCATCTGACGATTAGCGCTTCTGCTGGGGGATACGAGTAAAACAAACTGGGACAATCCAATTAGCTATTCCGATCGAGCTTCCCTGCGAGACTTGCTCGCAACCAGATGCTGAACACACCATTTTCGCTAGGTTTCTCTTCCCCGGGATGAGGACGTGGGACCCGTCAGAGCGTGCAATATCCTGAATTATTTGAAGCGACAAACACCATCACGCCCATACTCTCTCACGCAAACACACATATATTGTGCGATGAATAATTGATGAACTTTTGCTCAAACTCCATGCTCCAGGGATCTACTTCTAAGGCTGAATGGCCCACGGGGGTGGTTTCTTCGGATCCACGGGGCGGTTCGACGCTTGTAACATTAGCGATTCGTATAATTTACTATTCACGGCGTCACATTGCCACGTTGTCATCTTACAAAATAACACACACAGACCACACAGACTGTGACCTCTCAATCGTACCACGACTTTCACACAAACACAAACGCAAGGTAGAACGGATTTGTTTTTGTTACTCATTTTTGCCGCTTCCCAAATCGTAGTGTAGTCACATTGGATGGAGAATTATTATGCTCCGGGATTCTGCCTGGGAAACGACCAAACCCCGGGGCTAACAGCGCTACTGGACGTGGAAAACCGCAACGAAGGTTGACCGCGGATGGTTCGCAGGAAGATGCTATTAATAGAATTTCCTCTTCCCAGGAAATGGATCGGTCGGATGGCCAGTTCGTGGGTAGAACAGGACGGAATGAAGTGGGTCTGATAAATTTCAAGAAAAACTGAATGTTTTTATGTTATTTTCGGAGAAATTACTAAAAATAACAAATTATTGTGTTAAAATAATTTTTCCCAGATTTTCAAAACAAAACTTTTATTCGTTTTTTAATACATCCAGTCCTTAATTCAGAGTCAACAGAATTGTTCCTTCCAAATTTATCAAGGGCTCAGTTTTCCCGATGCAGATAGGCCTTTATCTTGCAATGTTCTAAAACAGTCATATTGCATGTACTGAAAATCAAAAAACATCGCTGCAAGATAACTTTTTGGTTCAGAAGTTATATTACAGCGATGTTTTTCTTTCTAAAATCATCGAATCTGCAAGATAACTTCAGCTTGAAATCAACCTGACCTGAACTTTTATATTGAAAAAAAAAAATCTTGCAGGAACCAGGCCGAAGTTATCTTACAGAAATCAACCAGAATTTGGTCTGCAGTAATTGAACTGAATGTATCTCGCAGAAGAGCTGAAATTATCTTGAAGAAAAGTACCTTGCTAAAAATCAAGCTGAAATTATCTTGCAGAAAATTATGATGCACATTTGATGATATTAGAAAAAAACACTTGCGCTGCTCACGCTAGAGGATGTTTACATCTGGCATGAAAGAGATACATTCTCTGTTTACAAACCCACAACGGCCTTTTTGCATTGTTTTGATAGAAGTTATCTTGCAGCTATGTTTTTTAATTGCTTGCAAGATATTGTCCGTTTCTTCATAGTGCGGCATTTCTAAATGTGCCATTAACATTGATGCCAGCGATTTTCTGCACTTTTGGTGCAATAAAAAACATACCTGGCAACAATACTAGGCGATTCGAAGAAGAAGACCAACAAAAACAAAACGCGCAGTATGGGATTCGACAGCGCGCAGTTGGCGAAGGTGCGGCGCGTCGTTCCAAGGCTGGTTTGCCGCGTGTCTTTTACGGGAATTTACGCAATAACTTCTGCCATATTCTCTAACAGAACATCCCTGAGTGCACAGACCATTGTAGACTGTGGCCGATATCCTACCAAATTGGACCCAATTCCAACTACACTGGAACCCCGATGGTTTGACACCAATTGTTGTCAAACAAACAGAGTCCTTTTTTACTTTGACCCCCTCTTTACACAGAGCTCACACTTACTGCCAAACGTTTGGTTTGATAGTATGTGTGGAGTCTCGTGTAAAAAGTGACAGCTCGTCACTTTTTAGTTTGATTTTGTCAAACCAATGGGGTACAGTCATCCCTCATATTCGGAACAGTTTACAGATCTGCCGATATTCAACAAATCATAGAAAATCGATAATTGAACATAATAATTTGCTTTTTCCTTCATGTGAAAGCTTTTCTTGCGATCTTTCGATTGATGTATAGACCGGCTGTACATTTTTACGTTTTATATCAAGTTTTTAAAGAAAAACATTGACCCTTGAAATCCACAAATTCGGAACACTTTTTTCTTACGATGTAAACAAACTTTTGTTTTCTCTCCAGGAGTACATTTTTTTTACAAAAAAATTGACTTCACACTCTGAAACCAATAAAACTCAAGCTTAGTGATGTTTTAAACATGGTCTGATAACTTTTTTTGTGAAAATATCAATTAAATTCAGGTGTTCCAAAATTGTGGGAGGCACAATAACATCCCACAAATATAGAACAGGCAATTTGGAGGCAGTGTTTTGCTGCTCTGGATAAAATAGTCTTGAAATGAGATTTTTTGTTCAAAAAGTACTATTTTTACTAGTGAAATAGCGATAGAATGTCCAAATAAAGGTCCTAAAAATAGCAGGGACAACAGAAAAGTTGCATTTTGCATCCTATTGTCAAATTACCACAAAAGTGTTCCGAATTTGTGAAGAAAAATTTAGGAAACATGTTTTGATAATATGTAAACCAGCATTATGATGTTATTTTCTAATTTTAATACAAACTCCGTGGGTGCCTGTGCCTCCCACTTGCAAATATCTTTTAATCCACCAGAGGACCCTTCCAACCCACAATTTTTGACAAGGTTGACATGGCAAAATATTGCTTCCATCTATTCCAAGCAGTGGGGTCGCTTGTTTGTATGTGTGTGTGTGTGTTTTCGCTCGTAAGTGTATCCATATCTCTTCATCTGCGTGGGTGTGCGATGGAGGTGGATGATGTTTCACCAATGTCATCCGAGAAGCCAAAACATAATGGGATCAACGAAATATTATGACTACCGGGATGTGCAAAAGCTTCTTCGCTGCGAAAACATCCATTGGGAGCTTTCTTTTTTTAGGGCTTCGTCATTCCTGGTGCGATATCCTGGCAGAATGTTTGCGACGAGTTTTTTTTTCCAGATGTTGGGAAATATATTGGCCACGTGACGCGCCCATTTTGAACCACGTTACGGTTTCCACACGCGTCGAGGCAACAGATGTTAATGGCAGAGATTTTTCACCTGGAATGAAATCCCGTAAATGACACGGCTTTTATGGAGCTCATGTGAAATTTATCTTTGCGATCCGATTCCAGGGAATCGGTGTCGTGTTGTTTTTGAAATAGCATGCAGGGGAGGCTGATAATAATTTGGATGGAAATATAAATTCCAGGAAATATCTGATTTTATGAGCCTGCTCAAAGTTATAATTGCTTTTCCTCAAGATTAATTTCAAGAATTTCTTTTAAAATGATGTTTTGCATTGTAACAAGCAAGACGTTTTTTTAATATACAAAAATAACTAGATAATCTGATACTAAAAAGAACACATTTCTTGTGAATCATTGAGCCATATTCTTAGTCCTTTTATACTACCAGTTTGAGAGCCTTTTCCTCTCTGTTGAGTGCTACGCTTTCAACTCTCCGTTATGATAAATGGTAAGTTTAATAATTAAGTAAAAGCAGAACGAAGCATTTATCTTGACTTTTGACCTTCACAACACCAAGATGGTGATGCTAAATCTATTGAATCCATTCCAGCAAATACTAATTGAACCACGTTTCCTGGAAATGGCCACCATAACCAATGAAATGGATACCTAATTAGTGCACTAACCCTGGCACATCTCCGTTATCACACTCTGTCTGCATTTAATGGACAGTTCGGACCGCACACACGTTCACAATGGTTTCCAATCGCACAGCTCACACCCACACACACACAAACAGCACATTGTTGCACATCATCCCGCCCACGCCAGTAATAGCATCGTAATGGTTTATGACAGACGTGCATTGGCACGCTCTGCACTAGCACATCAAATTTAGCACTCACACCAAGTTCAAAGCATGCTGCTCTAGCCCAGTGCCAGTGCTATTATTTAGCACTCCCATTTAGCACTCATAGGATTTTTTCCATTTTAGGGTCTTTTTTTCAAGCAAATTTGATCACCGGCCGATGGGAATCTATTACAAATGTAACATACCTTTTTCCAGATTTTTCCATAACAATTAAATCTCAGGGCCCACCATATCTTCAAAGAATTGAAATTAATATTCTAAACCCATTCAAATGCCAGTCAGGCCACGTCCTTTTAGGTCTCCAGGTAACCTGGAACTGATTTTCGGGTACTTTGCAACGATTAGCTTATTCTATGCTGTTATTTTGATTTCTGGACAATAATCTGCGTTGATTAAAAATATTGTTACGCTTTTCGCAAAAAAAAAAGTTTACCTTGAGGAGATCAGAACCATGGACCTTCTGCTTACATTTCATGAACACTAGCACTGCACCAAATCTACAGATAAATGTGATTGTTGTTAGATCCATCACATTCTAGACAATGCTGACAGCAAATTTTAAATCAACAAATGAAAAATCAACCTGGTTACCATTTTTGTTCGAGTGCCAGGGCGAGTGCTATGATTGAAAGCGCAGTGCTAACCGTTCAAATAGCACGCGTGCTAACCGCGTGCAGCGCCAATGCATGTCTGGTTTATGACAATGTCACCATCGCGGTGTGTGTTTGTGTGTGCTAGTGAAATTTGAGATCACTTTCCGTTCGATACCGTGGCTGCTGCTGCTGCTGGCATATTGTAACACAGCTCTTCATTTGTGTTCAGCTAACAGAATAAAAGACAATAGAGCACGAGTGCGTGTGCTTGTGTCATTTTGTGGTTTCCCGTGGGGAATCGGAATCGAATAACCATTCGTCTCCATTCGAGCAAACATTATCGTTATTTTTACACCTGACGTGCGAGAAATTTCTAGGTTATTTTATAAATAGGATGGTTAATGTAAAAACACTTTCAGAATAAGAGATATTTTTTTTGTCTAGAACAAAACACTGATGAAGTCTGCAAGTAGTAGACGAAATACGTATCTGTCAATATATTAAAATATATAGCGGAATTAAAAGGAACAACTCGTCTCTTTGTATTCATAGTAATGCATTCTGCTAAAACGCTCAACCAAACCACAAAGAGGTATTTTATCAAAATAATTCTACATGCCCCGACCCCTCTTTGATTTACGTGAAACTTTGACCTAAGAGGTAACTTTTGTCCCTGATCACGAATCCGAGGTCCGTTTTTTGATATCTCAAGACGGAGGGGCGGTACGACCCCTTCCATTTTTGAACATGCCAAAAAAGGAGTGTTTTGTTCAATAATTTGCAGCCTAAAACGGCGATGAGATAGAAATTAGATGTCCAAAGGAGTTTTATGTAAAATTGGACGCCCGCTTAGATGGTGTACTCAAAATTCCAAAAAAAAACGTATTTTTCATCGAAAATACACACTTTTTTTTAAAACTCTGTCATTTTCTGTTACTTAACTGTAAAAAAGAAAATGGAACATGTCATATTAAGGGAAATTTAATGTACTTTACTTACAGGGCTTTTTTAGAGGGTGAAACATTTTGTTCCAAATTAAAAATGACCCTTCTGGGTTAATGTAGATTCGTAAAGAACATAAAATTTCCCTTTAGATGACATGTTCCAAAATTGTTTACAGTTGAATAATGGGAAATGGCAGAGTTATTTAAACCTTTTTAGTGTTTTTCTCGATGAAAAACACGTTTTTTTTAATTTTGAGTACGCCATCAAATTGGGCGTCTAATTTTACATAAAAGTCCCTTTGACACCAAATTTCTATATTATCTCCGTTTCAGGCAGCAAATTATTGAATCATTTTCATTGTTTTTAGAATTCAATGCTAAACTCGAGTCAATTGAAACTGTAAATTTCCAATAAGCGTCATACATCGACTTCTGACCAATCTTGAGTCATTAAGCGGTTTTTAAAGGTCCCTGGTTCGGTTCCTGCAAACAATTTTGTTTGTGTTGACGGATGAATTTTATTTTGAAAATGAACTCGAGGGTATAATTCCCTCTTCCATTTCGAGTTGAGTTTTAAAATCGCATCATTATTTTCTAGGCTTGAGGGCATTATACCCCCCTGGGTGTATTCCACATAATCGGAACACTTTTCGATACTTTGATTGCCGGGATGACATTGATACACCCAGAACCGGGCATCGGCATACGAGACGATAAAGAGCACGATTCGGTAGTAAAATGGTACTGTGTGCGGACGGAGAGGATAAATCCCGAAATTACCGAGAGTACTTTACTCATGGTTCATTTTTCAAAAAAGTTCATCTCTCAAAAAAAAAAGTACCGGTACTGAGACTCGAACCCAAAACCTTAGGCATATTGAATCGTGCCTTTACCGTATGGGCCACCATGGTTCGGTGACTAAGTGGCGGTCGTTTGTCCATATAAGCCACTCAATAGGATAAACTGTTCCAATAAACGAATGAACACGCGAGAGGACTATACTCTCGCAATATAGCACTTTCCTCACGTTTCTTTTCGTGAGGACTATCCCCTCGTTCTTTAACTTTGGGTGTAGAATCAAGTTTGTTTTCACATGAATGACAAATACGAAATAAGTGCAAACGGAATGGTATGGAACCATACTTTTAGATTACCAGACGTATTCTTTTAAGAGTGCATATATTTTTCTCGTACTCTTTTTTATTTTCTCAAAAAAGTATTTCACAAAAACAGGCAACATTGAAAAAAATCAATTGTCTAAATAGTCAATTGTGATCATTAACTCAAAAACTAACCTAATCCACCTATGTGGTTGATGCCTTCCTCACTTTATACCAACAATGGGTAATATTGGTTTGGACACATATTTCAGCTATGTTTTTAGGTCCAGAAAAATAAGTACACAAATATAACTTAAGTTGTCATCGAGACAGGGTTGCCAGATTTTCAATTATATGGACTCGTTGGAAAGGTCTCTTGATTATCTAACCAACGATGAGTCTGATGATGGTTCCGGACATCGTTTACATACATTTAAGTGAGATCCGGCTTCAAAAAAGTACATAAATATCACTTAAGTGGTCATAACTCGAGACAGGGTTGCCAGATCTTCGATGTTGTGGACTCGTTGGAAAGGTATCTTGATTACCTAACCAATGATGGGTCTGATGATGGTTCCGGACATCGTTTACATACATTTAAGTGAAATCCGGCTTCAAAAAAGTACATAAATATCACTTAAGTGGTCATAACTCGAGACAGGGTTGCCAGATCTTCGATGTTGTGGACTCGTTGGAAAGGTATCTTGATTACCTAACTAACGATGGGTCTGATGATGGTTCCGGACATCGTTTACATGCATTTAAGTGAGATCCGGCTACAAAAAAGTACATAAATATCACTAAAGTGGTCAGAACTCAAGACAGGGTTGCCAGATCTTCAATGTTTTAGACTCGTTGGAAAGGTCTTTCGATTACCTAACCAACGCTGGGTCGGATGATGGATCCGGACATTGTTTACATACATTTAAGTGAGATCCGGCTACAAAAAAGTACATAAATATCACTAAAGTGGTCAGAACTCGAGACAGGGTTGCCAGATCTTCAATGTTTTAGACTCGTTGGAAAGGTCTTTCGATTACCTAACCAACGATGGGTTGGATGATGGATCCGGACATTGTTTACATACATTTAAGTGAGATCCGGCTACAAAAAAGGTACATAAATACCCAAAGTGGTCAGAACTCGAAACAAGGTTGCCAGATCTTCAATGTTTTAGACTCGTTGGAAAAGTCTTTCGATTACCTAACCAACGATGGGTCGGATGATGGATCCGGACATTGTTTACATACATTTAAGTAAGATCCGGCTACAAAAAAGTACATAAATATCACTAAAGTGGTCAGAACTCGAGACAGGGTTGCCAGATCTTCAATGTTTTAGACTCGTTGGAAAGGTCTTTCGATTACCTAACCAACGCTGGGTCGGATGATGGATCCGGACATTGTTTACATACATTTAAGTGAGATCCGGCTACAAAAAAGTACATAAATATCACTAAAGTGGTCAGAACTCGAGACAGGGTTGCCAGATCTTCAATGTTTTAGACTCGTTGGAAAGGTCTTTCGATTACCTAACCAACGATGGGTTGGATGATGGATCCGGACATTGTTTACATACATTTAAGTGAGATCCGGCTACAAAAAAGTACATAAATATCACTAAAGTGGTCAGAACTCGAGACAGGGTAGCCAGATCTTCAATGTTTTGGACTCGTTGGAAAGGTCTTTCAATTACCTATTCAACGATGTATATAATGATGATGTTTGGTTCAGTTTACTGCCATTTATTCAACTTCCAAAAATATGCGAAAACACATTTTTATACATAACTTTTGAACTACTTATCGAAACTTCAAACAATTCAATAGCACCGTATGGGACCCTAAACCAAGTCGAATGCAACTGGTTTGGTCAAAATCGGTTCAGCCAGTGCTGAGAAAACTGCGTGACATTATTGGTCACATACACACACACATACACACACACATACACACACACATACACACAGACATTTGTTCAGTTTTCGATTCTGAGTCGATATGTATACATCATGGTGGGTTTTCGAGCTTTAAATAAAAAAAAGTTCAATTTTAGAGCAGGATTATAGCCTTACCTCAGTGAGGAAGGCAAAATCACTTCAGAAAATTAAAAAAAGGAATTAATTTTGATGTGATTCTTAAATTCATGAACAGATTTCAAGATTTCAGAAAGTGACTTAAATTGTATCTTTTTAATTCGGTTAGAAAAAAGAATAAAGTAATTATTGTTGGAACGCTTTGAGAAAACTAAAATTAATAATAAAGCATTTTGCCAAGTTTTATAGATAACAATTCTGTCATCGTAATGTTCTATTTTTGTCAACAATTGTTCAGAATATTTGGTAAGAAGTGAGGAAGGTGTCATACACATAGGTGGATTTAGTAAATTTGCATCTTTTACTTGGATTAGTTTTATTGGCTTTAGTTTGGATTTATGCTTTTGGCTCAAATATAGCTTTGGTATAGTTGCCATTTGTAATAAAAATAGATGCTGAATTTGTCAACAATTGAAGCATTTTTCCGCATTCACATGTATTTGGATCTAGATTTTGATAAATAACTTAGCAAATATTTTGAATTTAAAATCATTTGGGTAATTCTCCGCCAACTCACACAGCAGTTGCCCCGACCCCTCTTCGATTTGCGTGAAACTTTGTCCTAAGGGGTAACTTTTGTCCCTGATCACGAATCCGAGGTCCGTTTTTTGATATCTCGTGACGGAGGTGCGGTACGACCCCTTCCATTTTTGAACATGCGAAAAAAGAGGTGTTTTTCAATAATTTGCAGCCTGTAACGGTGATGAGATAGAAATTTGGTGTCAAAGGGACTTTTATGTAAAATTAGACGCCCGATTTGATGGCGTACTCAGAATTCCGAAAAAACGTATTTTTCATCGAAAAAAACACTAAAAACGTTTTAAAAATTCTCCCATTTTCTGTTACTCGACTGTAAAAAATTTTGGAACATGTCATTTTATGGGAAATTTAATGTACTTTTCGAATCTACATTGACCCAGAAGGGTCATTTTTTCATTTAGAACAAAATTTTTCATTTTAGAATTTCGTGTTTTTTCTAACTTCGCAGGGTTTTTTTTAGAGTGTTACAATGTTCTACAAAGTTGTAGAGCAGACAATTACAAAAATTTTGATATATAGACATAAGGGGTTTGCTTATAAACATCACGAGTTATCGCGATTTTACGAAAAAAAGTTTTGAAAAAGTTACTTTTTGCGTTTCTCTTTGTTTCGTCGTCCGTGTCTGTCGCGGGTGACCATGAACGGCCATGATCGGTGACGACCAACTTTTTCAAAACTTTTTTTCGTATAATCGCGATAACTCGTGATGTTTATAAGCAAACCCCTTATGTCTATATATCAAATTTTTTGTAATTGTCTGCTCTACAACTTTGTAGAACATTGTTACACTCTAAAAAATAACCCTGCAAAGTTAGAAAAAACACGAAATTTTAAAATGAAAATTTTTGTTCTAAATGAAAAAATGACCCTTCTGGGTCAATGTAGATTCGAAAAGTACATTAAATTTCCCATAAAATGACATGTTCCAAAATTTTTTACAGTCGAGTAACAGAAAATGGGAGAATTTTTAAAACGTTTTTAGTGTTTTTTTCGATGAAAAATACGTTTTTTCGGAATTCTGAGTACGCCATCAAATCGGGCGTCTAATTTTACATAAAAGTCCCTTTGACACCAAATTTCTATCTCATCACCGTTTCAGGCTTCAAATTATTGAAAAACACCTCTTTTTTCGCATGTTCAAAAATGGAAGGGGTCGTACCACCCCTCCGTCACGAGATATCAAAAAACGGACCTCGGATTCGTGATCAGGGACAAAAGTTACCCCTTAGGACAAAGTTTCACGCAAATCGAAGAGGGGTCGGGGCAACTTTTCTCGATTTCGTGTGAGTTGGTAGAGAATTACCCATTTCTTTTCTCACAAGCACAACTCTAAATACTGAGCTTGTTGAAGAACTGTTCAACAAATTTCATAAAGTAGTTTTAACATATTGTGTAAACGTTTAAAAAATAATTCAATTTTCATTATGAAAACATTGAGAAATAAGATTATTTAAATTCCCATGAAGAATCATGATTTTCTCTATGAAAGTAAGTTCGAATCGGTAAACGGATTACAGTATCGAATTTTGATAACAGCTCGAAAAATTACATAAAAATAATCAAAACAAAAATCCCTAATTCATTGAAAATTGTAATATATTTATACATAAAAACATTCTGATTATATTTAGAAATTTATGAATAGTGCTACCATATTGCTTTAGGTGGCAGCAACAATGGAGCACCTGATTCGAGTGGTAGAAATGACAGTTCTCCCAGAAGGAATACATTGTAGAAAAAAGCAAAAAACTGCTCGAATGGATATGCTCCATTGATATTGTTATGAAAAAATCATATCTTATGATTAGGGCTGGTGATTTTTCGCGATTTCGCGGAAGCCGCGTAATCCGACAAATTTGCCCCTTACCGTGAAATTTGGTAAATACCGTGAAATGCCGCGCAATTTGAAATATTTTTGATTGATAAATAACTGCTTATTGCATTTATGCTTTAATATTTGAATTCAATCAATTCTCAAGGTTTTAACAAGCATTTTGGAAGCAGTTTCCAATTTAAAAATAATGCCTGTCAGATTTAGAATTATTTGTTAAAAATAATGTTTATAAGAACATTTTACGAAATGCTGAAAGTTGATTATACATTTCCACCAAAATGACTATATTCCACAAAATTACAAAAAGGTTGTTAAAGAATATCATTCAACTCTACAATAAAAGACAACGTGAAAAGCTTAAACTTTGTTATTTTTAAATCATTGTTTAATTGATAAAAATAATGATGAACAAGTTGCATTCATTGTGAAATTAATATTTATTTTTATTATTTTGAATTTAATGTGTATGAATTATGTATTTTTAAAACAAAATTTAAAAAGCATTTTGCAATGTATAATTATTTTGTGGAATTATCACTAAATGTAATTACTGCTTTTTATGCAGTTTTTCCTAAACTTTTTTTAAAATCTCAAATTTTCTTATTGCTGAAATTTGAGAAAAAAAAACAAAATTTAACTATACTTTTTTTACTGCTTCAACTTTTCATAAATATGACGTTTAGGATGTGCTTCGTTTTTTAGATATTTTAGCAAATCCAATTTATAAAATCTAAATAAAATAAAAATTGCTGAAACATGAATGATACTGACGGACTTTTTAAATTTGCCTAAATTAATGTAAAATAAATATTTTTTTATGATCAAATATCTTATAAAATCTTAGATAAAACTAGGAACTTTTTGTCAAATTAGTTACATAGTTAAACAAAAAAATTGGATTTATTTCTCAGATGAAACAATTTGCTCACTTTAAGGCTGAAATATGTATGGAACACAGTCACCCGATTTTGGGAATAACAACCCTAGGTGGGTACATATTTTGAAAATATAAATCATGAGCAAAGTGTTACCGGTTGGATAAGATTTAAAACAATAAAATGAAATCCTATCAGTGTCAATTCCATGATTATTTAAACATAAGGCAATCTCTAAAACTATGCCTAATATCAGGGATGAGAATACAACTTTTATATTGCAATTCTGAAAAAAGTGTTCTGGATTTTTTCAGTGAAACTTTAATGTTTCCGCTTGTATGTTACATATTTGCTTGTATGTTACATATTTACAGTAGCGAAATACAAGTACTGAAAAGTTGGAATTTTCTGAAAAGAATTTTAGTAATTTTGTTTTTGTGCGATGGAAAGTACCCCGTTTCATCATTTGAGAATGATAGAATGACAGTTCGAGAATTACAGCAAAAGCAAAATTGCAAATAAGAATTTACAAACATCTTTGTTATAACTATCCGTAATGGAGAAAAATGGTAATTTGCCTGATGAAATTATGAGTAGTTGATTAGATGCAACTTGTTCACATAAAAGGACACGTGTCTCTACTAAATAGAACTTTCTCTGTTGGCAATAATAGAGTCACCTCACCGCAGTTAACCGAGTTACTTCACTCTTCCACATCGCGCAATTTCATCAAAATTAATCAACTTACCGATATTGCCCTCGGCCGCGACGCCCACCGTGGTGACGCTACTGCCCAGCAGTCCCAGAACCAGGGCCCACACTCCCAGCCGGACGACCAGCTGTTGTCGCGCGGCATTTGTCCATGATGCTTTTGCTGCTGCTGCTGTCGTCGATATGTCAATATTTGACATTGTGCTTTTATTACATCACTTTAAAGTTTTGTCCGTCCCCGGTTTGCTCTGTGGTTTGATTCGGGTTCACTTACCACACACGCACACACAAACACACACACACACGCACACTCACACAGACTCACACGCACACACGCGTCACGCGAACGCGGACTTGCTGAATGGTTGTGTGTTGGTGGGAGGTGAGCCTAGCGAAGACAAGGGCTTCACAGTCCTGATGGCGGCTCTTTTTTCAGCTGTGGAAAAGTTGTGGGAAAAGGAAAATAATGGAAAATTAATTATGTTGCTTTGCGAGTCACGATTTGATGGAATTGTTATTTAATAAGGAGCCATAATGGCTGTCGCCGTAAATGCGCGACCAGCTGTCAGAATGCCATAATGGCGGCGGCGCCGCCCTAGATGCTATCACGTTGGTACGTAACATTAAAGAGATTTTATCCTCGCTGGAGAAAGTAGGTACTCCCAGACGACGATAAGAGCACTCATCCCGAAGAACTGTCCATTTCTTTCTGCATGCAGTACTTGTCGAGGGGGGGTACTTGGAAACGTGACGGAACGTCAGAATGTCTGACATTTTACGTTCCACAATGGCGAAGCGGATGCTCGTTCGTGTCGTGCATCATCTTTTAACGACATCAGCTTTTTATCAGTAATCGGAAAAAAATGGAACGGAAAAGGGCAACTTATCATCGCTCTTCATCGCGTTTCTCGATTTTTCTCTCCAAACAGCTGTCATCGACCACAAACACTCCCGTTCGTCATCCTCTCTGCACTCATAACAAACTTGAAAGCTCCCTCGTATTCCCGTGGTCATGCCGTCATTCCCGGCCACATTATCTAACATATTATGCGATAAAGCTAGCTTTCCACTTCATAACTTTGCCGCCACGGACCGAAAGTGGCCACGGAAAAAAAATTACAAGGCTACAGCCTCTGTGAGGGTGTGTGTGTTTGTATGCTCCGATGTAAACCCATGGTCATTGGACGCACGATAACATATTTTCACAGGCACTCACACTTAATGCATGTGAAAATCCTTCACGCTAGCACAATTTCCCGGGTAACGGGAGCAATTGTTGCTCACGGTTCTAACCTTGGCGTTGTGAGCCCGGAAATGTTAGACATGCCAAGGCTGTCCACTGTATGGTAGGTTTTAGAAAGATATTTCTCAATATTGACAGCCAATATTGCCCAAAATTGACATAATACCCCATCACTAAGCATGCGATATCGCATGCATGTGTATCGTACATTTTTCCACCCAATATCGAGAGGGATCAAAATAAATTCTAGTCAACAGGTCTTTCGGGAGAAAACATGGTGCGCTTGCACACATACTAACAACCAACCATTCAACCACTTCCACCAATACCAACACGTGCTACCAAACCAAGTTTTGGCACTGCTGAAGGAGTCGAAAGTACGCAAGCTTCGAGCTTTTCAGTTCCCTTTACGGTACATTTTACGTCAGAGCAAGCAACAGACTGGTGGCACGCGTTGGTTAGGTGGCCCGGATTAGGACGTCTATATCTTGCACTAGGTCCTAGAGCTGCCAGCTTAGACGAAGTGCCGAAAGACATTGCTATAGCGCCATGATGGCACCGACAACCGTTGCAAGGATAGGGGCTTGGATTTCCACAAGGTTTAGTTTCTTAAATAAATAGCGGAAGATCGGGTTTTCAACCCCACAGATCTTTTCTGAAATATTGTGGCAGAAAGATGAACCAACTCTCAGATGTAATTTTGTGTCAGTAAAAGACTTATGTTACGCATTTTTGTCTATTTCTTCCACATATAATTTGTTGGTTTGTTTGTTTTTTTTTTTTTTTCACTATAATAAATGTAATATTTTAAGAGATAATATTCAATCTCTGAGATTTCGGTCATTCGATTTTTTTTGTATTTTTTAATCCGGCTGACACTTTTTTGGTGCCTTCGGTATGCCCAAAGAAGCCATTTTGTATCATTAGTTTGTCCATATAATTTCCCATACAAATTTGGCAGCTGTCCATACAAAAATGATATGTGAAAATTCAAAAATCTGTATCTTTTGAAGGAATTTTTTGATCGTTTTGGTGTCTTCGGCAAAGTTGTAGGTATAAATATGGACTACACTGAAAAAAAATGATACACGGTAAAAAAATTTGGTGATTTTTTGTTTAACTTTTTGTCACTAAAACTTGATTTGCAAAAAAACACTATTTTTATTTATTTTATGTTTTGATATGTTTTAGAGGATATAAAATGCCAACTTTTCAGAAATTTCCAGAATGGGCAAAAAATCTTTAGCCGAGTTATGACTTTTTGAATCAATACAGATTTTTTAAAAAAATCGAAATATTGGTCGCAAAAAATTTTCAACTTCATTTTTCGATGTAAAATCGAATTTGCAATCAAAAAGTACTGTAGTAAATTTTTGATAAAGTGCACCGTTTCCAAGTTATAACCATTTTTAGGTAACTTTTTTGAAAATAGTCGCAGTTTTTCATTTTTTAAAAATAGTGCCCATGTTTGCCCACTATTGAAAAAAATATTTTTGAATAGCTGAGAAAATTCTCTATATTTTGCTTTTTCGGACTTTGTTGATACGACCCTTAGTTGCTGAGATATAGCCATGCAAAGGTTAAAAAACAGAAAAAATGATGTTTTCTAAGTCTCACCCAAACAACCCACCATTTTCTAATGTCGATATCTCAGTAACTATGGTCCGATTTTCAATGTTAAAACATGAAACATTCGTAAAATTTTCCGATCTTTTCGAAAAAAATTATTTTCAAAAATTTAAAATCAAGACTAACATTTCAATCGGGCCAAACATTCAATATTACGCCACCCCCTGAAATCAAAGATCAAAGAAATACTTAAGGGGTTACATACATGTAGAAAATAACAAAATTTCATATTACAGAATATTTATTAAATCAACTTAAAAGATGATTTTCAAACACTCCTGAAAGTTTCATGCAGGTATTTCATGATTTAACTGAGTCAGAGACGATTTAAGCTCAGGGTTTTGCCATGCGCAAAGCAAACTCTCTAACTTTCTGAACGTTTTTCTCTGAACACCAAGTTAATTTACGGGTGCCACGATATCTCGAGATGGGATGGACCAAGTTGGCTGAAGTTTTGGGTGCAGACTCTCAAGACATATTCCGTGTGCATGACGAAGCCCGATTTTGAAATTTTGAATTTTCAAAAAATACAAAAATCAAAAACTGGCGATTTTTTTATATGAAAAACAGAAAAATATTTTTATCTTTATTTTAAATAAACTTTTTGAAAATCGGCCTTCGTCATGCACACGAAACCGGTTTAACGAGTCTTCACCAAAATTTTGAGCCTATTTGGTCGAAGCAATGTTGAGATATCGTGGCACCCGTTTTTTGAAATTGCTAACTTCAAATAGTTATATCTCGGCAAAGCTACAACCAAATGTCTTCAAATTTGTTTTGTTAATTGATGAAAAGTAATATTTTTATTTTAATATTTTAATATGTCTCTAAGGGGCTACATACCTAGAAACAATGATTTTAATTTAAAATATTTAAATTCAAGTTTAAACATTTAATTTAAACATTTAATTCAAACATTTCATCCTAATCGAAGCGTCTCGATACGACCTTTTGAACATACTGAATAAAATCTACAAATACTGCCTTTTAAACATTGAAAATTAGACCATTATTTGCTGAGATATTGATTTTTTGGCGGTGGGTTGTCCAATATTTTTAGACCAACTTTCTGAAATTTTTGAAAATAATATAAATAAATTATGAAAATTTAATTTTTATTCGAAAAAAGGAAAAAACGCATTTTTTTCAAATCTTACTTTAAGTGACCATATCACTCACTGTAGTAAATGAATGGATAAGATTTCTATTTTTCTAGAGTATCAAATTTTCGGTCCTGGGAAAAATCACGAGAATTCCCGATAAACATATTCCCCCTTATTGGTATGATTCCTAATTTTTCAAGATCCAAATTTCTAGGTCCAAATTCCCGTCCCGGGAATTCCCAGGATTTTCCGTAAATAAATATGTCCCGTTTGCCGGGAAATTCGAAATATATCCCGGGAATTTCCGAATTTCTACGGAAAGAATTCATTTTCTTAACTATTTGGTATCAGTGTTTTGAAATGTATTGAATAAAAAATGGAATAATGGAGCATATTTTGATGTGTTTTAATTCAATTTACTGATGTTATTTAACTTATCAGCTCTTCAGAAAATTTAACTGATAGGTTTATTTTGGCAGTGTTAAACCAGCCGCCGGATGAAAAACTGTATAATAAAGAGTAAAAAGAATTGTTTATTTTAGTGAATCTTAATACCAGAAGCATCAAAAGGTTGGAAAAGCTCTTGCATATGTGTTGGGAAACAAAAATTGCGATGTTATTGATTGAAAGCAAACTTTTAAATTTGTGATAAGTTTTTTCAAACAATAAGTACACTACACAAGTACTATCAGTCTCAAAAAGTTAAGAAAACACAAATTCCTAAAGATTTTTACTCACTTTAAAAAAAAGTCGCATTCACTCAAACTGGTCACTGTCCATAATTTTGTTGTTAGATCATAAATTCTTTTAACTAACTGTCCAACCACTTTTAAACAACTATAGTATTTTACAACAACATTTCCCGGAAAATTTGTTGAAAGGATCCCGTTTTCTGTGATTTTTGCAACTTTTATTGAACACCTTCGCATAATTGAAATACTGATAAAAGATAACCGACTGTAAGGAAGGCAAAACCCCTCAGATGTGGGAATTTTGCTCTATATATTCCATAATCCACGGTAAGTAACTGAAAATTGTGGGTTTAACAGGGCAGTGTTGTTTCATAAAAACTACAACTCCTCCTAATTTTGCGATCTAGATTATTGTGCATTGGTTTTGTTCATTATTAATTATAGTAATGTGCATTTAAGGATCATTTAACTCAAGAGTCAATCCGGTCCGACTTTGTTCATTACTTGAGCAAAATCCTTGACAGTGATAAAACGAGTCCTACGCAAAACCACCATTAGCTCCACGGTATGACCAGGTGCAAATAAAAGCAACAACAACCTTGTCAACGACAAAAAACTCCTCTCAACAATGTAAATCCTTGAGGCTATCATCCCATCTGTGAAGCACTCTCTTTCCTCCCAAAATCCCAAACTCAAACATATTGGTCGTCCATCTTTCTTCCAACCCGTTTTCCGAAAAGGTCAGAACAATTATCGAGCCTCGACCACTCACCTGTAACTGGAACCTTCTATCGGGTGTCCGTCCGCTGTGCTAGTTCCCGTCGGTCTGATTCCTCAACAGACATTCTTTAATCCCATCTTGGCAGCTGCTTCTGCTACTTCTGCTTCCGCTGGAAAATTGCACTTTTCCAGCTAGCACCGACCTTTTTTCCGGGGGCTTCCAACGCCCACGCACACACACACACACGGACACGCGATGGCCAGATGGCACGTGTGAAAAACTTAAAACACGCAACCAAAAACCGAACACAATTTTGAGTATAGTTTAGGCAGAAAATGAAAACTTGAAAAACTCAGGAAAAGGCAGTGGAAATTTTCCAAACCCAAGAAAAACCGCCCCTCTCTGCGCTGGTGGACACAATATGTTTCGTTCTGCTGCCTGCCCTGCTGGTGGTGGCTGCTCCGTTCAGTGTCGTCTATCCGGAGGAAAAATCTTCTCAAGACTGAACCGTGGTCTCTCGTCCGCAAGACAGTTTGGGTTCCCTACGCGGAGGAAACTCCAATTTTCCGAGAGTAACCTGCTCAGCTTCTCAGAGCGCCTTCTCGCACTCAGTGGAGACGCTTGGTGGCGCGAAAATTCACTCACACAAACACACTCAGCAGGCCAAGACTTTGTGCAATGTTGCGAAAACTGGTTTGCTGCGATTCCAGAATCCCCTTTTCAGGAACTGCGTCCGTACTGTTTAGTGTTCAAGCGGCTATTGCCAACGATGACGTCGTCGACGGACGGCCGTGGCCAGAATTGTCCCCGAGCATGGCCAACGGGCCAAACTCACCAGGAGTGCGTGGGTGACACTCTCTCGCTCTTGGGTTTCTCTCTTGGTTGTGGGAAGCACTCCTGTTGCGCTTTTCCAGACCTACGGTACGACCTTCTGCTGGAGTCGTCATTACTGTTTTTTTTCCTGCGAGGTGGACAAAGTGTTGTGGTTTGTCAATGAAATTTGTATGCAATATCTAAAATGTGAAGTTTATAATTTAAAATACTATTTATTTGAAACTCACGGCGATCCCGAAAACAAAGTACAAAAAGTGAAATGAAATTCCTATACTTTTGAATAACGGAGCACATCAACCAGAGCTTTTTGATTTGTGTAACAGATATTTTAGTATCTTCAAAACTACGAGAGCTATGGATATAATTTCCGATTTATCCCCTGTTTATCATATAAAAAATACATCAAAGTTTGACTTGGTCCGTAAGATTGACAAATTTGGAATAAGAAGACAACATCTTCCTTGGTTGATGTGTACCCTTAACAAAAAATGTTCTCACTTTAGATCTTTATATTTCGCAGCACACATGAGAAATTCCTCACGATTTTTTTTACTGAAACTTCTTGTATTAAGTATACAAAACCCACGGTGAACTGACACTATTCAGATTGGCAGTTTTTAGTTTGAACCCCGTTGATATGACAAAGTCAAACTAGAAAGTCACTACCAAAATAAACTTAGTGTAGTGTGTATGAGCGCCGTGTAAAAGGAGTGTCAAACTGAAAAAGACTTGATTGGTTTGACAAAACCAATTCAATTTATGATATTATTTTAATCCCATAACACCAAACACTTCCAAAAAATTTCATTTCTTATAGTTTAATGTTCAAATAAGATCTCAAAAATGTTCTAAAAGGTTTTGGATATTTCAAATCCAAGTTGGCGGTGATAATGTATTGAGAAAATGTAACAGGCTCAATCACTCAAATATACAAATTTGACTAAAAGGAAGAAAATAAAAAAAATCGAGTTTGATGTCAAAAGTGAGAAGAACCCTGCTTGGAGCGGCCGTGGCTGACTGGTTACGATGTTTGCTTTGTAAGCGAATGGTTCTGGGTTTGCTTCCCATCTGCTCCCAACGAGAAAGTTAAGAACACAGTAATTTGGAATGATGAATATAAACGAAAAATCAAAGTCGCTCGAGGCGGGGTTCGATCCCCCATCCTTTGGCTTGGTAAGCAAAAATGCTAACCAGTAGGCCATGACGACTTGGTAAGCTAGGACTGGAATTAGGAATACTTGTTACAGAGAACGAGTTGTGGCGCTATAACCACGGCAAATAGTGTCCAGGGCATTCGTGGAAATACAATGTCCCATTCCAGAGGGTCCCGGAGTACCTAACCTTCTTAGCATGGTGCTCCCAACGAATACAACCAAAATCTCGGAGCGTATGGTGGTGTGTCCCCACGCTTCTTCCTCCCCTGTCGATTCAGAATTGTGTTGTTGTTCGAACAATCAGTGCTCAAACTCAACCCAATTACGAGTCATCTCTGCGATACGGCTTTACGCAGTAGGCCTGGCCGCTTTAACGCTTGTGATGTTTCAATGCATTTTCAATGCAATGGCGCACTACAAGTGTTAATAAATGACAAAAAGAGTGCTAGGGGTCATCTAACCTAAGGCACTCTCCAGGATCCCTTCGAAAGATTGGCTTCAGACCCTAGCGCAGATTAGATTAGATTAAAAGTGAGAAGAACCCTGCTAAGATGCAAACAATGGGTAAATTTGGTGGCCATTTCAGGCCATGATCCACTTGGTGTACTAAGCTCGAATCCCAATTGTAAGCTTGAACAGGACCTGTCGCTTTGACTTTGAAGTTTAAATGGAATTTCAATGGAAACCCGTAAAAACTAGAGAGCCTAGAGCTTATTAGAGAACGGACATCTCAAACGAAAAGTACCAATCGAAGCACGAGAACTGTCAAACGGAGGTGCCAATCGAGCATAAGACAAAGGATTTTGCTCGATTGGTACCTCCGTTTGACAGTACTCGTGCTTCGATTGGTACTTTTCGTTTGAGATGTCCGTTCTCTAATAAGCTTTAGGCTCTCTAGTAAAAACGGTATTTTTTTTTGTTTTTGTCAATTTAGAGCCCCTTAATGATTTTTGCATTTTACAAAAACCTCATGAGCTCATCGTTTGTGTTCCAGGCAACAACTTTATACCGAAAAGTGCGAAAATATTTGTCATTTATTAATAATGTTACTGGATTTATAACACCATCGCTGAAAACTTCAACTTTTTCTTTACTCTCTTCCGGCAACTTTCATGTTTACACGCATATTTCAAAATTATGGTTTTCTGAATTCTATCAAATGAATTTGAGTAAAATAGACTAAAACATAAAAAACGACACAAATTTTAAACAAAACTATTTTTCAAAAAATTGATTGCAAAGACCAAACATCTGCGCTAAACATTAAACATTAACATTATAAATATCCAAACTCATCATAACATATAAAAAACAAATTTCTTCAAAACATACAATACCTGGATCGATAGAGCTTCACAACATTCTCGTTCGAAAAGCGCACGCGCGCTCTCTAAGTTTTCCGTCCATGCATGGAAAAGAGCTTTGCTGAGAATTTTCCTCTCATTTCAGGATTTCTTCGTGCAGGAACGAAAAAAGAGAGCGCGTGGGATTCACTCTGGAAGTGTTGTTATGGTTTGACGTAGGTGAGCTTGCCATAAAAAAAACGCATAATTCCCACACCTCCTGTTGAACTCCACACTATGCAGGTGAATGATGGTAAGCTTTGCTTCCCACACGTGGGAGGGCGCACAAGTCCACCGGAATTGGAGACTCACCAGGTGACGACCTCCAATCATACCACGGGCTGGAGGAAATGTACACGGAAAGAAATTTTGCATCACTTTGAACGAAATTTAAGAGGAGTGATATTCAAATTATTGTATGAAGTTCAATAAATCAACTCAGCTCAGGATAAACTGTATCTTTAAAATAATTAAAATTGCAGTGCAACAAAAGTCCATGACCAGTTTGCAGAGTTAAGGACAATGGATAGCCTCACAATCTCGTATGGCTTGATTGCTATCATCACATGTCAAAATGTGTTCAATTTTTGCTTTTTGCCAATACAAAGGCTACGTTTGGTACGATTTTGTAACCAATTTCATTCAATTTCATTTGCGAGAAAAGTCAATTTCATAAAGTTCCACCTTAAACTAATCGACGATAATCGTCTTGATTAGTAACACATGCCACGCGATTCTGTGCTTAGCATACGGTTTTTACCTCTTTACTAGGATTTAACAAAAAGGGTCAATTTGGCGGGTATTTCAGGGCATGGGGGATTAAATGGGATTTAACCCGTAATTTTTCAAAAACCTCAAGAGTCCGTGTTTTAGGGGACAACTTTGCTGAGGAGTGCGAAAAGATTCGTCCACTATTTAAAATGTAGGGGAAATATACCCATTTTAATCACACTAAGCCGTTCGACCAATTCTCATCACTTTTGCCGTTTCTGCTATAAAATCAACATTTTCATATGTTTCAGCAATGGAGAGTTGCTTGCTCACTTTTATTTGAGCTATTTATTACTTTGGAACAGTCAACATCACTTTATATAAGCTGTAATTCATGATCAAAGTGCTGATAGGCCGATAATAGAAATAGGCTGAGAAAGGGTATAGTTCCCCTAACTGAATTTATAACACCGCCACCCCGAGCATGGGTAAATAACAAGGGAAATGCGTAATAATACCTTTCTCTGGTATCAATACCAAATTTTGGTATTCCTGGACCCTTTAAAATTTGTCTTAAGGATTATGCAAGAGCAAAATGTGGTATCATACCAATTTAAGGTATTGTTTTGATATTGCAAAATTGCAGAATTTGTCAATGATCGAACACCACATTTTGGTATTCTTTTGGTATTACAGTATTTTATCAAATTCCTCTGCAACTATGGGAAAATTTTGACCAATTTTGACAAAATAATTAATTTTGCGCTAAAATCATGTCTCAAAGCGAATGCTTTCATTCAAAACCGGAAATTTCAAACTTTATTTTAAACATTTTTGATATACCCCCTACAGAAATGACTTGAAATTGTGGAAAATTTTCTAAGTCAGGATGGCACATTTTGGTATTATTTTGGTATTAAAGTGTTTTATCAAATTCCTCTGAAACTATGGGAAAATTTTGACCAGTTTTGACAAAATAATTAATTTTGCGCTAAAATCATGTCTCAAAGCGAATGCTTTCATTCAAAACCGGAAATTTCAAACTTGATTTTAAACATTTTTGATATACCCCCTATAGAAATGACTTGAAATTGTGGAAAATTTTCTAAGTCAGGATGGCACATTTTGGTATTATTTGAATATTGAAAGGTTTCATCAATTTTCTCTGAAACTATGGGAAATTTGTTAAAAAAAATTTACGAGTTAATTAATTTTGCGCTAAAATGACTTGAAAAAATAGTGTGATATACCCACTAATATTTTTTTCAAAAACGTTGAAATATCTCTAAGTCGGGATAACCAAATACTTTGAAAAACGAGTCAATCGACAGATTAATGAATTTTGGTGAATTTCAATTCAGTTTCATTTTAATAATACTTATTTTTCAATCTTGTTATTTTTCAGAAGCTTCAAGAACTTCAAGCACAGGCCGTTCATCAATGACAAATGCATTCGGTGTGGTGAAGAATATCACTAATAACAACATGGAATCATCAGGTGAGTAGATTTGGCTGTTGCATATGAATAATTTCCGTTTTTTCACTAACTGCAACTGCTGCACTAAAAATGGTATGAAAATACCAAATTTTGGTATTACTTGCTCAAATACCAGCGACCATAATGTGCTCTTGGTTGCCCAGTAATAGATGGTAAAATACCATGAAATCATACCAAAATCATGTACCGTAAACCGGGGTGACTTTGATAGGATTTCAATTTGTTTTTAGAATATTTTCCAACAGTTAAGGTTCTTCTCAAGATTATTATTTTTAAAACATGTACTTGGGTAGGCCACACAAAGTCCATGCACTATTTTGGAAAAAAAGTTTTTTCAATAGTGTTTAGAAAAATAGTTACGTTAAAAATTCTTGGTTTTAATTCCGGGGTGACTTTGATAGTCATAGTTTTTCTTGTTAAAATCATATTTAAGATGTTCAAACTTTATTTGTACGTTAAATGTACCATCACTTAAGTAGCTGATATAGTTTGTAAGAAAAAAAATCAATGTTTATATTAAGTTAACTAAGTTTATAAGCTTTTTAACAAAATACATATAAATTTTAGGTAAAATTGTTAAAAAGTCGGAATTTTGCCTGAAATTTGTTAAAAATAGTTTTGTTTATAAAATTATCGATTTATATTGCATTTTAAACGGAATTCCAAGCACGAATCACAAGTTTTCACATTTTACATGAAATTTGTTCAACTGAATTTGCCTATAAATTTGGAGATTTTTTTTAATTGTGCTTCAAGCACATATTATTTATTATTTATTATTTACAAACTTATTTAACCTTCTCCTAGTGGAAAATTGTCCAAAGAATCCGAAAATGCATTCCGTTTTCCGATTAAAAATCATGTTCATTGAGAAAATCATGACACTTTGAGAAGTTTAAAATAATGACTTTCATCCACTTTTTCTTAACTATAGTTAACTAACTTTAAAACTTTTCAATAATTTATGAAAAGTTCTTCATGAGGTACTTTGAACACTTCTCTACCACGGTCAGTATGTTTCTGAACCATTCCTTACGTATTTTAATTGTACTCTTCATTTTGCGGAAAAATCGCAAACCTATCAAAGTCACCCCGGCTATCAAAGTCACCCCGTTTTACGGTATGTGAAAGACCACAGAAATACCAAAATATGATTTTCCAAGGGCGCGGGAATACCTAAAATTAAAACCATGGCAATACCAAGTTTTGGTATTTAAGCAATGTTCAAAAATCCAGAAGACCTCAACTTGGTATTGAAATGGATTTATTTTGAGGTATTATTTTACCCTTGGAATAACATGGTTTGGTATTGTTGTGCCCTTACACATACAAGATTTTGGTATGATTTCATGGTATTTTACCATCTATTACTGGGCAACCAAGGGCACATTTTGGTCGCTGTTATTTGCCCAAGTAATACCAAAATTTGGTATTCCCGTGTTATTTACCCCTGCTCGGGACTGAAAAAATGAACTTTATCTTCACTCTCTTCTGGAAACACCATCAGCTTGCTTGCAGCATGCTCATATTTGGGATTCGGGCTCAGTACATTTAGAGGATCATGCCCTGAAATGACCGCAAAATTGACCCGTTTTGTTACATCCTACTCTTTACATTCACGTTACAGTCACGCTCAACAGAGAGAAAAGCAAAAAGTTACGTGCAAAGCGAAATTTAAGCATTTCCAATATTCAAATGAAGTCTTGTTAAGTAAATAAATTGTATAAAGTGTATTTTATGGAGTCAACTAACTTGAAATCACAGTAGCTACAACAAGCAAGATTGCCGAGCTACCGTGGCCGTGATGCAACGATTTCGCCTTGTAAACGAGTTTGATTCCTGTCTGGCTCTGCAAAGCCAAATTCCTTTCAAAGAGCAAACTCTTCACTGGAAATCCTGACCGGAAGGGATTTTCAATCCAATCCTCAAGTATAGTTGAGCTCGATTCTCGTACCGCGATGTTGGAGTTTAAAAAAAAGATTAGGGGAAAGTGGGGCAAGTGTAACAAGCTAAGGAAATGCTCGTTATAACCCATTGAGCATGAGCATGAGCATGAGCATGGTTGACTGTCAATGAGCTGCTACTCCGTTATTGACAGATCAGCTGAAGTTAAACAATGAATCAAAAATGATCAGTGGGAGCCAACCATCCGTTCACTGTTTAACCTCTGAAGATCTCTACTTTATTAGTCAATACCGGCGCCCTCCCAAGAAGCCTGCAGATCAACGAAAGGGAGGAATGTTAGTCCGATAGTTGAAGTTGCAAACTCATCAAGCACATAGTTTTTCGCTATATACTTGTTGATACCGCTTGAGACCGTTGAATCCACAGCATCTCCTTCAAGGAGGGCATCACGTGATTAATTTATTTTTTTGGGTTAGTAGGATAAGGTTTTGGCTTTTTGATGCCTCCCGAGTTACGACGCTATGGGGAGGACTTTCATAACAGACCCGTTGGCGAGCCTTCTGAGCAACGATGCTATGGGAAGGTCTTTCTGGTTAACACACAAAATCACTCACACACAGTTATTTTGCTCCACTATTCACTCAACGATCCAAATTGTCAGTGCATCATTCGATCATTATATAGAAATGGCTTTTTCACCGCAAAAAAATAAAACCTTATTCGAAAAATCCAAACACAATTCACCCAACGCCGTGCCTTCCGATCAACGATGATATAGGAAGGGCTTTGAAAATTACAAAAGAAATCACTTTTCACTCCGAATATTTTTTACGACCACGCGTCTTTGTCAATTATGCACTGATGACGCTGCATTTTCAGAGGGTAATCATGCTCGTTATAACCCATTAAAAACGCTAAAAAATCTGTCGGATTTTTTATAATCAGCTTATTCCAGGTCTTGACTGAGACTTTGATTGAACAAGTTTTTAAATAGCCCTTTTTTAATATAAAATATTGATTTTTTATTTTTTTTATTTTCCCTACGTTCAACTCAACTAGTGGGGCAAGACGAACAACCCGTTGGGGCAAGAGGAACAATGCATGAAACAACATGTTAATTTGCTAACAATTGAACTGTTATCACTTAGATACATCAGATTAGAATGTATTTGAAACGTTTCTTTAGTAAATAGTAGTAAATAGTAAATTTTCATGATATCACTATATTTTGCATGGACAATTTTTTTTAACAATTACAATAAAATATGTTGTTGCAGCAATTCGTATTTTTTCCATACTAAAAACCCAAATGGTACACTTGCCCCACCTAAACATGATTTTTTAATAGCTTTCAACAAAAATAACCAAAAGATAAATCATATTTTATAATAGGTGCAAGTCATTGGTAGGGACACTACTGATCTAGAAAAAATAGCATTTTGATAAAATGAGCCTTAAAACGAACCCTAAGACTTATTTTGTACTTTCCAAATGTTATAAGAAAACAAAGGTTTTGAAAAAAACTTCATTCAATGTTATGCCCAGTGGCGTTTACGTCGTTTTGGTGGTTATGCGGTAGCAGAATCAGCTAATTGCATTGCTAGATTCCTCATACTGGAAATAATCAAAATTGTAAAAATTACTGTCGTACGAGCGATTGTTCCACTTGCCCCATATGGTCGTCTTGCCCCACCTTCCCCTAAGTCAATGTCATTTTATATTAAATTGTTAGATTTAAATGATATGATGATGCAAATATTCACGCACAAAGTTGGGGAAATATACAAAATATCGTCACACCTTTTGACCTATTCTAATAACTTTTGCAGTTTTGCCTTCCTCACTGAGGTAAGGCTATGATCCTGCTCTAAAAATGATTTTTTTATTAAAAGCTTTAAGACCCACCTTCATGCATACATATCGACTCGGAATCGAAAACTTAACAAATGTCTGTGTGTGTGTATGTGTGTGTTTTTTTTACAAGGTCGGAATCTGCTACCAGACACCTGAGAATTCATTTCTCAGGTAGTGTGGGGTTGGGAAAACAAAAAAGAGTTTTCCCGACCCACTAAACCAGTCCTTGAACACCGTGCCCTTTTCCCCCCGGGACCACCTTTCGGTATAACTTCGGGGGGAGGCGTCCGTGTGTGTATGTATGTGTGTGTATGTATGTGTGTGTATGTGTGTGTATGTATGTATGTATGTAACCAAAATTCTCACTGATTTTTTTTTCTCAGCACTGGCTGAACCGATTTTGACCACACCAGTTGCAATCGACTTGGTATAGGGTTCCATACATTGCTATTGAATTGTTTGAACTTTCGATAACTAGTTCAAAAGTTATGTATAAAAATGTTTTTTCACATATATTCGGATCTCAATTATATGCATGTAAACTAGAGGTGGGCAAAACCGCTCTTTTTTAGGAGCCGCTCATTTTCGTTCGCTCTTTAAAAAGAGCCGCTCTTTTGAACGGCTCTTTCGCTCTTTTTCAAAATTTGAATGAATAGGGTTTTTTTCAAGAATCGTGTGATTTTGTAAGTTACATTGGACTTTTATAAATTTGGCCATACCAAATATTTTTTGAAGTTTTTGTCGCTCAACTCTGGCCAAAGTCGCAAAAAAAATATAGCAAGACAATTATAGCAAGACATTTTTATGAAAAAAGAGTTTTGAAATGCATTTTACACATCCCCAGTTGTTTTGCAATCATTAGTTTTCAAAATATCGAAGTATCGATGAACTTTTTTTTTTTAAACCGAAAAAAAAAACTTTTGTATTAAGTACTGTACAACGGAATTTCACCAAAAATCAAAATATTTTTGATCGACCCCAAAATGCTTTTTGATTTGTTTTCAGTGGATAAGATTTCTATTTTTATTAAAATTTGAAAGTATTTTACTTTAATGAACAATCAGTTGCACACTGAAAAGTTTATTTCATTTTGTTTAGAAAAACATTTACTTTTGGGATTCATTTTTATAAGCATTGAAATTTTTGAAAATGCATTTTCAATTCTCAAAAACAAATTGAATACTATTTTTTTTGGAAATTCAATAAATTAGATTTATAACAAAAATCATGCCATATTGAAACGGCTCTTTCAAAAGACCGGAGTTTAAAAAAGAACCATGGTTCTTTTTTTGTGAGCCACGGTTCGTTCGCTCTTTTCAGTGAACCGGCTCTTTGAGCGGTTCGCTCTTTTTTTGCCCACCTCTAATGTAAACGATGTCCGGATCCATCATTCGACCCATGACATGGTTGGGGGTGACAGAAACTATTGAAAGTATTTGCAACAGCCTTATTGGACCTTTAAAAACCCCAAAAGTCTAAGACTACATAAACATCGGATATCTGTCGTAGTAACAAATTATTCCTATTTTCATCAAAATATAGTGTATTTTTTCTCAATAATTTGAAAACTTTTTTTATTATTGTTATTACAAAAAAAGAAATTATCTCTGTACCAGCGAATTTCGCAATTAATTGCATAAGATTGTTCTCCTTATTTTTATACTCTCACAATATATACAACAGCCATATTTTTCTTAACTTCTAATATTTTACATAGATTATCCTCTCTATAGCTTATCTTTTTTCTAGTATTACTGATGCCTTCGTAGCATCATCACTGGCATTTCGCTTGATGATCTGAATAGAATGATCGAACGGCAACTTCATCGTCAGATCGAACCTGTATCGCACATCTTCTGGTTTGATTTTGCTGTCAAACTGGAAGTTCCTCACCAGGTGAATGAGCGTCACCTTCATGCTGAACATGGCGTATCGCCAACCTGAAAATGAGTTTAAATTTAGTTCTTCAGAACAAATGTTTAATCGAAAATCAGTTTACCGATGCAAATCCTGCTGCCTCCGCTGAACGGCTGGAACGCAAACGGGTGCCGATTCTTGGACCGTTCCTTGGAAAAGTTTTCCGGGTCAAACTTTTCCGCGTCCGGACCCCAGATGTCCTTCCGGCGGTGCAGCGCGTAAAAGTTCATCAGGAAGATGTTTCCCGCCGGGATCTTCACCCCGTCGAGTTCGATTTCCGCCATATTTTCACGGGCCACATTCGGCGCCACCGGACAGTGCCGGAGACATTCGTTGAGGAACATGTCCAGGTACACCAGCTGCTTTATGGTTTCCGCGTCCAGGTCGATGTCATTGGTTGGTACGAACTCCATGATTTCCTCGTACAACCTCTGTTGGATGTCCTTGTAGAAGCACATGAAGAGGACGGCGTGAGCCACCAACAGGCCGGAGGTGTCGTTGGCCTAAAATGGGACATTTGAAGGGTGAGTTACCATCAACCTAATGACTTTGACGAGACCCTACCCCCGTGATGACCGCGTAGATGTTGTCTCTGACCTCAACTTCGCTGAAAGCTTTTCCGTCGGGGGAAACGCTCAGCAGTTGATCGATCAAGATCTTCGGTTTCTGATATTCCTCATCGGCTTGATCGTTGTTGTTGTTGTTCATGCCGAGAATATCTCGACGTTCCACTACCAACTGAAGAAAAATTACGATTGAAAAAATAATCATAATATCAAAAAAGTGCCGCTTGTACCTTGTTGAAGAAATCGCAAACGACCTTGCGGGCCTTCTTCAACTGTCGGTGATGGTCGGTCAACCGGTAGATAAAGTCCCAGTACAGGTGAACGCTGGCCATTCGCTTGGCTGCTCCATCAAAAGCACTATATTGAAGAACAAACATTAGCAATTCCTAATAGGTATATTTAATGATGTAGGAAACTGAATAATTCGACCGAACCATTCTGAACTAAGAAATTTATCACCATTATACTCACACATCCAGCCCGTGGACGAACTCCTCCTTGCCGTCTCGGGCCAGTATGTTGCTGCCCAGCGTGGTTCCGCAGGCCATTTCCAGCGTGGTCACCGACGTGTACTGGTGAATGTTGACCGTGGCTCCGTCCTTGAGCTCGTTCAAGCGATTGACCAACTGCCGGGAACACTGTTCAAAGATCGGAATAAATCCGTGCAGGATTCGCGTGTTGAAGCACGGATCCAGCCGTCTCCGGGTCACGCGCCATAGCTCATCTATCAAGAGATCATGAAAATTTCAGAGTTATTCTAAGAAAAAACTAGCATCCTAACTACTAATTACACTTGGCGGTAAAAATTCCCGTTTTGAATCCGGCAAAACCATACAAAAAAGGCTTTTCCAAGCAGGCCGAGCTACACAAAATTTGTTGGACCAAATCTGGATGGTTGATGAAAAGTAGCATGAACGGACCATTCCAAACTTTGAGTAAACGTTCGCTTCGTTGAAAAACGTTCACTAAATTTTCAAAGCGTTGAAGATCGTTCGTTCCAATCATAATGTTGGCATTTCCAATCACCGGATAAAGCGGTTCCAAATTTGGCAATTCACTAGCAAAATCGTATCTTCGCTTGAAATTGATATAAAACCAGCTGCAAATCAGTGCACCAATTATCACCACCAATTCAAACATCGCAGAGAGGCAAGTGCTTAATTACAGAGAAGAATTCCAACTGAGCTGCCTGGAAGGCAAAATCACCAAGCTAGAAGTGCATCAAATAAATTCAATTTAGCATCGTAGAATGATAAGGAGCACGCGATTTTGCCACACATGTGCTAATTCAAAGTGCTAAATTTGAACTGTTTGCGTTTCTCAAATAGAACAGGTTTAAACAATATAATAGAGGAAAGAGATTTATTTATACAGCATTTCCATATGGGTCATTTCGCCTCAACTGTTTGTGTACAGTTCAAAATTTGGTGGAGCAATTGATACTATCAAAACATGTCAGAATCCATGAGTATCAGATCATTCAATATTGAATTGGAAAATATTGTGACATTGAAATATAAATGATAATACTAAACACAATAATTGTATGGTTTCAAAGTGTAACAAAAAATATGTGTATATAAATAAACTTAATGAGCATATTTTTTATGTTTTTTTAAAGAATTTTTTTTTAAAAGGCCACGTGGTCAGCCGTCGACCCCCACCCCTTCCCCCCCCCATGGCTTTTCATGGTTTTTTTCGGTCGGATTTCGGACCCCCTCCCCCCCCCCCCCTAAAGAGGCCACGTGGTTTATGCACGACCCCTAAGAGAAATTGAAGATTGGACCTCTCGTTGCTGAGATACAGCGGCTTAAAGAAAAAGAAACAGGAAAATTAAAATTTCCTAAGTCTCACCTATATATTCACTTTACCAATCAAATTAATGGTTGCTCTTGTAATGATTAATGAATGAATGAATGCGAAAAAAGATTAGCAACGCAATGTTTTCGTTTTATCATTTCAAGAAATGAACAATCGCCAAAATGCGTCACTCGTGCAATTGCAGTTACACCGGATTCTCCCGCCCTCCCCCATCATCGAGAAGAAGGTCAAGCCCAAGCGCGATAGATGCCGTTACCGTTGACATTGCCACGTGCGTGTATCATCCGCAATTTATGCAAAAGTTTGCGCACACTTTACATTTGCACCGTGATTGGGCGCATTTTGAGGTGCGCGCGCGCGTGTTGTTGTTTTGGGGGAATGTCATGGAGGTATTCGTTTCGGGAACAACTATTTTAGATCACTAATTCTAACCTCTAATGGATTCTGTTGATATCCTAATGCACAACGCATTGTTGGATATTTAAAATTTCGAGCACTACTAAGGCCGTTGCAGTGGTCGCGGTGGTTTCAAGGCTCTACAAAAAAGGCCGTATTTTTCAATGTTTAGGATGGCTCCCCTTCAAAGTCGGCCCGAAAAATCAGGAAGCGAATTTTTTTCTCAATTGACTTTGAAATTTCAAAAGAAATACACCCAAAGGAAAAATATAGCTCAAAATCTGCAACAGTGGATTTTCTGCAGAAAATGTCACAATTTATAATTTTTTTGCAGCAAACCCGTAGATCATTTTTGCCCGCGTGTACACATTACAGCGATCTGCAGTTCTCACCAACACATATAATGCTGGTCCGTCCCCGAGCAACACTCCAAAGAGAAGAATATGTTGATGCTCTTTCACTCTCATTTCATCAAGCGTCCATGGCGCGGTGGTAGCGTGTCGGATCAATAATCAAGAAGTTGGTGGTTCAATCCTCGTTCTGATAAGGGTTTTTTGTGAAATTCAACCAAAAAGCCGTCGGTAATGTCGATAATTGTCGGTAACGGGCAAAAATGTTATATCCCTATATCGCCAAAAAAGGCATGAGGACAGATTTCATGCAGAATCTGATATACTTTCATGCCACCATGCATCACAATCATGCGACCGCCGGTTGGGTGTAGAAGTCAAATCTGCTGAAAACACTTTGAAATGCATTTTCCTGCATAAAAAATCATCATCAGCTAGGGTTTGATCAAAAATATTGATTTTTGTTTTGCTAAATTGCTATGCACAGTACTGAAAAAAGTTTTTTTTTGTGATTTTTTTTTGTTAAAATGTTCAAAGTATGGCTTGTAATTTAAATTTATATACTTTTTTTTATTTTAAAGGTACCGAGCGGGATTTGATCCCTGAATCTTCTACTTGTGAGGGAGAAGCCGCAACCATTAAGCCACAGAGCCGGTCTAAATTTAATTTAAAAACTAACTTAATCCACCTATGTGGTTGAGGCCTTCCTCACTCATTACCAGCAATGGCTGTACACAAATTTCATCTATTTTTTAGATCCAGAATGAAAAAAATACATGAATATTCCTTAAGTGGCCATATCTCACAGCAGGGTTGCCAGATCGTCAATGTTTTGGACTCGTTGGAAAGGTCTTTTGATAACCTAACCAACGATGGGTCGGATGGTGGATCCGGACATAGTTTACATACATTTAAGTGAGATCCGGCTTCCAAAAAGTACATCAATATCACTTAAGTGGGCATATCTCGAGACAGGGTTGCCAGATCTTCAACGTTTTGGACTCGTTGGAAAGGTCCTTTGATGACCTATTCAACGATGGGTCGGATGATGGACCCGAACATAGTTTACATACATTTAAGTGAGATCCGGATATATGTGAAAACACATGTTAATACATAACTATTGAACTACTTATCGAAACTTCAATCTGTATAAAACTCGATCTACGGGACCCTAAACCAAGTCGAATGCAACAGGTTCGGGTCAAATCGGTTCAGCCAGTGCCGAGAAACATGAGCTAGTTTGTTGGTCACATACATACATACACACACACATACACACGTTTAAGGGTGCACAGCAACGAAGGAAGTTGCGTATTCCAAAATTGTCAAACTTACGAACCCAATTCTGCAATAGTCTGATTTTCAAAATAGTCAAACAATGATGTTAATTATTTTGTAGACAGTACTTTTATGAATGAATGCAAAATTTTGTCGCTAGTTCGCTTAGTTTTTAAGACATCAAATGTGTGTAACAAAAATCTTAGTGTAAAAGCTATGGTTTATATGTACCGTTAATGAAAATCAGATTTGTTTCCAAAGATATTAGTGTCACTCACGAAAAAAAAAAAAACACATAGAAAAAGTTGTTCTATTCATATCGATGCCTTGTACTGAGCTTGCTGGTTTTCCTATCTAGTTATCATAAGATAGCACATAGGCATCGATTTATGTAAAACTGCAGTACCTACACAAAACGTCTTCGAATGGTAGTCCTTAGTGTCCAACACAAGCTCCAAGTCGAATCGAGTTGATGGTGAATGGAACTTTTTTTTTTATTTGAGTTTTAAAATTGTTCAATTTTTGCGTTTAAATGCCGATAGATTTATCCAATAAATCACAAATTTATTTTTTTAGAATTCTAGCTCTTTTAGGTGAACTTTGTAATTTTTTAAAGTTTTGCCTTAGTGCCTTAGTAGACTCTTAGTTACGCTAACGAAATTTTCGAACCGTTCTTCCCACTCATAATGTTTGCATTTCTACTCACTAATCTAATCAACGCTTAAATTTTAATGTTATCGAAGTTTAAGTGAAAAAATCGTATCTTGGAATACACAGAAAAAAAGTTGAATTTTGGAATGTTGAAAATTTGGTAGGTTGAATATTACCTCTTTTTTTGAGTAATATTTCATGAAAAATGTGTAAAAATGTGAACCTGATAAATATTCATCAAAAACTGATGACAATTCAACATTTTCTGGGGAAAAATTAATCATTTTTTGACACAAAATCTGTCACCATTTCCTGATGAACATTACCATCATTTTTTTCTGTGTATTGAAAACATAACTCCACAACTTTTGATATGTTGTGTAAAATTTTCCGAAGAATTTGATAAAAATGTTTTCAGACATAGGCTCTTTGATTCCGAGACCTTCAAAAGGGCATTTTAAGTTTTCATTTGATCTTTTCAAATGTTATCCTAGATATTTGAAACTTCGAACTATTTTTTCTAAAAAGCCTATCTAATACCCTTTCGTTTTTTTCGACGAAAATTGCCATTTTTTTGGGGTGATCCTAACACGGCGTAGGTCACCCTAATGGCCAAACAAAATTATATGGGTCTAATTATATCGACCAAAGAAGCTAAAAGAAAATTTTTGAGTCTAAGCGAAGAACTTTTTTTTTGGATCATGCTGTTTTCGTGGGAAATTGCAGCATTATGTTATTTACTACTACTTTACCTTAACTGAAAAACTTATATCTAATCAAGCAAGACTGTATCAAAACCCTTTTGATGTTTTGTTCATTTCTAAAACTGGATTTATTCTATAATGCTCAAATATGCGCACTTTATTTCTACAATTTCCCTGGTTTAGTTTTTTTAGTGATGGCATCAAACTTCTTCAAACTTTCACAGTTTCACTCCCCCTATGCTTACGTTTCGACGTGAACAGTCCCGTCTCAAAGCCAGCGAACGCATACAGGAACGGTTTCTCCAAGCACTTGTCGCTGGACAGGAGCTGCTGCACCAGATCCGGATGCGCCGTGAACAGGAGCAGTTTCGGCCCAGCCCAAACCTTCACCACGCGATCGTTCTCACTGAAGATCCTCACCATCGTGTCGAACTTAGCGACGTCACTCTTCCACATAATGTCCCCGTTGCCGACCAACGGGTACAGTGGCCTCAGGCCGGGAAATGCATCCGCAAAGGCGTACCTCTTCCGGTGGTCCCGGTACAGCCGAATCCCCCCAACAACCACTATCGCCACGAGAATTATCAACGACAACATCGCACTGAACCCATCGGCGTCTAACACCAAACTGAGGGGAATTTCTTCCAATATTGGCTGCGGCTTTTGGAAAATGTATTGTGCAGCTTCGGTAAGCAGAAATTCAATGTCACAACGTGTCACTCGGAGGCAACAAATCTAACAGAATCACACTCACAAACACACACACACACCAGAGGTGATGTAAACTTGGTCGATCTTTTTTTGCCCCCGTCGACTGATAGCCACGACCGCCCGAAACATATTAGTTACAGTTTAGTGGGTCGGAGTTGACCAAAGCAGTTCCAAAAACCTGAAGTTGCCGAAAAGATTGGTCGATCAACATCTCAGCGGTGACGCCGACGCCGTTTGCAGGGTCGTGGGGGGAGTGTTGCACACCGCTGCTGGCCGACCGACCGGCTATGATGGCCAAACACGTGTGTTGAACCGAAACAAAAACAAAAAAGCAAGCCACGAGTTGATAAGGGTCGTTTGGATGATGGGAGGGTGGGAGATGGTAGTAGGCCATTGCTAAGGTGGGCCTCATTAGTCTATTGTTGAACGTGTTTGATTCGGGTCCAAAAATATAACGTTTGGATATGGGATTGAAATATCCTTTCGCATTAGTTACACTGAACAACAATAATTTGGAATTTAAAAAAAATAACTTTTTGATACTGCCCCTGATCGCATAAATGTCGCATAGTTATTGAGGCAGTTAGCTTCAAAATTGTGTGCTCTTTTAGAAAAGCCTAATATATCTGTTACTTTGTTCTAGAAATCAGAAAGATATCCATTTTTTTTTTGTGAAATCTTAACATGTAGCCTTTTGTTTAAGACAAACTTCAAATGCGTTTTTCTCATCTAGTTGCATTTGCATATAGGACATTTATGCTAACATGGTAAGTACAGTCCAGACTCGATAATCCGAAGGCCTTGGAAAAATTTCACTTTGGATAATCGAAACTCCGGATAATCGAATCACAATAAAAATCGTTGTCTTTTTATGACCCTTGAACTTCTCTTAAGTGAATTAGAATTTTTAAATCCAAGATGCAGCCAAAATGGCATTTTTAAATTTACTAGTCAATAAACCACTTCAATTTGCATTATCCGAAGTCCTATACAAACCTTCGAGTAAACGAACTTCGGATAATCTAGTCTGGACTGTATACGAGTTTATTTTAGTTTGTTTATTTATTAGCGTTTAAGGACCACTTAACTCAAGAGAACTGTATACGGATAATTCCCCGCTAACTAACACGAAATCGAAAAAAAGCTGCCCCAACCCCTCTTCGATTTGTTTTTCCTATGGAATAACTTTTGTCCCTGATCACGAGCCCGAGCTTCATTCTTCGATATCTCGTGACGGAGGGGCGATTCGACCCCAAATTTCCATATTATCTCTAAATCAAGCTGCAAATTATTGAAAAAAAACGTATTTTTTGCATGAATGTACTAGAGTGGTTCTATTCGATTTCGAAAACCTATTTATGTTTATTATTTGGATGAATTTTGTTCATACATTCCCCATGTAAAAAGCAGCAATTTTGCATCGTTAGTTTTTTCAATTAAGTCTCCATACAATTTTACAGGCTGGTCTTTTAAAATGGGTACAATAGGTATGAAATTTATATCTTATGATGGGATTTTCTGTTGTATTTCATAATTTTAAAATCGAGCATGATTGTTGAAAATGTCTACGATAGACAACTCTCCTCATTTCATATTTAAGCCAAATTGTCAGATTTTGAAATTATTTTTATTGAAAAGCACAGACATTTTAACAAAAGTTTCTTTTTATACCATGGTAAATTATCAGTTGAAAATTACAGGCTAATTAGGTTACGTTTAGAAAAAACTAATTTTCATCGATTCTAATTTTTTTGAGGCGGTATTTTAGAACCTTATTGACCTAGAGAGTCTATATGGAGAAACGAGGTATGATTTCAATCAGCCGATTTCAATCATTTTTATTTTTTTGTATTTTTTTATTTGGCTCAAACTTTGTGGGGGCCTTCCATACAGACATGCATCCGCTCTAACTCCTCTTTTAGAAGAACTTGTTTGGCATTTCGCGTAAATGATGCCCAGCATGTTGTGCCAGTGATCAGAGTACACTAATTACGCTAATCTTTAAGGCTCCCGAAGACCCTAAGAATAAATTTTGAAAACCAAGTGAGATATAGCGTAAGAACCTTTAAGCGCACTCAAAGAGCTTTTAAGAAGTTCTTTTAAAGAGCTAAAGAGAACATTACCATGAAAATATCGCTAAATCCTTTTTCCGAATGAACCAATGTTTTCTAGACATGCCATGACATATGACACTAATATTTTCGTATAACATTTACTTAAATTTAGAGCACCGAGATTTATGCCATGTGGAAAAAGCTGAGTGCCGTTAAGTAGAGCTCTTAGTGCCGATGCATGTCTGCTTCCATATGACAAAAGAAGCTCTTTTGGATCATTGGTTCACCCATACAATTTTGGCTGCTGTCCATACAAAAATGGTACGTACATATTCAAACAGCTATAACTTTTGAGTGAATTTTCTGATCAATTTGGTGTCTTCGGCAAAGTTGTAGGTATTGCTGAGAACTATTGAGAAAAAAAAGGACACGGGAAAAAAATTGCAGAGTTTTTAATCAATTTCTTTTTCACAAAAACTCAATTTCCCAAAACATTTATTTTTGATTTTATAAATTTTTTGATATGTTTTAGAAGACAAAACCCCGCAACTTTTGAGCCATAGTGAAACATGGTCAAAAAGTCTGCCGCCAAGTTATGATGAAAAATAGTGCTTTTTGGAAAAAAATCGAAATTTCATCCAAAAACAAATTTGACGTAATTTTTGCCTTCCTCTCCTTACTGAGGAATGGCTATAAAATCGCTCGAAAAACGAACTTCACAATTTGACCTCGTAGACCCACCTTCACTTATACCTATCGATTATCTCCGGACTGGCTGAACCAATTTGGATCGTTTTGGTCTCATTCGATTCGTTTTGGGGTCCTATAAGACCCTAGTTAATATTATAAAGTTTAGAAAAGTACTTCAAAAGTTATGCTAAAAAAACGATTTTAACAAAAGTCGGGAAGATTGTAAAAAGATGATTTTTAGAAAGGTATTCAAAGACTTTTCCAACGTGTTCAAAAGATTGAAAATCTGACAAACCTATCATAAATTATGTGCAATTGAGTGTTATTTATACACTTTTTAGAGGTCGGATCTCAGATATTTTGATGAAAACGTTGTCCGGATTTATCGTGTGACCCCTAGTAAGATTAATAATTCCAAAGAGGCTAAAACATTGAAGATCTGACAACCCTATCAAAGGTTATGAGCACTTAAGTGATGTTTATTCATCCTTTAGAAACCGGATCTCAGATATTTCGATGGAAACGATGTCCGGATTAATCATGCGACCTCTCGTAGGATGCGTAATATAATTACCTATCCAACGAGTCCAAAAGGTTAAAAGCAATTCCAGCACAAATCAAGATATTTGTAGGTACTTTTTTCTCGACCCTCTCCGATTTCAATGAAACTTTGTAGACATGTTATCCTAGGCATAAAAACGAAACTATTGGCACTACGCCCCCCGGGGCATGGCCTTCCTCTAACGTGGGATTTCTGCTCCAGCGCCTCTGACGAGACAGGAGAAACCGGGACCGACGTTTTACTTCACCATCCGATAGAAGCTCAGTGGATAAGGCGGGAATCGAACCCGCTTCTCATAGCATCATCGGGATCGGCAGCCGAAGCCGCTACCCCTGCGCCACGAGACCCACACCCACATTAAGCCATTTTTGTGTATATGAAGCCAGTTTCACTCGATAATGGCATTTGAGAAGGGCGTAAGTGTTTTAAAAATGTATGTATTTCGTAATTTAAATATTGCTTTATCTCGAAGCCGTTGCATCGTATCAAAAAGTGGTCAAAGACAAACTTGTAGGAAATTTGACGGGCTTTTCGAAAAAAATACACTGAAACAAAAAAACACTCAACATTAATGAGATTTTTTGATTTTTATGTTTAAAAGTCAAATTTGAAAGTGAGCCCACGTTTTTTTTGGTTCAAAATTTTTGTGAAGATAGCCTAAGATGTTACAAAAAGACTCACGAAAAATGCAGGATGGAGCAACCACCTAAAAAAATACAAAAATCATTTACTGAAACTGTTTTTTTTAAGTGCTCTAAACATCAAAATTTTCAAAAACCGTATACGGGAATCGATTTTCCAGACAATTTTACATAAAAGTCTCCATATTGACCATTGTCCTAAGTCCAATCCTTGTGAAGTTACAGTGGTTTTAAAAATAAAAATGTTGAAAAAATAGGTTTTTTTATGGTTTTTGGCGATTTCTATATGACAGGCTTGATTTTTCAGTCTCGAAAATATTTTTACCCAAAAGCTCATCCAAATTTCTATAAGTTTGTCTTCGACCACATTTCAATTGGATGCATGGGCTTACATATATAAGCTAATTTACTATCTAGGTTTCTATACTACACTGAAAAAATATTATGTTTTCAGTTATGAGCAATGTAATTAATAGCAATATTAATAATACTCTTTGAAATTTCTCATATCAATCACAGGGCAAATCTGGCCAATCGGGATTCCAATCGATCAAGAAAAAAAAATAATCACAAGCATTGTGAACTATTGTGTTAGTTTTTTGTTATGTTGTTATGCTATGTTTCGATACAAGAAACGCATTAAAGAAAAACTACATGTGTTTAGACCTGAAATCTCAGAACAATTCATTTCTCTTTTCAGGTCCCAAAATTTCCAGATTTTCTAAGTTTCAGATAATTTTCTCATGCTATAAAAAAAATCCGCGGTTGCTTTCCTTCATCAAATATTTTTGAAAAACGAAAAGTATTAAAATTTGCAGTAATTATAAACTAAAAATTACTATAACTTCAAAATGGTGCACTTTATCAAGCATTCAAAATGTCCTTCCAACATCTACAAAGCAAAAAACAGTAGAAAAAAATCTCTCTAAATTGGTCAATAATTCCAATTGATACAACCAGTTTGATATTTTTGTTGCCAACCTGCTCACTAACCCCACACAAGATCGAAGTGAATAATGATGGGTGAAGGCCAATGTTTCACTTTTTAGGCTTTCATCCAAATCAGTGCAGTGGCTTTCAAACTGCACCTTGCCGTCAAGATCACATGACGGAGACAGACAACTATGCATTAAAGTGACAACCTGACCATTTGATTAATATATTTGCGATCCAGTTTGACCCACGGGTTAGTTACCCGTTTATTTTGTTTTTTTGCTCTCAAGAATTGCATTGACTGTTGCGTGAGGCAAAGCACTATTTGAAATGTTAGTGATGAATTGCTGACGCACACTGCCTTTGTTATTTATAAATATATGTTACGGTGTCCTTGTCAACTTGGGGTTACAAAAAAAACCTATAATAATCTAACCATCAAAAGTGAAAGTACGTCACTAAAATCAGCCAAAAACAAGTTAAAAATAGATCTTCAGCATCAAGCCATCATATCCGAATCAATTACCACTGTGTATTGTGCACAACAGGTGAAAAAAAGCATCGCCATGAGGGGCTGTTTGTTTCAAACGATCTACCAAAATGTGTGAAACAAGTTTGGTTACGGTTTTTGTTTTGCTAAGATTCGTTGGGGTGCTTACTGGCAGATGTTGGCTTCGGGTGATACAACCTGGCTTTTCAAAACTGTTATCCAATAAAGAGCTAAATATAAATGATTTTGAAAATACTCGCTTTATCTCTTAACCACTTTTTTTATTTTTTTATTAATTATTTATCTCGTGGTTTTAGGTAAATTGACTGCAAAAATTGGTCACCATATAAATCATTAGACTGAATTCATACTAACCAAACGTTTAACCATTTTGCCTTATCGGCATCCAAAAGCTATTGGAACCCTTGCAATGACCTTAGAGTTTTTTTTAAACCAGCATATTCTGTACAAGCCCACGGTAACCGAAAGCTAACGCCCTGCCGTCCATTATCTCCAACGGGGCAAAATTTGTCTAATATTATTATGAGAAACAAAGAAGTATCGAGGCTGGCTAATGTGATTCAAATTCATAAGTTTTAGTTTATTCGTTGACGGTGAGGTTGACCCGTGGAGCGTGCATTTAAATATTAGCATCCCTTCTTATGCGTTGAACTGGTCAACCTTTGCCACCGGTGGGATATTTCGTGTTAATATCACTCAACACTTTCAATTTATCTTAGTTTTGATGAAGGTAGGCATATCTTAAAGTGGTGAAAAAACTCTCTAGTTTATGAAATTTATGTCAAGCAATAATCGTATCTGATTTTTGAGAGCTGTTACGTTTATAAAAACAAAACAAAAAGTATAACCGATTATATACCATCAGAAATACATTCTTAGAGTAAAGTGAGAGACCTACGCTGCCGCTCGAATCTAGTCCGTCCCATATGTAAAAAGTGAGTGCTGCGATAACGCCATGAGAAGCTCGAAAAATGTTTCACCTTTTTTTACATTTTTAATCAACAATTTTTAAATATTTTTTTCAACAATTATTTCAATTATGGTTTAAATAATACCCCTACTCCAATTTTGACTTGAAAAAGTTAAAATTTATAGGTTAATTTGGTAAATTTTCGTGCTGGGACTGACCTGACTTTATTTGTCCATCAATAAAGGCAAGTCTGTCAGGTTATCAAGGTAGGCTTAAACATTTACAACATAAATTTACCTGTCAAATGTTGGTTTGTTTTGGTAGTTTTAAAAGCATTTTTTATTAAATTTATAAAAGTATGTTTGTTTCAGGATAATCTAAGTTTTAGTATTATTCCTGAGTATGAAACTTTAACCGGCGACGAGACAGTCAATTTCTTTTGCTGCAGAGAGAGGAGATATTTGAATACACGTCTCAGCATATGGACCCTTGAATTGACCGCAATCTGCGTTGGAAATGGAACCTCATCCAGACCCAGGACCATGGGTTTTCATTCAATAAGGAACAGAACTGTCTTTTTAAAAATAATAGTTACAATGGTATGTAGTTTCTTTTTTGACCGTGGTTGTCCCTTGCATGAGGAAAAAAGGCAGAATACGTATTGAGTATAACGCTTCCAAATATATAAAAATTAATTAAAAATCAACAACTTAAGTTTTTTTTAAAGTTCAACAGGCTCTATGAGACATAGTCTGTGGGTTATTTAAAAAAATACACATTTATTTGATCGATTTGTGATCTTTTTCTAACCAAGAACTGACTTGCCTTTATTTTGCCTATGGGACAGCACACAAGTCATTTTTATTTTGGAATTTCTAGAACAAACATGACATTTTTATTAAATAGGCTTGAAGTAGATGTTAAAACAAGACTTTTGTCGGGTTTATCTCAAAATCGACAAATATACATATGGGACGGACTTGCTTCGAGCGGCAGTACGTCAGCTGTAGGATATTTACTTTGAATAGCACCGAGATTTATGCAAACAAAAAACATGTGAATATCAGAATATGATCGTTCGACTGTTGTTATTCTTTTCACGTAGCGTCGTAGTATGTTTATTTTTTTTCGGCGTATTAGTCAAAAACTAGCGGACCGTTAATTTTAGATTGCACAATCTAAAATAAACGGTTCACTAATTTTTGACTAGTACGCCGAAAAAAGCAAACGTACCTTTCAGTATCTTCAAAACTACAGGAACTTTTATTATAATTTTCATTCTTTCCCTTAAGTGTTGTTTACACAAGTAGACTAAAGTAGATTTTTTTAAGACAATTAGTTTCGAGATTGGAAGCAGAAGACAACAATTATCAGCTGAGTCAGTTGAATTATCCAACGAGAATCTCACTCTTAAGGGTTTACATACATGTTAATCGGCAAAAAGTCAGAGGTTGGTAGAAGCACACACTTCCACTTTTTTTAATTTGTTTTCAGGGCATTAAAATATACATTTTTATCAATTAACAAAACAAATTTGAAAACACAGAAATATACAGTATGGCCCATAAAAAAAATGCGACATCGTTATTAGGTGGAAATCAGGTCTGTTTTGACTATTTATGATGTATGTAGCATGTGTACATGTTAAGTAGGTTTCAAACAAACAAATAATGCATTAAAAACCTTTTCTTTAGCTTTAAAAAATTTCACAGCACATTTAATCTTAAATTTCTCCAATTTGCTTCCAGCCCATGCCATATAAAGGAAAAATGATTTTTCTATGAAGAGCCACCTCTGAATTTTTGTATGGTATAAAAAGTAAACTGCCTTCACGGCTACTGTTTCTGAGAGTTGTAAAAATTAATTACACTGAACTTTACGCATTCTATTAACCAGTTGTACTAAAACAGTGAACTTTTTGGAAATATACCGATTCTGAAAATGCTTCAATTTTTAGGAGTTTTTGGAGCCTGCAATGGTTTAAGAAAAAAAAATAATGCCACAAACGATGGTAATTGACTCTAACAGATGCCCTGATATGACTCACTCAAGAGGATAACTCAATTAGCATATTTCTCTAAAATGACCAATTTTATCAAAATTTATAAACTTTTTTGATTGGGCGTATTTAAGTGGGACTTCTAACGATGCTTTTGACACAGGGTTGGTTATTTTAAAATGTTCCGTTTTTAAGATAAAAGGTATGAAATAAAGGTAAATTTTGTACCAAAAATACATCCATTATTGTAGCCCGCCAATACCCAGTTTTGGCGAACTGCAAAAAACTGTCATGAAAATATCTTCAAAACATACTAAACCAACACCATGATACATAAAAAAATCAGTTTGTTAAGTACATTTTAGAATGGAACCAATTTTCTGTGAAAATATGCACATGTCGCATTTTTTTATGGGCCATACTGTAGCTATATGAAGTTAACAGTTTCAAAAAACGGGTACCACGATATCTCAACACTGATTTGACCAAACCGGCTCAATATTTTGGTGAAGACTTGTTATACCGGTTTCGTGTGCATGACGAAGGCCGATTTTCAAAAAGTTTATTTTAAAAACAGATAAAAATATTTTTGAAAAACGCTCTCAATGTGTGAGAGTTCACTTTACGCATGGCAATTTAATCTAGAATTATCATTATTTCGATTCACTAAAGTCATAAAAACAGTTAAAAATGATTGGATAGTTAATTGAATTATAAAATAGAAATGCTGTTTTGTTGTGAAAGTGCAAGTGGCCATCGCTGATTTAAGATGTCAAAACTAACTAAATCCACCTATGTGGTTGGAGCCTTCCTCACTTATTACCAACAATGGCTGATATGATGGAATTGTACAAAAATTTCATCTATTTTTTAGATCCGAAATAAAAAAGTATATAAATATCACTTGAATGGCCATACCTCGAGACAGGGTTGCCAGATCTTCAATGTTTTGGACTCGTTGGAAAGTTCTTCTGATAACCTAATCAACGATGGGTCGGATGGTGGATCCGGACATAGTTTACATACATTTAAGTGAGATCCGGATATATGTGAAAACACATTTTTATACGGTGTACGCACGAGAGCACGCAGCAGTCAAGTGCTCAGTGCTCCATCGTTTTTTCGGATTTTTTCGCCGTAGTTGATTGTGAATACCCGCGAGTTTGCTCCTGCAGCATGCCAAAGGCCGGCCGTGGCCGTGGCAGTTCGAGTGCGGCCTCGAAAAACCCGCGAAGTTCGTCTACCGGCCGTGTGCAAAAAGGTAAACAAACCAACGCCGTGTCGGCCGCCATCGCGCAGGGGAGCGTGAGTGCAGATGGAATCGACAAAAAGTTACTACATCCCGGGTATGTTCCGAGATCACCAGTGCGAACCCGTTCCGGTACTTCCGGTGCCACGACCAGTGGCACATCAACATCCGCCAACACCCCCATCAGGAACGAGTTCCAGATGCTGAGCGACGACGAAGAAAATAACAACACCGACGGTAGCACCACTACACTATGGGGTATTTCCATATAAGCGAGCGGCCAAAAATATTTTTTTGCTTTTTTTGTGACTTTTTTGTGTTGTTTGTACTTAGTATAATGAAAACAAATGAATTTTGATATTTTTCCAAAAAAAAAGTTTAATTTTCGATTTTTTTCATATATTTGAGGCCACATGCATTAAAGTGGTGAATTTTAATATTCTTGCTTTGTCTATTTGATGCCCGGAATGGCGGTTTATGCTATGTTAAAGTTTCTGATTTACGTTCAATCTCCCTCCCATTTTTCTTGAGTTAAAACCCACCTCTCTTTGAAGACCCCCCCCCCCCCTCCCTCTCCAATTAAAATTTGATTTTTGCGGTGTTTTAGAATTTTAGACGGTTTATTTTATGGAACATTGTATGGATTCTCGTCCACGTTTTTGGTTGATCCACTTGCAAAATTCACGTTTTCCACGATAAATTCTTCTGAATCAAAATCACTACGTAAGCGATTGTCGTTAGATTACTTAAAATATGAACTTCTGCAATGTTGTAATTCTTACAAATATACTCGAAAGCAGTTCTCACGTTTTCAGAATAGTGCTTCGTTATATCGTATAGGGACACTACGGTATTATTATCCATACTTTCAAAAGAACACAACAACGAACTGATATGAATATTCGACGAATCGTTACTGTAAAATACTTTGAATAGAAATTTCTAATTTTATTAAACGTACCTAAGTACCAACAAAGTCATGAATATCAAATCAATTTCAAAACATACATAGCAGGTACGTCATTTCTGCCTCCGCAGGTAAATAATGCGATTTTAACCAAGCGTATACGCGAAATCATTACTTTTCTTGCAAGAATCAAAATGTTCAAAATGGCATAATTCAAAAAGTGCACATAAGTGCACTTTAAAATTTGGAGACAAGTTAGGACATGGTTCAAATTTTAAGCTGCAAAATTTTCAGATCGCACAAATGCACACAAAAAAAGTACTCCATTAACAAAGTTGAAAAAACTAAATTTTGAATAAAAATCCAACTTTTTTGATTTTTATTATTTTTTTTAGCCTGTAAAAGTGTGTTTTGTAAAATGTTATTGAAACGTTGAATCAATTACCTTTCTGAATATATATAATGATGCAGGAAAAAATACAATAACAGCTACACAGTACAACTATGAAAAATAATCATTTTTTTTTGTCAAAAAACATGTTTTTTCTTACCATTTTTGCCTTTGAAGGTCTGCAATTCAGTGAATTTTGAACCTACAACTTTCAAACTCCGGATTTTTCTTAGTTAGAATGTTTATTTTCGAAAAAAAATACTAAAAAAATAATTAGAGTATGTCGGTTTTTCGATTTATGGCCGCCTGAAACCCCATAGTGCACTACCGACGACGACGACGACGATGATGGTCGTGCACGGAAAAAAGTGTCGACGTCAAAAAAGAACAATTCTCTGACGGAACGAAGACCACCACCAATTTTTGTTTTGGACACGCTGGCGGACGATGTTGACGAGGTGCTGGAAAGCCTCGGATATTGTCTGAAAATCGGTAAGTCGGCAGTGCAAGTGATCACACTGAATAAAAAGAATTTCGACCTGGTGTTTGAAGAGTTGAAGCGTAGCAATTTCAACTTCTACACATTCAACCCCGAGAAGCCCCCTGTTAAGGTCGTCCTGCAGGGTTACCAAGACCGTCCGATCGCCGACCTGAAGCGACACCTATCGAACGCCGGAATAAAGCCACGGGAGATAAAAGTGCTCTCGCGAAAGACAACAGTCACGGGTACGCATACCCTGTACCTGTTGTACTTCGACCGCGGCACCGTCAAGATCCAAGACCTGCGGCGGACTAAGACGTTGGACGGTTTTTGGGTAAACTGGCGGTTTTATACCAAGAACCCGACGGACGTAGCGCAATGCCACCGTTGCCAGAAATTCGGCCACGGCTCGCGGAACTGCAACCTCCGGCCCCGCTGCGTGAAGTGCGGTGAGTCACACCTCTCGGAGGCGTGCGCACTGCCACGAAAGGCGGACTTGGGGGACAAGGCAGAACAAACCAAGCCGCGCGTAAAGTGCGCGAACTGTGACGGCAACCATACCGGCAATTACCGCGGATGCGTCGCGCGCAAGGCCTACCTCGAGGAGCAGGAAAAGAGGAAGAAGAAAGCAGCAGCGTCCCACTATCCTCAGCGAAGTATGAGCGCAGCCGTTCCTGCAGCTGGACAGCGTACGGTTCCAGCAAAAAACTCAGCGTTCCTCCTGGATGGGGGCGTTCGTTCGCCAGCGTGGTCGCTGCCGGTAGCGGCAGTACGGCCCAGCAAGAAGTCACCGGGGAAGATCTCTTCACCCTGCCGGAGTTCTTTGCTCTCGCGGGGGAGATGATGACACGGTTTCGGAGCTGCCGGAACAAGGCGGAACAATTCCTGGCCCTTGGGGAACTGATGATCAAACACATCTACAAAGGATAAATAACCTGTGATCTAGATATAAGCTTTCTCTTCCTCTATCCCCTTTCCTTTGCAATTTCTGTAAGTTTTTTTTTGAATTTTTCTTACTCTTGCTAGTGCCTTAGTTAAAGAAATAATTGTTCCAAAATGGATTAAGATGCAACACACAGCTGAAAGGAACTCCAAAACTCTGTTATGCACTTCAAAATACCTCATTGTATCTTGATTATTCACCAATAAAACCGAATTGAATTGAACATTTTTATACATAACTTTTGAACTACTTAACGAAACTTCAATCTCGATCTATGGGACCTTAAACCAAGTCAAATGCAACAGGTTCAGGTCAAATCGGTTCAGCCAGTGCCGAGAAACATGAGCTAGTTTGTTGGTCACATACACACACACATACACACAGATATTTGTTCAGTTTTCGATTCTGAGTCGATATACGACGTTTTTATACAAAGTTCATTTTTAGAGCAGGATTATAGCCTCACCTCAGTGAGGAAGGCAAAACGGTTATTTTTGCGAAAAGGACAAGTTATTGTTTTGGATGATGCAAAACATGCCAAATAAAAGATTTCTATTAAAATACCCGCTTAAAACTCTGATGTTATGGCATTTTTCATCAAACAACCTTCAGAGGGTCCACTATAGTAAAGGGGTCCACTAATGGATAATATACCCTAGTAAAAAAGTATTACAGCCTATTTAGCAAAGATCTTGTCGAACAAAGTGGACCGTTTCTATAGATAAATTGACTCGTTTTTTCAGGTTCTGTCGTTAATTAGTGCAATGACTTGTCTCCACCATTCATAGAGAGTATCGTTTATTGAGACAGTTGTTTTCACCGTGAGCACCATTTACAAATTAACACATTGTTCCGCTCTTCCGCCATTCAAAACATCGCACTTTCCTCCACGACTAGTTCAGTACCGTCCACCTTCAGGTTAACATGCATCTACTTTTACTCTTGCTTCTCGTGACGTTCCTGGGCGTGCTCTTCCGGAACCACAGGCGAAAGTACAGCTTCGCCAAGGTCTGGCCGGAAATGGAACCGGTGTACCCACTGATCGGCAACGGCACCATCATGCTCGGGAAGAGCGACCCGGACCGGTTCGATATGCTGCTCGAGGTGTTCAGCAGGAGCGATCGATTGATTAAGCTTTGGGCTGGTCCGAAGCTGGTTCTTTGTACGAGCCATCCGGATCTGATACGGCAGCTGCTGAACAACGAACACTGCCTGGAGAAACCGTTTCTGTACGATTTCGTGGGCTACTATCGGGGCCTTTTTGCGGCCAAATGTGAGGACGTTTGAGTGGAAGAGTTTTGGTTTAAAAACTGAAAAGGTGTTCATTTTCAGATCATCTGTGGCACGGATTACGGAAGCGGATTAACCCGGCCTTCGGCTTTCGAACTCTGCCTCAGTACACTCGAATCTACGCCAAATGTGCCCAAAGGATGGTTCAAAGTTTGGCTCAATTGCCAAACGGGGCAACGGTTAACATTTTAGATTACGCCGCAGTTTGCACGCTGGACATGTCGTGTGCGGCCACGCTGGGAATCGACGTGTTTGAAACTGAGGGCAAGGACGAAATCATTCGCTGTTTGGATGCGTACGTAAACAATATACTTTTTGTTCACATTGAATTCCGGTAAGGTAACCTCGTTTTCAGTACCTTTGACATTCCCGCCAAACGAATGTCCAACATATTTCTGCACCCTGACTTCGTCTATCGACTGACAAAGTATCACGCTGAGGAAACACGAGCTAGGAAAACAGTTTGCGACTTTTTCATCAAGGTAACGAGCTGAATTTTGATCAAGTGCGTTGAACTTTTTTATGTTTGGTTTTCATTCGGTTAGCTCATTTTGAAGAAACGTGAGGAATTTTTATCTAAGAGGAGTGAAATGATGGAAAATCGAGCAGCTGCAGAAAATAAGTCGGCCACATTCATCGATCAGCTGCTGGATTTGGAAACGTCGAGTGGTGACGAGTTCAGTCAAGCTGAAATTAATGATAACATCGGTGCTGTTATGTCGGGGGTGAGTAATTAAAAATGTAAAAATCAAGAAGGTGCCTTGGACTTGGACTTGGACTTGGACTTGGACTTGGACTTGGACTTTTTTTTTTTTTTTTTTTTTTTTTTAATACCGAATTACGCACTTCCCAGCAGAAGCTGGGAATATTTCACCTACCTTTTATTTTATTTTTTAAAGGTTAGGCTCGGACTGCTATGCACGTATGCCAGTGAGAACAGTTTCTCTTTAAAGGCTGTGCAAACTATTACATAAATTAAAAACTATAGCTAAATTCTAAATCATAAAAGCACTGGGTGCGGGTTGTAAGCCGCAGTTGCTGGTAGTGGGCGGTTGGTGGCGGGGGGGCGGTGTGCGGCGGGTGGCGGTTGGCGGTGGACGGCGGGTGGTGGGCGGCGGGCGGCGGGCGGCGGGCGGCGGGCGGTGGACGGCGGGTGGTGGCGGCGGGCGGTGGCGACCGGAAAGCAGAGAAGAAAACTCTTTAGTGGCGGGTGTTTAGACAAGGTAGTCAATTATTTTTGACTTGATGTGGTTCCGTAACGACAGCTTGAAAGCACCCTGACTCGCATTTTTACAAACCGTCGGCAACTCATTATGCAGCTTGCACCCAACATAAGCGACCCTTTTCATACCGAACTCGGTTCTCGGTAGAGGCAAGATGAAATCACCTAGTTGTCTTGTAGCTCGATCATTTTCTGAGGTTTGCTCTCTTATTGGAAACGTTGAAGCGGTGGTAGTGCTCAGGTGACATTTTCGGACGTGGGTCAGCATTTGGAGTTTTTGGAGGGCTCGAAGAGGAAGGAGTGAGTCGGTCGGGTTGGAATACAAGAGGCTAGTTGGGTACAGGTACGGCTTGCGAAAGACGGCTTTGATACACCTGTTCTGTATCACTTGCAGGTCATGGAGGTGTACAGCATAAGCAAGTCCCCAGGTCGTGACAAGGTAGTTTAAGCGGGAGTGGACAAGGGAGAAGTATAACTTTTTGAGGCAACTTGTAGGCAGGAACGATGACAGCTTCCAAAGTATTCCGCAGATTGGAGCTAGTTTCTTTTTCAACAGGTCGATGTGTGCTAACCAGCTCATCGTGTCATCAAGGGTAAGACCAAGGAACGGGTACTGGTTAACTTCTTCAATCTGTTGACCGTTGAAGACTACAGGCTGGCGAGCTGGGAGCTGCTTCCGGGGTGATCGAATCAACATGTACTTTGTCTTGGACAGGTTCATGGAGAGCAGGTTTGTTTGGAAATAGTCGTCAAGGAGTTCCAAGTCCTGGGTAATCTGGCGTTGAATCAGAGCACAGTCTTTTCCGTGGTAAAAGACCGAGGTGTCGTCGGCAAACAGGCGTGTTGTCCCCTTGAGTTTCAGCTTCCCGATGTCGTTAATGAAGAGCAAAAACAGAATCGGTCCAAGGTTGCTTCCTTGCGGGACGCCAGTTATAACAGGGCTGAGCGTACTGCGTACTTGTCCGAGCGATACAAACTGGAGTCGGTCAGACAAATAACTCTCAATAACTGCCTTGGCTAAACCTCGTATGCCGTAGGTTTCCAGTTTTTCCAGTAAGAGTCTATGGTCGATCGTATCAAACGCCTTCTTTAAGGCGATGAACAATGCTCCAACGAGTTCTCTTTTGTCCAGCGAGTCGTAGATGTCATCTACTAGGTTACACGAGGCGGATAGTGTGCTCAGACCCTGCCTAAAACCGTATTGGTGGGCGTAAAGGAGTTTGTGCTGAGTGATGAAGTCTACAAGTCGCGAAACAATCAATTTTTCAATGACTTTGTCCAGGATGGAGAGACAGGATATCGGACGATAGTTGTTTGCTTCCTTTTTGTCACCCGACTTATGCACAGGTGTAACACGGGCCACTTTCAAGACAGCAGGGTAGACTCCAGTTTCAACTATTTCGTTGAATACGTCAGACAGCAGGTGCGCGAAGAAAACGAAGTTTGCTTTCAAGAAGGAAGCGGGAATTCCATCTGGGCCGGGGGATTTTTTTGGATTCAATGCATTGATGAGGGCGATTGTCTCGTTGATTGATGCTGGTCTCAGGAACAGGGAGTTTCCCTCAGGTAAAGCAGACAGGGTTCCAAATTTGTGGACTTCACGATCGCTGTTGATAGTTGCTGCAAGGTTGGGTCCCACGTTGCTGAAGAAATCGTTGAAGTGTTGAGCTATCTGGTTCGAATCCGTTGTCTTGTTGCCGTTGATCAGCAGTTCGGTTGGGTAAGCGCGAGAGCTGTTCTTCCCCATAGCTTCGTTGATGACCTTCCACGACGCCTTTTGATCACCGGAGGAAAGCTGATTACTGTAGTAGTTCCGCTTGCATTCAGCCTTCTCCTTCTGAAGTTTCTTGGAGACATGCGCCAGCAGTTCGGACAGGTGGGCATCATTCGGATTACGCCTCTTCCGCTTCAACGTGTTATCTTTTATTTGGATAAGCTTCCATAAGTGGAGCGTCATCCATGGACAGTGCCCTTTGATATTGACCTGGGCTTTGACAGTTCTCGTACATTGGGGCAGTAGGGTATTGTAGCAGTTAATTACGTGTGAAAGCTTCTGATCAGCTGTTAAGGTTTGCGGCAACGTTGTAATGTGATCGAAGAACAGTTGGTTGAGACGACGGTGATCAATGATCTGCTTCTCCAGAGTTCTTTTCAGGATCGGTTCAGCCCTTCTGAATGTAGAAAGGACCACACAATGGTCACTCAAGTCAGAGGGAATTGTTTCATTGGTAACCGAGTGCGATAGTTTCTCATCACATATCACATGGTCCAGAATATTACCACTCGCGGGTCTCGTTACAAAAGTGTTCGTAACCACCATGCCGTACGATGATAACAGGTGAGAATACTGCTGCACAATATTGATCGAGGGTTTGTTAACGGGAATGTTCATGTCACCGACTATGATACAATCGTGACCATTTTTAGTTTTCGACAAGATTTGATCCATCTCGTCAAGGAACCGAGTAGCACCAAATGACGGTGGCCTGTACACAGCATGGCAGTCTATACGTTTGTTTAAGGAACGTAGCTGGCAGTGTATGTGATGAAATCCGTCAGCTGTTCGGTTCTCGAGTACATCCATATCAATATCGTTCCGCACGAACACAGCCAAACCTCCGCTCGATTCATTACGACAGGAAAAAGTTGCGATGTATCCATCCAAATTGTAAATACAAGTTCGATCTGCCTTCAAGAAGGTTTCACCAAGCACCAACACATCGATACGTTCTCCATACTGCTGCAACATCTCCCGTACACCATCAAACTTGGCCAGATCGTTCATGCCCCGTATATTTAGTTGAAGAATTTTCATAGAAACAACATCAGTACAAAATTTATTTACAATCCACTGTTGCATACATTCAAACTCAATATTACAATACATAGACATAATTTAAGTAGTTTACAGTAAAATCGCTTAGCAGCTAGATCAACCAGATCACTACCATCAACGTTTCGGGTCCGGCTCGGCCAAGATCGACATCGAGAGATCAGTTGAGTGTAAGAGCGACTCATCACGCGACCGTTTAGACTACTGCAGTTTGCGGACATCCAGGAGGCTGCGGACCTTCTCGACCTTCGAGTCTGACGATTTTTTGGTGAGAATTACCCCATCTCGACCTGGCCAGACATACTGTATGTCGGCTTGTTCCTGGAGAGATCTGACGTCCTTCAGTAACTTCATACCGAAGCTGGTCATCTCGTCGCGAATGATGATTCTGTTCGTCACAGGGCCCGAACCAGCACCTAGAGCAGATGTAAACAGCAAACCGTGGTTCTTCTTCTTTGCGAAGAGATCCTCCTTGTGTTGTTCTTCTGCGAAGACGACTCGAATCGGCACGGATTTACTGGTTCGCTGGGAAGGATCTTTCGATACCAACCGAGTAGCTTCAACGATAGCATCCTGCGGTAGTTGGCATTTGACGGCAGCTGCAATTTGGCGCACGAGTTGTTTGGTGTCCTCAGTTTGGGTTGTTGGTACGCCCAGAATGACAGCGTTTTTGATGAGCGCAGCTCTGTTGACTCGATCAAGGCTTAACTGCAGGTCGCTGATTGTTTCGTTGGTTTGCTTCTGGTCACTCTGGAGGTACCCAACGTCCTGTTTCACCTTCACGTAGTCCCGCTTTACAGACTTGATCTCCGTGACAAGTACCTCGATTTGGTTCCCAACGTAGGTGTTGAACCGTTTCAGCTCCCCCATGGTTTGTTGGATATCATGCATCTCGGTGTTTGTTTTGCGTACCTCGATGAGAATTTCGCTCATGACTTTGTCGTCGATCCCGCTGAACAGCGTTGAATTCTGGCAGCGATGATGAATTTCACAACATTGCACTGAGCAGAAGTAGGGCTTCGCTCGTAGCGCAGCAGCTGATGACCCGTACACTCCTTTGCATTCTGTGTGTTCACTTTTGTAGCAGTTGACACAGGTGACAATTTTGGTTGCCTCGGACTCGGCAACTTTACACACCGCGCAAATACTCGGGTCGGCAGACATTTCCACCGAATGTTTTTTTTTTTTTTACAAACAAGTGAGGGCAGCGATAAGTGACAGACAGTAATAACCGGCGAACTAGTACTGCATCAGCGAAAATTCTGGAACTTAAGCTATCATCTTATTGACAACTTATGAGTAAGTGTAACGTCTTACTACGCTTCCCAATGGAGTATATTTACCAGGAAATTAGGAACTTTTCCCTCAAGATTCTTGCACTGTCCATACACCGGCATCCAAGATAACACGTTCACCTGTCCTCCGCCTCGTGATCTTCACTTTTCACGTAACTGCAAATACCACGAATCAGTTTTTCCTCCTTAAAAACTGTTAGTTTCAGGACACTGTAGAGAGTGATGTGCTCGTCACTTGCAGGGTGGCAGACTTGGACTTGGACTTGGACTTGGACTTGGACTTGGACTTGGACTTAGACTTGAACTTGGACTTGGACTTGGACTTGGACTTGGACTTGGACTTGGACTTGGACTTGGACTTGGACTTGGACTTGGACTTGGACTTGGACTTGGACTTGGACTTGGACTTGGACTTGGACTTGGACTTGGACTTGGACTTGGACTTGGACTTGGACTTGGACTTGGACTTGGACTTGGACTTGGACTTGGACTTGGACTTGGACTTGGACTTGGACTTGGACTTGGACTTGGACTTGGACTTGGACTTGGACTTGGACTTGGACTTGGACTTGGACTTGGACTTGGACTTGGACTTGGACTTGGACTTGGACTTGGACTTGGACTTGGACTTGGACTTGGACTTGGACTTGGACTTGGACTTGGACTTGGACTTGGACTTGGACTTGGACTTGGACTTGGACTTGGACTTGGACTTGGACTTGGACTTGGACTTGGACTTGGACTTGGACTTGGACTTGGACTTGGACTTGGACTTGGACTTGGACTTGGACTTGGACTTGGACTTGGACTTGGACTTGGACTTGGACTTGGACTTGGACTTGGACTTGGACTTGGACTTGGACTTGGACTTGGACTTGGACTTGGGTTCGGGTTTGGGCTTGGTCATTTTTTTCAGCAAATCCAAAGCTCTATAAATTCTCCAGGCCAACGACACCGGCAGTCTTCTGGTATCCCACGCCTGTCTATTCCTAGCCTTCCACAAGGACATTCAGGAGAAACTCTACCAGGAAATCGTCACAGCTTTACCACCCACAAACAGCAAAGACCCGGACATCATCACTCCCGAAAAAATCACTGAGCTGACCTACTTGGATCGGTTCGTGAAGGAGTGCCTGCGGCTGACGCCCAGTGGCCCGTTGATTGCCCGCGAAAATATGGCCGAAATTACGGTGGACGGTGTGCGGGTTCCACCGGGGAACGTGTTTTTGATTGGACTGTTCCCGCTGCACCGCCGCAAGGACATTTGGGGCTCGGACGCGGACCAGTTCGATCCGGACCGTTTTACGGACGAGCGATCCGCGGTACGACATCCGTATGCTTACCTTCCGTTCAGTGCTGGGCGAAGGAATTGTATTGGTGAGATTTGTTTAAACTTTGAATTATTTTTAATTAAGGATTTTTTTTCTATTCTAGGTTGGCGTCAAGGACTAATTTTGACAAAGATTATACTGATATACTTGATCAGAAACTTCTTTTTCGAGACCAAAATTAATCCAGAGGAGTTACGCTACAAGTTTGATATGACTTTGAAATTGGCTTTTCCACATCATGTACAAGTGACCAAACGTTGTTAATAAATATAATAATGATCAATTTTAAGTTATTCGACAAAACTCATAAGAGACCCTCTCCGATTTCAATGAAACTTTATAGACATGTTATCCTAGGCATATATAAGCCATTTTTGTGTATATGGAGCCAGTTTCACTCGATAACGACATTTGAGGCGTAAGTGTTTTACATATTTTTGTATTTTTGCGTAATTTAAATATTGCTGTATCTCGAAGCCGTTGCATCGTATCAAAAATTGTTCAAAGACAAACTTGTAGGAAATTTGACGGACTTTTCGAAAAAAAATACACTGTAAGACAAAAACACTCCACTTTTATGAGATTGTTTGATTTTTAAGTTTAAAAGCCAAATTTTAAAGTGAGCCCACCATGTTTTTTTTCGTTAAATTTTTTTGTGAACAACTGAACATGAGAGTCAATTCTCCAGATAATTGTACATAAAAGTCTCTATATTGACCATTGTCCTAAGTCCAAACCTTGTGAAATTACTACAGCGGTTTTAAAAATAAAAAATGTTGAAAAAATAGGTTTTTTGATGGTTTTTGGCGATTTATATAGGGGAACTATACCCTTTTTCAGCCTATTTCTATTATCGGCCTATCAGCACTTTGTTCATGAATTACGGCTTTTAAAAAGTGTTTTTGACTGTTCCAAAGTTATAAATAGCTCGAATTAAAGTGAGCAAGCAACTCTCCACTGTTGAAATATCTGTGAATGTTGATTTAATAGCGGAAAACGGCAAAGTGATGAGAATTGGTCGAACGGCTTAGAGTGATTAAAATGGGTATATTTCCCCTATGACAGACTTGATTTTTCAGTCTCGAAAATATTTTTACAGGAAAGCTCGTCCAATTTCCCATAAGTTTGTTTGCATTTCGACTAAATGCAAAAAAGGCATGATTGACCCAAATTCTAAAAGATTCAAAAATTATAGTTAAATGATTTCATCGAACTTAGTAGTACTTATGTTACTAAAGTTTAATTTTTATGGTTGAACCTTACAATGTTTTTTTATAAATGATATGTTTTGGCCCAATGTTTGCAAATTTGTTTTGCACAACTTTGTCCAGTTATTTTTTTAAATCAACTTGAAAAAAATTAGAAGAAGATGAATCGAACAATGTATGGTAAATTCTCGTATGCTTGGCAGGTTAAGGTAAGTAAGTAAATAAGTATTTTTTCGAATGACCCATGTGCAGCATCGGGGCCGCATTTTCAAAGCGAATTTAGTGGATATTTAATTCTTAACTAAATGTTAACATGTTAAGGTTTATGTTAACATTCAATAGGTCGTCTCCCCTAAGATGTCTGATAAGGTCCAGCTTGTGATGAAAATTTTCGTCAGTTTTCGCAAAAACCACTTTTTTCAAAAAATCGTATCCACGCGCCATTTCATCCTATTTCAGCTGTCTTAGATGCAAAAGAAAGGTGCTGAGTTTGACTTAGAGTTTAGTAAGAAGTTTAGTTAAACAATGAAACAAAAATTATCAGTGGGACTCCCACTGTGGGAGCCAACCATCCGTTCACTGTTTGACCTCTGAAGAACCCGACTTTAATAGTCAATACCGGCGCCCTCCCAAGAAGCCTGCAGTTCAACAAAAGGGAGGAATGTTAGTCCGATAGTTGAAGTTGCAGACTTATCAAGCACCGTCATCTGGGGCGAATCGGGATTACAGTCTGAATAGGGACAGCATGTTTTAGAGCAGTTAAATGCTTCAAATTTGGAAATTGATGTACACATTCTGTTGCTCTGAATCTGGTGTACTCAAAACCACTTAAAAATATCAAAATATTAGGCTGCAACATTGTAAAAACAGCTGTTCCAATTCGCCCCATATGTCCCGATTCACCCCAGATGACTGCACATAGTTTTTCGCTATATACCCGTCGACACCGCTTGAGACCGTTGATTATACCAATCAATTAAACAAAGAAACGAAAATTAAAGTCACCACACCATAAATTGAACTGATTACTTCTGCTTGTGCTTGCCCAACCAGCATTTGCATTTGTTTGAATTGGATAGGTATGGCTTTTGCTAATTATATATTTACTGTCACTTTAATTTTAGAAGAATACACTCGGAGCGATTTTTTCGTAAAAGGCAACTTAACACTTCGTAATCTTAAATATACCTATTGGAAGAACAAAGATTTGATTCAACATTAAATTATATTTTTAATCAAGTTTAATCTTCAAAACAATCTATTTAAAATTCATTTTTTATTATTTAATGATAATTTCAAAATCCGAATGCAGCATTCACTATCTTCACGCTTCCAAGAAGTTCTGCCATAAAATCAATATCGAAAAAACGGCGTATACGTCATTTCACCATAAATCTGCAGGATATTAACCCCTGATAATGTAAAGCAAACAATTATTTCAACTTGAGCACTAATGCGATCGAAAAACTGAATTATTCAATTATCAGGTGCGAAAACTGATCTACCCCACGAGTGTTTTTGTGCTCTTCAAGCTCACGCAACGGCCAGCAATTGCTCGCAAATATCGAAATAGAGTGGTAATTGCAACGGAACTGGGTGCTTAGAATTGAGTTGAGATATTTGATTCGATTGATTCTGCTTTTTTTATACCCGGTTGGTGTTTTGTTTTATCGATGTGGTTTATTGATTTTTGATAGTTATTAAAAAATATATAAAAAACATA